>NC_049169.1:93017885-94239314 GCF_009769625.2 Cygnus olor | reverse complement strand
TGCTCATTTTTTGCATCAGATATCTCCTGTCCTGTTCCTTTCTAACTCCAGGTTTTCTCACACTGGCTCTGTGGCAGCCTCTTCATGCCAGGCGTTCACCTAGTGGCAGCTTTGCCACCATGTTGGTTTCTTTGTGTGTGTGTGTTTGTTGTTGTTTTTTGGTTGGTTGGTTGGGGTTGTTTTTTTGTGGCAAGTGTTGGAAAATCTGTGTTAAATGTTGATTGGTTTTAAGAAAGCTCTTGCATTATCATCACACGGTGGTATGCTTTCTCTGTGCAGTTGCCATTTATTTATTTGTCCATCTATTTATTTATTGCTTCCTAAATATATTATTTTTATTATTGCATTTCATGGTAGGTGGTATCAGTGGCAACTAAAATGGCAAAGGAGGAGATACCTGAGGAACCCAGGCCAGCACTCGGACTGCTGGTTGATGAAGCGAATGGCTTGGATTTGATAATGATGTCCTCCTCAACAACTTCTTTCTGCTGAAACAAAGGTATTTCTTGACTATTTTTTGTATTTTGTCTTTTGTCTTTTGTTTGTGTCTTGATTGTATGCGTAGTCTACCCCACTGGGGTGGAGTTTCCTCCAGAGCCGGGTGGTTTCAGCAGAAGCCTGTGCACAAGCAGACGAGGTGAGCCGACTTCCCGTTTCCCCCAGACCGCGGTTCCCGGAGAAGCTCCGGGTTCCCCACCTGCCCCCGGGACCCCCCCGGCCCTTTTTGGGGGGCTCTGCGGGCAACAATCCTCGCAGGTCGCTCCTCGTTAGTATAGTGGTGAGTATCCCCGCCTGTCACGCGGGAGACCGGGGTTCGATTCCCCGACGGGGAGAGGCGGCAGCCATTTTGTGGCCCCGTACCGCCCCCCGGGGCACTGCACGCCCTGCTCCGGCCGCGCGTGGGAGGTGCGGGGACCACACCCTCAGCCAGCGGCCCCTCGGCGCCGTGCCGTGAGCGCAGAAAAAGGCAGGGATCCCAAACGTGTGTTTTAGCAATTCGCAGCCCTGCAGTTATGGCCGTGTACTGCGGGTACCTGAGGAGCGGCGCGGGGGGGGCCTATTACTAACGCGGGCCGGTTAGCTCAGTTGGTTAGAGCGTGGTGCTAATAACGCCAAGGTCGCGGGTTCGATCCCCGTACGGGCCAGCTTCCTTTTGGCCGCTGAGGGGGGGGAATGCTCCGTTTTTGCCCCGCCTCGCGAGCTGGTTAATTACTGGTTAATAATTGTCCTGCAGCACGGGGGCACGCGTTAGGCGGCGGGAGCCCTGTAGGGAAGGGAAAGAAGGACTAGGTGGAGCCGTGCAGGAATCGTCGCTCTGCGTCACGAGGAGGTGACGTCATAGAAGGTGCGGGCGGGCCGCATCTACTGTATGCGCTCCTCGTTAGTATAGTGGTGAGTATCCCCGCCTGTCACGCGGGAGACCGGGGTTCGATTCCCCGACGGGGAGACGGCAGTAGCCTGTTTTTCCCCCTGGCTTTTACGCCCCAAAAAAGGTTCGTGCCGGGGGAGGAAAGGGCGGTCAGACCAGCCTGGTTCTTTTACGGGAAGGCCGGGGCAGCACTCAGCACCTTCCTGGCCTGTCCCAGCCCATTGTGACAGGAGGCAGAGGGGAGGTGCTGTTGCAGCTGATCGCTGCCACGATTTCACGAGGGACATAAGCTTTGGACAGCTTCTCTCTAAAGCTGACAGCCAGCTCTCACCCCACGTCAGGCACAACCAGGACCCCAACCCAGAATCCTTTGTTCACTGGTCAGTCAAGTCAAGGGCACTGAGGCATATCTCACAACACTTGCTTGCCACCCCCAAATAAAACAGTGTCAAAATAGACATCTTTTTCACAAGGTCCAGAAAGCAGGCGCTGAGGTTTAAAATCATAACATATTATTCTTTATTATTTTAAATTTATTCTTTAAAAAAGTATTTCTAAAAATCATCCCAACATTATCCTATAGTGAGCTGTGCCATGTAGGCACACATAATGCTTTCATTCCACTGGGGGAACACTTCACCGTAGCTTAACATTTTGCACTCAAACAAATCTGTTGAGGAAGTTCCTAAGCATGCACACCAGCCCTGGGAGGGTATCACCAGTCCTTCACAAGGCAACATCAACAGGGGATGACAACATCAGCTGATCACTCTTAAATAATGAGTTCACATATTTGCAAGTTACAACAAGTCTACAACATCATTAAGGCACCATTTAAGAGTATAAACAGCTATACTAAAATGCCATGCAGCAGCACTCCAAATGAGCTGGTTTGCAGGCATTCTTGTTCTTTCGTAATAACTCAGTATAAGCAATCCATCTTCTTCACAATCCACGTCAGTGCACCCAGTCTTTGGGATTGCGGAGAACCTCCAGGATTTCTGCTTCCCTTGAGCTCTCCGGAGGGGTGTGCATGTACTCCCACCTGCAGGGAGAGGGGAAATGCATTCAGACTGCCCAGCTGCCTTTTCTGAGGGTGCTAGATGCACAGTTAATAGTCTCACATCAGGTGACAGATAAGGCTACAAATCATTAAATTCATTAAAAACAGGTAACACAAAGATACAGCAGAAATGTTAGCTTAGTCTTTTTTTCCATCTTCTGAAAAGACAGGAAAAAATAACCAAAAAAAAGAGAAATGCCTCCTACGTGCAGGTTTATCTCCAAACTGTTTTATTTAACAGTCTTGTGACACACATGTATCATGAGACAATAGGTCAAAAAGAAACCCCAACAAGAGACAGTGAGGACATGAGGCCTAAGGGAAATTGCCAGCTTCATATTCTATCACTTGACCCTGACGCAATGTTTTCAGCTGTCCATGGCAAGTTCTTCTAGAAGCTGGACTGGAAGCACCACCAGTCCTTGCTGAATCTTGGTTTTAAAAACCAAGGTGATGAGAAACCACCTTTTATTGAAAAGTCAACTAAAAGAGGCATGACAGGAAAAAAAGTGCCAGCAGTCAAAGGGATGGGTACAACCTTTTTCCATTTCCTTCCCCTCTAGGAAGGACCCATTCATGCTGTGAAGCGAGCTATTTATGCTGGTGAAAACAAAAATCAAATCATTGCAGCAATGAAATTGAGAGGTAGGACCATGATACAACAGCAGGTCAGGGACACATCTGATGTTGGCAGTAGGGTGAGAATAAGACAGCCCTCACAGTTAAGGGGTAGCAAGCAACAGCTAGCTTTGCTAGTGGAAGGAGGTCACTAAATTCATGATAGGGACTTGTGCTATCAGCGTATCTAAAATCAACCTAAAAAGGGAAGTAAATAGTAAATGACAGAGTTAGTTGATGTTACGAGATTAAGCAAGATAATTTAAAACAAAAAGGTAGTTGAAAAACATTACTATCAAGACAAACAACTCAACAATAACGTGGTAGGTGTAATTCAATGTTGATTGATCTAAAGTAGTGCACAGAGAGGAAAAGAAATGTTACCCACACATTGAGAGACTCATTTAACTTCTATTGCCCAGACAAGATCTTGGCGTTGTAACAGTTCTATGAAAAAACCTGCTCAAAATCAGCAAGTAGCGCATTAAGATTATGAAAAGAATAATGAATAAAGACAACATTATGCCACTGTATGAGTCAGCAGCACACCTGCATCTTAAATATACATATGTAGCTTCTGTTGTCTGAGCCTTATTCCCAGATCAGAAAGGACAAAGAAAACGTAAGCCTAGAGTGGTAAATGTGTTGAAAGGTATGGAACAGCTGCTGTACAAAGACTAAGAAGAGGAACACTTGTCAGCGTGGAAAACAGATGATGAACAATTGAAGTCTGTGAAACAAGAACTGTTGTGGAGAAAAATTGGAAGAAAATCTGTTTATTCACTGAGAAGTCAAATGAAGCCATCAGGTGCAAGTAGAAAACAAAGAAGCTCTTTTTCATACAGTGCACAAACTGGAACTCCTTGCCACAGGCTTGTAAGGTATTGCCAGAATTTCACACGGTTTCAAAGAGCTACTAAATAAGTATCTCTTGAAAGATTTTCCTGTTCCCTCTATGGGTACTAAGCATTAAAAGTGACCTTTTTTTTTTTTTGTTAGAAAATATCCAGGCCACACATTAGCAGCAAATGGGTGAGCGTAGCAGAGCAGAGAAGCCTCTGCACCTATTTGGCCAGTTCTTGTATCAGGCATGAACCAACCACTGTTAAGAGACTGGACATCACAACAGGCATTTGATTTAATCCTTCAGAGTATTTCAGTGAGAACAATGCCTACCTGCAACTCCATACACAGCTGTGCCCTTACCTTGCAGTCAGTGGCAGAGACATAAGAATGCTTTCAATTCTTGATCCTGGTGTTAGTAGGCCAAACTTTGTACCTCTGTCATAAACCAAGTTGAACTCCACATACCTATGGGGAGTGAAGATACAACAGAAAAACAAGCTTATAATCAGAAGTTGCTTGTGCCTTCTTCAGCTGGCGGCTGTCAAACAAAAACAGTCTTTCTGCTGTGCTGGGTGTCAAATGAACCCTGTTTTGGGGCCAACTGTCTCTAGCATCTTCTGCATGGAAATGAAAATAAAACCTTGCTACTCCACAAAGCATAGGAAGTAAGGCCTTAGCTAACAGACGAGTGGACAAACTATGCAAGGAGAGCATTCTGCATGGTGCTGTACTACCTTACTTCTCCCAGGACTTCACCCTGCTAGCAAGCTCAACACCAGGTTTAGCTTGGTTACACTGGTACTCTCATGTGATGGTGTCAAGCCAAGAGGAGCCTTAAAGGAGCTGGAAGTGACCATATGAAAAACTCCATTGTGCTGTCCTCCATGCTGAAGGTCCTTCTGAAGGACACATCAGCAGCATGGTCAGAACAAGATTTTCCTGTTTCTTGAGGAGGTCTGGAAAGCAGCAGAAGTCAGACAGCTTCAGAGCGCTGGCTGGGACTTGTAAGTCCCAGAATGGACATTTTTCTGCCCTCAGCATGCAGACAGAGCAGTGACAATTCCATAGGGTTTATATTAACAACCAGTATGGAGGTATTAATACTTAACAGAGAAACAGGAAGGAAAGAGCTCTTTCTTACTGGCAGAAACGAGAGCTTTGCCTAGCTCAATCTGCAAACAGGTCCAGAGCAACAAGCAGCCTGAGCCAGTCCCAGCTGCAGCTTAAAGAACCTATTCCCTCTTAAAACATTACCAGGCTTGCTAAATCCCATCAACAGAATGGATCCTAAAAGTCCAGCACTCCCAGGAACAGTTCTAGCCAATTAAGCATGTATGCTTATTTGACTAACTGCCGCAGGCCAGTGATCTAAACTTGAATGCTTATGTCCTCTCTATGCCACTTTCACAGGTTTCTTTGCAGAAAAGGCAGCAAGACTCCTCATTTTTGCACAGAGCACATGTATTCTCATTTCTCCACCTGCTCAGACAATCACAGGACAGAGACAAGAGTATGTACCAATGGACTTAAGCTTTTGCAGCATTAACAATCATTCAGAGTAATAAGCATCCTCAAGAGTCTACATTAAAGACTTTGGACCATTCCAGAAAAATAAAACCTCTATTTATCTTTATTCCTTTACAAAGGGTTCACAGCATACTTACTTCAATGCCAAGAAAAATATCAGATAGAATAAACATGTAAGAACCTGAAAGCCCTCTTGGGTACAAATATTTGTCGACTTGCTGGGGATTAGCTTCATTACTGAATAGTGTGCATGACTCCCTCACCCTTATGCTCCTCGTGACAGGGCAGTCCTATATCCCGTATCACTGGGCTGCAGGAGAGGGTGGGATTCAGGACACCATGCACGCACCCCTTCGCTTGTTACACAGCTTCTCTTTTTTCTTTTCTTTTTTTTTTTTCCTTGAAGGTGTCAGAGAAACTGTAGCATTTTGTAGGGGTTGCTTGTGCTGCTGCACATGGGAGAGTTGCGGATACATATGAGGGTGTGCCAGTACCTTCTGCGTCCTCCCTGGCAAGCCAGCACTGGATATCAAAAATAGTTCTGTACACAGAAGTGTTGCAACCCTCTGGTAAGCTTTTGAGCACTTGTGCAAACTTAACTGACACTGTGACAGAATATAAAACACACTTCAGGACATAAACCTCACAACCATGAAGAACTAGCTCATTTTATTCTTGCCAGTCTCATCCACCTCCCAGGTATTCTTTTGCTCCTTCAGTACTCACCGTCCTCTCCGAAGCTGCTGCCATTGCTTCTCCTCTGGTGTGAAGGAGTCATGGCAGTGCTTCTTCACAATGGGAATGTAACAAGGCACAATGGCTTTGGCACAACTCTGCACAAACTGAAAAACTTCCTCCTTTGAAGGAGAGTCCACATCATCAAAGAATATGCCTCCAATCCCTCTTCGCTCACCACGGTGCTTGATAAAGAAGTAGTCATCACACCTGAAAGGGGCAGCAGACAATTAGTAATATGGCCCACAATATTAAAGAAACGAACGCTACTCCAAACAGCTACACGGCACAGGATGGCAGTGGTGAAATAGCACTGAAATATTAATTCCTACAGTGCTGGCTGCACCACTGTTTCACTGCCTGCTGAGAGCAGGACTGTACAACACCACGCAGAATGCACTCCTGCATTCACGCGCAGTAAAAGCTCAGATTAAGTGGTCACTGCAAAGCTATGTATCATTGCAGTCACTGAACATGGAACACTCAAAGACCATGGCAGATGTTTCCATATGGAGTGATCCAATCCACATTCTCTACCTATGAGGAGGGACACTTGATTTCAAAATTTCACCCTAAGAGCTCTTTCTGTTTCATTCACAGAGTTACATACAGATCCCAGATTATTTGTACAGCTTTCAGACAAATGTGAAATAAACTTGAAAGTGAATCTCTTTATTCTTTTTGCCATTCTTGTGAAAAAAGTGATTTTCGGCATCAAAACTAAAAGAATTGACAAACCCAAGACTGGATAAGAAAGCTGTTGTCACTTAAGAGGACGGGAAAAAAAAAAGTGAGGCAGCCTTCTTTGGAAAAAGACTTTGTAATAGTTAAATGTGGAAGACTGAGTCATTCTAGCAGTGGCTGTTCATGACTCATTTTCAAGTTCACGAAAGAATAAGTGCAGTTTATCCTACAATGAGGTGGGAATTAATCTATTTTGTATTTACTGGAGTGCGTAGGTATGCAATTACTATAAATCACCTGATTCATTGTATCCACACCCAACTTACAGTTGCATGCTTGGGCAACCATGCCCTGCAAGCCTTCATGTGGGGTAGAAATGGAAGCAGAAACCACCAACAGCAAGGAGATCCTGCCTGCCTTTAAGACTAGCATGCCATACATGTGTCGATCCACAATCACTGTTACCAAAGTTTTAAAGCTGGATCAGGAAGGCAGCGTGATAAACATACGAGCTTTTCTGTTTGAGAGAAGTGGAACAAGGGCGACGCAGAGGAGATTCACACTACTCCATCATTGAGAACCACATGCCCCTACACAGCTGCTGTTTACAGCAAACGCTTATGCTGGGATTAGGAACAGTGCCTGTCTACAGGATACAATTAGTCCTCCTTTGAGTTGCCCTCAGACTAAGAACAGATGTCTGTCTCTCTGATCCCCTGCATCTGGCATCGCTAGCTTACTTTCCCTGCACACAACCTGACCATTAAGGCACGCACTCTGAACCAGCACACAAAAAGATTCCTTAGAGAGCCAGACTGTAGTCTTAAGGTTTTAAGACGTGCTTCTCTACACGAAGCGGTTCACGCCCAAGCTGCAACACCCACTTTATCTCCTGTCCTCAGACAAAATGTGGTAGCTTACAAAAGGCTAACCCTCCCTTCTGGATACCATAGCTTGTAGCAGATAGGATTATCAGAAACAGAGTAGCAAGCCCTCAGTGAGTAGTGAAAGATCCCATCAACTGCATCTCTCAGCTCAAGAACGTTCAAAATTCACAACTTTAGAGAATATGCTGTTGAACACTCAGTGAATGTGTCACTTGAAACAAAACTGCAGCTCCATCAAAATTATGAAGCTTCTACATTAAAGAGAAGCTTCTTTACCTACCTCGCCAAAAAAAAAAAAAATGAATGAAGGACACACTGAAGGCAGAATAACTGGATTGGAGTTTTCAAAACTGCAGCAATGGCCAAACAGCATCTCTCAGGCCTCCATAAATAACAGACTGCTTTAGACTACGTTTTATCCCAATACACATCTACTGATTTTCATTAGGGTCTGCTGATACTTATCAAAAGGCAGAACGGAACATACTTTTCCTAGAATGCATTTAACTGACAGTCTCCAACACCATCTTCTGTTCCCACAAAAGGGATCCAAGCACATCACTCCCCACATACCATTTCTTGTATTTCGGATACAGCTTCGGATCATGCTTGTCACAAGCTTCTTTCAGAGTCTTGTGAAAATGTACAGCATCTTCTTCATTCAAGTAAGTTGGAGTGAGGTCAGTTCCACCACCAAACCACCACTGTTTAGTGCCTATAGGAGAGAGGCAAACAACATTTTTTTATTTTTTAAAAGTTGCCAAACAGAAATACATTGCTAGTGGTTCACCAAGAACTACTTGAATAATACAAAATAAAATCATTATTCAATACAAAATAAAATCATTATTCAGTGGTATCCCTAAACAATCATGACAAATTTGAGTTCAAGGTAATGCAACAACCAAGAAAACACGGAACAAATTTCACACCAGTGAAAACTATTTGTTGGATATTTTGGACGTGTTACTCTACCAGATGCTACGGAGTATCAATTTCATAAGATGGGCTGTCAATTCCTATTGTCATAGTTACACCTTATACAAGACAAGGAAACTGCAACTTCATGGATACTTCAAGTATCTAGAAACATGACTGCATGCCAAAGAAAGGAAATATCATTAATAATTCCAGCGTAACTAATTGGTTAGAAGTGATCCTTAATACTCTGACAAAATAATTCAAAGAAAAATCTCTGAGCTTTGACATACAAATGGCCTCTCAGTGCTAAAGTACCTAGCCTTGAAGCCTGCCTCTGACAGTAGCACATGGCAGAAACTCGGGGGGGGAAAAAACTAACACAGAGAGTGATGTTTCTGACAGTACGTCTTCCCAGCTTCAGAGACAAAGGTTGCATACCCTGACCAGAATGCTTATCGGTCCTTCAGACCTTTCTCCTATTGAAAGGAGCAGTTCTAAAATTTAATATTTTACATATATTTATGACCTCCTACACATTAACTCTGAAACTCCAGTGTACTCTGCAAAAAGTAAATTGCAAACACCTTTATTCATAAAGATGTATGAATTACACTGACTTTACAAATGCATAATCCAAGGCCCAGAGATTAAGAAATGTGGTGCTATACAACACATTATTGGCATACCTGGGAACAAAACTGGACTGGTTCTTAACCTCTTATCCTAGCCACACACTCACACTTTCCTCATGCAGAGTCACACGTCATACATGTTACAGTGGCTAATAATTCTTACCGTCTGCTTCTTCAATTTCAAAGTATCTGTAGTTGAAGTGCATAGTTGGAACATGAGGATTCTTTGGATGGATAACAGAGCTTACACCCATGGCACAGAAAGGCAGTTTTCCTAGGTAAAAAGATGCACAGAAAAGAAGTCTTCAGCTTGTCAAATAACTTTATTTGTTATCATGTAAGGAACATCACTATTTATACTTGGTTTCCAAGCTATTGGTCCACTACGAGGCAATTTATCGTGTTGGGTAACAATAATTATTAATCAATGTTAAATTTACTTATCCACAATTTTTATGCACCTAAGTGACTTTTCTGCGTTTGTCCTAAAAATGCAACAAAAAGGTAGCGTTAGAGCACCCCTTAGATGATGACCACTGAAAATGCGAGGCACTGCTCCAGCTTTCCACCATCCCGTCCTCAGAACTACCGTTTGCTGTAGAAATGCCACCGAATCCTCTCTAGCTTTCACTTCGTTTTGGTTTTCTCTCTCCACCTCTACGAGAAGTAACTCCTGCGCCGTTTGGCTGCTCAGCTACAGCATCTTTCTTGAGGAACAACCTTGTGACTTTCACAAGCCAGGCAGGCAACAAGCACCAGGGCCCGACTTTGCTCTCCCACCGCCCCCAAAGGAAGCCTGGGGTAAGCGGCCCCTTACCGTCCGCAGTGGCCTTCAGAGACTTGCCCCTGCTCCTCATCTGCCGCGCCGCCTCCTCGGAGAGCTGCCCGAACACCACGGACACGTTGACGCCCGCCTTCTCGAAGACCTCTCCGTCCTGCAGCACGCAGCTGATGCCGCCTCCGCCTGCCAACGCCAGCACCCCGCCGCTGAGTCACCGAGGGGCGGGAGCCCCCCGCCAGGGCCGCAGCCCCCCGCCCGGCCGCCCCTCGCGGGGGGCTCCTCCCGTCCGTCCCCCCGCACCTTCCTTCCTCTCCCAGGTGTCCACGGCGAAGGCGGCGCCGGGGTCCACGGCCGCCAGGGCGCGGCACACCTCGGCCTGCGTCTCCATGATGAGCAGCTCCATGCGGCTCCGCAGCTCCCGCCGCCGCCGCCGCAGCTCCCGCAGCCCGCTGACGGGCGGCGCCATGAACCGCCGCCGCAGCCGCTCCTCCTCCTCGTCCTCCTCCTCGCCTGCCGCCATGGCGGCCCGCCGCCGCCACAGCCCCAAACCCAAGCCCAGCCCGCCCAGCGCCCCCGCCAGCGCCCAACGCTGCCCGCCCCGGCCTGCCGGGACCCCCGGCGGCGCGGACCCCAGCGACCGGCGGGCCAGGGCGGGCGGAGCCCGGACAGCGCGGGCTGCCCCGCGGAGCAGCTGCGCCGCCGCCGCCATGACGGGCACCTGCGGCGCACTGCCGGGGCGGGGAACGGGGCGGGGCGAAATGGCGGGCGGGCGGGCGGAGCAGGGCAGGGCCGTGAGGCTTGTATAAGCTGTGTTTATTTATGGGTGAAGAGGATACACAAAGCACAGCGTTTTCTTTTTTGTGTGTGTTTTGTTTTTTTTCCTTCTCCCCTCCTGTTGTTTCTTCTGCTAGCCTGTGCTTTATTTCACTCGGGAGAAAGGCTAAGAGGGGTGAAGTGGCATCAGTACACGGCATTCAAGCCTTACAGCTTGTCTGGTATAAAGCAGGGAGTTGACTCTTGTCATTCCTCATGTTGTCCTTCCTCATATAAAACATTCCGACGTGTTAGGATCGAATAACGTGGTTTCGGTGATACAGCTGCTTCGAGGCTGTAGAGTAGCCGTGTGAGTAAGGGTCTGAACAGGTTCAGGCATGGCCAGAGCAGGTGTGCAGATGCATCATTTTCTTCAAGTGCCCTGCAGTGGAGCTGCTAGGCTGTGTGTGACACGGCTGGTTTTCATGCTCACACAGCTGAGTCTGTTAGCACCAATGTGTGAGACTGCCGGTGTAGAGCAATGAGACTGTTTCCCACAGATTTCACAAGGCACGTGCTTACACTTTCTTTTTTCTCTCTGAAGTTGAAGCACTGGTTGGTTTTTTGTTTTTGTTTTTGCTAATAAGAGTAGTAAGAAGTCAACACTGAGTCAGATGTTGAAAGGTACTACGCACCACCAATTTACAGTTCAGTTTGATTTTCTCGGTGCTGATGTTGTCACCAGATCCGTTAAACTGATTTTCTATTTTCTCAGCTGCCTTGAAGTTTGCTATATCAGCTATGAGACAGTACAATGAAGGACTAGCACAATGACCAAAAACTTCAGCAAACAAGTAAAGCCGCGTTTTTCCTCAGGCAAACATGTAAGTGACAGTGCAGCCACGGGTGATGGTACTGTGCTGAACTGAGCTATGAGAGTTTTCTTTCAAATCAAGCAGCAGATTTACTAACATTTTTAAAATTAAGTTTATTGCTTTCAAATAAGTAATGATATTTATTAAAACTCATCAATTAAGGACTCATATCAGGGTTAGACTGAGAATAATAACAATTACCTCAAAAGCCTAACCTGCAAGGTTTGTACTCTGGTATGGGACAGTTCTGGAAACAGGCAGCTGCTGGTATTTCAGGACTGTTTTACACCTGTAGTATCCAAGAAGAAGGCAAGGAGTCTTGTCCCTAGTATGGATCAGGGCTTCCTTACCTAGTTCTTTCCATTGTAGAGTGGTGGGGAGGAGAGGTTCTGTGTAAAGTGATGACAGCTTAGGCAGTTTCATCATTTCTGATCTGATTCTGCTCTTTGTCAGCAGAGGTTGCTGTGAAGCTGCTGTAGCTCTGCAAATAAAAAGGGTAGGTGACCTCTGAGCTGGACAATCTCTTCTACCATCAGCTGTGGAGGATGGGGTCTTTTTAAGGTGCCAAGTTGAGCCAGGAGACCTGAACCACTGGCAGCAGGAATGAGGGAAGTGTCCTTTGTTTGCAGGAGAGATCTGTGGCTGAAGGAGAAGGGCACTGCCATGTTATGAACTGTGGTAAGCCTGCTTAATTCAGCTGCACTAAGCAGCTCTTTGTACACTTCTTTATCCAGGGAGGGCTGTGATAGCTTACTTTCACTTTGAATTGCATCCAGTGGATTTACTTAAACATTTTCATGATGAACAGTGTTCATTATGTCTGCTTCCATGCTGTTTACTGTGGTAAAGCTCTGCTCTTTTAGTGCAATTCTTAGACACGACTATAATGGAAAAAAATAAACATTGATGCCAAAGGACATGTCAAGTTCATTCATACTGATGAGAATTTCACAGAATCACAGAATGGCTGAAGTTGGAAAGGACCTCCACAGATCACCTAGTCCAATGCCCCTGCTCAAGCAGGGTCACCTAGAGCATGTTACACAGGATCGCATCCAGATGGGTTTTGAATATCTCCAAAGGAGGCTCCACAACTTCTCTGGGCAGCCTCTTCCAGTGCTCTATCACCCAAACCATAAAGAAGTTCTTCCTCAAATGGTGATGAAATCTTCCGTGGTTCAATTTATACCCATTACCCCTTGTCCTATCACTGGCCATCACTGAGGAAAGTTTGGCCCCATGCTGTTTATGTTATCCCCTCAGGTATTTATAGAGGTTGATAAGATCCCCTCTCAATCTCCTCTTTTCTAGGCTAAACAGTCACTATTTTTTTTACTAAAAAAATCACTTTCTTGTGTTGTAGTTTGAGTACAAATTTTGATAGCATCTGGTAATTCAGGGTGGACAGGACCTCTGGAAGTCTTTAGTCCAGCTCCTGGGGCTTATGGCTCCCCAGATGGATAAGGTTACTCAGGGCCTTCCTTATCCATCTGCATTTGGAAAACCATCAAGGTGGGGGTTCCACGTTATGCCTGGGTCTTGCCCCAACACTGCACTACTCTCATGAGGAAGAATTTTTCCTCATATCTAGTGAGAATTTCCTTTGCTGCAACCACATTGTCTGGTCAGCATCATGCACTTGCTGCTGAATCTTAAAAGCATGATACCTTTACAGGCTGGGATTTCTAGGGCTGGTTGCTGGAGCTTGGTTAGGCTGCACTCTCTGGTAGAGGTGAAGTGGACTGACAGTGTAAAAGTGATACTTCCACCATTTATGTGCTGAATCCTCTCATCCTTAGAAATTTGTGAGGTCCTCCTCCATAACAGCAGTTTAAGGTTGAAACTTTAGGCAAATCCCATGTACTTTCCTTTTGTAGCCATTGGGAAGGTACAATGGCAGCTTGCATAGGAATGGTTGTTTGTGGTCTTGGTTATAAATGTACAACCAAATTGTGCCAGGCAGTTAAAACAGCGTTATTGAGGGTAGCTCAAGCTTTTTCAGTATTTGAATTAATGTGCCTCACCACATTATTTCAGCTTACCTCACTCTACAGTACTGAGAAGGGTAGCACAATGCTACAGTGATAAGACCCTAGAAAAAATAGCTTACATTTTGATCTGCATTTTCAGTGCATACTGTTGGTATGAAGCTTGAGGACTTTGAGCTTTTGTGTGTGCTGTTGAATTTCTGTGTTCTTTTGGTTCTTATGGAAATGCAGACTGAGGAAGAAAAAAAAAGCGCTCAGAGCTTGGATCAAAGACAAAACGAAAACCTGGAATTGGTTCTTCCATTTGCTTAATTAAAAATTGAATCTGCAGAAACCTTACCCTTTTTTAGTGGGCTAGGTGAAATTCCGAGGTCTCAACTTCCCTATGAGGTCTTTGTGTCAGCTTTAAAAGACTGACTGAAATTTTACATGGCAAGATGACTGTGAATATTGTGTTATTCAGAGGGTCATCCATTTTGATGCTTTTCATACATGAATGTAATGTGGTATTGAGGATCTTGTGGGGTTTTGTTTTCAAAGAGAGTGACACTATTTAGAGTAGCCAAAATCTCTACTGATGCAAACCAGTATGATTCTAGAGAAGGCTATAAGGCTGCAGGCTTAGAGAGTTGAAGAACTGGACTCAACTACATTTTTATTCTTTTCCAAAGACAGAAAGACTATTGCTAATTTTATTCTTTTTCTTTTTCTTTTTTTTTTTTTTAACACCTGTGCTTTAAAAAGAGCTCTGAAGTTTTTCTGCTGCATGTATTTAGGTGCTGTCTGTGTTGTTTTTCTATTCTAGAAGAATTTATGCACAAATAGCGTATTAACAAAAGACCATGAGACACTAAATGGTCTAAGATAGCGAAGCATGATCAGGTCTGATTCAGACTGAGGCTGTTTGATACTTTTATTTTGAGCACTGAATTAATGCAGTTGCTTATCAGAAAACTGGAAGAAACTTTTTTTTTTTGAGAACAGAAAAAATCCCTTTCAGTTTGTCATTTCTATTGCTTCTAAAGCTAAAGGAGCCACTCTCATCCAGCTTACTGTATTATCCCGAGCTTTGATTGTGACTTATAAGTGCTGATGTGAACTTCAAAATTGAAAAAGTACTCTTGTTTAACAGAGGTCAGCTTAAAGGTCTTGCATGATGGTATAAGCTGAATAAAGTTATTTTTTCTGTATGTGTCAGAGAAGTAAAAGCTTTGGGGATTGAGCTGAAACAGCAGGTGATGCAAAGCTTATAAGAGAAAGATAATAACCTTTCCTTCTGTATCTGTGATCTCAGTAATTTGTCTGTGTGGTAGGTCCATACTAACTTTCCCCTTTCCCTTTCTCCCTTTCTTTCCTTTCCTTTCTCCCTTGAGTTCAGTAAGGCCATTGATTCTAAGGGTGTCAGAGAGCACTAATCATGTGAAATAATATACTTCTGCTTCTCCTGAGAACGAATTTGCCCTTAACCTTTTGCAAAAAGCATGCATGAATCATGCGGAGTCATAATGGAGGTACTTTAATTTTTTATGGTAAAAGTGAGTGTCTTGAGAAACTTCTGAACTTCTGTTAATTTGGAAAAATGAGATAAGGTCATCTGCTGAAGAACACAGAGAAACAGCCAGCAAAATGATACAGTCAGGTTCATAATTCACCCACTATTGTTTAGTCCCCAGAGTGTGGGCAAAACCTCATGCTGTTGAATGATTTATCTTTGCATCTGCTAAAGTATTTGTAGTGAGACAGTAATGTAACAGAGCTATAACAGAAGCAGAGTGCCGCAGGAGTTCCCATCTGTTTTGTCTCTTTAAGGAGCAGAGATGCGAACGTCCCAGAGCTCTAGGAGCGTTTGCCACCCCAAACATCACAGGAGGATAGATGATTAGGAGGAGCACCTCCAAGTCTTGAGAATGAGGGAGAATGAGTGTGTTGAAAGGCTGCCAGGAGAGTGCCTGCTGCCTATTTCTAGGGAGAAATTATAAAAGGGAAAGGCAAGAGGAAAGAGTGTGTCCCACATGCTAAAATCTCTTTCTGTGACTGTGGTAACCTCAGAAGCTTGGGTTAAAAGATCTGAAGTGCTGTCTTCTTATCTTGTGTGTCTAAAACCTTTTGTGGTATAAATCATGGTGTCAGGCTGAAAGCCATGAAATTAGGTTCTAGTTCATCTATTATCAACTGGACAAAATCGTATTTAGACCAGTAACTTTTCATAATTCTTCACATTCCTTTTGTACAGTTTGCTGCGGTTTTCAAGATTTTTACATCAGAGTCTTTCACAGTCTGTGCTTGCCAATTATATCAATAGATCTCTCTTCTAAATCCTCGTTCAACCTCCCTTGAGGATTTTCTGAAGATAAAAAATCATCTGGCAAGGAGTTCTGTAGGACTGTAGGGTGTCTTTATAACCCAACTTCTCTTAGGTTCATTGATGGCTCCTCTCTATTGAATACCTAAAGAGACAGTGAAATTCCTCTCCATGCCATCAGGCCTTCCTAAGGTATCTGTTCACCAGGGTAGAGAATCCTAGCCTACTGGTTCGTTTTATGGTGACCGCTGTCACTGTATGCAAAGTATTTGTCGGGAACACTTTACTTACCTGTGAAATGCGTGCATTTCTCAAATGAAACACTGTAGGTCTTCATCAGCAGATTAGTGAATTTCTAAATTAACCCACTGGCTTGGGCAGCATTTTCTTCTCTCAGAACTCTGAGAAACAAAGAACAATGTTTTGTTATTGTCTGGTTTTGAGTGTGCTGTGAAAAAGCCCATTAATAAGTGTCTTAACAAAACTCTGATTTTAGACTTACCAAAGAGGAATCACCACCAGCTGAATAACACATTTCACTTCCTTTGTTGCCAACGGTTTTTTAATCTTTCATTTTACAATGGTCTAGATCTGTGGACTGGGCAATATTAACGAAGCAGAAAAACTATTGCTAGTGACAAAGCTGGGGAGTGCAGAGGCAGGTCTATAGGCAGGGATACTAGGGACTGGGTTACATTAGAGAAGTGAAGGAGCCTGCCCTATGGATGAATGTAGGTAGTGTACTTTCAGGGAGAGTGGACAGCAAAGACAGAGCTGAAGCTTTTTGGGGCAGTTTGTGACAGTTTGGAAACCACTAATGTTTTTTAAAAGTTAGTTTTCCCAAGTGAGCTGAACTCCAGGTCAGCCCTGCTGGGTATGATGTGGCTTGCACAGACCAAAATGGATTTGAGGAGCAGGCCAGCATACTGAAGGCCACAGAACTGACCTCTTACTGGTACTAGTGTTTTCCAACAGCTTACTCTGTATGACCTCTAATCAAGAGATCTCAAAAATTCTGACAAGGTATAGGACTTTGTAGGGCAGCTGTACCATCTCAGCATCAGACTTCCTTTCTTGTCTATTTATATAACTCAGCCTTCTTGCCAGAGCATGTTTTGTCATGAGTTCTGTGAGATTTCATTGTCTTTTCAACTTTTAAGTGAAACAAAGTGTCCCAGACAATAGTGGATTTCAGTACTGTATTATCTTCCCCTTTTGGGTACTTCTTCAGTTTCATTCCTTTTTAAATGCAATAAAACCCAGAGCCCTGTCCTGATGCCTTCCCTCCCCCATTCTTGAAAGTCCCTAGCTAGGCTATCACATGCTCATCACTGGTTTTCCCCAAAGGCCCTTTTTTCTGTGGAAACACAGCACTTAGTGTTGTCATCCCGTCTTCTTTTACACAGAAGAGCGGTTTCTGCTCTTACTTGTGGAAAACTCCCGCAAAGTTTCCTCTCCCAAAAATGTTAAACCTTTTTTCTCTTCCAGATGTCCTCATTTTCCTTTGATGTGAGATACCAACCAGTCCCAGAAGCATTGTGCCTGCTTTCTTGAGAAACAGAAGTTCTCCCCGTAAATTTTGTAATAAGAAGCCTTGGAAAAGTTCTCATGTTTTCACCTGTTTATAAAATGAAGTTGTAAGAGAATGGCTTTTATTTCTAAAACCAGGGTCCATGGGACATAGAGCCATACCTGCCTTTCCTGCTTCTTAAGATAGGCTGTCACTTAGGTTATAAAATTGAGTAGCACGGTATCAAAATGCATTTAAAAAGTCATCTTTAATCCATCATTAGTATTTTTACAGTCTGTTTCTTAAACAGCTAAGAGGCTACATCTATATAATGGAGTAAGTAGAGGATATAGGCATATCGCACTTGTTGAATATTCATTCACTTGCTTCACCCTGGTATCACTGTGACCCACTATCGTTGTGATCCAGTTCTTATTTTATATTTAGGTACTAGATTTAAAGAAAGTGATATTAGATTTACAATAAGAAGTTTGCAGCAATGTTAACCTATCCTAGAAGTTTACATCAGGTCCTGTGAGCTTGTGGAGCAGTAGTTAAATCATCCAATATAACAGAAAAGTGAGTTATTTTTACTGCTGCTATGGCATTTCTCTAGGTAATAGAAAATAGAAAAGGTTCTAGAAAATAGGCAAGGTTCTTAAGCTCCTGTAATTTTTAAATCGACCAATTTCGTGCAATCAGTGTTGTACATACTTTCTTTAGCTTTGTTATTTCAATTGCACTTTCGTAAAAGACAAATGGCTTTTAAACAGTTCAACAATATTATATGCTTTGATATATTTTAATATGTTTCAACTTTTGCTTAAAACATATAATTTTGCTTTCTCATATAATTTTTTGATAAGTTATCTCTAACTCAGATAACAAGTTACAGGTTGCATTCAAACAGTTTAACGTGTTTGATTGACATTTTGGATCTTGAAAAATGTCTGAGCTAACATTTTTCCAGGCCATCCTGGAAGTACTGGGAAGTAAAGTCTAACATCTGTCATTCATTAGCTTGAGCAGTTTTGTTTTGTTTTGTTTTTTTAAGTATAAAACACTGGGCTTATTATGCAAGGGAAATCTACTAGATCTCTGAGTACTTTGTTCATTATTTAGTAAGTTCAGAAAGTGTTAGATTCAATATATTTTTTTTCTGAAAGATTTCCCTGTGATTTGTGGCTATAGTGACTGCAACAGATGAAACTTATGTTCTTTGGTTTGTCTCTGTATCTCCTTTTGTACCTCTAAATCCCGCCAGAGGGTGGTAGGACAGATAGTGGTTCTACTGCTGATGACCTGGTATTCAACATATGCCCCAGAGAGGTGTTAGGGAAGGAGTGTTCTCTCACAGTACCAGAAGCCAGAGTGCCTATTGAAATTGCCAGGCAGCAGGCTTAAATCAAGGAAAAGCAAGTTGTTTTTCCATAGTCCAGTGGAAATGAACAGCGAGACTGAGGGTCTCAGGGTGTTACTGAGGCTAGGAGTGCAAGTGGTCTCAGTAAAGTAACTGAATAAAATCATGGAACAGCTTTTAAATGCACAGATGTGAAACCAGCCTCCAACTCTTGCTGTCCCTGAACAGCAAGTTACCAGATCTCACTAGGGTATATTAGAGGAAGAGTCAGTCTTGCCCTATGTTGTAATCTTTCCCAAAGTACCCATTATTGGTCACTGTCAGAGAAAGGAGCTTGGCTTTTTACAGATTTGATCTGATTCACTTCAGCTGTCCTTATGTTGTTGACCCCTTACATTTGTGAAATGGAAACAAAAAGTAAAAATCATGTCCTCCGCCTCACCACAACCTGTTCTCACTTTGTTAATATGCAAGGTTAATGAGCATAAACACATCTGCTTGACTTAAACATGTTCTCTAGATTAAGAGCAGGAGTACATTAGATCCAGAGATCTAGTTTTGTAATTTAATATTCTGATAATGGACTAATGGTCTGAGAAGCAAAAGTAAAACAGCATCGAGTTATTCTTAATTCTGCTGTATCCTTATTTGGTTAGTTTACAAATTTTCAGTAACAGCAAGAAAAATGCAAGCTTCTAGTTCAGTCCAATGCCAAGAATGTAATCCACAGTTTGTCCTTAATCCCTTGAGGATCATCTCAAATGTTTCCAGTGCTTTTGGCAGGAATATTAAATTACAAAACCTAGGATACTTGCCAGAAACAGGAAAAAAAAAAAAAAGGTTCACAGTGAAAGCAGTGCCCCTGTTCTGTGTTTCTGCAGGAGAAAAATGACATGGCAATATGAATCACTGGTTTGAAAAAAAAATGTAAAGGGCAATTTCTCATAAAGGTCGTAAGACAATCTATTCCATTTAGTTTGCAGTACTAAAATATTCATGGTTCAGTGTCTGGAGACAGTTCAAAGCGACTATCTTGTTAGTATATTGAGCTTTTCTTTTATGGAGTTGAAAGTAGTTAACTATGTCTTTTCCAACTCAATCTGGAACCTGGGCCCCAGATTCTGACTTTTGTTTTATCTGTGTGTGGTTGGGAGAAGCTCACAGAGCCTGATGCGTTTACTTCTGATTCACTATGATACAACCAAGGCCAGCAATCAAAGAGTGCTGGTTTTGTTAAAGTTACCATTAGAAGTTGTCAACTAAAATAAATCATCAGCTGTATAAAATGTTCCAAGGAAAGGAGGGGGTTGGAGAACTGTAAAGTCTTGTTGTATGTATGTCAAACCTTCTTTGAAGATTACGTGGAAATCTGTGCTTGCTTTCTATGTCCAGGTGAAAGTCCTGTTTGTCTTTCAAGGGTGAATCTGTAGTCATTTCTCATAAAATTATTATACTAGGATACTTCCATGGGTATAAATTCTCCATTAGAGAAAAGGACAAATTATAAACTGTTTATTTAATTGATATTGAAAATTTTCTTCTTACATCAGACAAGTTTATTGACTCTTTTTCCTTCTTTCTCTCTCTTTCTGTCTCTGTCCCACATATTTGCATTTCTTGGGTCTGTAGAGGAGTTTCTGACATTCTCATCCCTTCTAGGCAATACTGTTGTTGCTTCTGCAAGACAAGAAATACCCGTGATTTATTTAGTAATACATTTGATTCTATGATAATACAAACAAAACTAACATAGTTACATAAAGCTGATGGAAGTATTTTATTGCCACAGAGTTTAGCACCAATCCCCAAAAAATCTTTATAGAAGGTACTGTACTTTGCTGATGCCTCCCAGCAATTGTCATAACTTTAGGCACAAACATCACAGAAACAGTCTTTTTTTTTTTTTTTTTTTTGGTCAAGAATGGAGTGACTGAAAAACACTTCCCTCCTTCATATGATGCAGTTGTGCTTCTCTGCAGAGGCAGGAAAGGGTGGAGAGGAGGAAGTTGCTTTCATGCTCATCTTTCTTGGCTTTTCCTGATCTGGGAGACATTTACATTTGCCAGCTGGGACATACCTGTGCCTGTATTGTGTTACCTGCTAAGGATGATTGACTTTTTTAGGATGCTTAAAAGATTCATTTATGCTGTTGCATATGCACTAGATTTGTCAGAAGACACGTTATGTATCATGTATGCATTTGCAGCTACAAACAGAAAGTTGGGCACATTTTCCACTTGTAACTCAAATTTTGATAAACCTAAATACAGGACAGCATTTATCTCGTTATCTTGATTCTGTTTGCAGATCCTTTAAGATAAAAGAGTTTGAAGGAATGCTGGAACTAGAAAAAAGGTGACAGACAGGTCAGTTGTGTGGAGGACCAATGTACAATCTGTTTTGTGAAATGGACAGATAAAGGCTCTTGTAGGCTTTTGGGTATAAATCTCATTAAATCCACCCACACACTTCTTTCAAAGGAAGATGGAGATATATTCAGGGAGATGTCACCAGCTTTGAAGACATTGCTTAAAGAAATTTAAGTTGTTTTAAAGCAACTTTTTAAGTTGTTTACAACAAAAGAATGGCACTGCTTTCCAAACATAAGCAACTCTTCCTTTTAGTTATAAAACACTAGTTACTTTCATCAAGCAAAACCATAAGATACATTTTTCTTGTTAACCGTATACCTAATAACATATTTTTTCTGTTGAAGATCAACTTGACCTTTGGTTAAAACAGTACCTCAGGGTAACTATTTAGTGTGTTAAGAAGTGGCAATGCAGTAGCATTGGCAGAAATAAGAAAATTGAGGCTTCCCTTTTGTTAGTGTAAAAAATTTATATGACTAACAGCCCAGTCAGATAATTCCACAAAGCAGTTATTTTGCTTGTGACCTCCATTCTTAAAACTTGGATGCTTAACTTAAAGTATATGAAAGCAAGTCCTACACATTTGCTGAAAGTGTATACCTTTCAAAGAATCTTTGGCAAGGCATTTATACCCGCATGTAAACTCCAGTTCTTTAATTCCCATGTTTGCTGAGTACCTATGAAGGATTATTGACTACAGAGGACAGTCATTCCATATCTTTAGGCCTGTACTGCAAACAGCGTGGTGTTGGCATTGTAATCTGAGCGATTAAAATGCATAAATAATTGAGTACATGGAATATCTGAGGCTAAAATAGACCCGCTAACCATCCTAAACAGTTAGCTTCGCTGAAATCAGAAGCAAAATACCCGGTATTCAAACAAGAAATGCTAGCTTCTTGTCTGCATGATATATCCAAGTTAAAAATTAAAGAAAATCAAACCTTGGACCACAATCTCAGATAGGATTAGAGTCCTAAATGAGAAGAAGGAAGGAAAGAATGATACAATCCAATAACTGAATTCAAAGCCTCCAGTAGGTTTCAGACTCAGCATGGAAACATCCAGGGAGAGAGGAGCCCAAACTTGCTTTTGCAATAAAAAAATAAAGGTACGAACCTTACAGAAGGAAAGGAGTGATGACATAGCTGATTTGTTTGTGTTAAACTTGTCTTTCAACTGAGCAGGAGACCTAGCTGACTTCAGTGGAGTTTTGCCAAAATAGAACCACATTAGGCACAGAATAGGATTTCAGAACTTCAGGTTCATTGATGTACTTTATTGCCCCTGGGAAATTGTTTTAATCACCTGTTTCCCTTAGGAAGCATCCCTATAATGGTATGCTATGATTCTTACTTCATGTTGTGTAGATTTGGTAAAGAACATTCCTTCCCCAAAACTTTCAGCATAGTCTCGCATTGCTTAGTGCTGACATGAAATAAAATATCAGCAGTTCAGGACTCACACTGCTTTTTTGGGGAGGGCGGGAGGAGGGGGGTTGTTCATGTTTACTGTTGTTTTATTATAACAGCCATGATCGTACATGGAGTGCTTTAGTTCAGAAAAAAAAAAAAAAGATTACTCAATTATTTTTTTTATTAACATTCTTGGGGCATATCAGTCAGATCATACTAACTGTAAAACCTTAAGCGATGAGCAATGAACCCTATGGAGAACCTAGGCGAATCCTGCTTTGCATAGCATTCTGATGTGGAGAAGCATGACAAGCAACATTTTCAGAAGGTTTGCTGGTGCTGCGATCTTCAACATCTGGGGGATTTGCAATGTGCTAGGCCCTAGTAAAACATCTTAGTTTTCTGTTGGCAGATGATATGC
This sequence comes from Cygnus olor, assembly GCF_009769625.2. Taxonomy (NCBI): domain Eukaryota; kingdom Metazoa; phylum Chordata; class Aves; order Anseriformes; family Anatidae; genus Cygnus; species Cygnus olor. The sequence continues at coordinate 94,216,255 of NC_049169.1, read as the reverse complement.
CTTTAAAAAAGCAATGCCAACTAGAAATGCTGACCACAAGCTCTTAGAATTTGTTCACTTCTTGAGCCTCGCCTTAAAGGATGCTGAGGACTTGCAGCCCTGGTTCTTACTGCTGAGAGCTACTTCCCCTTGGGACTTTTTAAAACTATCATGAGTTTCAAGATGAGTGTCCAAAAATGAGCTTTCTCGATGCTCAGCCTATCTTCCTGCTTGGCTTTTATGCATCATGTAACATTAAAAGGATCTGGATCTGTGTGTCCTCTGCAGCCTCCTACTGCCATGTATTACACGAAAGTGCTGGAAGGTACTATCTTTTCACACAATTCTCTTAAAATTATATTGCCTGTTAAGTAAAATATTAACTTGTGCACGGAGATTATCAGCAAAGCAGAATGAAGGATAAGGAGGTGCAGCATTGCCCAAGCCATCCATTTGAAGATGATGCCAAAGTCATAAGATTTGTTTAAAGTATGTAATAATTTGGGGTTCTTCTCTATTTGCCTTTCTGTCTAGGAATTAAAATTTTTCAGCTTTAGATCTTTAACCAGGCTGATGAAAGATTACTTTTATCAAGGGAGTTAAAGGTCATGTGCAGTCATCTGATTGCATGAGTTAGACTTCAGAAATACCAGCATTGCATGATTTAGCAATATGGTGTAGCATTGTTTTTCTCTTGAATTGCTTTTCAGCACCAGGGAAAGAACATGTTTCTAATAATTCTTCGTAAGAAAATGAGAAAAAAAAATTGTTGCTGTATCTTCAAGGAATGATAATGATTCTTCTTTCTAGCTATAGGGAGATCGCATTTTACAGCATGAGGGTGGTAAGATGTTTCTTTAAGCCACATGTTCTGTGCAAATGAAAGCTGCTTTAATGAAACTCACACTTTTCTTTGGGGGACTATATGTATGTCAAAGCAGGGCTCACAAAATATCAGCCATGATTCAGGCATTCTCATGACACTGGAAGAAAGAAAGTGAATGTCACTGACGACGGTAAAGAACTACAGTATGTGACCATCTTTTGAATCTAATCTTAATGGTTCATCCTTCCTCTGTGAGGGACAACATTCATGACTTTAAAAATGGGGTCATTACTGTGTGAACTGATTCCGGAATCTCTTTGGTGACCTCAGTGTAGCCTAACAGCCACACATTCCTTACCAGTGAAATGCAAAACCTCTGTCAACCTCTACTCTCAACTGGGGCTTACTGAAGAGAACTGGCAGTTACCATGCATAGACCTTGCACCAGGTCTATTACCTTTCATGCCAGTGGCCACATGAAGATCTCAGTTCAAGACTGGGATTTGGAGGCATGTGAACCTTACTTATGTGGGGACAGAGTATTATGACTCTATCTGTGCTTCATTTCCATCCGCTAGTGTGCAGATTAAATCAAGTCAGATTATATTGGATTAATTAGACTAATATACCTTAATTTATTTCCCCTGACTGAAGTGAAATTTGTATGTCTTTGTCATCTATCACTTCTCATTGTTGCCCAAGGACTATAAGATACATTTATACACCAGATACATTTATACACCAGAAATTGGCATGTCATGAGTTTCTGTTGGCATTCAGATAAAGTAGCAGTGAAAACAAAGCAATTCCAGGCTCTTCTACTTAACTGTGGTTTTCTCTATAAGCTTAAAAGTGGCAGCCAGCGCAATTTACTCTGGCCTGATGTCTCTCTTAACATGACTTAAGATTTCCCCTTAGTTTGGGGGTTCGCGTGTTGTGTTTTTTGTTTGTTTTTCTTTGTTTTTTTGAAGGGTACATTTAAAAGTCTAAATTGCTTTGGTTCCGTATAGACGAAATGAAAGAAGTAGTAATTAGAAAAGCAGCTAAGAAGATGAATAAGGCTACAGTTCTGTGGATAGGAAGACTTGAAGTAGGGGTGACATGACTTTCTCTGGGTCCCATCAGGGCCCCCAGCAAGGCAGGGATTAGAAAACAAGATCTCCTGGCCAGTTTTCACAGTTGACTCATATGTTGGTATAAGTCAGGAAAATATGCAAGGGAGGGACAGGGGAGGCTGCTTTACTCTTGGACCTGTGTGACTATTTCACAACAAATCTGTGGTTGTGTCTGCGAGTTTTCAGATATGTAGAGCTCAATTATTCCTTTTGGTAAGCAGAATTCAGATCCAAGCCCAAGGACATACACACTCCTAGGCATATCCCAATCTTGAACCATTCATTGATATAAGATGTTAGAACACATAAGCAATCTGAAGTCACACAGGGGCCTTACTGACTGCTGAGACCATGTGGCATAGTCTGTTTGGTGCAAATGAAAGAGGAAGGAATCAAGATAGCCATAATATTTCTAATGACGGTAGAAAACAACCTATATCCTGGGTAAAATTTTCACAAGTGAAAAGTGAATTGCTTAAGAGTGTAACTTGGATTAACAGTTCTGACCCTCCCTGGTAATCATTTAAATGCTGATTTTATTCTTTTTCTATCCACTGAGGGAGCAAGTATTATTATCAGAGAAATTCTGGAGTGTCTTGTCATTTTATTCTCTTCAGTTCAGTCTTATTGTTCTAATACATCTTCAGTTTATGCACATCTCCGTACTCTTTATCATCTCTTTTTCTTCCTTTCCTGTCTCTTCCTATCATTTTTTTCCAACTCGCCTCAATTCACTCCATGCTTTCTAGTCTCCTACCTGATCAGTTTTCTACTTAGTGTACACTAACCCTAGTATGTTGGTATGTACTACATAAATGTGATCATAGCACAGTACAGGGTGATAGGTGAACTGGTATGGTATGATAGAGAAACTGTAGGACCAAGTCCTACACATTATTTTTGTCCCATAGGTATTTGTTATAAGACTGTGAGTTGTTGAGTGGAAAACTACGTTAACCCAGACATGTTGAACTCACTTAGTTGTTCCTTTCCTTTGAACTCTGCTATTATTCATTTTTTATCAACCCCAGACAGAATGGAAAGTGCCAAGACCCAAAGTGCCAAGACCCAAAGGAAACATCATTAACTATTTTTACCTGCAGTTTGGCTGATACAGTACAGCAAGTGCTTAACTCCAATGAATAAATTTACACAAAAGCAGTCCTTACCAAGCAGCGTTAGTCTTGGAATATAAGAGTTCTTATGCTCTTTAAGTCTGTTCATTCTACCTTGTCATCTCCAGATCATCGCCACATGCACACTAATTAAAAAAGTCTTCTGAGAGAATTGTTTTATCTGCATTTTCCAGGAGAAATCCTGTGTCAGGGTCCTACTTAAGCAATGTAGGACTGAAAATCACAGAGGAAGATAATAGACTGTTGCATCAGTTTGATTCAGTTTACTTCAATCAGTGCAGATACCTTTTGTGGGCTCTTTCCTAAGTCGTAAATAGCTGAACCTAATTCAATCTGTTATCTATTGTTAAATAAGTTTCAGATTGTCAATCTACATAGGTAGCTATGTTAACTAAATCAGTACAGCCAAGTCAGAGTCAAGTGATTTGGTAGACTCAAACCTTGGCCGGTTGTCCTGTTCCACAGGGTGTGAGGATCATTACTGATATTTGAAGGTAAGGCATCTGTCATAAGAATTAATTGTTTCTTCATCAGGCCATGAGTAAAGTTCTATTGATCAAAATGGAAAAAATGCCAGAAAGAATAATAATGGACTGGAACAATTGTGTAAAGACAGCACAAAGACAGTCAGCAGCTTTGTGAACTGCTCGTTTCATAAAGGTAAGGTTTTCCATTTTTGAAGGATCTGTGCTGTGTTTGATATTTTTCATGAGACTTCAAATATTGCAGTTAGAGGAGATACATTTGGGCCACTGATCCAGGAGTTAGGAATCTTTCTGACTTACTCAATGTCTACTTCAGAATGTCTTAATATTATCCCAAAATATTACACAATAGCGAAGTATCTTTGGGGGTATTCTGTGGATATAATGGCATAGGGTTCTTAGGTTTCATTGACTAGACGTGTTCTGAGTAGTGTTGTAGGACACTCAAGGAATAACACCTATAGCAGGAAGGGACCATTTGGAAATCTCCCAAAACTACTAACCTTCATGAAACTTAAAAAAAAAAAAAAAAAAAAAAAAAAAAAAAGATAAATTTAACAGTAAGATAATAATTATTTAAAAAAATAAGAATGGTACAACTCTGGCAGATTTCTTTATATTGATTCTTAACCATATTTCTGAAACTTGCATGTGATAATTATATTTGAACAGTAAAAGACATAATTTCATTTTGCCCTCTAATTGTATGGTAACTCAGAAAAGGGCATTTGCCCCCACAGTTTTAAAACAAAGCCTACGAAGCAGAGGAAAGAGGTGGTTATGAATTCAATAGGAAATTTTATCTGGTAAGAAAACCAAGAACATGATACAGTAATATGACTCTTTTTTTTCTTCCAGCAAGAAGTGTTTACAGAGGGGCCCTGTGACCCAAGGTTTGAACTCACTGACTCACAGAAGTGCTAGTCTGTACAAGCCTTGCTAGTCAAAAATGTTCAAATACTGCGTCAGTGAAAATCACCCTCCAGGTAAGAGGTAATTAAATGAATTGCTATTTCTTGGAGCATTAATTAATTAAAGATTGGAAGAACCCCAAGTGCTTTTTGGCAGTGAGGCCTTGTCTTTGCTAAGAAAAATTGTAGAGGCAGCACTTGGGTGTTTGTGCATGTATCTTACCTTGAGGTGATGAGTGCTGTCTACATTAGTGAGTAGCACAGTGCAATAGGAATTGATTTGTAGAGCCAAACAGTGCTAAAGACCCTGTGTCTACACTATATGCTTTTTGAGGGCGTTGTTGTTAAAAATATTATATGCTCAGAGACTGTAGGTCTACCTATGAGTGTCATTATGACAGGTGTATCCATCACACCAGTAATGCTATCTTTTTTTAGCCAAAGTAAAGACAAACCATACATTTGTTGTGGATTCGGTACCACATAAACAGCAAAGGTCTTTGTAAAGTTCAAGCAGAAAAGGTATTTTAAATAAGCATGGGGGGGCTGATAACGGATCTGTAATAGAAGAATTTTGTTGAAAATCCTTGTTTTCCTTCAATAATGCTCTGAGATTGGAGCCAAAAAAATTTGTACAAACCTAAGGCACGAGACTTTTCCCACCTGATGTCCTTGTCTCTAAATTGGAGAGATGTGGATTTGATGGATAGGCTACTTGGTGGGTAAGGAATTGACTGGAAGGCCGCACTCAAAGAGTTGCTCAATGTTTCAATGTCTGAGTGGAGATCAGTGACAAGTGGTATTCCTCAGGGGTTGGTATTGGGATAGGCACGGTTTAACATATTTGTTGGTGACATGGACAGTGTGATTGAGTGCACCATCAGCAAGTTAGCCAATGACGCCAAGCTGTGTGGTGTGGTCAACACAATGGAGGGAAAGGATGCCATCTAGAGGGACCTGGACAGGCTTGGGGGATGGGCCTGTGCAAACCTCATGAAGTTCAACAAGATCAAGTGCAAGGTTCTGCACCAGGGCGAGAGAGATGATTCTGCCCCTCTGCTCTGCTCTCGTGAGACCTCACCTGGAGCACTGTGTTCAGCTCTGGGGCCCCCAGCACAAGAAGGACATGGACCTGTTGGAGTGAGTCCAGAGGAGGGCCATGAGGATGCTCAGAGGGCTGGAGCACCTCTCCTGTGAGGACAGGCTGAGGGAGTTGGGGTTGTTCAGCCTGGAGAAGAGAAGGCTCCAGGGAGACCTTGTAGCGGCTTTCCAAGTGCCTAACGGGAGCCTGCAGAAAAGCTGGGGAGGTACTCTTTTGTCAGGGAGTGTAGTGACAGGACATGGGGGAATGGCTTTAAACTAAAAAATGCATAGGTTTAGATTAGATATAAGGAAGAAATTCTTTACTCAGAGGGTGGTTAGGCCCTGGACCAGGTTGCCCAGAGAAGCTGTGGATGCCCCATCCCTGAAAGTGTTCACGGCCATGCTGGATGGGGCTTTGAGCAACCTGGTCTGCTGGGAGGTGTCCTTACCCATGGCAAGGGGTTGGAACTAGGTGATTTTTGAGGTACCTTCCAACCCAAACCATTCTATGATTAAGAACTGAGAGCACCATACAGAGCAGGCTTTTAAAGAGGCTTTCTTAGGACAGCAGATCTTGGTAGCAGGGCAATCTCTTTGCAAGTAGTCAAAGAATTGGACAGAAATCAGGGATATCAGTGGTGAAAGGATGACTGAGAAGGGAGAGAAGCCTGTTGGATATGTGTTTTTATTTTCATGGGAAGAATAAAGGAGAATACTGAAGGTTAAGGTGCCTGAGGAGAAAAATGAACATATGGGAATGGGCATGCTTTAGAGCAGAACAGAAAGCAAGGAACCTGGTGAGAGGCTATGAGAGAAAATAGGACTACCAAAAGGGTATCCACCTGCGAAATAAAGTCACTCAAGATAAGAGTAGGTTACAGCTCATTTATGAGTGAATATGGACATCACAGGAACAAATTGACACCACAGAGAGAGTGAATACAACTCTTCCCTTGTGGAAATGCTGGTCTAGAACACCTCTGCCAGACTTCTCTATTAGTTTTCATCTTCAGCTACCAAGAAATGTGTGGCATAACAGATATACCTTAATCAAGAGATCTGATTTAAAACAGAAAAATGGCCATTATGAAGGGAAGAGAGGAAGTAGTGGGTATATGGGTGTGGTTCCTTGATTGTAGTTAACTCTGTCACATGATTGCACATTCTGGTTCTATTACAGAGAGTTAAAGCATGATGTAGTAAATAAGGCAGGTCAGAAAGAGCTTAGGGCTTCTCTGGGTAGCTGTAACTGGTTTTGAAGGTGGCCACTTATGTGGAAATTCAGAGCTTCTGATCCGTTAATACTCACAACTATAAACTTTAGCTTCAGATTTAACATCAATTTTACCTCAGTTGGTTCCTTTAAACTTTGTTGGCCATTTAGTAGTGTTGATTGGTCATCTGCTGTGGATGTTACCAGGAGATCTGAGTTCAAACAGAAATACATGGGTTGTGAATTTGTGCTGGCTAGCCAGTGCACCAACACTGCAGTAGACAACAAACTCCTCTTTTCAGTTCGTTGCTGTTCTGCCTTCTCTGAGAAGGTGCAAAGCTTCTAATAGGAAGCACACTGACAGTCTCTAATGTTATGGAAATTGTGGTGAAAACTTTGTGGAGTCTTATCATTGTATCAGAAACCAAATGGGTCAAGTGGCACAGAGCAGATAGCTCTTATTTCTTTAAAAGCATTTTTGATTGTAGTGTAACTTTACACTCATTGAGTAAGTCAAGCAATACAAACTTGACAATATTTATAGCTACTTATATTCATGACATTTTGTTCTGTTTACTTCTCAGGAAATTGTTTCTCTAAGTAGCAAACAGGATTATGACTGTGGGTGACAAAATGCTTATTAGGTTTCTCCAGGATCACATTTCTCCTATTGTGTGGTAGTTCTTAGAAATGTGAGTCATGTCATTTCCTGATTCAGAGTTTCACTGGTGAGCTGCCTCTTGCTACTTGCCACCTTTCCACCCCAACACATACCCATGCCTGCATGCATATGACAAAATGTTTCTCATGTTATGCCAAGTGACCTATCCCTCCAACTATTACAGTATTATAAACAGTCCATTTTTGAACAAAACACCAAATAATGAGCTTGCCTCACTCGTGTTGTTTTTTTTTTTGGTCTTTTTGTTTGTTTGTTTCAGTAATTACATTCATATGAGCAAACTAAAATCAATTTTGAACCAAGATGCTGCAAATCCCCCTATAAATTTTTCCCCCAAAATTACAATCAGTAATTACAAATGAGGAAATCTACAGTGTCAAGATTTGTTTGTAAGCAACTGAAGAACAGGACAAATAGATAAACTTTCCAAACCTATCTTATAATCTACCAATATATTATTATTTGTAATAATTAGGTTTGAGTCTTTCACTTTTTACAAGACAAATTATTGACACATTTGGTATTGATAATTGACCATATTGTTTGCAGGGATACAATATACAGTCTTGGCTCTAGCAAGATAAACAGCTAGATGCAGCTGAGCCTCCAGATGCATAAACAAAGAGTGGAAAATTTGTATTACAATTATGAATAAGCTTTTTCACATATGGTGTATCATGGACATTTTTTTTCTCCATAATTGATAAAGAACATCCGCCAGCCCAAGTATCAGTAAATCAGTCTGACCATCCTGCACAGGTGAAACTTGCAGAAAAAACTGTACTGGTTTTGAAAAGAAAAAAAAAGTGGAGGGAGGGGGTGTTGTTTAGCTGAAACTAAAAACTAATAACTATCAGAATTGCTTTATGCTTTATCGACTATGGTGAAAAAAAATGTCCACAGATCAGAAGCTAATCAATCTTTGTTTCTCTTGTTACAGTGGCAGTTGCATTTTCTGGTCTCTTCTAGCAGGCATGACTACAAACTATAGTAATCAAATGTGTGTTTACTTACAGCAAAGTGGAGCATCTTTCATCCTCAATTTTTTTTGCTCTGACAAAAAAAAAAAGTTGTTTAAAGTTTGTAGTATAGTATTTAAACACAGGTGTGGACGTAGAATTGTTTTAGACTACAAACAAACATCAGAATGGTCAGATCTGCATTATGTTTGTTTTGCCCAGCATTTAAATCAGCTTGGCTCTCGTTTTATTGCCTCTGAGAACTGTGGATACACTTCATTTTAAAATTACTGGTAGATAAAGTAATCTGATTCAGGCTCTCTGTTGAATTCTAGCTTATCGTATTTGAGTTATTTCTTAGTTGAAGGTATGATTTTTGTTCTTTTTTTCCCCCCTCCTGTTGCTTAAGGAAAGCTGCTTTTGCTGCATTTAATCAACTCAACAGCCAAAAATATTTCATCTTTAACATTTTCAGCAAATCAATTCCTAAAGACATGCTAAAGAGGTAAGGTGAAACCAGCTTTTGCAAATTTCTGCATGCATTCTTTCTATTTTAATTTTAATTTTTTTTTTTCTTTAAATGTCATCTGTTTTCATGCTGAAGGTTAGAGATGTTTTTGAAATGCGTATTTTTTAATCTGTCAGAGGCTTTCCTCTTGAAACTAGCTACTGTAATATCTGCAGACTGTTACTAATTACTGATTGTTCAGACCTGTATTCACCCATCTGTCTTCCCAAAGATATTATATCACCTTCTCAAACCAGAGGCAAGAAGATAGAACAGTAAATTCACATTGCAGAGGACTTTGAAAATCAATAATTTTATTTTCAGTCCAAAATACAATAAAAGATAATTGTTAAGCCCTCCACAGAACAGAAATCTGAAAAGTATTGGCTTGCTGATTTCAACAAATAAGGACCAAGGAAGATTAAGAAATTGCAGGCTTCTAATTTCAAAATCTCCTAGGTTTGCCATAAAACCTGGGGTTTCTTTGCTCCCTTTTAGACAATGTGGTAGTGGGATGCCCAGGGACGGGAGAGGAGGGGGCGTCTGTGATTCTCTAATTTCTGGGCTATTGGAGCAAGGAATCAAAAAAATCCTGAAGTCCCATTCTCAAGAGTGCTGCCAGGATCTGGAAGACACCTGGTATTCCTGACTCTGAGGGGAAAAAAAAAAAAAGTCTGCTTAATAGGGCTGCCTGCAGGCCAAGATACCAGAAGCACACTCCACAGTCCATCTTCTGAACTTTTAAGGAGCTGAATGAGTAAACCAGCAAGAATTCAAGCAGGACTCTGAGGGGCAAGTGCTTCTTGCCCTTGACTGAAAATGTACAACCGTAATTGTAGATGAGGAAAAGCAAGCAAAAGGGTAGAACACAATGATGATGACGGAGCAACACAGGGAGTGCTGCTAGAAGTAACTGGCCACGGAGTCAAATGAATCTGATGCAAATCTCACAGAATTTCTACTTCTTGGTGTCACATGGTGACATCAGATCTGCACTGGCTTAAAACAAAACTGATCCTCTACCCCATTTTCATAGCTACAGCTTGCCTCGATGTTTCTGTTCCCATGCTCAGAAATGCTTTCTGAGTCAACTGAGAGTTGTACACAGGACCCACAGGCACCAGAAACTGAAGACAGATCTGGACCAAGATGCGTCTGAACTGAACTGAACTGAAGTGTTGGCTTTCTTGCTTTTAGACACATTGGACTTAGGTAGACTTTAGACTTTATTTTCAGAAAATGGGTAATATTTGTTGAAAAAATATTTAATGAAAAGATGTCTAAAAAATTCTAGAAACTAGACATTTCCACTCGGAGAGTGGTATATTACAAGACTCAGTTGCATTTATTTTGCTGAAGTTTTTTAACATATAAAGGCACCTTGAAATATTTTAAGAGAGCACTCTAAAAATATTGGGTAAGTTCTACTAACAAATGATAGTTAAGTTAGTATGAAAGTTTTAGTAATCACCTACTTTGCATGCATTTTGTATGGAAGAAAACCTGTTCAGAAAGTAGGTCGTGTTACCTGCCACACGCGCTGTCTCTTCAAAACCAGACGCAGCAGCAGATTGATCCCTTTTGAAAGAATAACATCAGATTAGAGAAGAAAGCTGGAAAGAGTAAATAAAGGCAAGAAGTTGCAACTTTAAGAAGTGAAGTCTTGTGAGTTTTCTTATTTCTGAAAATATGTCTTTGGTGTTACTTCTGAAAAGACCATCTCTGCTTCTGTTAAGAGATTAAGTGCATGTAATTACTATAACTGTTGGCATCCCATGCTATTTGCCTCTTCTGAAAAGGTTGCAGGAGCCTTCTTTCCTATAAAATAGACCTTTTGACTTGCAGTATTAATGTTTCAGATTCTGCTCTCAAATTTCTCTATTGTTGTTTCTCTATTGTTCCCTGTTGTAAATCATTGTTCATGATTGCTTTTCAGCAACAGTAGCACAGAAGCATTGGGGTAATTTTCATGTTTGTTCCACATGTTCATGACACTATAACAGCAGAAGAGTTACAAGAACATATCCACCTGCAGGATGTGGACTCTTCTAATGATTTTGGGTCAAGCTTTCTGTCACCTAAAGGTAACTGTGCTCTTTATAAAGTATTCTCTGATTTCTGAATTCAGCTGTTACTACATGTTTAAGCAAAACTTACAGGCAACAGTCCATCAAGATTGTCTTTGTTTGCTGTTGGGATACAGAACTACCTTCTAGTAGCTCCTACCAACCAGTAAATTGGGAAATCCTTAAAAGAACTATTTATTTAAATAGAATTATTTCTGAAAAAATATTACATATGTCTACAGTAGAGTTGATTTGATCAGAGACTTTCGACCATCGCAGTCACTGGGTTACCCAAATTTCTTTAGATCATGGGATAGCTGGCTAAACTGGCAAAACGAGGCTGTTTGTCCCAGGTAATTTAATTCTGTAATTAGTTTTTCCCCACTTCCTAATTACCTTCGGGACAAGAGTCAGATCTGGTTCAGTTACGTTCACAAGAAAGTATGAATAGGCTGTTCGGAAAGCTGAGCCTCCCAGTTACTAAAACAGAAACGAAAAAAGGAGAATACTTGAGGGGAAAAAAAAAAGGTAGAAAGGTAGAAAATGTTTGTTAAAACAGGCAATGAGACGGATTCTGCACTTTGTGGTATTGCTTTAAACAAAAGTTGTTTCAGTGACATGAAATCTATATTTATATAATAGGAATATCTGAAAGGCAGCTAGGCTTCACTTGTGCTCTTGCCCAGGCTAACTGACACTTCACATTTCTCATCAAGTTCAACGATCAGCTCAAAAGCACAAATGTAGATGGAAACATCAGCTGTGCAAGGGTGAGAGTAACATAACAGAAAGTTACTTAATCTGGTCACACTTCTGTGTGACACCTAAAAGAAGGTGTGAGTTTGCAGCCTCTTCTCAACTAGGTAATTATAAAAATGGCAGTTCAAAAATAATAATAATAATAAAAAAAAGCCAAAGCAGCATTGTTTGTGTTTATAGTTTTCTGACTTAGTCCTTCCATGCTTTTAAGGCAAGAAAGAGAGAGGTGAAGCTCACAGGACTTCAAATGATGCCCATTTTGTGGGCAGAGTTTCACCCCAACAAGTTTTCATGCTCTTGCCTATGCACTTACATACCATGCTGAGCTAGATAAATGCGCTTTCTAAATCTACCTTCAAGCTAATGAAAGCCAAGTAGCAAATGATGGATTTCTCTAACAAGACTGAAACCTCAGTGGCATCATTGTGCTGTAGTCAAACGTACACTAGTAAGACTGGTTCCAAGAGGACTCCTAAAATAGGCGCTGAAGATGTAACCTGACCCTGGGCTCTCTGCAGAGCCAGCTGCAGAGGAGGAGAGCTGCAGGCTGCACCTCACTCGGTTAGTTCAAGGAGATGACTGTTAGTGGAACGACAGCGGTCTCACTTCTGATCCCATTGTGCTTTCTAAACTGGCAGTGCCATGGCGACTGGAATCCGGCCTCTGAGTGTTCCAGATTCACCTTCACTGCCGAAGGAGCCCACATTTAGTTAAGGGTCAAGGTTAATATGTCTGCAGTGTCATTAGTCATGGTAGAATGTAGCTCAAGCCTGTGCTAAGGTCATCACAGGGGGAAGGGCAGGAAGTTACTGTCTAAACTGCTCAAAAGCTGCTGCCAGTGCTTTCAGCCTTTACACAGTGAGAACTGACTGAACAGGCAAGACTCCTTAGCTGGGTAAAAGCTGGTTTGAATTACTTGTACAGCACAACTTGGCTGAGTACCACTGAGGACGTCGCCTCTTTATTCAGTACACTACAACTATAAACTCTTTGTTTTCATTAATTTCAAGTGGATCACCATCATTTTCCTGCTTATAACACAGATTCAGAGCATGGACAAAAAAAATATGGAGACAAAGACAGGAGGAGAGGTGTCATGAGTCCATCTGCCAAGAGAAAGAGGTACCTGTGCCAGAGTTGTTTATGCCAATCAACAAGAAATGAGGTGGGCTTCTTCACCACTTCTTCTGCAAGTGGGTTTCCCTGAACCTTGCTCATGATTGTCCTTATGATTTTCCTGTAATTGCCAGTCTCTCTGTGTGAATGATTGCTCATCAGGACTGAAAAGACCAGTGGTGTCATCAGAACTGGTTCTCCCACTGCCATAGGCAACTACATGTAACAGGCATGTGGGCATCCTAAGTACCCATAAGGGCAGCTGTTTGGGTTTTTTTTAGGTGCAAGAAAGGAAATCAGCCCCAGGCTCTGATTCCTGGCCGGCAGGCTTAAGTAGGCCTTATCCCACAAAGAGAAAAAAGGCTAGAGATATGCCTATGCCTTTTGAGGGGGGAGGAGCTCCCAAAAAGGGAGGGACCAAGTGTATTCCTAAGAAAGAGGGGAGGTTTTATCTAGCAAAAGTGAAGGCTACCAGACCTGAGGGTAATACTAATGAGATGGAGTTCTTTATGGGAATGGATGTTAAGAGCAGAGGGAGAGATTTTGCACCAGAAGAGACGTAGTAGTTAGGGACCTGGATGGTTTGAGGCAGGGCTGTGATGGTTTGCATGGCAATTTTTTTGTTCAAAAACATCCATAAAATACTGCCTTTATATACCACCAATTCACCTTGTGCCACAGAGTCCTTACCAATACTTTACAACAAATTTGAGGCTTGTAGAAAAAGGCTAAAGAGCAAAACAATAATGTGCCACAGACAGAGGAGCGGAAAGTAGAGCAAGGGTACCAACAAGTTTCCAGGTTTATGCTATGGCAAGGAATTCATTAAATTCACAGCCAGTTTGTACCTCTTTGTTCTCATGCCAGCATTGTTTAGCTCCTCTCACAAGACAGGCTCTCCATTCTCCATGTAATCCTTCTCTGCATCTTTTTCGGAATTGTTTTCTTCTTGAGTGTGAGAACACATCATATACTATGTCCTGGGGGAAACACCAGTTTTATAGAATTGCATAAGTTCTTCTCTACCTTTAGTAGAGAAATAGTGTCTTTCCTATGGCATGTTCTCCTTTTCTGTGAACAGCTGAAGAATTATTTATTGTTTATTTCAGTAGTCTATGTGTCCTATCCCACTGACTTTGACAAATCTGGCCTTAATCCCATGCATCTCAATCTCTACACCACAGCTATCTTTGCTGCCCAGCACTGTTTGCCATTTGTGGCTCCTAAGAACATCTCTGTAGTGGTTTTGTTTGTTTGTTTGGTTGGTTGGTTGTTTTTTTCACTTATTCAGTCCTAGTGTGCTTGCAAGAAGATTTTTCTCTTGTTTGTAATGCATACGTTGGATAGTTTTTATACCTTTGATTAGATATTTTCCAACTTCTCACCACCTTCAGGTCTCTCAGCTCTTCAGTCCAGGTAAATTCACTAATAAATTTCCTTAATCTGACAAAGTTTGCCCTTCTGAAGTTGGAAAAAATTAATTACTCACCTACTTCTGTTTGTTTTTCTGTTTAATGTAAATGGAAACAGTTGCTGAGTAATCAGCCCAATGCTATTTTTGATAACCAGCTTTTTTTGAATGTATTCATTACTTACTAAGTTGGGGTTGTCTCTTTTTGTCTCAGTGACTTCTGTCAGTTGAAGAAATCTGTCAGCTATCAGTCATATGGCAAGCCAGGCACAAGTTTATTAATAGAACCATTTGTTTCCCAAGTGGTGTCTGGAAAGTTAAAGCTGACCATGGCACAATTCCCAGTAATGTTTCTATAATAACATTTCAATGACAGACCTCTTCTTGCACCTTTATATTTTAGCAGCAGACAAGAAAGGCCAGGTTACAATGAGATGTCCAAAGTGAAAACAACCATCCCCCAAAAAACAAAGGCTGTGAACAGGTGGTCTGGGCTGCTGGAAGTGGCACTTCCTGTTCATGTACAATGGGGAATTTTATGATGAATTAAATGATGATGAGTTAAAAGACAAACAACTTTAAAATAAATTGCGAAGATCATTTGGTGTTTTCCACTAGGCTGGATGAAATGGCTAAATGCTGAAATAAGAATATTGTATTAAGATTACAAATGCCTTGGTTATTGGCCTATTGATCATATTCATGTAGGTCAGATCTGTCTCCCTTTTGGAAAAGGAGTTGAGCAGTAGAAGAAAAGTCCCCTCCGTGATTATACTTGTGAGTTGAGGACACCACCCTGCCCTTTTCTGCCTTAAGGCTGCTCTCTTCAGCCTGAAGTGCCATGAAAGCCCAACTCCCTCTCCCATGCCACCAGCCCAATTTCCTGTGGGTAACTACTGGAGTCGTCTGACCTGTTGCAAGTGGAGACCTTCAGCCCGTAGCAATAGTCATTACCTGGCAGAATCTGTAAGCTAATTCAGTCATGGGAAGAATTGCATTTCAAATTTTCCCAGTTGTTGTACCTACATCCAAGACTTTGAGTGCAGCTTGAGCTCTTAAGTATAAGAAACATGCAAAGCTCTCTTCTCCTTCTCAGCCCCTGTCCTTCTCTCATTGAAATTTGGCTGCTGTTCACATACTACAAGGCTTCTAGCAGCTCCTGCCATACGTTTCTTGATTTATACTGGCTTCCCTAGCCTTCTGAGCCTCTTTCTTCTTGGGGTCTGTAGCTATTTGTATCATTTTTATATCCCCGTCTCTTGTCCTGAATTGCTACATCATATTTTCAAGCATAAACCCAATCTGAAGAGTACTTGGAGGAAAAACGTGCACCTGTTCCCAGGTTTTTAGCTCTTGCACACCAGTTAAGAAATCTGGTCTGGTTAAAGAAAAAGGCTGAAAGTGTGAAGACGGGATATCTCATATACGAGAGCTGCAGTAGCTGCCTCAGTGCTTGCAGTAACGAGTGGGCTAAACAGGTGAAGCCAGAACAACACAGGACGGAAACCTGGTGGTCTGGAGACCAGAATGACAGGCTGTGCAGTGAAGAGCCAGAGGAACAAACAGGGAGGTCTTCTTAAAACTCTTGAAGAAGGAAACTGAACATTAAGCTGTGCTTACAGTGGGAAGGGCATCTCACATGCTATCCTCTTGTTGAAACAGCAGACAAGGAACAATGAAACCTGGCATGGTACTGTAGGAATGACAGGGCCATCATAAAAGGCCATGTATTTCATCTTCCAAAAGTATCTTATATCAGCGAGCCAAGCACGTGAGGCCGAGTGGGTAGGGACCCAGAGGCACAGGCACAAGGACTTCTCGCTCCCTCTGAGCTCAGAGCCCAGCTGCATTTGGCACCAGGGCTGTGCCCTAGCAGCAGACTGCAAATGAAGGTCTCCCACTGCCCTGCCACCCCCTCGGCTGGGTACTCCCTCCTGTGCCCAGCCTCACTTCTCTCCTTCTCCAGCTCTTACCCCATGCCAGATGCCATGGCTGGCATCCTCCGTGAACAGCAGCCCACTGTGTGCCTGCGAGTTACAGGGAGGGAAGGTGACTGCCACGTCCCCGTCAGATGTATGGGAGAGCTGGATCTTGAGAGGTCTGCCTCCTGCCAGGGAAGGGAACATCAGCCCTTGTCCTCTGTCCATAAGGGAAGGGCTGCTGTCAGTGCTGTGAAGCTTCAGTTTGGGTTAGCCTTGGATGCACGCAGAGGTGAAGTCATGCTAGTATGTTGGCAACACGGAAGGATGGATGAGTGTGAAACTTATCCTGAGTTCTCTGTGACAGTGTATTTTAATGGAAACAAGATAACAAATGGAGGAGAGATCTCTGTTTTTTGATGTTGTTCTTGACCTGGTGAAAATGAGTAGCTGCTCAGGATGCATTCTTCATGATTTTGTAAGCCCTTTCTCCTTCTTCCTGTTTCTCTCCTCTTCAAGTGGGTGTTTCGCCTATTTCTTCCTCTGTGCACACCCACTGAAGCACAAGGATGGTTAGTGCTTATTGGATAATGTCTTTCTTTAAGGGTTTTGCAAATGCTCTTGTGCATAGAGTTATGCCTTGAGGGCTTCATTTTGCTGGGCCAGTCGGGCTTGCTCATGTGCTCAGCACTTCAGATTGCATTGAACTGGCTGACAGGGAGATTGTCACAGCCCACCTGGCTTGCCTCCAAAATGTTTCTTGCTGGTTTATGTTTTGTTTGCTTGTATCCTGTCTCCTAGATGGAGTGCAGGAGCACTGCACAGCCCAGGATAAAGCATTCTGTGAACTTCCCAGAAAAAAACTGTCCCTGTGGATCATGAGAGCAGTCACAGCCTAATGCAGGTCTTTGGTTGAACAAGCCTTGAAAAATGACCTCAGACTAGGTGGGGGTCAGGTCTTGTGAACTCACGGCTAATGCTGTGGATTCTGATGGGAATTCCTACAAAAACTGCCCAGATTTTTTTTTAGACCTCCTGTGGCAGGCTTTATCAAGTTGTCTCCTTGCAAAGAGTCTCTGGCAGAAATATCACAGGGCCACAAATCAGTGACCAAAGAAGCTGCATGAGGATGAGTGCTTGCCACAGCTTGTGGAGTCAGTGCAGTAGTTATCAGTCCCCTGGCATTTTTTGGGGTGGGGGAACTGAGAGAAACTCTATGACAGAGTTGTACTGAGCCATGTTTTGGAGCTCTGTAACAGATTTGGGCATGTATGGGACTCAGCTCAGGGCTGTTATGATGGTGCAATGCAAAGGAGATCAGTATCAGACAGTAGGTGGGCTGTAAAGCTAGAAAATGAGTGGAGCAGAGATGTTGCAACAGTCTGTATTTCTATAAATGCATTCATCTCTTAAAGTCATTAACAAAGGGGACAGTTCAATTGCATTTTTAATGCTAGGATCAGAGGTGTATGGTAGATTGTGTGGAGCATAGCACGCACAGAGCCAGATTACCAAAACCATCTTGCTTTCTAGATTGCAGGGGAGGAAATCACTTTCATGATGCTGCAACTTTCCATTCTGTTTATTCTGTACTCTCCACAGTTTTGTTTTTCCCATGTTCAACAGGTTTTCCTTCAATTCTCTGTATTTTTGTTTTGTTTTGTTTTTCTCTCATGTTACAAGCTGGGGTAGAGTCTGGGTGTAACTTTTTCTCAGTTTAGTAGTGACTCAGGAGGTATGTATTTTCCTCAAGACCTTAAATATGACTCCATTATATGTAGATTTGTTTTAGCTATTGCTTTGCATTTAGAGGTTTCTGTGGCTTTTATGTTTGGTTCGGGGAGAGGTTTGTGTCTCAGGACAGTTGATTTTGAACTGAAATGGCAAAAAAAATTGTTGACTTTTTGGTGACATGCATTGTTTTTGCTTGCGGGAGCATTCATTTGACTTCCTGCTAGTCATCCTTTTCCAAAGCATTTCGAAGGCTATTCATTGTTGTCAAATCATTGCTGATACTGTTTGTGTGCAATGGAATATATCCCAGAGAAGTGATCCTTATACTTTCTGCCAATAAACGTGCCAGTGTTACAGATCAGTTATTAACTTCTTGTTTGTGCAGATCATTTTGAAAAAGACTAAGAACTAAATGCACTTATTTATTTTCACCACATTCGTTGTTCAACTTGACATTTGAATCCTTGACTTTAGTTAGACGACAAACACCAGCTTTCATTCTGTTGCTGCCCTTAGATAGTTGCAGTTGCCAAAAGAAACTGAAATGAAAGAACTATTAAGTAACTGCATTATTACATTATTTGACCAATACAGCTAGATTTTGGGATTTTGCATTTTTTTTCCAGATAGAAGTGTTTTCAGATGTCTTATATGCATTTCTTTTTATTTATTACACACACACACAGCCTTAATGCAGGGGAATCAAACTGTCAGCAACAGGTCTTCTCCTTAGAGCTCTCCATATCCTGTGGACTTCTGATGCAAATGGGAATGCTTGGCTCTTCCTAGAGTTAGATGCATTGTGCAAGACTCCTGGAAAATTGACAAGCACATAACTTACAGCCAGGTGTGAAGTCAAATGACTTCCTCTAAGTCATCAGAGAGTATCGCGGTAGGAACATTGTATATATCTAACTCACTTCAGAGGCAACGTCAACTTGAAGTGGCCTCCGAGCCAGTGGCTCAGCCCCGCTAACAGCACGTTCATGTTCTTCACCCCCGTGTTTTTTCAGCCGGCCCAGAGATCCATGCTATACTGTTATCAACACCCAAGTTAGGCAGTGTGAAATTAGCTCACGCCCATGAACTCATGCACAAAAGACGCAGCTGCAGTATACACATCCTGTCTGGAACAGAGACAGGAATAGGATCTGTTTCCTCAAGGTTTCCTATGCGCCTCCGCAGTGAATTGTCCCAGCATCTTGTACTGCAAAAATCTGGCACATCCCTAGAGTAAGTCCATCCTGTGTCCTAAACAAAGGAGGGGCCTCGCAAAAATAAAGCAAAGCTAAAACAATATAACACTGGGCGTGCATAAGGTAAGACTGCCATGAAGCATAAATGCAAGGGGATTGAAGCAGAGTCACATAACCAATCAGCTATTTCCTAACTTCTGATTCCTTTGTTGCATAATCTTAATAATTTTTGAATTGTTTTTGTGCTTATAATACTGAGGTGAATTGAAGGATAACAGCAGAAGAGATGAGAGGTGATACGAGAAAGATAATAGCAGCATTAGTAAACTAATTTTGGGAGGCAGATATTTTAACTATGTACTTTGAAGCAGCTTGGTTTTGTAAAGGCCGGGATGTGAAGGGTGAAGACCTGAGGAACTTCTTGGGAGAAAGGGGCAAAAGTATTAAGGTATTTTCAGCTCAAGGCAAGACAGATTACAAAGGGCTGAACTTTGGTTCCCAGCCCAGAACACATTGAAAACCACCACGGTTGGCTACAGACTGGGATAGTCCCTTAAGAACAGACAAAATTTCCCAGCTTTTAAGCTGTGATATTATTATATGTACATATAGGCTGTATGAAATTGCTGCTGGTGGAGTCGTTCCCTGTACTTTTTGAGGCTGACCACAGTAGCGACAGTGGTAGCCACCTAAAAATACACATCCAGAAGCTGCACTTCCAGTAAAGGAAGCATTGTTCTGATCCAGTGCTAACACGTACTGCAAGCTCCCTTAAACACCGTATAGAAAAACTTCAGATTAGGAACGCTGAGATTCGTAATGTTGGAAGCAGGAAAGGACAGTTAGCCTATTAATATGATACAGTCCCTGGACAAAATGCAACGCTGATGCATGCAGTGTCCGATTTCAAACCAAGTGGTAGGTTTGGGGTTTTTTGGTTTTTTTTGCATTTCCTTTGTCACTGGCGGAGCTATTAATTTCCTTTTCCAATAGCAATGCTCTGCCCCGCGCAGTTGGGTGCTGCGGCAAGGGGATGTTTTCCAGGAACCCCATGGCTCTTCCCAGGGCTGGTGACACAGGGTGTGGCCTCCCTGTGCCTCTGGCACCAGATCTTCTCCAGGACAGATCCTGCCCCACTGGCTGCCTCTCAGCTGGGCTTGTTGGGGGGAATCATTGGAGGCAGGTGCTTGCACTGGGACAATCCCACACCTGTGGCTTTCACCTTGCTGGGCTTTTTTTTTTTTTTTTTTAGTGTAATTTAATTTTTTAACCAGTTGCCTTGCCTCCTCTTTTTCCCCAAGCTAGCAATGGGTTTTTCTCAGCTGTTAACTGCCAGAGGGTGACGAGTTGCTGGCTGGGGGCAGGAAGGAGGAGCAGGCGCTGCGCTTCCAGCTGGAAGTGGTGAGGGAGGACATGGCGGGGAGATGGCGCTGTGCGGTATCTTCCTTCATACGAGTCTCTGCTCCCCCAGGAAGGCTTTAATATAAACTAAGGAGGAGGTTCAGTTGGCTTGAGCTAAGTAACATCTGCCTAAGTATGCAGCATGCTTCCTTTCACATTTTCTCTTGCAGATGGGGCTCCACTGAACCCAGCTCTCCTCTTCATCCTCACCACAAACAAAACCATACGGAAATAAAGCTTGAATCTACCAGGAGCCTGAATAGCCCTGATAAGAAGCTACAGAAGCTCTTCTGTTCTATCTGCAGTTTTATCAGTGAGAAGATTCAAGGATAAAAACTCTGCCCTGTCGACAACGGGTAAGTGAATACATTTGCTGTATAAAGCGTAGCTGGCTTTGCAAACTGCTGCACGGGCTGAGAGGACCTCATGGCTGGTGCCCGAACCTACAGGACTTGGCACGCAGGACGTGCTCGTTCCCAATTTTTCCCATCAGAAAGACGTGGGACATCGCCTCGCCCCTCTCCTGCGTTATTTCGCTTGTGAAAACTTCCAGCTAAGCTCATGCACGGGGGACGCGTGCTTAGGGTTTTAAAGCCTCCTTCAGGTACGTGCTGACGGCAGCAGTGACCGTTCAGTGCAAGAGACCACACATGCACAGGCGGAGCTGGCTGTCCCGAGCCATCAAGGAATCACACGCGCTTCCAGAGGGACGGAGCCAGCCTCTAACAAGCCTCCTTTAAGGCAAAGCCGGCCCCGCGGGTGCGCGCCTCCGCCTCGGGTGCGCGCCCCGGGCTTCCTGCGCGCTCCCCCCCTGCAGCGGCGGCGGGGTGGGGGAGCCGTCGGCCCGGGGCAGCCCCGCTGCGGAGGGGGGGAAGCGGGCGGAGCGCGGCCCGGCCCGGCCCGGCCCCGGGGCCCCCCTCGCGGGTGACCGAGCGCACGGCTAACGGGCAGCGGCGGGGGGAGCCGGGGGAGGCTGCCCCCGAGCGGAAAGCGAGGAGGGAGAGGAGCTGGAGCTGCTGCTGCTGAGCCGCTCCGGGCCGGTAATCCCGCCGGGCTGCGGGGCTGCAGGGACGTGCTCGCTTCCCGCGGGGGTACCGGGAGGAGGAAAGCGGCTCTGGGAAGGGCTGCAGGCCTAGAGGGAGAAACGAGGGATTTCTAGGTAGGTTGTGCCCGGAGCTAGGCAAAGCCGGTAGGTACAGGCGGTCTGTGCGGGGGGTAGGGAGGGCAAAGCCTGCAAGTTTTGTGCTGTCTGCTTGCTAAAGCCTCTGGAATATTATTCCGCAGTGGAGTTGGTGTTTCTGCTTCAGTTATTGCAAACTGTGAGATCTGTTCTGCCGTCCTTTCTCGAGTTAGGATCCCCACTGAGGGGAACGGGAACTTTTCCTGGAACCGAAGCTCAGCAAAGGTAGTGAGAACTGATCTGTGTTATGTAGATGTTGAGCTCGCATTGCCCGGTTGAAACTCTGTTTCTTCGTTTGTTTTGTCCCTCTCTTCTTTACCCACTTCATGCCAAGCTATTTGTAGATACAGCGTGGCTACAAAAGTAATTAGAAAGGGCGAGCTTTGTAGTGGGATGAGATTACTTGGTGTAACCTGACAATTCTCTTACAGCTAAACTGTATACAAATTGTTATGCAGAAAAGCATATAATTCCTAGTGCGGAGAATGCCAGTGTGCTAGAGTTGTCACTCCTAAATTTTAAAAGCTAAATTCAGGAAGGGCTTGAAGAAAGAGGAAATGTGTATGAGTGGGACTTCTTATGGACCCATTTCAGACCAAGGAAATATTCCCATCTGATTAGGTTGTAGAAGTGATATTTTTGACGGAAAAATACCTTTCTGCTTGTACATAAGATCGCACCAGTGATACCCTTGTTTTTCTTCCCAGCTACGTGAAATAAATCTATGGACCTTCCTCTCTGGCTTGATGCAGTACCTGAGTCTTCGGCATGTCTGTCTATCTGCTGAGCTGAAGCAGAGACAGGTTAAGCCACTCTTCAAGCTTATGGCTCTTTATTAAAGTGGCAGTATTAAGGGTGGATAGGTCCCATGGTCTCCCTGAGGGTCTTCCTGGCCATATGAGACAACTTCTGCCGATAGGATGCATGAATTATCCACTGAGACTCTTAGTGTCCAAATACCCCTGTGTTGAAGGCAGGAGGAAAGCTGCTTTAGGTAAGCAGTTGCCTGGTGGGGAATTGTCCGTGGGAGCGGCTGCGGAGTGTGTAGGCAGGGCAGTGAGGCCTGAAAGCTGTCAGAGAGATCTCAACTGCACGAGTACTAGGTTGTAAAGGTGTAGGGGAATAGGTGAGTTATGGTGTTTGGCTCGACAAGGTGGTTGGCGAGACATGAGTTTGATGTGTATCTTGTGCTCTGTTAGATAAAGGCTTCAGAAGTTACGTATGGGTGTTGCCTCACAGAGAAGGGAAATGCAGCAGTCGACATAGTGAATGATCTCATTCACAGCAGCAAGTCCTTGAGGTGCTTCTTGTCCGCTTTGTTTTCAGAAGTTTGAAAAGTTACAGGCAGAGATGGTTTTAAAAGATTTTGTATGATTGCTTTCTTCTTTGTGTGGCTGTTTTTGGATGGAAGATGGCAGGGAGTGGGAATATTATTATTTTTTTTAATGATAGTTTCTATGTGCTATTAATATTCTTGTCCTGGGCTCATTTTTGTTGTTTCTGGATACACTGTGGTTAGTGTGTCTCAGTAAAGGTTTGATCTGTCCTCCCAAGACAGGCTTACAAGAACTATCTCAAGCCTGCCTTGGCTGAGATGTGGCTGTCTGCTTCTTGCACGTAGCTTTGTGTGCTTCCGGGTGTTCAGGTTCAAGTATTTTGGCCTGGAAGAGGACACAACCAGGTGGGTTGTTTAAAGATGTAACTTGAAGACCGTCATGAGTGTCCATGAGGTAGTCCCCACCATTGTCTCAAAGGCATCTGTAAGGAAAATCTTTATTCTCCCCAATATAGCTTGTAGCACAGAATGTTGCTTTGTTCATCTTTGTGTCTTAAGATTCAGGTTATTTTACTTATAAAAGTTTGTTCATACTGTGTGTGAATGTATAGCGAGATACTCTACTGCGGCTCTGTAGTTAAGGGCGTTTTAGGAACAGGCTCAAGCTCGCTTGAAATACTACTTCAGACATCTTTTCTTACAGACGCTTACAAAGTTTTAACTAAAGTTGAAATATACACCATGTTTTTTAAGAGAAGTTTAATTTTTTAAGCTTGTAAAACTCATTTGTCATTCATTTGAATTACGTTCATTTTTGCTAGACTTACAGAGAAAGTAGTAAAGAATACTGGGAAATCAATTTATGGGGTAACAGTGTAGAGGGGTTTTTGGTCTTTTTCAGACTTTCTATTTTCTGCTGTCTATTTACTTAAAAGGACAAGAGCTTGGTAGCAGAACAAAAAAAAAAAAAGACAAAACCTTCAACTTCCCCATTAATCCGTTTTTTTCTGCTTCCAATTTTGCAATCTTACGTATGACTAATTCTCTACCTATTTGTAGTCTTCAGGGGAAATTACAATAGAACTTTTTGTTTTTTCTTTTTTTTCTCCTTTGCTGTGTGAACTTCTTTAAATGCGAACTCTTCATCTTTTACCCTACGGAAGACCATAAAACCTTAGCTTTTCATGATAAATGTTCCGGTTGTAAGGAAAATGTGATGTGCAAGCTGTTGTTGCCTCTGAAATCATCTGTTAGTAGCATATCGAAATTAATCTGCTTTCAGTTTGCAATTCAGTCTTTTAATTGCTGCTATCAGCAGCTGAAAAGTTCTGAGAAGCTGAAAAGTGACAGGCAGCACTAGCTAGTGTGTGCTGTTAAAAATAGGAACATAGGTCTTGCTTGAAGCATCAGCATCTTTTGAAAACTTCATTGAATAAATATAGGTGCAAACTGCAAGGTATTTTGACCAGTAATGCAGATGTATGCATTGTCTTAAAATATCACATCCTCTTTAAAATTCATTTTGTTAGGGTGGGGTAGCTCCTCAGTGTTCTGAAGAAACTCATTATTTATTCTTAAGGGCAAAATTGAAACCTTGATATCTCAACAGGAAGACCCTTCTCGCTCGCTCTGTTGCAATGCTGTATTTTTAAGTGTCCTCTGGATAATGCCCAAAGTCTGCGTGTAACTGTTTGCGTTGCTTCCACTCCCAGCCCCAGCAGCAGCAGTAAAACTGGAGCGCATTGTGCTGGAGCTATTCTTTACATTCCTGCATCCGTGGGGAGCCAGGAGGAGCAAGGCAAAAACATGAATAGTCCCCACTTGCCCTGGCTGGGAAGGGAAGGCTGGAAAACTTGAGAAGCCACAAAGCTGATCCTCCCTCCTGTTAGAAGAGCAGGAATGGAGTAATGCAGGGACTGGTTTTTAAGACCAAAAAGGAGTGAAATGAAGTTCTGACTTAATCAGTGAAGCTCTTCTTAACATCTGTTGATTCACAGTGCAAATTTCCATTTCCTTAGCAGATATACTGCTTTCTTTTGGGCCACAAGCCAGCAGAAAGCTGTATTTGTGAAGTGGGTGGCTAACAGTCTTAGATTTCCACAGGCTCTTCAACTCACTTTTAAAACAACAGTTTCTCTGCCTTGAGAGTACAAGATGGAAATGGTAAAATAAAGATCAGCTGCTGCAGAGCTCAGAAAAGTTCTTTGTTATACTGAAGCTTCCCAAGCACAGCAGTGCTTCTGTTTTTCACTACTGCTTTCAGGATCCTGTGGCCAGAAGTGAAATGAGAATGGTGTGAGGGGCATGTCACTGGCTTAACCAGAGTGCTAGGAGAGGTAGGCAGCAGAAATATTCATACCTAATGGCCATTTAACAGCGAATACTGAGTGTATGTGCTTGTGTGCGTGGAATGTCACATGTGGGTAGGGGAGGAGGAATCCCTTTTCTAGGGTAAGAAAGGAATTAATGTTGTGTTTCTGCCATCGTCGTCTTTTTTTTCCTCTTTTCCAACATAAATGTTGACTTACGTAGCTCCCCCACATTTTGCTGTTCTGTGTTGCACTGGCAGTTGGTGACTCGTGGAGGAAATGATCCCTTTAGGGAAAGGGGCACGCAAGCACCCTAGTACAAAGCAAGGGGCACTGCAGAGAAGGAACTTGTGGTTTTTTTCCCTGCAATGAGAAGAGGGGAAGGTGCTTGGCCACTTCAGAACTGCCGTTGCTGAATGAAACCACAAATTTATTTATCTTTTTCCAGTCAAAATAGGTATTTCCTGTTTCTCTGAAGTTCTTGAACCTGCTTGTCTAAGTCCTCCACCAATGTCATGTCTGAGCACCCTGGAAACACTATCACCTTGATCTTCGCAGTGCTTCAGGTAGTCTGAAGTCAATGTGTAGAGTTGAGACCAGGAGCAGGGTTAGTAGCGTAGATGGGAGATACCCTGTAGGGTTTGTTTGAATGTAAAATTTGCACAAGATTAAATGGAGGCATAATATTAAATCCAACTGACGAAGCGCCAGAGCAAGTTAGGATTTGTCCATATTGGTGAATGTGTACAAGGCTTGCTAGCATGTGGTAGCTAGTCTTGATCATGCCCTGTGCATAGGCAATTTACTGTTTTCTCATTCAGTTAGCTGGGAAAAGGCAGTTTTCCACTGGAAACAGTTAAGAGGAAAAAAAAAACAAAAAACTATAGCTAGCTCTGCTTGTCCAAGTGTTTTGCAATATTTAATGAGACAGGGTGACAGTTACTTGCCTCAGCTGGGAATCTGGAAGGCTGTAAAGGGCTTTCCTTCCCACCCACTTCCCCCAATTTTATAACTGCCCATGGCAATTTTAATCCTCAGTTTACAGAGGGACTCAGGACTGTGTCAGTAGTGAAATGCCACATGGTTCAGCAGCTCTGATGTAGCAGTACTGCTTCAGTCTCCTTTCGTGAGCATCCTCTCCTTTCCCTGCCCCGATTCCAAGCTTAGATGTTGGCAGGTCCATAAAAGAATACTAAAACAAGCAGGCAGGGATGTATCCTCTAGCTCCTCTACTGAACAATTTTTGATGCTGTGTGTGTACAAGGGAAATCAACCACAAAGTGTCCACTATGTGCTCTCCCTAAGTAGCATCTTCTGTTGTTGCTGGAGACAGACTAGTGGGCTAGGTGGACATCAGTGTGATTTAGCAGGGCTATTATCGTGTGTGCTCCTCAGCATGAGCTGAGCAGCATAGGCTAGGTGTGTAGACTGGATTCTGACTAGCCAAATGGTTAAAATACTGGTCAGTGTAAATACCATTTGTACAGTTTCTTAAAATTGACTTATTCTTGCAAAACATATTAGAAATTACTGTTACTTCATCTTAATTGGAGCAATTTAAATTAAATATCTATTTTCATTCCTTGTGTGCTAATGGCATGCTGTAGTTTGTTTTCAGCTAGGGACATCAGTTTTTAGATGGTTTTCTATTATTTTAAAGATTTCTAATTTAGAGTGTTGTTGAGAGCTTTTTTTGGAAAAAGCAGTGAAGTGAAATTGAACGTGGGTCTTATTCTTCAGATTTCCCAGCGAGGTTTTCTTACAAATACCGGTTAGTGTCAAGTTTTTTTTGTTTTTTTTTTTGAAGTTGGGTGACTGAAGTCAGCTAATGCTATTTATTAAGTGGCTGAAAAGGATATTTTAAATATTTAAACATTTAAAAGGTTTAACTTCAGGCAACAGAGTTTAGGAAATTTGGACACTTATGTTTGTGCAAGGCTTTTCAAAATTTTAGCCATTTTTTAATGGCCAGAGTCTGTTATAGTATATCTGCAATGCAATTGTGTGACAAGCAGAAATAATGAAACTCAGTTTCTGATGGCTTCTGTGTGTAGACTTTCTGATGTTTAATGAAAGATGAACTTATGGGGTTTTTTCTTCTACCTGACTGCCTACTATTTTTGGAAACTTGCAGAGGTCTCAAATACATTAAGTTCTTAATCTCCTGTCAGATTTGACTAAAATTAGCCAAAGGGGTCAAGAGTTGTATAGGGAAGGAAAGAAAGGGCAGGCACATATGTACGTACAGTGTACGACTGCATAAATTTCACTTCATGCTCAAAACGTGCAATATAACAGAACAAGAGCCTTTTACTGCATTTCATGCTCTAATGACGCTCTGCATCGTTTGCTGCATTGAATAGCCATCTAATAGGATGTGGTGGTGCTGGAGGCTGGGCTGGATTTGGTGTGCTCAGGGTAGCAAGGAAAAGATGCCAGTGGGTCCTGCTTGCAGCATGCCTTGCTCTAGAGAAACTTCCAGTTTTATGCTGAAGCCAAACATCAGGCTTCATGTTATATCCCTGCAGCAGTGCACACAGTTTGGTTATAGGGGAGCAGATCTGTGCTGCAAAAGAAGTCCGTCACCCTGCCGTGACTCAGGAAGGTGAGCCATTTGTTGTCTCAGGGCTCACCTGTACTCGCTTATCTTTGGTAAGAGACACTGTGCACATACAGCCCTGGGCATATACTATGCTTAGCAAAGATCAGGCAGGGGAGAACAGCTAATGTGTATAAAAACATAGGAAACTCCTGAGGAAACTTATGTTCATGGTGTTTTGTTTTTTTCGTGTTTAACCACTGTTGAAACTGAGAATCAAATGGCAAAAATAGACACAGCTTCACCTGCAACAAACCAGACCTGGCTGAGAAAGTACACAAGTGAAAGTGATGCCAGGAATGGATGATTTGCAGCAGATAAAGCTCTGTGAAGGACTGGGCTGTATGGAGGATGGGGCTGTGTGTCTGCAGACAGACTCCTCCGACTTCCTGCAGCTCTAGGGGTGACTCTCTTCAAAAACAAACATCCCAACAGTGATACATCAGTTCTCAGTTTTGGGGGGGGAAGTGGGTGGCGTTAACCTTTGGTGAGGTTTGAGGTCTGAAAGCCTGAAATGGGAAGAGAAGATCCCTGTGTAGCACAGAGAAAAACATTAAGCTTTCCCAGCATGTCCCTAGTGACTAATTTAGGCAGCTTTCCTGTCAGACAGATGGCAGTTGAAGATTACCATCAGACATAATTAGCTTTCCTTATGTATAGCCGGGGAAACTAAGGTGCATAATTCAGGGCAATGAATTTCAGTATAGGCTAAATGCCCCTGAAAGTTAGCACTGCAGTATGGGCTCTCGTGGTGTCATTTTAAAGCTCTGTATCGTTTGTAGTTCTGACAGAAACATGTAAATGAACTTATGCAAACTATTCCGTAAGGAATGGAATTCCTGTATAACAACTAACACAGTTGTGCTGTGAAGAATTCCAGTTCTGGTTCGTGTCTTTTTAGCCTGCAACTTTGCCCTCTTTTCTTCACTGTGAATTTGATTTCAGTTTTGTCTCAGGAAACCACACAACTAATGATACTCCCAACTCAGATAGAGCTACATCTTCTTTGGAAGCTTGTTAGCTTACAAAAAAACCACCAAAACATAAACAACAACAACAACAACCCAACAAAAACAATTAAAAATTATTTACTTATCTTAAATAGTAAAGAATGCAGTAAGATGTGAATGGATTTTATTCTGAGATGTAAACTTACTGGCAGCTTTTCCCATTCAGAGAATGTAGGACTTTACATTCTGTGTTACATGTTCTTCAGTACTGTGTCTTTCAACTATTTGGTGTATCTTAGCTCTGGAAATCCTCAGGGCAAGTACTGTTTGGATATTGTATGCGGTAGTTTTTCCTGTGTACATATTTAAGAAATGAAACAAAGCACCTAAAGCCTTTAGGGGCTCTTCTGCTACCTGTACAACAGTTCTTTGTTAGCTCAAAAACCCTTTACACCCACAAAGCATTCTCAGCTGTGAAGTTGCTCATTAGAGCTTTTCTTATCATGGTTTTTTTATTGTTGTAAATAATATTTTTGAGCTTTAGTGCAAAGAGAATGAAACTACATGTAACGAAGTCTTTTGAAAACAAACTTAATACTTATAGTACTTGAGCTTTTCTAATTTTGCAACTGTCTGTTTGGATTTAGCTTTCTTGTAGTAGTTACCTGTTAAAAGTGTGTACAGTGATAACTTCCATGACCCAGAGGCAATGGTGAATGTATTTGTCACAGTGCTGAGTTAAGAGCAACTAATGTTAACAGAGAAGTTGCTGAAACTGTTGGTGTCCCTGCAACTTCTAAGTTGGCAGGGTCCTTGCCAACTTCCAAGGCTTGCCAGCAGTATGGGTGAGTGCCACCACTTATCTCCATTCCACCCCCCTCCTCTAAATTAATTTAGCTTTACACTTTTCACTGACTTGTTTTGCTACATTCCTGAGGATCTCTGAGCTCTCTGTTGGCACATGTGTACCATGAAAGATTTACTTGCCAAATCTGCTTTTAAGGGTAAATGCCATCTTAAACAGCTAGTTTTTGGTGTTGGTGAGTGGGGTGTGCATGTGGTGTGGTGTGTTTTAAAGCAGTTGGGGCAAGATTGGAATCAGCAAAGCAAAAATTAGTGAATGTAGCATGCTTAGGGTTCTGACTACAGACATGCTTTGCGTGTTATTTCAATGAAAATTAAACTGTTCAGCTTTGGTGTGCTGGTACGAGTATGTTCGCCTATGAACAAGTGTATGAGTTCACCTATTTGCTGGCTCACCTAATCCACACAAACCTGTATAATGTAACTTCCCCAAACTGACTGGTAGATTTACTTGCATAATTCCAAGTCGTTCTTGTGAGAGTTGAGGTTAATCACTAACTCCAAATCAGCTGTAGCTGGGTGTTTTAGATATCCTAGGCGTTATTAGAAGACAAAGTGTGCCTTGTTTTAAAGTGAACTTAAGGCTGTGGGTGAACATGCGTGTATAATACAGATAAAAGTCTCTGGCTGGACCTTCTTTATTTAAATTAATGATGGTTTCTGGGAAAAATCGGGTGAGCTGATATGGTTCGTAACCAAACCGTTTTGAACGTGACTAATTTGGCTATTTCCGGCCTTTTTTCTTCCACCTCTTCTGATGTCTTTTCTCTGGGAAACCCAAGAAGGATTGTTCGCTTGACCTCGAGCCTCTGACTCTGCAGGCATTCATGGACAAAGACCAGTGCGTGTGAATGAGCAAGTGATGCTGCAGTGGGTGTGTATCTGTTAATCGTTTTCTGTTTTCTCAAGCATTGTGTAGTATGTGTCTTTCTTGTTTGTTTGAGAGAAAGTGGAGAAGCAAAACAACCCAAAACTATGATGGCTCTATTCTTCAGGCGGAGCAGCTGCCTTAAGTTGACAGAAACCTTCTCAGTTTTTCCATGTCAAGGTATGAGAAAAAGGACTTGAACTCTGACCCCCAGAACATGTTGCAAGGCTTGTTTATATTCCGGTATTTCTGGAAGAGGGGCTGAAGGGAGAGGGGAACATGGGCTAAAAAGGTACAGTGTTGGCCCCACAGTATGTGGGAGGAGCCTGCGTGGACTTAGAGCACACATTCTCTGTGTGTTTTGTTCTATTGTGCACATGTTGGTGTCTGCTGACACCTATGATGTGTAATATATAAACAGGAGTCCATCTTAGGCTGGCTAAAGCTTTAAATGTTAATTCAGGAGAGTACAACAGGTCTGGAGGAAATCCTTCAGGTCAGGCTGTCTGTCTTACTGAATTTGGTGGTGGTGTGTTTTTGTTTGTTGTTATTCGTTGTTTTTAGATGCAGTTAGAGCTGAATTTGTAGTGTTGGTTTTGATTAAAGCTTTGGGAGTCAAGGAGGAAACAGAACTATCTGCTTAGCTTATACCTGCTTTGGACTTTGCATGCCTAAGTTAGATTTTGAACGGAACCCAGAGTAACTGCACTGCAGCTCTATTGCTGGGTGTGGGAATAAGTGCTGGTCTGTGTGAAATGCATAGGAGGAATTTATTTAAAAGGAAAAAAAAAGTAAAATGTGTATGGAGGGAGGCCTGTGGAGGAACAGGATAGGCAAACCCATATGAAAATGTCTGTTCCCAGCGTCTGATGCACCTTTATGGAAATTGGCCTACTTCCAGCTAGTCATCATTTCAAGGTTATAAACTATCAGCAAGAAGCTGAGACTGTGGCCTTGATTGTAGGCAATGTTTTGGGAAATCTGTGATACGTAGAAAACACCAGTTGTGATAAGAATCCAGTAGTTACTATTTTTATTCCCCTCTAAAAACACAAGTTGGATGTGGATCTACCTAGGGCTGCCTTCTAAACCCATTTAGCACTGTTTAACTGTACTACAAAAGGTATGTAACTTGTCGGAATGAGCCCCAAGCCATTTTGGAAACATTAGGGAATATTGTTTTCTTGGAGGGGAAAAATAATTAAAATGGCAAACCAGCTATCTCCTCTTAATGCTTTCAGTTTTAAGTTGTGCCTACGCCATACTACAGAGCATGCTGGAGCCAAGGATCCACATTGCACTGTGTTGATCTGAGGTCAAGCTATTAGCTCAGATCTCAAGGGTGACATAGCAACCCTGACTCTAGCCTCAAGCTGGAGGTGACATGTTCTGCCTCTCAACAGGGCTAATTAACTCAGCATCAGACCTTTGTACTGAATACTGTACCTACTGGAGGGCTGTTTCAGGTGTACCTGATGCATGTACTTTGTTGCATTTTGCAAATCCAGGTTTCCTGGCAGGATACCCTGGCTGATGATCTGTAGTGCTGTTTTTCATCTGTGGAGCAAATTATTTGGTGTCAGTGTAACTGATACTGAATTCTGCATAGATAGACCCAAAAGTGACACCTCTATGAAACATGTGCATCAATAATTGTGGTAGCGCTGAGCACAGGATTGCAGCAGACTGTTTTAGTAAGTTTATAAAAGCTGGTAATAAATTACCGTAGTCTTGTACAGGTGTGTTCTTGCTGTCCAAGGAACAGTCTGAAGAGTGAATATAACCTCCCTTTTCTATGGCCTGTTCCTGTGCATTGTTTCTGTTCCTGCCCCCACTGCAGGGCAC
Source organism: Cygnus olor (assembly GCF_009769625.2). Classification (NCBI taxonomy): domain Eukaryota; kingdom Metazoa; phylum Chordata; class Aves; order Anseriformes; family Anatidae; genus Cygnus; species Cygnus olor. Next base: position 94,183,865 of record NC_049169.1, on the reverse strand, counting down.
GTGTAAAAGCTGCTGGGTGCGCAGGTAGAGGTAAGAGGAGTGGACAAGGGGTGACATTGAACAGGCTGTATCGCACTTGATAAATAGGAGGGAGGAGCAGGAGACCATGGGCATGGTGCTAAGGCTGAGTGAATCAGGACCTGCATTGCTTTTGGCAGCTTTTCCCAGACTCTCTGCGTTGATAGCATGTTTTTCTGGCTTATCTCTTACATGTGCGAGAGAGAGAGGCTACAAACTCATATTTTACAGATCTTGCCTGAAATGTTGAAGGGTTTGAGTCTAGCTAGACCAAGCCTCCAGAACAACTTCCTTGTATTTAAAAGTGCACAAGGTGAGTGAGCAGGGCTGGAGGTAATGGTTCTGGGTGGTGCAGGCACTGTGTTGCCTGTTATGCACATAAACTATGCCCCTTTCTAGACCTGCCTGCAGCCTCCTGGAAGGGAGCTAACCTCTCTCTTCTACCAGCTGTCTCATGTAGGTCAATTAAGATTGCTGGGGTGAGAATACAGAAGAGTTGTTGACTGGACCTGAAGACTTTATTAGCACACTTTATCTGAAGGATCTGTTTGCCTAGGAAAAGTTTTTGGCCATGTAAGTAGGACAGGAGAATTACACGAGCAAGAGTGATGCAGAAATCTCCTTGAAGGTTTTGGGCTGAAGCAAACTGAAATGGTAATTGTCTGAAAAATACAGCAGAAGTTGCTTTTCCTTGTTGCTTGATTCAGCTGGCAGGCTGCTTTGGTGAGGAGCAAAAATACCGGTGTCTACATTTGAAAGGCAAAAATGGAATAAAATACCATGAGTTGCCCACAAAATGATAAACTTATTTCACCGTTAGTGGGGTGATGAAAGAGGGGGAGGCAAGCACTTAAGCCACAAAAGCAATCTATTACCTCTTGTGGCCTGTCCTGAAAGCACTGTGCAGCCATGCAGAAGGTCCAAGGTGGATACAACTCTAGTCTGCACCTCTCTGCAGTAGATTAATGTCAGCAGAGGCTATGTTTCTGGCAGTAGTAGCTGATAAAGGGCGAAGGTTGACTAAATCTACTGAACTACTGAATAGACTAAATGTTAGCACTGCTGTGCTATTAAATCTGCTGGGCACCATTGTCTGCAGTTGGGTACATAGAGAAAAGACAGTCTTGCTGCTACTTCCCAAGTTTTCTGCAGTTGTTGGAGGAAGGGGAGGTGTTAGGGGGAATTTTGGAAATCTTCCTGTCTCTGGGAGATGACAGTCTCTCTTTTTAATTAACCATGTTGCTGTATGGAAGAAATAAGTGGGGTTGTTGGGGAAGAAGGCTCTAGTTTTCAGGGTCAGCAAACACTTTTCTTCTGTGTCTGTCTCTGCCTCTTAGACCCATCAAATGATAGGGCAGATAGAGCCTGAAAATGTCTTATCTTCTGGTGCAGGAGTAATCTTTAACTGCTGGTAAAGATCCTACGTGTGATGTCATGGTACAAGTCCCCAGTGCCATTTTGACAGAGAAAAGCTTAATTTTAGAGCGTCGTGGTTGTGCAGGCAGACCTTCAGAAGCAGAAATAACTGCTTTATTTTTGTGTGGGAGGAGGCTTGAAAGAAATAATTTCCAGTTAACATGTTGTTAAACTTAGCACTTCAAAACTGAATCCCTTTTGCTAGAGACTTAGAAACGTAGCTTTAATTCAGGGCCACTTTGCTGGGATGATCCAATATATCTGCCTTCCTCGTTTAAACTTAGTATTTCTAAGGACTTCTTCAGACAATAACATTGAAAGGGAGCACAAGAAATGATCAAAAACTTCCTTTAAAAAGAGTATAAGGGAAGGCACTAGACTGACTCAGCCACTTTAGTACCTTTAAGACTACTGCAGAGCTATTGCATTGTCTGTTACAGCATTTCTTTCCTGAAAAATAAGAAACAATGAACTGTATTGCACATGTTTAGAGCAAGAACTGGAAGAGTTAATGGTGAATAATATATAGATTTGGCAGCAGAAATACCTATACATGTATCACAATATGCCCACGTTTTGGCAACTTAACTTGAGAAAAATGATATGAGAACTCTAGCTTGTCATTCTGTCGCATAGTTGTGTCACCAGGCATGCACCTTGACCAAAAGGAAACAGTTCTGCAGGACTGGTGATCACAAAAACTCCCACAAAATGCTGACTGTCTTAAATCCTAACATTTCTTTTTAAGCTTGTTTAGTAGTTTTCCCCTGTCCCTTTAAATTTCAAGGTCCACGCAAAGCACATTTTCAAGCTCACTTCCCTTCCTCCCCCACAACTACAAGAGCTAGGAATTTAAGGCCTGAATGAGCTGAAATTTTCATGCTGTCAGTTAACTGCAGCAGCAAGAAGTTAAACTGTCACAAGACCAGGTATGGAGCTAGGATTGTTTTAAGAGGAGTAGTATTTAATTAGTAGTAAGCACTTCTTAGTTAAATATTAATGGTTTACTTTATTAATCCTCAAGGGTGTTTTCCAAGTAAGTAGGACAGATGCAAAACTTCCTGCACTGTATTATTAACAATCTAATTTTAAGCATGAAAACAAAAGGAAGGCTTACAAGCAGTATGAAGAAAGATGATCATGTGATTGTCCAGTCCGACAGCTGTAGTTGCCTGCATGATGATTTCATTCTGTATGCATGTGTAAGTTGAAAGGTACAGCCTATGAGATACAGGCTTCTATCAGATACAGCACTTAACTGAAGTAGCAGAATAAATACTGATGTAAGTGAAGATGTGTGGTTGGCAAAAGCATTGGTTCTCCATCTCTGCCAAGGGGAGGAAAAAAAGTAGCCGCCAGGCTTATACAGCTAATGTGTCATATACCCAGTGCATCTCTCTAGTGGGTTGGTGGGAGCTGGGGAGGACCCTCCTGTCCTAAGGAGGTACAGGCTGATCTTGCAGATCTCTTATTACTGTAACAGTCTGTCTTGCCTAATTCTGAGATCGTAGTTCTGCCTTGGCTGGGGTGGGAAGTTGAGCAGCAGGTGTTAGTTTAGGTTCCCATTCAGAAATGACTGTGATACTCTTTTCTTAAAGGACTAATGCATCCAGTTGCTTACTTTCAGAAAATTGACCAGCTAACATCGTGAACGTCTGGCATTGGCATGCTGGCTTCCACTCCTCTTTCGTAGTGTGTGCCACTGGAAGCTTTTTAGAAAGCGGAGGGAATTGAATAGTTGAGTTCCAGCTTTGCCCTTTGTGTTTTGTTAACCCCGATTGACCTTGACCTATGGGCACCATGACCTCTGTCAATTAGGTTGATTAGCTTGAATCAAGATGCTGAGTCTTGTGTTGTGATAAGTAAGCTGGAATGACTGTCATTTTACATCTGAACCGTGTCTTTCCAATTGCCTATTTTCTTGCGTCTCTGATTATGGGAATTTTCTAGTGCATTATTTGCATCAAACGTGTTTGTTTTTTCTTCGATTTACTTTCTATACTTTCTTTACTTTTTTACTCCTTGATTTTAAGAAGAGGAAGGGAGAGATGGAAAATGCTGTCACCATTAAAATACACTCATAATTTCTTCCGTAAACAAGGCAATGGTTCTATTTACTAAACCAGGTTCACTAAAAAAAAAGTCTGTCTTGATTACAGAACTCTTTCTTCAAAGACCTGAATGAAGCCAGGCACTGGGGGATGGGATGGTGAGAAGACACTTGTATAATTAAAGACCATTTTGTCTTCCTAAGTGCTGAGTTAGATACGCCCTTAATGATGCTACATTCTCGTGTATTTCAGACCGAATGTCCTACATAAGATACTGAAAGTTGTTACGGATTCCTTATGATCTTATTTGAAGAACCATGTTGATTTATGTCGCTTTTGTTATTTTTTTGCAGGCTCTAACAATATTTTTGTAAATACTGGGCAAGCAGCAGATTTTTTTATTGGTGAATAATACTGTTATAAGCAATATCTTTGTTCTTATGTGCCTCTTTATGTGTAGCTTTGCCTTATCTTTGGTGTGCAACTTGGTCTGACTTCTCAGCAAGGCTCTCTCTGTTGATGGAGATTTATTAATTGCATTGAAGTCAACAAAATTGGTGATTGTTAATTTAATGACTTTTTCTGAGGAGCTGGTTCATTAAATGCTGTTGATTTAACTGATGTTTGCATTGATTGAATTAGGAGGTAAAATGTAAACAGTTGATTTCCACTTTAGTGGTATATTTTAGCAATCATTTGCAAAGCAGGAGATAATACCAACAATGAAATGGGGGAAAAAAAACACAATGAAGAGCACAGTATCTTTTTCAAGTAAATGAACCAGTTGCTGTTGTTATGACACTTGACTAAACCCAAGAGGTGATTTTCTTTTTGGTAATGTTCTTCTATTTTTAGACATAGATTTTGACAGAATTATTGTGAAAAGTCATGGTTTGCTCCAGAAGTTGAGAATGACTTTCAAAAAATTGCAGCTTATCAAGAAGAGTCAAAAGAGTTGGAGCAGTAAGGGTGGCAGTGTTACTTCCAATGAGCGATAAAAGGTTGAAATTGCAATAGCTGCCTCCCGTGGGGTAATCCATCCAGAAGAGCAGGATAGCCTGGAGGATATACTTTTAAGATTGATAGATTATAGCTTGCTCACTGCATGGCTTTGTTACTTGTAGATGCTGTCATAAAACCCCATCCCTGACCCTACAATTAAATCTCTGTGAAGGATATAGAAATAAAAAATAAGGAAGTGGTTGGCTTGTTGCACTCAACTCATTGTGACAAATGGTTCACTGTTAAGTATTTCTTCAGGCTGGAATCTGTGTGAGTGGCAGTAGTTTGCTTCTTAACTTTTAATACCAAAATGTAGCGCTCTCTGTGGTTGTCTTCTGACCTTTACTACAGAGTATGGTGCAGAGATGTTACTAGCATAAAGCTGTAAATCACTTACTTAGTAAAACTGAAGGTGCAAAATACAATCTGTCTTAACGCTGTTTAGTGCATGTTTAAAATAACAGCAACTCTAAATATTCTTCAAAAAAAAACACAACATGGAATTAACAACAACAAAAAAGCATAAAGCCAAAGGCTTTGCTTTTGGAAAATGCAGCAGCAGTATGCAGCTGTATGCTTGTTTGGATATGGCTTGTTTCTGTTGAACAGCTATTTGTTACCTTCACTTTAGAATACATATATGTACAAGTAGGTGTTTATGTATTGTGTGTACTGAACCTGCTTACCCATACCATGATAGGGGCAGAGATGAAAATAATAGAAGGGTATGGCTCTCGAGTAAATTTCACAGTAATTTGTGGCCAGAGTGTCATTTTGGACTTTCAGAGGGTTAAGCAACAACTTCATTCATAGATCCTGAAAAGGCAGCTCAGTGTGTTAAGATGTGAGCAATGCACAACTTGCTTTTCCCCTGTCGAGCGTGGAGAAGTGTGTGCTTCTGGTATTTCTTTGGCTTTGTTTTACTAATCTGTGCAATAAGGTGAAAACTCTACTTGAAAAAACAAAAACAAATACTGTCTCTGCTCTTTCTCTAAAATGTAGCAAGTTCTATGTGCTTTCCAAATATTGGGTCCTAATTTCTCTTCCTTGCTTTGCAATACATGAGAATAGCATTTTTCTATCATTAAGCAATGAAGTCTGGCCTGTGTCCTGCCCACTCATCAAGTCCTGACACAAGGATGTTAGCAGACAGCTTCAGTGCAGCTTTAAATGACCAAACTCAGACTTTAACAATATTCAGCGGTCCTTAAAAAGCCAGTAGCGATTTGTGGCAGATTCACTGGCGTCAGCCTATCTGCCTCCTGCAAAGCACACATGCTTGTTTAGCTGTGTAATTATGGAAACTGATGGTGGGTGGAGTAACAAGGAAGAGAAGAACAGGTACCTGTAAAGGCTAACTTCTGACCCAAGAGGCTGGTTTCTTTGGGCTACCAGTGGACAGAATAGAGCTCCTACTCTGACATGTCTGGAAGAATCTGCCTTTTTCCACCCTCTTCAGAGGGAACATAGAGTGAGCCTTTCTCCATATTTGTGTTACTGTGCAGAATATACACATGCTAGGTGCAGAGCAGTGTTCAACTCCAGTTACTGGGACTTGGTGTGAGAAAACAGGCTGGAATGATCCTGTCAAATTTGTGGTGATGGAAAACGGCTGTAATAGTGGTGACTTCCTTTCATAGGTTGCAAGATGTAGGAGTTTTTTGTAGAAGTTCATTTTAATATTGTAAGTTGGATTTAAATTTCTTATTTTCTCTTTTTCCTTATTTCAGGTCTACCAGTCATGAAACGAATTCTTCTTTGTTTTTATCCTGGCTGCTGCTGTTATGTATGGTATACTGCATGGAAATTTGTGGAGAAATAACCTCTACTGGTATGGTGACACTTTGTTTGCTTATACCTCCATGCCTGTATGAAATATGTAGCTGTTAGTTGCTGTGTTGCTGAATAGCTGTTTAAGAGTAATCAACAGAAGGGATTACTACTGTGGATATATGTGCTTTGTGGGTTTTTTGTTTTGTTCTTTGTGTGTGTACCATAAGGGAATGCGTGTGATTGTTCTGTCCTGTCACCCCTCCTCTTGTGTCGGTTTTAAGCCAATTTGAACCTGTTTTTATGGAGAGGTCAGGACCTCAAAGATAGGAAGCCACTCTGAGTTCCATGAAAAGAGGTGCTCCAGCAAGAAGAGATCTTTTTCTGTGTCATGTCTCTGTGTTGTCCACCCGCTTGTGTGTTTAGTGTTAGCTGTTGCTTTAGGTGTCTGATAAATGACATAGCAGAGACCTGCCTCACACATGGGAATATCTGCAGTTGGAGTGGGCTCCTTCTTGCAAAGCTGAAACTTGTTAAGTCCCAGAGGCAAAATTCTGGGAAGCAGGCCTCTGCTGTCTCCAGGGTGTACAGGACAGGTGACATGGGACCTAAAATTAAGGGTGCTTATTGCAGAAGTTGAGCTTCCATTGAGTTTCCCAGTGTACAATTGATATGAATAGTTCTCTGTTGCGGTTTCTTTGTATAGCAAACCTCAGTATTACACCATTTCCCCTTTTGCAGGATTAGCTTTTATGGACAGACTTCTTCTGTGAGGGCTCCTTCTTCCAATGAGGCTAGTGGAGTTACCCAGTAAGTTCAGCAGTTGAGTGGTTTTGTGTGATCACTTTGTGTGTGTGTGTGTGTTTTTTTTGGGTGGGTGGATGAGACTAAAATCCATAGTCTTGGTTCAGCTGGTCATTGTACAGCTGTGTCCATTGAGTGTTTGTTATGAACACAATTGTAACATGTCTGGTAGAAAGGAATTTGTCTGTCATATCTCCAGTGTTTGGTTAATATTTATGGCCACTTATCAGTGGAAAGCAATGAATTGCTGGAAGGATGTTTGTTTACATCCTCTAAATTCCTGGAATTTGGAGTTACATTTGAGTAAATCAGAGCTATGAGGGCAAGCTCATGAGCTTAATTTTAATAATCAGAGGCGTGGTTCACTTATGTGGTGTGCTAATGTTCATACAAGCAGATCTTTTGCGCTAAATTAGGTTTGCGAGGCTAATGAGGGCATATGATAGAATGTGAAAGAAGGTCTTCATTCTCTCTGAAGATGTCCTGCAAAATGCTGTCTGTGAGGTTGATTCTGGAAAGCAATGAGCTGACCAGCTGCTCCATTTCACAGGGTGCTTTCTCAGTGTCAGGTGATGTCTTGAGGGTACCAAAAGCAATTAACCTTAATGGTCTGCTTGGCTTGTGGCTCTAATGTGGTGGTTTCATCCTTCTGTTCCTAATGCAGCCCAGATGCAAGCTTTGCTCGTGCTGATCTTTACCCTCCCTTCTGGGCTTCATATTTGTTCATAAAGGAGCTAAAGCACCAGGACAGGAATGTGCTTAGAAGTATAAGTCTTGGCCTTCTAGCCTCATTATGGGGAATCACTTATCCTGATATAATCTCCTTTTCCTTGAAGTGTCCTCTGTGGTGCAGTCGCTTTCCATCTCCCAAAAAAGACTCCTCTCTCCTCTCTGAGGAGTGCTAGTGCAGCTGTCTTGAATGGCTGCAATGATGATTCAGCTGAAGTGTCCTGCTTCTCTGCAGGTGGGTCTGAGATTGAAATTCTGGTTATGGCTGCAGACCCGTCGGAGGAGCATTGTAAAATAAAAGCCTTACTAGGGAAATAATCATACTGTAATCAGAAAGACCCATCTTTGTAATACCAACAGAAGCAATCATGAAAATTTACCATGGTGTTAACTCAGTCAGCTTACTGTTTTGCTTGTCCATGTTTCTCTACCTTGTTGCTGCTGCCCCTTCCTGTTCTTGCTATTTCTTTGAAATTCTCTCGCAGGCTGCTACCTACGGCTGCGGAGAGAAGGAACATGCTAGACACGTGTCTCCTGAAACCAGCATTTGAATCTTTACTGGAGTGAGTATTCTGGGAGAAGGGAGAGGGGGGAGGAAAGGTGGTGGTGAATTTAAGTAGAAATATGGTTATTTACATGTTCTGGACTATTTCACATTTTTGATTCATCTCTGTAAGTACAGGCTTCTGGGGTTTGTGTTCATTGTCGCTTTTCCTGGTTGTGGCAACACAAATTGTTTAGCTTGTCATTTTTCAGCATCTGAGCAATACAACACAACTAGCTCAATATGCTGGTATATGTATTGAATAAAAAAGTAATCCTGCTTGTGTTGTAGCCTAGTAACAGTGGAACTATTTTCTTGATTGAAATACAAGCCCTGATCTTTTTTTTTCCTTCCCATGCTGTTCTTGTCAAAGAAGTGTTCAGGTCCAAGACTGAAACCTCAATTATTCTGCTATTAGAGCATTGAATGAAATATAATTTTTTTGATAGCTAAGCACTTTGTAGCAGCCAGAGGCCAGAGAAGTTTTGAAAGTCTCTTCATTTTTTCCAGAGAGAAGAGTATGAAATGTGCAAAAACTCATCCACACCCCCTCATTTTAAATGGATTCTTAATTTTAGTGGAATTAAATTGTAATGAAACTTGGATTATTTATGGTTTTGTTCCTTGGATAGGTGCTATTGAATTGTATGTTGTTGTTCTGTGCTTTAAGATGCTCAGGGGAAGTTTCCTTTGTTACGAAGCAGTCAACTGAAAAGGAAGAGCTTTTACCCAAAACATAGGAGGTGTCTGGTCACAAAGTGTGTCTCAGATGTCTGTCAAGAAATACTGGGAGTTTTTATTAGAATTGTGTCTTAGAATGATCAAAGTAACGCTGCAGGAGCAGAAGCAGACAGGCTGTATTGTTGGCTTTGTTTTTATCTGAGCAAACATTAAGCATGGCCCTGAGAAAAGCTTGGGAAAATGTTTAGATCAAGTCCTGGCTGAAGCAAAGATATTATTACTTTTACTTTTTTTTAAAATATTTTTCCTGTATAAGAAAATAGGGCTTTGATTCAGTACTGCTATTATTTTAAAGAACATGCAAGGATCTCAAGTTTCTCCTCCCCAGAGCAGTCCCCTAGCCTTTGAGTCTTGGTTAGCTGCATGTCTCAGAAAGGTGGTCCTAGGTCCCGTGCCCACAGAGTGCCCAGGCTGTCTTGGTGTCAGGCACAGCAGGGTAGCTTTGTTCCTGAGCAAGGGGGCAGGGATGGACTCAGAGATGCCACAGCGAGAAGGTAGGTTCAGAGCTAGGACTGAGTCTCTTGGATGTTTCCATAGGTCCTTTACTGGGATAGCTTATGTGAGCTGAATATCTGGTCTGTGCACTTTGGTAATAGCCTGGGGAGGTTGAAAGGATATCTAACTGGCCAGAATTATTTATGGAAATGAACCAGAGCTAGAAGTGCCAGAATTAAGAATCCTTTTGCAGTAGGTAAATTATTTATTATGGCTAAGCTTACCAGCTGCTTCTGAACAGCAAGGCAAGTTATTAATTTGAGAGTTTAGTGCGGTGATGTCTCAGTTAGCTGTTCTTGCTCAGTTAACCTATAGCCCAGTTCTTGGTGTGTGGATTGTGTACCTTCTGAGCACATGGAACTTAACGAATGAGACACTTGATTTGTGGGACTGTGAGAGAGCTATGTGTGTGTTTACAGCTAGTTAATATTCTTAATGGAATACAAGTCATGTGCTGGCTGTGGGTATTTATGGTCAACACTCCATGTTTTCTCCCTGTGACTGCATACTTCTGTGTTTACATTTTAATATAAGACCCAGCATGCAGGATTGCTGCAAAGTCAACCAGTTTGGCTGATGCAAGTGACTTAACCATGAGGTGTGAAACTGAGGGTTATTATGGTAGCATGTGACAGGATCGGGTTGACTGTTCATTCAGTTGTCTTGATTTTTGACAGATATTGGTAATAGAGTCCTCTTCCCTGCTATGAAATAACCCTTGGCTGTGGCTACTGTCTTTTAGAAGAAGTGACCTGTTGTTTCCATCTTGATGCATATAAGGTGTGACACAATCCTGTTACCGTTTGTAGGAGGAATGTGCTTTTGAGGCAACCCTCCCTCCTCGTGATCTCCATGTGCTGGGCTTCTCATTGCAGAGCAGTCCTGGCACACTTGGACTGGGCTCCCTTTCAGACAGTGCTGCACCACAAGATGCACTGCAGGAGCACACTTGATGTGCTGCCAGCTGATAAGGGGTGTTCAGTCCGGTGGACCCACTAGTATAGTCCAAAGCAAAATACCTGAGACGTTGTGTAACCCAGACATGGGAACTCCATACCTTTGTTTGCTGTATGGATCTACTCCTGTTGCCCCCAAATACTGACTAATGTCAACGTAGCCATAAAGTGCCACTTGTTTGGAGTGGGTGCGCTTCTCATGTAAGGTGAAATCTGCAGGAGATGGGATTTTTCAATTAAAATACTTTGCTTCAAATCCCATTCCTACTTATTTAATTGCCTTATATAATAACTCTTTTTCTAGTTGCCACTACTATTCCTTTTTTCCCCTCAGCGTGATTATTTACTTTTCAAACCAGAAGTTGCTTGTTGTCTTACAAGGTTAAGATTTCTATCAAATATGCTTTCTCATGATACAAGCTTTTTCAGTGCATGCAATTTTAATGAATTTACATAACTTATACTAGCGAAGGTCCTCTTATCTCACTCCCTACCAGAATTTTCCATTATAATGTTTTCCCCTTTCCTGTCACCTGCTTTCTTTCCCTGTGATCATGAGTTTTCTTCTTTTGAAACAGCCAAGTATTATCAATTTTTAAGTAGGATAAGAGTCTTTTTAAAAGTGACTGTATGAATTATTGTCTTAATCAAATACACCATGTGGATTTGTGTAAAAAAGTCTTTTTTTTTTCCCCTTCATTAGTGTTGACAAAATATACCCATTCCTGTGTGCCAACGATTTTATCAGAGCAGCAGAGTTCCATGGAAGTGATAAGTTTGAGCTACCTTATGGAATAAAGAGAGCAGGTATGTGTTCCCTATGTACCCGTTTATAAACATAAATACCCAAATGTGATGGAAGGCCATCTCAATCTATGGGCCTGATGTTTCTTGTTCATTGCCAATCCTTTTGGGTCACCTACCAGTTGCTTAATGTTCTATTTCATGCATCTGACCTCACACTTTCTGGCTCTTAAAAGAAACACGGCGGGGAGGGGAGTTCTCCCTCTTGGAGAGAGCTCCAAAAAGATGGGAGTGAGGAAGAGTAGAGTTATTCAGCTCCTTTCATTTGTATGTGACTGGAGCACTAAAGATATTTAGCTTGTGCTTTGTTTGGTGAGTGCAATGGATTTCAATCAACGCACCTAAGTTGATCAGGGTCCAGAGTCTTACTGAGGCAAATATTCCCCAGCTTGGTGTGGTTACATCAGCAAAATTTCCCTCTTACAGGACTGCCTCCCCCAGTTGGGGGGTGTTGCTGTGACTGCAGAGGGTAGTCCCACCATTGCATGGCTGCTGCACTCACACAGTGTTTGTCTGCTAATGTCTGTGTTGGTAACGGGTAGAGTAGGTGGGGTCAGAGAGCCTAGGCCTTTAGTTTTCCTTTTAGAAAGGGTTGTAAACTTGAGTGGCTCAGAGTTTTTAATGCTGAGCAGTGCACTGTTGTAGTATACCTGCAGATCTGGGCTTTAGCTTCTCACCTTATCCTCCATCAGCGTAACAAGGATGGTGTGTTTTCCCACACCTCTGGGGCACTGATGAGGGGAAAAATACATCTGAGAATGAGATTTGTTCAGTCCTGCTTTGAGTAAGAGGTATGTGAGTGTCTAGCAGGTGTGTGCCCACAGGGGTGGGCTGGAGGGGTGCCTCTGCTCAGATTTGCCAGTGAGTACAGGCTGCTTTCATGTCTTCTCCCAAGATGTGTAATACAGTTCCTGTCCTTGGCTGGGTGGCCCCTACTCTTGAGACAATGCTGCATCTGTTGCTGTTGAAGATGGGTCGAATAAAACCAAAGCCAATTAGGATGCAGGTCTTGGAAACTCTTCCAATATGTACTTGTAACTATATATTTTTTTTTATTTTTGAGGCAAATCTCATGCTGTTTTCCAACATGTGAGTGTGGAGGCAGGAAAAGCTTCCAAGAGAGGAGCTCTGATAAATTTGGATTTCCTTGGCGTCATTGATTGACCTGTGACTTTCAACTACAAATGTTCTCGTTTTTGAGTTCATTTGAAGTGCATAAAAACTATTGTAGCTGAAAAGGCTGTAGTCAGGGTGGCATACTTTTACTTTCATAGTGGAAAGTACTGAATGTTTTCATTAAAATCTTCTTTATATTTTCTTTCTAGAGCAATTTTTTTCGTTTAGCTCTTTCAAGACTGCAAAACTGTGGACTGTCCAATGAAGATGACAGGTGAGATGGCTTATTTGCTACCATTTTGTTCATTGCATTTTAACGCTCAAGATTTATCTGTAAAGCAGTGCAGTGACATTATCCTGAAATCACTCAAGTTCCTAAGGTGCAGGTCAGACCTACAGTTTCCAACAGGCCTACAGTGTATATGTAACTAATTCAAGGTTTAAATAAGTTTTGGCTTTAAACACTTGTAGCACCAACATTCAAGAATAATTTTTCTGTGAGGGAGCTTAAAATCCCTATTTTTTTCTCTAACTGCATTAGCAATGTGCTGTCTGAACACAGTCCCAGCTTCCTACCCCCTTAAAAATTGCACACAATCTCTTTTGAAGTCATTACTAGCGTAAGTAGATGACTTTCACCATCTCTGCATATCTCAAATATTTTCAGAAGATTGTAGATTGATAAAAGAAATCTCACCTGTGTATCCTCAACCTACTGCATCCGTTGTCCTGCTGCACACACTTACTCATAGTATGTTCAGTTTCCTTTTCCCATAAATGACTGTATCCTGTTCCCAAGGGAGACTTAACGCAGCCAGGAAAGATCTTTCCTGGCAGTTCTAGAGTAAGCAGAGTTTGGCTCAGCATGGAGCATGCCATAAATAACTTGTTTTCCATGCATTAGGTTGTCTTATGTCTTTGTTAGAAGCAATTTTTGCCAAGAGTTTTTGTTTGTTGATTTTTTGGAGGTGGTCTTTTTGTGTGTGTATGTGTGTTTTTCTCTTGTTCCTTTTTGTTTGCTTTGTTTGTTTTTTGACGTAGGGTAGTGTGGTTGGCAGAGGTACTAAAATCATGTGTTTACCAAGTGACGCAAATGATTTCTTTGCAGTCAAGCAAATGGTCTGAGAACCTACCTTATACAATGTTAATGTACAGAATACTTAATAAAGTAGGATGCAAATAATACTGAGGTTGACTAGCCTTCTTTTTTTAATCAAGGAGATCAAACAGAAGATTGTTGCTCCAAGTCAAATGACAGGATCACATTTTAATTAAATCTAGGTGCAATATGAACAAAATAATCGGTTTTCAAACATAAGTATTATCTCTTTTTTTTAATACCCGGTTTTATCTTTCTTCATCTATGGTACTCCTCTTTGTGTTTAATATCTAATTCTAGGATGTTCAGGTTTACTCTAAAGTTCAGAAGGAGGAGAGAAGGAAAAAAATAGAAAAAAGCAACCCAACACCAACACCTACCCTCTATCAGGAGTAGGATAACTGAGGAAACTTGCACAAAAGTGGTTGAGAAAGGCTAGGCTTTTGTCTGGAGTTTGAAGGAGAATGCCAAAGGTTATATTAGAAATTTACTGAAATGACAAGTTCACTAATAATTTTGGCTGTAAGGTAAAGAACCTCATTGTACAGCATAGTATATCCTGAATTCAAGTGTCTCTACTGTATCTCAAAAGTAAAGGGAGCCTTTGAATGTAGATTTTCCACTTGAGATAGAGGCATGTTTAGTGGTTCTGGGAAGTACGATTCTTTTAATAAAAGTAGAACCAAAGCAAAGTGAGAACTATTACTACTTAATAAGCAGTAGCGTAAATGAATTGAATGTACAATGACTTCATACAATTTGTTCTTTCTTAATTATTTGTTTCTTCTATATAGCACTGATAGGGCATGAATCACTGTAGTGGGGAAGAGCTTTTAAATATACATTTAGCCAATATACAGTGGCTTTTAAATATGAAACATTTTGGGAATTTATCCTAACAACATTCTCCAGTAATATAGTAACAGAATTATTAGGCAGTTGTGTATTGCTGTCACCTACCACTGCCTTCTTGGCAGAATGCAAACTGAATTTCCCTGTAAACTTCTGTTGGGGTGGGAAACCTACTGTAACGTATTTCAACAAACGTTAGGCAATATGAGCATCAAATTCATGTACGTGAGCTGTATTTGCACGCAATATTGGTAAAATTGTACATAGTGAGATACAAAAGATTTTTTTTCCTGAGTAGTGCAATTTTTAAAGCTTAGGTTGAATTCTCACTGTGTAAAGGTCTCGTTTTGCAAAACAGTTCAGAAGGGAACAGTGTCACTGACTTCAGTGGAGTAGCCTGTAGGGAAAAGGATTTTCCAGGCTAGGGATATATGCATAGAATACCCTCCAGACACCTATTCCACCCATTTCCTTATGAGTGGTGGGCACTTTTAGGACTTCAAGCTTATCAGTGGTGAATTCTTACAAATACACTTACACAATACTAAGACAACAATATATGACCTCTGCATCCTCCTTTTACCAAATAACCTCAAAGGAAATAATTTGCATTCCTCAGCAGGCTACTGGGGGTATGGGCTAAAGCAGCTGAGGTCAAGATGCTTTTTTTTCCCCCAGAGGAATGCAGATGATGCAATCTTCTTGCCCTTTAAAGGCTACATTTCAGCTGAACAGTATTTTTCTTCTATGTGACTAGGAAAATGTTTCTTTAGTATTTCACCATATAAACAAAATTATGCAAAACAATGTCTAATCTTTAAATTAAGAGGCTCTTGTACACAATATGAATAGGGAAATGGTTTGAGTAACTGACTAAGGGATTTCATTTAGGTGTTGGAGATCAATTACTGTGTGATTTTGCATCCATGTATATACTGAGTAGATTTCCAACATCTAAATGTAATCTCATAGTCACCTGAACCATTCCTATAACTGTTGTTATATTCCAGGTCTTAATCTTTTTTCTTTCTTAAATACTGTGCTGGAGATTGCAAACTGGACCTCCAGACATTTCAGTCTATCATATTTTGTGTCTAGCATACCTGATGTCATTTAAGGACATCTGAATTTACTTCTCTTCATGTTGATTTATCAGTGTGAAGAAAGGATAAGCATTTTTTTTTAACATGAAAAAGGAAACTAAGAAAAAGGGGCTGGTAAACATCTGGCAATAACAGGTAGCTTAAAATCAGTAGTTCACTTATGTGATCTGCTGTAAGTACAGGTCAGTTTAAGTATCTTTGAATGCAATCCAGCCTTGCTACGTATTCTTTACCTCCACAGAAAACCTGAGTTATGAAATGAAGTTGTTTTCTGTTTGCGTTGGTGTTACACCCGATGCACACATGCAAATGTTATCTAGTCTCTAGAATAAACCATTTTCTTCTGTGCTTATCAATGCAATCTATGGTACTGTGGATGTAGACCTATTAATCATAACTGAAGACTCTCCAGCACTGGAGGGAGGGTGCTGAGGGGAGGAGATGATTCAGAAATGGCACATTCATACCAACATTCATACCAAACTTCCTGTTTGAGTTGGCCTTCTTCAACTTCCAGGGCCTGACAGAGTGTGAAAGCTGATCTTGCAAATGTGTTTGTCTATTTCTGACTGTACAATGACATGTATACTTCATCATTCATTCATTCATAAGTATTTGATCTGCTTGTTGACTTCGATACCCATTTCAAAAGTTCACGTACCGGTATCAGATGCTTTATTGGTTATTTGAAGGCAGCTGATAACATTTTTTCAGTACATGTTATTAAGATTACTGGAATCTTAAAGCTTTATCAAGCTTCAAATTTCAGTCTGCTTTTCTGTCTAAGTAGTACTAGTCACTGTTAAAAAGCCATGAACAAGATCTGGTCTGCATCTCTCAGTAAGAAAGAGTGAGTGGATTTGACTTGAGAGCAGCTACTGAGCTTCTGTAGCTGCGTGAACCTCAGTTGCCCAGCTCTAAATTCACATTTAATTTTACTTCCTTGCCCTGGGTGTCCTGCCACATCACAACTGCAAAGAAGAGAAACTGAAGAACTGCTCAGTTTTACACCAGAGTCCAAGGCATTATTTCAATAGCTAGGGATGGACATGGTGAATTCCAGTTGTCACTTCAATTCCAATTGTCACTTCAGCCAAAAATGGAAAGATATGTAGTGTAAGGAATCACTTAAAATTCAGCTACAAGGGACAGAACTAGCAGTGTAGCCTCAAGTAACTTCTTGGCTGCTTATCGTGATCACAATAATAGAAATCACTTGTTTAGGATTTGTGTTATGGTGATGAGGTTTGTACCTCACAGTTACCCAGCTGCGGTCCAGATGACTGAAACTCAGTGATTTAGAGGCATGCTGTAGATGACAGGAAAGTGTGATGTGCTTTCTCACCTTTCCTTTGTTCTGCTTTCATCACTTCCTGATGATGTTTTTTTGTCTGTTTCATTTTTTTCTTCCTGTTTCTCTTTACTGCTGTTTCTCCACGGCCCAGGGTCTTGCTTTGAGCTCTGTGGTACAATTGCAAGTAAAAAGTATAATTCAGAAGAAGGGTAACTTCTATTCCCTTCCTCCCACTGTATGTATTGCAGGAGTTCACCTGTAATCATTGCATGTTCATCTGCATGCTTTCTCAGGATGTCTTAAAGCTAGATTGAAAAAAAAATTTGGAAATATATGGGCAGGAGTAATCTAGGAATAGAGGGAATGGTTTTTAGTGGTAGAGGGAATGGGCATACTGAGGACAAGATGGTGCAGCAGGTTTTGCCCCTCTGATTTTGGAGGTACCAAGTCCTCTGATTTTTGGAGGTACCAAGTCCCATGGAATTGTGGCGTTAGAAATCTTTTTGTGAACACTTGGCATCTCCTAAGCTGTTTAGGAAACACTAGAGAAAGGTGTGCCAGCTTTTTCCATGTCACTGTACCCTCAGAGATGGCTTTAGTGGTTCTAGATTTTGTTGGATGTGTACATTGATTCAGAGGTACTTAACAGGTTGGTCAAAGATACAAAAATATATATATATATATATATATATATGTGAAATGTATAGTGTGTGTATATATACATTTTTAAATAAATAAAGGCAACTCCCTCTGCAGATGTGGTCTTAGAGCAGCAGGTGAAAAGCTGCCAGCTCAGCATTTCTTTTGAAACATGGTTATTTTAACAGTTGGCATTTATTTTCATTTAAGCTTTTCTATAAGCTTCAGGTTTTCAGCACTGGTTTTGGTCACAGTTTCTTTTCCCCTAGCTCATACACAGTGCAGCATAACTGTGTTAACAATTATGTAGGAACTACTTCGTACATTGAGATGCCAGTCTGGGGTGGAACCGTCTGTTTTCATTGATGTTCAATAATACCCTCCTCAACTGAAAAAATGAGTTGGACTGTCCAAGGAGTAAGATGTTAATTAGTCTGCATAAAGTACTACAAGGGGCATTTAATACAGGTTAAAGTATTCTTTATGACTTGGTATTGTGGTCCCTTGCAGTAAGAAATGGTACAGAGCCTTTTTCTTGTTTGAAGAACTGTGTGGGTTTACATATAGCATGCAAGACCACAAGCCTTCCATAAAGAGGCAATGCTCCCTGAGAAAAATGAGACCAAGCCTGTCTAGTCTCCTTTTTGAAACCAAAGCACACATTCTGCTAGCACTGAAATATGCAGTAGAGAGAGCAAAAGATATGAATAGAAGACTTGGGACAACTCCTGGGAGAATTTTTACCACTAGAATTTCATTTCATAAGTTTAGCATCTGTGTTTACATAATGTTTTTTTCATACGCTTTTTAGCTGTGAATATATCCTGAATTCAAAAGGATGGGTTAATTCATATGTATCGTAAGATCTAATTTTTTCCTCAGTGTTTTATATACCTAGTGATGCTGTCTGATTTGAATCTAGTCATATGAAAACACAGCTTTTTTTATCATCCTTCTTCTTAGCACATAGCAATGTGTACTTCAGCACATGCTTACATAAGTTAGACAGCACTTCCTAAGTAGATGGAGAAAATTCAACAGCATTATGTTTGTGTAAAGAGCCATTGTTTGTCATTTTTACTCGTACAATTCAGAGGTTTGTAAACTAGATTGTGAACCTAAATCTTGCCACTGTCGCTTTTATTAGAGGTCTCGAGTTGTGGAGCTGTACAATTTTGCAGGAGCATCTAAATTTGAGTTAGAGCAAATCTGGGAAAACTATCCCAGTTGGTAGACTAGGAAAAATCTGAAGTGTTGTGGAAGATGGTTTACTGAATGGCAGACACATCACAAACTAGCTATATATGTTTTAAACAACAAACCGCTAGAAAACCAACATGTAGTTACTGTTTTGCACAGGAGCAGCCATTTCCTGGTTTTTGTGTTCCTGAAAAAAAATGTAGCCCAATTTTGAAAAAATTAGTGTGCGAAACAGGATCTGTACTCCTGTGTAGTGGACGAGGAGTGTCAATGATGCAGTACACTTGTTGTTAATAAATAAATCAGCTAAATGCTCATGAGGCAGCTATGTTAATTACAATATTGAAACGGGGTGTAATGCATATTAAAGTTCTGTTTGTTCTGCAGCGTTTCCTGTCGACGGTGTGTTGTGGTTGGTAACGGAGGAGTACTTCGAAATAAGACGTTAGGGGAAAAAATTGACTCATATGATGTGATAATAAGGTAAATGGTATTTATTTTTCATTTTCTTCACATATGGGGAGTTAAAAACTTTTGTTGTAAGCCAGTAGCTACTGGTAGCAACTATAAAGTTCAGTTATTATACAAATGAAAATGTATAAAAGCTCCCATTATTGTTACATCCTTAAAAAAACAAAAAATCAGTGTTTTATTAGGCAGGTGTAAGGGAGGAACAATGTGTGCATTCTGTTTCATGGATGGATACATGCATGCAAGATGCTGCTATCAGAGATGGGTCTGGGTATGTGACAGTCCAGAGCCCTGTATGTGCCCCTTGCTGTGAGCCAGCATCCTGGGCAGCCCTGCCTCTTACTTTCCACACCATGCCTGTCTTTCCTTTGTGCTAGCACATGCATTGCTTGGAGTGGATTAAAAGTAACACTTACACTGTGAAGTCCACCTCAAGGCACGTGTCATCTGGAGCATGATGTTAGCGTCTGTCCCTTCCTCAAACACTTTAGCTTGTACTGGAAGCATACCAGAGGGTGCTGGGATCTGGAGGAGAGGTATTTAGATCAGGGAAACTGAAAAAGTGCTCGGAGTGTGTGGGTGTGTTGGTGTGTCGGGATGTTCTAATGCCAAGCAAGCTGAAATGGACTATTTAGCTAATTATAACAGTATTTTCTGCATAATAATAAGAATTTAAAAAAAATCATCCGTTTCTTCTCTACGGAAACTGAGATAGTAACCAATAACATGGCCTTTCTGCCAGTAGGTATCTTGTCAGATGGTGTGCCTGAACCCTCTTTCATTAAAACCTTTGCCGTTTCAGTTTCTGCTTCAATATTGTCTGAACCTCATTGTTACTTCACTGTCAGTGATGCAAGGAAGCTCCATGAATTATTTTTAACTTATTTCAAGTATTTGGATTTAATCCTTCAATTTAAAAGCTCCCTGTACATCTATTTGCTCTTCTTAAAATGGGAATCTTTACATATGCTGGTGTCACACATTTAAAAATGGGCAGTTCTAAAACCAAAATTGCTTCAGAAATACAGTATGCATTTTTTTTACTGTGAATGAACAAAGAGGTGATGTTTGCATTCTGTATTTAATAACTTGTTGTGATTAAAGCTTTGAAATGTTCTTTTGTCTACCTGCCTTATTTTGTAAAACATTTGCTCCCAACCAACATACCTCCTATTGTGAGCAGTCAGTTGCGTTAGCAGACCGAAGTAGGCCTGAGTACTCCAAAGAATATGCAACACAGCCATCAAGCAAAAACTGCAAGATGGAGAGTTAAACACAGCTCCTTTGGCACCTCAGAGCAAAAGAGACCTTACCCAGAAGAGACTACATGCCTGCTGCTTACTAATATGTTGTAACACAAAGCAGTGGTAGCTGTACGGGAACTATTAAAACAAAAAGCGCTATAAATATGTATCAGCATCATATATGCAGTCATAATCCCTGTTGCATATGCTGTAGACAGTGAAGAGTATTAAAACACTCTTGAATTGTCTTTTGTGGGAATCAGGTCATCTAGTAATGTGAACGGGGCAGCTGGTAATTTTTCAAGCAAGATATTCTTAGTTTTTTTCCAGTTGCTGTGATTGATTTAAAATTGGAAAGTTTCTGCTGAAGTGACATGTTATAAGTAATCACGCAGTTGTACTTTAAACCACCTTGGCCAAGTTCCCATATGTACTTGATCCCTCTAGGTTAGCAGGTGATGCAGGAGGTGCCTGGTAATTGCTCATCAACTGTGTAATGTGATAAGTGAACACTGGGCCCCTAACCCCTTGCATGCCTGGATGTGCTGCCTGCCTTGCAGACTTCTGTGTGTGCCAACCACACATAGAAAGGACAGATGTGTGGGGTAGTCATTGCAATCTCTGCATCTCTGTCTTCTGCAGAATGAATAATGGCCCTGTTATAGGGTACGAAGAGGATGTTGGGAGAAGGACAACTTTCCGCCTTTCTTACCCAGAATCCATCTTCTCAGATCCGATCCACTACGACCCCAATACAACTGTTGTGATCATTGTCTTCAAACCACGTGACTTAAAGTGGCTTTGGGAGATACTAGGCGGTCAGAAAATTGTGAGTTTAAATATTTATGCAATTTGTACTCTGCTTGCCACACAAAACAGGTATATCTCCTATGAGATGTATGTGTTTTGCTTTTAACCTTAGCTGTCCTGGCTGGGAAGAATGCTGGATCTCCCATTCAGTCTATTCAGTTTCCCTTTCCCTTGTATGCCTCTGTTCTTTCTCACTCCTACATTCAATTTGGTTGTTCGCCCCAAAGCAGTTATCTTCTCAGAAATATATTTATCTTGTTCTAGCACCGTTTCATATTCTGATACACATGCTCCAGCCATTTCCGAGGTTATTTTATCCTGCGCACCTGGTGAAATTACAGAATAGTTTTTTAAGGGACCCCTCTTTGGAGGTCTTAAGTCCAAAACCTCTGCTCAAAGAAAATGGGTCCAAGCTCAAAGCTATACCAGTTTCTCAGGGCCTTGTCCAGGTAAGTTTCAATTATTTCCAGGGATATTTCTACAACCTCTGTTTCAGTGCTGCACTACTTTCACAGGAAAGAATTTCTTCTCATTCTTTCACTGTGTACCCTAGGATCTTAGTCTGATCCTGTCTTTTTTTTTTTAATCCTCTACCAGTTATTTAAAGATGGGCGGAAAAAAACACACTCCTCAGACCCTTCTTGCACGACATGTGCCCTGGCCCTCTACTCATTTTAGTGACCCTCTATTGAATTTGCCCCAGTTCAATGCTCTCTCTTGTACTGGGGCTGGGAGGAACCCAAAATGGTGTTTGTGAGACCACAGGCAGGCTCAGTTCAAAGTACTTGAGAGAGATCACTTTTGTCTACTTGCTCCATGTGCTCTTGTTAAAGGAGCCAAGTACATAATAAGCATTTGTTGCCTCCAGGGCACAGTGCTGGTGCATGTTGTCCACCAGGGACTTTTCTGCAAAGATGCTTGCCAGCCAACCAACCCTAACCTCTGCTGCAGCAGGGGTTTGTCCTGTTGCAGGAGCACAATTTGGCACATACTCTTACTGAATTCTGTCTAGGAGGTTCAATGTTTCTTTTCTTCTTCCTCAAAGTGCTGCTTTTGGATTTTGCTTTGGCTAGAATTAGAGTTGCTACTAAAACAAATTCAACTGTGTATAGCAGTTAAAAATGTGTGGTTACTTGCCTGTTACAGAGTGCTAAAGGCTTTTGGAAGAAACCAGCTCTGAACATGATATACAAATCTAATCAAATCAGGATTCTTGATCCCAGCATCACCAGAAAAAACAGCTTACGATTGGCTTCATTTCCCAACAAGGTTTCCCAAAAAAGAGGTAAGCTTTCTTCTTTTTTAGCTTTTAGTTACATGCCACCAAAGAAATAATTATTTCATTATTATAGGGGGACTGTGTTAGAACATCTTTCAGGTTCTCATTGCATAAGCTTAGGTTTAGGTGATGTTTGGAGAAAAAAAAAAAGATGAGAAAATGGAGTTCAGAAAGTGTCTAGTCTTGTAAGCCAAAATCTCTATTTATGGGTTCAATAATTAGTATTAACTATCTCTGTCTACAAATGTTGTCTCATTTCCTTTTACAAATTGGGAAGAGCAGACAGGCATTGGAACACGATGGATCTGAAGAGCCTCTAGAAATATTAAGGCGTTTTGAATTACTAAATGTAGGGCTTTTTTCTTAAAAACAAACAAAAACAGTAGTTTTAACACTGCTGCAATTTTATTCTGCTGGGGGTGGGTAGGAACTGGGGAACATACAGGATATTCCAGACCTGCTCTAATGATGTAGATCTAACAGCATTCTTGTACTTACTGATTTGATGCCAAGCTAATAAGTAATGAGTTAACCAACAATTTGGATATATTAAAAAACAAACAAACAAAACATTTTAACTGTCAGCTTCTGGCTGAAGAATGTTCTTTGATGAAAGGTAAGGCTTCAAGTTGGAGACGTCCCTTGTGCAGTCAGGACTGACCACGTGCTGTTTAACAGAAATGCTTGTACAAATGCAGTTCTCTTGGGTCACAGTCATTGCACGGAGCTGCTTCATCAGGATCAGCCGACTGACACACATGGAAACTTCTGACAAGCTGCTACTGCAGATTATCTATCACAACTGTTTTCCAGTTTAGTCCTTCTAATGTTTGAGGGAGTTGTTTTGTGGTTTGTTGTTTGTTTTCTTATGTGTGTTTTTTTTGGTGTTTTTTTGTTATTGTTGATTTATTTTTTAAGTCTAGTAGTGTCTTTGTCTCCCCTACGAACTCTCAAACTGGAATTCCCAGTTTGGCTGCATGCTTGCCAGGGCTCCATGGCATTTCAGCTCTTCAGCTGAGAGTGAGAAGAGGGCAGCACAGAAGTTGGAAGCTTATTAATCTCCTAAAGGGCCACAGAGCATCCATGGCTTTCATGGTTCCAGAAATCTCTTCTGTCCTTTCCTGTGCTGCTCCTCTCAGTGGAAGTAAAAGTGAAGCTGGTGCTGTCAGTGAGCCAAGCAGATGTGTGTGGTGTCCTGGAGCTGATACACAGGTGCAGGCTGCTCAGTCCTTTTGAGTAATGTGTATGTTCTTCGTTTCTCTCCTGCTTGCTGGGTGCCCCTGATTGGAGCTGGAGCAGAGCATGTCTGTGGTAGGATATAGGTACCCCTTTCTGCCTCTTCTGCTTCCTCTTGCTCTATTCCCAGGGTTTTACAGCCCCACGTCCCAGACAGCAGCAACAACTGAGCTCAGGTGTACTTGTCCTCACTTCTCCCATCACACAGAGGCAGGCTGTGGCTGGCTTGGAGCCTGCACATCTGCAGTCGCTCTGGCACAGTTGATGCGTAGCAGCTCAGTTAAGTCAGGGTTCGTGTTGGGTGGTCTGTTGCAGGACCCAGTTTGGAGCTCTCTGTATTTAGAGCGCATCCCTGGGGTGGAGGTGTGGGGGGCTACTGCTGCCTATGTTATCCTATGTTTCAGCCCCCTCTGCCTGAAAAGATGCCAAAGGCAGCTATTACTGTCGCTGCCTTTACCATTAAGCAAACATTATATTCTCTGGGTGTGCATTTGTGCTTAGTCCTGCAAGCATTTCTGTTTCTCTGCCAGCAAATATGATGGTATTAACAGAGCTGGGAAGAACAACTGTAAAATCAAATGTGCTTCCCCAGCAGCAGTAAAGTCAAAAAGTGTTAGTGTCATTGCAGCACTATGCCTGTTCCCACTGAACACGACTGGCTGAACAAAATTTATTGCAGGCCAAGATCTGTGGATATTGCTAGGGTAAGTCAGGATCTGCAGTCAGTGATAGCAGTTCTGCTTGGCAGAATCCACAGAAAATCAGTTTGCTTGATAAGAACTTCCTTCGAGGTTTGGTTGGACAAAAGAGCATGCTTAAAGCATGAAAATGTAGTTTAAAAGTAGGCCTATTATTAGAATTACTACATTCCTTTGAGGTGAACTGTATATTTATGATAGGCAAGGGTAAATAGAACTAGTTTGCAACCTGTGGTATTCCTGAGCTTTCCAAATAAGACCAATTCTGACAGGTAACATGCCTGTCATAATTTCGGGGGACTATTTAATATGGACGTTGCAACAGGTGCACCACTAAGTTTATGGTATTGGGCCCCCCAGGGTGGAATGCTGCTTTGCTAATTGGCAGAAACCCTGGGCAGTGGTGCGCATTTTAAGTCGATGTCATTTTTTGAGTACCCCAAAAGCTGTAAAAAGGTACAAGAAAAAAAAATCATGTAAAAGATAGTTCAATTCTGTGATTTTAATTAGGAGAGCTAATTAAAGAGTTGTTAGTAACTTTTCCCTGGGGATTTGTTCCTTTATCATATAATACAAAGAAATATTTTTGTGTCATTGAGTTCTGCCTTCTCTATGTGCAGAATTATCCACTGCTGGTTTGCCTGCTTTGTTTTCAGAGGCAAATGATCTGAGCCTTGAGTAAGAATTCAAAAAAGAAGGTGATTTTGTGCTCACTTTAGGGTTTGACTGCAACTACTGAAAGTGTTCAGTTCATTTGGTCTCTGATAAAACTGTTATTTTAGCCAAGACTGGCACGTCTGCCTGAAAGTTTTACCCATTTATAGGGAATTTTTCCTTTAAGATTCATCAGTTGGTATGATGAAAGAAATTACCCCTGTGTACAAACCTTGCCTCAATTACTTCCTTAGATCATTTTAGCTGCTGCTAAAAGAGTCATGTCTGTTATCATAAAATGTACACGATGCTTCCAAAGAGTTCTCTGGTCTTGTTAGAAATGCAAATCTTCAGTTAGATGCTCTTAAGTTTGCACGATTAAAACCTGTTTATCGCCTGCTCTTGGTATTTTAAGTTGCATTTACTTCTGAACTTTCTTACTGTAGGGAGACAAGCAATTTTATCTACAGTGTCCTTTCTTCTAATGAAAATACTGGGGGAAGATCTAAAGCTGCCTTTTCATGAATTTCCCTGCTGAAAAAGTTCAAATGTAGCCAAGTTAATGCAGCTGTAGTGCACATTTTCGGTTTGATGATTAAAAAA
The DNA here is from genome assembly GCF_009769625.2 of Cygnus olor. NCBI lineage: Eukaryota > Metazoa > Chordata > Aves > Anseriformes > Anatidae > Cygnus > Cygnus olor. The sequence continues at coordinate 94,158,237 of NC_049169.1, read as the reverse complement.
AAGATTTGAGACATGTCATATTCTGTTCACTGGGATCTTAGTCATCTAGAAACTTTCTGAACGTATCTGATAACTCCATCACATTTGATTGAGGAGAAACTGTCTCCAATATATAGAAGTGTGACTGGTTTGGTGAAAGTAGGTTGCTGAGTGGAGGGGTGGCAGGACCTTACTGATGCCTCTGCTGAGGGAAGAGCTACAGTACAGGCTCAGCTCTTGCAGAAAAGCAGAAAATCTAAGGGAAGGCTGACACAGCAGGTACCCTGGTCATGGAAAAGCGGCAGGCAGCACCTTACTCCTTTATGAGACAGGAGGGGATCCAACCCCAAAACAAAATGTTTGTAGAAGAGCTAGGCTTCCTGGTTTCTGCTGCCTTTTTTCTTAGCTTTGCTGTTCACATCAAGCTGCCAGTTAATTATGCATGCATGTTGTTTGTGTTCTCTTTTAGAAACCCAAGCACCCAACAACAGGGTTAATTGCCATTACACTAGCATTTCACATTTGTCATGAAGTTCACCTGGCAGGCTTCAAGTATGACTTCACTGACAGAAACAGTTCTTTGCACTACTATGGCAACGATACAATGTCTCAGATGATGCAGGTAAGGTGCACTTGTTTATGCTGAGGGGAATGCTTTGAGAAATACTGCTGGTAAGTGAGGAAGGCAATGCAATTAGATAAAAGCATGGACTGCAGGTTAGAAAGGCCTCCCATCTTCTACTGGTTCAGCTGCTCATGGGTTAACGTTGCTTAAACTCACATCTCTGCTTTTGTTTCTGAAAAATGTGGGTAATATTTGTCTCTTGAGCTACACCTTATTCTGTAACGTCATCATTTGTGTGCTCTGTTTTGCTTTAATGATGTTCTTCCTAGGCTACGCAACTTTTGTTTGTAGAGGCATATTTGTTAGCACTGTCAGAACATGAATAGACAACTGTTCTTGTTTAAGTTCTTTTTCTTTGGCAGCTACTTGGAAAACTTGTCTTAGTTGCCAAATTTCTTTAATAAGAAAGAAGTGAAGGAGTTAAAACCTATGAACTTGCAGTTGGGGAAAGAGCTGAATTTCAGAATTGAAGAGTAGAAAAGAAAAGTAGCTCTTACAGAGGGATAGGAAGAGAAGGAAGTGCTTCCAGAAGGTGGAAGCCACAACTCACCAGGGAAGGAAGCAGCAGGAGACTGGCAGACATCAGGAGTGCCTTCTCCTCCTGCAGAGAAGTGTTTTTGTACAGCCGTGCCTCTATTTTCTTTTAATGTCTCTGCTCTTGCCTTCAGCTCTGTACTCTGAGCATCTCAGTCTTGGCCCTTTACATCAATGTGAACAGTTTTCTCATCCATATGCACACCTAGTATAGTGTGTTGGTTCCAAGTGGGGCTTATTTTCTTTCCTCCTCCCTTTCTTGAAAATGTAGTATGGGGCAATGTCCATAGGAGCCTCTCAAGTCTCTCTGAGGAGTCCTACATGCCCTCTGCTCTGAGATAATTTTCCTCTGACACTGCACTTACGGTCATTTTCAGGTTGTTCTCTACAGGTGCTTTGCTTTTTTTTCTTCTTTTTCCCAATATACCTAAGGCTTGAGTAAGGTTGATCACTAGTTGAATAGACATTTATAACTTTCCTAAAATCTCAAAACTTGAAACAGAAACATTATCTGTGATTCTGTGGTATAGTATAATGTTTAGAACTCAATGCTACGTGTATAATCTTCTATAGAGCATTTACTCTGAATTCATTTTAATTTTTGGATTCTGTGTCCAGTAAGCTTACCTGAAGCACGAGGTCCTTTGAATTCCCTGTAGTCCCCAGTGGATGTTTTGGATTTCCTTGTACTGTCCTCCACTAACCTCAGTAGTCTCTTGGATTATCTGGGGCCCTGCATGAGAGAGCACTGAAAATGGGTTGGTTTGGGCTTGTTAGAGCTGACTGGCAGGACACATTCAAGCTACAAATGTCTCGTGTGCTCTTTGAGAACCTGGGTTGAGCTTTGAGAATTACTCATTTTCTGACTGCTTGTGTTGTAAATGTCGTTATGCTGCTGTTGCCTATAAGCCCAGGGAGGAGCTGGGAGAGTTAGTAAAGGAAGGACTTCTGTCCTACAGATTTGGTTTGTGTCCTAATAGAAAGTCTAGTGTAGTTTTGAGCAATGGGTTCACTCACCTGTTTTCTTGGGAGACCGAACTACAGCCAATGCTAAGAAGTCTTTTCCCTAGAGCCTTCCTGCTCTTAGCATCTTCCAAGCAACACAAGTAATTAGAAGGAAAGAGCAACAAAGTGGTGCTTCTGGTAATAGGTTGAATTTATATATTTTTTTTAATTATTATTCCCTCACATCTCTTTAGAATGAATACCATGACATCAACGCTGAGCAGAAATTTTTGAAGAAGCTTATAGACAAGAACTTTGTGGTCAATTTGACGTGAAAGATGGAAGAGATGAAGAACAATCACTATTTTCAAGATTCAAAAAAAATTTTATTTTTTTGTATGACACTTTTATTTTTTAAGTGCAACATAACTGTTTACTGTTTAAAAGGAGCACAGAAACCTCACAAGGCAGAAGCTTCTTCTAAGCCTGAGGATAATGGATTAATGCAAGCAGAGAACTGAATTTCTGTGAAGCTATTTAATAATGGGGAAAAACATGAAACTTTCAGCTGAAAGTATCAGGGATATAGAAAAAAAAATGTGATCCACATGACTTATTTATCAGCAAGAACTATTTCCAAATGTTTAATTCTTTGGAATATCTTCCTTTCTAACATTGTCCTCCAAAAAGGTTACACTGTCAAGAGACTGTGAAGAGTGTTTAGGTAATAGATGGATGTTATAGTCTTGAATCTCTTGTAATCTGAAAGTGGCTTTAAAAACAATGCCTATATATCATTACTGCGTCTGGGAGAAGGGGAAACATACAAAGCACACAGGCTTTAGTCTGTCCTACTCCTGAGCAGAGAACATCATCTTCAGTGAAGAAGCCACAGCCTGCACTGGTCATCAACTCTGAACTGCTGTCTGCGTGTGCCAAAGGTGAAGACCCTTTGGTTTGATTTGTGGATTTGTTGGTATTGACAATGCTTGTGTTGTATCCAGTTTATGAAAAACTTGCCCTGTGCTGTGTTTCCAATAAATTTTACAAGTTTTGACTTCTCTTAAGAAAGAGGGAGTTTGAAGGCTGAAGATTTGTCTTAATTACTTGTCTGTTACTTCCCCCAAACCACAAGAGGAATGCGAGCTGGAATGGAGATACTCACACTTGAGTTTAAATTCAGAGGAAATGTTTGTTGGATCTCCAGGATAGGATCTAATGTATCTTTCTGTTCCCTTGTCAAGTATCAAGATAACTTTTCCAGACTAGCATAATCCCCTTTTTCACATGCTGTAATGCATATCCAACTTTGAAATGCATCAATGTGAACAACAACTGTTCCTGTTTTTGGTAGTGGAGCATGCTAGGGAACATCCAAGATGTACATCAGCTGAATTATCGTTTTGGCTTCTGCTAATCTCTTCCATTTTCACTTTTAAAGAATGTGTCTGAACTAAATTATTTAGCATTAGGAATTTACATGGGATTTATGAAAGTATTTAATGGGATGGTTATGTTTCCTGTATTGATTTTGTCTCAGACAGGCCTGCTGAGTTAGTTGAATTTGTTAGGGAATGACCTTGACAACTATCAGAGATGAAATGAAAAAGTGGAATGCTATTCTAATTCTTCCATGGGATATACATGTATGTATCTTTTTTTTATTATGTCAAGTTTGTTTGAAGATCTTTTGGTTATCTTGATCAATCACACCTAAAGAAAGCAAAAGTCTGCTTCCAAAAAAAAAAAAGGACCCAAAACCAAAAAAAAAAAAACCTCTTCAAAGTTGGCAGAAAAAAGCTTTGCTTTTTAATAAAATGATAGAGACCAGTGCAAGCAATTAAGATATGATCCCAAGCCTCTAGCAGCTCATAAGCACAGTATTGTCTTTTTTCAGGAGCTGAGGATTACAAAAGTACTGAACAGCAACACAGAAGAGTAAGCATTGAAGTAACCAGAGATCAGTCTCATCCTTTCCTATTTCTCTTGCAGAGTGCAGTACGTATCTGAAAACTGCCTGTAGTTCTCATCTTTCTCTTTAGCCAGTTCTCATATTTTTCTTTAGCCCTTTGGTTCTGCCATCTGGGAATTGCTGAGTGCAACATGACTTGCAGGCAAATCTCACCCAAACAAGAGGTGCCTTTTGCTGCACGGTGTTTTCACCTGATGACTCTTGAGTTTTGTTTGGTTTCAAGCAAATTGGACGTATTCAAAATAGCTGTGGATGTCATAAAAATCTGCATCTCCCTTGTGGTACAGGCACTGCCATGAGTGTGGCAGTTCAGCCACCTCAAGTGATTCCTGTGTGGGGTCACTCCTTGTCCAACTGGGCGCACAGAGGAGAGGGGCATGCCAGAGGTCCTGGGGGCAGCGGGGCAGTTGCCTGTCCTGGCAGAAGTGAGGGAAACCACAATTTCTTCACAAGGTGATGGAAGGAGTCTTACTCAGTTGCTGAGTATAGCCTTCTCCCACCCCCTTTATAACGTGCACATTTCTGAGGCTTTGAGAAGGTCTCTGCTTGAAAATCTGAACAGAAATAGGTGGGGTTTTGTACCAGAAAGCAGTGATGCTACTATTTTTAGCTCTACTATAATGTATACTCATGATTATTTCAGTTAATTAGTAAGTTTTGTATGTGACTGAATAGCACCAGACCTGCAGTGATTTTAAACTACTGACAACAGCAATTCCACATGGAAAAAAAAAATTCCAAGGCAAAGGTTTTCATAAAGCTCACAACACTGACCTTTCTTTGCATGGAAGCCCTAGCAGATGTCTCACTGTGCCAAGGGCGGAGCCAGGCAGAGGTGGTGGGCTGCATCCCCCCTAGGAACCTGGGGTTGCTCCCAGAGTCAGCCCTGGCTCCCCCAAGTGTTGTGGGGTGCCCTGCTGTTGTGGGCTGCCTGCCAGGGTACGGCCTCATCTGTCTGACATCCCACACCATGCTGACTGCGAGGACTTCTGTACAGGAGAGCTGTTGGGTTTGCCCTCTCCTTGCAGTGTCTGGTTCTTGTGATGGTGCTGGCTGCTTCCCTCCTCTTCTCCAGCCACTCTCCCTGGCAGAGGGAGGAGGGCAGCGAGCTGTGCTTTTGAAGATGTGGGTGTTTTCTCTGCTTTATTGCCTTGCCAGAGAGATTCTTCTAAACTGATTCCTTCTCCTAATGTTTTCCTAGGAAAGTCTTCTGCCTTTGGTTTTGTTCCAATAGACTTAAGAATCCAGACAAAAGAATTAGAAAAGAAGGATTCATAATGTCCCCCAAACTCTTTTTACTTATAACAGTCTCCTTTATTTTGATTTTTTTTTTTTTTAATCACACCAGTGTTATGGTCTCCCCAAGCCTTTTTTAAAACTATAGTGTTTGTTATTTTCCATGTGTTTAGTATGCTGTCTACAGGCATATATCCCTATCAGCTGCTCCTTCTTACTTCTTCTTAGTAAGTCTCCCCACTTGTACATCTTTCAATTTTTGGCAATTAAACAGTACTCCTGTGGATGTTTTCTCCTTGCTTCTTTTCCTCCTGCAGGAAAGTTGAGTCAGTGTAGGTTGAGGTTGTCCTCACAGGAAGGTGACTCAGGAAAGTTTAGAGCCAGGCCTGTTCACTTGGGCCTGAGCCAAGAGTTAACGCTGTTGATAAACCATAGGGCACTGTTTTTTGAAAGCACAGCCTGCTGGCCGCCAGCTCTTATCTTCAATAATAAGCTGTGAGCTACCTGATTCACTGTTTTTCCCCTGTAAGATGTTTTGGTAGGGTTCTGTGTATGCCAGCACTGCTTCGTCAGCCTCACTTCATGAGGTTGTTTTGTGCTGTTCTACCTTGAGAACAATTACTGCTTTTACACGGACTTCATGTAGGCAGGAATAACGCTATGTACTCTGTCAGTAATGTCTACAGATCATGGTGTCTATTTTATCGGGGCACATGTTTTCAAAAGTAGCTTGCAATACCAAAGATTAGGCTTGGGACTTTTTTTTTTTTTTAAAGAATAATAACAATAACAAAAAAGCAATAATGCTTACTCTGAATATTTCAATCTCTTTGAGACTGAGTTGATATTAAGATTTTCTTTTCCCTTTTTTGTCATTCCTAAAGGCAAGGTTTCTGCACTGAAACTTTGTTGTACAAGCTGCCCATTACGTTGATCACATCATCAGTGGTGAAGCTGTCACATTTTGAATCCCAGGGTGCTGCAAGCCTTATTTCCATGTCTGGTAACAGCGTAACTACGTAGGTGCCGGGTACCTCATGTGAAGTGCTTTTCTGTATCAATTGGAGATGGTTTCACCACTGCTTCCTATCTTCCCATTCTCCAGCAGTCTGCTGAATTTCAAGCCAGCAGCATCTTGCAGCAAAGGTGATCCTGCGTTTTATCTGCCACCCCCCTACAAAATACTCCACCATCAGAAAGAACCGACTCTAAAGTACCAACATATACACACAGACACACACACACAGAGACAGATAACATGCTTCAGCCACAGTTCCGTTTGGCTCAGACTTTAGGGTGTCTGTTTGTTTTTGTCAGTATCTTTTCCTCTGCTGTAATAATTAAGGGAAGTTCTGAGATACGACCTAAGAAGGAAGGTCACAAATTATTGCACTAAATATGAATTTGAGAGTGCTTAAAAGGTAACAAAACCATGTTCCAGTGACTCTGTGTTGAGAATAATACAGAATCACAAGGTTGGTGTTTAATAATCAGTGCATGGTATTTCTAGTTTCCTACGCCATGTTTCTCTTTTTAACAGTGCCCTGGCAGGTAATATAAACACCTTAACTTTTAAGCGGAGTCTGATTTTTAAGAACGTACAAAGCTCAACATCTGTTTCTGGTATAGGTAATTAATTATTTGCCATTTTTCTTAAGTTTTATATGCCTTTAAAGTTCCAACTGTATTTTGAAGACATTCTTAGAGTTTTTCAAGTGAAATTTTGAATGCTACAAATGGAAAGAAATTATTTTTCTGTGAATAAATTGTGTTAAAGATGCTGCCCTCAAGCTTATTTTTGTAAGGCCCGTGCCGTGTGTGTGCCCAAGCCCATTATTAGTGCCGTGTAAAGTAAATAAGGGATTGTCAGATGTGGCATCAAGTTTCAAAATGAACTTCTGTGGTTAGTAGGGCAAACAGGGCTGAAAATTTTTGAGCCTAGGTACAGTACCTGAACTGTGCTGCAGGTAGAAATATCACTCTTGGCTGATTAAAAGCACAGCTGGGACATGATATTTGTGGGCAACGTCAAGATGAGCATCCTCCTGACATTGTTTCGTGGCTTTTTAATCTTACCTGCCTTACTGCCTTATTTCAGGGGAATGCTAAAATAGATGTTTAACTAGGAAGATGTGTGTGATGAATGACTTTAGATTAGAAGCAATCAACACTGATTTCAGTACTTCACTCATGTTGTCTTTTCTCTTTCCTCCTGTACAGTAAAAATGAGATGATGGGGAGCGGGGACCTGCTTAGCCGGCGGCTTCAAGGAGCTTGAGGGCAATTTAAAACACAGCTGCCTGCCCCAAGTGGTGGTTATTCAATGCATTAATTTTGGTATTGAACTTTCAGGAGTTCACCAGCTTGCAGGGAATGCCCATCTTTGAGGTGAGACCACGGGCTGCAATCCACTCTCTGCAGTGGAGCAACAGATCATCACTGAGCTAGTCAGTGACAAACTGGTTGCCACTGTCAAAACAGCTTTTTGCCACAGGAGAAAAAATGGGACATGGGGAGATCAGCAGAATGGGAAAAGCTGTTCTCAAATGATCGGAAGAGCTAGGGATGTAACAGGCGTCTCAAAGCCTGGGCAGCCCATAGCCAACTTTGGCTTTTTGGCTGAGTGCAACCACCCAACAACGCATCTCATACCTATTTGGTTTTTCATCTTCCCTACATCCTGCCCCCTGTGCCTTTTTCAGCTGCACTCCTGCACACACCGCTGTCCCCAGCCCATAACCCCTGCTCCTTGCCGAACCCTTGATCTGTGCAGTGCATCAGGAATGCACCAGTGCCCCGGCGGGAGCCCCTCACACCCCAGATTCCCCTGGGTCCACAGCTGCCATCTCCTGCTAAATGCAATGCTAGGGCAATGCCTTCCTCTCAGGGAGTTAAGGTAAGCCTTGTCAGCAAGGAGGAAACAAAGAAAAATCTGCATTTATATATAGATTTGTTTTTTCATATCAGGTTGTCAGTGGCTTCAGAGAGTCCTTGTAGTCTGATACATGTATTTGGTGGGTTGAGTGTTCCTTCTAATAACCCTGATTAATGAAGAGAGGATTTTTTTTAAAGATATTTAATAAGATATTTTTTTCAAATCAGTACAAAAATTTTAAATACAAAATTATTTGCTTTTGACATATCTCATATATTCTGGAAACATACCCAAGTCACCAATGCCTGGTAAGCTGTCCATCCGTTCCTGCCAACGTTCCATAAAATTTCTGAGATAAAGCACCACATTATATCACTGGAGTCCTTAGTCAATGTTAGACTGCATTAAACTCTGCATTTAAATAACAGTAATGCCAGTTAAATCCAATTTTAGTTCTGTATGAAAAATCTAGTTCATTTTTGAATCAAAAGCAGTAGCATTAGCTAAGACATGGAAGAAGTGAGGAGTATTTGACTCTCAACTAACGTGTGTGATGTGCAGCACTGTACAGGGAAACACAGAAAAGGACACTGTCATTTTTAAATTAATACTCTTGAGGTGAGATTAGCACCATTGATGAACAGACAGTTCTTGCATAAAAGTTGCTTTTCCCCACATACAGAAAAGATTGAGGCCTCTGCAGATTCTCCTAGACAATTGGTAACATATAAATAAGGATTGGAAATCAGCTTTTATATAAAATGAAGTTGTTGGATAAATTTTTATGATCAGTATTGCTGGTAAAGTTATTGATTGATCTCAGTCAATGAATTAGTTAATTAGCAAGCAGAGCTACTTCTGCTTTGCCTAGTCGTTGAAGAGTAAACTGATTCAATTTTGGCTGAGTGGCAGAATACCTGTATCTTATTACAAGCCAGACAGACTGCAGGTTTTTAGCATGAATACAGGAATCGAAGCAAATTTATACCACCCTGCTGCATTGCCACATGTCAGCCAAGATGTCTTAATCATGGCATAAAGCAAATAGGAAGACTTTAAATTTTGTATGATCTACCACATCTGCTTCAACAGTGCAAATGCAGATGGAGGCTTTTTGGGTGCTGTGGCATTTGGAGGTGAACCCAGTGCCCACTGGAGTCAGGCACCTTTCTGGGTCCAGAAACCCCTGGAGAAAGCTCTCGGAATGGTTATGCCATCAGTATTCCTTTTCCATAATAAACAAATAGTTTAGGAAAACAACACAAAACAAAAACCTGCAGGAATATCTTACACAGGGGAAGAGGAATAAAGATCTCCAGCTAAGAGAACCTCTGCCTGTCTGGTAGCCCTGCTGTCAAAAACAAAAACAAACAAACAAAAAAAAAATCAACCCCCACAATAAAACAAAACAAAACAAAACCAACCCACCGCCAAAAACCCCCCAAACAAGTAAAAAGCCACTCAATTTTTTCCATGTAATTTGACACTGACCTACTATGTTTTCAGTCACTGTTTCTCATCTCATAACTATGATCAATGCATCAATTAAATATGCAACAGGAGAGTGACGTAAACTGATTTGAACCTTAGTATTGCATTATTGTGAATGAAATGAAGCATGGCGTCACAGAAATATATAATGTACAGCTAATATGTCCCCCTTGGGTGCAAAACGACTGTTTATGAACCTGATACACACCTTTAAATATGTTCACCACACTTTTTTTATATCTAGCTGTGCATAATGTTAAACTTTGTATTTTTTTTTTGTACAAGATGGTCCGAAACAGTCATTAAATGCATCTTTCATGGTATAAGAGTTTTAAGCGGAGAAGAAAGGTTTAGATTTGTATGTGTGTGTTTGACTGTCTGGTTTTTGTTTTTACATGGGATACAATAAATATCCTGAAAAAGATGAATGAACGTATTGCCCAGCATAGAGTCCTGCTGCCTGTTCGGATGGCATCTGAACGTAAACCTTGTCTCCGTGCATCAGCTGAACGACGGCACTCCCGGAGGCTTGGTCCAGGAAGCCCTTCTTGTACTCATCGTAGGTGTACATCAGCGGCTCGTTGTTCTTGAACAAAGCCACCCATACGCTGGCCCCTTTACAGTGAACATGGTAGGCGAAGTAGTAGATCCCGGGGATCTCGCAGGTGAAGATCCCTGTCGCGGGGTTGTAGTTCTGCCGGCCATTGTAGAGGAGTTTGTCGAACTTCACAGGCACGCCAACCCGGGGGAAGGGAGTGAGGAGCTCCGCCGTGAATGCGGGCATCTCGTAGACAGCACCGGCAGCCTTGCCCTTCTTGCCCGCGTAGCCATAAGGGGGCTTGACGCCATCTATCCCCGGCCCCACCTCAGGCAGGTACTGTCCCACAGCCGGTGGAGTTGGGGGGATGATCACTGGGGGACCAGGTGGCCCGGGAGGGCCGGGGGGCCCCTGGAGGCCGGGCTGGCCAGGGGGTCCAAGCGCCCCGGGCTTTCCCGGGGGACCCTGCAGCCCCGCAGCCCCAGGTTTGCCCACACCAGGGAAGCCAGGGGGGCCGGGCAGGCCAGGTTCACCCTTGGCCCCAGGCAGTCCTGGGGGGCCGATGGGACCACTGGGCCCTGCGATGCCTGGGATCCCTGAGGGGCCCTGAAGCCCCTGGGCGCCGGGCAGCCCTGGCTCGCCCTTCGGCCCCACGAGCCCCGGGACGCCCGGCAGCCCCGGCAAGCCCTTCTGCCCGGCTTCCCCCTTGGGCCCTGTGGGGCCCGGCAGCCCCCGCAGCCCGGGGGCTCCCACTTCCCCGGGGAAACCTGGCTTCCCGGGGAACCCCTGCAAGCCGGGTTCACCCTTGGGGCCCACTGGTCCCGGTGGCCCCATGGCACCACCTTCTCCTTTGGGTCCTGGGAAGCCCACAGCACCTGGGGGGCCCATGATGCCTGGCAGGCCTGGTTGGCCTGGCTCTCCCGGAGGCCCCCCAATGCCGGGTGGCCCTGCGTGCCCTTTTTCCCCCTTGGGCCCCAGGGGGCCGGGCAGGCCGCCCACCCCACGCTCACCTTTGGGCCCGGGGAAGCCCGGCTTCCCAACCCCGGGGAGGCCAGGGGGCCCCGGCAAGCCTGGCAAGCCTTGCTCCCCTTTGCCGCCCGGGAAGCCCGGCTGGCCAGGGATGCCGTCTTGGCCGGGTTTGCCGACACCAGGCACACCGGGAGGGCCTTGCATTCCAGGGACCCCCGGGGGTCCCTGTGGCCCCAGCTCACCTGGTGGGCCAGGCTTGCCCAGGGGACCCTGTGGTCCGGGGAACCCCACCATCCCCGGCTTGCCGACCCCCGGCAGACCCACAGGGCCAGGGGGGCCGGGCAGCCCGGGCGGGCCCTTCAGTCCTGGCAAACCCGGGATCCCGACACCCTTCTCCCCTTTTGGACCAGGGATCCCAGGGGCCCCTGGGGGACCCTTCATCCCAGGTTCACCCTTAGGTCCTGGCTGTCCCTGCAGCCCTGGAGCACCTGCCTTCCCTATTCCTGGAAGTCCATGAGGTCCCGGTGGTCCCTGTGGCCCTGGTATCCCCATGGGCCCAACCTCCCCCTTTGGTCCCATCTCCCCTCTTGGCCCTGGTGGCCCCATCACTCCCGGTTTCCCAGGCATCCCTGGCAAACCCGGCTTCCCAATTCCTGGATATCCTTGTGGACCTGGTTTTCCTTTGGCTCCTGGCACGCCATGACCTGGTAATCCTGGTGGCCCTGGTGGCCCTCTTGGTCCAGGCTCACCAGGGGGACCTTGCTCACCCCTCAAGCTGCGCACAGGCATTTCTGGGTTGGAGAGGAAAGAAACAGGGAAGGGGGAAGGGGGGAGAAAAAAGGTGGATGTAATCACATCTCTTGAAAAACACAAAGGTAATTTTGAACTGAACGTGCTTCTTATGGTACCTCTTGTTTTTGTGGTAGGTGGAAAAATCGAACTGGCCAGAAAATTACTGGCTGATGTTTGTAATTAAGAGGATGTTCTTGCTGTTTTGCGTACCCCAAACTTGCGTGTGTATTTCTGTTTATATGAAATACTTGTTTTGCATCCTCTTTGCTTATTTTTTGTCACATAAAAGCCATTTATTAGTGTTTCCATGTATACATTATTAAGCAGTGAAACCTGCCTTTTCTCCCATATTACTGTAGACTAGCCTATGAGTTTAAGAGGGACACAGGAGCTGCTCGGTGTGCTCGTGCAATAGGAGTACTTCACCCCTTAAGGGGTGAAGTAACTTATTGTAGGGGCCCTACTTGTTGTAGGGGCTTACATTAGCAAGAATTCCTCGATTAACATCAATAAAATAAGGTTGCAACAGTAAAAAGTTTAAGTTTGGTATGACTTGCTTTTTAAACAAGGCTTTAGTTCACATTAAAATGTTACTGGAAACCTACAGCCTTACCTGGCATTGCTAAGCTCTCAAAAGTTTTTGGCATAGCCATGGCTAATTAGATCTCCCTCTAAACACTTCACAAAATGCTTTTTATTGTCCCAAATCACATTTTTATTTGTGTGTGTGACCATTTGGCATTTCAGGTTGAGGTGAGGGAGGTGCTGCCTGGGAGCGGTTGTGCTGGGTGCTGGTTGCTTTTCAAGCTGCTGACTTTTGTTTGTAGTGGGAAGTCTGGTTCTCTCCTGCTCTAAAATGGAAGAAGTGAGAGCTTTGGGATTTGGGGGAAGGAGACAGATGAGGTTTCAGGGCAAGAGAATTGACTGTTCTCTGAGAGGCAGAAACCCTCTCTCTCTGCATATTTTGCATTTTATGCATATAGAAAACCTTTGCTTACAAGACAGGTTGGTTTTAGTACAGTGAGTTGTGCTTGTTTAGACACTCCAAAAACAGGCCCTAAAATCCTCCGTTTCCCACTGAAGTCAGTAGAAGCTGTGATTACTCTGAACCTTTAAAAAGGCAGAGAGTTAACCAGCTGGGCTGAGGCTGCACATACACTTGCTGTCCCCACAAGGATTGTATGACACTGGGCATTACTGGTCTGGACATTTTTAGTTGCTTTCTTAAATATTCTAGTACTTTCCAAACTTCTTTTACCGAACTCTGAAAGTGCTCGTTTGTGCAGGCTTGAGCAGCAACACCCTGTATGTTCAACGTGTTAGTCCCACAGATAACCTACAGAAAGATGACTTCAAGAATCAAAAGAGCAAATCTACGCTACATCCAGCCAGCAGCAGCCCACTCCCCCTGTTTGACTACCCATGGGCAAACACTGCCGCAGGGAGCCATGTGTGTCCCCGTGCAGGGTTGGTGAGGGGCCTGCTTACCTTTTTCTTTCTTGGGAGCCATGTCCTTGCCAAGCAGGGGCACCTGTGGGACCTCCTTCATGTACTGAGGCAGGTGGGGATACTCCTTCCCGTACTGCATGTGTGGCACCTCCTTGCCCATGTGCTGCATCGGGATGCCTTCTTTGCCCAGCGGCATGTGAGGTACTTGTTGTCCAAGGGCTTGGTACTGGGGCACCTGGGGTGGCAGCTGCTTGATGCCATAGTAGACGCCACCCTGAGTGGACCTCACCAGCTGCAGGTACATGGCGACAGCCACCGCCAGCAGCTGCACGGGGACCAGCAGCACGGCCATCACCTGTGAAAAAAACAGCAAAACCCACAGTTGGCAGGAAATGGTTTTATATTATGCTTGGTTCATCACCTAGAGCTGCTACTGTGGGCCTGGATGGCGGGAAGCATGGAGTGCTCATGTGAGGAGAGCGTGTGAGCGGCTGCAACGTGGGGTGAGCTCATGGGGCGCTGCAGGCATCGAGCCCTTGGGGGGTGTCCAGTGTTGTCCCTGCTCACTGCTGTAGGGCTAGGTACAAGTACCAGGAGTGCTGGCGCTGGCCACCAGAGAAGCCTTTTCTCTCGCTGTTCTCTGGTGTTGTGAGGGTTATAGACCAGGTGGTGATATCTCACTCAGTTCTTGTGTTCTGCTGCTGCTCTGAGTTCCCCAGTAGTTTGCCTTAGCAGAGCATTTAGAGAAAGGCTTGCTCTTCTTTTAAAACACCTCTCCCTCACTTTGTTCTGTGAACTCTGATGGCTCAAAGGAAATGCGGATGTGATTGTTATTGAGGGAGGGTAAACTAAAACTGTGCAGGATACTGTGATTCCGCCATTTTCCTATTTGCGTTTTTCAAGAGGTTTTCTCCCCACAGATGTTGTAACGTCACTGTTGTCGTTAAAACAACCAGCAGAAAGTTAGTATTTTCTATCCTAACCAGACAAGCGCCGACTAAACCGTGGGTTCCCAACAGCCGCTAGGTGGAGCACACGCTACACCGCGGCCTGCCCGCAGCCCCCTTCCCGCCCAGGAGCGCGAGGGCTCGGCTCTCGCCCGCTGCCGTGTGGTGAGGGGAAGCGGAGCCGAGTCCCACAGGGACTGTGGAGCACCCAGACCCCAAAGGGCAGCCGCTCGCCCTCGTTCAGCAAAGCATTTCAGCAGGGACGTCATCTCCAGTGAGTTCTGCGTGGCTCTTCGCCCCCAGCTCGGTGCTTTGCTGTGAGCTGAAGGGATGGGTGTGAGGTATGCAGAGTCCCTGTCCCACAGCTTGAACACCCTTCGGCCCCAAGTGACTTCTTTTGGGTCTCTTCTGTCAGCTTTTCGATTCCTTTCTGCACCATAAACTGCACCTAAAAACTGGCTAAGGCCTCGGCTGCCTGTAGGGTAACACCTGCCTCAATGTGCAGGGAAAATCCCAGCTGCTGGAGAGCTTGCAGCTTTCCCTGTGTTGTGGAGGAAGAGCACTGCTTGTGTGAGGAGAGAAATGGCGTGAAACCATGGGAAGAAAAACAATAGAAGGTGTTGGATAATCTGGGGCTGTTGTTAAAGCCTAGAAGTATAAAGGGCAGGGTGGACTTTGAAGAATGAGGTTATTAAATTAGTGCCTTGCTACTTTGCTGTTCTGGTGGCCATTTTTTTCCTTTTTTCTTTTTAAAAAAATAAATTGCTTCAGTGGAATAAGTGGAGAGGGAAATAGGTAAAATTCCTTTGGATTTAATTTTTCTCTTTGTTTTCATAGCAAGATGTGGTTTTTGTGCGCAAGTGGGAGCTATTTGAAGTAATTGAAAAAAATTCCTACGGGGAGACACCAGTCTCCCCACAGAGGAGAGAAAACCAAACCTCCCATGCTTGCCACTGAGCCCCCAGCCCTGCCAAGCCTAATGCAACGCACCTGCAGCTTTACAGGCACAGGGGAAGTTTGTGTGCGTGCGTGGAAATTGTGAGGGCAATCAGGCAAGAGCTTCGAGAGATAGGAAGGCTCCAGAAAATGAGGTGACCTCACTGCATCTGTGTTTCCTTTAAATTTTTTTTCCCTCGTCATAACCAAAACAGCGTGGCCTGGAAATGACAGATTGCTTCTAATCTATTGACTTTGGCCGGGGCTGGTGCCTGTGAGGTGGAAGGTGGGGGTTTATTTACTGAGCGACCTCGGGCTAGATGGGACTTGGCCGACGTCTTTGTGGGAGGAGGTCAGTGTCTCCCGGCGGCCCCACATGCACTGTCTGGGTCTCGGGATCCACTGCAGGTACCTGGGAAGGGACATGCTGGGTGCTGGCCTTGCAGCCCAGAGAAAGGGGTCTGGCAAAATTAACCTTGATGAGGAATGAGGTGAAGCTGTGTGTGTGACTGCTGTTGCTCACTGCCTTCCCATAATGGGCTACAGCTCTTGGGGACTGTCTTGGTAAGGCAAGCCTGCCCTGGAGCACGAGGCATCCCTGGGGATGCCTTTGGAGCCACAGCTCATTGCCTCTCATCCTGCTTGGCTTCTCTGCAAAGTCCCTTGTGTGCTTGGAGGGGGAAGTTGGAGGTCTCTTTCTGCCCTGCAGTTTGTTTCTGAATGCCTGGGTGCATAGCTCTAGTTGTTTGAAGACCTCACTAGGAAGCTATCAGCATCTTTAAAAGCCTAAAAGCTACTGGAAACCTTGGTCTTGGTTTTTAAAAGAAGTGTATAGATCCTAAACATTGGACAGGTCTGTCAGAGCTTATGAATAGCAAAAGTAGATTCTGATAGCAGTGACACAGAGTAAGGACAATATCAGAGCGAGGAGGAGAAAAATACGTGCTGAAGATGCAGCCAAAGTGTAAGACTTCCCGCACCCTTCACCCATTTCTCAACAGTTTCGGGATGACCTCCAAACGCATTCGTGTAGCGTGATCCAAAGTGCTTTCAACGGTATCTGTCAGCAGAGCGATAAGCTAACTTTGGAATAGGATTTTCCTGGGCTTCTATCAGAAAGCAATGAGAACGTGTCTACATGTTTATGGCAGGTAAATCCTTAACTGTTTGAATGTCTGAAGAAAGGAGGAGGACAATCTGCCGTGTCTTCACGCACAGCCCAGCATATGTCTCTCCTGCTCCAGCAGATGTGGTGTGGCACGTCATTTTGCTGCCATCGTTCAGATTATGACACTGTAAATATTTTACTTTACCTAGGGTGGGGCAAGCAACTTGATGGCAAAGGAAAATTATCCCAAACCACAATGTTCAACTGCTTGTGTGTGAACACGTGTGGCTCTCTCTGTGGGTGAGAGAGAGTCCCTGGAAAAAAAATGCAGTTTTACGGGCAAAGCTCAAGTGAGAACATTTCTCAATAATCTCTTTGGTAGAGCTTTTCTCCTGAGAAAACTAGAAAGGACCTCCCTCTGGCTGTTTGTGTTTGTCAGCAGAAACTGAAGACAAAACAAAATGTACCAGCAGTCATAATTCTTAAATTAGTGTGAAGAAATAATGGCTGTTTTAGCCTAATTGGGTGAAGAATGTATGGAAAGAGTGATGCCCGTCTGTGTGGGACTTGAAATCATAGGTGGTCTTGTGAAGGGTGGAAGCCAGACCTTGTTTAATCGGTTGTTACAGGGAAGTGACTGCTCTGCAACCAATTTTCAGGTTAAGTAGAACTTACCAGCGTCTCAGAACCTGGAAGCCGCTTGCTCCAGGACTAGCTCTATCGGCTTAATTTGCCACAGCCTGTGAAGTGCTGTGTTTCCCAAAGCTGCACAAGGCACAGTGAGCATATCTCAGGGACTCAAAATCTTCTGCCGTCGGGTCATTTCCATGGGGGCTTCCTAAAGCTGTGGGACCTGCTCCCCGCTGCACAGAGGGCATGGACTGCCAGCACTTGGGTTTCCACATGGAAATGAGCACCAGAAAACTTGCAAAGTGAGCGTCCCAGTGACTCTGGAGAGTTTGCGCCCGGAAGAGTGCTACTAAAAACGTCTGGTGCCAAAAAGCAATGTTTTCTGAGATGTTTTTGGCTTGAGATCAAGAGTGCTTAGGAACATAGCTACTTTTGGAGTATCCTTGATCGCATTACCAAGTACTTACAGTGGTGTACCCAGGGATGACTCTTGTCTTGGGGTGTCCGATCCCACCTGGAACCCCACAAACCTCACTGAAGTCTCTCCCTGTCATACAGAGGCATGCAGGGAAGCAGAGTGCCAAGCCAGCAGCAAACAACGTGGCCCAGCCAGCGAGGAGAAGCACAGCTGCATGGCAGAGCGCTGGCTGGCAGGTCCAAACAGCAGCCCTCTGTGGGGATTTCCCTGGCTCTCAGCTCACAGACAGAGGTATGTGGCATCCCAGGCTGAGGCAAAAAAGGGCTTGCAAGAGGTGATAGCCATTTTCTATTTTCCTTTTTAGTGTTACTTTGGTAACAAATAGCATATATTGTTACTGTTTATATGACATTGTTCCTTAAACCTCTGTGTTAAACCTGCAAGTACATGCACACCCCATGCACCCCTATACTTTTCTTTTAATGTCCTGACCAGCTCTAAAGCATTAAACTAAATCAATGGGCATATCTTTTTCTTTTTTTTTTTTTTCTCCCCCCCCCAGTTTGTAAACCAATTCTAACCCAGCTAGCTTTCTTCTAAGAATTTTTCACAAAATTCACAAAAGAAAGAGCAGCCATCAAGGCTTTAATTCCTGTGGTTGCTCAGCACCAGTGAGTGGCTGGTGTGACTATGACTGGGGAATGCTTTTATGCTTTTTTATGTCAGAAGTCAAGTATGTGGGCTTCTCCTTCCTGGAAGCACCACGGCAATGTGCACGTGACTTGAGCAGTGATCTTCCTAGCACATTGTTGTCCACAGTTTTCAGACTTGATTTCAAAACTTAATCTCAGCTAAAATTAATCTCTGCAACATTAGTCCTTAACTCCCTTGAGGACAGATTTGTGTATCGCCAAATACTTTCCGAATGGATGTGAGGAGGCATTGTGCTGCACAGAAATTGAATTTCAGTGGCAACTTGCATTTTTAGGGGCAGGAAAAACTGACAGCCTTCTGCTTGCCAAAGAATTTTGTTCGCTCAGTGCTTAGGGTGCCACTTAATACACACATTACCACTTCAAGGTAAAAAAAACTCTTCTGTCTTTCTGTGCCAAACAGGGTTTTATGTCATTTGAACAGATGTTTTCAAATTTGCAATCAAACTAATTAAACTCCTAATTTAGAGGTTTTCTTTTTGTATGTTCAGTTGCAATCCACATATAAACAGGAAGTGAGGGCAACAAAATGTAACTTGGCACAAATTTCCCCTCGAAGTTCCATAACACAAATTGAGAGTAGCTCTACCAATTTAATTTTATTTTCGGCGGTAGAAAGCACAAGGGCTGGGGGGAGACAGCAACCCTGTGTTGCTACCGGGAAGAAATGTCTCTTCCATGCCAGCTTTAGACTGTCCTTCATCATTTGGCTTCTGACAGTGTCTGCAGTGTCACTGGAGGTGATGCCTGCTTCCTTAGTGGGTGAAGAGTTTACCTTCCTAAAGTGCCTGTGTACTCAGCAGGGAGGAAAGATCATGGCAAACTGGGATTTGTTAAATGCAGTCCTGCATTCTTGTCTCCTGTGAAACTCTCCCACAAAGATCAGGTTTGTTTATTTTTTTTCCTCCCTCCTTTTCACTGCCCCCTCCAAGGAAACAAAGTAGTGTTGAGTATCTGTGCGCCATTTGAGTTGCTAAGGAACAGCTATTGTTCAGTATGTTAAAAATAAATTAAATCATTTTGCTCAAGGTCTAACAACTGTGTCTGATTATCATGTGGTATTTAGTAAATCTAAGACAGTCATAACAAGGATTGTCACAGTGAACATTTTAAAATGCACACATGCATAAACCTGCTGCTGATGGGGAATATCCAGTATGTCATGGATGCTATTTCTGTTTTTTAATTCAAAATGGTGCCTCAAGTTGCTTTCTTAGAGAAGTGTGAAAACATCTAGATAAATGTCTTAATCTTAAAAACAGATTATAATCTATAAACTGCCTTTGGCTTCAGTGGTAATTACACAATCTCTTCTTGCACTGCCTGGGGAGATATCTTCATTTATCCATTTATAAATCTATTTCCAAAGATGAAGCAACTGTCTCTGCTCCGATCTTTTTCCAAATAGATCAGTACATGTGCTCGGGCTGGATGGTGATCCAGCTATCTGGGTGAGAATGGCACCATTCAACTTGCCCCGTTTCGTACTTTCAAACAGTGTACATTTGTGTGCGTGTGTCTGTATCTACATACATGTGAAAACACTTGTCTACGCACAGATATTTATGTGTGCATGGATGTGAAAACACACACATCCTATGCCTTCTCCCTGCACTCAGTCTGCTGCGAGCCCGCCTGGGGGCAGCCAGGCAGCCATCTCCTGCTCGGTGCGACTTTGGGCATGAGGAGACGGGCACCTCCACCACCCCCGGCTCCCAGGCACAGGGCCCTGCCGATTCAACAAAGGCAACAAGCTCCTGATTTACGGCATGCAGAAGCTGCCCTGCCTTGCCTGGTGGTGCAGATGTGCTTGCATGCAGCACTGCTCAGCCTCGGGGCGGGGAGGAAGGACTGATTTAGGAGAATGTTTGCAGAAAAGCATGCAACTCTAATTACGGGATTAGAATTAATTGTAGGTAGGATTTAGCAAATACCTGCCTTTGAATACATTTTCCTGTTCTCTGCCATGCGGCAGACGCTTGAATCCCCTGCCTAATGCTCTCCTCTGGGCAGTTTGCCTGCGGTCCTGGTGGCAGGCGGCTGTGATGGAGACATCTCAGTGACAGGCTGTGCCAACTCCCTGTGCAGCAGCTGGCTGCGAAGGCGTGGAAACCAGGCCCAGTAACACAAAGCGATCAAAGCCCAGCGCTGCCTGTCTGCTTATCAGCCCCGGTCACCTTCTGGTGCAGTGCCGGGACTGGCTGAACCTCGAAACGTTGATAGCGGGCTGTGGTGGTTACTGTTTGCAAAACGGTGTGGGCAGACAGCTACAGGCTTTCTCTGACAGCCTTCCTTCTCAGCTGTCTCATCACTCTGATGCCAGCCTTGCTCTGGCAGGTGGGCTTTCAAGTGACCCCGTGACATGCCCTATCGATCGGTGTATGGGGGTAGACAAAGGTGGGGGCAGGAGGCTGTCCCCAGCTGTGGCAACTAAATCGAATTACATGTGACCTGCATTTTCACCCAAACGTAACCAGCAAAGAATTTTCTGAGGGTTAACTGCCAGTTTTACTCTCAGAGAACTTTTGGTTGCTCATTTGATTAATCTTTGTACTAAAAGCAGGCAAATTAAAATATGTTATTTGTGAAGGTGCAATGATTCCTAAAGAGGCAAAAAGGATCAACTCAGGCAATATGTGTTTCATTCTACCGCAGACTGTCTCACGACTCTGTAAAGACTGCTTAGAGGGGGAACCTTACATGAGTTGGTAGATCTCAATACATTTAGGAAAACTTATATGTGTTTATAAAAATCCCATTCGGTAACATCAATAATGCACAGGCAGGTGCTACAGTATCTATTTTTCTTAAACGTGCTTCCTCAAAAGCGGCAATAGACAGGAAAATGCTGATTATAAAACTGCTTTTGTCAATTGCAGTGGTGGATTGTTACAGATGTCACAAAGAAGATAATGCTTATTCTAATAAAAATGTAGATTATTTAAAGAAGTATAGGTGACTGCAGGTGTAATATACGTTCATATTAGACTTTTCAGACTACGGAAGCCATGCTTGGCACCAAACCTGAGGAGACTGGGGAAAAGTGGCCAGAAACTGCTTTTGTGTCTCTCTTGATCCTCAGACTATAGACAGCCGCTGTTGCTGCTTGCAGTGTAAAAAGGCTGCACTGAGGGCTCCTGGCACCTGTTGGGTACCTGAGGCAGGTGGGGGTGACAGTTCTTTAGGAAGGGATATGTCTTACTCTCTATTATCATTGAGGAAACAAGGGTTTCTTTGAAGTTTAGACCTATAATTTCCACCTACTTCCCTCCTCTTTTTAGATATTGGTGAAGTTTGAATGTTTTCCAGTGGCCTAGGTGGCAACCATTAACCACTAACATGGCATCAAAATCATGAAATCTCACCAGGAATGTAATTCTGGGTACAATCATTCTTTGATTGAAGCCTTTGTTACAGAGAAACTTCATTTAATGTGCACCTTTGTAGTGATCATACTCTCACCTTTGCAGCCTGCGTTTACTGTAACAGTCCTGGAGTTCGTGGACTGTAAAGCAAGAAATCTGTGAGGGACTGAAGTATTTGGCTTGAATCGTTTGAAACAGTTTATTGGTCCCTGTGACTCCTGTTGCAATCCTGTGGCCTTAAGCTCTGCCTTCTTGCCATATTTGCTTGACTGCCTCTTTCTGAAAATGGCAAAGCATAGCATTGCCTGTTCATTTTCCTACTTTGATGGTATACAAAATGCATTTTCCTAGCTCTCATCCTCTTGCTGTTTCATGATTTTTTTCTTTCTAAATAAAAGCAAAAGGCTTTTGGAGGTGAATTGTTACCACTTGGAATACTTCCCTTCACTCTGCTTTGATGAGCCTGTCAAGAGAAAGATCAGCTCTTCTCTCCCTTATTTTTCTTTGTTGTGTTCAAACTTTACAGCTTTTCAGGACCCCAAAGTCCCAGTCCATGGGAGATAGGAAAATGATAACAAATGTCTGCAAAACATTTTTCTTGAAAAAAACTGCCCGTCTCTTAGAGAATTTTTATTGGAAGGACATTTGCCATTGAAAGATTTCTGCCCTTTGCATACTTGTCCTACCTATGTTCAAACAGTGGAAGAAATTATCTTGCCTTAGAAGGTTAAGCATACTAGACTACGTCACCCAGATAGAAATCAGTGAAGGACGTTTTAAAATTATTTAGCAACAGTTATTTTCCTATTTTATTGTCAAATACTGCAGATATTGTCGTATTTGTTAGGACGTGTTGATCTTAGTCATGACCTGACGCTGTTCCATTCCCACAAATCAAACAGATGCTATCGCATGATCCTACTCCCTAAATGGGTAATTCTTATTTTTATTCTATTTGTCTAGATGAAGGCTAAGATGACAATAACCACAGTTAAGCACTCATTCAGTTGAAGTGGTTTAAAAACTGGGCTGTTCATTTTTTTTAAAGACCCTTTGTTTTGTGGGCCATATCTGTGGGCTGACATGAAGCTGGAAGTTGCTGGATGGTTGATAGTAGATCTACCAACGTACATCTCTTCCTAATTTGGCTCCTTCAGTGCAAGCACTGCCAAAACGCTAACATATTGCTCTGCACTGCCACTGTGGCTGAACTGCACGCATACATTGCTATGTCACGCCAGACAAATCTACCCATAAAGACCTTCTCCCCTTTCCTCTTGTGCAGCAGGTAAGAAATACTGCTTATTCAAATCTACTTTGCTGCACACTCACTTGAGTAGTCAATGAGCAGACAGGCAAAGACTGAAATTTATGTTAACAGGTATAATGTGTACAGACCCTATGCAGTTGCTACTTTTCTCCCTTTGCAAGTGCAGAAATAAGAAGAGCATGACACTGTCAAAAAACTTAAAACCTGAGTTGTGAACTCTGCGTAGGTTTGATTCAGTGAATACTGATAGTAAATGCTTGGAAAATCTCTCAAAAGCACTGCAAGGAAAAATAATGGCTCTGAAGCACACACGGGCATGCAGAGCTTCCCCCTGCCCCCAATGCACTTGTCCTGGATCCAGGAAAATATACGGTCTTTTAAACATTTGTGTGAAATAAGAAATAAATCAAGTTAGAGGGAGATTCTGTTATCAAAGAAGTAAATACATTGTGTCTCCTTGACTTGAATTGCTTTGGATTAGACCCCTACGATGCCATGAGGCAGAATTTATTTCCAATACGCAATCCAACATCCTGTGGTTCAAAGGACCTGAAATTACTGTATCTATCACCTTGGAATAAACCAACCAAGAGCCAATGGAAATCAGAGCCAAGCACGGAAGACTGAATACTCTCACTTGCTTAAGTCTTACAACTCTCCTCCAAGAGAAACAGCACACAATGTTCAGCATAGCCATTTGGATCCACGAGCAGTAACTGTGAGACTAGCAAGAACGAAGGCCATAAAGCAGGTCAGTGCTCAGCTCTCCTGTCTGCCTGTTACAAAACGTCTGCAGTGGGAACCAGCCCTCGCACTTCATCGATGTCATGGCCAGGACGGAGGACTACACCAGTGGTGGTGGGCTGAAGAGCCTGTTGCTACCCTGCTACTCAGTTGGATCTGGTGGGGGCACCAGCCTGCAGCCGGCAGCATTACAAGCAGAGATGGGGTTGGGACTACACAAGCAAATAGGGCTGAAGGGAGAAATTAAAGGACTTTAATCTGTAATTGAAATTCAAGTCCCTGATCAGTGTGCAAACCTTACATGGTGCAGGGAGTGAACCTGAGGCTCCCTTCACGCACTAACACCTCCTGTCCTTTGAGACAAGTCTCCTGTGGCTTTTGTCCTCCTGGGGTCTACTGCTCACTGTGCCAGCTCACCTCCTGCTGGGGCTCTGGGGGTAGGAAATGGGCACTTCAGTGCCCTTAGCTGAAGAAAGGAGTGAAACCCCTCTTCCACAGCCTGAGTAAGCATCTGCTTGAGCTGCTGATACCTGCTCATGGTTTGAAGAAAAAATTTGGCACCTGTCTTCAAAAGAGGATTATGGGCTATGAGCTGGGCACGGAGGGACTTGTGTCTGTGTGCTTCATTCACCAGAAGGCTCTTAAAACTATGAGAGATAGGATTTAGGATGAACTGCGATCTTCAGCTTTTCCTATCTGGCTGGTTTAGGCAGCTCCCCAAACAGTGGCTTTTGTGAATCCTCCTCTGAGGCACTTAACTCCCCTTTCGCACGTGCATGGAGTCCAGGCATCTAATTCAGGCATGTGGACTCCATTATGGAGCCAGATGCAAACATCCCTTCGTGGATTAGGATCTGAAAGATTTTAAATCCTGTATTGTCAATCAACTAAGGCCTCTGTTTTCCCTGCCTGGTCCTCCTTTTGTTTTAAAATCCAGATTTTTTTGAAGCTGATATGTATTACTCTAATTCTTCTTGTATCTATTCGAAGGAGCGGTTAAGGCATTTGCTAGCTGTTCCCAGGGTGATGTGGTTAAGGCAACAAAGACTGACTTTAGAAAATCTGGAGTCACAAGAATCAATACACTGGAGTAAAATCATATTCTTCCCTGCTAACTTTCTCCACCAGATTCTTACTGCTGAGCATCAGAACAAAAGGTTCATGGCTACCTACAGGGCACAGCTTACCCGATTCACAAATAAATCCACAAGGCAGATATTTCACTAGCAAGGAAACAGTTTTGTTTCTCCAGACAACAGAACGGCTGTGAGCAGTGTCAGCAGTGCTTAGTACAGGGAGGTTTGCGTTGTTTGACTGTGGGATGCGGTACCTAGTCGAAGTTTGTTTTGTGCTAGGTCAAGAAACATACACAGATTTTCAGATGTTAGTGGAAATCATGTATTCTTAATAGAAATACTTCTAATATACTTTGTGAAAGACTTATTTAACCATACTAGAGAAGCAGATAAGCGAGAGTATGTAATTATAGCCCACAGGCTCTGAGTTCGTTTATAGAGATGTTTTTTTAGGGCTGAGCTGTATTCCCTGGAAACTGTTGCAAAGTCCTTAATAATGAAGTAACAGGCTGATTAGACCCTGCAGGAATGAACTCCCTAAAGGACCATGCTCACAGGTTGTGCTAAAGGTCATCCAGGTACTGAGAAGCAGCCATTGCAGCAAACCTGAGCAGTGCGTGGGGATGGCAAGCCCCTGCCTGAACATGCACGCGTGTGCATTTGCACGCAAATGAAACAAGCAATAAGAACAAAAATACAGGAAAAAACGAACCCTCCACACCAAAACCTCAAAAATCTCCCCCCAGAAAACAAACCAGAAAACCCAGTCAGCTTTGCTGGTATTAACTGCATCTCTGTTGGCAGCTTGTGCTGGCAAAACCCTGTCACACCACTACCTGGTGGGACCCTGGAGCACAGGGTCTGATTTTCAGCTTCTGCTGCAGCCCCAAGAAGTGCCTGGAGCAAAGCTGAGATCTGAGGGGCAGAGGCGAAGGTGTTAGCTGAGCTACCAGAGATTTAGCAGCTCTCTGCTTGCAGCGGAGGGGCAACCTAACCTCCTCCCTCCGAGATCTCCTATAAGGTGAGGGATTGCTTGGCATTCATGTTTGCAACGGGTGGCTCTTTCTTTTGATACCCTTTTCATCACAGGCTTTTGAAAGTAATGCCTCAGAGAGAGGAAGGAAGGCAAAATTATGGAGAGTTTTCATCTCTTAAACTATAGTATAAAAAAGTACAAACTACTGGTACAAGGTAATGCTGTTAATTTTAAATGCAGATTTGGAAGGATTAGTTTAAAAAGATATCTGTCAAAAGAACATATCTTCTTTTTACCCCAAAAAACAGCATCAGTAATCAAAATCACCAAGAAATTAAAAACAAAACAGCAACAACAAAACACACACAAAAAAAACCAAAACGAAACAAAAGTGCCCCAAACCCAACATGCAGTATCTCACATTTTTTGGCAGTTTTGTCTTTTGCCTGTTTACACTCTGGACTTGATTTTCTCCTAATGTGTGCTTGTACAAAACTCATAAATCAACTTTGAGAACTGCTGTTAACTTCTTCCCCTGCCTCTCCTTTTCCTGAATTCCTTCTTATTTTATCTTTCTTCTGTCTATGACTAATAGCTATACCTTGTTTTATCCTGTCTTGTACTTGTATTTATTTCCCAAAAGAGGCAGAGTCTCTTAACACTGGTCAGTTGAAAATTATTTTCTTTTTTGATATTATAGTAACGATTACGTGCTGTTATGCCTTTAGTTTGGAATGAACTCCTCATCTTGATTAAATGTGATGCCTGAAATAAACTTGTCTTCAAAGGACTAAGACATGACAAATGATCTGGCGTAAGAGGAGAGATTCCTGCTTTCCTTCCACTTGCAAAAATCAGTACATTGCAACCACACAGAGCTGGTGTGGCATTCATAATATGCTGATAACTTACAGAAGAAAAGACAAACCTCATTATGTTTAATTTGGAAATGCAAAATTGTTAATGCAATATTGCTGAAGAATTTTCCTTGCTAGAAAGAAACTTGTGTCTTATCAGTTCCCATGCATCAATTACACTGGTAAATATATATATATATTAAGTAAATACATATATATATATTTCCTAGAGTTCAGTAATTCAGGCCTCCACAACTGTAAAGAAAACTCCGTATGATCTGGAACAGATTTTTCTCAAGTGACTCAATTAATCGCATGTGGCAATTAGCAACATTAGAAGCTTGTGAAATTCAGCAGCCGGGGAACTGGTCACTTGTACAGATGGGCAAGCTGACATATATAGATGACCCCATTATTTTTTAATGAGGACTATAACGTGTATAAAACTTGCTAGTTGTTAGATATTTTTATATGGCTCTCAACTTATAGACTTATAAACCTAGGCAGTTAGTCATGCATTAGACCATGGCCTGTTTTTCTTAATCAAGCGAAACTACAATGAGAATTTTGCTCAATTAAGAACAGAAGAATTTGGCTGAGCTTTACTAAATTCTTGGCAGTTGGCAAAAACTGGCCTTTCCAACAGTAAGTGCCAGTGCAAAATATTTTGGCGAGGAACAAATGTCAGTTTAGATCTACAAAATTCCCATTTTCAGGCAGTAAAATTGGAATCATTCTGGTTTGTATTAGCTTAAAAACACCCAGACCCTGTCCTACTGTTGTGTAGCTAAATAAACAGGTATCCACCACTGGCCCAGATTCTGTCCTCAGTTATGGTAGCATGGTGACTGCAGTGGAGGTAATTCCTGCATAAAAGCAGAATAACCAATATCACCGAGTCTAGACTTTTCTATATGCTCTGTTTATCGATGCTGGTGGTCTGCTGTGGAAGTGATCACCATGGTTAAATGTATGTTTCATAGTGGACAGCAGTGATTGTTGTTGAGTCTGATTTACAGCATCCCACCTTGCTAGTGATGATACTTAATGGGATACTGCAGATGAACAATTTCACTTGTCTAGCGCCTCTAAACTACAAGGAAAGCTTCCAAAGATGGAAGAGTTGGAAGAGAAGTAGGAGAGAGCCTTTCCTTTGATTTTTCTTTTTTGAAGGAAATGTTTTTCTTCTTATCATTCTTTTCATCTGTTCAAAACTCTCCCAAAATCTTCCTGGAAACTGGGCTGAAGATGTCATGAGAACAGACATTAGTTCACATATCTGGTATCTTTTTTTTTGACTGGCAACAACGATCCCATTTAATTAAACGAAAGCAGATTTTGAATGTCTGTTGATGTTCTACAGGCAGTAGGAGAAGGAGGGAAGAACCTGTAAAGTAAACCTATCAATTAAATTAAAAATACATACTTATGTTCAGACTTGACTATTGCTTTGCAAAGAACTCCCAAAAAAACATGTACATGGATCCCATTTCCTGCAGAAGTTTGCTTTAAGCACCCGTGGAGTCGATGCATCATACTTCAAAGATTTCCAGTTTAGCTAGAAGAAGGGCTCTAAATGTTCTGCTCATATTATTCACCATGGCTTAGCTGATGCTATCAACCAGCCCACTTCATACCTGCGGAAAAGACTACTTCTCTTTGGCCTGCTAGAGAGCTCTGCAGGCCAAGTCTCAACACTGCAATCGGGTCTATAAATCTTGTAGATTATTTGTGATGGAATTTCTCTTGCCATTGTGATGAAGAAATAATTGAGTTGCAGAACTCCATCAGTACATATGAAGCTCATTGAATTTTCTTCTCTAACAAAAGCATTATTTTGTAAATGGAAAAAAAAAAGTATAAATGCAAGCAGATACATATGGTTTTGATTTTTGGACCCATATAATTATATAATTATTTTTGCCAAATAACATGACATGGACAAGTTATATGTTAGCTTTTTTTCTAATTTAGCCAAAGTGATCATGTATATTGTGTGCTGGCTACACACACTACTATGTTTGATCTTTGTCCAGCCAAAGAAAATGGGTGCTAAAAAAAAAAAAAAAAGAAAAAAAAGAAGGCATGGG
The DNA here is from genome assembly GCF_009769625.2 of Cygnus olor. Taxonomy (NCBI): domain Eukaryota; kingdom Metazoa; phylum Chordata; class Aves; order Anseriformes; family Anatidae; genus Cygnus; species Cygnus olor. The sequence continues at coordinate 94,129,702 of NC_049169.1, read as the reverse complement.
AGGACCCAGGGCTTCTAAATGTGTCAAACTCATTGCAAAAGACACTTTAAACTTACTCATCATTCAGTCTTGTCGGTGATGATGCCTCATTGACTAAAAATAATGATCCTAAATTGAATTGATTTGTAAAGAAATGCAGCGGTGCCATACTTTTCCCTTGTAATTATAATATAGATGATTCTTAAGAAGAACACGGTTTGAAGGTTACCACGTTTTAAAATGCACATCTATGGCCTTGCTCAGCTGTGTGCTGCGAAAGCACGCACATTACGAATGAGCTGAGGTGGCAGAGTCAAGGTCCAGAAAAGCCAATTCTTTTTTTTTGTTTGTTTGTTATCTCTGCATGTGGAGCTGATGCTCTGAATCAAAATGGTGAAATAGGCACAAGCTGAAAGTTTGCTGTTCTCATAAGATAGTCTTTCTTTCTGATAGTGCAGGAGGGGAAGGGATCTGAAAACGATAATTGTGAAATACTGTTCCTGCCTCCTAGTAGGACATGCTGCCCCTTGAGATTTAAGAAAATACCTGGCTGCTGCTTCTTCCCCGTGAACTCCTAAGAATAAACTTATATGTACGAGTATCATTTTTTAATTTCATTATGGGAAAGGCAGGCCTGATCCACCAGCCCCTGCTCCCTCTCTGCACACGTGTGTGTGAATCGCTGCTATTTCTCCCTATACTGTTTCGCATGCTCCAGCCCTTGCTCACAAATTTCTCCCCCTCCTGCCCCCAGGCATTACAGTTTGTAGTGGAGAAGGAAAGAGGAGCAATGAAGAGAAGTCGACCGACAACCAGTAGAGCTTATTAAGGTCCCTCAGCTCACACATCTGATTTAGGACACATCTGGAGTTCAGCTGTGAGCAGTAATGACTTAGCAAACCAACCTGTGCTGAGCACCAAGGAGCTGCAGCCTGGCTGGCTGGTGGTACATGTGCTGCCTGCTTTCGAGTTAAACTTTGATACCTCTGCAATACGCTGCAGATACTTCTGGGACCACAGAGTGGGTACTGCTGCACTTTGCCATTTGCCTTCTGTTCCTCATTTGCAAAATGGGTCTGGAACTCTGAGCTCTAAGTGATGTTGTAAGGAGAAGCACATAAAGCATTTTAATGAGGGCTATAGTAAGTAATCAGTCTTCTCTTATCGTTCTCATGCTTGTGTGTGTCTAACACATTTATGGAGAGAAGAAACGTTTGCTGGCAGTAACCTCTTCCATATACTACATTGTTTCTCAGTCTCCAGTCCCCACAGCTGTTTACATGTCTCTGTGAACCTTTGTCTTTAAATAAAACCGCACAGAGACCACAAGCCACTCTTGATGAGCAGACACATTTATTCAGGTTCTCTTCAGGCATATGAGACCCGAAAGAATAAAGTTCCTCAAAATGTATTTGTCAAGAAGATGAGCACTCAAGATAAACAATGTAGCAGAGGCCAAAAGAGAAATTAAAACAGGACATTCCCCCCATCTGGTTTGCTTAAGCAAAATCAGATGGATTTGACTCTGGGGACCTCAGGACTGGAGCTGCCTTTTTTTTTTTCTTTTTCTTTTTTTAAATCCATGTATATTGGAACTGTATTTGCAGATCATATGAAACTGTAGGTGCTGCCCTCAGTTTTTCTTAAATGCTCACTGTATTACACAGGTTCTTTATGCTATTGCTGCTTCTGCATTCATTAATTGCTCTGAGTAAATGCAATCCATAAACTGTTTTTAACCCCATTACCACAAGCACACCCTCTATGCCTTTAATTACAGCAGCTTTCATGAACACTTGCCTTTGCAGTCTGCGATGCCGTAAAGAGATGAAACAGTACTTCTTAAGTAAAGGGACACAATTCTTTGTCTTGCTATTGTCATTTATCCTGGGTTGGATCACTGTTTTGTATGTTTTGGGGCCACCTGAAAATGCCTCGATTCTGTACAGTAACTATTAACTCCAGTTTAAAAACCACCGGAGTAAGGTTTTGATTTGTTTTTGTTTAGTAAAGATGTGCCAATTGGTCTTTGTCCTGAAAGGCTTGAGTCCACCTCCAGCCACCCACATTAAGGCTCAGCTGCTCAGGCTGTGCCCTACTTTTGGGGCTCGTGCTGACTTTACAGCTAGGTACTGCTAATGAAAGTGAAACGGTGAAAAAAGAGCTAAAACGGCTGGGCGAAAACAGCCTCTGAAAGCAGTGGAAAGGTTGGCGCTTGCACAGTTGTATAAAGGAAATACCGTTGTTCCTAAGGACAAGTTACTGTTTCTACAGTTATAATTTAACACGTTTCTCTCTTTAGCACTGAAGCCACATGCTGGTGTACACCTAGGCTCAAAGCAAACACGGTTTCGGGCAGCTCAGGGACAGTCAGCTGGTATGAGCAATATTAGCTTTGTAAGCCTCGCATGGAGCTTTATTTGATTCCCTGCTGCAGTATTTAGTAGATGAAATGGACTTGATAATTTAAACCCAACTTTTCTAAAACAAATCGAGATAGTCACCTTAAGTAATTTGTGGCGTTAATCAAACAGACGATCAGATGTTTATGAATCCTTATTTGTAACCAAGATAAAAAATGGATTGATAACAAACGTATTTATAAAATCAAGCCCGTAGTATCTCAAATGTTTCAGCAGTGCATCTGAAGATCAAATGCTTCTTATCGATGCATACATATTTATCTACTGACAGGTACTACAGGCAATTCAAGTATTTGCTGGAGCAGTCTTTGAGCAGTGTGGGAAATGCATTGAGTTTTCCTGGGAAGTCAAAGCTTTCAGAGCACAGACGTCTCCTTACTGAAGCTGCCCCTTGGTGGCGTGAGCGATCCACTTGAGCACAGGCACAGCCCTGACAGTTGCTTGAAATTGTTTTAAAAGCAAAATAATAAAAGCATGTCCTCATAATTTTTCTTTATTTGGGTGCTACTGGTGTCATAGCTACGCCTTCACCTAGTGTTTGCTGGGGCACAGCTGTGTTATGCTGCCTTCTCGTCAGAACGATCATGTCATGATAAATGATAAAGATATTTCTTTCTGACAAAGGTAGAATCCTGTCAGTGTTCAAAGACAGCTTGTTTAAAAAGAGCATATTCCTGGTTTTGGCCAGGGAAAATCTGATAAAACCTGACTGTTATCAAATATAGAATCTTAGAATTGTGTCGGTTGGAAAAGACCCTTGAGATCATCAAGTCCAGCCATCAAGCTAACGCTGCCTTGTCCCATCGCTAAACCACTTCCCTTAGTGACACGTCCCCACATCTCTTAAAGACCTCCAGCAGTGGGGACTCCACCACTTCCCTGGGCAGCCTGTTCCAATGCTTGACCACTCTCTGCATGAGGAAATTCTTCCTGATATCCAATCTAAACCTCCCCTGTGGCAATTTGAGGCTGTTTCTTTGCATCCTCTCACTTGTCACCTGAGAAAAGAGACCAACATATCTTTCCTTTTAGTCCTTTCTGTCTTTGTCTTCTAGTTTTTGTGTAGTTTTTCAGATGTTTTTAATCTCTCGTTCATCGGAAGGCAAGGGACTTTGTTTTCTGTCTAGCCAAGAAGTGGATTGAGGTGGAAAGTGCTTTGCTCTGAGTGCATCAAAACCTTTCTGCTGGTTGGAAGAAAGTGTTGAACACCAGCCCTTTGATGCCAATCTTTCCGTATTTAGGGAAGAAAGGGAATGAATTTTGTAGAGTCTCTGCAGTTCCTATGCAGTTATACTTCCCATTTAGGGGGTCATACTCATTCCTGTCTAGGTTTAATCACCCGTAGAAGGGTGTTTGTACCTCGTACTTGACCACTGTAAGAGGAGGTAGCATTATGCTATAATGGAAGAATGGAAGAGGAAGTGCAAAAGAGAGGGAAGCTAAAGGAGGAATGTCTGGAGAGAGCATCTGTCTGTAGCTCCTGAAGGATGCTAAAGAAGGATGTGAAGGGCTGTGTTTCACAACAGCTGGAACAGTTTCTGCCTGAGCTTGGAGGACAAAGTGCACAGAGCTCCCAGGCATCTGAGGCTGGGAGCAGCTCCCTCATGATGCTGTTGGCTGCACCAGCAGGAGGGGCAGGGAGCCCCCCAGGTGCCTCGCAGCACCTGCAGGCACGACACGGGCTCGAGCATTTGGCACTTGTAACGCGTACACAGACTCCCACTGCATGATCCCTGAGATGCTATGAGGTTGCAAAGACAGGAACACAAAGTACAAGCCCTTTTAGGAGGTTAAATGAACACATGTCACAAGAAATTTAGCCAACACCTGAATCACCTACTGTCCTATTTTTACTGTTTAATCCTTTTCACACTCCTAAGAGGTCCCTGGATATTCCATTGCCCATGAGATGCACCCAAAGACAAGAATAATGGGATTTTTTTCTTTTCCTAGTTTGGTGCCTCAGCAGTACATGCCTGAAATAGGGGAAGTAGCAATTTCACAAAAAGCAGTGATTGCACTCACTTCCTAAATACATAGGTAAGAAAACTCTTTAGATTTCTAAGATTACGTATCTCTGGAAAAACAGTCTCCGCTTGGTTTAAATTTACTATAGTCCAGGAAATAAAAATGTCATCATCCATATTTCACAGGCCAGAGTTAAGGCTTTCCTAGGGGAGATAATACAATAATGTCCAGAGAAGAGAGTGAACTCACTGCAGGCAAAAATTGTAATCAAAATAATAATAAATTAGACTCTTCCAACTCTCCTTTGGTTCAGCTACAGACTGGAAGAGATTTCTCAGAAAAGCATTTGACATTTTATTGTGACCATGCACTGGATGGAAAAAGAAGAATATCACCTGTTAAGAGTTAACATTTTAGGACTCTTCCTCCCCATGCTAAATTCAATATTTCATTTTCAGCAACAAAGCTGCCAGCCACTTGGATTAGCTGAAGCTGGGTAAGCCTTTTAGATTATCAAATGTCACATGAAAAAATACCAGGGAAGCTGGGGCTGAGTAAGTGTTAAAGCTTTGTTAGGATGGCGTGTCCTCACAAATAATTGTAGATGCCAAAGACAGAGCTTTCCGACTTCTTTCAGGCCAAGCAGAGATGCCAAGTATACAGAATTGGAAGCCGTCTATCTTTTTTTTTTTTTTTATTATTATTATTTGCTTGATACTGTGCAGACGGCAGAGACAAAATACCAAAAATGCCTGAAATCCTTATGACCTTTCACTGCAAACTGTGAACTTTGTCCGCTAAACTCAAATTTCTATGTACACTGCCAGCACAGGCTCCATGCTGTTGCTTTTTATTCATCTTCCCAGTTTATCGTGTACTGGAGGACAGCTTCCCAAGCACTGGGCAGGAGGGGGAGCCTGAGCACATTCCAGACCCTTTTGTAGGTTCAAAATACTAAGTCTCTGTGCCATGGATTGCTTAGAAATACCTGTAAGGCGAGCAAAGCAGCATGAAACACGCTGTTTGCACACAAAGCAAGTATTCTACAGCCATCAGCTGGTGCGGCTCACATTCCCGCCTCTGTGCTGATGCCACGGTGCTGCCTAGCTGGCCCCATTTACGCCGTCTCCCATTTACGCCAGGAATACTCAGGCTACTGTAGAGCAAACGGTCCAAAAATGCGTTCAGTAAACGATTGTGTCAGCTTCTCAACTAAAAGGTCTCTGATTTCAGCTTTGTGCTCTGGTATTCCTCTACCCCTGGTAAATCATGAGCTAGACTGCTGCAGAGAATAAGTACGGGGAAATTTCAGATAGATGAAGTAGAAAAGGCTCCTGTAGAAAACTGCTGTGAACTGTAATATTGGACACTGTTTGCATAACTATTGCAATTGAGAAAGGATAAAGATAACCTTGTTACTTAAACAGAACCCAACAACTGCATCAAAATCCTTTGAAACTAAACAGAAGGTTGAAATATGTAATAGATATTTTAGCTGAAGGTTCACTTACTAACCTGATAGATTAATGGGCTATCATTACTAACTGGGTAATCCTTTTGACTGTATTCCAAGTTCTATTCTGCACTGTGGTAACATTCTCTGAACATTACAAGACAAAGTTCCTGTGTCTGAACCCCCTAGGTCTAGAAAACTGGTCAAAAATGTGACATTTCTGGAGAGAGTCCTGCATAGAAAATGCACTGACGTTTCCTAAAGAAACTCAGTGAGTTCGCAGGGAATAATTGCGTTGAGAAGTTATGCCAGTGGGGCTTTTGAAAGAAGGCGTTTGCTTAGTGCTGCTTATCCCTGGACAGAGAAGCTATGAGAAAACATGTGGAATACGTTTGCAACGTGGTGACTTCAGCTATATGCTCTATCTGTTGCTGTTACTGAACTCTCTGTTATCAAACCGTACCCTTCAGCACATAGCCAGGAGGATTTATGCTTAATGCAAAGCCCATAAAAGGACTTAACTGTTTCCCAAATCAGACAGGCATGTTTCGCTAGTCTTCCATGGACTTGCTGTTATCAGGATAAAAATATGCCTTTTTTTTAGCCTAAGCACCTTGAGTTAGCTGCTTCTCCTCACACTGCAGAGGGGCAGCCCCTGCACATCACAAGGCAAAATGCTTCTGGTGAGCTTGACCCTGCAGACCAGAAGCAAGCTTGTGCGTGTGTGTATGTGTGAGGTGGCCTGGGGAGCCTGAGCAGCAGAGAATTACAGAGCAGCAGGTCCTGCAGGACTCTGCACAGCCTGGGGTCGTAAATGTATCCTCATCATTGCTGACAGCAAGCAGGAGGTACCCCCAGAGTAGCCCCGAATTGTATGATTTGTGGAGGCAAGTTCATCTTGTTATTCTTCTCTGTTCCTCAGTACCAGAGCTTTATGTGTCAAGTATCACTACTAAAGCCCTAAAGAAGCCCCTCTTCGTCAAAACACAGACAAAAGCAACCCTTGGGTTTATGCACAATAATATTCGGATTAAAGAAACCTCATTTGCCAATAGGAAAAGAGAATTAAATTTCTAAGCTATTGAATATGCTGTGCTTGGAAAGGATTATTTCTTCTGTAATTCCTCTTTAATTTCCTCCCATCAGAACTGCTGAGAGGAGTCTGAAGCTAGCTTTTCAAGAGACTAAAGGAGTTCGTCCACTGATTTCTTTTGAAAAATCAATGGACCTGGAAATGTAAGATAACATTTCTATAAACACATGAGTAATATGAGGTTTAAATTCCACTAAAAATCGTCTAGGGCTTCCAACTCCCCAGTTCAGACAGGAAAAAGGAAGACTAGCAAACTAATCCGTATTATAGATAAACAGGGATTGAATGGAGGGACAGGGCACAGGAAAATGAGGAGGAAACTGGGGACGGGACTGAAAAGACTATGTTCATGGGGTTTAAACACAGAGAAGCATAAAGGGTCACGGAATAAAGGATAGACAAAGAATATCAGCCTATACAAACTGAAATGTTACTTTCAGTCACCTTACTTTCAGTCACCTAGATTTGCCTTTGATTTTGAGGGAAAATCACTAGGACCACATAAAATTAAATAACTTGATCACCTGACTCATTGCCTATGAATTCGGCACAATAGGTTTCCTCGTTCTTCTCCCTGATCGGATTATGAAGTGTCTGAAGTTAAACTAAACTACTCATTCTGGTAACCTTTCTGAATAGTTTTGCTTTGTTCATTTCAATTGTCTTTTTTCAATTTAAAAGTATTATTCAAATACCACATTTGGGTGGGTAGTGACTACCATGACACTGTGTAGAAAACCAAAGCAATCTGAAGCAAGCTAGACAATCCGAGTACATTTTTAAAATACCATATTGCTTAAATAAAATAAACTTAAATCCCTTAGTCTAGCAATTACTTTCAGATGTTTGATTGTTTATTTTTAAAGAGCTGTCATATCATCCATTTAGAACTGACGAACACTATTTTGATATCTTCACGAGTTTTCTCTAACATCTGCTCCCTTCCTTACATCGTGAACTACACACTCATCTTCATTGTCTCTTGTATTTATCTTAATTTCGCTGTATTTTATTTTATTGGAGGAAAAACTTAGCAGAGCTGTTTGTGGCAAGATTTAGTTACAGGAAACCCAAAAACTAAGCCCCAGTTTCAGCTGAGACAATTAGACTGTTGATTTTGGTAGGAGCTCAGGACTTCTATTGGACCCAAATGCCTTTCAAGTCTAATTGCCAGTTGATGCTCAAGTCTAAAAATTTTCTGTATTTTTGCTACAGATATTGGGCTGTTTCCCTTTAATTTGAGGGATATTTCTATCCAGATCTGAATGTTTTGCTGAAATTATTCTCTATTCACTGGAATAGATTAAAACGAAAAGAGAAAAAAAAGGAAATAATAACATTTTCCAGAACTCTCAACCATTTCTTAGGCTTTTTTTTTTCTTTCTTCTTATTTCTGTGTGCTTCGATATCTCTGTATTGTTGAGTACAGTGTTTGTTTTTCTCAATGCAATTTTGCCATGCATGAAAAATAGCAAGTGCTAGTTTGCACTGTCTAGCCTAGCTGTTGCTTTTTACTGTCTGGTATATATGTTTAATGGTCTGTATTCCTATTTCACCTGCTGTAGGTGAAGGACTCTGAGGTTTGTTGAAGTGATCTGTATTATTGTATAACACTGGAAAATCTCTCTCAAAACGTTTGAAGAAATTACTAATAAAAATAGCAGTGCTCTCACAGAATGTGTTAATCAGCTGCTATATAACCTTCACAGCCAAGTTATCAAAATCCACTGCCATTCTTGGATGTATGTTGTATTGCTAGGGGGATTGGGCTCTAAAACTTTCTTATAGATGCTCTGGGAGAACTTAAATACCAGCAGGAATGCATTTTATACTCTATTAACGTTTTGTGGGCTGGGGCCTTGGGCTATACGGTTTCTTCTTTTTATTTTTTTCTCCTTTTTTCCTTTATTTTTGTGTTACCCCGGGATAGCACCCTGTCTAGGGACAGACTCCAGGGGAGTGGGTCTCAGGGCCAGCTCTGACAGCTGGCAGCCACTGAGCATCGAGCCGTGGGCAAGTCCGCCCCAGTGCCCAGAGAAGCCCAGTGAGTTCTCCAGGGAAGGTGTCTGCCAGGGCTGGTGTCTGGAACAGTGTACTTGTGGAGTCGTGCTTGTATTGACTCCGCTGGTTCCCTTTCAGACAAATTCTGCAGGATTTCTCTGAAGAGAGGCGCACGATTGAACATGGCGCTCGTCTTCCCAGAGAGCTGTTGAGAAAGTCTGAGGAATTTAAGTGATTAATTTGTAACATTTGGATTCTTTTAATTAGCCATCTAGAAACCAAAACAGAGCGCAGGACACTACTGCAATGTAGCTTGTTAAGCAATAATGCATTTTTTCTTCCAAAAGTCACACTTGATAACAAACAATAGTCATAAGCATAAGATGACTGTGGATACTATGAGCTAATGTCTAGTTGTCAGAAACTTTTCCATTAGGGCTCCAAATGATGTTTAACATATTCTTCCCGTTATTGAGCTAAACTAAACATTGCATTAAACGTGGATTTCCAAATGAATGTTACTGCTGTTTGCCTTCACATATGCATACACATGGATTCAGACACGTGTACATATGTATTTCAGATATTGAAAGTACATCAACAGCATAGTTCACTATATTCTCAGGGTAAAATGTTTTTTGTCATCCCTTTTTAATGAAACCCATCCTTAATCTTTCCTGACTGTAAAAATAGACTTTAAAAAGGTTCTTTTTTTTAAGAAAAAAAAAGTTACGTCATTTCCTATTAAACTATGAAGAGTGTCTGAAAGAGTAGATTTTCTTTTAATCTAGGAAAGAAGATGCTGTTGAGGATAATCACCAAAGTATGCGTACCATACATTTTTCTACTCAAAAATCAAAAGCTTTAGTGTGTAGCAAACACTTGAATAACTTATCAAATCCTATTGGGTGCTCACTTTAAGACAACTTCTGTTTTAAGCCTTTGCACTCTTGTTCTGGCATTATGCATAACTCATTCAGGATTTCAAAGCTGGATATACTTACATTTAGATATCAGGACAGGGCAGAAGAAGGACAGGTTGTTTGCTTTTCACTGTAAGAGACCTAGATTTCCTGTCTGTGTAAGGCCCGGTGTTATTTTGTTGATTTTAAGTTGGTCCCTAGAGGGAAAAGAAAGCTTATAAGAAATTTATGAGCACAGTAGCCTTTTTTTTTTTTTCTTTCAGAAATGTTAAGGAAATTTGCCCAAGATTTTCAAACATAGTGGCGTAGCATAGTCTTTCCATTCCATGTTCAAGCCTCTTATTCAAGGTCTGCTGTTCAGACGTATGACAACCTGGCAGCTTGTTCCCTCTGAGTAGCCTCTTTAGTTACTCAGTGCTTGCGAAAACTGATGTAGCAATTTGAATAGGGGACTAAAAATCGTAATGTTTGGTATTTTTGTTGGCAATCCTGTAATAATTAGGCTGTAAATCAAAATCTGGGTTTTGATTTCAAGAAAAGCTCCTTGAGTCTTGTTCCCACCCTTCTGGAGAGATGCTCTGTAGCTTTTTTCAGATTACTAGGTATAAAATTATCAGTTTGAATGGCTGCTGAAAAACATTTACTTATTCTTGTCTTTCTCCAAGTGTGTTGCCCCCTCAAAAATGTACATGCAAACCCTTCCTTGCAATGTGCAACATATGGACATTAGTTCCCAAGAGGCTTGGACTGATATATGAGGTGCTTGGAACCGCCATACAAAGTCCCGAGCACAACTGTGCTCATGAAGGTGCAACAAGGGGAGCAACAGGCAGTGCTGGCATCCTACATAAATACAAAATATGCATGTTTTATGGGCTAATCACTCTCAGGCTACCGCTACCAAGACACACATATTTCACCTTATCCACATCCCACAGGCATGACTGGGAAGACTCTGTGATTTGGTGGACTCAGCTGCCACCGAGATGTTCAGGGTTTGGTCTGATAAAGCCCTGAACCATGATTTCTGGAGACCTGTGCTCCTACTGGCGCTTGAGCACATGCTCGAGTGCTTTGCTGGACAAGGGCTGGGGAGAGCCCAGTGCCTCTCTGTCGCCCTGCCCTCAGCTGCTGACAGTGTGATCCTTTTGCTATTCAACAGCCATCGTGCAGGAACCCATGGACAACTAGGAAGACAGCTCTTTGATAAGCAGGGCGGTGCTTTTCACATGCTGATTGGCTTTGTGGTTGAAATTTGAGGTATTTGGCCTAAGACCTTCCTGGCCTATGTTTTGCCTCTCCAAAGTCACTGGTTTCCCTAGCAGCTAGACAAGCTCCAGAGAGCCACAGACACCCGAAGGTCTCTCTCCATTTACTTGAAGCATTTTATCAGCCAGGCCAAAAGGAAAATTCAAGAACAGCAACTTCTAACCTCTGTGCAGATGAACTTCAGCAGTGGCACCTACTCCAGGGCCTGGTGTACCCCAGGTGGCCGTTCCCCAGGTGGCCCTGCTGCCACCAAGCTGTGATAACCTTAGAGGGAGAAAGCATCTGGGGAGAGAGGAGAGCCAAGAAGCAATATTGATTTTACAGGGGAAACCTGCAGTTAGCTTGACTGTTTTACCTCAGATTTATTCCAGACCCTTAGAAATGTGACCACTCCCTGCTCTCATCTGTTCCTCTGAGTGCACCAACTGGGCTTTTGTGAGGTCTCTTTCAAATCTGACAAAATAACTAAAATTTGGTCAAAACAGTACATTTTCACAAGAAAAAAATCTTGAATCTTGTTGACAGAAGAGCATTTTCTGCCATAAAAGAGATCTCAGCCCAGCTCCCTCCAGAGCACATTGCTGCCAACCAGCCCTTGTGCTTCAGGAAACCATTCCTCCATTGCGGGTGGCCTCCACTGGGCACCTTTTTCCATCCTTCCTCATGAAGTCCAGGGCCCCCATGAGAAGTACCTGGCTGCTGTCCAGGCCCTCTGCTGTAGGTGAGGGTGACATTAGTGGTGACAAAGCTTTCCGGCCTCTAGTATCAAATTTATTTTGAAGAATCTCTGTTTTGACGACCAACAGCTCAGCTCTCTGGCAATGCCAGACCTAGTGCTGACTTGTGGTTGCCCTTGAGTTGGTAGGTAATACGGGGTGATTTTCTCCTGCTCTGCTGCTGCTGGGGGAGCCACCACGATGGATGTCCCAGTGCCCTGACCCTGAGATTTAAGAGAGATACCTCACAGTGTTCTTACGTAAAAAAAAACAAAGTCTTCTGTTTGAGATGGTTGCTTGAAAAGGGGGAAGGAATTATATAATAGTCCTTCGAGATTTTCTTGCATTTAAATGGTTTGTTCTGCTTTCAAAAAAAGAAAACACAACATGGATGAAGTATGGTAGTGAAGATAAGTGAGAGCAAAAATTCAGCAGGCATCTGTCCTTCCAGACACTCAAGGACTTCACAGGAAAAACTTGAAAGAAGGAAAACAAAAAGGAAGAAGGTGAGGCTCTTTTCAGTGGTACCCAGTGACTGGACAAGAGGCAAGGGGCACAAGCTGAAACATGGGAAGTTCTGGCTGAACATGAGAAAACACTTCATTGTGAGTGTGACAGAGCACTGGGACAGGCTGTCCAGAGAGTCTGGACTAGAGGGGATTGGACTAGATGATTTCCAGAGGTCCCTTCCAAACTCAACCACTCTGTGATTCTGTGAGTGATTTCAATAGTCAAAGAGAAAAACAATTCACACCCCATTATCAAGGTATAGGAGATAATTCCCAAGAACTGTGGATTATTTGCAATCGGTTTCATTCAATTCATTGAGCTGGATAAAGAAAAGTGCATCTGGCATCTTTCCTGAGAAGACTCTACAGCCTGCAGAGCAGAAATTGCCAATTCCGTTGCCGTTTGCAGCATAGTTTTATGAAGTGTAGTTTTTAATTGTTTGTCCTGCCAACCAGGCCTTCTCCTTTAAGTTGTGAGTCAATAATTCAGACCACATCTACATTCATTCGTCACTTTCAGATATGGCTCCGGGCTCCAAAGTTCAGCTCTGGAGACAAACTTCTCCACTGCTTACAGGTGCTTAGGTCTGGGGCTTTGGCTCAGCTTCTTGCACAGATGAAGCAAAGTCACGAATTCAGAAGTAGCTTTGAATACTTAGCAAAACGGGGAGCTGCCAGACTGGAGGGGATGGCAAGCTACTTTGCCTGTGCCTGAGGAGAGAGGGATTAGGCGTTTCAGCTGCACAGCTCATTCCTGCTTGCTGTTTGTACCATCCATGTCGCTGTTACTGCCTTTGTGGGATTAGAGGGCGGGTGAAGGAGTGCCAGCTTGTACCAGCGGGCCCCAGTACAGCAGCAGTCACACCTGCCCTTTCTACCTCCAGCAGCAGCAGGATTTCCCTGGCTTTCTGCCCTGCTCCCACCCTAATTCCTGTTCCTCCAAACCAAGACTGACCCCTCGTTGGCAATCAGGAAGGTACAGAAGAATGTGTAGATGGTGATGGTGGAGAGAGCAGAAGTGAGGGAAGGGTGTCTGGGCTGCCTTCAGGAGGGGAAGGAAAGAAAAGAGGTGGTTCTAAGGAGAAAAGACAACTGTAGGAGAAGAGAAAGTGCCCTGCCCTCTCACATCCTCCCTGCACAGTGTCCTCTTGGTCCTCAAAAAGCCCCCATAACATCCCAGACAGTCCCTACCTTTCCCCATCCCACATCACCACCACTGCCCCTGCCTTCCTCGCCTGCTCCAGGGACCCCCTTGGCCATTGCTGACAGTTAGGTTTTGCTGTACAGCGTGGCCAATGAAAGGCCAGATTCTGGCTCCTGATGATTTTTCTGAGAGGAACTCCTGGCTCCTTTGAGGTGTTGTTCTATATGTGCCCTTCCAATATTATTGTTTTCCTGCTCCTTGTGTCCTGAGACCAATGACTGCATGTGCATTCTTCCACTTAACTTCTTTCAGACATGAAAACCTGTTATGGTGCAATGATTTTTTTTTAACCCCCAAAATAAATCTCATAGAAGGTTTCCTAATGATAAATTTCCTGTCTCCCCTGTGTCATTCAGTCACACGAAGATTCTGATACGTAGATTAGGACTACAAGAAAATGTTCCAAGCTGAAAGCCACAGTGTTGGGGAACATGAAGCAACACAAGGCAGTCTTTTTAGCTTTGGAGACAATAAGGCCCAATAAGGCTTCCTGGAGAAGCAAGGGAGAGAGAAAATAAGAAAGACAGTATGAGACAAATCATTCCTAAGAAGAAAATTAAGCATTAGATTTCCTGATTGGTACAGTTTCATTTCATTGCTCTGCTGTTAGGAACAGTTTAGTGCAAATCTATAGCTGAAAGGAGAGGGGAGAATTTATTTTCTGTCTACAAAATCTTCAAATATAGGAGGTGGCATGCATTCTCCTTTCTTTCCCATTCCACTGGCTGCAGGTATTTGCCAGGTCTGGAAAACAGTATTTTGTGTTTTCTATTCAAGTACAGAAAGGCATCAGCAGAAAGGCAGAAAATAGCTGGATTTTCTATTTTAACAGAGAAACAGCATGACCCCTAGTTCGGTTAAGTAATCACATAAATATCAATTCTATTTTAAGCATATACTTGAGTCCCTCTGATTCAATATTCAGCCCAAATGCAAATGACTTTTGTGGAATGAGGTTTGCATTGAACTGGATCTACTTAGTAAAGTATTTCAGTCTGGTCTCAGGGAGAAAAGAGGAATCTGGTCAATTGCTGCAAATGCTTCTGTAGCAAAATTTCTGCTGTATTCATTGTTTGGGCTATTTTCTACTGAATTTTTAATTTTTTTTGTGAGAGAACTACTGTGGAATAGAAGTCTGGGTCTGGAGCAAAGTTGCAGGAATGTGCACATATAATTATGTCTTTTGAAAGCAGCAGGCTACATAGGATTTCCTAAACAGTACCAGAAAATGTTGATATCCTGGAACTGACATTTGCAATTTCAAATGCCAGCTTTCCAGGCATAATTAGTGTCCTTGTAAATGTTTCAGTATCAAATTTGGGACTCGCTTTGGACAAGCCAGTCCACAAACTCTAAACATATATATATTTTTTGCCATTTATTATTTCCTTTTCCAGTGTTCCAAGGACTGACAGCTGGGATTTCTAAAGCTAGGAAGTAGTAAATAGAAATAGTGTGTTTTAAATTGTCTATTATGTTTAATTAGAATACATAGAAGTTGCTTTTATTTATAATTCACAATTTTCTCCTGCCATTGCCCTTATTTTTTTGTTTAAAGTACTTGTGATTCCCATCCTCCCTTATACAAAATACACAAATACTTTTACATAACCACAACTTTCCTCTAGACACGCACCAAAATATAGAGTAGAGGATATGAGAATTACTTATGACAGATGAGTCACATTAATATTTGCTCTAAGCCATGAGAAAAATGAGACACAGGGGTAGGAATCAGTACAGATCAAAACCCTTAGCACATTATGATCCAAAACCACAACCATCTACTGAGGTGCAAAATGTTCTTTTTTCACATAAAATGTGAGAAAAACACAAAGAGTTTCATACTGCAAATGCTGGCGGCACACAATGTTGCAATTATTCTGAATATTTTGAGATGTTTGAATCAAAACCAAGACTTTAAGCAACACTGAGGTAAAAGTATTTTTATGTCTTTCCACCAAAAAAAAAAATAATATTGTGTATGTTTGCCACAATTGCTTCAGAAACAGTGTGCCAAATTTCTACCAGTGACTGATAATAAAAACAGAAAGGGGGAATGTCATGATATCCTCTGTCCTTACCCGCTTTTCTCATCCTAACTCCTGTTGGGTTTGTCTGTCTTCTGTGCTGCTGGAAAGATCTTGGATGTGCTGTTCTTGGAAAAGGATCACTCTGATTGCCTCTTACTGCTACTTTCTTACCACAGTGCATGTGGCTAGCTCATGCTGGGTATGGGGCATGTATTAGAGACTGGTAGGTAGGATCGGTCCCGTTGGGTGCATTCTCAGTAATTACCACTTGCTATTAGACTTCAGAGGAAATGTTAACCAGTGCATCTGATGTGATCAGGTGATATTGCCTGAAATTCGTCACAACTGGGGGAACCAAGTCTCCTGTTCCCTAAGACCTAAGTCAACACTTCCTCTGTTCTCTCTTTTGGCCTGGTATCCCGTGGAGAGCTCTGGTCAGCAAGGTGCTGGGGTTCTGCACAAGCTCTTAGCACCCAGTGGGGAAGGACCTGCTCCTTTTGGTGCAGGTGGAGGCAGGCAGCCCCCGCTGCCCAAACAGACCTCGAGACCTTCTCTCCAGGGTGCACAGCGGGTGCTCCAGGTGGGACCCAACAGAGGCTTTGGGCTGCCAGGCCCAGGCCAGTGAAATTTTGGCATGGGGGGGATTTAAGCATGCACATGGTGCCGTGTATTCCCCTGGCCACAGTAACTTCACTGTTTGTGGGCTGGAAGCTCTGTGCAATTAATTACTCTGCAGGGCTGGAGCTGGGCTGTTTCTCATCACAAGAGTGACTGAGGTAGGTAAGTGTTAGCTCTGCTTCATGGCACTTGTTTGCTCTTCCAGCTGTAAGTGGGGGCCCTGCTCCTGCCCGCTGCCCTCCAGATCTGTCCTTCCCCTGTGTGCTAACACAAGGAGCTGTGCACGGTGCATACCAGTGCGGGGCTGGGCTGCTTTTGTGCCACCTTCTCCTGCTGTGCAGGAGAGTTTAAACACGGAAGCCGAACACACAGTTCATGGAAAATCAACACGAAAGATTAAGGATTAAAATTTAAGAACTAAATGGGTGGTCTTATCCAGACAATTTCCACAGGCTGTACTGAAAGAAATACATGGCTAAATAATAAGGAACCAGCACAATGCTTTGAATATCTAGCTGTAAAAGTGTTACCTTAAGCCAATGAAAGCACAGTCTCAATTTTCTCCATTTTTAATTTGTCTAAGGAATTTTTCTACCTTCTTAATTAATGCACTCTTTCAGACTTGTTCTGCAGGTACAGGACACATTTCTTATCATCTAGTATCAGTAACTGTTCTTTGTGATTAAGCTTTTACAGGCTATTGGGCTGCGATTGCAACTTGCAATAGGTATAGATGCAAATAGGTATAGATGTTGCACTTCATTTAGTTCATGAAAATTGAGTGATTTGGTTTATGCTCGCCAGGCAGGCTGTGAGCCACTTGCATTGAGGTAAATGTAGATACTGGGTTACAGCAGGTGACTTCTTTAGTGATACGGGGAATATCACAAGATGTGCTTTTGGTTAATAGTGGTTTGTAACTGTGATAAGTTTCCCAGGTTTTCAGCCAAAGCAATTCCTACAAAACCACCTCCCCAGAAGAGGAGCACGCTGAACTGCAATTACAGAGTAGGTTGAAAGTGCCAAGGAGATTATAGGGAGATATTATTGGTCCAGACTGAAATTTTGCCAGGCCTCCAGGACAGAATTAAGTATCACTGTGTTTTTCTCTCTGGTATGTTTCTACACCATGAACTTGGACAGAATTTCAAATTTATGATGAAATCTAACCTCTGTTAAGACTACTGAATTTCTTTCTTGAAATTTTTCCTGATACTAACTAATACATGCTAAGATTTGCTACTGCCAGCCAAGACTAGCTATTTCTGGGAGAGGTACCTGTAAAAGGAAACGTTAGGTATAAAGGGCATGGGATAATTTTAGGCAGGTTATTTACACATGCCTTTTAAAAAAAGAAAAAAGAAAAAAAAGAAAAGTAAACTTTCCAGTTTGTTACTGCTGCCAATCTCAACAAACCAATTCTTTATCTATTCTGGAATTTTTATCAGCTTAATCTCATGTTATAAAGAAAAGTGAAGTGAAACGCACGTTTTTGATATAACGTAATAAAAAGTCAGAACACATAACTTGCTAGTACGGTGTGCAATGACCAGTGTACTCTACTTACCACAGGAACAGGTCATTTACCTTGCCCTGGTTGGCACTAGCCAATTCTTGCTGCTTGGTTTGTTTCTTTGGTTGGACCACCTGAACCACACTATATCTTTTCATGTAATTTACTGTAAAAGGCTGAGCTGTAGCCATAAGGACTATGCTAACCTCTGAGTAATATACAATTGTCCTAAATATCATAAATATAATCATTATGAAATGTCGGAACAGAGAAGAGCCTTGGCTGTCATCTGAGTACTGTGTATGAACAAAAACAAACAAGCAAGCAAATTTTGTCCTCCATTGCTGATACCCAAATAACTGAGTATTGGACACTGTCCATGTTTGATCTTTGGCAAACAGGTAAGGCTTAAAGGAGATGAACTTTCCAAACAGTTTCTATGGTAGCGTTACAGAATCTCACATCACAAAGTAAGGGAAAAGCTTTTTTTTTTCAGCTCTCTAAGGAGATGAGTTGATTAAGTAACTAAACATGCATCTTATTTATTTTTGAGTTACTGAGTGGGGCTACTCATGGAAATTGGGTTACGTGCAAGATCAATTCCTTTGCTGAATCAGAGTCTTAAATTAAACTGATGGAAATACTCCCCATAGTTAACAGACAGCAAAATATCAATTACAGAAAAACATATTTTTATTTTGTTCGACATCATTCTTTCTCTAAGGTAAAATCAAACCAAATACTTCTCAAGCAGATGTATATTTCCCACTCAGGTTAGGATGAGGAAATGACAAGGAACTATTATTGATCAAGTCTACTAATATTAATCAAAAAGTACATATATTATATTAGTGTGTTTCATCAAAAAGTGAAATGCTTTTAAGCTTACAGAGGAGAAAGTACTGAGAGTATGTTCAAAATGCCACCCTTGTAAGTAAAATGCCTCTGTGGACTGCAAAGTACAACCTTCCCCTCATCCCCCTTGGGATTCATGCTGTTTGTTGTCCACTCCTTTTATGGCAAGATTTTAGGAGTTTCCCATTACAGGCAAGCAGGAGAATTCCTCTCCATGCTAATATTGTACAGAATAAACTCATGCCAGTGGATAATTTGGTCACCATTACAGTAGTACCTAAATATTCAGATGTTTATCTTCACAGTACCTGGTGAGGCAGAGAGGAGCCCCTGCTCCCATTTTGCTGGTAATTGAAGCACAGAGAGGCCAAATCCTCCATCCAAGGTTGGTCCAGAGAAGTGTAAAAGATGTGGGATGTGAGAATGAGGCATTCCTTGCCTGCATCAGCAGGTCAGCCTTCCTTTCTGCAGGATTATGAGGCCTCATCCAGGACCAGCAGCACAAACACTGCTCATGTTTGAGGAAACTATGACACATCCCATCTCTTGAACTGTGTTCCACTTGAGGCGTCCTGTCATCTCAGCCAGATCTCACGTCCTCTTGCCTCTCACCTCCCTAGCCCCAGAAAGCACGATCTACACTTTTCCAAGCACAGAATTATTTGTATCTTCACAATGTCATTAGCTAATTAGAACTTATAGTACACACCATGTTTCTACGATGCCTTGGATTTCTCTTCCAAAATTTCATCATTTAATGTGTTTATAGAGATGGTGTTTATAGGTGAGGCTGTGCTAGAGTCCAAGCTGCACCACTATACAAATTCAAAGCATTAAAGACACAGCAGTTGCAAGGCAAAGTGTATGGCAAGACAGAAATGGTGCTCAGATCTGTCATGCATGAGTAATGAAATAAACATTTCAAATGCCATATATTTAATATATAGTATGAATATATTTAACTAATACAATGGGCTGGTAAAAATGAGGACATTAACTTATGACTCTAAAAGAAGTATTTAAGAATTTCCACAAATATATATATAAGAAGAGACAGGACAAGCACTGCAAAATACAATAAGAACTTTGACTTAGCTGAACTCCTACAGACAGTGTAGGAACAGAAAGAACATGTGGATGGAAACATAACTAATATTCTGGAAACAAGACAGCTCTGAAAAGCAGCAGGAGTCCAGGCGTTGATGGATTCCTGAGACCATTCTATAGAGAATAGGAAGATGTACTAATGCTAATTCTAAGGAAAAATATCTCTTCTGATTTGAGTGGAAAGATTTTGATAATAAGAATGTTTCTAATCATAATCCTAATGCTTCTGAAATTACAAAGGAGTGTCAAAAGTTTAGATCCTGAATAAAGATGGATTGTAAGATGCAGGCAATGGCCTGGCCAGCAGACTGGAAATAATCTTCTCAAGTATTATTCGGATGTATAACTTCAGATTAATTAAGAACCAGTTCATAATAATGTTAGATCATTTATCTCATTTTAAAGTTTCATAAATGTAGAATGGAGTCTAATGTCAGCCTTTTCTGGAGGTGGCAAGAAGGATTTTGATGGAGTGGGATGGGCTGGTACACCCAAACTGTCCCCTGTACTGATGCTACCCAAATGTGGTGATAGAACTTCTCTGCTCAGGAGTTTGCACTGTAGTCAGCAGTAAAAACAAATTTGCTTGCGTGTGGGAGAACAACTCCAACAGTTAACACTTCTTTCTTTTATCCCTTTTCTTTTCTTTTATCTTCTTTATTTATTCTATCTTTTATCCCTGGTATTTTAATCTGAATTAATTTGAAATTGTATGTTATGTCAATTATAAAACCATTTTCTGGGTAGGTTCTGCCTTTCTTCAAGATGAGCTCGGAGTGATACCACAGTCAAAGTGATCTATACCTTTATTACTTCCAGGATGGACCTACCATCACCTGTAAATAATTTACTTGGTATGCATAGTAGAAAATAATTTAGATGTTACATGTTGTAGAAAATAACTCTGTCCTCTTTTTCTGTGGCTAAAACTATTGAAAATTTAACAGGCAAATACCTTCTCTGGTATCCAAGTCATAGGGAGGTAGGCAATTCCTAGGGACTTAACTATTATTATTTATTTTGTATGGAACGACCACTGATACCATGTTCAGAAGTGGTAGTCTAAACCTATGTGGGAGCACAGAATTAAACAGAATCTTTGGCTTTTGGAAACTGGAAAAATACCAGCCCTTTTTTCCCTCAAAAACTGATGAATGCAAATGAAAATATAAAACAGCTTATCTTCCACAGCAGCTGGTTAATGCCTTTACTTTCTTAGCCAATAACAGTACAAGGTTGACTGGGATAAGTTTTGTCTGGCAAATATTAAAAAGATATTTCAAATTTTAGCAGGATAGCTGGCTGCTTGAGTAGATACTTGAGAGTTTAAAACATTTGGTTATGATAACAGTAAAACAAAAGATATCGTTATATTAATTTAAAACCTGACTTGAATAGGATGAGGTCTGGTGAGGTAAGATGGGTCAGATTGCAAATTTGACTGATGGATATAACTGTTAGAGATCACAGCTAGTATCAGAATCCCACATCTATTAACATACTATTTTTATATCGCTATTCCCAGGTGATCTTTTAGTTGGGAAAGAAGCGTAAAATTTCTGAATATAGTGAGATGAATCTGACAAAGGATAAGGAGAATTAGATATGCTTTGACTCCCAAAAATGACAAGAGAAATTGAATCTTTTCCTATTCTAAAATGAGCATTTATTTGGAGATAGAAAGACAACTCTGTAGGTTGCTTTTCCCAAAGATGAAACCTGCATTACTTAGATATATGAATTCTTGCACAGGTCACCAGTTCAGTGAGCACAAATTTCACTAGCAGAAGATGTGAAATGGGATTTTAAGAATCCGTATATCACCTATATGGTAGATCTTATTCTGAGACTGAAAAAATAAAGATAGGAGCAAATTGGGCAGAACTTGTAGAGATATGTAGTCAGCTAATCTAATCAGCTAAAAACACATGAAAAATAGTCATTAGATGAAGGATCCACTTTCCACGGACATCGTATCAGCCAGTGGGCAAGCCTTTTAACAGCTCTGTGCTAATGTTTTTCTCTCTGCAAAATGATGATATTAACATTTATCTACCTCGTAGCAGAAGCTGGAAAAACTTAATTAACATGTGTAGTTATTTAAAGTTCTAGGGTTGAAAGCTGCACTAGAAGTCCAAAAAAAAATTTAGCATTATTATTTCTATACCCAGATGATTTGCTCACATTTTCAACATGCCAGCCTAGAAACGTACTAGAAGCAACACAGCATTGGACAGTTCACCAAATTAGAAGCTCGATGACATAAACAATAGTTCTAATTGGCAGGGTGCTTTGGAAGATCTACCCATGTTAAGGTTTTTTTTGCAAGTCTTGGGCCATGTGAACTCCAAATAAGCTTTGATTTATGAGTCTGTTAGCTCCAAAGCCACTACGGGACAGAGAGTGAGAGCCTGCAGTGGAGCTGGGAACTCATTCCAGCAGTGTGCAATCTCATTTGAGCACAACCTCCACCTTGAACTGAAAGGTCAGTGTGAGCCAGCAGAAAACACATTTTTAATATATTGGATAAGGAAAATGATATTTGGAACTGCCAGCAAAGACACCTGCTGACAGTTGGCGTTAAGGCAATGGCACCTTCTAGACAAACAGAGAGGTGAAATCCTCAGACAAACAGAGAGGTGAAGCCATTGACTTCAAACAGGCCAGAAATTCCCCTACAATGATTAATGATTTATGTGTGTATCTATGAGGTCTTGCATAGTTTATGAAAATTTTATATTCAGGCAGCTCTCCATAATGTTGAATAACTGGAATGCTGAGGTACCAAAGGAATATAATTGATATAGTAAATAACCTAGTAGAAAAAATCAGATTGATCATAGCTTGAGCTAAAAATTGATTGTTTCCAGAGTTAAGTGTCATCCCACACAGAAGTCATACAACAGACCATTCAATGGCATTGGTGGCTGGTGAAAAGCACTTTTCAGTGCTTAGATGGTTTATAATATCTAGTGGTAGGATACTGTCCAAAATCTGGGGAGGAGAAAGGATTCCTGTACATTCACTGTACACAGTAAATAATGTGCCTGACTCTTCTTTAAAGTCATGCAAATCAAAGGGCTTCAACAGAGATCAGTAATAATTTATCCAAAGCAAGCTCTGAGGAGATCCAGCTCTGTTTTTTGTTTATGCATTTTACCCAGTTTCACTTTCTTCCTCTGTTTTTGTATTATCAGTCTTTTGTAAGCATCTACTTTTTTTTTCTTTTTTTTTTTTTTTTAATTTTATCAACAAGTTAAAGCTTTTAATCACCTGCCAATCAAATTTTTGCAGCTGAGTCTGCTAAAGCATCCCTGCTTATTCTCTAAGGGGAGAAAATTTGCATGCAGGTTTTTGAGTACACTGAGAGAATGTTTCTGTTGAAGTATTTTTTTCCAGTAAAATCCCAGGGTATTTGGAGAGGCTGGTCTGACAGATGAACTTTCACTAGTTTAAAAAATTCGGACTGGTGGTGTGCTTCCAGAGCATATATCACTGGTTCCACAGATAGACACAAGTGAGGCATTTACGCAAAGCCTGGACAAGAGTCTGACACCTTGTTTCAGACCATTCACACCGAGCCATTTACCCGCAGCATTAGGCAGCTAATCTGCTATAACACTATGAACCATGGACAAGAAAACCAACAAGAAGGCAACTACTGAACTGTTCCTACCACTGCTGCCTGCAGAAGACCCTCTGTTTGCTTTGGTGTGGTGTAACTTACACCCGGGCAAAACGTAATTGTCTTCCATCAAGAATACCAGGCTGAAAGGTTCAGGTGGTAGTCATGCAAATCCTTGCATGTAGACCTCATGTGGTTAGGACCACGTAGGTATAAGCAGGCCTTGGATGTTCAGGGACACTTACGATAGCTGCTCAGTCCTTATATACAACTGCAGTTTGGTGATTTCCAGTGATAGTTTTCAGGTATTTTATTCAAGGAGGTTGTGCATCAAGTGATCTTTATCATACTGATCATGCTCCTTAGGATTTTTATTTACTGTTTTGTGCGCACTAATCAGTGCTTGCTCTGGATTAGATCCCTAGAAACTGCACTTCAACCAGGAGCGCAAGGGAGACCTTCTCCTGACCTGTGGCCTTTGCTGCTGTGATTCCTCAGGATATGCAGGAGCTGCTGTCCCATCACAGTGAATGTGTGGCACAAGAATACAGCCTTCCAGCTTCAGACAATGGTGAAAAAAGGTTGTGGGCAATCTGCTTGTGCCTAGGAAAACATAGTGTGGTGTTTTGCAGCCCACATAAAGGGACAGAAGGACCCTGTAGCTTCTGCACTCCTCCCCTAATGTCTCTCTCTCTGTGTGTGTGTGTGGTTTTAAAAGGTGATGGTGTTGTAAAGGCAAAGTGTAACTATCATCAGGTGTCACTTTGCGACAGGCATTATGTGACACGTACAGGTAGCACGGTTCCACCTGCTCATACCTGATGCAATCATGTCACATGTCATAATATCTTTTAAGTTTCAATAAATACACTGTTTAATTTTTTCCTTCTTTATAGTATTTGCTTCCTAAATCTACCTCTAGATCCTGTAATACTCTTAACATATCTGCAAATCTACTACAGTAGCTACTTTATTTAAATAACAAGACTTCCCCTTTACTAAGGAATTAAGCAGCCTTTGTTGGCAGTAGTCTGGTAGGGTGCTTAATTCTGAAAAGGTTGTGCAAAACCCATGCTAAACTATTGAAAGAATGTTTCAAAAAAAAAAAATCAGAACTGAAGGTTTACTCTGTTGCAGAGCAAATAAACTTGCACCAGCTCTTCAAAGCAGACCTCTTTGTTAATAGCTCTGAGGCAGCTGTCGCTTTCTCAGCAGAAATGGCAGTGATTCAGTTTGAAATAGTCCTCTGGCTTCTGTTCACCACACAAAATTGTATCAGTAGAAAATACTGTGCTCTTTGTGAGCAAGAAAGCATTCTATGGTATTCTAAGTCTCTCTTTACAGCAGAAGGTTATCTGTATTACTTACACTGTATTTTCATTGCACATATTGGGACTTGCATTGAACTGCAGCCTACTAAGTTGAAAACCTTTGGTAAACAGGGCTTCTAGAAGAGACAAACCAGACAACTCTTAAGAAGCTATTGAGAAAATCTATTGATTTTCTCATGCGATGATAATTATTGGGTTTAGAGCTTCTAGCATCTACTGCTAGTCTTCTGAGATATTTGAACTGACATGCTTTGGCATTAGTTCTTGGTACCAATGACACTGCACTTTTTTCAAAAACATCTTCAAAAAATTTGGTCCGGAGACTCAAAGGGTGTGCACACTGTATTTGCAAGCATGCAAGATATCCATCCTGTAGGGTAATTTGATGTGGTCTGTTCTTCCATCTGTCTCCAGCATCTGGTTATGTTGCAACAAAAAGTTGTCAGTCGGACTGCCAAGGAAAAGGGCACTGTGGTTGCTGTGTAGTAAAAGCAGGAACACATTTAGCGTTCTGTGGCCTATGCAATGGAAGTGAAGATATATCCAGAAGGATGGTAAGAATAAAGGATGAATAAGGATACTTACTAAGTTAAAAAATTATCATAGAAGCTGCAGGACACAGTTGGCTAAGAAGCAATGTAGAGAAGAGTGCTGCAAAAAACATCTGCATCCACCTGAGAGAAAAAGAAAAGAAAGGGACAGAGTAATGGAGCAAGAAGACAAAACTTGGACTCTCTCAAGGAAAAGACAGGAAGTCTCACATTCAAAGGTAAGAAGAGCATCCTTCCCAAAAAGTATTAGAAAACGACATGGGGAGATTATCCCTATCAGGCCTAGTGATCTGCCTGGTGTTTTGCATTTCTGTCCCCTACTCATGGATGCTGTCACTTCTCTCAGCCTGAGCAATTCTTTGATTATTGATTTGTCTCAGTGACTCTCATGAAAGAACTTGAGGATGCATACAAACCTGTGTGAGCAAGAGGCACGAGATCAGGCCTGAAAAACCGTGAGCCAGTAGCACTGAAACAAAGCTGTGTAAAGGTGGAAATAACCACTGGAAGGAATACTAGCAGTACGACATGGGAGCATGCTGAAAAACCACAGCTGGAGAAAATGAAATGATGTCCCTATTCTCAACAAAATGAAGTTCTTATCACAGTCAATTTTGTGCTAATACTGTTTAGTGCTCAAGAACCAGTAGCTTACAGCCACAAGACTTTCTAGAGAAAGTTTGACTGATTTTTGTTATTACCAGGAAAACAGGAAAGCAATGGAAAACAGAAAGAAGCATTTCCCTGAAGTTTCCCAGCAAGTCACTGGTAGCGCCAGGCTTTCGGTCTCCTGGCTTGTTATTGCTCAGCTCTGTGCAGAGGCAAGTGTCTCTTTGCTTGGAGATGCTAGCAGCCCAACATCATTCCCACTCAGTGCAAAAAATCCAGTTCATATCAATTCATATTTAATGTAGTAACTTGGCTTAGCTCACAACAAGACACTTAAGTAAAATTGGCTTTTTTGGTACTGTTCAAATCTGTACTAAAAAGATGAATCAAACCTTATATTTAATATAAAGTGTGGGTAAACAATTTCATATATGTATATATATCAGTTTACCAACATTTATAAGAAGAGGCTATATACTGATAACTAATATTAAGTAATTCTATATATACTACCAAGTATAGTTAATGTTGACGTTGCAGTAATTTGGAAGTTATTCCGTGCTTAGCTTCCCATTAACTTATTTTAAGTGAGAAGAAAATTCTTAAACCTTAGTTCAGTTTCTCAATCCTTTCCAAAAAATGAAGGCCTCCCTTTGAAGAACCAGTGGTGTCGGATACTAGGGACTGAAGCCATGCACCCTTGGTTTAAAATTGTTAATGTCTATCTCATCTGCTCTCTCCTATCATCTTCAATTTGTCAACAGTATGTAGTAATATGTTTGATTCATTAGAGGTGGAAAAAGGATGGTGAAAGCAAGTAAATATGCCAGATATCAGTCACTTAAACCCCACAAGTATTAAGTCACCTCAATTTGTTTGTCTGGTAAAAACTGGCCTCTTGTTGGGTGAACTGAGGCCAGCTTGATTCACCACCAAAATGTGAGCCTGGAACTGACATTGAATTCGCAGATGTGCATAAGAGAAATCCCTTGAGTTTTAAAATAATTGACTTTAGGGGGAGGCAGGAAGAATTTAAACAGCATTGTTAAGCAGACCGAAGTTAATCAGTTACTGTCTTTGCTACTGAAACCAGTCGTAGTTTGACATCATGTTCATTTTCTAATTATTTTGTGTAAAGATTAAATTATTATTTTCAATTCACTTAGAATACACAAATCTGGGACGTTTCTGAACAACCTTCTTGCTTATAAACAACAAAAGGAAGTGATATCATACATGAGATTAATAGCTGAGGAGTGGAGTTTTTGGGTGTGCAAAAATTTTAATTTTAGAGCTTTCAGGGGAAAATGAAGTATAAACTCTGAAAGAAAAACAGCACTATTTGGAGTGAAGGATGCTGAAAATATCAAGCATATATTGAAAACACCATGCATGTAAGTATGCGGTGTGCC
Organism: Cygnus olor; assembly: GCF_009769625.2. NCBI lineage: Eukaryota > Metazoa > Chordata > Aves > Anseriformes > Anatidae > Cygnus > Cygnus olor. Next base: position 94,102,510 of record NC_049169.1, on the reverse strand, counting down.
TGTAGAAAGGGCTCTGTAATTATAAATTCAGTCCTTCAGGCTTTTGGAAGTGATCTTAAAAACAATGCTGTAGTTTTAAAAAAAAAAAAAAAAAAAAAGAGGACAATGTCTCTCTTGTCTCTCTGTTTATGCAGGCTGTCATCCAAAGCTGTCAAAGAATCAAGCCCTCTTAGCAGAGCTCTTCCAGGTGTTTTTTGTCTAGTGGAAGTTTACATACAGGCTGATTCAGAGGTGCAATGTCTACAATTGAATTACCAATGGTCGAATTCATTTACGCTTCTGTTCTCTGGTATTCAGTTGAGTCACAGAGAATCTTTTGGGTCATTTAGATCCACGTCTGCCCGCCCTTTTAATGGGAGTGATGTACTTTACATGTCAACACAGACTAACTTATCTGGCTCGTGTTTTCTCTCTTGGAATGCAAAACTTAAAATAGATGCCATTTAATACTTGGCTTTCATGTAAAGACCAGTCTGCTGATGCCTGATGGAAACATTTTTAAACACTCCATTTAGAGATAATTTTGCTCATATGTTATTGATTTCTTCTATTCCTCTTCCTCCAGCTTAAATCAACAGAAAAAAAAAAGAAAAGGATTTTGTATGATTATGATTTCAGCATTTTATTAGTGATCCTAGAGTGCTGTAACTTCCAAAGCAATAGATATTGATGATGCTGTCACAAACAGAAAATTGCAACCTGTTTTGTAGAAGCAGTGAACATTTATGTCTCATCTCCCTTACCTTTTTTTTTTTTTTTTTTAACACTAACTCCAGTATTATATCTGATAGAAACGATGACAACTTTTGCCTAAGTTTTGAAAACAGCCTAATGCTCAATTTGAGACATTTTGAAGCGATCTTATTCTCAGAACTGGGTAGTCAGCACTTGGTGAAGGGCTGGCCTTGCTGCATGGTCTCCATTTGGGCACTTGGGAAGCCAAATATTCAAAATCACTGCCTCCTTTGAAAATATATATTCCAGTCACTTGATATGTGGGAAACTTGAAGCAGTTAAAGCAATGTGCCCACAAGCTGTGAAGACTGATCGCAAGAACAAAAAATGGAAATTGGTTTTATTAATTATCACTGATTGTTCAAATGAAAAATAAGTTGCAAGTAAAAAAAAGAAAAGATTGTTAAAGACCTCTGTAAACATAACCCTGTGTTTAACAACTGCAAACATTTTTTTTTATTGCTGTTGTCAAGATTGTGGCAAATGGTCATGAATTATGGAGACTAGACAGCAGAAAAATACCATCTTAAGTTAAAAAAATGGTGAAAGCTGTGATGGATAAAGGGAAATCTCTGCTTTTGCCAGAATGATGCCTAAAAAAATTAGAAGGGAAGAGCCATTTGCTACAGAAGAGAAAGAAAAGGGTCAAATTTCAAGTAAGTAGGGTACATTTAAAGCATCTGGGCCTTTTCTAACAACTCTTCTAAAAATGTCCTGTTTCATTATTTACAGTGCTGCCTATCATGTTGGGAAAAAGGCAATGCATTATTTGAGCCCTGAGGTATGTTGTAAAGGACTTCGGATGTTTTAAGCCACGTGTTGGGCAAAAGAAAACTCATGATATTTAAGCAATAACACACAGAAATGAGAAACATCTGCTATGGGTGTATTTGCATTTATCAGTCATCTGGTGGCCTCCTCTCAGCAACCTCAAGCTAATGTTGACTTGGTATCACATCCTTTAATCAAAATGCTCCTTTTGTGTGCATCTCAAACAGTGCTGTTCTTCAGCCCACACAATGACCGCTTGTTTGCTTCATGTTTATGAACTCCTTCAACAAGATCCCTAGAGCTTAAGCAAGAAGCTTTGGCCAACATTTTCCAAATGTCAGTGCTTAAAGCTTGGCATCTAATAAGCAACCTTCTTTTCAGAATCTGTGAGCATCAGAAATTTTCTAGGGACTTGAGAAAGTAGTGGTGCTCGGCATTTTGTGGCCACGTATGGATTAAACACCTTGGTTTAGACACTCAGTATTTATGTGCTAGGGTTGGGGACTAGGTGTTACACCAAGCTACAGAGTTTCTATTACATGCATGCAAGTAAGCTGAATGTTTAAGATATGTTCATCATAGAATCCTAGAGTCATTATGGTTGGAAAAGACCTCCAAGATCATCTGGTCCAACCATCCCCCTACCACCAACGTCACCCACTAGACCACGTCCCTAAGCACCATGTCCAACCTTTCCTTGAACACCCCCAGGGACGGTGACTCCACCACCTCCCTGGGCAACCCGTCCCAATGCCTGACTGCTCTTTCTGAGAAGAAATGTCTCCTCATTTCCAACCTGAACCTCCCCTGGCACAACTTGATTTGCTGTAATGACATGAATAGTAATACTTTATGAATGGTAATACTTATGTGTGGATAAAGCTAGTTTGTCTTGCAGGTATTTTTCATTCTGACTGGCTTCAGAGGAGACTGTAGATTGTAAGCAAATCACTAATACCTGTAAGTACCGGGATCAGCTCTTCCCCAACCAAACAGCACCTGAAGTAGAATGTACAGGGGCCAGTTTTTATAAGGTCAGGTCTGGATTAACTATTACATGGAATGGCATTGAGCAACAAACTTTGCTCTTGAGTTATTATGGGAGAAGTAATGCTTGATGGAAGGGAAGGCTTGACTTCAGGTTTCATGTCTGAAGCCGTCAGAGAGGTTCACGACTTTTCAGTATAAAAAAATTGAATTCATAAGAGTGTGACTAGCTTCCAGGATTCAAGCACATCCTTAGCATAGGAGTGTAGGGATGGGAATATGTAGCACTAACATCTTTCTTCATTCAGATTCCAAAGTTTGCCTTTGAAAAAAAGCACTTGAAAAACACTCAAAATTGTTCTTGATAGTGAACGTAATAACAAAAGAAGGCACAAAAAATAAAGATGCAGGGAGAAACTTGCACATCCTAAAAATCTCAACAAGGTATTGTGGTGATACAAAACACTTGCTAACTCCTTCCCTGCAAACCTAAGCCTCTACAATGAGGTGCACCTGGTCTCACTTAGCCTTTTCCTCAGCTGTTTTTCTGTGTTTGATTATTGCCATCTCTCTGTCGTTACAAATGATTCAGAAGCTGAAAGTAGAAGGATTTTTTTTTTATTTTTATTTTTTGTGTGTGCTTGCGTTTGTATGTAAGTGTATGTTTTTATCTAGGAGATGTGGTCGCTTGCTGCTTTCTTTGGTTTCTGAGACTTTATAATGTAGCATACATATTTGTCATTGTGGAAGAAGTCAAATTGCATACTTTTCTATTTCCAAATGAAAATGGTAAAAATCATATAGTCTCTTGAGGACATCTAGCTCTTAATGAAAAATACCATGTAACTAAAGAGCTGGCAAGACTGTAGCAAGATTTTTTTTCTTTCCCATTATGTTTTTTTTTTTTTTTTTTCTTTTTTGTGGCTTTCTCATCATTATTGGTATAGCCAAGGAGATACAACCCTAGAGGGACCATTTTGGAGCTGGCTGCAGTTTTGCTATACCTCCTTCTTCCAACTGGTGTTTTTGATTCTTGCTATTCTTTTTATACTTTTTTTTTTCTTTCCGCAGTGCTCTCAAGGAGACATTGAGTAAAAGTTTCTGAAGCAGAAGGAATACTGAGGCTTTTGAAGTTGGCTTGTATTGTTGTTAAAATGTAATTGTTTAGGGGGGAAAAGTAATAATGAGTTATAAAGATTCATGCCGATAACATTTCCTTCAATACCACAGTTTGGAAGAAAAATAAATGCTCTCTGAGGAAAGATTTTTCTTCTAATACTTGGACATGTATACTGTATCTCTGTGCCTATGAAATGAACTTTCCTAGATCCTAGGGACTTAAATGTGTATGATTGAAAGGAGGTGAAAAATCAAATATACTTGCTTGAGTTTAAACATGTCTTAAAAATTATCTGAAGTTATTTTCTGTTTGTAAAAATGTTATTAGTTGACTCTCTGCCCTTGCTTTTTGTGTATCTCTAGGCCCCTAAAAAGTTCTCTGGATTACTTTTTTTTTGTGCGTGTGTGTGTTACAGGTGCATTTAATAATTTCTGAATTCATTTGCCAGTTTTCTGGTTTTCTATACCGTGTATACATACACTTTTTCGTCATCCTGTATCTGTTAACAGAACTGAGGCAGAGATGTTACAAAGGTGTTACTTAGGTCCCCATCTCCTGGAATCAGTGGATCACATTAGAATTTTACACTTCATTTAGTAAATCTGCCTATGACCCTCGTGTTTCAGGAAGGCTGGAAAAAGCCCTGAAAGATATGGACTAAATGTAACCCAAATGCAATAGTTTTTGAGGGGGTTAAAGAATAGCTTTGAAAATGGTTAATGGCTTTATAAATTTTGATGGCATGTCAACTTCACAAAGATTGCCAGTGTTACCTCAGCAGATAGCTGTAGAGGATGGAGTACAATAAGCTTGCTGTTACGCTTACTTGCTGTGTTTATTTAGGGGATGGGAAGAAAAGTAGCTTGTGTTTTTACTCTGAGGGTCCTTTTTGTCAACAACTATGGGCCAAGTAATTTAATGAGTGTTTCCCATGGTTTAAAGGGTTATAAAAAGCAAGAAGAGACATGTTGCACCAAGGACTCTAGAAATGCATTGATGTGGTGCATCTGTCCCCTTCCTTTTCTGCTTTGGGTTTAATAACAGCAAATACTGTGATGAGGAATAAAACACTTGTAACTGTGATGTCTCTATTTTTAAAGAGAGAGTTTAAAGGCCATAGTCCCCTGCTTCTATTTTGCATCCTCTTAATAGGGCTGCCTGGACTGAGATTGCATTCTTGAAAATAACCTCAGGTGGGAAAGCAGTTGTGGATACTGTGAAACGTGTCTGTGCCTGTTCACCTTAAGCAAAGCTCCTTTTGAAAGTTAGATTGTTGGCTGAAGGCAGAATGGAAAAACAAACCCCATGAGGATGGATTTCATACTTTAATAAAAGTGTGAGGACTTAATAAAAGTGTTTGAAAATTACAGAGCCTGAAATATGCTTGCAGTGGACGTAGTTTAGAGATTCTGAACTACAAAGGCAAGACAGAAGAGACTCTGGCTTTGTGTTAAAGGGAAAGGTATGTATTGCTGTATGAGGCAACACTGCTTATGGCAGCGTGAAGATCTCTCTGTTATCATCTTTTTCCTGTACTCTGGTGAAACTATGACAATTACTTATCTTCAAAATGTTGGACTTTAATGTTTCTAAGCATGTCCTATTATTTTATAAGGCATTCTGTTATTCATTTTGCTTAATCCCTAAGCTGTATGAGTGGAAGTGATGAAAAAATGGTATCATAGAACCTGATACTTTAATAGTAGTAATACAGTAAAATACATGGCAAACTTTCAGGTTCCTACTACCTGTATAGTGCTTTTCTGCCTGTCAAGTCTTTGTTTAGCGAGAGACCAATGATCTCTTTACCTCTTCCTTCAAGTAAATTTAATACGTGTTTATCTCGCCAGACACTGGCGTGGTATTGGCATCTGTTTTCATTTCAATAGGATATCTGTAGCCTAGAAGGATGGTTGCTCTGTTTTTCTGTCATCTGTTTCATTCAAAATTTGAGGTGCTTTATGTTGTCTTTAAGAGTATCATGTGTTACTAAATGGGAGTTTGAGGAGGAGGAAAAGCAAATGAGCAATGGGAAGGACTAATTCTACCTTTAAAAAGGCAAAATATGAGACTGTTCTCCTTCCTCAAATTCTGTGTTTGTCTTAACATCTGACTTGTACTCAGGCAACATGTGTTCCTTATGTGCTGTGGTGAGGGTGGGGAAAAATATTCAAAGAACCTTGTGTATGGAGTATTTGCTGAAGATGAATGAGTATCATAAGGACCAGAAGTTAGCACATGCACTTGAGAAGAACATACGTAATTAAGAGGATCTGAATAATTACTGTTCACCCTAACCAACTGAGTGAGGCACATGTGCTGCTGAGGCAGGTTGTTGAACGGAGATAATGCAGAGGAATGGAAGCTGTTCAGGAACACAGCTATCTCAGCATAATAACAAGAGTGTGGTGTGTATGTTGAATATGCTGTGCTCAGTGCTACCCTTACTGTGGCAACCTGTTGTTTCATTCAGCTATCCTGTTAAGCCTGCCTCTCTGAATGGCAACACCTGTGGCTAAAACCTTAACCTAGCCCATAAGCCAATGATGCTAGCAAAAGGCAGTTTCAAAATGGAAAATGAACTCCTATTCCTTTCTGGTTTCTTTGTTTGTTTTTCCAAACTAGGCTATTCCTACAGTTTCTTTCCTTAAGGCCAGTCTGTACCTAATTCACTTTACCACCTCTCCTTAGCTCAGTCTGGAGTCTAAACAGAAAAACGTCAGCTTTGCTAATGGCAGTTAGCTTTAGATCTCACCCCAACTGCTGTAGCCCAGGTTTGCCAACGGGACAATTCTGGCATGATTTTACGAAACAAGTTAGGGCAATAAAGGTGATGTAGTTCAATTCATTTATTTTGCTGTGCACATCACCCTGGAATGTCCTGCTTGCTAAAACTGAGCAATGAGTTGACCATTGCTTTTTGGTATCATCAGTTTAAACTGGTTCCTCGAGGGATAGCCTAGTAAAGCAGATGTTTGCTAAAGAATAATTCATTATTCTGCAACATGTAACTGTCCTGTGACACTTAAACAAACAAACAACCCACACGCACAAAAAAAGGCAACAAACAAACTGATGTTTGGTAGATGTAGTGTCAGAGAAGAATCTAAGTGAGTTTCTAAACTGTATTTTCTCAGTATTTCCACTGAGGCTCTCTTCCTGCCTCAGTAATGAAGGAGCAGGATTGGATCCCAAATGGTTCCTTTAATGCATCACCCAACTGGATTGTCCAAGTTGCTATGTGAGCAGCAAAACTAATGAATTCTGATTTCTTCTGGATTTACATTCTTTACTTTCCGGAGGCCAAACTGAATGACTAACAGATGAATCTTGTCTGCCTTTCCCTCTGTGGGCATGCCAAGCTGTGTCTTTACCCACTGATTTTCAAGAACTTGTGCAAGGATATAATTCTCCTTTAGACTCTAGACCTCTGTCAAGATGAATTTCAAATTGTCCAGCAAGCTCAAATGTTACTTTGGGGTGTGGGGAGTAGATGAATAGATGAATAGACAAGGAAACAGCATACTGAGATAAACAACGCTTTCTATCTTAAAAAAAAAAAAAAAAAAAAAAAAAAGAAATATAAGCCCTGCATGCAATATTCCTCAAGAATAACATTTTCTACAAAAGCATTAGGGACTTCTTGGCTACAGAGTCCTGAAATCCATGTAAAAGGCTGAATACACTAGGAATGATGTCTGGCACCAGTGAACACAGGCTCAGCCAAGGTGGTGTACAAACTATCAGCCTCCTTTAGCATTTTTGGTAGGATGGTGAGGAATTACAAATCTTGCTGTTGGAAATGTGTGTATACTGTTTTGAATCACACCTACATGTAGAAACATTCCAGATCCATTTCAAGTGCCAAAGCTTTTGCTATCTAGCCTGGAGGATACATCTTTTCAATATTCTTTCTGAAGTAAACTTTTGGTTTAGCTTGCACATACTATACAGTGATTTAGCACTTTTTAAAAAAACAACTTCTTTTAACATACTGATGTAATTGGAAAAGCATATGTGTATAACTTATTCCTTTAAACCTTTCCACTGAATTGAAATACTTAACATTTCTAAAGCCAAGCACATGATCACTTTAACACTGCATATAAAAGAGGGTTACTGCAATAAATCAGATGACTTGTTGGATATCTTTCCTTTTACTTCTGCTTCAAAATAAATTCCTAGCAACTTTGAAGAGATGACAGTATTATATTTGAGTAAAAAAATAAGCTTGAAAATGTAATGTATGTAGCTAACAGCTGTTCTTTTATTACATTTTAAAAGGTTGCTTCAGGTAAGGATCCATCTGTGGGAATGTGTTTAAGAGAACAGGAGACGTTCAGAGACAAACACTGCCAGTAAGTGGCTCACAGGACTTAGCCTACAATTCTGCTTTAAAGAAGCACTGGACTGACTTCCTACACCATTCTGACCCCAGCCAAAAAAATAAGGATGAGGTGAAAAGGTAGAAGCTGAGGGAAACATTTCTGAACCCAACAAGGGATTTCATTTTGACAAATGAATTGCATTTCATGACTTATTGCAGCCTTTTCTCTCTTCTTTGGTGTTTATATGTGAATATGTTACGCTTACATCTGGACTAATAAAAACACCATAGATGTATCATGATACCAACAGAGTTGTTAGCGCTTATCCTTGCCACTTTTGCTCCTGTCAGCTTCAGTTTCATACCAGGGGAAGCTAGTATAATGCTATCTATTTTAGGAGACTAAATCAGTGGTAGGTTTTCATTATGTTTGCAAAGAATTCTGAGATCTGAAAGTAAATGTGAAGGGTTATTGATCAGCCAGAGGCTGAAACGATGCATTCCTGTATTTCTGGAATCTCAGCCCCTATACACTTAGTCAGCTGAATACAGGAGAGCAGAAAAATTAATTCAGTTATCGTTTGCCTTTGTTATGGGTGTAATGTCTTCAAGAGTAACAACTGTCATTTTTCAGCTGGGTGGTTGAAGGCACATCCTAGACATGGACTAGAAGTGGTTGCAAGCAGAATGACAAAGTTTGCCAGCTCAGTGTTTATTTCCTGATAACCTACCATTATTGCATTTTTAGCCATTTATCTTTTTTCTTTTCCAAGATGTGACTCACTGAAGTATGTTTCCTAGCTGCACTGCAATCTTCGTTATACAAATCAGAAACAGAACACGTCTGGGTTTTACTTCATCTCATAAACATTGTGCAAAGACCCCATGTAAACACCCTGATTGTGTTAGCATTTAAATTCACCATAGATTTATCCCTTAATAAATGTAAGATCTTACAGATGAAAATAAACCAGTCTGTTTCAGCAGCAAAGCAAAATGAAATCTGGGGAGAAATAAATAAATGCTAAAATTTTCCAAGTTTCTTATCTGTAGAAAACTGTGAATGGTGTCCCAACAAAGGAAGTGAAAGCCATTGTCTAATCTGGACTTAGCACAACATTAAGAAGCGTCCTTCTATCAAGGAGCACTTGTCATAGTGGGAGTTATGCTGTTTTATTTCTGGTTATGTTTATTACAGGAAATAACCTGAGTATCTAGTAACAGAATATTTTTATGTTATTATTTATGTTTTAAATGCAAGAAGAATTGTCCTCACTTTCAAAGGTGGGTTTTAATGTCGACAGGTTTGTAAAGCATTGGACGGAGGAGAACTGGAGGATCTAGTTTAGAATATAAATCCTTTTAGCTCAGAGGCTACCTTCATTACATACATATAGTGCACTACAAAGAAGTGCTGACCCATGATTTAGGAGTCCAGTATTACTGGCTTTGAAGTACTTCATAAAATTCTGTGCATTGAATTATCTGCCATGGAATATAGCAGATAAGTGCATATGTTGTGAAAAATACACGTGCCCCTTTTATTGCCTCTTGCAGTTGTTTCCTATCCTGTCGTGTATTTGGCAGTGGACGTAGAAAGACCAGAAGATAGGCTTGTTCCCCTTTTGAAGACTTTTTCATTGTCTTTTTTTTTTTCTTTTGGTCTGGCAAGGAAGTGACTTAGAGCAAAAATGTGTTGGCAAGTCCAGTGACCCGTGAAATCAGTCAGAAATCAGATAAATCAGCTAAGGAATTAACTGCGGGAAATAAATTACTAAATAATAGAGCCTTCTCGTTGCTGCTTTTGATGCGTTTCTTACTGCATTGGACTCCTTCCATGAGATGCTCATAAGAAAAGCAGGAACTCAGTTCCCTTACCAAACCCATAAAATAAATGCAGTCTAAATAGAAGAATTTGCACATTGTTTAGAAGAAACTCTTAATTTGCTATACTCAGTAGACCTTACCATAGAGGTGGGAAGCTGCTCTAACAAGCCATATATGTCATCTCCAAAATACATGACAACTATAAAATTTTGACATGAAATTACATGATAAGTGCAAGATGTTTAAAAAGGGAAGGAAAGAAAGAAAGATGACAATTCAGTAGAGTGAAAACAGATTTGGAGTTCAGGTCTTCGATGATTTTATTTATGCAGTTTAGGTAGTTCATATCTCAAAATGTTCTTCAGGAAGACAAGGCAGTCTGCCTGGTAGATATGTCCTCCTGAGAAGCACTTGGAGTGTCCATGTTGGACAACACAAAGAGGGACTCAGAACATTGTGCAATTAACTGTGCTAGTGTCTGAGGAAATTTTCTTCTGCAGAGACTGATCATGTTAAGCTAAATACTACCACTTATCTTAAATCATTGGACAATGTTACTACATATCGTGTGCACTCTGGTAAATTAATGAAAGCAGATAGAAAAATGAGGTACCCAAGTCAAAACATGTCAAAAGAACCACTATGCCCCTTTTCCTCTCTTTTGGAGAAACTCTTGAAAGCATGAATGAGGGGCGGAGCAGAAGTGGAAGCAGAGGACTCAGTAGTTTCACTGTATATTTATTTTAGCAATCGTTATGCAACTGGCAGAGATTAAGTATCAGATCATACAGGGAGGCCAGGTGTTATCAGCACCTAACACTGTGTTTGCTTTGCATGGGAGTTAAATATTCATTGGCATTTCTTGTTGGAAGAACCTCTTGGCTATGACTTCTGCAATCAAAACTTGCCCTCTGACCCTTGCAGTTAGGTGCCATCATCAATCATTTTACACCCAAAGGGTGGTGGGTTGTGTTGCTGTTTATAGAGCTGGGAAAGCTGTGGTCTCAGTAGTGTTACTGTAAAACCTGAGGAAGCAATTTGGGCTGCATAAGTGGCAATGAGCTTTCATCAGCTTTCGTAGCCTCTCCTGCTTGCCACGTGCTGCACTTTGAGTGAGATAGTTTCCATCGCGTGGAGCAACTAACAGAGCTGGGATAAGGCAGCAGCTGAGAAGTAAATGGTATGGAATGGCAACCAATGCTGAAATGGAAATGGTTTATATCAAGCCAGCTTCTGTTGGCAGATGAAGGCTAACACCTGCTGAGCCACAGGGGTTTTCAATTGTTCTGTTAAATTTAAAAAAAATAAAAAATAAAAAATAATTAAAAAAAACACAAAAAACAAAACCCAAGGCTTATTAAAGAAGGTGGTTTGCACAGGTGTGAATACAGAGCCATGAAGTTCCTGAAGTTGCTCACAACTGAGTTAGAGGGCATTTTCCTTACAAGTCTGCTGGCTGATAAGTAGGGATTCTTCTGCTGGCTGGAAAGGGAATGAAACAGCCTGTAATCTGGCTCTGCAGCGAGTTTTTTTTCCAGGAACAACATAATTGCATTATAGAGAGTTATTTTAGACATTAAAAAATTAAAAACCAAATTAGTTTGCTATACTTACACGATTTCGCCCTCTGTTCTGGATTGTTTTAAGGCAATGTCATCAATGAGCTTGGAAGCTGTTGCAAAGTGTACGTAAGACGCCTGATATGTTTATTCATGGGAATTTGGACTTAGGGAGCTTTTTCTTCCTCTGCATTTATCAAAGCAGTACCTTTGGCTATGGAATTATCTGCTCTGACTAGAAGAAGAGACATCCCTCTTTTCTGAAGTACAATGAGAGGAAAACAGGAAATATGCTACAAGAAAACATTGTTCTGAGAGGTGATGGGATGGCTCATTAAACAGACATCACCTATCTCGGATGTGCTAAGATGTGAACTGGCTAGCTTTAAGCAGTTTAATATTACTCACCCATATTTATGTTTTATACCTGCCAAACTCTTTGATCACTGTTTGGTGTGTGTGTGGCTTTGTTTTTTCTCCTTTTGGTGGTGAATTCCTAAATGACTGTATACATGAATTATTTGATTTCTGAGAGTGGAAGGGTCTAGATGTAGGAAAAAAGCTTTTTTTTTTTTTTTTTCTTTTTGTGGATGGGAGTGGAAGTGGTGCAAGTGCCTAAGAAAATCTGTTCTCCCTTCTAATTTTATGCATTTTTCACAAGTTCTGATATACCTGGCCATTTTGGTGTTTATAGAGGGTAAAAAGCCCTCAAATCAGATTTCTTTACTTACCTGAATTTTGAGGGGAATTGTGCTTTGATTAGTAAGTTTTCAGATTGTGGATTTGATTTGACAGAGTAAGAAAGAAGTATGGAAGGTAATTTACGTGCGTTGCTCTAATGAAGAGGATTTTTTATTTTGCCACTTGCTGTGACCGTTTATTCAATAGAAATTTTATTTTAAACTTAAGACAGAGCGTTGTTGATAGAGAATACTGAGTTGACCCTAAGGACCTTGCATTATTCTTCTGCTGTCTTTACCCTTGAGCTAACTTGAACTCTAACAGGTGGCTTGCCCAAACTGCAACCCTATCCATAAACATAACCTTCAGCTGAAGCGTGTGGTTGCTCTTCACTTGACTGGCTCTCAGGGCGTAGATTAAAATTTAGCTTAGGGTGCCTTATTTGTTGTCAGAAATGCTCTGTGGGGCGGATGAAGCTTGCTCATGCATGCAAATGGGACAAGTTTTCCAGTGCCTTCCCAGGCTCTGCCTTTCCACAGTTCAGTGGGAAAGGGCTCTTGGAAAAGCTACAATTACATGGGAAAATGCCAAGTGATAAAGCCCCAGCATGCCCTATGGGCCTTCACTGCCCCTCCTTAGGGAGAGTGCTGCCATCACGAGCCGCACACAACACTGGTGCCAAGAGGTGGCTGCTCTCATCTGGGCAAGGCCAAGGCAGGAGGGATTCTCCTCGTGCTGCTAACACGTCATTGAATATCTGGATTTCTCCACCAGAAATGAGGTACACTCTGACAGCGTGACCTTGCACAAATCGATTCTGCTTTAGTGCTTACAGTCTCTTTCAGAAAATCTTAGATATGCAGTCCTAAGGTCTTCTCACAGCTCTTCACCATGTTCAGCTGTGTGGTCTGGATGCTTGAACATCTCCAAGAGCAATTACGTTAAAAGAGAAAGCTTCTTTGCTGTGAAAAGGATTCTGCCAGTGACAGTGCTAGAACAAATGGGGACTGAGGGAGTTTGGAGGAAGTAATGTTCCAACTTCACCCTTCAACTTGTAATCAGTATAAATGTGTCAAAACAAAAGACACATCCAAGAATATTTCTATCCCTTCAAAGAGATGGACAGAGTTACAACCAGTTTTTTCATAGTTTTGTTTTATGCTTAGCCAGTCTCTTGAATTATGTAATGGAAACTTAATCCTTCCATCCTGCAAGCTGTTTTGCAAGACCAACAACTAAGTCCACCTGCTCAAATTTGAAGAACAAAAGGATTTTTAACATTTGTTGTTCTTCTACGAAAATATTCCTAAGTGCTCTGGCTAGGCCTCTTGAAGGCAAAACTAAACTTGAAGTTCAGGAATGATATTTATCATGACCTATAGTACAATGCTTTCATCAAGGTAGCAGACTTGGACTGCTTACATTAGAAGGCTATATAATTCAATCTGACAAGGTTAACAAGAAGACACTTCCTCTTAGCAAACCACAGTTAAATTCCTGCCTTGACCTGATTCTTCAAACGTCTAAAAACACCCAGGCTGTATTTGGCCTGTGGTTCCTTGCGAGCCACAGCTTTTGTGGAAAGTGCAGAAGGATCTCTCCACAAACACACACAAGGATTTCATGATGCTGAGTTTGCAGACAGCCTGCTGAATGGCAGTAATTTTTTTCTCACAATTGCTCTGTCAATAACAGAACTGCTTGGAACGAGTTTGCATGGGCTACTGCATCTATAGCAGGACTGTAATTGTTGCATGTGAATATTGTATTTGTATTTCATACTTTCCTGAGTATATTCATACAGCACAGAAGGTTAATTTTGTGTTCAGTCCCCACTGGGCTAAGAACAGTTCTATATTTTTCTGCTCTTTCTTCAGGCCACTTTATTCAGAGGGACAAATCACAAGTTACAAAGTATATGGTGAACTCACTGCTCATTGTGGGAGTCTCTCCCAGAAGTCCTCCTGACTTAATCTAAGGCAGTCAAGCTTTGAGTTTAACAGAGACTCTCCCCAAAGTTCATAGTGAAGAATTATTGCATTAAAAATGTTCAAAGATGCTAGGGTACCTTCCAGATGCTTTCTTCCCACCTGGCATGCAAAAAGTTGTAAACAACAGTAGGCTACAGGAATGTTCTTCTAAAACTGTATGATGGTATAAGCTTCCATACTGTGGAATATAATTTTTCTGGGAATGCCTGTTCCTGCCAGTAGAGCATCCCCTCTGGATTCCTGAAGGGCCCTGGCACCAAGGAGGAGGAAGAGTTCTTTAGTAGAAGAGGGAAATAGGTAGGGTGAAACGAAAAGGAAATGCCTGGCTGAACAGAGGGAGGAAAAACATCCCTGACAGTGTGCCAGGATGTGTCCAAAGGAAATGCTGGAATCTCCCTTCTCAAGGGACTTTTTTTTTTTTTTTTTTTTTTTTTTTTAAAAAAAAGGCAAGCACTAGGAAATGTACTTTAGGGAACAATATTGCATTGGCAGGGAAATGGGCTGGATGATCTAATTATTTTCCATCTTTAACTTGTCTAGGTTTGAGAACAATCCAGATCTCTTTAGCTGTTTTTTTTTTTTTTTTCCTACTTATTTCTAAAATATTGTAAACTGGGAATTATTTCTTGTAAAAGATAATTATTTTTGATCCATCAGTCCCAAGGCTAATCAAATTCTGACCTTTCCTGTAACCTGTCCTCCTTTCCAGAACTGTGGTGGAGTACGAGCAGTTACAGCTGTTTTCTGCAGTGTGCACATGCGGAGTTTTGGGGGCAGTAAGACTTCAGTTTCTTGTGGTCTACTATTAGTGATCCTCTACAAGTAAACCTGTAAAGTTGGGATAATAATTCTTCAAAAGCCTTGACATTACAAAGTGCTTAGCATCACAAATTCTCCATGGGGTTGCTTGTGGTAGGCAGGAGCTTGTTGCATATACTTTCTCAGCTGGACAAGGATATTGCAATTAAACCAATATCCTTTCCCAAATGTCTTCACAAAATCCGAACTTCTGCTTTCATGTGATGTTCAATTTTTTGACAGAGGCTGATGGCTTCATGGAATGAAGGCTTTTTTAAAAAAAAAAAAACACACAAATTTTTAAAGGCTAGTTACTCAAATGCTATGTTCTAACAGGATGAAATGCACTTGGGTGCAGTGCCCACTCGATCTCAGAGGTATTTATATGCCCCACTAAGTGCTGAAGGGAGTTAGAGGCCGTGTTTCACTGCCTCCCAACAGAAGGCTGAGTAGCATTGCATTGGACAGCACTTGGAAATGAGTGTAGAACCCTACCAGATTTTAGGACCTAAGTCTGTCTGAACTTCTGAGTCTGAATTACTTCTGCTTACAGCATTAATTACACGAGCAGCTCTGTTCATTGCTTGTTTTGATCTATAATTTAAATAGAAACTTTTTAAGAGTTGGCAGCATTGGCACAGTTGCCTTTTAAGATAAATGGTGTCAATTTTATATGAATTCAGATCCTGTGAGAACTATGGCTTTCATTTTAAAATAAAACATGGACCAAAGCTTGGAAAATACCAGTCTAATGGTTGGAATATCAGTAGACAACTACCAAAGTCTTTTTATCTCATTATCTACAGGTTGGTTTTGTTTGTTTTTCTGTAGTTGAAGGCCAATACTCTGATACATCAAATAGAGAGGAGGATTGGTGGGTCTGTGTTGTTTGCAATAAGTAGTCCTGAACATGAAGACCTTGGTGAGCTTGAGAGAAATGCTATGGAGAGGTTCCTGCTCTGAAGGCTTTGGCAGTGGGCTGATAGCCCTGCTTCATGTCCCAGAAAGCTATTGTTGGAGCTCTGCCAACAGCAGAAGCCAGGTTGATTATAATGCACTGTTGAGTTCAAACTGTCCGCATGTGTTAGGAAATGGATTGACTTGTTTCATCCCCTTCTTAACTTTTAACACTTTAGAGTAAATGGGAACATAGTGTGTTCAAAGAAGTAGTAGGGAACATAGTGTTCAAAGAAGTGCAGTTCACATATATTCTCGAGAAACTCTAATACAACCAAAGTCCCAAGAGATGGTGTCCAGCTACCTTCATTAGAAAGCAGTCTAATTGGGTATTTTCTGGATATTTTACCAATTACATGGAAACATTTATATCTTTTTTTCAAGAAGCAAAATGTTTTAAAAAAATAAATATGTATCAAGGTGCTCAACATCGCATTACAACACTTATCATGAAAGAGTTGCTGAGTTGCCTGGCCTTTAAACATGGTGATTTCACATAAAAAATAATTATTACGAAATACATAATCAAGCATAACTATTAATTTTTTAGAAATTGCTAACAAGCTCTGTAGACCAATGCAAAGGGCATTTCTAACTTCAAAAGGGAAGAGCCTTTCAAAGCAATGCATGTGATAAATGCTTGTGACAAAGAAAAAAAAAGGATTTGAAAGTCAAAAGGAGTTGGGGTATGAAGGATCTGACCTTTTTGTTTGTAGACTGTGATGTCTTTTTTACAATTTCTCTGTGAGTTGTGTGCTGTGGAAATATATTGGAAAACAGATAATTAAGAGAGAGGGAATAAAGACATAACCAGAGTATAGTATTTCAAAAGCATATAACTGCAGCTTCTGTTCAAGTCAAACTATTTGGCTGACACACAGGTGAGCCAAGATTACTGTGGAATGTGAAGATCACAAAGTGACATTTCACTATTACTTCTGCAGAATGTAAATGTCTCCAATATGTTGCTGGGTTTCTCCTCTCCCTTGCCACAACAGATTTTTTTTCTAAAATAATGACAGTAAGAGTTCTTATATATTATGGATTTAAGCTAGTGTGAGTATGGTTTGTTTAAAGGCAAGCATACACCACCTGTAGGTCTTCAGCTGACTTTGTTCTCATTCATTTAATAAGGGAACAGTAACATAGAAGATACCTTTGAGTTGTAAATGTGATGGTTTTAGTGTTGTGCCATTCACCTACAAGGTATAATTTACTTGCGCAAAGAGCCATCATCTTTCCTATCCCTTATTTGTATATGTCAAACACAGCGAAGATTATATTGTTTCAATTTGTCTTTTGATTTTATTTGATGTTTTATTGTCTTTCTCAAAAACAACTCATGTATTATCATGTGTACAGGCACATGTGTACACTTGCATAAATAAAAGATTCAGTTCAACAAATCAAAGACTAAATAAGAGCAGATAATTAATTCTGACCCAGTTTAAAAGACATCACATGAAAGACTCATGCCAATGGTGGTGACTCCACTGGCTGAGTTACGCATGTCTGCTTTGGGTCAGGGTCACAGGGCACATGAACAGCTCAGGTAGGCAAGACTGTAAGTTCTTTACAACAGAAATCATGTAGGTCTATCCTTGAGTTCAGTAGGTATTCCTAAGCAGTCTTTGGCATGTCATTACTACATAAGCTGTAATCAGTTTGCCATCCTATCCTTAGGTTGGATATTAGGAGAAGTCTGTACTGAAAGGGTTGTGTGATGTGGGAACAGGCTGCCGAGGGAAATAGTTCAGCCTCCATCTGTGGAGGTCTTCAGGAAACATGTAGATGTAGAACTTAGTAGCATGGCTTAGTGGTGGACTTGTCAGTACTATGGTAAAGGTTGGACTAGATAATCTTAGAGGTCTTTTCCAACCTTAACGATTCTAACTGATGTTAAGGGGTGCATCATCACTGTGTTTTCATAAATGGGAAACATGAAAACAACTTATACTCAGACTTACACAGGTTGTGGGTGGCCTGATTCCTGCTCAGTGGATGTTAGGTGCCTGAATAATGCGGGTGTAGATTCTGCATCCAAGTCCTGCAATTGAAATGTGTACCTTCTTGGTCCATGTGTTAACTTTTGCTCCAGTAATGTCTTATTTTATAAAATACTCAGTAAGGAAGATATCTCAGTGTGAAAGCAAAATACCAGCATTAATTTTCATTTAGAAGAAAGTAACAATGTTAACAAACCACATCCATCTAAGAATCTACCTGTAAAGAAGGGCTCTCTTTTGGATCAGAGATATGGCAATGAATTACGATAGACTTTCAAGGCTGCAGTTAATGCTGAGAGCCAAATACTTTTGCTACACTCATAAAAGTGCTGATCCCTTTGTGAGCCTCTTATGGAGAACTTGAGTTAGCTATCATAATGAGGAACAAACCTGTTGAAAAGCCCATGCTAGAATTCATGATGTTGCCAAGTCTTTTAAGAAAACAAGCATTTGGTTTGTTCCTGCTACAATGAAAATATCCTGAAGCTCTCAAAATCAGAGCATTCAACATTAACACAGTGTGTTCTTAATTGAGACAAATTTAGTCTGAGCCAGAGGCCAATCAAGAGAAGGAACGTGAAGGTTATAGCCCTTCTTGAGCTTGGGTAAACCCATCCATCAATACCTGTTTGTGTTCAGCAGTTACTGTTTTGAAAACATTTCTATGTTGTAGCAACATGTAAATGAAAAATCGGGCAAATTCTACCTGAGCCTGTATACTTCTGTCCTACGTTCTATAACTTTTCATGATTCAATTATTTTGAGTATTTTACATCTCTTAAAATATCTTTGTTTATGATAGATACAGCTGAGGAAAAATATTGTTTTAAGGGCAAGGGTGGCTATGAATAGTTGATTAAACATGCAAAGTAGGTGCTAATTCACTTTTCAGAGTTAGGATCAATAAATCACAACTGAAAGAGCTGAATAGAGGAAATAAACCCACTTGAAACTGACTCAGCAATCTTAACATTTGTCTAAATCATTGAGCGGTTTGTTTAAAAAAAAAGTCTAGGACAGATTCAAATAGTTCTTTGGGTTGGGGAGGATTCCACTTTTGAACTGGAAATACTTTCAGTCTTTTTAAAATTCCTACTACTTCTGTCCAGCAAAAGTTTAACTATCCTACGGTACGTCAATAAGAAAAACATATGTTCATTTGGTCTCTACACTTATAAATTCTAAAATCTATGTCCATTAAAATAAAATGTTATTGGATGAAGATTGTTTTTAACTGATTATTTTGAGTAACCCTGTGATTGGATCTCTAAATTTGGGCATCTGATAAAGAGAAGGAAGGCATGTTTTGCCTAAAAAATGAAATAATTGTCTTTGAGCTTAGCTTCACTCTACAGAGTGGAAGTCTTCAGGCTGTTTAAAGTGATGTGCTTGAATCTCCGAACATTTTGATAGTCCTGTTTATCTTCCTTTTGCAAATACAGAAACAGTTTATCTTTCTGTCTGTCTGTCTTTCTGTCTGCCTTTCTTTCTTTCTTTTTAATTGAGGATATGATCTCACGTTCACAGAGCTGAAAGACTTTATTTGGATATAGATTCAAGCCTTTTAAAAACTACTTACCCTAAAGAATGTATAGAACCCTCCTTAAAATGTCTGATTACTGAAACAAGGGTCTTGGTATGTATGCATAAGAAATATTTAATAGAAATGTGCTATTTCTCCAAGTCAGAAAAAGGACTGCACAGAGAAACTTTGCCAGATGACACCAGGTCGTTAAGTGCTTTGTGAGAAAAATCTTGGCCTATCCTGCTTACTGATGAAACTTGCTTTCCACTTCAGTGAGGCCAACATTTCACTCATGGATGATGCCCTGGAGATTACCAAGAACATTAAGAAAAATTTCCCATCACCTCTGATTAATTACCCAGAGTAACAAGATATCCCTTGGGCAACTTGTGTCTCAGCTATAGATAAACATTGCTATGTGAATTTTAATCAAGTGCAAACTCTGCAACAAGCAGGACAACTTCACTGTTACAACAGTCACTGCTTAGGCAATAAAGCAGTTCAACAAAATCTGTTGAGACTCTGATTCACAATGAAATTAAGTGTTATCCAAAATGATGGTACCAGTTTGGGCTGTGCTGAATAACATGCAACTTAATGTTTGATGGATTTGGGACAAGTATTATAGAATTATAAAGATGGGCATAAACTTGATTGCTTTCCATTATGGAGGTGTATGGTAGGTGCACACTTACCTAACGTTGTCACAGCCTGGGTTCTCCCAGACACTCACATCCAGTCCTTGGCTACAGTGATCCCATACACTCAGGAAAAATTAATATATTCTTCTGCAGTTAATGTGAAAAGAGTTCTTGAAGAGTTTAAACTCCCTACGCTGTAAAGAACTCAGAATTCTACCACCCTGTGTTCATGTTGGCAGCCTGGTAGCATAAAGCTAGAATGATGGTCATTACTCTCTAATGAAGAAGAAGTAAGTTATGAACTTTAATGGTTCAAGTGTGGATGGGAGTTGGGGGCATAATGGGAGGAAAGAAGCACCCTAAAAAGTCTTTAGTAGAAATTAATCTCATGTATCAGAGTTATTTGCAGAGAAACTTGGGAAACTATATTGGGCAGAGTGTGGAATGTATCCATAAAAATCTCAAATTCTTTCTATAGTACAAATACTGATTTTTTTTCCTGAACATTCCTATGTATGTCTTCCTATCAGTTAATGTATTTACAGTATTTTCTACCCTCAGTGAGGATACGTAGTCAATTATCCAATTACTATTTTTCATTATGTTATAATACGCAAGTAACTTGTGAATATCACGGTCACATCAGATTAGTACATTGGAAGAGTTGGGATATGTGTCCTCCTTTGGCTGGGTAAATAAAGCCACCACCTTTCCCAGCACACTTTGCTGCATATATATTCTCACATCAGAAATAACTTCATAAACAGAATAGTTCCTGTTTAACTCTGCAAATACTCATTTAGGATATATTTTTGTTTTGCTGATTCCCATTTTTCAATGCTTTCCTCCCTCTCATTCAGTCCTAAGGTGAAGATCTGCTTCTCTCAAAACTGATGTGGAGGCTCTATATGCCTTGAACCTTTTCCTTTGTGCTATTTGTACAGAATGTGAGAAAGCTGGAATACTGGAGATGTAAATATCTCAAATCTGTATCATTCAAAAACTTGGTGCATGGACATGTCTGTAGTTCTCCAAGAAGTGTTCTGTGATAAAGAAGTGTAGTTCATTGCACTTTATAGGTGGGTAAACACAAAAGTGGAAAAGTTAAGTAACCATAAAGGCAATGTAGGGTATACAGAGATGGTCCCTAATTTCTGACTAAAAAAAAAAAAAGGAAAAGGGAGTGTGTGGCAGGATTAAATTAAGAAATAAATAAGGCAACTATAAAACCTACCAAGATTACTACTTGATTTTATCCTGAGAAAAGTTTGATTCAGAAGTGGCTCCTGAGCTGCTAGTCTTTTCAGCTTGCTTGCTATGCACGTCTGCCCACCTGTTGTTAATTATAACATCCTATAAATCTAATGTTAGAAGACTGGCAATGAGACACAGTGCCTGTACTGCCTTAGCGGATGCTCTAGGAAAATAAATTTTCAGGAGTTTATTCCTGGATGAGCTTCTGCGAACCTGGCGTTGTCATGTTCTGATATTTCTATTAAGAAGAACACAAGTGGATGTCTCTAAACAAATAATATCCTGGCTTTATATAGCCATTGTTGTTTCGAGCACCATATCAACAAACACTGATGGGAAGCTGTCATTTAATAAATCAAAATAGCTTTCTTGGTAATAAATATTTTTCTTAGAAACCACATTATTCTCTCTTCTGTGGATCATATGACTCTGCAGTTCCTGAATTTTTTGACTTTACTGGAGTAACAAAGAAACGTGGGAAATAATTCAGCATGGTGAAATCATTCAGCTTAGCAAAGCCTATGTTGTGGTTAGAACAACTTAAAAATACCTGATTTCAGGCATATGTGACCAGATTCTTCTGTTTTTCAGGTAGCCACAACTCAGCTGAACTGCACAGTGTCACCTTCCTGAGATGAGGAAAGCATTTAGCTTTGGCTAAATCACTTGGATTTCATGTCCCTCCAATGCAGAACGGTGAAGAAGGGTGAGCAATATTTCCATCGCACAGGATGGGAATTAATTTCTTGTCTGTATGGGCTTTGAATACTTTCAAAAAAAGTAAAGGGGAAAAAGAGAATGCCATGAATCATTGCTATTGACTCTGTTCTACATTGGCTGCCATTCAGATAACTTCCACTTATATTGATAAATAGGTTTTTGTAGTCAGCAGTGAAAAGAAACCCAATAGAAAAAAGGGGAGGGGAAAAGTAATTTGAAGAATGGAAACACATACAAAGATGTATATGATTATATTATGTGTAATATGATATGTATGTCAGTGATAGCAGTTTAAATTTAGATTGGTTCTAAATACAAATCCTGTAAAGACATATGCACATAAATATTATAAGAAATGTCATATTGCATTTAAACGGATGTATTCACAAATGTAGAATAACTTGCTGACAAAGTCAAACTGACAGACCTTTCTATTGGCATTACTGATGACTAAGTTGGTCCAAAATGTTTATCGTCAGACTTTACTAAAAACACATAGGCACTTGCATGCTTGTATATGTTTGTGTATGAAATCACGTTTCACCCAAAGACTATAAGCAATAAGCACTTCTGTAAAAACAAAACAAAAAAACCCACCACCAACAACAAAACAAAACAAAACAAAAAAACCCTGCTCAGTAGAAAGCCCTTCAAGTTTTCTAATGTGTGCTAAGAAGGTCATAAAAAGTTGATAAAAGTCAGAGGATTCATATTGTTTTACTGGGATCCTTTTACAAGTCGCTATTGATATGAAGATTGGTATATTCTTCCATTTATTTGTTCCCCAATTATTCAACATTCTACAGCAAAGATTTTAGTATGCCTGGGTGAGAGCTTTTTTTATAATGAAGCTCAATGTGGGTATGAATGTATTTATAAAGCTTCAGTGGCTATTGGCTCTGCTTGCTACTAAAAATATGGTTTTGATTACTCTTAAACCTCCTGATTCAACCTACTTTGGGAAAGTTAAGCTATATTGTTTTTTACTGTTCACATGACATTGTGTATTCTAGCTCAGTTGAGATCCAAGGTAAAGTACAGTGGACCTGTACTAAAAGAAAAACTATTGCAGCTGAATTGAAGCTGAAAAGTAGCTTAAGGAATATTAATAACAAAGGTAGTGAAAACAGTTCTGGTTTTAGGCAAACAACTTGTCAGTGGTTCAAAATGACAGTTTAGGAGACAGATAGGACAAAAAATTGCTGAAAGTATACAGGAAATATTATGAATCCTTGGAAGAAAAAATTGGAGTAATGTTTGTTTAACAGGCAGGCTTTAAATGACCTCAAAAAAATTATGTGCCACGTTGGTTACTGCCCCGTAATAGAATTTCATTACTTTGAAAGCAAATGTGGAGCCTGAGGCAACTTTGTTAGGTATACTAGTAAGAATCTCTCTATTCTCTAGCTGATCTTCCTATGCACCTACATCTGTGTCTTTCCCTTTTCCTCTTGTTTGCTTTGGTGATAATACAGTACCCTGTTTATTTATGGATCACATCTAAAGCAGTTAATTCTTTACACTGAGTGTTTTCTCTGATTTAGTTCATCACAATTCAGCTGCATTGGTGTGCATTTCTAGTTTTTTTCTTTTTTTTTTTAATTGAAGGGAAAAAAGAAACCACAAAATAAAAAATATGTTAAAGAAGAGTGATGTTAATATGAAAGATGTGCATTTCTACTAGGGCAACAAATAGAACACTGACAATATCTTGAATACTGATGTACCAGGAAAGGAGGGGAAACACTGAAGCTGTATGTGAATAGAAAACTCTCTGAGAATTTTGCTATGTACTTTAGTTCCAAAGCTAACTGCATCTCTGCATCCTTATGAGCCAGTGGCCAGGCTCAGAGCTACCTCCTGTTTTTGGGATACAGTTTGGCAACTGATGCCTTCTGGTCTGCACCCTAAGCTGCATGTTCCTATTGCTGACTGACCACATTGGCCACACACTGTGTGCAGTTCTGTTCTTCAGAGAAAACATGCCACTGTTGGCCAGGGACTGGTAAGCTTTCATGAATTCAGTTTTTCATGTTGAGCAGAAAATATTTATAAAATAACCTAAAATAGGGACATCCATCCTGCTATGCAAAGCCTTATCTCAGTGTGCAAGTGCCTGAGAAGCAGATGATCCCTCTCCCTGAAGAGCACCCTGACATTTGCTGGCTTTGGACATGGAGTTCTCTTCTCATATGCCTTGGGACTGGTATTTTCATGTAGTTTCTACCTCTTGTCTGTAAGAAGTTTTGACAAGTTGATTCTTTCAAAGCCAATAATTTTCCCCAGGAAATGAAACTTTGAAAGACTTGTTAATTGCATTGTTCCAGTATTAGATTTCTTCATTAATTATTCTGTCCTCAGTGAGTTCAGCTCTTAATGTCAATGCACCAAAGAATGTAGCCTCTGACATATCTATAATGGTTGTACAAAAGTATTTTAACAGGCCATGAATCCAGGATGTTGTGTCTATCATGCTGATACTCTATTTATGAAGGGAAAGGAGTGCACACTTGCAATTGCTTTCCAAACATAAATCCATGTGCTCATAATGCATTCTTGCTAAATTTATATTAATGAATGGAGATTGAATCTGCCTCCCTGTTAGCAAAATGTTGGTGTTCAGGTCTTTTTGAGTCAACTGATGCTATACTTCACAGCAAAATCTTCTTCACAGAAATATTTTTATTGTCAGGGAACAAGGGAGTCAGGGGTATCTTCCATAATGCATAAAAACAATTAAATTGTTACAAAGAAAATTACCTCAGCTTAATAGGAGAGTACTTTGCTGTAGCAGTTCTGATATCCAGACTCAACCTCCAGTAATGAAGAGATCATAACAGTGCGGATACTAAATGTGAAGGGTTCTGACAATCTGCATTTTCTTCCTTTCCTGGAAAGAGAAGGAAAGAAAGCATGTATGTTAACAATCTTCAAAATATTCAGAACATTAGAAAAATATTTTTTATTTTAGTTGAATAAATAAACTACAGAAAGTTTATTTTATCTTTCTATTTTAATATTTTTTTGAAGTAATCAAAAGTTAAACAGGAGGCAGCACAGGAAAACTGTGTTTGAAGCTGTTGCTCAGGTTACAAAGACACCATGAAGGGCTCACATTTAGTTTTATTTTTATGAGTAATATTGTCTGCATTCCCACATGATGCTTGTGTATAAGCTCTAATTCACAGTAAGCTGTAATTCTTTTTTTTCCTCTTTGGACTACTTTTCATATTATAACGAATTACTATTTTTATTCCTTATAATGCTAATTGTTCTCTCATCAGCAGTCAGTTTCAAGCTAAGAAAGTACTGAAGGACTTGAAGTGAAAGCTAGAAAAACTAGGTTGAAAAGTGAAATCTTTTGCTGCAGAGTGTAAACTCTCTGGTTTATCACAAAAAAAAACAAAACAGAAGACAACAAATTGAATCAACCAAAGCCTAAAACCTAAGTAGGACTTTTTTTTCTTCCCCCTCATAAACGAATAACAGTCGACAGTTCTGGAATGTGCACTCCTCTCCCATGAAAACATTTTTCCGCTCTGCCTTTTCCAAAAATCAAAAGTTCAAAGCTAGACTACTACACGTTATAAAAGAACAAATTTACCATGACACTTAAACAAAGACATGAGTCAGTGTATTCAGCTTTCTTGAGGGAGGAAGGAGTTATGTTTCTTGTTAAGGCAAGGTTTGAAGTAAAGAAATTATTTTTGTAGTTTTATATATCCCATTATAATTATTTATCTCCAAAGATATTCTATTTTACTGTACAATCAACGTTGCAATTATTTCCCTTTTTGTCACTGATATATTAAGGTTTACATAATTTCTCCTCAGAAAGCAAATTATTAACATCTTTGTTATATAAATGGTCATATGCAATCACAAACATCAATGTGCTTAGTATTATTTAGAATATCTGTGGCAAGCTGGGAGCCTCAGCTGCTTTTCTTTCTTATAAAGAGTGCTGCTTTTTGCCCCTGAGAGTGGCACAAGCAAGATGTAAGCATGTAAGCAGAGGACAGGCAAAATGAGGTGGCTTTGGACTGCTATGGGTAAAGCAACTTTTATCTGGAATAAGAAGCATTGACTTTTGTGTTGTCTTAAACACAGGCGTATAACTAATATATCAAGCAGCTGAATTGCTCTTTGTCGTTTTTAAAGCTGTCTAGGAAACTTGGAACACCATTTCCATTTATTTGGAGCAAGTGGCTGACTCATTTGTCTGCCTTGAAAAACCTCTACTTCTGTTCCCGAGTGAAGCAAGACAGATATTCTGGAAGTCACTCTTGCTGTACAACAGCAGAAAAGTGCAGAAAGTCGCAGAGCTCCTGCTAGTATTGGGCTCAGTAACCCCTAAATGTATGTTTGACTTTGAGCATGTTAAG
Source organism: Cygnus olor (assembly GCF_009769625.2). NCBI lineage: Eukaryota > Metazoa > Chordata > Aves > Anseriformes > Anatidae > Cygnus > Cygnus olor. Next base: position 94,076,226 of record NC_049169.1, on the reverse strand, counting down.
GGATGCAAACTTCTGCTTGATACTGTTGTAGCTTTAATGTGTTCAGTTCTTTCAGGCAGATTGAATCTGCAGTCTCGTGGTTCAGGGCTGAGATAGGCACAGATTTGTTGTTGCTAGAACAAAGGTCTGGTCCAGATTTACACCTTTGACACTGAATATTATGTTTGGTAGGACGGAACCAAAATCAGAAAATCCCTGAGCTTGGAGAAAGCTGACATCTGAAACCATATCCAACAGCCTTGGCCCACTATCAGGATTAATTTTTCCCTCATTAATGTGCAAAGACTTAAGTTCCCTAAGAAGAGCAGTGCTCAGTAACTGTATAATAGATATGCTCAAATGCAGGGACGCTTAAAATTTTTCTTCAATTTTTCTTTTTGAACCATATAGCTTAGATATGAAGCTATAATTTCTGTAGCTGCAGCTCTCTTCCTGCTGCTTTTGTAAGACGACGTGAAAGGACCTTACCTGGCAGTTACCCATAGTCAGAAGTTGTCTAAGCCTTTTTAAAACCCTGTTATATTTCACAGGGGAACACAGAGGGTGTAATGTAATCAACATAAATGTTTTTTTAAACTTTAACTTTTCAAATGGAAAAGTCAAGATTTTTCATTTGGTTGTTTTAGAGGTTTTTTAACGGATTGTGCCACTGCATTTTAGAGGTTTCAAACCGATTGTGCCATTGCATTTAATGTTGATTATGAACAAGATTATAGAAAATAAAGGGACATGGTCTGTGAGAAATACATTTCTAGTAAGGGAAAGCTCCACAAACAGTTTTGTTAGGTGAAGTTATATACCAGTGACAATGGCTAGAAGCACCAGGCACAGGGAGCCTGCATTAGGTGAGCTCCTGGGTAGGTGAACCATGTTTTGATAACCACTGGAATAAAGACAAAACAAAAACAAACTCTGCTGGGTAGACAAACTCATTTAATTTTTCAGATCTTTTATTAAATTATAAAAGTTGTCAAGAAGATTGTGCTAGGATATACATGTCATTAATAGCTGGAAGTAATTAGGTGGTAATGCCTTTGCAGAAAGAGGGCAGTTGATTAACAGGCTAGTGGTAACTACACTTGCTGGCTAGGTGTAGATGAGGGCAAGAAGGGGATTGCTTCCACCTCTCACTGGAGCCAAACATAGTCCTTTCCTGTATCCTTCTTGGTTTGGGTGGATGGGCAATGCAGGCAGTAATACCCCATGCTCTGAAACAGCCAGAACCACAGCTGAGCCAAATTTGAGCACCAGCCACTGTAATAACTATCACACAGGGCAGATGCATATTCCCCTGGCGCATGCTTCTGCCTCCTGCATTATACAAGCGAGCAGGAAAGACTCTCATCAGAGGTTAGGAAAACTGTGAGATTTATAACATTGGTGGTAGGTGGAACAAGGGAGACTGTCAGACCAAGAGGGCCAAATATTTTAAGCATCTGCTACAGGCCTGTGCCAGATGCAGGATACCAGACAAGATGTGCCATTTGTCTGTTCTTGAATGGAATTTCCTATGTCCCTAATACCAAGCAAACTCTGTTTATTTATAATATAACTACTTCTGATTTTGGAGAGATGATATACAGCACATTTCGTCTTTTCACGCTCACAACAATATTTAAATGCCTAAAAAGTGATTTATTTAGCTCTATAAATTCTGTCAGGCTTGGCAGTTGTTTTGCTTTGTCATGGGTGAATCTGCAAAGGCTGGCAAACTTCATTCAGGGAAGCTGAACCGTGTACTTCACAGAAGTACGGCTTTCTATAATGTTTGTCTGGGTTAAGAATGGGATCCAAGTTCTTTCAAGACCTGCATCAGTAGGCACTGGTTTCAGGTGACCACTTTCATGGGCACAAAAAGAAGAATGCCTTAAGAAATGCTGACTGACTTCTCCTGAAACTGAAGTTATATTCCACTTCTATGTGATAAGTAATAAGGGATCTCAATTAGTTCCCAAAGAAATCAGCAGGAATTTCAAAGAAAAATTTTTTTCTTGGAATATGTAAATGCAAAACTACAGCTCTTTGGAAACATGTATTAATTGTAAGTTCCATTTCCTTAAATGAGTTTCTAGACAAAATTAGAGGAGAACATAACCTTCCCAGAGTAACAATGTCAGAATGAGATCGATTACCTGGGAGTTGAGTACCCCAGTTTGGAGTCTTTGTGCTGCTTTACCGGTACTGAAGACATAAGCTCCAAGCTATGCTTAAGACCAGGTAGAAAATCAGTGCTAGGCTTCCTGGGACTGGAAGGAAAATACAACAGCCACACAGTAGAAGTTCTTGGCTCCAGTACAGGCCAACTGTGTGGCAGAGTCAGTCTTCCTTGGTCTTCTTTAATGTCAGCACCCTTCCCTGCCAGCGTGGGCATGGCTGCTTGCTTTGCTTCAAAGACGTGCCACGCTGGGCCTGTCAAACCTGCCAGCCTTTACCCTGGGCCCTTTCTGGTACCTCAGCTCCAGTGCCATGTCCCACAGTCCTTTTACAAGCGGACTGTGTCCTGATCACCTTGCTGCTCTAAGACTAAGACTTTTTGTGAACTGTTGCCAGCTCTTCAGTTCAGAGGAGGAAATGCCTAAGAGACTTCTGACAGACTTCTTTGACCTAGGCCCTCAATAGGCCCAAGTTTTGTTTTTTTTTTTTTTTTTTCTCACAGAAATCTTCAAAAATGCCTTGGCTTCTTCCAAGGACAGGACAAGAGAATTAAAAACAAAACCCTTAAAAAACAATAATAAAAAACAACAACTGTGAGATAGAAAAAGTGACAAGTTCTTGTTTCGAATTTGCTGACAAATACTGAGAGCCCACAGAATTATTAACTGTAATCCAAGTTCTTCCACTGATGTTCCCTAGAACTTTCTAGGTCACCAGCTACATTAAAACATGTGCAATTAACTGCCTGCATAAACATGCTGCATGAGCTCATCCCTTTCTGTCTTAATTTTTTTGTTTGTAAATTCGAGGCTGTAGAATTTGCCTGTGGTATTGTTCTGAAGTCCAGCTTCTGACTGCAGTTGTTATTACAATAAGAACTGCAACAGATGTCAGAACTGAGTGAAAGCCCTGCCATTTAGCAATTAAAGTACAGACTACAGCCATCACTTTCTTTTCCTTATTACAGGTGTAAGACCCCACATAACAGGAAACAAATGCTCACACTTGCTTCTAGATGTAGTCTTCTATTAGGAGAGTATCCATATTTTTTTCCCACTCAAAGGTTTTTCCAATACACTTAGCTGTTCCTAGCTGTAGCTAGAAAAGATGCAGCTGCATTTTTTGGCTTACATAGCTTGAGCTCAACCCTGAGCAACAACTTAGTCAGACCTGTTTTACAAAACTATTTCTCTGTAAACGTTTTCATTCAACAGTCCGCGTGTGATATCTTTGCTTCCTTAAAACATGTGAGTGACTGTGTGCCTTATCTTCCTATTACGAGTCTGGTTAGATACTGATTTGGGAGGTGGTTCAAAACCTGGGGCCAGAGATGAGACAGCGCTTAAGGAAAGCTCAATTCTTGGGGGGGTGGGGGGCAATCCTGTGATAGACAGCCCAACAGGCTGATGCTGAGTGACAGAAAGCAGCAAATTGAGTGGCAGCTGGGTGGATATAGTCAGCCTGGAGAAGAATTTCTAAACTACCCTTGAGTTCATGGTTTTAGAGAGTGTTGGTTTGCAAAAGGACCTCAGGTGAACAGAACATAAGACAAAGGATCCAGGCTGATTTTTTTTTTCTTTTTTTTTCTGTTCACTCACCTTTTGGGGTGCTCAGAGTCTAGAGGCAGGCCCTTGCTTGAGGCTTAGGACAATCTCTTATGTAGCTAAATCATGCAGCCTACAGAGGCTCCTGTAAGGAGGCTGCTGCTTACCACAGAGGTATAGTCCAGCCAAGAATAGCATGTGTTTCCTCCTCTGCATCTAGCACAACTGTAGCTAAGTGGTTGCTTATGTTCAGAAATGAATGAAATATTCAATGAAAACAAGAATCTTCACTGACGCGACCACTTCTTAATCATTACACAAAATACTGTTGTCTTGCCCAAGCGTGCCTGGCTCTCTAAGGATAATGGAGACAGTACAGTGTTTGGATAGCTGCTGTTTTTACTGAAGAGCGGGGAGGGTGTGCCTGTGTGAGGGCATGTTCACAAGAGTTTTATTTCCAGAACAAAATAGGTACATCTGGAAAGAGCATAATCCAGGTTGCCAGACTCTGGCACTGCTACTAGAAATAATCCCTTCTCAGGAAGGTACCAAAATGTGGCTGTCTGGTTTGCCCACAGGTATCTGGGCATTTTTCTTGGCAGGCATGGGTACTGGCAGCTGTTTGGCATTTTGGTTCCTGCCCCAACTAGTGTCTATTCTTTCTTTGCTGAGGATGGAAGGATATGCCTGTGGTTAAATCACTGGCCCAGGGATTAGGCAAAGTGGGGTCTGTTCAGATTTTAGTCTGCATCCTTGGCCTGGTCACTTAAGAAAGAATTTTGAAAAGTGCTCAGCACCCACAAACAGGATCAGATTTTTCAAAAGCGCTCTGCTTCCACTGAGGCTGTGGCCAGATGATCAAAGGAACTTTTCAGAAAATTTGGCTGCAAGTGCCAATGTGAGAACTACTGGGTGCTGAGCACTCCTGAAAATCTGGTTCTCATTTAGGTGCCCTGGTGGGAACCAAGCTCTCCCACTAGCCCCCATCATGATGGGAAGACACTTGATAATCTGGCCAGCAGCAATCCCTTGAAATGCTACACCAGCAAATTTCTCTGTGCCTCAATTTCCTCTAAAATGAGAGTGACATTGCCAGGGTGCTTGTAAGGATAAATTCATTAATGTATGTGATGTTCTCGGATGCTTCTACAGCAGGAGGGGGAGGTATAAGTGTTTGTAGTATAATATCTTTCCAGGCATACCAGTCATCTATGTAAGCAGGAGTGTGTTAAACACACTGGAGCATGAGTCTAGGAGTCAGCTTTTCGGTATGCAAAATTTTCAATCTGTCAGGTTCGTGAGCTGCTGCTCTTTATTTTGCTTTAAACCCCTAATTGTGAGTCAGGGCTCTGCCATAATAGGGGATGTAACAAAAAGATCAAAAAGACTCACCCTGAAAACAAAAAGATCAAAAAGACTCACCCTGAAAAGCCTTTACACTAAACAACATGAGGTAGGGAAAATACATTGGAAAGAAATGATAAAGCTGCTCCGTTCAGCTGTTTGCCACGTGAACTCCCTGCCTGTTGAATACAGTAGTTTTATCATGCTCTTTCCTCACATGATATTCTTTTCTCACATCTCACCAAAGTGGTTGGTGGTTTCTTATGAATTTGGGAGTCTTTAAATTTGAACTTATAAAGAAAGCAGCCAATCTTTTAAATAGATACCCATATGCAGGAATGTTTTTGGCAGGTGTTTTTTTCTGGTTTTAACACCAAAGAGCCTTGAATTTGAAATGGACATTTTAATTTTCTTTGCTGTTAAGTTCACAGTGGCCTCAATTTTGCCTCCAGATGGAGAAATCTGAAAGGTCCTGTGCCTCCTGCTGTGTGTGCTGGAGCAGCCTTCCTCCTCCTTCCGAGCAGCCCCTCCTCACAGGATACGACATTTTCTCTCCAGCTGACAGAGGAGCTTCACCCCTCCCTTTCCCCCCTATTTTTGGCCTTCCAGCACTGTCAGCATCTGTGCAAGCTAATGCTGCCCAGATCCTTCTCCAAGGGGCACCGAGGGCTGGCACGCAGAAGCAAAGCCCGCAGGCTGTATCTGCGAAACCCAAGAAACCTCAAACGCATTGTTTCCATAAATGCTCCTCAGCTGACTGGGCTGCAGGGAGTTTCTGTGCTCCTCAGCCCTTGCCTCTCCTTTGGGAATGGGAGGCGCAGGCTCCAACTCACTTTCCTGACCGCCTGTGGGCAGACATGGCGCTGATGCGAAGGCAGCTCAAGCCGCAGCACCACAACATGGGGCAGGAGGTGCAAAACCAATGTGCGGGGCCTGGACCGACCGACAAGGGGTCCCAAAGCGGGGCCAGTGGCCTGGCCCTTCACGTAGCCCACAGAGGGTGAGCTTTTGCCGCCTCACCGACGACATCATGGCCTGGCGTGGGAGGGCTGCCCCGGGCCTGTGTGGTGACCATTACTGGTGGTTAATGGCTGCCGAGTGGCGCGGAGCCATGGCAGTGCCCCGCTGCTGTGGGAGTGTGGAGCAGCCGCTTGGAGGTTCAGCTTGGTGCTTGACGGCCACTCCTGTTACAGCATTTTAAACAACAGCATTTTTTTGTTGTTTTCAGTTGTTTAGATTTTGTTTAAAGTGGAATACAGCAATGTTGCACCACAGTGTCACTAAGTTGAGTCAGCTGACACAAAACTCCACCATTGTGACAGCTTTGGGGCCTCAGGTATGACCTTTCACATGTTCTAGAGGCCTCAAATTTGTTTCATGAGTTAGCAGGCCAAAATACTCCTCCCTGTCACCTTTGGCGGCAGAGCAGGAGAAGCAAGGAAAGAAGGGAGGGTTGTGGCTCCCTGGGCTGAGGCCTGAGGAACTGTGTCCTGTGGAGAGCACCAGTTACTTCAGTTGGCTTCAGCGGGACCTGAAAGAGCAGCTCCGAGTCTCAGTGATGTGGCCGTTCTTTTGAAGGATGAGGCTGGATGTTGTGACTGACTATCATGCTAAAATTCCAGCCCTCAGTATGCATGATGAACATTGAAAATATAATAGACTTCTGTTCGTTTATTTTTTGAAATATTTGTTTTTATGACGTGAACGGTTAGAAAGTTGAAAGCAAGCGTAGCATAGAAAATGTCCCTGAGCAGTCACAAATTGAATTTGTTTTGCTTGTGTTTCACAGACCTTTTGTATTGAGTTATTGAGAGCATTCAGCATACGAGTGACAGATGTGATGTTGAAAATAGAATAATAAAAAATATTCATTGCAAGTGAATACTGAGCTCAATGAAAGGCAGTTTTTTGTGCTTGCAGTTTGAATCTAAGAGTAATCTTGCCCTTGACAGTGGGACAGAGAGAGATGCTGTAAGAATTTTGTGCCAAAACTAATCAGTAGTTTGGATTTTAGATACTGAATATTTGCAACTTGTTGCTTGAGAGCAACCAAAAGGCAGTGATGGTGACATTACAAAAGACAGATGAGCAAAATGGATTTCCTTTAAACTAAAACTTAAAAGCCATTTAGTAATTTTATAGCAGGACAAAATGAAAAACTTTAGTGCTGGAGATGGATCTTTAATCAGGAATTGGGCTTGGATGGTAACATACAGCCTTCTTTATTACCAGGATAGCATGTACAAAGGTCTTAGCTGTGGCTGGTAGTGCAAGCTTAGGGAGCAACCCTAAAACGCTTCCCATGTTCCCTGATGTAATAAGTTATGCTTAGATCACTAAAAGATAATAGTCTGTAGGAGGTTTTTGAGAACAGGAATTAAGAAATCACCCCTGCAATGGCAACTCTTGCTGTACCGCACAGGCCTCCTAAAGTCAGCTGCTCTGGTTGGATCTGCAGGACAGCAGGGATTCCTGTAACAGGCACAGAGTGTCCAACTGCGGCATGACGCTTCTGTGGAAGACAGAAGCTGCTCCTGCACGTGTACCTATATGTGCATACAGCAAAACAGCTGAGATCTCACTGCCCAGACTTGCATGCGACTTACGTAGCAGTAGGAACGCAGATCATCACAAATACTTTCATCCTTCAGTGGAGCATACTTCTAGAACTATTCATTAGGAAGGCCAGGATAGGATGGGACGAAATCTTTCCAGTTGTTGCCTTGTTAATTCACATAGAGAATTACTATTTAACAAGCAGGCAGGGTAGCTCTTGTGATTTGATGTTCAGCTTGTGAATTCTGAATTACACAAGTACTGAGTCTTGTACAGCATCACATCACAAATTGTACCCACAATAATTATTCCAGTCTCAACATACGTTCAAGAGGAGCCTAATAATGATTACAGATGTTTTTGAAAGCACAGCTGGATTTTACTAAGCTCTGCCCACCCTCAGCAAAAATCTTTCCATTCATTGGAGGGCTTGTGCTCTGTTTGAGAGCTTTTTATTTTTTTGTCCTCTTTGAGTTGACCAGAACTTGGCTTTGGCCCTTTAAATCCTCCTCCCTATCAGCTCAGCAACCGCAGAGGCAGTTTATTACTGAAAAGAAATCTAAGAATCAGTTTTGGCCAGCATTGTCTTGGAAAGTTCATTTTATTAACATGGTTTTGGTTTTATTTCAAAAACACTTTGACAAGCACTGACATTTTTGGAACCAGTAAAGCACAAGAGACTTACTCCTAAAGGCCTAAGCTTTGCATTTTTCTGTAGCGAACAATGTGATGTGCTACTATGGTAAATTCAATTCAAGCCACTGACTGAAAGGAAATAAGTACCGAGTATTGTCTTTTTTCCTTCATTTTCTAAAATACATTTTGTGTGAATGTTAGTGCTTGTGGGTTGTGTTTGCTTAACTACTCTTAGCTTATTTGCTTTTTATCTATAGTACAGGTGACAGATATCAATGCTGGCAACATAAACTTCCCTTGTAAGCCTGCTTTTATTTCTCAGCTTTGACCTAAATTAACTACCTTGCGACTCTTTGCTGAGGTTTGCCAACAAGGGTCCCAGTTGTGTGTTTAATATTAATGTCCATCAGCTAAGAGTTGGACTAGGATCACCTTATTCATTTACAAAGAAATACTGGGAAAAAATCTGAACGCTTTCTTTTCCTTTTTCTTTTTTTTTTTTTTAGGCAAGCTGAAAGAAAAATTCTGGTCTCTGAGCCACATAAAAGATCCTTGTTCTGATATTCTGCATTCACTGGAGCTCTACACGTGGTGGGAAGAATGGAAGGGCAGACCAGAAGTAAGTTGTTTGCTGGCATTAGCAGACTTGACTACTAGATTTCTTCAGCGGTAAGTTGACTGTATTTGGTTTGAGCGTCTCTGGGACTGTGCCACCATCAGTTCTGTCCCCTTGAAAATTATACTGAGTACGTGGGAGGCAATGTAAGCATCTCCATTTCAGTGACTGTGCTGTATTATATACGTCTTGTTGCTTCACCTCTTAACACTGGGTTTTGTTAGAACCTTGGTTTGCTCTCTGAAACTTTATATGGTCAAATGCTTTGCTTGAAGGTCCCCGTGCAAGTCTACAGTTTACTTCTGCCTACTTCTTTCCCTTCAGAGACAAGAATACAGTGGTATGTTGGTCTAGAAAGAGTGTCTGCTTTTTTAGTTATCAGAAAACTGCTGCAGATGTTTAAAAAATCTGACTTTAATATACCTTTGTTTTCTAGTACATCAGGCTGTCAGTTCTGACTATTCTGCCTTTAATAGGACAGGTTTTGTATATCCTCTATGTTGCTGTGATAGATTTCTAGGAGTTGAAGTGAACTGGGATACCTGATGTAGGAGTCTCTTAAGTTTGCAGTATATTTTGTTTTTTCATCTCAACTTTGTTTCAGAGTAGCTGCATAAATTATATGACCTGTTCTCCAGTTGCATAACCAGATTAAACAGGCCTTTCCTTAAGAGAATGGAAAAGGCCTATTTAGGTTATTTTTGGTTTTGTTTTAGGTGGTTTTGTTGGTACCATTTATTTCTTTTTGGCAAATGTGGTGTTCTCAGAAGCTGACCTTCAGAAGTGTTGTAATTTGGGATTGCTATGAGTATGTGTGATAACAGGCCAGACACCTCTAGACTAAGTATAGTGAACATAGGTATACTCCTCTTGAAGAGGTAGAAAAAGCAAGGTGTTCAAATGAGTGTAGTGTATGATGCATAACAGAAGGATGCTCTTGCTGTGTGATATTATGAATGGCGTAGCTACTAGCATGCTTCTCAAATCTTAAGTGGAAAGTTTCTTACCTCCCAGGATCTCCATATTATTTTTGAGTGCCCTCATGTTGAACTCAGTGTAGTTGCTAATACGACCCCGTGAATAACGATGTCCACATACGTGCACAGACACCACAGTCATCAGTTTACCGCTTGCACACAGCACTGGGAATAGAACTTAAGACCTTCGCCTCCGCAAACACAGCTGCTCATCTGGCTGTGGGCTTTGTAGCCAGCAGAGGGAACTGATAAACACTCTCATAGGGCTGCTTTATATGTTTTTTTTCTAACCAAAAGAGGGCACTGATTTTCACTCACTCCATTACATGTCACCCCTCAACAATTTCACCTGCCATTCACGAAGCAACAGACCTGCATTCATCTTGCTTTTGCTATGAAACGTGGACTTGCATGAAAAAGTTTTAATCATCAAAAGATGTCCCTAGACTGCATAGTGGTATCAATCCCCTGCAGTGCCGTTATGAGACATTAAATTCATTACACATCAAGACAATTACAGAAACACATCCAACATTTCAGGAGTATGGGGAGACCAAGCACAATTGTTTACTGATGTGTACAGAGAATAGGCACAGTTATTGCACAAGACCCACAAAAGGCTTCAGAACCTGGACTCATCGTTATCTTTTTAAACGCAGAGCTCCACAACTTTTGCTGAAGCAGCATTCTCTTAGCACAAAGAATAGATCTCACTTTCTTATGAAGGAAAAGCCATAGAAAGGGAACATACACTAGCTAGGGTTTTGTGTAAGTGAAGAGGTAAAAGTAACTTCTGTTCAGTTAAACATGGATATTTGGTGGTTTTAATCAAAGACTGATCGAAACACCTCTGTTTTTGTCTTTATTGTTCCTCACTACAGTAACTCCATTGAACCATTGCTCTTTTAGAAACATGACACTAGTGAAAATTAAAAATTATCTCCCTGTGGAAGGAAGGAACCTAGTGCGGTAGGATAATCAGAAAGCCAAAAGACAAAGGGAATATATGAGGATATATTTAAGCTTCAGGGATAAAGATGTAATCTTTCCTGCCCTGGGTTATATAGGAAGACATTGAACAATTGGGCTGAAAATACTCTTTTGGAGGTGTGCTTGTGTACATATGATTATCATCTTATGTTCTGCTGCAGGTGGTGATATAACCATTAATCATTCTTTTTCTAGTCCTTATCATTCCTGCTAATCTTCTGCATCAAGCATCAACACATTCATTTTTCTTGATAATGCACTATTCATAAGACCACTCTTGTGTTACCAAGATTGAGCTCATACGGTTAGGTGTTGCCTGTTGTTTCTGGTCCATGGCAGTGGATCTGTGCTTGCTCATTCTGACAAGATTGTGTTAGTCTCAGCTAACCACAGAGGGTAAGAAAGGGGTGTCATTTGATTATTTATTTATTTGTTTTCCCCTCCAAGAATTAGTTTCAAGTCCTGTTAGGGGTTTTTAAGTGGTTTCAAAGGAAGTTCCAAAGTGTTAAGAGTGAATTAGATTCTCTCAAGAATTTACACTGAAATTCTCCCTGCTGTTCAGCCCTAAGGAGTCATGCAAAGACAGATCAGCTGCAAAGGGATGGACTTTATAAGGCTGAATATGAAATGAAGTTTGGGATTAAAGTGCTGGACTGGAACTTAGAAGAACTAAATCTGACTCTCTGCTCTGCAATGGATTTTCACTGTGACCATAAGCAAAACCAGTCCATGTGTTTAGTATCAGAATGGCTAGAGGAGACACATATCTGCCTCACAAAGAGGTGGTGAAAATAAATTCATGAAGACTGCAGCGTCTCTCAGTCAGTGGTAATGGCAGGCCACTGAATAAATAGTCAGTGATAAATTTGTCCTGTATCTAGTACAATTATACCTTTTCTATGTATCTAGTCTGGCACTTTTAACATCAGTGGGAATTATTCTAGTAGTTTCACTGGGCATTTATACCCTAAATGAACACCTTAAAAAAAAACACACACACAAATGCGACCACCAAGAGAAGCGGCTAAGCATGCCTGCTTAATACTTTACTGGTCTATGGCTGAAAAATTAATATAGTCTCATTACCTTTACTTTTTTATTCTAAAATATGAAGGTTATTCCTCAAAAAATCCAAATTCCTTTTTCTCTCATTGTCTCAACCTTTTTTATTATGGTTATAGCAATATTTTAAAGTGATAGATTTTTTTACCTTAATATCAGTACATTTTGATCTTATAAAAAGGAGTTTCAGGCCAGCACACAAGTCAATAAAGGCATTTCTAGGCATCCAAGTTCTCTGTGAGGCATGCTGCTTGCAGTTTCCCTTCATCCCCTGCTGCAGAGTGATGCTCAACTGAATTATCTTCAGCCTAAGAGAAACTGCTCAGAGGAGATCCTGATCTAAATTAGACACATTCCTTTCAACAGAGTTTTCTTAATATGCCCTGCAATCCATTTTTGAAATGCCAAAATGTTACATTTCACAGCAGGCTTTAATAAAAGATATTTTGCTATATACATTTTCTTGTGGCAAATGCATTTTTTGAAGTTTTCTTATTGAAAATTGCACTGTTAGAAACTGATATATCTGATGGAGTAAAATTCGGTATCAATAATGAGGCTTTACTGCCAGATTTTATACATAAATTCTGAATGCTTTGCACTTAAAATCACATATCTGTACTTTACAAGAGAAGTTTTTTTGGAGGGGGAAGGGAGATTTGCTATAGAAGTCTGATGTTAACTAAACAGTCAAATTTTGTAGCTCAGAGACAGAATGTCTGTTTTAGGAATAGAGCCTATTGTTTTTTCTCACATCTTCTATGGGCAACTTACATGGATTACCTGGATACAATTACAGTTTTACTGTAAGCCTGCTATAGAAAGTACTGTACTTTGTTTTTGAAGAGTTACTTTTTTTTTTTTTATAGAAAAAAAAAGATACTTATGTAATCTTCCAGGCAAATAGCTGAAGGCAATGTTCGCTTTTTCTCCATTAGATACAACAAGTAACATGTAAAATACAGGGAAAAAAAAAAAAACAACTCAGAGCATCTAGAAAAGGGCATTTTGAGCAGAGTTCTGTTGATGCTATACAGAGTTATAGTTTAAAATGTTGCAGCTAATGTGAATACAGCTATGTGTGGACATAACTCTTCTTTAGAAAAGACTTATTTGGGGAAAGAGCAACAGAGTCAATTTAGGAAGAGAATTGTTTTTCTTTCAAAAAGAAAACATCCCTTTTTAACTGCAAAATGTATTACAGTATAAACAAACTATTTACAGTCAGCATTCACTGCTTGCATTTGGTAGTTCATGCGCTCTCCCTCATCTCTGAGCACTGGAAAGAGGCAATCTAGCATTGGGATTTCTGTGATGGAATTTCTTTAAACAGGTGACTGTGTGCTAAAAGTGCTTTGACTCACACAAAATAAGAGACTGGTACTAGTCACTAATAGATTTGTCTCTGTGAGGATGGATAGAGGAATAGAGGGGAGTGCAAACATAGTTTTGAAAGCACTTACATTTTAATGTTTCAACTATTCAGGAGCTGTCTGCATGAGATACTTAACTATTCCTTCCTGTAGCATTAGAAATACCTGTGTAGGCAAACTTGATAAAACGTAATTCAGGCTGATCTACAGATTTCACAGACATACAAAGTCTGTTGTTCCAAGAAACAGAACTTTGCTTGTGAAATGTGTACTTTAAGCATATTTGGTACCAGACAGTGAACTCCATCAGCTTTCTTACCGTGCTTCTGTGAGGGCATAAGTTCAATTATGCCAGAGCATAAGTTCAATTATGCCTTTTTTTTTAAAGGCAGTGAAATCTGTGAAGATGCACTTCAGTCTCAAGACTGGCTCCATCTGGCTTGTATATTGCAAGAGTTATAATAATAATTAAAAAAAAAAAAAACCTTCCTTGAGTTAGCACTATGAGTTAGCATTAAGCATTTTTTTTCAAACTGAACTTAAGGCAGCTTTAAAGTGTACTTTTTTTGCTAACTTTGGACTGAGAAGAAGATTATTAAGAGGGATAATAAACTGTTAGAATTGGTCTGGATATACTAATCTCTTCAAAATATATCAGAAAGGGAAAGAAGACAATTTCTCAGCCACACAATGTTTCCCAGCAAGATCTGTTTTTATTTCATTGCTAAAACAACAGATTGTTACTAACTTAACTGTCAGATGACACTCCACCTAAAAAAAAAAAAAAAGCACCCTGCCAGCACCACCCAGCAAGGCAGTGCTAGAGTTCACATTAAGGCTTCCTTGCAATAGCTGGTTAGAACAGAAACCTGAAGTAGCAGTAATCTTACCTTGAGTGTACAAGATCCAAGGAGAGAAGATCACTGGTTCAAAACAGTGGAGGACTGAGAAAGTGCTCTGATCAGCTGCTGGTAGCATGCACTTGGCTTTTATGTGCAGGTGGGAGGAGCTGCTCCCTACGGTAGGTGGGCAGTAAGGATAGCAGGCAGACAGCCTTCAGAAGGCATTATACAGTAGGTTTTTGCTCTTTGGGGACAGAGGGAGGTGGGAAAAGCAAGCTGAATGGCATTTACAGGAGAAATAGTGTTGGATTTATTAGTTTGTTTTTAAATTATTTAGTTAACTGAAGATTTTTCTATTATATTTGTTTCTCTAAATCCGGTGTAATTGTTCTGGTTACAGTTACAATGCTCCTAGGTCTCACTTAGTCTTTTGGAAATATTTTCACAGCAGTGAGATAACACAAAGTGATTATCAGAAAGGCTTGTGTTTCCCTTTCTAAGAAGGAATAGCTATGAAGAAGCAGCTACTTTATGTTCCAAATGTCTACTCGATCACAACTCTGGAACCCTCCTGAGTTTCTCTTGTGCTGTGCTACCCTGCTTTTCCTTGACGCAGCTGTAACATGTTCCATCTACACACTGACTTTCTAGCAGTTTAGTTTAGTGGTTTTATTGTTCCCTGTGTCTGAGTTCTAAACAATTTTCCCAACTGGTATTCTCAAAAGGCAAATGTAGCCAAAAAGACAAACCAGTAGGAATACACATTCCTGGTGGTTTCTGTGTAAAATTATTCATTGTTCATTTTAACTCATTCACTGCTTTCAGGGCAAGGAAGAGTGGGTGGCACAGTGTCCAGACACTGGCTCCTGGAGGTAAGACAAACAGTTCTACCCATCTGGAATGCACTGATCCTGTATTTGCACAAGTCCCTGAATGAGGCATCTGGTCCTTGATTGATATTATTTACCGTAATACACAAGCAAAACCTGTGTCGTATTGGGACATTTGTGAGTGGAGGAAGCCAGAAAGATAGAAAAGGAAGAGGAGCACAGTGGTGTGAAATCAAGGGAGAGGCTAGAGGCACATCCTGATTAAAAATCTGGGGAGGGCCAGGCAGAAAAATGAATGAGAATCTGAATCTACAGAGTTGAGATAAGCAAGGTTGTAGTGAAGGTGGTGGAGGGTCAGATATAATATATATCACTTCTTGCACTGAAGGGCCAAACTTTTCTCTGGGTGAAGAGGTATGAGATCCTCATAGAACTTCTGTCGATATCCTGAATTTGTTCTAGGTGTTAGGCTCTTGTGTCTGTATTTTGATATCTGAATATATATGCTATGATCAATGTAAATAGGTCTCAAGTCCAAAGATATTTATGTTGGGAATGTATATTAATTCTTAAGATGGACTCAGAGTAATACTCATTTTCTTACTGTGCTTTTCCTTTTCTCTTGATTATGATGAACACTTATTTATTTATTTATTTATTTATTATTTAATGCATGCAATTCTATTTGTTTTTGTCCTTTTAGAAACAGGCTTAGAAACCAATTTGGATATCAGTATCAAGTGGCAGAAGTACCTGCATAACCTAGGTGATAAAGGCTCTGAGATTCAGAATGGTCAAGCCATGGGACTGGTTAAATTGCTCTGTTTTCTTACAGCTATCAGGTCCCTGTTGATTAGGGTAATTTCTACATTGTTGCAACTAATTACCAACAAAAGCCGTGTTATTTTATTTCTGCTGCACTCAATGCATTTTTACAATTCTTATGTAGAGATGAGTATTATTCTCTGAAGAGATTAGCGTGGTTTTATTCAGAGGGTACACTAGCAATGGTAACATAGGAATAGGGTCAGCAATGGTAAAAATTATAGCGATAGCGTTATGTAATTAGTTCAGGCACCTTGTGATGGTTCGATTAAATGTTGCAAATAAAATGGAATTCTATTCATCTAACATCTGGCTTTGTACTTTCTGAAAATCTTGACCTAGATTCCTATAATTAGAGAGTAAATAGATATTTGGTCTCTTATTTAATGACTAATTTAATTCCTCAAGTCCTTATCTAAAGACTGATGACTCACTGTCTCAAAATTGCTGGCCTTTCTGCGGGTCCTTCTTAAAATCAGTGGATGCTTTCTATAAGCTCAGTACCTTCTAAAGATCAAGCTACTTTTTTCTTGGAAACAAAAGCTTAAATGAAAAAGACTATCTGTAGGTTGATTTTTATTTACTTATTTAAGCTTCAGGTACTAAGTGCCACTTTTCAGAAGTGAGCCAATACTCAAGTGAACTCAGTATAAAGTTCTCCATTGGTTGTGCACAGTGATCACATGTCCTACTGTACGGCAGACTCAAGGGTAACCTTATCTTTTTATACTTCCAGAAGAGGAGAACTAAGAAGTTTTTTTCTTCAGTTCTTTCCTTAAGGGAATCTTAAAGCACTTTCAAATATTAAATAAACTTATTAACAGATAAAATAGATGAAAAGTATTAAACCATAGTAATGATTATTTAAGCACCACTGTGATGTAATTATATGGAAAATTACTGGGTAAGACTAGCATGTTAGGTGTAGTCATGTCATTTTTTAGTCACTGCATTGCTTATCTTCCCTAATGAGATTTTTAGTAGATGAAAACTTTACCAAAACCTCCGAGGGAAATTTGATGTAGGTTGTCACATGATTAACTGGATTTCAGGGCACACTTCCAGACTGGAAAGCACGTTCAGTGTGGACACATGGAGTCTTGTTCCTATGACCAGGAGTAACGTCCAACATTTCTAAAACTGTTAGTTCCTATCTACCTTTTAAAAATAGGAATCCTTTCAAGAATACTTACAATGTTCTAGCCCTCTTGCTGCATTCTTACCCTGAAATGTCCAGATTAGTTTGCTCTGAGTTTCCAGTAATTGTCTTGGGGCAGTTTGTGCTTTTAGCACACCCAAAATCCGTATCAGGTATTTGCATTATTTGGTAGTAGGGCTATACATGTAGTGTAGAATAGGACTGTTAGTAAGGGCATCAACTTCATGAAAGTAGCCGAGACTTGGAGAGATTGTTTTACTATGCTTTTGGGAAGCGTACATGCTCAATTAAGAACTACTATATTTAATATGATTCAGCAATGCATCAGAGAGCAAGATAATCACCTGGCAGAATTCAACTAACCTTTTTTTTCATTGTGGCTCTACATAAGGTTCTATACAAAATCTCCTGAAATATATTAAGAGTCATTTGGGAACTCTGAACTCTTCCATGGAGTGGTAGAGTGCCCTAGCACTTTTTTACTGTTTAGCAGATTTGGCAGCTGTCCTACAGTAGGATTCCACCAGGCAGCCTTTGCAGCTGTCTTATAGCAGAAGTGTTACTAGAGTATTGATGTACCCAACAGTATCCCTGTAGCATGTTACAATTGTGAAACAGGTCCCAGATTGCTAGCCAGGCAACGGTTATGGCAATTGCTATATTTCTACAATCATGTATGCATATTTGCTCTTCAGTCAGTTTTCTGTTAAACTAAATTTGTTCCAGCATACGAAGTGCACGGAAAAGAAGAATTATTAACAGAGGTGGCACTATCCTTAAAACACAGGTCAGAACTACAGCTGTATAAATGAGAAGCATTTTACTGTAAATCTTATAAAAGGAGATATGCCAAATTTCCTACATATATTCCAATAAAGGAACTAAGTGATTACTCCCAGTTTGAGTGTAGCTCAGCTAAAATAAATGTGGCTGAATGTGTTGGCAGTGGATGCAAAAAGAATCAACCTGAATGAATGGAGAGTTTGACTGAATAAATCATGTTTTGTGTGTCATCACACCAACAGCTCTAGTAGCTGGCTACTTGCTGTTTGGCAGTATTATTAAAGGAGGAGAGGCTCTAAACAGTTAAATAGCATGATGATGGCAGAAAATGAGCTGTCAAGATCAAGGTGTCAACATTATTGTTCAACAAACCAGATAGAATTAGAGAGACCTCCTAATGTAGAGCAGGATAATATAGGTAATAGTAATCTTGTGAGGTAAATGTTAACTCTTCCAACTTTCATCTATAATTTTAAAAACACTATAATTAAAAAAAAAAAGTTTCAAAGTTTTTGTGACATTAGTTAATAGAAAAAATATTCTGACCAGCTTACAGGTAAATTTTTGCTAAACTATACCACCCTCATGGAAATGTATTCTTTTCATTTTATTTGATTGTAGGACTAAAGACATGAATATTTCTCTACTTGAACAGCAGTATACTTTATTAACCTGTGGTTTCAGGCAACATTCTCTCTTCTGTCACGCTTCTCATCATTGTAAGTTCTATCCAAAGCATTTCCAGCAAACTTGCCTTTTAGACAATTAAATGCAACAGTGCTGCAGTTTTTATAGAGTATTGTCTTTTTCCATAGTAAAGACTCAGACCTAGAGGGGAGAATAAGGGGAGAGAGTGAACAGTTTTCAATTAATTTTCTCCGTGTCACTGAGAATGTCTGATGTCCACTTTCAGATTTGCATCCATAGATTAGGGTTACACAGGTGACCTGGCTGCAGACCACTGTATGCCAGTCTGATGTAGGACACAAAATCAGGATATATTTTGAAAGTACAGATCTTGCAGTCTAGGTAAGCATACACCTAGGACTAAACGTGAGTGTGGAAGGAGTACCTGTCTACCTCAACCAATACTTTCACCTGTATGACAAAGTTTATTGTTTAGCACATAAAGTGAAAAAAAAGAAAGAATTGATACAGAACATACTCTAGCCATAAATGATATCATTCTGCATGCATCTTGCCTGTGCTGATTCTGTTTAGTATTGTGTCCACCAGTGAAAAGGGAATGCAGTCCAAAGCTGCTAGTATTAGACCAATCCATCCAGCCTACAATTGCTTGCATTGTTTGTGTCCTATATTTTCTGTCTTCCTATGTCTGTGTGTCAGCTCTGGCTCTTTCACTGGGATCTGCTAGCTGACTGTCATGTCAAAACAGAATAAAGATCCTTATTTTTAAGAGACACACTTGGCAATGTTAACTTACACCTTCTAGAAAAACAGCTAGTCTAAGATATAGTGTAAGCCAGATTGAACATATAAAAGTTGGGAACTCGCTGACTGGGGGACATTTATGCTGAAAATATGGGAGAGTCTTGATAGACAGCAAACTGAACAGGAGCCAGCAGTGGGCCCTGGCAGCAAAGAAAGCCAACGCTGTCTTGGGCTGTAGGAGTAGGAGTAGCTACTTTCCTCAAGCCAGTAGCTTGAGAAAGTGATTATCCCCTTATACTCAGTGCTTACTAGGCTCCATTTAGAATACAATGTCTACTTTTAAGCCTCCCAGTGCAAGAAAGATATGAAGGAACTGGAGCAAATCTAGAGGGGGACCACTGAGGTGATTCTGGCTGCTGGAGCACTTGCCCTGTGAGGAGAGTCTTCAGAAACATGGCTTGTTCAGCCTGGACAACAATTGCCTTTGAGGGGACTGAACAGCTGCCCCTCAGTACCTATGGGAGGGTTACTGAGCACATGGAGTGGGGTTCTTCACAGTGATGCATGGTGGGAAGACAAGAGACAGAGCAGGTTGCCCAGTGAAGCTGTGAAGGCTCTGTCCTTGGAGGTGGTCAAGAACCAACTGGATACAACCGGATAAAGCCCTGAGCAGCCTGGTCTGACCTTATGGCTGACCTTGCTTTAGGCAAGGCATTGGGCTGGAGACCTCCTGAGGTCTCTCCCAAATAAAATGATCCTGTGATTCTATGCTATAGCAGAACAACATTGGGTCATGTTTCTCATACTGTGGAAGAGTTCAGATGAACTGTTTTTCAGCTGCGTTTAAAATGTTGGGGCATTGGCCCAGGGGATGATCAAAGTTGATAGTGTCTTTGTTTTAAAATCTAGAGTGTATGTGCATTTCTGAAAAATAACCAAGATTACAAATGAAAGTCTTAACTTTTAACATATGCTTTGGGATTAAATAAGACTTGTCTTCAGTTCCACCAGAATGTGCTTGGTGGCAGTATTATGCATTCTCTGTGTAGGTTTTGAGAATTTTTCTTTTAAATAAGTTTCCTGAGAGTTTATTTAATGAAGCCAAGTGGCACACATTTTGGCCGTAATATGTATTCTTTTAAACCTCTTTGCCAAAAGATTATATATTGTTTTTTTATTTTAGAAAGCTAATTTGTGCTGTTTCAAATGAAATATAGCATCCTTGGAAAAATATATTTCTGATCAAAGGAAATATTTGCCCCAGTGACACCAAGGTTAAAAAGGGAGTGAAACAGAATTTGAGTAAGATGTTGGTGCTTTCTAATTCATCTGTGCTACACAGATCTCATACCTTATTTCATAGATGTTTCGTCCCTACACAATTAGTCTTGAAATAATGAACATTTTTTTGCTACCTTGATTGTATCATTAATACATTTAATCCCCATACAAAAAAAAAAGTCCTATGGAGACAATTAAATTGTCTTCAATAATGTTCAAACTGCTTAGTATTACTATCATTAAACCATAGGAATCTGATCCCAAACATCTTAATAGTTTTTTCTTCAGGACTGAGGAAAAAGTAGCTCAATTGCATGTTTGGCCATTGGCAAAATTATTTTAAAAGACAAATGACTGAGATTTTTTTTGGAAACTTAAAATGAGCCTAAATTGTCCTGGAAAGGAAAAGTTTGTAAGGAACACCTAAAACACATTATAGTAACAACTCATACTTTCTTCAAACTGCATCAAATTTTAGTGTTGGGGGAGACATAATATTTATCCTAACACCAGAGAATGCCGTGTAAAGGAAGCGGGTCAGCTTATTATCTCTGTTGTACCATGGCAAAACAGGAGCTGGGAGCACAGCCATGACTGGTGGTGCTCACACAGATTTCAGTGGACTTGCATTTCCATCCTACAGTCTTTTTTTTTTTTTTTTTTTTCCTTTTAGGCTTCTTTCCTGGCTGTAATAGATCAGAGCACGGCCTATGGTGTGTCTAGCAAAGACAGCAGACAGCCTGTCAGCTTGATGCCATCTGCAAGCATTTCATTGATTCTATTACTTTTACTATAGATAAAGTTGTAAGCAGTCTTGTATCTATTGATCTTTAGTTCTCAGTTCAGTGTTTCCACTACTTTTTTTCTAGTGTAACTATTAAATCATGTGAACTTGTTCCCAGGAACTGTAAACTTAAGTCATGTAAGTTATGAACTGCTACAGGCATCTCATATCCCTCTTTTAAAAAAAAAAAAAAAAAAAACACAAAAAAACAACATAGTACTTTAATGAATTTCTAAAAGATCAATGAACTCTGGAAGTAAGTACTCTGAGTTCATACTCTGAGTTCATACTAACACTACAATTAAGAAGACATTTGAGTGATCTGTTTGGCTTGTCTCTCAGATCTTTCATGAAAAACCACTGAAATCATTGCCACTGGGCAGCAACTATATTAAATTCCTGGTATGGATGAAAAGGTTTTCCTCACTGTATTGGAGGACAGATATCAGACTCAAGTAAATTTCAGTGTTCCTAAGCTTTTTCAAAGTATCAACATATTATCAAGTAAGAATCTTGCTTGCCAGCATGTTCATCATGAGGAGGAAAGGAATAGAGACTGAGTGCTTCATGACACATTGGCATTTGTACATACATTCCCAAAGTAGTACTTTCCCCAAAGAAGAGCAAAAGTGTGGTGTTTCGTCAGTAGAAAGCTATTTTCTTCTGAACATTCAAAACACGACTATGAAAGAATGAGCAGAAAGTAATCATTTCTGTGTATTATATTCTGGACAGTCAAATGCATTTTCCTAGAAGTAGGAATTTGATTATGACAACTCCTTGAAGTTCATAATAATCTCTTTGGTTTTATTAACTTGCCTCCTTTTGCATAATGGATAAATTCTCTGTGTGTTCCTCTGCCCCTGTTAAAACTGGAGGAGTTAGATCAATGTTGGCTATTTTTCTTGAAATAGCATTCAAAGCTTTAATAGCCTTTGTTAATGCACTGTAATGTGGTGAGTTACACTAGACAAACCAGTGACAAGAGAGTAAGCTCACTGCCTACTTAACCAAGACCTTTTGCATTTAAGATGATGATGGTTAATTTAATTTTCATTTGTCTGTCTTGGATAGCCTTAGTGACAATCCACCAACCAACCTGCAGGAAGGATTTTCTTGTTTTCCTCATCTCTGATCTCCCTTTGGCCTGGAAATTAAGAGGAACTTTTATAAATAAGAAGCTTATTGTACATGACTAATCAGCAAATTCTTCTCCTAATGCAGACCAGTTATATTCGTGTCAGAGGGATGAAGCATCCAGAACTGTCATAGCTTTTGTAATAGGAGTGTGCTTCCACTGCTCAAGGAGGAGAGTAGTACTGCTAGTACAGACCCTACATGCCCCCATGGGAGATGCACCGACCTCTGCTCTAAGTCACTGAGCTAACATTGTGGCTTTCTTGTACCAGAATACTTCTAGACTGTTCACCAAACTGCTTATAGCACCATTTCCAAGCCAGAGCTCAATATTATATATATATATATATATATATATAAATTTATAGAGAAGTTGACATTGCTTTATTCCTGTGAGTGCTCAGTTCAGTCTTGTTTATTTTGCAGAAGTACAAAAGCTCTGCTAGCTAGGATCTGTCATTCACCCAGCTGCGGCAAGAAAAGGCAGACTGAACTACTGAAGCTTCTTCTCTAAGCATAGCATGTTATGTGAAAGCCTTTCTGCTCCATCCAGATGCACAGGCACTTCGTATCTTAAAGCATTTATTTCTATTTATGTTGGACTGGAAAGAGCGTCCAAGTGTTACTTTTTCTCAAACAATTTAATGTTTGCGTGTTACTGTTAACATTTGAATAAGCACTAAGCCAAAACCGTTTTGTTCCACAGAACTCAGATGAAGTTCATGCCAATTAAAGAAGCGTTTACATGTTTATTATTAGTTTTTTAAATGAATGGAATCAGCTCCCTGTAGCTCCATTGGGCTTCTCAGCAACACTTACAGAGCAATTCGTCCCAGAGATACTTAGA
Organism: Cygnus olor; assembly: GCF_009769625.2. NCBI lineage: Eukaryota > Metazoa > Chordata > Aves > Anseriformes > Anatidae > Cygnus > Cygnus olor. Next base: position 94,053,094 of record NC_049169.1, on the reverse strand, counting down.
AATGAACTATCAGACATACACCATTGACTATGCAAAGAAGCAAAGAAGTAGACTGTTCTGTAAGTCAGCTGCTGTTTGGCAACTCCTATCTGCATCTTCTTAGCCTGCTACAAAGGTGAGGTAACTCTGGATAGCGAACCTTTCAGGGAAGAGGGATATGGTGGAAAAGGCTGAAAAACTTAACTTGTATTTGTGTGTTTGTGCTATTGTCTATCACCATTTACCTGATAAATTGTATCTGACCATTCCAGAGGAATTCTGGGGGTAAATCCTTGTTCAGTTTCTGGTTTGGGTAGCCAACTGAAGTCAGACATACTTATTTATACCATCTGATTCAGGAACAATGAGAATAGACTTTCTCACAGGATTCTCCGTGCTTTTCTGGTGGCAGAGGAAATACCATGGCTGCAGCCTTTCTCAGGCTTTTATGATGTGTGGTTTTGGATGAGGAGGACATTGTCACATGTACTTTGTTAATGATTTGGAACCTTCAGCTGCTTTTCTCTATAACTTTTCTTTAAGAACACATTCATATTAGTTTAAGGGTTTTTTTTTGCTTAGTCTTATGGAAGTAAAAAAATCACAGCAGAGTACTCTTCTGCTGAGCTATTTCTTGTGCTTGCATCTCCAAATGTAAGCTGCATTGCTGGAAGCATATACATACTGTTTATATACATTCATACTGTTTCCATGCTGGAGAGTTAGGAAATATTTTTTAAATTGCAGTCAGGTTGTCTGAAACAAATGAATTTTTGTTGGCATTTCCATAGTTACAGTAAATAAAGATGTGAAACTGGGATGAAGTTGCAGCTGGCTTGAAAGCTAGGTAAAGCACTTTTATTTTTGGAAGGAAGATTCATCTTTGCACAATTTGTTTAAGGTTGTTTTAAAATTATTACAGATTTTGTTTTACACTTTCTCTTCTGATTCTTGCTCTCAAATTCACTGCATCTGCCCAGTAAAAACATTTTAATTTTTCATCCCTCTGTAATGCAGGTGGTTAAGTCATACAGTAACAGCAATCACCATTGTATGATAATAGCAAAAAAATACTTTATTCTGTTTTTCATGATGTTCAGTTCAAGACCTCATCCCAGTGAGGTCCAGTTTCCACCAGGCCTTTCCAATCATGTCTCTGTAGGCTAGCTTTATGATTCTGGAACAGCAAATTTAAGGGTGAAGTTCATGGGAACTAGACAAATGGACATGGTCAAAGCTTCTGATTGTTGAATAGTCTACAGAAAGAGATGAGGCAGAACCAATATCAGATTGCACTCCAGAAATTTGCTGATACAATTACTCTTTTCATAACTTCTTTTCCAAGATGACGGCTCACTTCGTTTTTTAATTATCTTGAGGATTTGAATATGGCTGTGCTTCAGAGATGCTGGATTTTTTTATATTTTTATTTTTAGAGAGCACTGTGTGCTCATTTGCTGTAGACAGGGTCCTTACAACGGATCTTAGACTGGAGGCTGAATTCGATAATGTTTTTTAAACTTTGCTAACAAATGTATGGACCTCCAATATTAAAAAAAAAAAAAAGGTAAAAAGAAAAAAGCAGATCTTGGAGAGGCAGTGTGCGAGCTTATCAATATATTCTCTGTAATCCAATCAGAATCACTGAATAATATTTAGATTCTGTGGTAATTCTGTCAAAAAAAAAACAACACACACACAAAACAAAACAAACAAACAAACTAAAAAAAGCCAACAAGCTAACATCAATGCATCCATATAATCTTTCTTGTAAGTCAAAACAAAAGTCTTCATGAGCGCATCTGAGCTCATGTTACTTCACCATATTTTTCTCCAGACTTGTGAGAAGCAGGAAATAGGAGGGTCTTCAAGAGATTTTTCTTGTTTGACTTGACTTTGGATGGAGAAGGGGAAACAGTGCATCCCAAGCGTGACTGACTGGTGGAGGTACCTCCAGCATACCTCTTAATTTATTTACTTAAAAACAAGAGTCAGAAGCCAGTCATGATCTACAGATTGGCTACTAAGTAAAACAGGAAAGCAGTTATATTTAAGTGTCACTTTAAAATATCTTCACAGCACACACTGGCTACAGAAGGAGGATCAAGCATATCTACTGAACATAAATATTTAACTTCCTCAGTGCCCCCAAATAACATTTCGTGGCATATTATTTTCCACATTCCTAAAGACAATTGAGGATAATTTATAATACATGAGGACAGAATCTGAGTTTTTGTAAGAACAAATAAAGTTCTTGAGAAGTGTTTACATGTAATTAGTTGATTTAGCAGTGGTGTGTGTAAGTGTATGTATTTAGATGTATGCATATTCAGATGTATTTGTCCTATACAGGGTTGAGGCAGTAATGAAATGGGTGCCTTGCATTTCTTTGATCAATCATTCACTAACTGCCATTCAATTGGTTCCTAAAAATTTGGGCTGAATAAACCGAAGGCATAGATTATGGATATTTGGAGAAAAGATTTCTTTAAACTGAAAAAGACCAATTCTGGCTTTCACTATCTGAATATTTGAGGTACCTTCTCTCTGTTCATGTTTGTTTGTTCACATAACATAGTGCCTTTACAGCACGGCAGTTTCTGCAAGAAGGTGTCCTCCTGCACATGCAAAAATATTCATACTTTGCTCAGTGCTGCTGAGTAAGGACTTGCTTCAGGCACCATGATTCTAGAAAGACGTGTAGTAATCAGAGAGAATTCAGAAACAGAGCAAGCAGAATGAGCAGATATGTAACTTCTGACCTACAAGGAAGTTGGAGAGTTTGGATTTTCTAGTTGAAAGAGAAAATTTAGGGGGAACACTTAGCAGTCTTCAGAACTATGTAAAAGGGCATTGAAAAGAGGAAGAGGCAAACAAATAAAAAGTCAAAATTTGGAGCAATAAAAAGCAGCATTAGCTATCTTTTTTTTTTTTTTTTTTTTTTTTTTCCAATTTGCGGAAGGATCTCAGCTAGTCTGTTTGTTTACATTGGAACATTTGTACAGCCAACTTTAAAGACTTCTGTGTTTCATTGGGAGTTATCCAGACAGTGTGTGAATAGGTATCAAACACTTTAAATGATGGATCACATGCTTTGAATAGCAAGTACTTGAGGCCCTTATTACTGTGGAAAAAATTGTGTGCAGTTCATAAAGTGGAATATAGTCACATAAAATAATGAAATAATTTTGAATACTGTTCAGTGATTGATTCTGACCTTAAATAGGCTAAGTTATTCCTATAAACTGTCCAGCCACATTCAGTATTTATTTTCACTTCTGAATCATTCAGGATTAATGTTTCCAGGTTTTCCCCTATATTATTCAGTCCTTATGTTTCAGATTATTTCCTCTTAGTACTAGCTAGCATTACACTTAAAAATAAATAAATACATGGTTATTTTCTGCTGATGTTTCCAGTCCCTCATGTCTATATATCTTTCACTCCTTATTCATAGAGCTATTGATAGTTACAAAGAGTATTGCTTGAAAAAAAGAAAATATAAGCCAAAGATATTTCCAAAATCATATCTTAAGGTATTTCAGAAATATTGGCACACTTAAAATGATCTTTCAGTGTCACAGAAATCAGCTCAATGCCAAAAAACTGGAAAGCAAATAAAAGATTGCTGCAATTTCTAAATGATTTCTCCCCTACATTTCAGCCTCCTTCCTCTTCCTGGAACAATTCAATAGACACTAAGCCCCTGAAATCCAATTAATATCCCTAGTAAACTAATGGAATAGATGTTATGGAAGAAAATTTCTAGACTTCTAGATAATGTTTGATTCTAATGATGATGTGTTGCTGCTTTTCATAAGAGAAGAAAACAGGCTCAGTATGTGAGTCCTGTGCTTTCATAAGTAACGTGATTACTTTCACTAGATCAGGAGCATACTGTGAAACTAGGGTTTTCATGTGTGACGTTTACCCAGATTGTGAGGAATACAGGTGTAAAGTGGGAATACAGCATCATTACCAGAAGGTAGTAAACAATTAAAAACAAAACAAAACAACTCTATTTCTGAAATACCATCCAGTACTCTGTGATTTTGTAAATAAGTTGCTGCCATTCAGTTATTTTGTGTGTGTCTGTGATTGCTTGTAGAGATCTCTTAGCAGATCAATGTAAGTTAGACCATTTTTCTTTTCAGTTGAACTACCCAGTGGTTTATCTGTTTCTTGCCCAGTGGCCAAGGTATTCAAACATTAGGAGGGGAAACATTAAAAAAAATAAATTACAATTTGTTCTCCATTTATGCAATAAATTTAGACATGAGCCTGGAATATACGTCCCAGTTCAGGGTTAGGGTATTTTGAAGTGTATTTGAAGTATCAACTGTATCTGCAGTTAAATTTTCTATTCACTTATAACCGATTCTTGGCCATTTCGTTAGGGAGAGGTGGTACCCACTCACAAGAAAATGAATATCAGATGAAATTAGCATAAATACAGTCAAATGAACAATGCAGAATCTTTGGGCCGTGCATGTTTTCTCTTTTCTCCCCATGGTGGTGGAGTTGTTGTTCACCTGCACTGCAGGAGCTCATCAGAATCCCCCTGGACTAAGGGAGGAGCACGGGCTGTACAGAGGGACGGCATCTCTGCTTCTGTGGGGCTGAGCCTGTGCCACAGCACCCAGCAGCTGCCTCTGCAAGGGAGTGAAGGGAAGCAAAGGGGAGAGCATCGTGTGCTGTAAGCTTTTCACGACCAACAACAGGCAAAGGACAAACTTAGCTTATTAATGAACATGTGATGGAGATCATAGCTGAAAGTCATAGATCTAGATAAAAGGCTAGAAGGGCAGTTAAATTTCTCTAACAGAAACAATTCTTTCCAGAGTGGAAGAAATTTTCAGTCAAAATACAGGGAGAAGAAGATGGGGAATAAATGGACATAAAAGAATGGAAGCAATGCTAAGTCAAGAGAACAGAATAAATGTTAGGAAAAAGGCAGGTAATTCCAGTTGTCCATCCACCCATTTGTTTTGTCTTATATCTCCCCCTTTATTCTTTCCCTCTGTCGCTTTTGCTCTCATTTTCTTTCTCATGTGCATCACAAAGGTACCTTGTTATGTTAATATTTCTGAAAGCACAGAAGATGTTGCATTTCCCATTATGGCACAGCCTGCTTTCAATGATTTTAAGTGATCCCTCACCAGTGACTGCTGTGAATGTTCAAAGGCTTGTTTTGCTTGTTTTTTTCATTGTCTTTGAATTATTTTTTTGGATAACCGTGAAGTACAACCTAACCTAACTTTGACAATCTCTGGAAAAGAAAGTCATCTCTAAAAATTCCTTCTGTTGATGTGGGTCAGATCTGCTTGTACATGTATGGGTATCTGAAGGAGCTTTAATTGCTGTGGAGACCTGCCAGATATTTTACTGGACAACTTGGTCTGTCTGTCAGTGAGCAGATCATCAGGGATCAGGGGGCTTTCTTACTTTTTGTTGTGGACTCAAATGGTTGCTCATCAGAATCTGATGTGTGCAACTGATTTCAAAAAGTAAATTAGCCACTAAGATGTTTTTGCGCTTCCTGTTTTTAACTGATCCCAAATACTGCTAATACAGTCCTGCTATCTTTCTGCAACTTGCTCTCATAAATTTGATATACTTTCCTGTACTGTGCACGGTGTTCCTACCTGATTAGCCACTTCAAAACTTCCTATAAAGACAAATTCTATTTTCACCTGTTACAGACTTAAGTCTAATACTGCAATGCTGCTGTTAGGACTGGCAGAGCTCAGTTTACCCAAGAGAGCTTCTAGCATGTCATGCATGTACTTCTGAAACTGATTTTGGTTTTCCCAAATGCTTTTTAACTCTTAGTGATTACTGTCAGAGCCACCCAAAACATTTGAATTTGAACAGCAACTATACTTCATAGTTTCTCTGTGGAAAAGACAATGCAGAACAGTTAATTTCCCTGTGATGGTCATGATTTTACAGACCTCTACTATGCCCTCTCTCAGCTGTCTCTTTTCTAGACAAAATCTGACTTCAACCTGAAGCTCGTGCTTATGCACAGTGATGTGTTTGGAAGCCTGCCGTAAGGTAGGGTGCTAGCTGACAGAACAAGCACCGAGTCAACTAATTCATCTGAATAGAAGCTTGTATGTTACTGAAAGGGTTTGTAAAGCTAAGAAAACAAACAAACAAACAAACAACCTCAGGGCAGGACAGCCATTCCTGACCATTGGCAGTCAGAAGGAATAGTACACTGGAAAGTTTATAATAAAAATAAGCATACACAAAAATACACACATGCAAGCACTTAGTGTAAGAAAAGCCTTGGCAAAAATCCTAAAAATGTGTTTATGGAATCGTTACAGTAATGAAAATGTCACTGAAAATACGGTTAAGTCAGTGAGTATTTATGAGAGAGAAAACCACATGGGCTCCTGTCTGTTTTGGGCATTTGCGGAGTTTCTGTCATAGCTGTAGTGCAGTTATACCTAGACATGGATGCTCACTGTTAAGTCTGAACCACAAAATTGAGCATGTAAGGGAATGGTATTTAGGGGCAAAATAATATTGTTAGTAAGGGAGAACGACGTAATATCGTGGCACAGTTACAAAATAAACAGCATTTTACACTTCTTTGAGTGTACCCTGGCTTCTCACTGAGCCTTGCTGTGGAGAGAACCACATGTCCCAGTCGCTTTGGGACTGGGGATAGCAGGGCAGCCTTTCCCTGCCCTTGTTTCCCAGCTGTAGTGGCTCGTTCAGTTTGGCACTTGCAAGTCCCTCTTCCATGGGAGGATGTAGGCCTATATCACCTTTAGGGGCTTGAAAATGGTCTGTTTTATTCGTTTGACATGTATAGGAAAAGGAGACAAAAAGTTAGAAGCTCATCTGCCTTAGTCTGTCTTGTGTCTTCAGCTGTCCTTGCTTGTGCTGTAAATTCCTCTCACCTTGGACATTATGATGTGGACTGTGCTCTTCCTGTCTATTTACATCTCTGCGACTCTGATTCCCTCATCTGTGCTGGGCTGTGTTTTCCCTAGCCCCAGTACCACAAATTAGTACCATTGGGGGTTGGACCTGATGATCTCTTGAGCTCTCTTCCAACCCCTAAAATTCTGTGATTCTGTGAAATTGCTCTAAATGGCTGGAAGGAAAAGATCATCTTTTCCTTGCGTCTGAAAGCCGCAAGTGCCACCAAGAGAAAGCCTCAAGATTATCCATCTTGCAGAAACACTGGGTAGTCACTCTGTCTTTTAGTTAAGAAATATACAGCTTCTGCACTTTTTCCCTCATTGGTCAGAAATAGCTTACAAAGGAGGGTTTTCCAGGCAGTGTTTATAAAACACTGGAGAGGGCTGAGTGGCACTTGAATCTTTAGATGGTTCTTGAAAGTTGTCTTTCTTTTGCACAGTCAAGGTACATTTGAATTACGCTGTATGTGGCTGTAGCTGAAGCTCAGTGCTACGTGTGCTGGGGCAGAGATGTGTTATAAGGCCTGCGTTCAGTCTAGGGACTTGCATCCTTTTCAGCAGCATGCCATTTTTTTAAAGGTGGATTGGTCAGATTGTAGAACTTCCTTCTCTTGTAAGATAGAATTGCAATATGGTGATGGGTGCAGAAGAGGTCTGTTTCTATGGGCATTTTCTGTCTTCTTGATAGCTGGATGTTAACGTGGACTGTTCCCATGCACAGTAAACCCCCTGTGAATGAAAACATCTGCAACGTTAATACCAAATTATATATACAGGAGTGACATGGTAGGTGCTAAACTGTCCATGACAGATGAGTTGTAGTCTGGATTGCTTGGTGATTATCTCCAAAAGCTGTGCTTCCTCTCATGAGAGAAAACCCTATGGATTCTTAGATAATAAAAATAAAAGGTCATTATTAGAGTTTGTCTTCCAACCCAGATTTTGAAGATATGACTGTGTGCAAAGAAAAGGGGAGGGAAAGCAATCTTTTTTCTAAGTGACAAGTGACAACACCTCTTTTTTTTTTCAGTCCCATTTCCCAGGGTTGTCTTGTCCAAGTGGACTCGCACTTTCCCAAAATATTTTCCTCTGGCTACAGACCAAATGCAAGGACATTAGGCAAAAAATGTTTCTTTATAAAAATACTGAAAGGGTATCTGTTGAGAGAGGGAAAAGATTTTCATACTAATCATGATAAAAACTGAATGATATATAATATCATTGATTTAGCTCCTAGGGCTAAAAATTGTGTTACAAACATGTGATTTTTGTATGGGTGCTCTAGATTTTTTTTTTCTGTGTAGTTGTCCATATATATACAGTACGTGGGAATGTCAGATACAAAAACTTCAGTGATATGACAGACTTTTTCCCAGCTGAATTCTGGCAGGGCTCTCTCCTCTCCCCACTAGCAGGGCTGCTCCCCAAGGCTGCTGGTGGAGGGAGGTGGCACTGGTTGGGGCTCGCTGGCCCCGTAGCTCTTACACACATGGAAACAGCAGGAGGTCCAATAAACAGCACAGGGTAGTATAAACCTTTCCTCCCAGTGTTTTGATGGCTCTTTTGGCTAGCTGTCAAAAAAGTCAAATTCAAAGGCCCTCAATGGGCATAGGTTGCTTATTCCAGAAGCTTCCCCAATAGCTGCATCCTCAGAATGGACATGTGCCAGTGGCAAAGGTGAGATTTTTTTCCAATTTTTATTTATTTATTTCACCATAATGCCTAGATTCCTTAAGCAAAATCTAGCCCTCTTCTTTCTTGGCCTTGTACAACAAAAAAAAAAAAAAAAAAAAAAAAAAAGCATGTAACAGTCCATTCCCTGGGAATTTTAAAATCATGACAGATTTAGTAATCTAAATGTTGAAGAGCACAGAAATTGCACTCTTTTCCTTGAGAGATTTGCTGCAGAATGAAATAAAACACCTCCCTTCCAGCCACTATTTTTTTTTGCAGTTGGGGAAGAGTGAGGGGAAAGATCCAGTTAGACAGAAAAAGCAGCTTATTGCTAGCTACTGGTGGAAATGAAGAAGAGTGACAGCATTTAGGGACTTCTCTTAATGAAATGCTGGCTGGTGATGAAGTTTCGTGTCACTGGACTATGTGTCCATATCAGCAATATTAATCTTAAAAGATGGGAGCAAAACTATCCTTTGAGTCAGTTGCTGACTGTCAAGTGGAAGCTTTGTTTTCTGAAAGATCCAGGGGGGAGCAGAGGAAGCCAAGTTTCTTTGCTTGAATTCTCTTTGCCTTTTAGGGTTAGATTTCTTATGACCTGTAGCTTTGCAGAAATGGCATCTCGTGGCCCTTTCCCTCTTGTGGAGGGGAAGATAGACAAGCCCTGTTGTCTGTCAGAGCATGCTATTCGGAGAAACTGCACAAGCAAATATTCATTCAGCAGCAACTTTACCATGTCAGACCGTTGCATGTGTGTAGTGTAAAGCATGGAAATGAGTAATGTAGCCCTCATACACACAGTAGTTTCCTCATGCAAGCACTCAGTACACTCAATGGCAAATGGTAGTGCAAATGGGGTAGAGGGGGCTTAGACCTGCTGATTACAACGGAGATTCCATTTTCTAAGAAGTGGTGTGCATACATTGTGGCTTAGAGTAATTTATTCCATGTTTAAAGAAGTGTTCTATTAAAATGTATAACATGTGTGTCTGTCTGAGCTCCTGCCAACAAAATTTGTTACAAATCACTCGATTTCTGATAGACACATGCTACTTTCCACTTAAATTTCCCACAGATGTTATCTTTAGATTCAGCAATGCCCTAATTTGGGCATAATGTCTTTTCCCTTTTTAACGAAGAAATTAAAATGTTAAGCAAGCTGGAGGCAGCTGTATGATGTTTGCAAGATGCATCAAAACCCTGCAAGACATGGATAGCAAGTGATGCTAGTGGGATTAATTTCTAAGGCTTTGGTATTTTTTAAGAGATAATGAAGTGGATCAGGGCATGTCACTTACCTGCAAACTGATTACAGATTGCAGTAGGCATGGTGTGATGTATTTCACAGATCTAAATATCTTACCTGGAGAGTCTTCAGCAGTTGTAAGACATCAGTCTGGCATGATGCTACAGGAGACCCAGCCTCAGCTGAAAGCAGCAGTGGGACATCGGGTCTTTCTGCCAGGGGAGGCAGGCACTGGAAGAAATGCTCTCCCCACTCATTCCCCGAGTTGTGCAACAGTCTCTCCGGGAAGGGGAAATGTCTGCAGCCTATGCAATCCCTGCCGTCTCTGGTGGGCTAACTTTGGTGGGTGTTGTGATGCAAGCGTTTGTTCTTTTGGAATTGGAAGGAGACACGTTTAAATCGTGTGTTTTGAACACGTTACTCAAAAGCTTGCAAATAGAGAAGTAATTTTTCAGAATATCTATTCCAAAAATAGCTTGTTTTCTTTAAAAATCTCCTGGGGCTTTTGTTCATTTGTTTGTTTTCTTAAGCGCCTGCATTTTTTCCCCCAAAGATTCATAATTATTCTGTAGAATGGCAGAAGAACCATTCTAGGTGGAATTCCCCAGAAATACCTTTCTGTCTAAATCCCATGGAAAGTCAGTGGGTTTTGTGCTCTGAATGTAGTTAATTAACCATTCCACCTAACAAAAAACCAATACATCACCTGAGTTTTATTGGACAACATTTAGAGCCTGCATGTAAGTTGTCTCTTTGGTGCAGGGGGAGGATAAAATGTTTTAAAAGATGTAGCTGTAAGTTTGGATCATGTCAGTTACAGCAGGAGTAAATGGTATTTTTCACTTCAGTGTCTGCTGAATGAATGATGTGCATTCGGCTAAAAGCTGGTAGCCATGGAGAGAAGTAGCAGCTAATTGAAAGAAACAAAAAGGAATACACATGGGTCTTTTTGTTAGACAAAATAGTTTGGTCCAAGAAAGTAAAAGGCATGTGGTAATGCTATGTTTTTTTTTTCTTTTTTCTTTTTTCTTTTTTTCTGTGAGATGGCTACAGTTACAATATACTGTGCAATTAACTGTTTAATTCCACTCTAAGAATTTGCTGCAGGGCATGGTGTGAATGAAGTAGTTTCTCTAGATGCATATAGGACAGACAGGAACCTAATTCTTGCTGTCTTTCAAAATTTCTCCTTCGGTGCATGCTACCACCATACACGCTTTCCCTGGTAGCAGAGACCAAAATGTGCCTAAGGCATCCAGCTTCTCTGACAGCTTTGCACTTCTCAGGCTGGTGCTGCAGACCCAGAGTCCCTGTTCAAACCCTGGGTGTGATGCAAGAGCAAATATTTGTGCCATTAGATAGAAGCTGGGAGAGGCAAGTGACTTGCCAAGCAACAGAGTGGAATCCTTTCATCTCCAGAGCTCTTGAATGGCTCTTGGACTAAATGTTGATGCCTAGACACTGCTCTTCTACAGAAAGGAGTAAGTGAAATTGAAACAGAACTGGGCAAGCGTCTTGGTCAGAAGTTTGGTCACAAAACCATGAAAGAAAACATTTTGTACAGATGTGCCAGGATAGGTAAAGTTTTCTGGTCAAGATAAATCCTCAAGGAAAAGCAACATAAAAATTGAACATTTTGAAACAGCGTTTGAGATACTTAAATTATAGTTGTTTTTTTGTATGTTTTCAAAAACATTGTCATTCAGAAAGCCCTTTTCATTAGACCCAAACCAAAAATAAAACTAAATTAGTACATCATCCCTTTTGGTTTGCTGAAAACTGACGATGTGTTGTTTTAGATTCTCGTTCTGTAGCTTTTGTCACCGTCAACAAACCAAAGGTCAAGTATTTGTGCAGCCTAGATCCAGCAGTGCTTAGATCACTCTGAGAGCTTAGATATAATGATCTTTCTTTCAGGTTAATACCGGTATGATAGACATTGTTTTAATTACTGCAATGATGACTATAGTTGCTGACTCTAGCATAGCTGTTTACCTGTCTCTATGAAGTTGAAGCTAACGTGATACTTAGATTGTAATTGGGAAAGAAAGTAAAAAAGGATTTTGATTTTTTTTTAATGAAGTGGACAGCTATTGAAAGACTCTTACAAACCCATGTGCCATTTAAATTTTATACAGATCTTACTTTACCTGCTTCAGTGGAATATAGGTTTTGCCAGTTGTTTAGCACAGAAGTCAGCTTTACCCTATATTAATATTTTTATTGCATGCAGTACTCAGCTGTTTCTGGTAACTGACATTAACAAAATTATCCAACTAACAAATACTTTAAGTAGGAAAGGAAAGAGCCTGGCTTTCTCACATTGAAACACAGTTTCTTCGTTTTTTTTTTCTCATGACAGTGTTTGATTGCATCCTACGTTATTTCTGACAGTATTTCATTTCCGATTTTGCTTACACTGTGCCTACAAAAATAAAAGGAGCGAAGTGACTTTAAAATAAAGCAGACAAGACAACTGATATTAAAAAAAAAAAAAAAAAAAAGGAAGAGGGTGCCAAGCCAAAACCCTGAATTCATATGCACATGTACACCCACACACTGAGCTTTAAGAGAGTCCAAAGCTTGAATGTTGTGGCTCTGGTTCTGCTCCAGTTTGCCCATAACCCAATTTCAAATGTCTGGGCTCACAATTACATTTGAAGTAAAGGCATTGATTGAAAATACTTTGTGAAGAGGTTATGAGAAAAGACTTATCTACTAAATGCAGCCAAGATTTAAGTCATTCTTTCAGACGTGAAGCATTTGGCAGCAAGAGATCATTTTCATCAAAAAGGAAACCCTAGTTCATTATTTTTGGTCTGAGAATAATTTGGTTCTCTGTTTAATGCTACTCATTCTATCAGCAAACAGCTGACAAAAATGTTAATTAGTATTGGCAATTGCACCAACACAAATACCAGTTTGATTTTAGAAGAAATCATGAAGCTTTTAATCCTGTCTATTGATTAGATACGCTGACTGTCTGAGAAGGAAATATGGGGAGACTTTCATTTAAAGACTCTGTCTTTAAAAAGCGTTCAAAGTTCTTTGCAAGCATATCTAGTAAATATAAGACCAGTTCTGATTTAACATGATTAAAGTAATTAACTGGAAGCATGAATTGGTCAAAATTGTTACATATCAATTAAGTCCATGTTCTAACCCTGTAGGTTGCTGCTGATTGAAAAATTCCCATAAACATCAGCTCATCCAGTCACCAACATTCTGGATTATCCTTTCAATGTTCTTGACTAGAAATCGTTTGATTAATATAGAGCTGCTTCTAAACAAAGGTAGTAAGCATGCTCACCAACTTTTTCACATGCTGCTACTATTTTGAGATGCCTCAGTTTAGGGGCATACTCTAAAGAGCATAGTTTTCAGAAGAATCAGAAAGGTATCATATCATTTTGAGGTGTATGAAGTTGGTTCTAAGTGTTACCTGACACTTTTGAAAGAAGGGCCAGTGTAGCAGATGGAGGCACAATTTTTAAATTCTGGAATTTGTACTATGAGTGTACTAAAACAGATTCTTTGCAGCCTCAGATTCTACATCTCTGCTTATTTCTTCCTACAGAAAATACCTTTTATTATGACTTGCTGCTTCCAGTTTACTGAATACAAACTTATTTTTTGATATCACAAGTTTTCCAAAATACCAAAGTGATGTGACAGTAACATTATCTGTGTTTTGCCAAACAGATTGGCTTCAGCTACCCACATAAATTTTCTGGATCTTTTGATCAAATCCTCCACCCTGTTGCAAGTTTGGAATTCATGCCAAATACAGCATCCAGCAGTAGATAAATCTGAATTCTTTCATGTAACTACAGTTATTTTTTATTCTTATTTCTGATAAATCTCTTGTTTATGTTGTTACTAAAGCTGGTCAAGCAATTTATTCCTCAGATAATTTTAAAATATATTTTTAATTCAGCCAGTTTAACATACATTCTCTAAAAGCTGTCTTAACCAGTACTCATTATAAATACTACAATTTTTCGTTTCATAATTATTTGCGAATACATATTGCTAGCTTTTGTTATTACCCATTTTTTTAATAGTTGGAGAAATTATATTTTTATTGGAGAATGAAGTCTGGACACTGGAAAAAAAAAGAAAGTTGACAGGGTTCATCCACTGAAGTGAGTGGGACTCTTGCTGAAATTTCCATTTAGCATGTCTGACAGAAATGGGTTTAAATGCTGCTTCAGTCAATGTATTTCCAAAAACCTGGTTGGGGAAGTATTGTTGCTGATAGTTTTCATCAGGAACACTGAGTACAGCCAGATTACCTGTTATTTAAGAAAGCTTAATTCAATTAGAAACAGGTGCAAAAAAAAGTGCTTAAATTGTCCAAGGCTCGAGAGATCTAATAAGGGAGAAAAAGAGAGTTGAGCCAGCATGGTCAGGCAAAATAAAGAGAGGAATATGATTGGAGTCTATAAATATATTAGAAAAGAAGTACTATTTAAGCTAAGGGAAATGCTGACAAAAGAACAGATGGGTATAATCTAACTGTGAGTGCAGTTATTCTGAATTTTAGAACATTTCTAATCCTGAAAGAAATGAGTCTAAGACAACTTTCCACTAAGAGTACCAGAAGCAAAAGCACGCGCACACAAAAAAACCCCAAGCCCCAAACCAAAAAAACTCTAATTGATTTTAAGCAGAGCCTGAGCAGCATATGAAAAAGATTAAATGGCCTGGTTGCCTGCAAAAATAAGGGACTGAACTCAATGACCCAAGAGTCCCTTCCAATCTGCTGTTCTTAATTAGATGTATGAGTATCATGGGAGCTCTTCTAGCCTCCAGCCTATTCCTGCAAGAGGATCCTTTTATTTATGTAACTTCCCACTGAAATCCCTGCAAATCTGTAGATCCCCATTGACATGTAGGTGATATAGATTCTTGGATCAAATTTCAGGGAGGGTTCATGGTCTCAGAAGAAAATTCCATATCTGGCATCTGTTTTCCTTCTTGGTTTTACATGCAGCTTCTGTTTCAGTTCAGAAATTCCCTTGTACTCGTTGTTCCATTTTCCTCATGAAGATAACTTTTCTTCTTGAAGAATAATTTAAATGGCAATAAAGCATGCACTTATAATAAAAATCTATACTGCTGGAAATCCTTTTACATGCAGAATACCTGTTTTGGAGGCCTGAGCACCGTTGTCACTAAAATCTGTGCAGGTAGGGCATTCAGTGGTTTGTTCTGTCCCTTGAACCAACTTTCTACTCTTCATCACCACAGATCAGAATCACAGAACGGCTTGGGTTGGAAGGGACCTTAAAGAACACCTATTTCCAACCCCCCTGCCACAGGCAGGGATGCCACCCACTAGATCAGGTTGCCCAGGGCCCCATCCAACCTGTGCCATGAAACACATAGTTCTCATAGGATCAGTGGAGTAAGTATTAAGGTAACCTAAGTCTCCAGACTCTGTGGAAAACCTTTGGAAAACAAAGTTCTTGATCTGGTAGCTTCATAGAAACAGATTTTTCACGCTCTTTACTCTAAAAAGCAGTAATTTGAGATTGGATCGTTATCTTACCACTTGTGATCAATTCAAAATCCTCACTAAAGTCTTTCCTTGATGCAGGAAAATCTGGCCATTTCTGTCTCAGTTGATTCACCTATAAATGAGTATCATGACAATCAAAGCCTCAGGGCACTGTGCTGAGGACCGAACGGTTTTGCAAGGGATGTCTGGAGTATCTGATAGTAAGTCCTACTTGTAAATTATTATGATAAAGAACTTTCCTAGAAATTAAAGATTGTGTTGGAAGTTCTTACTTGCCATGATGACAGATGGGAATGGAATGATTCGCACTAATTTGGGATAGCTGGTGACAAAGCCCAACAACTTGAGTTATTGCTTTCAATTGTTCTGTGCTTCTCTAACGTGCTGTTTTCCCAGGGAAGTTCACCAATGACAATAACCCCAGCAGCTCTTACTGTTTACTAGCTTGTTTCATGAAAGTCATGACCTCCAAAACTTCTAAAGCAATCCCAGGATCATTTGCTCATACCAGCAGCCATGCCAGGGTTGACCGGTAGGCACCCAGTGCTGAGAGGGAAGTACAGTATCAGGGCCTGAGAGGAATAAAAGCCAGCACCAGGTGTTGAGAAAAGATGAGTGACATTCTATTCTCCCTCCATCCTGAGAGGAAAGGATTGGATTCTGTTTTCTCAGTGGTAGTATTTTATCTTAGACTTTGTACTGAAAATAATGTAGTATTTCTTCGTATTTTGGACACTGTAATAATAATAAAAAAATATAAAAATATATATATTACATTTTCTAAAATGTTATTGAAGCAAACCTCTGTCTTTGAAATGACTTGTGCCACTGTTAAAAGGTTGTTAAATCCAATCCTGATTATTAAGCCAATGAAGAGTCCATAATACCTCTGTTCTGCTCTGCACTGCAGATGGTGGCTGGGTATCTTGTCTCTGGGTGTCTAAGGCACAACCAGTAATCTCTGGCAGGTATAGACCAAGAACTCATTTGCATGAAAAAAGTTGCAGCTCATCTTTGAACAACATGATCTAGTGGAAGGTGTCCCTGCCCATGGCAGGGGGTTTGGACGAGATGATCTTTAAAGACCCCTCCAACCCAAACCATTCTGTGATCGAGCATGGGCCAAGAAGTTCATTTGGCCGCAGGTCTGCAAACCTCCACAAACCCTTCTCAGAACCTTGCAGCCTGTGAATGGAAAAGAGACAATCTATCCAAAGTGAGTTAGCCTGGAAGTCCTGTTGCATTTTAGTTGTAAAGTTAAAGCTGAAATGTCTTTTGTTATCATGCAGCACCTGACATGCTTCTCTTCTGCTTGGACCATTTTCTCAATATTGTTTGTACAGGTGACAGACCTGCAATGTCTCATTACATTACAAGCAGCAGCAGTTGCAAGTGACTTGAATTTAGTCTGTGAAATGTTTTAGAAATGCAGACTGCCTTCATTTTCTATTAAGTAGAAGGTCTGAACTCATAAATACCAGATCACCTTTGCTCATGCAGAGAACACAGGCAAAGGCAAGAATGTCTGCCTGTGAGAAGTGTCAGGACAACTTCCTTGCTTTATGTTGCCCATGCTCTTACTTGCCATGTAAAAAAAAAAGCCATAATCTGTACTGCTGTTTCTTCATCTTCACAAGACTGTCAGGAGAGTTAAATTTCTTATAACAGTGTAGGTAAATGGCAAATACTGCACATGTATTAAAGATGGTAATTTGCACCAGAGCATATTTCAGTGCATATTTTGGACTGGACAATTTTATTCATTTTTGTCTTTACAGATGTATACAAGATCTGCCTTGGCCCACTTGCCAATGCAAGTCATTTTGAAATTCACTGAACAATTATGTTTTGTTTCTTCACATTTAAGGTAGCAGGTATTTTGTGCCTGCAGGAATCCTAGATTCCAAAATTTGCTGGCTTTATTTCTCTTCTTTTTGACTTGCAGGATATACTAATTGAAATGATGTTTGGAGGAATTCAAATCTATTCATACAAGGAAATGCATGCAAAGCCATAATGGAAACATAGAAAGTGTAACCGTTTATCAAGAGATATGAAATCTGTTGGCTTGGAAGACACTTGGAGTTTACTTATTCTTGTGGCCTTAGAGTTCATTTCTTTCAGAAGTCACAAAGCTTTATTACTGATGGAATTGGGTGATTCTGAGATATTTTGATTTATATGTGTATGATTTGAAATGAGCAGTTAAAGCTGTTAGCCACACTTTCATCTCTTAGGTTGACACCTTAAGCAGAACTGGTGGGATGAAACTGCAACTGTGTTCCTTTTGCTTCCTTTCTATCATATGGATTTTCATTACATTGCATATAGGATGTTCAACCTATTTAAAACATTGTGAGGAGATTAGTGACTTTGCTTACAAAATCTTTGGTAAGCAAGAAGCCAATGTTACCTCAGTATCCTTACATTTTTACATAGGGGCTCAACATTACAGAGGTGAAAATAGTTTGTCTCCCTGTAGAACCATCTTGAGTTTCAAGTTGGAGGTGAAGGGAGATAAGCAGTGGTGATCTCCTCTGCCTGTGTTATTTCCTTTTTGCAAAAAAAAACACACACACAAAAAAAAACCAAGACTGTTTAATGTGAGGTATACAAGCATCTTGCAAACATATTAATAG
Organism: Cygnus olor; assembly: GCF_009769625.2. NCBI lineage: Eukaryota > Metazoa > Chordata > Aves > Anseriformes > Anatidae > Cygnus > Cygnus olor. The sequence continues at coordinate 94,035,088 of NC_049169.1, read as the reverse complement.
TACCTGAATATCTTTTTTTTTTACTGTTTCTCCTTAGCTATTATTAATAGCAATGAACATCTTACATTTTTCAGTCCCAAAATTTCAGAATTGTGTAAATTCTGGCTATCCCTAGCTTTGGATCCCAAAGGAAGCCATTTTACGTTGCCTCATAATCCAGAGTGCTGACTGTCTGCTCTTTGAGGATCCATGGTCCTTCATTTGGTGGTGCTGAAACAAGGACTAAGATGGCTTAGGTCTTGGCTTAAGAGGCTTGAGCAGAACCCCAAAAATGAATGAACAAATTTTGGGGAAAGGAAAGACATTAAATGACTTGCATCAGATTTCACTGTGATAGCAGTGATTCCCTTTTCCCCGGAAAGCCCAGAAGATTCTCTGTTAGCATGGGCTTTGATGTATCTGAAGCTGACAGAACGTGTTTAACTCATGTCAGAAGTGTGTTTTCTGATCTGCTTTTTCATCTGACCCAGAATGCACCAGCAATATTCTTCAGATTAGATACTGCCAAAATGAATACTGGTGCTGACCAAAACTAGAATTCTGTATTTCGAATAAAATATATATTTTTAAAAGCCGATGATCTCACATAAGAATAGAATTCCAGCTGGTAATATATTTTGCTTTGTTGCCATTAGATCATTCCTATTGGGAAATGATGTATGAAATAGTCTACCAAATAGTACCAGAAGAAGTCATAGATATGCACAGACATAAGAATTAACAAAATTTTGCTTTAGTATTTCTGCGAATGCATTCATAAACAAGAAATGTGGGCTTGCAGTGATATGTTTCTGCAGAAAATGGTGGGAGAAGGACTTCTTTTTTCAGATAAGTTGCTTTATACTATTTGTATTTTATTGAGAGGCCAACAAACAAACAAATAAACAAAACGCACTACCCCCCCCCCCCTCCCCCCCCCAAATTAGGGTAGACACAGCACTGTTCTAGAAGGCTTATGGATTTTGGACTGGGACAGGCTTCTGTTCAGAACACAAGCAGAATGAGGTTGGGTCAGTCTGTACCCACTGAGGTAGACATGTTCTGTATGGTGTTTTTACGCGTGTATACATTTGTGTTATGTAGCGATGAAAGTCTTGGCAAATATTCTTATATGCATCTTCTACTGCATAAATAATTTTGACAGCTTTGTTGAATAAATCAGGATTGACTTCATATATACAGTTCTTGAACACTTTCCAAATGTGTTCATATAAATCTCTATTTCGCAATCTGTTTATGATGAACTGTTACAAAGCCATTTGGCTCTAGTGAACATTTCACCCATTGTCTGTAGATGTAACATATCTTTTTAGTATTACAAACCAACAGTAAGACTTACCACCAGCACCTGCAGGTTCTACAAATGAACTATCCATTATACTGTCACAGTGTTCCTAGGGATACAGGTGCATCTTTTCCTCAAACCAAAGAAAAACTGCAGGAATTTGATGAAATCAAATGATCTGTGCAAAGGAAATCTATATATCATACAGCACTATGTCAGATGTATTATTGTATCTGATTTTAAACTGCATGTGTGAGTTTGTTGCAGCTGTAATTTAAAATTATGTTATCGATGGAAAACTGCAGACACCTGTACTTACCTTCCGTAAAGCATATCTGCTGTAGCATCATCTCAAAGGGCCTCAGATTTTCCCTAACATCTGCTGATAGTGGCTAGGTGGAGAGGGAAGACTTTTTCTTTTCTCTGTTTAGCTAGGAATCCTTTTGGTAAGGTTCAGTGCAAGCAACCAAATCACTTGTGAGAATGAAAGAAAATTTTTCCAGTATTAAAGAGAGTTTGCAGTCTTTTTGAATAGTTGTACTGCTGAGGTGGGTGTGGATAGAAAGTTGAAGTCTGGTAGGAAAGTTGCCAGAAAGTTGCAAATGCATTGCATTTAAATGTGCTTAGACAAAATAGCTCTGAATTCTACTTTTTCTCCCTTAGTTGAGGAGAGCTAAAGAAGATTCTGGATAGCTTATTTTCCTCATAAGCTGTCAGTTTGGTGTGATTTTGGCTTGTGAAAAGTGCAAAGCTAACCTGTCTTTGAGGGAAAAATGGAGACTCCCCTCTTTCTGAAATCATAATGGCTTCAGGAGAAGCTTAGCACATGAAGAGAGCTCCACAAAAACTCTCTCTTCTCTCTGCTATTGCACGTGGGACTTACAGTCTAAGAGCCTGTTCTCTGCCCTTTTTCTGGTAGGGCAAGCTTCCATGAAATGAATTGGAAAACTGTGTTGTATTCTTCTGAGTTTGGAGAGAAGAAATGCTTTTTACCCTTTGGCCAACCCCTAGGAGAGGTCTTATTTCCTCCCCATCCTCACCCTACAGAATGGGTAGGAATGTATAAATAAGGATCAGTATTTCCTTCCTTCTTAGGTTCTTCTAAGTATTTTATGATGCTCATGAATGACTACAACAGTTACATCATTAGATTTTTGCCTCTGCACTTCTATAGCACAGTGTACCAGCTATCGAACCTTTAACTCATCTTCTTGTAGCATTTACCTATACTCTGGTGACCTTCCCTCCTGTCACTCACTGAGAGTGCTTATTAAATCTTCCAGAGTGGCAGCATATGCTGATGCTCCTCTCAGCTTTCTAGTACCTTGGAATAGCCAAGACATTGCAAAGTGTGTGTGTGTGTGGCTAATACCAGAGTTATTTCTATTACATTTCACACAACTTCAAATGAATTTGAGTTATGATGCAAAAGCCAGTGAATTAATGTGTTTCTGGGTCCTTCTAGGGTCAGTTTTTGAAGCCATACAGTTATGTTTGGAAGATTGATTCTCTTGGACTCCAGAACTTCAATCTCAAGAGACATCTGTATTAAAAGTAATTTAGTATCAGTCACAGGGCTTGTTTACATGGGGAGGTTGAGCAGCACTGCTACAGCTGAATAGCTTTACTTCAGTGTAACTCCCCCATGTGGACATTGTGCTCTGGAATAGAACTGACTTATTTTGAAATAATTACTCACTAATTGTTCCAGAATAGAGTGTCCACAGGAGGGAGTTATGCAGAAGTAGCTGTAACAGAGTAGTTAAAGCTCAGCTGATTAAATTCACTGCATAGGAATGCCTTGTGCAAGGGTGGCACAAAATTAACGGGGGTAAAAATGCAAGAGTTAGTCAGCTTTGCTCTCCCTGACAGACCATATTGGTAGCATTAGCTGTTTCGCCTATGCAAAGATTTGTAGTTTCCACAGTGCTTCGGGAAACTGCAGCATTTTTGCTTTGATAGACTTTCTTTGTTCTCCAAATAACTCAGTAAATTTAATATAAAATACAGCTTTGTCCTCTGTGTGACCCTCCTCCTCCCCCCAATTTCTTTTCACTTTCTAAATTGAATTTACACCCTTCTGAATATATAATACTTGGGTGGAAAATAAGCTTTTTATTTCTTTTTCATTCTCTTCCCTGACCTGCTGGTGTTTGTCAGTTCACTGCCGCCCCTTCATGCCTCTCATTAGCTCTTAGTTAAAGAATACCTTCTTGAAAGATCTGTTCACCCTGATCACCATATGGTCAGCCTTTACGACTACAAGGGAGGCAGAATGTCTGCTTTTGCGGTTGTTTTTTTGTCTGCTTTAAGGGCAAAAAGCTGTTTGCTGATACCACTTTCTCTTTATTTTCTAAAAAATATTTCAGACATTGCTGATAGCTGCCTGAATTACAAATGGTTGAAAAAACAAAGATGCTAAATAAAATAAGACTGTCATTTCTCTCATAGAGCCTTTGGTTGCAAGATATCTTTTGAGACTTTTCAAAAGTCTTAAGGAACTGAGGTTTTGTGCAAGCTGTTCTACAGATCTGAGAGTTGTATGTTTTAGTCCTAGCTCTGCTGAAGAATCACCTTTGTGGAATCTCGTGTCACCATTTGCTCCAAAGTGAGTGTCATGCCACCCACCACAGACATGCTATAAGGCATGTCTTACCGTTAAAACCATCAGGTAACAGATGCCATGCCACTGCAAGTGCTAAGCATTACTTTTTATTGTGTAACTTTCAAGTTCTTAAAGAAAGCAAAAGAGGTGAAACTCTGAGAAAATCTTTCCATGATATGCTGTGGGTAGAACTGAGTTTCTTCTTCTAGTTCTTCAAGCCAGTTCAAAGTTGGGTGCTTGCATGGCTGCAGAGGTGGGTCCAAGTTAATATGCCTCGTTTTCCAAGATGTAGCACTGTCCTAAAGTAGTCACTCATGGTGCAGAGTAACCTGGTTACCCCTTGAAATGCTAGCAGAGGAGGCCTGCAGCGAAGCCAGAATATATGGTGTGAGCATTAAATACAAGGGCTCTGGCATGGCGATTATGAGGGGTTTGAAATAGTCACCTTCAGTGAACTTTTGCATTAGGTTTCCGATTTACAGAAGAGTACTACTAGTCAGTGTTTTGGGAAGGATGAAGCTAGCAGAGAATAGGACTGAAAGTGAAGGAAAAGTTTAACTACAGTAAAAATCAAAATTAACACAGCAAAATGAGGTCAGCTGGCTCACCGTTCTGAGTCTAGCAAGGTAAATGTTTCAAAATAGTGAGGACTGCTAGTACAGAATTTAAAAAACAAGCAAAACAAACAAACAAACAAAAAACACTCTAAATCTAGGGAGAGAGAGTCTGGAGTGAGGACGGAACATGCCAAACTTGCATGAAGTTCTCATGGTATAACAGAAAAATGGCTAAACCAGATCCCTTCCCTTCCCTTCCCTTCCCTTCCCTTCCCTTCCCTTCCCTTCCCTTCCCTTCCCTTCCCACCTGTCTCTCTACCTGTGCTGTTTCCAATGAACGGAAATCTTTTCAACTGTATATGTCTTTTAAATATGGAAATCTGCTGTTCCTCCTCCCTTTTCCTGTTTTCTTCAGGTTGCTCAGTTTTCCCTCATAGGTCTTGCTGTGCAGACTTCCACTTGTTCTTCTTGCTCTCAGACCGTTTCCAGCAAATTAATGCCTTATTCATGCACTGCAGTTGAGGCTTTACCCATACCTCACCTAAAGGCTGAACGGCTACTTCATATGCCCTAAATATTTGTTTGCATGTTCTGGTATGATTTCTCTTTCTACTAGTTCTAATGTGAACTAAGAGAGGCAAGTACTTTTGCAGATAAACCAAACACTTGCATTCAAATTCAGACTAATAATCAAAGTGAAAAGGGGGAAATGAGCTGAACCTGCGCTGTTACTGAGCTTAAAAGGAGCTGGGAGTAAGGAGCGTTTTCCTCCACAAAAGTAAACTAAGAGGAGAACCAAGAAAATGGCAAGAGAAAGAGCAGCAAAGTAAAAGTGAGATTCTTAAAGCTAAATGCAATAAAAAGATCAAGCAGCTTTAGATTACAAAGGTTGTCCCTTGCTGTTTGAGCTAGAATTGTTTTCTCTAAGATGAAACCCATATGCATCATACAACTGTTAATTCAGACTGGGAATGTTTTTAATGTGTGTTCAGAGGGAATAGAGGCATTCAACTGCTGTTAATGCAGTTCCCTTTCGTATATAAATAGTGACTGTATCATGACTGCTTGTATTCAAATTGGGCTAATTGTAGACAGTTTATTTAAAATATCACAACTTAACTATGTAACAATAATTAAAGTTGTTTTGTCTGGTTTGATGTGGAAAAAAGCAGAAAGTGGACTGGGGATTAAAGAGGAAACTGCAGAAGATCATGGTGTGATCAAGGGAATCAAGTGATCAAAAGACCTTTTCTTTCCTATGATACCAGGTATATTCATTTATATATTATATTTATTGCATTTTAGCTGAATAAGGTATATTGCATTTTAGCTGAAAAGCCCGAATTAATTATGCTGCAACTTTAGCAAGGCTCCTCAAATGTTATACTACAAGGTTACTCGGAGTTCTTTTGTCCAGCATGCTCTTTCCAAGGGTTTACTGTGGCAGCATATTTTGCTGCTTTGCTTTGAAATAGTGTCTCAGCAAGTATGGAGGAAGTATTAAAAATAAATAAATAAATACAAATCCATAGAAGGAGCTCAGGTAGAGCAGAGAAATCTCTTAATATGGACTGCAAAGTGCTGATCTGTAACAACTGAGGCTTTGGGCACTGAAAACTTAATGCCTTTACTTCTAATCTAGTGCAATGCCTCTGTGGAAATGAACTCTTAAATCTGCACTTAATTCTGACAAGTTGTACTAAGGCATAGAAGAGATTTTTCTAAAGAAAGATGGCAGATCTGTTTCTCTGACCTGGTTATTGAGTTATTGAATTCCGACATTAGTTGTCTACGTGTCCAGTGATATGATACTTTGCAGTCACTGGATAATTGCCTCTGCAGAAGGAGCAGTGCAGAACATATCTCTGAGCTCCTGCGTGTCCTCATTTCTCAGCAGATTTGTGGAAGACTAAAACCATTTTCAGGAGTACAGTGAAGTCCACTAAAATGTGTAATCCACAGCCCTGCTGACAGCTCCATTTCCAACATGTGTCATTGTAAAGAATTCCTTGATGGAATATTTACTTGAGGTTGATTACTAACTAACTTGTTAAACCAATATGCATTTAAAATTGTTCTTTTTTTAAGCTGAGAGACAGGATGTTAATTAAAAAGAAGAATGTTTCTTCTAAATAAAAAGAAACTGTAAATCAGACTAACTGTTCACCTGCTAGACTCCTCTGCTGGAAGTGAGGGGATTCAGTGGGAAGAGGTTTTGAGCAGCATTGAGGTGATCAGAGTAGTCTCCAAGGTCCTGTCCTGAAGTACTGTGCTGCAGTTGTTTCAGCAGCAGTAACTTGTGTCTGAGCATCAGTAAGAGGATAGCAGGCACACCATTCATTTGTGTCTCCTTGGACACAGATCCTGGCTGCCATACAGAGCATCTATGGATTTTTTTTCTGCACTCCCCGTGCAACTCAAAAAACAGTTGGCCCTGTGTTTCCTCAGGCTTCCCACCCCCCAGCTTGTTGTCTTCTCTAAATATCCCCAGTCCAACACGATAGCCTGACTCAGTAGTAGTAAACCAGTTTGCAACTATGCACAACTAAAAGATCTAATGTGAAACTGTCCTCAGAGGGCTGCAAGATCTGATCAAGGAGGCAAAGATTGGTTTTTCTATCCTCTTAGCCTAGCATGTGAAGCTGTTTCTTAAAGAATTTAAACTATGTAATTGAGGGTCTTTGTTTTGCTTTGTATTTTTCTTGAAACAGGACTAATATGGAAATTTAAAGATCTAAGTGGTCCCTTCTGAAAGTTCCTAACATTGCTATCAGTATCATTCATTTTTATAAACAGAACTGTTACAGTTCTAAGAAATAAAGTATTCAAAGAATGCACTCATAAAAGATTACGCATACAATGGAATTTTTTAGCCTCAATGGGAACAGAAGGCTTTGTGAGTGTTTGTGTGCAATGAACATAATGTTTAAATCAATTTTTAAGCTGTTGCTAATGAAACACCACCCTGTGAATACAGGGCTACAAGGCATGCTTAAAGATGCACAACGTATCAGCTCCTGCCTAGCATATCAATGCCCTAGGGGTTTAGGGTGTGAAACACCAGTTCGAAAAGAACCATGCTAGAAGGGGAGGGGAGCAGGGAAACAGCCTGAAAAGCAGCTTGGAGTGATGTGAGATTTATTCCCTTAGCTCATGTTTTCCGTAGTTTCATCATATGACTTGGCAATTCTGCAGAGCTGGTGTTAAATACATCACATAGGAGAGGGACAGAGATACTTTTGAGCCTTGGATGGGGACAGACCTCACAGAAATCACTTGACAGTTCCTACCTGTTCCACTTTTGTAGTACAGTTTTTGTTTCTGTGGTGGTTTCCAGTCTCCAATTGCATAACTGATCTGACCACTCCTTTGTGGGTTTCTTTAGGGGGGCATGTCTGCTGACACTGGCACTACTCTGATTTATCAATTAGTGGGGAGGTTGGGGGTATCCTTTAGCTGCATCCTCCTTTCATGTACCTTTTGTGTTACCAGAAGTCCTCCAGGCAGATATCCTTCGCAATTCGACACCAGCATTGTTCAAGCTTTGCAATGCAGACATACCGTTTAGGATGAATGGGGTATTTCAAAGGGTTTGGTGAATGGTTTAAGTGGGTACCTTCCAGCCTATGAGGTGCGTCCAAGTCATTTCCTCAGACAGCTGTGGAAGTTTGTTTCTCAAGTTTGCTATAAGGGTCGCTGCCAGATGTTACGGGTTCTCTGTCTTGACTGGATAATTCTCAAGCTTACAATGAATTTTCAGTATGGGTATGTAAATATTTCCATTGCAGACAAACCTTCTCAAAAACATCCACAAAACCTTCATGCCATCAGAAATATTCTCTTGCACTCAAATTTGTTCCTATGAAATTTCATGAATTACAAGCAAAATGAGGGGAAAAAATCCACTAAGTAATTTTAGTAGTTTTTTCTTCAAGTAAATGTTTAGATCAACTGTTGCACAATAGTTGCCCAGAACTACATGGAGCTGAGTATCTCTGGTATGAATTTATCTCTGGAATTTCCACTGGTTAGCAGAGGTTGTTACATACTCATTTCAGCAAGGATAACCCACTAGAAAATAAGCCACTGGGAAATACTGCATCCATTTAGATCTTTCTTTGGTCTTTTCTTTTTTGTTGTTGCTTTCATTTAACTATCATTGCATCTGGTGAGCACATTCAAACTCAGGAAACAAACAAACAAACAAAAAAGGCACAGAGAGCAAGTGAGAAGTTCCTGGAATGTTACAAGCTGCTGTGTCACTGGGAATAGCAAGGCAGACAGGCAGAAAGCTCCTCTCTCCAAAGCTGACACCACAGTGGGAAAATTTGATACTTACTAGGCACTGTATTGACTGAAGCTGTAACTTTGTAGTAAATGTACAATTGCAAAGAAATGCTGAATATCTGGCTCTTCTCCTTAATTAATTTCTCTTCCGCTTAACTTTTATATACCATGCTCTTTAAGATAAGTTTTCTGAAATGCATTCTTTGAAATCTTATGGTCCAGATGGGCTTATGCTTTGTAGACATAAGGGCTACTGTACATTTTAAAATGACCTTTTTTTTAAAATTTATTTTAAACTGATGGTCCCATTCAGATAGTAAATTACAGTTTATAAATGCCTCTTAGGATGAAGCAAAGATTACCTTCTGTGCATTAAAAAGACAGAAAGGATTTCCACCAGCAACAAAGCTGGAAGTGTCCTGAACTACCACAAAAAGCAAAGCCTGGTTCCCATGCTGTCCTGTGCACCATCTCTCCCAAAGAATGCTGTCTTCTGGCACATGCAGCTCTTTTAGCCTACAAGGATATAAACCATTGCCTAACTCAAGAGCATGCATTGTCCTTAAAAAAATAACATCAGGATTGTATGCTTCTTTTCCCAGTCTTCATTTTCCTCTCCCTCATACCAAATAAAGTTTTTTTGTCAGTAAGTTTGTTTTTAAACAAACTGACAAGCAACTGTGCATGCTCTCTGACAGTTTTCCAAAAGGATAAAAACAAAGCAAAACTGAAGGGAGGTGTACAAATGAGGGGGTCTCATTTGTATTTCCTGTTTCTAACCTTTCCTTACCCACTCCTCAAAGGGCTGACCTTTAGCCTTACAATGTTCTCATTTTCTGGCTGGCATAATGGTGGAGGTCCTGGTTCTCTGCTCCGCTGAAATAAGCTGAAAGGCTTTCCTTGGTTGATCCTGATGAATGGATTCATTGTAGAGGGTCAGCTCTCTTGACAGTTTGTCTTCCTAATATGACTATGTTCCACTGTAAGCAATAACTTTTGCTTCATGAGAAAAGTCATTTCAAGAAGATTAAAACATTACTCATTCCAGCTCAAGTTGAATATAGGGAGAGAGGAAGAAACGACAAAAAAGAAGCGTTAATCCATGTAAACATACCTGCATGTTTCTGTAGAATTAGAAATTTGTGACCTCTCCTCTTGCTACAAGTGCAAACTGAGTAGATCCAGTGAAGCCTGTACAGTTCCTGTGGCATAAACAAGTGTAGTCACTTGGTCATGTGTGGTTCTTCATCCCTCCCTCCACCCAAGTGCTAGTAACTGTTGCAGTGGCCAAAAGAAAAATGTTCTGTTTTTTAACCCAAATGCGCATTTGTTTGCCTAATGTTTTAAAAACCACAGCTGAGTTTTTGGGGTGTATCTATACAGTAATGGTAGCTCCACCCAAGCTGCAGGGGCTGCTGACAGTCTGGACCAGCAGCCATTTTAATGCATGGCTGCAGGCCACTAGCTGCGGCAGCCATTTTAATGCGTGGCTGCAGGCCACTAGCTGCTGCGGCCATTTTGATGCATGGCTATGGGCCAGTAGCTGTGGCGGCTATTTTGATGCATTGCTGTGGGCTGCCAGATGGGGTGGCCATTTTAATGCATGGCTGTGGGCTGCTAGCTGCGGTGGCCATTTTGATGCATGGCTGTGGGCCGCTAGCTGTGGTGGCCATTTTGATGCATGTCTGTGCGCTGCCAGATGAGGTGGCCATTTTGATGCATGGCTGTGGGCCGCTAGCTGGGGCAAAACCCTGTGCTTCTGTCTGAGCAGCTTCTGGCAGGGAAGTTCACACTGGGGCTGCACCTGAGCATGGAAACATGGCCTCTGATGTTTTAACAGCCTCAAAACCTCCCCGTTTCATGGAACTTGTCATGAAAAGTTTGTGGCTTTTAGGGGAATCAGAGCTCAATGGCTTAATTTTCCCATAATGTTCACTGCAGACAGGCTTGCCAGCTTGTTAACAGCACCTGGCTGAGGTGGCTTCCACAAAGAAGGCTGTGCTCCACAGCACTGCGGTGCCTGCCACCTTTGCGTGGATGCCAGGTGTTAATGCGGGCGTCACACTGCGGCAACAGGCGGCTAGTAAGCAGCGGGGTGCGGACAGAGGGCCCCCAGATCCCCCCTTCCTTCCCTGGGCGACCGCGGGGGCTGCAGGGGACCCGCATTCAAGCGGAGGAGCTGCGGGAAGGTGCGGGGGTCCGCTGATGAGGCGGCTCCCTTCGTTCCTCACCCTCCTCCGACGAGAGGCTCTTCAGACGGCAGCTCCCGCCGCTGCTGAGGCAGCCGGTGCGGGAGGAGCTCGGCCTTCGGACCCGCCAGGTGGCGCCCGGCCCCTCCGGCAGGCGGCCCTGAAGCGGCCCGGGGGAGCTCGGCAGCCGCCGCAGGCTCCTGAGGTGGAGGCGCCCGGCGAGCACACTGCCGGCCCTGCCTGCCGCCGCCCCGCGGCCGGCCAGTCCGGCCCTGGGGAGAAAGGTGCCGAGCCTAGACGCGCTCGTCGGCAGAAAGGCGTGTGTTTTACGAAACCTTCCGCTGGGAACAGCTTGGAAGATGAGGGAAACTTGACTTTCTGTAAGGGTCAGGTCTGCCTGGGTTAAGGCAGGGCTCAGAACCAGAGCAGCAGCGCCGAGCTGCAGCGCCCCTTCTCCGAGGTATTGATCAGGCTCAGGGGTCAAAAATGCAGTAAAATTTAAATCTAGTAAAGTTTCGGTAAGATGTTTTGATAACTTCTGTCTTTATGAAACATCAGTTGAATTCAGTTATATCGGCAGCAGTTTTTATTTTGCTAATCTAGAGGGCTGCCATGAAATGGGAACATTGTCTTTCCTTTGGCTGTCATGATGGTCAATTGCCTTTTTAGCTTAATCACAGTGAGACTGTTCTGGATTCTCATTTATACATTACACATCTGTTTTCTTACTTGCTAGTTATAAAAGCTGAAATAAATTTTGTTTGCTTGGCAGTTGCTTATATGTAGATGAGATCCACTTTTCATAATCTTTAACAAGTACTGAAACGTACTTATAAAATAAGTAGGGAAAGACCTACTTTACTGTTTAGGTCTAAGGCCCACAGAGAGAAGCATTGCTGAATGTTGCAAACTGTTGTCTCAGTTTGCACTAATTTTGCAGTGGCTGATAAGCACTCTATTGTACTTCTTAGAAACACCTGAACTTCCCAGAAATGGTTGAGGCAGTCCAGTGGCAAAACAACACAGTTTTTCAGACTTCTGATGAGTTTGAACTTGATGACAAACTCAGACATTAAAAAGTGTTTAATGTAACGTCTAAAATAATCTCTCTTTAGTTTAGTTGGTTCCTTTGGTATGTTTGTGCAAAATGTTCCACATTGCTGGGGTTATTTTTTCTGTAATCCATTTGTAGGTAGCAGTCTTGTTAGTGCTTTGCACTGTTAATGCATGTTCTTACTCATTTTTTCCAAGACTAGAGGCTTAAATGAATTCCTGAGGACCGATCAGTAAGACTTCCCATAGGATTGTGAGGAAGTTGCTTCTCTGTGCCGTGTAGTTGGCTGAACTGTAAAATGGCAATCATGATGTTTTATCCATTGGAGAGGTCAAGACTTGTAGGTGAAAAATGTTACTGTAAATCCAGATCTTTAGGAATAGATGAGTTGGCTTTATGCTGTCTAGAGAAACAGAATGAAAACTCCACCCTTTGGAGGTAACTGATCCTGTTTCTCTGAAGCGTTTGGAATAGAACTGAAGTATTTCACATGTATAGAAATCTACCCAAAGGCTATCCAAGCTCGCAAAGTGTCAGATGGGCCAAGCTCACCAAATACATGCAAAATTCCAAAAGCACTTTGGAAAATTCTTATTGTCCTTCCACTGGCAATGCTGAATTTTTCATATCCCTGCATAGAAATGTTTATCGTGCATAAAATTATTACAGTATGGTATTTATAAATATAATTTACTTCCTCTCACTGCTCCAGAAAGAAAGGAGATTAACTTTATTTGTCCATGCTAATTTTTACCATTGAAGCATTCAGCTTGAACACTATAAACATCCTTTAATCAAAATACTGTGGAATATTGTAAGTGATCATGGCTAAATTACTTCTATAACAGTGGATTAAATAGACTCTTGTTGTTTCCACAGGATTTTTATAATGAGAACAAGGGTGGTGATGATGGTTTTCAGTTAAAGTACAATTACTTTTGTAACTTACCAAATTTGTTCTTTCAGATGCTTGTAACTTTCACAGCTTTCAGGTTGAATTGCTACATTCTTGCTTATAGACATGCAAAAAAATTATCAGGGAAACTTTCAACAGGATGATTACACCCTTTTTAAGTAACACTGGTGGCAAATATTAGAATAGGCACAGTGAAGAACACTTCCACTGTTCCTATCAAAACATAAATGTGCATATGCTTATCTTAACAGCAATTCAGCTACAGATGTTATAACTTGCCTTTTTTGTGGTTCTCACTGAGACCCAAAACTTTGAACACTAGTTTTTAAATTTGGAAACACTGGCTTAGAATTTTCAGTACCTTTTTATTTGCAAGCAGTGCCAAAGACATAGGAAATACTGTGCTTTAGCAGCATCTCTGTACTTACTTTAGCTGGGCATAAAAGGCAAATTGCAAAGGGGAAGGAAAAATGCAGCACTTTTAAAATATATTACCCATCTCTCATGTGTTTTCCTGCTGATCTTCCTTACGTAATATTTAGCTCTGATTCTTCAGATTGCAGAGAAATGCTTTTGTGCATTTTTTTTGTGCAAACAGGTTCTTTAAAACTCTGACATGCTTTCACAAACACTTCAGGAAAGCTGTGAGTTTCAGTGCCTCTGATGATATACTTAGGAAGCTTACAAGACCAAACATAAGTGTTAGAACAAAGACTCCTGACTTCTGTTTCCCACTTGGTTATCATCCAGCCATTTAAAACCCACAAATGACAGGCATCCATTTGGACTGGTTGTTACAAACTTTTCATAGGTGGGAAAGCTGAAGTTCAGGAAAATCACAAGAATCTGGTGAGAAGGGAATCAGCGTCTGAAACAGGATGCAGCTCTGCTGTAGGCAAGGTTTTAACCCCCGTATGTCAGCTGTTTTCTTACCTCTGGGCAAATTGTTTAGTCAGTCTCTGCTTTCTTGTCTGAAAATGGAAATAAAAAATGTGATTGAAAGATAATACCACTCAGTTGTTTAATATAACACTCCTCCTTTGCTTCCTTTTCCCTGTAATTGTTGCCTGTATGAAGATGCCTAAGGAAGACCCTATGGTAAGTTGTAAGTTAACACATTATATAACACGAAGTTCAAGTGCAGAATGTTTCTGTACAATCCATGTATTTTTCATATGTGGCTCTGTCCTCAAGTTTCAAAGAAATACACATTCAAGCCAAATTTGAAGAATTTCTTTTTGGAACTTTCACACCGAGGAACTTCAACCTTTCCAGCAGTTTAGAAAGCCATGCTTTTGAAAATTTTTGTGTAGGTTGCACGTGTGTCGACATTATTGAAGTTGTTAATCATTGCTTTTCATTCTGCTCTGAAGTAGAATACTGCCCTGTCAGACTCTACAGATTGCTTACTGCTGAGCTAGAAGATGACTTTCTTCAACAGCTATCCCATTTTTTTACTGCCTTCTGCTATCTCCCCAGTGTCTCAAAAATCTTTTTTAGTATACTGTCTCTGGAGGTCTGCCTAGTGTGCTTATGGCCTGCAAAAGATGAATCAGTTGTGAGAAACTGTTGTGAGAAACACGTTTTGAATTTAGCTACCTATTGAATATGTATGTGCCAGTTTAGTAGCTCCATGAGAGATACAGTATCATATGTATCCTAGGAGAGCTGTTGTAGCCTGTCCCTGCTTCATTTTGGTTGTGCTGCATGTATAATTTCATAAATAAACATTTATTCACAGAATGTAAATTTGGCTGAATCATTCCGCATATGTGAATCATTTATTCTTGAACAGAGTAACATTCAGTATTCAGTAACTTAAATATTATATAACCACTTCAAAACTTGTCCATTTGAAGGAAAAAAGAAAACACAATTTTCTTTTGGCCTCTTTCCTTCATTTCCGTAGCAACCTTTTCAATTGCAATTCTTCTTTGAAACACAAAAACAGCAGCTCCATTTTATTCAACAGAGCTTTAGCTTGTGTTTATCAAAGGCATAGTGGAAAAAAAATAACCTTTTACTGTCTTCTGATTCTTTTATTCTGTAGAGCTGACACAGCTCTGAAAGAAGGACTGAAATTATGTCACATGCACCATCAGAGCAGTTTAGTAAATTTTTTACCATTTACGACACAGGAACAAACCCACCAATAGCAGAAACCTAGGAAGTGTCACTGAGTCACATTAGAGCATCAGTTTGTATGTCCAACCTCTCTGGTACTGTCAGCAATATAAAAGAAAGTACATACCTTGTATGATTTGCAGTGCGCAGACTGAGCTTATATGCTCTGTGAATGATTTTGTTTAATTGCAAGTCAATAAATGCATTACTGGAAGCAAGGAGCTTTATGGAGACACTAGAGTCCATTTTGCAACTGTAGCCATCCATGACTAACTGCTGACTGCAGAGGTACACATTTCTAATTGTGAGTTCGCACGCATGGGGATTTATGTTAGGGCAAGAACAATCACATAAAAAACTGCAATCTTAGATTTTGCAGGGCCTTTTCTGCTGTGAAACAAGAAAAAGTTGGTATTTTAGTTGCAGAAGTGTGATTCACCAATACAAGCCCTGGTTGCTTCTGAAATAGGCTTATAGGGTAAGAGGAGGAGGAATTTAAGTATCTGAGTGTTTAAATATACATTTCCCTATATATATATATATATATTTACTTATTGGAAGCGGTAATTTGACCATGTAACAAGAGGCTCACTAATGCAGGATCAGCTTTCATGTGATTTCTACCTAGTTTGCCATGAGTTAGCTCTTACATGGTATGAAAAGCTTGGCAAGTTCAAGGATGTGAGACATGTTCTGTTCTGGTTCTCTCTGCAAGCACCTCCATAGGCATGTACAAGGCTTTGTGCCTTCATCTGTTTTGGAGTATTTTCACAGAAAAACAACTTGTCAATCAATTGGGCTCACCTAGCAGGTTCTCACAGGTTTCTGTTAGCTGCTGTTGTTCTCTTGGACTAGCAAACTTGTGGCCAGTCTGTTTAAGCTAAACTGTTGTTTAATTCTAACAACAGAACCGAAGCATAACATTAGATAAACAGGATATTAAAATTATATCAAGTCTGTACATAGTTCACTTTTCCAAAAGCCTGCCTTGGCTCTGACTTCTTCTTCCCAGGCATCCTAATAGGTATACCTCTCCCTAATTTTTCATATAGAAGACTCTGATTTTTCAGTCTCAAGATATAATCTCTGTCTCACTTTCTCTCAAGTTCACTTCTTGAAAAATTCTTGAATCCCTGGGTTCCTGCTCTTGCTGCAAGGACTGCTCATCTCTTGGAAAAAAACCTTCAGTTCCATAAAAAAAAAAATATATCTTGCCCTAAGTCTCAGGTGTATGGTGAAGAGTGTTAATCTAGTCCCACCTTCATTTTCTAGCTTAACTGTCTAGCTGTTACGGTGGTTCAATAGCTGTATACAGTGAAGATCACAATCAGTCAGTGTATGGGATTCAGGATTCACAGGCAGCTCCAAATCAGTTAGAGAGGAGAAACGTGTTCTTTGCTTTTAGCCAAAAGAAGTAAATGAAGAAAGCAGTATGAAATGTTACTGATGTTTACTCTCAAGCGTAAGTTTAAGTAGGGAGGGCATAAGGAGCTACACAGACACGCTGCAATCGGTCAGTCCATGATCTGCCTCCCTGCTATGTTTCAGGGTGAGCAGGGGATTTCAAGTGTCTAGGTGATTAGAGATCAAGCCTCTATGAGACTCAAAGGGATTTTGTGCATTTAAGTCCTCTCTGGACACTATAGGCTACCCTATGATGCTTTTTTTTTAGTCCATAATATTAGAAAACTGCAATGTAGCAGCTTCTTTGAGCTGAAATGTATGTCTGCTATGGTACTGCTGGGCTTGGAAAAGCACAGTAGGCCAGATGCATGTCTAATGTGGCTAGGCTCAACGATCCTGAAAATAGGATGTGGTTTGATCCAAAGTGGGAGATATTAGCTTAATTTTCCATCTGCAAAAGAGTTCCACTGTTGTTTACATTACTTCTCTCAACCCTCCTCAGCCCCAACACTTGGTACAGTTCTTTGGAAGGGGGTCATTCACCCTCTCCTTGCACAGGATATTCCTCTGCAGCCTCCCAGGTCTCCGAGAGCTCCCTCTGTTCCCTCTTACTTTACCTTTGCAGACCTTGGCACTCTGCTAACTATTCTTTCGGGCCAAAAAGCTCTGGATGTGGCTCCCAGCAGGGCCATTCAACACTGCTGTTGAGTCAGGCAAAGGGCTGAACACAAAACATGTGCTGCTCCTGCTCCTTGTTACACAAGCTATGATTCCTGCCTCCCCACTGCCCAGCAGAGCTCGCAGTGCAACTCCTATTTAATGAAAACATCTGACAAAAAATAAACTGTCTGTTATCAACTTAGGACTTTAAAAATGGTCTTTAAGCCATTCAGTTGTCTTAGAGTCCTGCTTATTTGATCCTCAGTTGCTTCTGTATTATACCTGCTGTTTCTGGAGCCTGGTCCAGTGTTGTGTGGTCAAACTTAGGAGGCAGGAGTAGGTAAGGAATTGGAAAAAGTTTTTTTCTTCCACTAAGCAATTACCTGTTATATAATGACTGTTTTCCAAAACTAGTACAGTCTGTATTCCTGAAAGAATATGATGTAATGGTACAGTGCATAACATGTATACTGAAAATTGGATTTTGCATGGATGTATACAGGAAAAAGAATAGGCATGCAGGAAAAACATGTGCAAAAGTGGTATTCTGCTTTTGAAAATGTGGTCTGCTACCCAGTGGAAACTTGATGCTTTTCAAAAGTAAACATTTGAAAAAATATCTTTATTGTAAGCCAGGTGTTCTATATGTCTTAAAAGGTAGCCAGAAGCACCTCAATGGCATAAGAATACTCCAAGGTCTTCACAGTTTGAGAAGGCAGAGGTTGTGACTGATGACATTTCAGGATGCCAAAGAACCAAAGGCCTCTGCAAGTGAGGCTGCATACACTAATAAACCCTGAGCCCCTGGACGGCAATTTGGAGTCCGCAGGAAGTGATCACTCCTCCTGCTCAGCCCAGTGATGGGACAGAGCTGCCACAAGCCGCCTCTGCATAAGAAAGGCAGAACAAAGTTACAGAAAAGCTCAGGGAATGGTCCAAAAGACAAAGGCTGTGGCTAGAAGGGGCCATGTAGAGAGGGCAGTGAGGGATGATGGTATCAGAGAAAAAGACACCATGAGATTTTGAACCAAGAATATGAGTGACATTGATAGGAACACTGCAGAGAAGGGGAGAGAGCTGTCTGCAAGATGCACAGCAGTGAAATTGAGAACACCTGATACTTACAGCTGGCTGTGTGATCATGGCAGAGTCTTTTCCTTATGCCTCAATTATCCAACTATAAACTGGGAGTTTGTCTCATAGGGAGTATTTATATTATTTTGGGTTTTGTTCGATAAGTTGTAAGAAAGGAATACTTAATGAAATCCTGTCTTCAGCAAAAGCCTCAGTGAATTTGAGAATTTCACTGGCAGACATATGGGCACTATAATGTCATTGGCGATAATTTTTTTTCATGCAGAAGCAATTGATTTTACATACTCTGTAGTATTCTGTATCAACCATGGTCATTTTAAAGGCACTACATACATTCATGTCTCAGATTCAGTTAGATCATTTCTGAACCTTACGGTATTCTTGTTCTAAACTCATAGGTACAGGGAAAATCCTTAATATTTTCCATTGTGTCAGGTGGTGCAGACACTGTCTAAAAATCAAAACTCTTGCTATGCCATTTCTCCTGCCAACATCTCTGAATGCTGAATGAGCTAAATTTCATATTTAGGAGCCAAAATAAATATTTCTGCCACTTACTGCTCGGTATTAGCCTGATTCCACTGTAAGCTACAGTAAAGATGTTCCTGGAAAACAAAATCATTGGCTGATGATCTTCTTTCAGAATATATTAGAAAGCTGGATGTATTCTGACCATCAAGGCTACAGGATTTAAGTGAAAATAGATCAAGAAGGTTTCTAGAGTGTGTATTTGTAGATGCTGACATGCATCTACAGGGGAGTATTTATTTCACCTACTGTGAGCTGTCTTACAATGCAGACAATTAGTCTAGTCCCGTGCATAGGCTTTTCCTGTGGTCAGCAGAGGAAGATCAGCAGCTTCAGAAAGCCTTTGATGACTATGCTGGGATCAGATGAATTTCCCTGAAGCGTCTGTTTCATTGGCTACAGAGAAAGCCTATACAATCAGCCAAGTCTAGACGCCTAAGTGATATAAGTGACTACAACTGTCTATGATAAATCCACCTGGTACTGTAAGTGTATGTTCATATACAGCATCGAAAACTTGGAGAGCGCAGAAAGTGCAAAGTGGTGCGGTATAGTGAATTTATTGTTATATGCAGCACAGAGACATCTTGCTGTCAACTGTGATTTATCCCAAATTTGTCCCATTTCTAACCTTGCCTCCCAAAGTGGAAGGGAGCTTTCTAACCACATATGCATCCTCACACACCAGGAACAGTTTCTTCTGCTGTGTGACGTAGAAAATTTGTAAGTATGTATGCTCGGATGTGATCTGTCACGCCCCAAAACTCATGCAGAATTACTGTTTGATCACACCACATCTATTTCAGAAAACATTTCTTGGGATGTTGCAGTATTTTGCACAAACTATTTCGATGAAATGCTAATGAAATGCTGTGTGCTTTTGCAGATACAAACTGAAGGAGATATATAAAAGGAAACCAAACTGATGAAAAATTAACCTGCTGTCTATAAAGTGTTAGTCTCAACATCTTGCATCTCTGACTAATATTTTACAAAGTTAAGGGATTGTCACAGAAATTACTTGATGGTAAGTAAGTAATAAGATAGATATTAATGATGTCAATGGTAACATGTCACTATCACAGGTGTGGTTGGTAGCAGTACCTGTCTGCCCCCATTCTCCTCATAATAAGATATTTCTTTTCCTTGTTTTATAACTTTGTCAAATTTACACAGTTTGGGCTGAAAATTTCCACGTCAGGTGTCTGCCCAAGGCTGCTTATTTTGGAAAACTCAGTTCAGCTATTTCCAAAAATAAGACTAGAGGAAAATATGTTAGTTCTGACCATGTTTAAAAATCTGTGGCAAACTTTTCCCTGAAAAGCTCTAGAACCCAAATGCCTTAGGGCACAGATGAAGCATTTTCTGGGGTGATGAGGCTGAAAACAGAGAGGAAAAGCTGCATGTCAATAGCAGGACTTCTGTTGTTGACTCAACACTCAGCACATATGGTCAAGTTATAAGCCTCCAAGAAAGCATGTTTTGCATGGGCTTTGAAAAGACCTGCTTGAATTCAACAGTGTAATATTTCCAAAGTCTCTCTCAATACAGGCTATTTTGCACCTTGGGGGTTGGCAAGACTTTCTTTGCAACTACAGATGTGTGCTGTGTCTGATTTAGGTCAGGGCAAGGAAAACAAATAATTGAACCCACATTGGGACGAGAGCAAAAGATTTAGAGCAAAGATGGGAAGAAAAGTAGGGCAGAGAGAGTAGAGCTGGTTGAGATTTTGACTCAGGCAAGGGAGGAAATAGGGAAGTAGACAGATACCCGAAATCTAACAAGTCACTGAAACACAAAGGCAGAACTTAGCACTGTTGGGGAAGGCAACAAGAACAGAGGACTTGGGAATGAGGAGACAGATCTGGCAGTAAGATGTTCTTTGAGGTATGAACTGGCATAGCTGGGAGAAAGACTGAACAGCAGTAATGGAGATGAAGGGGACAGAGACACTAGAAGTGGGGCTCAGGACAGGTGGTGGGAGTAAGACAAGGAGCTGAACAAGGAGACAGATGTGAGTGATACTCATACATGGAGATGGGATGAGGGAATTATCCACAGCTAGTCAAGGAGACAGAATTAAGGAAGGAAGATCTAAAGGAATGAAACTAGGGCTTCCTGAACCAGAAGATGGACTCTGGAATCTGAATCCTTAGAAATGGCCTCTGGGAATGGACAAGTGAAGGAAGAGAAACTCCTCAGACCTGGTCCTAAATATAAGCAAGATGCTTAAGTGATCAAGGACCGTGTACTTCTGCTTATTTTATCTATGCCAAAGCTCTGAAAAGTTGACGGGCTTCTGAGGATAATGAAGGAGATGAAGTATGCTAAGGAACATGTGCTCTACTGAATCTTTGCTCTCTCAGTTTCTTCAGGAGAAGGATGTCCTAGTCTTCAGCACTCCCTTTGGCAGTCTGACATGGTCATACCATTTCTTCCCAGGCCACCAGCAATTTCCTTAGGGTGGTGAGAAGCACATATTGTCAGGGCCCTGAACAAAAAAGTCAATGTCTTTTCTACAGGTTTGACTGCCTGGGCTCAAGGTCAGCTCTGCTAGTGCAGCTGTCTACAGCTGGCCGTGAGTCAGAGGGAAGCCTTGGTGCGGTCTTGCCCACTTTCCTTGGGAACTGCTTTTAAGCTGAGGCTTTTTCCCTTGGTTCTAGCCTGAGCTTCATTGCAGCTATGCCCATGCCTAACTGTATCTGTTGTTCATCCTGACCTGCAGGCTTGACTTCCTGGCTTGACCTCAGACCTGCCTCATCTCTACGGACTTGTCTGGCTGTCTGGACTCTTGGCTGTTCTGCCCTCCTGGGATGCCATAGGACAGCATCCCTTCTTGGTGAGGGCACTGAGCCTGCTTGCCTCTCTGTCACCCCAGCTGCTGGCTCCCCTTCCCTTACGGAGCTGCACCACTCTCGGTGCTCCCTGACAGTTCTGAGAAGTCTTCAGGTGGCTTTTCAATAGGGTAAGGAAGTGAATCTATAAATAATGCCTTAACATGGTTTGTACCAAGCCATTGGTTAAAGCTCACATATGAGACTGTAGCTCATTACATTAAAGGATGTGTGTTCCCGCCTAATGAAATGGCAATCTCAGTAAATAAAATAGAAGGTAGGAGAGAAAAAAGAGGATGGAGGACATAAAGATGTATGAAATCATCCATATCAGGCCAGCTAAAGAACCAAATCGTAATCCAGGTTTTTGGGCTCACATATGGATCATGCTGGCAACAGTCAGAGATACGAAAAATGTCCTCACCTGAAATATCAGCTACTTCCAGCTGCTCTTTGACCTTTATGTTGTTAATTAGCTATTTTTTTCACAGGACAGACAAGGAGTCTGGTTTGAGGCGAATCTGAAGGAAAGGGGAGGGTGTTGTCTTTACAAATGAGATCAGGATGCAGAGCCATAAAATTACACCCTTTTCCTTGCTGGGTAACCTATTGCTGGCTTGACTTGGGATTTCATTACTATAGCTTTACACCAGCGTAGTCGTGGCAGTAACACTAGGAAAGAACTGGAATTAAGCCTTGGCAGATCAGGAAGAAGTGTTCTGAACATTTATCCTACTATTTTAGGGGTAAAATAGTATTTTTTCATAAACATTTATCACATTGACACTTGCTTTACTGCTTGAAGCAATTTTTTTTTTTCAAGTTCTGTTCAAGAATGTAAACGTCACTACTGTGTGTCAGCATTCATAAACTTGACTTCAAGAGAAACACAATGCAGTGTTTATGTCCAATAAATATGAGTGGAGTGCCCAAAGCATTAATATTTGGAATGAATCCTAATATTGTACATTCATATTTTAGTGCATGAAAATAATTTGTTTCTGGCAGTACATTATTTGATGCAGTAACCTATGTTTGACTTAAAAAGATAAAATCTTATTCATAAATCCAGAGCACACAGTACTATTGCTCTTGCACAGTTTATATCAACAAGTGCACAGCTGATTTATGAAATAAAAAACTCCACCTCTGCTGTATGCTAATGTCTTGGTCAGCCAGTTTTGACATTCACATGGCCAGTGCTTTACTGAGTAATGGTGAAATGATTGGGTAGGCTGTATTTGACAGTGTGTCTGTGACTAAAAGAAATGGAGCTCAGCACGTTCCAGCAGGTACCGACTTGTAATGTAGGAAGAAGAGGATGTGAGATTGTGTGGCGTGGCATACGCAGTTTATAAGTACAGATTCAGAGTATTTTTTCAAATGGGAACACCAGAAAAGAATTGCACAGCTAATCCCAAGTGAGTGCCAGTGACACCTTTTTTCAAACTTACTGTTATGTATTTATTGTATGTATATTAGAGAAAGTACTTCAGTAATGTGTTGAAAATTTGTATTTGCACTTCAAAATAAAAAAAAAAATTAGAAGTAAATAGGATTTAACCAGATTCTGAAGTATGTGGACTTGGACCATTAAGTTCAGAGGCAAAACCCACCAGACACGAAACCCCTACCGGGTGGGAAAATTCAAGTCTAGCTCCATAGTGCCTGGCTGAGGCCCAGGCCTGTAATGCAGTATTTGCATGCAATCATACACATAGAAGAGCAGAGAAGGATGAGAGGGAGATCCTGTTTTGCTACATCAGAGATATTTGGGGTAATTCAAGTGGAGTAGAAAGGACCACATATTTACAGCACCACAACTAAGTGAAGAATATGGTCCGTGGTCGCCAGAATGTTGGAAAAAAAAAAAGCAAATGAGGGCAGTCTCTTGAAAGTTCTTTCTGCTTTTAAACTGTTGAAATTATATAACATTTAATAATCCCTTCTTTATTTTCAGACTTATTTGTTAGGTCCAGGAATTATTATTTCTTCTTGGCAACAGTAAATCCATCATTCTCTAATTTCCCCACCTTGGAAACTGCATTTTTTATTTTATATTTGGCATCATCCTCAAAAGAAAACAGACAAGCTGCTAGTCAGTGAAAGAAAGGAAACGAAACATTAAAGAAAGGAAAAGAAAAAAAAAAACTTCAAATCATGTTTAGCCCCATCTGGCCTTAGAAAAACATGGAAATGGGTGATCAAGTGCATTTTCCAGGATGGGCTGCCTTTCAAGGGAAACAAAATCTGGATATTTCTATGTCTAGACCACAGAAGAAAAAATGCTTTAGTGCTAATTAACCCATCAAAAGCTTACAAACCCTGAGTGGTACTCGGCAAAATATGTAGGGAAGTTAGCAGATTTAAGTTGCCAAAGGAAGTGTGGGAGGGTGCAGCCTGGGAGTCAGGAGATCTGGGTCCTACTGCTTGCTCTGCCTCTGGCTTGCTCTTTGATTTTAGTTGCATCAATAGCTTCCCTTATCTCCGCCTCACTTGTCCCCACGGTAAAATGGAGCTGTGATATTACTCTCTGTCCAAGAGCTCTCTGGTACTGGGAGATGAAAAATGCTGTGAAACAAGTGCAAAGTGTCACTCTCCTGCATGGTATGTGATTTATCTGGCCATTATCTGGGTAGAAATCACACTCTGTAAGGTTGTATGCCAGATGCTAGTCAGTCACTGAGTAAGCACTCCTGTAGGGCCAGCTGTATTGCTGAACAGCTAAATGTATCTGAAAGTAGTGTATGCTTCTCTCACAGGGTAAGAGATCAGTGAGAAAAATAATATTTGTTTCTGAGGGATGTTTAGAGGGCTGTATTGATATTAGCTCTTTGGGGCCTTATTAATTATGCCTTAGGCAGATTTTTTGAAAGACTAAAACGTGTGCCATGAACATGGCCTTAAAAATAGTTTCAATAGTGATGTAAATGAATAGCTAGAAATAATATTTCACCCAGGCAGGTGCTGCCTTTTATTCTTCCCAAGCTTCTGAGCCCTTCTCAGTGACCACCTGCCATTCTGGTCCTGCTGGTTGTGTGGATGTCATTCCCATAGGCCTGTTCTTTGAGTTAAACAAATACCCTCTGCAAGACAGAAAAATCCACATTAGCTGCATCAAAGAGAAATAAAATCCAGGCCTACCTGGAACTGGAAGAACAGTGACTGTCTAACATCTGAGTTTTTATCTGCTGCTCCCTTGTCAGCTCCTTGTGATGCCTTGGCAAGCCTCCCACTGCTTTTACCACAGCTGCCAGCTCAGACCTATCTGTACTAGTTTAGCAGTCTGCATTACCCCCTTCCCATATGGAAACACATGTTTCTCATCTCTTTACATGCCACCTTTTTCCTGGATTGGGCTGAGCTTTCACAAGCTGGGGATTTCAGAACCTGCTAGAGAGGGAAGAAAAGTTGGCGAAAGGCTTTTTCAGTGACAGCTAAGAGCTGCTAGAGCCTGAAAACTTAGATGAATCTTCTACACAGCAAGGTGATTAATGTATACTCAGGAAAGGAACTTGGCGGGGAGAGAATGGGACCTCTTTACCAGGCACTGAGCAGCTGTGTAGGATCAGAACACTCGTGTCCCTCTGGATGGGCTGTTGCCTGTGCAAGACGGCACCAAGGTGGCAGTGTTAACCTCCTTGTCAGAGTTGGAAGGAAGAGGAGTAGGGATGGGGAAATATGGGTTACAGCAGGTGGAAACATGGAACAGAATGTGTGCAGTCTTTTTCAGATCATGCAGGTCTCCTTTATTTCTGGAATTTGGCATTTCTTCCATGTTTCTAAACTTTCCACACTAATAAATTAGCTCACTGCTTTGCTTAGTGTCTATCTAGCTGGTGTTTAGGTTGTCACCCACTGATTGGTAGTGTGAGGAGTGCCCAAACAAAACCTTACAGTTCCACCAGGTTGAGATGCCAGTTCACAGGGAACACTGGCTTGCATGTTTAAATAAATCAACAAACATTGGTACCTTAAGTTTCTAGACTTGTCTGCTAAGATCCCCCACTATGCTTCTCTCCGCTTTTTTTCTTCTATATTGCCTCTTTTTTTCTCTCTCCAGCTTCCTAAAGTGTATTTTCATCTTTCATCCTGCATCACATAAGTCCGTATTCTCATTCATTCTCATTCTGGATCTCATCTCTCCCTCCCCGCACTTGTATCCCTTTTACCTGTCTTTGTCACAGAATCACAGAGTAGCTGAGGTTGGACTTCTCTAAAGGTCTCCAGCTCCACAACCTCTCTGGGTACTTGTTCCAGTGTTTGACCATTCTCATAGTAAAAAAAAAATTTCTTACTCTAAGCTGAATTTTTCGTATTTCAGTTTGTGCCCATCACCTCTTGTTCTGTTAGTGCACACCCCTGAGAAAAGTATGGCTCCATCTTTTTAGCTCCCTTCCCTCAGGTATTTACACACATTGATAATATTCCCTCTCTCCTTTGCTAAGATCTTCCTCTTTCTTTTTGTTCCCTCAGTTGTGTTACCATATCAAATGTTAGACAGTCAAAGGGCCACTCCAATGAAAAAGCCCTAAGAAGTTACTGGCTGTCTACAAGATAAGATAGCCTGGAGTCATGAGACTGCCTGTGCCTGGGAGACAAGTGCCCCAAGGCTGAGTAATGTCAGGGGAGGAAATAGGCTGAGCACGGGCAAGAACTCTCTCCTCGACTTCTCTGTCAGTGGTGACAGGGAGTTGAACTCAGTATTCAGCTCTGTGTTGGCTTGTAGCTGGAGACAGGAAGGCAGTGCCAGAAGAAAGTCTTCTCTGGAGAAAAGGAACTCTAGCCAAAAAAGCGAACAGCTTAGAGGGGAATCAAGTCAGGCGTCTTCTGAATTCTTGGCTGAGAGAAGAATGGTACATTTGTTGTTGTTTACAGAGAGCAGGTTTGGGCAGCTCCCTGGGTGGTGGCAGAAATTTGGAGTTAATTTGGAGGACAGAGAGAGAATAGTATCTAGAACCTAGAATACACTTCTGTGCTGACAAAAGATTGAAGAGAACTTTGATAACAACACATTGATACAAGGTGGTATTTCAGGGTGGAGAATGCATTGGTACAATGAAGGAGTCTTACACCAAGGTGCGAAGTTGAGCCTTAGCTTTGCATCCGTTGCTGTAGCATATTTCAACACTTCTTTCTCTCTCTCTCTCGTCTAGTCTCTAATCTTAAGATATGAGAGGTATTTGCCTTTTCCAAAGAATTTGTAAGTTCATAAGAGTGAAACCTTTAAATTATATCCTGCTAATACTTATGCCAGGAGTGTGAACTCCAAATGAGACAGCAATAGGGGAAGTCAAGTCAACTGAACTTTTGAAACTGGTGAGCAGATTTTTAAAAACATGTGAAGATTTGATAATGTGAGGGAAACTTGTATGAATTTGGAGCCCTGCTACAATTTATTTTAGCTCCTGAGTCAAATACAGCATGCCAGCATGCTAAATGAAACCTACATAAAGCCAGACTGTCAAATTAATGATGATTTATAACCTGTGATCTTACAAAATTAAAATTAAAGAAAATAAAGACTTTCAACAGTCCAGCTGTGAGTTCAGCTTTGGTCATTCAGGAAAGTAACTTTTGTCCTTATCATTCCAAAAGCATTTTCTTGTCTGAATGGGAAACATTCCTCTTAGATTAAGATTGTATAACTTTGGAGGGTCTTTTTCTTGAAAATTGAAATATTTTGTTATTCTTTGTAGATAGATAGTCATTCCACTCTTCTCCAGATATAGTGCATATGCATCCATAGTACATATATATTCCCAATGTAAATCCTCACAAAGTTGGGTCTTCTCTCATATAGAAAAATACTAACTTCAGCCCAGATATCCTCCACTGAAGATTGTGCTAATGACTGATTTTTGATTCGATAGCTAAATATTTAAAAAGTCAGATCTAAACAGAGTTTTCTTTTTCCTGCCCAATGTGAATAAATTACATTTTTTGGTAGGTCAAATTAAATGCTCAATTTACATTTTGGCATTCAACAAGAAGAGATAAGTGGAGATGAATGACTAGACTTGAGGAATGTAGACAAGCCCCATGAGGAGGCTTTGGGACTCTGAGACAAAAAAGGAGCATATTCTCCCATTTGCTCTTCCTTTGCTTTTTGCACAACTGTCCCAGAATGCAGCATCCTGTCAGTAGTCAAATGAAATGTTCTATGTGTAGGAAAATATTTTTTTCCAGAAAAGAAAGTAAACAAAACAGAACAAATTGGTTCAGTCTAATATTTATTTTTATTTCTGCCAATCGAATAGCAATTATTTACTCATCCCTACTCACTAGCTTTTTTACAATTTGAGTGGAAGTAAGAAGATCCACCAACCAGTAGTGGTCAGTAGTAATTACAGAGAGCTAACCCTTGATTTTGGGTTGATTTGAAGAAGCCAGTACAAATATCCCAAATAATACTAACTTATTTTTTTTTATTGAAAATAATATTACATTGTGTTATATAATTATGTAGCATCATACCTATCATTGTTTTATATCATTTTTATAGAATGCTCAGCTATATTTTATAAGAATGTATTCTTTTCCCTAAACACTTTGATATTAAACAGTCACAGTGAAATTAAGCATGGTATGTAAAAATAATTCTAAGTAAAGGAAAGCTATTTCATGTGATGGTGAAAGATATCTTATTTTGCTCACGTAGTGTAACTCTGTTAATTAAGTAAAAAGGCAAACAATGTGTTTCACATAGAAACTCTGCTTGTAAATCTGTTTAGGGGCATGTCTGTGTAGGTTTATAATTTCTTGAAAGATGAAAGCACATCATAGAAGAATTTGGATAAGAGAGGTTAGAGAGTGTTTAAAAAGTGGAATTCTAAGGTGGTTATTTGTACTAATTCCACTGGAACCAAACTTCATTGGGAGTAGAAGTAGGCAGGTTGTGTGCAAAAAGTATCTTGAATATTTGTTTAAACAAAATCCAAAATTTTACACAGAAGTCATGATGCCCCCTATTACTTTTTCACCACTATTCAGACAAAGCAAGAAATTTTGCAGAGACAGTGCTGAACAATGTCATGAATTGCAGACATAGATGTGTATCAAAATTCGTACCAGACGCATTCAGAAGCCCACTTCCACATGTTCATTTAAAACAGGGTTATCTGCTCAGGCAGCAAGCTGAAGCCATGTGACTCATACAACCTTCACAGCAGGAGGAATGAAAATGTAAAGCACTAGTTATTTCAAATACTGTGACCAAACTATGGGTCAACATTAGTTTGCTTAACCTATTTCATGACGTTGAAGGTATGTGTAATCTGTGAACAGACAAATAGTGCTGGCCTTGTTGAATCCATAGTCCGTTGTAAATATAATTCAAGAATTCATTCTGAATTCATCAGAATTCAGCGTTTGGTCTCCTCTGTGCAGGCTGATAAAATCATGCTGGAAACCACTGCTGCTTACTCACCAATAATAAACTTAAGTCCTTTGTGTAGTTCTGATGCTCCTCTCGCACACCTCTCTAATGGAGTGTTGCAGTTACTTTTTGAAGTACTGAAATGGAGTAGCCAACTTCTTCACATTCCATGACTAGCTAATATCTATACTTCTTCCATATTTTTCTGAGTGCTAATATCTATTCTTGAGTTTTATTTGCATCATCGTACTGTATAAAAGTTGTTCAAGTCACATTAACATACTAACAGGGACCCCATTTTAAAAGAAATAGTCTGTCATTAAGTTCTTGAGGATCAAAACACTGCAAGGAGTGTGGTTTGTGTTTTTTGCTATCTTAGTTTATAATGTTATTAATTCCTTTGTGGTGTCTGGCAGAGACTTAGAGGCTGATAGGATGTGGTCCTGTTGAAATGACTTTATGCCTTCAGTAGTGTGGTCCAGGCGTTTTACATCTCGGTATATGACATCCAGCTGTTTCTTTCCCTTACCCTGCCAGTCACATACCCCATTCATTTTCCCTTATAATGATGTGATGGAGTGCCATTTGTGTGAGCAAAAAGTTCTTTTTGTAGCCATGGCTGTGTAAAACCACCATGTTCATAGATATCAGTCCTACAAAAAAAACGCTTTAGAAACATGCAGGTACCACAGTGGGATTTCACTGCTCTAACTACTCTTCAGGATCTGTGCCTTTCTGCTTGAATTGCAATTTCTGCCATTTTCTCTCTGGAGGAAAGACAACGTGCAGAGGGACTTGGAGGACTAAAATGAAAATAGCTCTTGCAGTCCTGATGCATGTGGAGTCTGTGAGGATGCTCAGCTGATGTTGCTGTCACAGTTCGCGATGTACTCCCAGTAAGCATCATGGAATCAGCTCTGTTGAGGTAGTTGTCCAATTCTAAAGTAAATTTTAAGCACGTGAATTTAGTTTTTGAATATGATATTAAAAAGCAAAAAAGGTCCACTGCTTGTAGAGAAATAAACACCTCAGAGCAAGTTCCCAGATAGTTATTTATCATTTGGCTTGCTGAGTTATACATCAGTGGTTTGCATGGGCATTTCTGCCTTTGAAACATTTGTTTTGGAAACTCTTGCCTCATTTTGAAGCACAGAAAAGCATATATTCCTGTTCCTCATTATCCCATATCCTTTGGCGCTGCTATTGATATTGCTTGAGTGCCCACAGTGTGGCTGATACCCCTCTGTCATGAGGGAAGCCAGTTCAGGCTTCTAATGCTCCATCATGTTTTCTCAGTGATCAAACTATTCTTTCTCTGTCATTCTTACAGGCTTTTTCATAGCCTCTCACAAACACCTGTCTTCTCTACATAAAACAAAGGTGAGGTCCTGGGCTGCTTGAGGCAGCTGGAAGTTTTTCTTAGATGTCAAAGAATCCATGAAAGAGGATTTTTCCCTCTATGAAGAAGTCCTGATAAAAGTGCAATTATTTTTGTTCTAGTTATGACTGTAGGGTAAGATTCTTTCTGGGTCTCCTGGGGGAATGTGACTGGTGAAATGGAAAAAAGGCAAATAATAATTATGATGAGATTTTCAAAAAATGTCTTGCCTGTTAACACTGAAGAAGTCAAAATAGGAATGTGGTCAGTCTAAGGAGAATATATGGTTGAATTATCAAAGCTTCTGAAGAAAGGAAACTGAGAGCTGATACCTGCACAGCATTTCACAGAGATTGTAGGTCTAACAAAGACATCTAACATTTTGCAAGTCTTGTGATGCAGTGCCTCATCTCTGGTGGCCTGTGGCCAGAGATGTGACCTGCCATGCCGTTATATCCCCACAGGCTTTTTGGTAAGCTTAGTTATTAGGGATGCCAAGTTGGCTGTCTGTGAAGCTGACCTTAATCAAAAAGACAATTTTTTTTTGAGTTCTTTGTGAGTCATTACTGAACTCATTTTTAAAATCTCTGGGTTCACAAACTTTAGATCTGTTAATGCCTGAACGGAGTATTGCACCAAAATGGTCCTAGGACACACAATGGCTGTCAGAATTGGAATTTTCTTGAAATCTTGAAGTCTAGTTGTTGTTTTAAATTCAGGGGTTGTTTAGTTCTGTACTTTATTAGAAACCCAGGTGGGGTTTTTAGCCAAAATCCAAATTACCCCATAGGGTGATTATTTTGCAAAATAAAAGTCATTTAAAATAATAATTACAATAAAATAAAGTAATAATTAAAACAATAAAACCCAAGTATTCTTACTCTCTTTGACTTATGACAACATAAAAAAGTAATTCTCTTCTATATAAGTATACTTAAATGTGGCTGATGTGTGCGGGGAGTGGTAATGGTACCTTTTCTGACTGAATAGTCCACTTCATTTGGACAAGGAATAAATGAAAATAGTTTTGGCCTAAGATAAAAATGGGTAGAACACAGACAGATCTGCTATCTGTTTTGTAACAGGATGTTACTAATAAAAATCAACACTGAGAATTACTCAATATTGCAAATTCACAAGTATTGGCTGGATAATCTTAGTTCCCATTAAAATGTGCCCTTGACATCATTAAACATCCATGGGGATTCATTGGTAAATAAAAGACTTACGTGTGATTAAACAAGATGACAGGAATGTCAGTCTACCTTTTGTCATATTTTTAGATTTTGCATAATGACATTTAGGTAAGCCAGCTTGATTTTTGTCTCCATAATTAATGCAGTTTGCAATGATTAAAGGCATTCCAAAACCTTTCATGACAGTATTCATGCTTCCCTTTTTTTTTAGCTGGCTGGCTCTATGAGAGATCAAGAAGAACTCCCAGATCCTGAGTCTCTGTGTTTTGGTGGAGGCTCACAGCACAGGCCGTAACTATCATGGCTTACGTTCACTGCTAGAGTTTACTTTGACGGCTATTTTGATAGTATGCAACACTGAGCCTATATGACTGTTTTTATTCCCCTTTCCAGCAAAGTTTGCCAGCTCTAGCAAAATACAAGTCTAACTGCACAGAGAGGCCAGCAAGTCTTCCTGGAGGCTGTAGGCGTGTCATGAACACATGTTCCTGCAAGGAGTGCTGCATTCATCCCGCATCAGGAACGTCTGCTGTTGCAGCAGGACAAGGGAGAGGGATCACAGGGAAAGGCTGTTACTTGAGAGGCCAACAGCAGGGAAGTTCTGGTGGGCAGAGCAGCACCTGACATTAACCAAGCAGAACTGGGTGAAGAAAAGCAACCAAGCAGTGCACTAAGACAAAAGGATGCAGAGACTCTTCACAAAGCTGTAATTCATAAAACAGTTCAGCACACGTTTTAGGCTGAGATTCAGGCCAGCTTATTGAATTGAAACCTTTTCCTCTCTCTTCATCCATGCCTTTGTAGGGTTGTGTTCAGCAACTACTGGTATAAACAAACAGTTAAGGTAATAAAATATCTTGGAGCAAGCTCAGCCTGTAAAGGAACTGCTGATCCTTAGTCTCTGAGAGCGTTGAGAGAACAGAAAATTGGTGGATGATGGGTTGGAGGGAGATACAGGATGCCTGTTGGGTATATTACTTCCTATTCAAGTTCTCAGCTGGATGCCATATCAGGAATGTACTTTTTCATTTGGCCAGGAGAGTCAGTCCTTTTTTCTCCTGCAAGTGGTTGTTGGCATGTGAACCTGAAATCAAAAGAGAGAAAATGGCAGAGGCCAAGTACTTCATGTAAGAATCAAAAAATAGTGTTAGAGACACGTACAGCATTATACGGTTACAATACTTTTGCAGTATTCTTATAGAGAAAAAGTACAATAGAGAAAAATAACCGGCCCACACAGTTACCAACTCTGTGTTTGATGTTGGTTTTTGGTGGAAGAAAGGCAGTTATTCATCAGCGACCTGATTCTGCTTCCATTGAATTCATATGGAGTTTCGCCAGTGGCTTTAGTAGGTGAAAGAACAGGATCTGGGCGGCTATAGATGAAGAAAAGCCAGCACTT
This sequence comes from Cygnus olor, assembly GCF_009769625.2. NCBI lineage: Eukaryota > Metazoa > Chordata > Aves > Anseriformes > Anatidae > Cygnus > Cygnus olor. The sequence goes on along the minus strand of NC_049169.1, from coordinate 94,002,196 downwards.
GAAAAGTTTTCTCAGCATGTTATTGGATAAATGCCATTTTCTAAAGGGCAGTGGGTGGTCCAGAGAGGAGCAGTTTCAAAGAACAAAAGATAGCAAGTGGATTCAAATAATTTTAGGGAAAAGGTCTTGTAGATGAGGAATGACTAGGTGCTCGAGGGACATGGTATGTCTGATCTTTCAGTTGACTGGTGACAGGTAAAGGGCCCACTCTGTCAGAAGAAAACATGTTTCATCAAAAAAGAGGGCTGAACATCAGTTCTCTGTGTAGCCTCATCTTCTGCCTCAGAATTGACGAATTACCAAATCAGCTTCCTTGTTGTCATGCCCCAGGACCACACGCAGAAGCTATTGCAGACATTTGGAAAGTTGGCATCTTACCATCCTTCACCATCAGTGGAAAGTGAGATGCTGTAGCTGTCATCCTGAGGAAGGGACACGGTCAGGGAAGGTGGTACGTGAGAACAGTTCACACATAAACTAGGAATAAAGTGGAGTAATGAGCTTAACTATTCAACCGTTTTCATTGATTTCCACTGGGTGGCCTGCTGAGAACATCAGCAATGGTAGCATGTTGATTTAGGTTATGATTTTTTCCACTTGCAAATGAGAATTGCCAAAAAGGTTATGTAGCTGAGGAATTTATCAAGGTCGCATTGTATTTTTCTTGTCTGTGATCTATAGAGACATCAGTAAGATGCCTGCTGGACACAATGACAAACAAACCTCCATGTAGTAGTCAAGACACTATAGATGAAGACAGAGAGACCTGAACAAGTCTGATCTTTGCAGCACTGCTGTCTTCGTCAAAAACAAATCCATGAAATTCACTTCAGATTCTGTAGGAGAAATCACAGATAGACAGTATGCGTGCAAATTGTGTATCTTAACTGCTGTTGCCTTCGTACTGTGATAAAAATGGTGACAGCAAGTATAGGCATCAGCATCTACCCAATACCATAACGATGGGCACGGCTACAGATGGGTAGGACAGCACATGCACAGAAACTGGCTCCTGGAGCACCACTGCTAGGCATGTGGAAAGGGGACCTGAAAGAGCTGAGTGTACCAGTGGCAACCTTTGAGGAAGCAGAAAGACATAGGAGCAGTCAGAAAAACAGACATTCAAAGTCAGCTCTGCCACTCTCTTATCTGAATGCTTGGACACACTATTCTACCCCTACATCTCCTTTTGTAGAAAAGGGGAAAATTGCAGTTGTTTCTGCAGCCTTTCTATTTCTGGTTTGGGAATCCTGAGAAAAGGGTATACAAATTAATATGCTTTGGTTTGTGGTGGGTCTGAAACCTGTGCTTTGCTGTCAATCCCCTTAAAAATAAACAAACAAACAAACATACACACTGGGCTATTGGCTTCAAATATCTTCAGATATGCAATGAATTAGAGTGCAGAGTCCAAGATTATAGTGCAAGTCCTTTATGGTTTTAACCAGGGCTCGGATGATAAGTCCAAGATCTGAAAGCTAAGCGCTCTGCTTTTCTGATGTTTTCCCTTATTTCCTTTCATATGTTCGATTGTTTTCACATCATGTATGCCCACTGGCAAGGATTCAAGAGAAGATGATCAAAGGCCAGAACAGGCACTGGTGCTGCATTATACTTTCCAGATTAAACTACTTGGAAATATGAGTATATATTACCACTTGCAGTTGGAGAGGTCAGGGCACAGGATAAAAATTTTATATTCTTTACAAAGATACTATATAAGGCCACAAAGATATGTGCTAACAGCAGAAACTCCTAATTCACCTTTTATATCCCTTTTCAGCACTCTCAGAGAGGGATGCAGTGGAGATTTATGCACCAGATGAGCTAAATTAAGTGACAGTCTAGTATCTCTGAATTACCTCATACCTATCATTGAACCAGCTGATCATCGAAGATCTCTCTGTATATAATCCCTTTATATTTATCTGCCAAGAAGATTAGCTAATGTATTTGTCAGTTTTATCACGGAAAATCAGTTTCTATGTGGCAAAGAACTTGCCTCCTCTTCTTCCCAGATGTTTAATTTTCATACAGAAAAGGTATGCGTGTCATCTACAAGCCAGGGATCAACCACTATTGTATGGATGAGCATAACAGCAAAACTGGAAGGAAGGGGATCTTCTGTTCTACCGCTATCTCCTCTGGGGAGTCTTCCAGCGAATACACATTTAAGCATGTCTATAAACCTACCCTCTCCGAAGAAATATCAACACCTATAGCATTTCAACCTCTTTTACAACCTGATAATTGTATGTGCTTTTTTGGAGACTTATGAAGATTTATTTCAAACTGTAGTCACTGTTTTATACTGCTTAATGGATTTTCCAGTTTGCCTTGGTTAAACCTAATATTAGCACTGTGTGAAATAGCAAATGGGCATTTACAGATTTTGTACTGTATATGCAGCTTGTTAAAGAGCACCAGCTTGCAGTACTTGATGCAGTGTTCAGAAAGTCCTATTTTACACCCAAGAATAGGGGAAATGCTTCTGCTGTGAACCTCTTAGCTGCCTAGGTTTACCCAGCCAGGCCACACAATTAAGGTGACACAGAGAACGAGAAGGGTTCTTTATTCTTTACAAACATGCCTCGTTTCTGAAGCCATTTGCTCCAAGAGCTTTTGTGATTTTGCCCACAACTTAACCACACTGCTGAAGTGCCACAATGGCTGCCTGCGGAGCAAGCCCACCCAACTTTGTGATCCGCAGGTGGGCAGGGAGAAGTGTTGAGAGATGTCACCCCCTGACACTGCTGGTGAGGTCCTGGGCCATGCACATGCTCTCTTCTCAGCAGGCAGGGATACACAGCACTCATCCTCAGACCAGGACCTTGTCCACTTCTGCCAGGAGACCAAATAGCACCCTAATGCTGTTTTGGTCAGAAGGCATGTGTGATTTCAGGTTTCTCTCAGTTTAGCTCTCTTGCTTTCTGTAAAAGGTTCAGCAGTATGAATTTGGAATGAAATAGAAACAAATCACACTCCAGAGCTTTCATTTGTTTCCACAAGCATATTTAAATGCTTTTGAATTCAGATGCTGCTCCAGATGTCCTGCAAATGGTAGAGAGGGTTATGCTAGTGCGGGAATCACTGGCAACTGCTGTCTTGTTAATGACTTCTTCTGTATATCTTAATCTGAGGAACTGTGCTATAAACAGCATGGGTTTCACACAGAGCAATTCATCTCTGTACACCAGCTGTGCAGAACGCGCCGTTATGAACATGCGGTTTCACACGCACAACTCAAGGTGGATTTAAAAAATGTTCAGGATATTGCTTTAAAAAAATGCTATAGTCCAAAAATGTTAATTGAGACCATCCAGATTAATCAGATTGTCATCTAAGATGAATAAGAGAATAATTAAAACATTTTGAAATACATGTTTAATATTGTTTTTAACTCAAAGTGACAACATATTTTGAAAAATGTAATTCAATTCTTTTTAAGAACAAAATCTTGGAAACAAAGTTGATAATGCTTCAGGTCTTGTTTTCTTTGTTTTGTGTTGCCTGTAAACCATAAAAGAAATTTTGTGCATTTGTGTTTAGTATTTGCAAAAATGAACATTCTCCCAAATCTCTGAGAGCAGCGTGAGAAGCTAGAAATCTATTTATTATTTATATAATAATAATTATATTATTATTTATTTATTATATTCCTACCTTTTGGTAGGATCTAAGTGTCTGCAAAACTAAATGCAAATTACATTTAGTCTAATCTCTTTTGTGCTTTCTAAAAAAAGTGAAACTAAGAACATCAGCTTTAGGATAGAAAGGCGTGGTTTTAATTTAAAAATAAAATGTTAGAATTCTTATGTCTCAATAGGAATATAAACTGTTAATTTCACCTTGTGTGGAGAGCCTTCTTGCAAAACCCTGTTGTAAGAGTGGACATCTAGCTTTTGTGATCTTTGACCATTTATTCGTTTAGAGCAATTGCTTTCAATACTCTTTGATTTGTTGACCCTTTCATATCTAGATTGCTGTGTAGTTTACACTGCCTATAAGTTTCCTTTTCATCTTCTGCACATCTGGAGAAGCAGTTCAGTGGTCCTAAGTTCACAGTCCGAAAAGAAACAGAGATTAAGAGTATATTCGTTATGGCACTCAATTTAGTATGCCAAGTATGGACATAGCAAATTAGGTAGTCTTCCTGAAGAAACTTTTATGAGATAGTAATGAAAGAACTGCAACTAACACAATGATATGATGACCTAGACTGCAGCCCCATGCAACCTGTGTTTTTTTCTAAAACCCCCTTTTCTGTAAGGATTTTGGAGGCATGTATCCAACACATTTCCAGTGGAGATCCACGCAAACATAAGTGTCCAACTGCACGTACGTGTTCCTTGATTCGCATATAAAGCATATGGAGCTGGATTCATTGTTTTTGTTGCCTGGGTAAATTCTGCATGCATATCGTTCTGTGAGGTCCAAGAGAGGGAGTTACCGAGGGAAAACTACAGGCAATATGGTGTAAATGTGTCTTGTAGTCACAGTGCAAAAAAAATTACGGGTGCCAAACAGCAAGTTCCTTGAGACCATGTTTAGCTTTAAGCACATAAATAGTTTTTGGTACAAAGTGACTGATGTTAGGTGTTATGTGGGAGGAAAATAAAAGATGAACCCCAGATTAGTAGCTAAATTTTGATTTTTAGCCTAGAGTACTTCACAGAATGCCAACCTTGCTAACTGTACCCCACCTTCAGTATTTGGCTGAAAACACTGATGAGCGCCATGAGTAAGACGTTTTATGCCAAGCTAGCCAGCTGCAGCTTAAGTAAAAAGGAACTTTAGAATGGGATAAGTGGAAACAGACACTAATACTGTTTCAGTATCCACTTCAGAGCTGTGTGGTTCTCCAGGAATTGTAAGACACTGTATATGACCTTATTGCAAATCAAGTACTCTGATTAAAGGAGTAATAACTTCAAGACATTTTTTTTTTCCATGAGGTTGAAAAAGAATGTCATAAAAAAGAAACTTCACACAGTAGATAAAGTGAGGGAAAAGCCTGTCACTTGAACAGAATTAAGAAGACTTTCTGTTGGACTTTGCAAGGGCTTTGATTTTTTACTTTTGTAATAAATTAAGAGGAACTTTGATTTGGAATTTCCAAGGTGCACTGCCAGAGACTTATGACAAAACCAGACTTTTAGGAACCCAACTGAAGGTAGTATATAACATTAGATCTGTAGTACTTCCATGCTTTTACAGACAGACCAGCTTTTGTTGAATAAATGGGAGCGTTGACTCTTCCCCAGTCGATAAGGGGAACTACTTACAAGTTACATTCTGGGAGATTCAGTGCTCAGCTGTGAGAGCCAGGCAGCTGCCTGGGTGCCAGCACAAATTAACCAACAAGTACAGTTTACGTATGAAGATGAATTTTCCCTCCTTTAAAAAAAAAAATAAATTCCTGACCAAATAGCATATGGAAGCAGCAAAACCTAATCAATACTGAAGAATAGCATAGAATGAGGGCTAGCAAGTTCAAGAGTCCGTACTTACCTGTTTTTGTGAGGTTTATATTGGCAAATGCATTTCCTCTGGTTTAGATTCCAGGAGCTTTGTTCCTCCAGCCAGGAAGCAGACACATGCAGTAAGAAGGAATTATGATTTCCGTTGTCCTTAAGTTGAAAAGGCAAACTTCCCCTTCTTTTCCTTTTCTGACCTAAGGTGACAGCCCTTCAAGTAGAGTTCTGCACAGGGCAGAGAGGAAGTTCAGTTGAGCTTCATTCACAGTCACAAGTTCATTCATCTGGATGTATCTCACGCTCTGGTGTCACTTAGCTGGTCATTGCTGTGGTTTTTCAGGGACCTCACTCTGCATGAGATGCAGCTGACTAGCATTTGGTGTCGGCCAAGTGCTGCTCATGTAATTCAGACGAGAATTATTGTTCTGCATCTTCACTACTTGACCTGGGGCCATAGCTTCTGACTGGCTTCAGGTGAGGCTGACCTGCTTTACCTGTAGTGAGAGAAATCCCAGTGCCTTGGTAAAAGTGGCTCACCTGCATTTTCAGGAGTAAGATTAAGAGCTTTACTGTTTTCTTCAGAGGAGTGGGTCAGTGAAGTTTTGCCCTTCCAGTAGCCAGATGGTACTCTGAGACCACTTCATTTTGGTTGCTGCTGACTCCCTCTGCAAGGGTGAAGTTCCTTGATAGCTTCCTACATGCAACTACAGAGGGAGCAGTAAAGTTTTCAAGATGACCCGCTCTCCACACCTAATATGCAGGAGATGCTGCAGTCCTAAGAACATAGAGTATCTCCTCAAGAATTTAATTCCCCAGTATTAATTACCTGACTACGTCATGCTTCTTAGGCTATATGCTGGACACTGGAACAGGGACTGTCTTAGAAATAAAAAATCCACTTTCTGAAATATAACGCAGGGATTTTTCTAAAGTGTGTGACTGTTCCGAGTGTCTCTCAGGACACTTGGTATGCTCCCTTTATGTGAGTAAGTCCCATCTGTTTTTCCTCTTCATCTGCTGTACGATGGAAGGGTTCCTTGGGTTGCTCCCTTTGGGATGGTCCTTCAGCTGTTCAGGTTTAGGACTCCCATAGCACATGCTGTAGGCTCATACTTCTGTCTGCTCTAAATATTTTTATCTTCTTTTGTGCATAAACTAAAAGATAAGGAAATGTTTATTTCTGACAGATGCTGGAATTTGTTACAAAAGCATTCAATTTAGTGCATTTCTAAGTGATTTGCCTATCAAGATTTTTAGGTGTCTGTGTATCTGCTGGGTCTCCAGGTTGCATGTTCAGCTGTTAAGATGGAAATAACATTTGAACTAGAGAGTCTTACGTGTAGGTTTTCAGTGACAAAAAAAATAAAATAAAATGCTTCTGAGCTGATAAACATAGCTGGTGCATTGCCGATTTGTGACATTGTTTGCTTTTAGATTGGAATTCTCACTGGTCTGCTGATTACTGCCAGCAACTAAAAACTGACTCACGCCTTGAAATTGTTTGCTTTTTAAAGTAATGGTCAGCATGGGATTTCTGAGGTTTTCATTAGATTTGTCTTTACTTTGTCACTGTAATATTTTTTTTCCTTTTATTTGCTAAGTCTGGACAGTCTTTTATTTCTTACTTACATATAATTTGAGTTTAGAAGGGCCATATCATCCACAGAAAACATATAACTGCATTGCTTTTATGCTTGTTATGTACTGAGTCATTATATTGTCTTTTATATAGTCTTTTATTACATGCAAAGCTGTTAAATGCCCCCCACTTAAATTCAAGGTTTCCTAAGAGATCCCTTTATAAGGCTCTACTTTCAGTTGAATTATATTTGCCAAATTTGAACTGTTTATACTGATATTTTCCACGTCTCTCGTAGCCTGTATTTTTTTGTTTTAATGTTTCAGATTAAATGGTACAGATGTTTCCAAGAAGAAGATTAGGAAAACAGCATTGTTTTTCTCCATTGTTGCTTTTTTTCATAAGTCCATCAGGAATCTCTAGAGTTTTTCATTCTCTGGAGCAACGATTTGAAGTGTTAGGATAAGAGAAAAGCTATGAGGAGGAGATGCATGAAGAAATGAGATGGAAACAAGCCCTAAGGGATCAAACAGTCTATCTAAACAGTGCTCTCCTCCTGACTGTTGTTTTGAACCCATGATTCCCAAGTATTCCTTTCCCTTTGCTCTCAGCAATTTGTTTTGAGAGGCTTTGGAAAATGATCAGTATCCTCTTTAAAGGGCGTGCTGATGTCACTTGGGCATTCTTCATTCTGGCATTTCCTGTTTATTTCATTTTATTTTTTATTTTCTTTAATGCTTTGAATTATACTGAACATAATTTTAAACATTTTTCCTTCTATGTGGGTATGCTTGTTATTTGTATAATGAGAGTATTCCAAATGTAGTTAATGCAATGCAAAATGGAAAAGAAATGTACTTCCATAGAGAGTTTATATTTTATGATGCAACATGGGAAGAATACTGGCACAGAAGGGGTTGGGGATAACACAAAGCTCAACAAAGGAGGTATATAAAGTAATTACTAGACTTTTAAAATGTAAAGCTATTACATAGCTATAGAATCTGTCTAGGGAAAATGGAAGACTGAAAATGGGGCTCTGAGTCATGTGTAAACAGAAGATTTTTTTTTTTGCCTCCATCCATCACTGATTAAAAAAAATAAATGTTTTTTTAAACTTTGATTTATGCTAAGCTTGCTGTGCATTATTTTCAGAGGTGGCATTTCCTCACATTGAGTTTTCAGTCTTTACAGAAAAAGTTATTATTCTTTCAGTCTTTACATAAGAGTCATTATGCCTTCAAGGGCAGAAACTTTGTATCTTGCAACATACCACATGTTCTAGGCAACAGAATACCACCGTGTCTGCAGGGCTAGGTATTTTTTCTCTGGCAGCTCTGAGTGACACACGTGGTTCAGTCTTGCACCCTTCACTAATTGCAGTCTTCTTCCAAAATAAATTTCAAAGCATTAGCCAGGAAAAAAAAAGATGCTCCATATGGGGGAAAAAGAAAACCCTGTTCCATGGTTCAATTTTTAGGACAAATAATGGAAAACAAAATAAATTTGTCAACAAAAATTGTTTTGCAGCTCTAAACAGATTAATAATGCAAAGATCATTCAGAGCACTTTTATTTTTTTCTAAGGCCAAGACCTTTATTGTTGTTTTACACCTCTGCTAACAATTTCTGCATCCTTGGCTCACGTACTCCCACATGGCTGCAGGGAAGAAAACTGGTCCTTAGAAAACATTTCCCCTTCATGTAGTCCGGCATATTTCACAGATCTGCATTCCCACAAAGCATAGCCAAAGAACAGTAAAACTTAAATTTCCTGTGAGGAAGGTCTCTAAGTCTGGAAGAGGTTCAGAACCACACGGAGGCCAGCGTTCACACCCGTTAAACACAATCTAGTCAGCCAGAGGCAGAGACAGGACCTGCTACCCAAAGCAGCTGCGTCCCCTGGGGGCAGTGGCAGCGGCTGTTCCCGAAGCCGCCCAGCCCTGCCGCTGCCATGCCTGTGTCCCCTTGCACTTGCCCTGTCCCACCTGGGCAGCCTGGGCTGGCAGCCCTTGTGCTGGCTGTCTGCTTTCTGCTAAGGTACCGTGTCTGCTTGTGTAAAAACAAGAGCCAATCGGGTCTGGCCATTCCTGAGAAGGAGGCTCAGAAAAATAATTTTTTGTTTCTTACTGTGCCCAGATTACAAATAATGGTGGCCTTTTGTAAAGGATTTAAGTATTTCCTTTCTGGGTCCTCAGATATCCCAGATACAAGGCTGAAATATGAAATACTTACCTTTTGCCATTGTCATGAAAAGTGCCTGTACTTGCTAAAGCTCTGCCTGTGCTTCTTTTCTTTTTCACATTCCCAAGTGCCAATCACAGATTTGTATTGCACTGGACAATATACATTCATATTAAGAAAGCAGTTCACATGTATTCTGTAGAGACCTGATAGTGTTTTAGTTGCTAAATTCCCAGAATAAACCCCCAAGCCCTGCATCCATGTAGAGCATGTCCAAGCCAAGAAGTTAGGAGGTTATTCCTGCACTGCAGGGGTTTGAGCCAGGGCCATGGAGAAAGTCCGGGTAGGAGTTTTGTGAGCACAAGGATTCTTGTTTGCCCTTCTGCTACCAGCACCCACATCTCCAGAAAGTTGTCTCATCGGAGTACAGAGTGGACAGTATCCAGAGCTGGAGAGTGCAACTGAGGAAGGAACTTGCTACTAGTGCTGACAGACAAGGACAGACATGATCTAGAAGCTATTGGGGACTAAAAGGAACATGGGTCTGGAACTGGGAGCAGCAAGACTGCAGAAGAGTGGACTAGGCGGCAAAGAGAATAGTGCTCTCTGGAAAAGTGGGGTCAGTGCCAATGTGGTGGACAGATCAGAACAAAAGTGAGATTTGGAACTGAGTAAAGAGATTATTAATGTAAGCTAGTAAACCAGAGAGAAAATAAAGGACATGAGGCAGATTTGACTAAAGCAAGAGAGGCTTGGACTTCTGGCTAGGCAAGAAACTGTAAATGGAGTATGATAGTATGCTGAAACCAGATTAGTAACCAAGTAAAGGAAACTTGAAGTGGCAGATACAGAGTCATTACTGCAAATCAGGGCAGAAAAAGGACGTTCAGAGGAGAAACACCGGAGGAGGAGGTATGAGGTTGAATAGGTGAAGGAACTGGGCAAAAGCTGTTTCTACAGTCTAGTTGGGACTTGGGGCCAAAGCTTGAAATAACACTAGAAATATGGATAGGCTAGCTAGATACAGTGTGAAGGACAAGCCTGAAAAGCCCAAAAGAAGGAAAGAGACACAGCTGGTATGAAAGCTGATTGGGAAGAATGGCAGCAGAAGGCAGGAAGATGGAGGAGATATGGATAGGAGTCTGTAATGGTCCCAAGAAAGAAAGGTGCGATCACATAACTAAGCATGCCATCACCACGCATGTACGTAACTAGACCAACTTAAATTTGCCTTTGATATTTCCCAGTTTTTGAGTGTTTGACTCTTTGACTTTACTATGAGTTTTCAACTGTGTTTTTTAAATATGACACTACAAATACACACACTTATATAGGAAGAATTTGGTGGAGGTTGTGAAAAAGTGTATGTTGGTTCAGGCTGACATGTTTGTAAATGCAAACGATGTCTATAATTTGCATTTGCAAAAGGAAGAAGTGAAATGACATAAAGTGGCAAAGGTGGAAGATAATGTGATTTGGTGTGATTCGTCAGAAATTTATCTTTTCCTATGCATCTACATGTTCTTCCCTATGCTCTGCAAAAGGGTGAAACAGACTGAAGAAATGTAAAAAAATCTTCTAGTGTGGCAAGCAGGAAAGGTTTCTGAACGTGACGGTTAGGCCTAACTACATCTGAATGAGAATGTACCTGGGTAAAATGCACAATGGGGATATTTTGGAAGAGGAGGAGAAGACAAGCTATTACTAGTCTGTTCGCTACTTCTGTATTTCTGTGTTTTCTACATCTGATATTTAGCATGGCTAGTTTCAAGTCTTGAAATATTGAGTATAACACAGATGCATCTTGTAAGGCTGCCTTGTGTAATCTGCGCTCGCTCTGCTTGAGCAACTGAGAAAAAGCAGAAGGTCAAGGAGTGTTCCTGCTTATCTCCAGGTCGATTCTCTTGCCTGTTTGTATTTTGGATTAACTAGTTAGCTAGATGGGCTAGGAATTTAACTCATCACAGAGGATGAAATCACAGGGCAGCTTTTGCTTTTAAGTCAAATTTATCTATTCAGCGCAGAATGTTAAAGGTCTGTAAAAATGATAAAATAGATAAAATGCAAGCCCATTCCCCCTCCCTTTTCCTTCTGTCTCTTTTTCTCTTTGAAACTGGCTAAAATGAATGCCAGACTGTATCATCTGACAAATGAATAGAGCTTCCTGTGGGTCATTTCAGGAGTAGTTCTCAAGTTCTTATGGGAAAATTAGATTGCAAATGAGCAACAGTCCACGTAGAGTCTAGCATTTACATAAATTCTTATATTTGTGTCTTAACACTAGCATCTATCAAATGCAATGTGCTGTTTAAAAAAGTGAAGAATTTGAGTCTGAAAGCATTTGTTTATAAGGAATCATTTTTCTTTCATTTGTCATAGTGTGCAGGTATTATTATTGAGTGAATGAAAACTGAAATTTGCAAAGGGAAATGAGTACCAAATACCCTTTTTTTTTTTTTTTTGTGAGATTTGAATGCCGTAACTTCAACTTGAAATCTCAGTTCTCAGTTCTTAAATGTGCCTTTTTAGTCTATAAATGTTAAAAGATACCCTGAAGTTTTTAAGAAAGATTTATTCATCTAGAGAGATAGAGGATCTAGGTATAGGATAATAACATGAGTTCTGTTCAGATGTGTGTCCTGTTCTCCCCTCTACCCCCCAAATTCTCACTCACGAGCATTGGGCTCTCTAAGCCCTAAATTCTTTCCTCCTTCAAGCCAAGCAGTCCCCACTCCACTTTTCCAGATGAATATAGAGGACTTCACATCCAGGCTTTTTTGCCGTCCATCAATTCATGAGAGACAGTCTAGAAAGTAGTGTGCCCTAGATGTCATGTAAATGTTAGTCTTAATCACTCAGCCAAATACAATATTGTGCTACAGCTAAAAATGAATTAAAGAACCTGCCACACACTTCTAAAAAATTCCCCAAAAAGGAAGGCTTGGGGAAAGTTCAAGTGCATAGAATAGGTAGAACATAGTCATAACAGGTTTTGCCTTTTGTTAACTGAAAAAAATGAGGAAGAGTCAACATCCGAAAGAAATTACACCTGTTTTGTAAATGTTATGGTAGAAGGGAATCCATTTATACTGGGTTAAAAGACTCACCTGCCTGTTCTCCCTGCAGAACATAGAAACAGAATAAACAAAAAAAAACACCCAACCCATTTTCATGGCACAATACAGAAAATTGAGAAGGTTCCACATCTCAAGGAGCTGTGAGAAAAGAAAAGAAATATCAGGGAAGGCCATTTCCCTTGTTTCACATTATCAGTAACTCTATTTGTTTCATAAGAATTGGTCACAACCACCTTTCCTTTATTCCTACCCTTTGGCATTAAGGTAGTGATGAGAGCTACCACTGTAGCAATTAAAGCATTCTCTGCTTCTTAGTGCTCCTTACTGAACTTTGTAAACATCTGAGAAAGCTGTCCTATAAATTACAATATATTCTGAGCAACCCAATTGTTGTCTGAAGGTGTGGCTCTTCTCTGGGTTACCAGTGGCCAGCTCCTGCTCCAAAAAGTGACAGCAGAAATGACGCTGAGGGTCCTTTATCATGTCTCAGTCTTTTCCAGGTCCAAGCTCCTACTGACAGAATGATGGATAAGGATTTTTCTGCATTCCCAGCACTTAGCTCCAACTGCTTGCTTTGGGTTGCATGTGTGACATGTTACCCTGAATGTGGGTTGTTAGTACTGTAGCACACTGACTTTCACTTGTATTCCAGGCAAAGCTACTGGCCAATTGTGGCCTATTATTATGTTCTCATTTTATTTCCTCCTAGTGCATTGATAATTAGGTGACATTCAGTGTGTTTTGCTGACATTCAGTGTGTTTTGCTAACAGCTTTTACTAGCTCTGTGGGTATCACTATTATTTGCAAACTCTTTTGGGGGTGGGAGTCAACAGCCTTGCTCTGATTATAATTTGGAGGTTTTTGAGGAGGTTTTCTTCTTCTACTACGTTCAGTACAGACTGTAATATGTTATCCTGTTAGCTGTCTGAATTCACATTAAAAATGTCTTTTTTTTATTGTAGACATTTAAACTAATAGCTAAACATGTCATCTTGTGATTAGTTTCTTGTAGGGAAAATGAGCATTAGCAAAGTGATTTCCTTTTGTAAGGAAAGCTGATACCCCTTTTATATTCCAGCAATTAGGCAATAAAAGGTTCCTACATGTTACTTCCATTTGGAAAAAAACAACCCGGTGATGATAGGATACATATTTGATGCAGTCATGCTTATGCATGAAAGATGTACACAAATCAAGTTCATTGGACCGTATTTGAACAAAAACAGTTACTTGGCCTGTTGCTCCATGCCTGTCCTTCTGGCAAACCCCAGTCTAAAAGCTGGTGCTTTGCCACGCTGCTTGCCTCCTCTTTCTGCTGTTCTCCTTGCTGTTTGCCATACACACCTAGGGCCAAATCCATCTTTGAATCCTGATGTTTTCTTCTGTTTTCTTGCTTAATAATAGGGCACTGAACCTTCTCTGCTTTTGCCTGAACGTAAGGCCTTGCCAGGTGAATAATTACAGAGAGGTTTGTGAGTGCTATTAAATCACAGGCTTATCAGGAAGCTTTTAATCAACTACTGGTATCATGGGCAGTTGTGAAAGGTTTTGCCTATCAATCTGTGGTGTTTCAGGAACTCATATTGAAAAGTGTTTTAGATCTTCCAAATGTTTGGGTTGACTTCCCATGTTGTGTAAAGAATTTTAACACTTGATTTCTCTGGTATAGGTTCTGCTCAGTGACCATAATCTTGAGCCAGGCCTTTCTATCTCATGTTTTAATCCCAGCCCTGCAGTATGATAACCATCTTTGTCCTCACTAGGGTTGTGTGCTTGTCTTATTCAAAACCCTATTTATCTCTCCTTCCCTTGTGCTTGGCTTCCGGCTGGTCATGGGCCACAATACTTGACTCTACCTGTAGATGTGTACTCTGTGCATTACGGCATGGTGGAGCTGTCAGCATTTGCCTGTCCTATGCTTGTTCCATTACATCAGTCACAAAGTTGTGCAATATATGAGAAGACAAAGAAATATCAAAGAAAAAATCTCCTTGGAGCTCTCCTTGGGTGTCTCATCTAGACACCAAAACAATCTACGGAGAACAACAGCCAATAACTGCTGTCAGGGAAGCAGAACAGGGAGTTGCCCTTGTCCCTCCTGCTAAAAAGCAAGAACTACATCCATGTCTCTTGCATGTGTAATAAGCTACTTTATTCTTTGGTTGCAGACCTGCAAAGCAATAGATCCATCTGCCCTTTCTTTGGCCACTTGTATCCATATAGCAATTATTTCCTGGTGTGCAGAAATGGCATGGCAATCACATTTGGAAGATGTCATACAGCTGGATTCTGCATATGACATAGCACATTAGCTATGCTTTCTCCCAAGCCTATTTTTCTTCAGATTATAATTTGCTTTTCTGCCCTTGACTCCTAATCCTTCTGCTGCATAAAAGCCTTGACAGGACTTGTATGTTTTGGTGTAGGAGCTAGGAGGACATTATCTGATTGGCAAAATAAGCTGTAGTAATAGAGAAGAGTATCTCACTGCAGGATCATCATCACCTAACACCTTTACCATACACAGCAGTTGTTGGTACATGATGTGAAGAAGGTTTATGAACCTCTCTCTTTTAGGACCCTTCTGAACCCAGAAATATTTCATGTGAAGTTCGGTGTCAGAGGCTGTGAAAACAACAGCAGTACTTTCTTTGCACTTTCAAGAGAGCCCAGTTTGCTTGTGAAGTTCAATTCAAGGTACTGCATTTATTTTAGAGTCCTGTTTCTGATGGCACAAGCACATATCATGAGTCCAAACATCATCTGTAATAACCTCTTAGGAACTGATATCTAGATGAAAATTTCAGTTTCCAGAACAGAAGGGTCTTGCTTGTTACTTAATATACTTCTAACACAGGAGGACAATTGTTACATGTGATTATTTGGCAATAAATTCATAACCACCTTTTCCTGAACCCCTCTGAAGTTAGGAGTTGCTTTCTGAGACTGAGGCTAAATTACTTACGAACATACAAACACAGTTATTTTGTTAATGCCTTGGATATTAGTGTGAATGATACCATGGCCCTAAGCAAATTTCTTTTCAGGTTTTAAACTAGCGAAGGAACAATAAGACCAACGATTTTTAAAAAGGATATTTATTATAATTCTTATGTTGTGTCTTTGCAGAGCTTGCTATTTTTACCAGCTGAAACCCAGGGAAATTCTCAAAAGCAGTTTAGAATAATAAACTTGTCTTAAGTCAAGAACAGATCCCATCAACCTTTTGGCTCCCATTTATGTTTTGAAAGGAGCAATGCTGTACCAGCAGCCATTCTTCTTGTACAAGTTTCCCATGGGTTTTTGCTATGGGCAATCTCTAAGCATCAACCAGATCTTAAGCAGTGACATTATTGCAATTAACAGCTTCTGAAAGAGTCCTGTAGAATGACATTTACATGCTCTACACCTTGTATGGCAGGTTAACATAAAATCTTGACCTCTTAAAACTAGCTGTTTTTCCTTACTCCAGCAGAAGTCACCGAGAAAGGGGAGGGAAGGTAAAAAGCAAACAAACAAAACTTTAAAATCAGGGTTTCAAACAGTGTTTTTTTTTTTTTTTTTCTAAGGAGTGAAAAGTTCTGTAAGAATTTGGGTAATGTACATACATGGTTTCTTGACTTTATATTGAGTATTTATACAGGATAGAAATCAAAATACAGAGCATCTGTGTGAAGAATGTATGCCTGCCCTAGTAACCTTTGACACGGAAAGAACCTGCAGCAATGTGTGACCAGACAATGTGGTACCTGTGGGCTTGCCTTGCAGTCTGTGCCTCCCTGCCAGACTGTGCTTAGCTGCTGCTGTAGTGCTCCTTAGACTGTCTTCTTGGAGCATAACAGCTTTACCAAGAACCAGTCTGACAGTAAATATTTGGATGTATAGGTGCCCCATGCTTGAGGGACATTAAGCAGCTTAACAAAAATGATTTGTATACAGAATAGTAAACAAAATCCAAAAGCGTGAGATTAAAGGATGGTCTTCCTAGAAGGTTTGTTGTGGGTCTGTGCAGGAAGACCTGCTTGCATCTGAAGCACTACATCCACATTCCTGGATCTAACCTGTCATCTGCTAGCTTGTTGCATCCCTGTCAGCAGCAGGGATCAACACATGACAACTACAGGAACCTCAGCAACATACCACCCAGAAAGTGGGATGTCAGCTATACTACCTAAAGACCTGCCTCCACCTTCCTCCTACCTGGAACAAATGGCCCATCACAAGTGACTCACTGTTTCACTATAGTGTAGTGCTCTGAAGAATGGTATTCAAAATGGCTTTCAGTTTTTACTTCACATCAGTGGCGTTATATCAACCTCCATCAAGCCAGCCTTACCCTGGGCTGCATCAAAAGCAGCGTGGCCAGCAGGGTGAGGGAGGTGATTCTGCCCCTCTGCTCTGCTCTCGTGAGACCCCACCTGGAGCGCTGCGTTCAGCTCTGGGGCCCCCAGCACAAGAAGGACATGGAGCTGTTGGAGCGAGTCCAGAGGAGGTCCACAAGGATGCTCAGAGGGCTGGAGCACCTCTCCTGTGAAGACAGGCTGAGGGAGTTGGGGTTGTTCAGCCTGGAGAAGAGAAGGCTCCAGGGAGACCTTACAGCGGCCTTCCAGTGCATAAAATGGGCCTGCAAGAAAGATAGGGAGAGGCTCTTTGTCAGAGTGGAGTGATAGGACAAGGGGTAATGGCTTTAAACTAAAAGAGGGGAGATTTAGATTAGGTATGAGGAAGAATTTTTTTCCTATGAAGGCAGTGAGGCCCTGGCACAGGCTGCCCAGAGAAGCTGTGGATGCCCCATCCCTGGAGGTGCTCAAGGCCAGGCTGGATGGAGCTTTGGGCAGCCTGGGCTGGTGGGAGGTGTCCCTGACATGGCAGGGGGGTTGGAATTTGATGATCTTTGAGGTCCCTTCCAACCCAAACCATTACATGTTTCTGTGATTCACACACAGAAAAATTGTTGTTGTTAAGTACTAGAGATGTTAAGTACTAGAGATGCAGACTCAGCCCAGACTTAGAGGCAGGTGGAATTTCTTTGTTTAAGTCTGCACCATTACTGGGGCTCCAGTCTGAGTTGTGTTGTCATAGGCATGCGTCAACTCTTTTAACTTTGTCAGGTTGCAAACAGGTTGAAGGAACCTGGATTAGGGGGTTACTACCAGAGTGATATACGGAGAGGAAAGAACCAAAGAAAAATGTGCATGTGCACATGGCAAACGTGATCTTTCAAAACCATAAAATTACACAGCAAAAGCCATTTTTCAGCACAGACCCACAATACCCATTCCCATTGTTCATTCTGGGAGCAGGCCAGGTGTGGTGACCAGAACCGGCTGCTTAGATTCTTTTCCAGAGCAGTGGTCAATCCTCTGGATCCATTTAAAGGCAACAGTAATAGCAATACCCGTGTATTTGAACAGAATATTTAGATTAAGTCCCAAATGAGCTCAGCCAAGTCAATTAGCATCTTTGCTATGTCTCATCTGTATTTGGTTCAATAATACTTTTTATACATGGCATCTGGGAGTGATGATTAATGATCAGAATGTGTTTTTGAAATTCTTGAATGAAAGCGGCTACACCAGTACAATGTCTAAATATTTTAATGAGTTTGTCATTTTTACTCTCGGTGCCAGCTTTTTGTACATTGTAAACTCTTCAGCACAGCTTGAAACTCCAATCCCATTAAATTTTATTGAGCAACTTAATAAAAACGAGTTAAGTTCCAAAAGGAAAACAAAACCTAAAGCATGAGCACAAAGAATAGTTTTGTGAGCCTTGTTGTGGGTCTATGCAAGGATGCCTGGGTGCATGTGGAGCCCTCTTTACTCCATTGGTGTAGGCAACCCCTTCTCAACACGTAAGTGTTAGTCACAAAGAACTAACTACACGGGATGTTCTTATTTCTTGTGGGGCTTGTATTATAGCAGCAGCCAGCGTATGCTTGCACAGGCAAACCTGCATTATAAAGCACTCCATGTGTCCCAAACCTGACTTGCTAAGAGAGAAATCAATGGTGAAGATGTTGAATGACTTTCTGGCTTCACCATTGAGGTTACCAGACGAATTGTCAGCATTCCCAATATGTTAATGGCTTTTGCCATGGGAATGTTTTGTGACTGGAATTGGTGTGAGGCTACTGAGTCCACATTAGGCCATCTGGCAGTGTACTGAGCTTTCATTATGCCAGTTTGACGGCTTTGGGGCCAGTGACATACAGACAAAGAGGAATAGTGCTCCCATGTTTGTGCAATGTTTACCTTTAGGAGGAGTCTGTACATCCTTAGATAATTTTGAAATAGCGCTGAGCAAGTAACCAAAAGGCATTTCATACATATGAGCCTTTCCTAATCAGATTTCATCTAGTTCTTTTCTGTTTAAACACTGTTTTCTCATTGTTGCTTTTCCTAATCTGTAAGGTCTCAGAACTTACTGGCTTCTTTGCTCTTAATGATATCCCTTGATAGTTTGAGAGAGGCAGAAAAAGCTAAAAATAGTGAACCTATCCTCAGCCCCCTAGGAACATATTTTGATAAACCCAGGCAGCAAGTATGAAGGCTTGAAAAGGAAAGTAAGACATACCTCTCTGAATCTGAACAAACCTTAGGAAAGCATGGCTTAAGAAATCGACTATGTTTAAGCTTTTATTTTATATAAGTTAATTTGCCTATCCAATGTAAAACATATGTCATAATCCATTCAGGTAATAGGAACAAGATAAAATCTCTCTCCGTGATCTCACTGTGTTCTCTGCACCCAGATGTGACCCTGGCAAATGATCAGAGACTTGCTTTACATTTTGTTGGTCAGCAATATACATCAGTAAGGCTGCCTGGGAGCTGCTGTTTTTCCATCTTGCATTTCTACACACAGTCAGAGTTATCTGGACCATGGGGTATCCACTGAACAAAAAAAAACCAAAACTATTTTATATGTAGCATTTATAGGTGGGAAAAAAGGAATATGCTGAGACTAAGATTCTCCAGATACTTGTGATTTTCGGTGCTGCACCCTTAGGCTGAGTAGTACAATAATGCTAAGGAGGGTGGGGGATTGGAAATCAGGCAGACGATTTTCTGGGAGTATGCACTATTTCAGGTTGGATGCTCAGAGCATTAACACCATCTGCCTTCAGTGTCTAGCTTAAGGGCTGTGTCCATTGGAAGTTAGGTGCCTACAACATGGAAAAAATTGTCAGTTGCCGATCACTTTTGCAAACCCTGTCTTATGGTTTTTGGTGTAGTGTCAAAGGCAAGGAAGGACCTTTGCTTTGCAGCCCCTTGTATCTGCTGTGCCAACAACATGACAAGGATTTTCTGGCTGTCTTGGATGGCATTTTATTAGCAAATGAGTGAATTCTCTTCTTGTAAATTTAGCACAACTTTCATTGTTACAGGTGAAAGCCTCATTACAAAGTCATGGCTAACTACATCCATGTCATTTCTGGGGACTATAGATTTTTTTTTCCATTATGCAGTGCATATCAAAAAGCAAACCAACGACAAAAAACAACCCACAAACAAACCACCCCCAAGCTATTTCTCATAATGATTCACCATGAGTAAGTACAGTGAATGAGAGCACATCTTTCAGGCCTGCCCTGAGAAAACTGCTGTATAACTCAGGGCAAAACTGGATCATTGCTTCCCTGTCAGGGAAGCAGGAAAGTTCCCCTTCCCTATGTGCTTGATGTTCACTGAGGAGCTCATGTAACCAGACATCATGCCAAACCGTGGGTTCTGACTGTACCAAGGTAGCAAGCAAATGGCTTTTGGACTACAGGCATTGTATTCAAAGCCATAAAACACAACCAAAACCAAAACTAAACCAAAAACTCCTGACTTCTATCACAGTATTCTAAGGACATTTTTCAAGAGGACTGTTTGCCAACACAGAGAACTGGAGCACATATAAAAAATCAAAGTCACTATATTTTAGTCAAGGCTGAAGGGAACTTTGATATTTGCCCTTGACCCTATCACTGAGTCTTCTCACTAACTTCAGTTACATACTGTTTTTTTTATCCGGTTTCTTATCTGTTAAATGAGAAGGATACTTTCAACAGGGGTCTTAGGGGTTTTTTAAGGATAAAATATATGTTCCAAGCATTGCATATTTATAATGAAATTGAATCACAGAATGGTCTTAAAATATGTTTGACTGCATAGGAATAGCTAAGAGTTTCCACTAGGAGAGTATTCCCTGGGTCATGGTTCTTGTTTTGATCATGTTCCATATGGAGAACTCATCGTCATGTATTCACCAATGCCATAATTTACTGGAGCAATTGTACCAGGCTGGTACGCTCTGTGTTTGGTCAGACAGCTCATCTAGGATTATGTATAGTAATACATATAGTATTTTCTATAGTCTAGGTTGATATGAAAGACACATGCTCAGTGGGCTGTTCAAAGTGAGGCAGCCACATGAGTTGTTCAGAAGCAGCAGCATGTACGTGCTTCAGAAAAGGCCTGGGGCAGAAAAAACAGGGCTGTAGCCTACCTTTCCAAGAATTCTTAATGTCAAGTGAAGTCGACCTAGAAAAATATTTTAATACCAGCCAGTTATATGCAGAAAGCATATAACTATTTTACAGGGCATTAAATATTTTTGCCATGTTTGTAGTCATTTTCTCTTGTTTGTGCCAATTCAAATACATATTTCGTTTTCTAATCTTTGTTATTTACTCCTGCTTACGTCCCTGTTCTTAGCTTTCTTTCCTGCAGCCTGCAGTTCTCAAAGGCATCTCTTCTTTGCTTATTTTTCCTCTTGATATTTCACTGATTTGTTTTCCATAACATCTAGATCCTTTTCAAGTTATTGGTTTCATCTGGTCTTTCTTCTTGATCTCTTTCTTTCTGGTCTGTAGTCACTTTTCATCACATTCATTCATTATGTTTTTTCTTATCAATTTTGTTTTCTATTTTTGCCTTGTGGAATCGGTATTTATGCCATAACGTCTTTCATTTAGTATTTTTCTACTCTGTCTAAGGAAAATACAGTCACAAGATAAAAGGGCACTCCAGTCTCATACATTCCTTTCCCAGGAGACCAGGATTGTTCCCATCAGCGTAGGATCTGTTTTGTGCCTTGCTGAGGTCAATTATATACCAAAATGTCAAGTCTCAGTTTTCCGTCACTGAAGCAGAAGGAACAAATCTCATTTCAAGCATTTTTTGTAATGATCTAAGAATTAGCTTGATTCAGTCATCACAGATAACTAGTTAGTCATTGATTGAGGTGAGTAAAGAGAAATGAATGGAAACAAGGGATGGTCTAGAGGAGTAATAGCCAGGAAAGCTGTTACCAAATATTTGTTATTTCCTTGGTGTCCATGTGGACACTCACGTTCTAATTTTGTTAAGTTTTTGATGGAAACTAGTTTTGGTACTGTGAAGAGATTGAAGCTGAGGTATAAGCTGATTTTTATTTTAACCTACTGAAGTGAACAGCTTTGTGTCCCAGATCTTGTCTCAGAAGGGTCAAAACATTCAGATTCTTATTAATTCACCAAACTTCTTTTCTACGTGTATACTGAAACAACTGTACCTGAGCCCACTGGCTAAGTTCTGTTTTTTGAGCACACAAACTTGAAACGTGCAAACCAAAAGCTCAGTATTAAAATTATGAACCCTCTTGGCTTTCCAGCCTTTCTCTTAGCCTTTTGTCCTAGTGAAGACTATCAGGACTCCCTTTTCAAAGCTGTGCCGAGGTCAGATGCATCAGCAGACTCAGCTTGTCCAATCTCAGGCAATTTAAACATCAGCCCTCTTACTGTACAGTCTGGACACATGCAGCACAGCCATCACCTCTTGTTGAATTATGTAAGACTGCAAGGGCAGAAAGCAGAGAGCTGGTCCCAGCCCCTGACAGATGGGAAGGGAACGGTGGGACAGGGAACTCTGCCATACACAGAAATAGCAAGCTGGGCTGTACTGCCACTATCGCAACTGTTTTTACTCAGTACTGGACTATCTAACCATAGGGTGACAGTTGTAGGGGAGAGTTAGCGTGAAATATAAACCTCATGGAGCTCTTACACAACATGCTTGACAAGACTTGCCTGATAACTTCCAATGTACAGACATACAGCAGTGCTTTTGTGACACAGGGAAAAAGCTGTATATGAAAATCCCGTGTCTCTCCCTTAAATAATAACGTTCAAAAGGAATCTGGAGCATTTGAGAAGATCTCAGCCAGGACTGGCAAGCACAGCATCCCACAGGTGAGGCTCCAACTGGGAGCCAGCACACACCTGCAGCTCCTTCTCTATAAAGGCACCCAGAAGCCCCAGCACAACTACTCCAGTTGAAGCTTCAGGCAGCCCCATGAATACTATGCTGATTACAAAAAAACTCAGTAATTAAGTACTCCTTAAGCATGTTTATACAGAAATAGCTACATTGCTGGATGTGTCCCTTCAGGTTCTCTGTATAGCAGATGTTGTACTTCTGAAAATAGAGAATCTGGGGTGATGTACAGTGGCTGGGTGTCATTTGAAGCATTCCAGCTGGATGAGAAGATGAAACAAACTCTGGAATCTGAATAGTAAATCATACAGTACGGGAATAACATCTAGTACAAGTTAAACTTGGGAGACAGTTTTCAGAAGACTGTTGTAATTGCAGCCTTGTTGAACAGGGGTTTATTTACAGTGTATTTGAGCAATAAGAAGTTTATTAGTAACCCCCCCATTTATATTTTGGTTGGTGGCATTTGCGGTTATTTTTAGATGTGAGCGTCTACACTTTTATTAGTGATGTACATGTAGCATGCATTTTTAATGTCTGACATTGCCTTTTAAAATATTTTTCCATGCTTCTAAGGCATTAATTAATGTTTTGTTTGAGGGAAAATTTGGAAAGAGGATAGTTTTTCCCTTTCTTATGGGCTAAAAATCCATGGCCAAAACTGTGATAGGCTTTTTAATTTTGTCATATAAGAAGAAGAATATAACAGCTGAGATTTTGTTAAGAACAAAACACAGCTGCCAAAATCCAGTTCTAATAAGCTTAGTATCGGTTAGCTAACTTGAGATATAACTGCCCTTACCAAGTGTATGTAATTTAGAACTGCTAACAAGCCCTCCCCCTAACTTCATCTCCCTCCCCCCCAAAAAAATACATATTCTGAAATCTATACAGATGCACAATTCCAGTAATGATGACTGAACATACACTTCCTTTGGGTACGTCACTATTATCCAGTTGTAACAAATCATCTGACTGTATTCCTTGTGGTTCTGGCTATCTGAAAACATGAAATGATGTTCAAAGAATTCAGAATGACAGTGATTCCCCCTCCATTCCACATGGCCTAGGAAACTGATTTATTGTCAGCAGTGTTATGAAGAGTGGGAAGGAAATTTTATTAGAAGTGTATAAGGCAGAAAGTACATGAAAAGGGCAAACATCTGTGTTTAAAAAGAATAAAAAAATCCAGTGTGCCTCTTTCTTTGTGCAGTTGTGTTCTCAGTAATACATGAAACATTTTCAGATCTGTAATGATTGGAGTTTTATTGGCACAACTGCAAATGCACATACAAGGGTGCACTTGTAAAATGTCAGTGTTTTTTCTGGGAAATAGCCTACATCTGCAGTTATTTTAAAGAGCGCTGACAGAAGAAGGTTGTTGCTTAAAGCTTCATCTATAATGTGGAAGTGCCAGATCCGGAAATAAATGCAACAGTAGACAGAATCCTCTAACTGATGATGATCGTTCTCTGTTGTTCAATTCAGGGAGAGATGAACATATTCACAGCTTTAAGATGAACCCCGGAATAGAGTTTGTGGAAAGGAAAAAAACATAGTTGGCTCTGTGGCAAGACTAGAGAGAGCTTAAGCTTTAAGATGTTAATAGACATAAAAGATCAAAATTCATAAGTAAGAGTATCCTGATATATCTGTTTCTGATTTTAGGCATGCATAGAAGCTGTCTGATCAAACATTTCCTAGAATATGTGTTTTCTAAAGGATAACCAATGACTGTTCTTGTATTGACAGAGGTGCTGCCCTTGAGAGGTGCTGAATGGCCCTTGGACTTGAAGAATATCCTGAATTTCCTCCATCTTCAGTAACAGAAGAAAATAGCACCAGGTAGGAACTAAAGGAGATCTGATTCATGTGCAAAAAATGAGTAAATCTAGAGAACTGTCAGAGGAGCTTGCATTTCAACGTCTTGCAAGTCCTTGTGAATTCAAAATGAGGTTACATTGTTCTTTAGGTGAAAAATCTTAGCTATAGGCCTGTCATGAAGCCCTGAGTTAAAAATATCTTATGATAGTCCAGTTGCATCCATATTAGATTACTCTCTTGGCCTTGCATGTCTTCCTGCTGGTGGCAATTGCTCCTTTAAATTCCCTTACATCTAATTTAATAGCCTGTGTTATCTGAAGTGCAATGATCGGGATATAGAGAAGTAAGTAGTACTCCTGAATTTTATCCTTTGGACTTTTTATCCTATGTACGTGATGCAGCTGGTGTCACTGCTATCATTTATAATAGCTAAGGCATATTGCTCCAGATATTGGAACACCTCCAGCGGGGAAGCTTGCTGCATATCTAATCCTATTCCTAGTAAAGGACGTGGACTTGCACCAACATAAATACTAATAAAAGTTCTCTCAAATAAGGGCATCTGACAGACAGCAAATATTTCTTTTGTTTGTGGAAGGAAGTAAAGCTCAAGAGGGTGTTAGGATTTCTGAATCTAGGTTTGACTGTGTGCCTTCAAGAATAATCTCTCATGAAATATGAATTGGGCACCCAGCATAAAGAACTGCATCAGACTTTAGGATCCTGCTAGGGAGTAGCACAGAACTGGCTGTTAGTAAATGATGAAACATGTTTAGGTGTCAATGAAAACCCTTTGGTTGTGGCTTAGCTGTAAAGCAGCTAATTCACCAGTAGTTCTGCAGTGTATCTTTCCTCTGGGAATTAAGTTGCTGAGATCCCAAGGCAGAAATGGATTTTGAAAGAGCAATTATATATAGTTGAAACCATAGCAGTGTAGCTAGTTAGCCAGATGAAAAAAAAAACAATAATCAACATGTGGGAGAAATAAATACATAAGCTAAATACCTAGCAAGTGGAAAATATTGTTGTTTAAATTATTAATCTATATGTGTCAGAGAGAAGTGGTAGTGTGGTGCCTCTTCATAGAGAGTAGGAACTGGACACAGAGGTCTCAGATGGTCTTGACTGACCCCTTAAATTTTGCAAGCCAAGCTGGAAGTCCATGTGTCATGTTAGCTCTTGCAATGAGGTGAGAGGCAGAGCTAAGGAGGAGAGGACACAGCCGAAGCTGAACAATGGTGTATCAAAAGCTGAAGTCAGGCACAGAGGGAACAGCGAGCAGCTGTCTGGCACTGAGAAAAGTCAGTGTTGGTTTTCTTTTTTTGCCTGCCTGCTTGAACACCAAATGTCAGACAGTGAATGTACAGGTTGTTGTCTACAGCCACTCCCATGTTCCTGCCTGAATGTGTGAGTAAATAAATGCTAAGTAAGGACAAATGACTAAGACCTGAATGTGAACTAGCAGTTCTTTGGTTAGTTATTCTTTGGAAAATAGCTGATACTTTGCCTCTTAACAGTAGAGACAGTGGAGGAAATGATGTTGTATGTCCTGCAGTCTGGACTCTCTCCATATTCCTTCCAAACAGTCTGTGAGAACAAAAGGCCAGGCCTGTAAATAGAAAAGAAAAGCTGCTTGTACATATCATCACTTCCTGATAAAAATAGACAAAGCCTGTTCTCACTTCATTCCTGGAATGAAAGGCTTACGGGTATTTTCCATATGACAGCATTTATAGTGTACGCACATTGAAACTTAGCACCTGATTTTTGAAATGTAGGTAGCAAGAGACAAGTTTGCTCATTTGTGACCATACTAAGTCAAGACACTTGATAGTCTCCGATGAGATGATTGGGAGTTGTGTAACAGAAACCTTCCTTTGAGCTCTTGAGGGAATTCAAAACCGTGATGATTGTACTGAATTGTGTTGCTTCCTATGGATTGGCACATCTTCCTAAGATGTCACTGTCTCTGGGGACTTTCCCCACGTTTTCCAGGCAAACTTCTTCATGCACTATGTGCTGTCCTCAGATGTTCTGAAGGGTTTCCCAGGCAGGCATTCCTGAAACTGAACTGGGATTACAGAATAGCTTATTTGAGAGCCCAGCTCCAGTTTAAAACAAATTCAGTTTTGTCCTTGATGCTTCTAATTTTTACTTTTACACTCAAGTGATATAAATTATTTTACCAGAGTCTACCAGCTGAGCCTGTCGCCATGTACCTTTCTGGCACTTAATAAAATAAAAAGGTCATAAGGAGTCATCACAGGATAGCAGGAAACTGTTTCTTAGAGCAAAGTGTGCAGGTGTGGGAGTGCAGCACACCTGTGGTGCCCAGCCAGGCACAGACGCTAGCTGGTGAAGAGCATGTCCTTGGCATTGCATCAAGGCTGCTGTTTTAAATGTAATGGTAGCTGGCTGGTAGCTGTGACCAGCACTACAGTTCTGACCAGCTTGCAAGTTGCAGAGCAAAAGCAGTGAATTAGGTGTCTATGAGTAAGGTGGATCAATTCACCTGTTTGGTTAAAAGAGAAGATGGGTCAGCACAGCTCAGCACTGGAGACTGTGCACTAGGATGTGACTAATCTTTACATGGCTGAATGAGAAGGGAGAAATGGTTGTTGACATGTTTACACCTGATCACATCACAGGGCAAAATGCAGGACAGGCCTCTTGTCCACCTTCTCCCCACGCTCCTCAAAGGCCTGGCCTGACCTGACCTTGTCTCTGTTTGAGACATGACTGGAGGGGAACCAAGGAGCCCTGAAGCTCTTGTGTTCTGCTGTCCTGGTTGTGCTGTGGGGCTGGCGGGGATGTAAACAAGGGTGGGGAAGGGGAGAGCTTCCGCCAGCCGCTGATCTACTCTCAGGGAGGCGGGAAGCCCGAGAGCCGAAAACATTACAGCATTGTCTTTTGGAATTGACTGAACATGTGCAAAATCACTGTCCTAATCATAAACATTGTAATAAACATTGGCAGGACATGAATCCAGCTTCTGCAAAGGCTTCTTCTTTTTTTTTTTTTTCATAATTATAAAAGCAGCTCAAATCACATTTTTCTTTATCACATCGTTAAGGTTTGTTATCCCATGCCCCTCTCTAGATTGCCATGTGGTAAAAGCAATGGCTCTTAGAAGTGTTTTTTTATGTAGAACTGTAGTAGACATGAATACCAAACAACTTCACAAAACCACTAAATATTTGGCAAGCTTCTAGTCTACTGT
Organism: Cygnus olor; assembly: GCF_009769625.2. NCBI lineage: Eukaryota > Metazoa > Chordata > Aves > Anseriformes > Anatidae > Cygnus > Cygnus olor. The sequence continues at coordinate 93,974,591 of NC_049169.1, read as the reverse complement.
AATTTTGAAAAAATGCTCAAGACAAATGTTTATGTTGAAGGGGGAAACATCCCCAGGATAGAGCTATCAATTAATGGATGATTTCAGCTTTCCTATAAGGCCCTGTTCTATAAGCTATACATCATAACCGGTGAATACTGTTCACTGTAATTAAACTTTTCTAAACCTTAAAAAGCATTTGAATTGAGTGGATGCTGCTCTGGCTCTTCTGGCATGTTTCATACAGGACGTCTGGCCAATTCTCCAGTCTTTTCTCAGATATGTTACTGATCCAAAATATTTTCACCAGACACCCTGAAATGGAATCACAAGTTTGCCAATTTCCATTTCATGTATCTTCCTTACTAAACTGAAAATTACAGCTCATGAGCACTGGTGATTTGATTGCTCAATTTCCAAACTTAACTCACTAGAACAAAATAACAACAAAGATTTAGATGATGATGTCTGGCCTTTATGAGACAAAATTGCTTACCAAAAAAATTATGTTATTTCCAACTCAGAAGTTAGGCCTGGGGGGGACTGGTGCTCTTAAACCACTGATGAAGTACAGATCAACAATTACCAGTAGGCCTTCATCAGAAGAGTTATTGCATTGTTACACTGACATTTCCTTGAACCTGCCCAGGTTTCCAATGCAAAAAACCAACTCTCGGTGCCTTTACACTGGGTAATTTTCAATTTTCTCAATTCTCTGAGCTCCAAGTCAGCACTTTTTTGAGAAACATATATGTCAGGAGGAAAGTTCTCAACAAAGGTCTCATATTCTGATTTCCTTGGACTTTACAGCAAAATTTCAAATGCTGCTGAAACTGCCAAAAGAGAAAAATGTGTGTTATAGTATTACAGATGATAACATAGTCCAGTCTGGGTTTTTTCTTCTAACTAGTGCTGTGAGAGCTTAAGCAATGTTATTTCACTAGGCCAGGAAGTCTAGGCAGAACTTCATTAAAGTACAGCCGACCGACCTGTTACATGAACCGGGCTCTGCAAGGGGATGTTTGGGACTTTGGCAGTGTAGTGGTCTTGCAAGTTGGTTTGCTGTTCCTTAAAGCTGTAGGCAGTGGCTCGAACATCTCTTGTCCACCACAAAGTTGTAATCTTACCTGGATGCCAGCTAGCTAAATAATGTGTGCGGTCTTTATATCTGAAAGGTCTGCTCAGGGTCAAGTAAAAGGTTACATTCATTCATTCATTACCACAGCCCATGATTCCTAAGGAGTTTGTCATCGCTAGTGCCAAGCTGGGGCTGTGTGTTCTTCTCCATGCAGAAAGTGCTCTGGACTGAAGGCATGTGGAAAATGGAAGGGAGTTGTGGCTCTGAATAGCAAGCATTATGTAGTGAACGTTGTACTTGAAAGGGAATGACATGATGGCTAGTGAGGGACTCTAAGCCAATGAGCCATCATCCAGAATTTTAAAGCATTGCTATCTTTTATAATACTGTATATCAGTTTATAAATATCATCAGATATGTATAAGGTTAAAGTAACTGCTTACGGACAGGTTGTAAAAATCAGGGAACCCTGAAGGGCTCCAGGAGCAGGTTTAGTGGTGGGAACATGATATTTTTCTTTGTGTTTGGGTACAGTCTACGTTAGTACAGCAGCCTCTTCATTTTGTTTAGTATAAAGTAGGAGAAGATTGTGTCGCTTCTGGCTGTGTCATCCCAGCAAATGCTCTGTGTTCAATAAAGAGCTTCAGTCCTGAAGACTATCAGATCAGCACGTTTCACTGAGGGAAAAAAAAAAAAAGAAGAAAAAAAAAAAGATTACTTTAAAATGTCAGAATGTCAGAAGCAATTCTTGCCAAAACATGTTCTAGAGAACATGCCCTCTGTGTTCAGGGCAAGAGCAAGGTGGACATCCTTTTTTCTGCCACCGTGAATATCTGCAAGGTGAGTGGATGCAAAGTTATGTAACTGAAGTATAGGCAACATTTTTAGCCGGTTCCAGGTGGCCCAGCTCTTTTTCCAGTCACTGAAGTGGTGCTCATGTAGACTGATTCTTTGACCCTGCTGCTGCGAGCTGATAGCACGTGCCCCTCTTAGCACAGCTGTCGGTGCCAGGGCAGCAGTGATGGTGGTGGAGAGTCTTGCCAAGCTCCCATCATGGCCACTCTCCAGGTCTGAGCCTATTCTCTTAATTTCTCTTCATCTGACCAACCAACACAGGCAGGATCAAGCAGTCCAGTAAAAAAAAAAACAAACAAATTTTATGGGGGATCGTTACAATGTGCCTGGCTCGTGGCTTGCAGCTGCATCTCAGGAGACTTAAATTTCCTTGACGAAGATGTTTCATAAGGAAAAATAACAGGGCTCCCCAGACAGACTGTTTCTCCCCCTCAAATCACAGGAGAGGCAGATTGCCTGTTGTCCCTCCCAGCTTGATCCTGTTGCTGCCCTGGGCCCCCACCGCCCCTGGCCTTGCTCCAGCCACCAGCACTTAGGCCACGCTGCTACCCCACTGCGAGTTGGCAATGGAGGGGGAAACTGCATGTTGTGGGCAGCCCAGCACAGCATCGGTGATCCTAAAACACCAAGCAAAGGAATTTAATGGGGTTTTTAAAGCCTGAGCTTTCAAGCATGCGGCCTGAAGTTAAACACTTAAATCTGTACATATGCATCAAAATAAACAGGGATCTGATTTTTAAGAGGTGTGGAACAACTCGGGATTTCCACCCAATCCCCCAGAGGCTGTAAATGTGTTCATTGCCTCTAAAAATCTGGCAGACTTATTAGATATTTAGGAATGAAGTTGCAATCCCAACAATCCAGGCAAGCCTGAGTTTGTCCCTCAGACCTTTGCTGAGTGAGAAGCTGAGGGCTGAAGTCCAGAAAAGCACTGAGGTCCCTAGTCTGAAACGCAGCAGGAATCTGGGTGCCTGTGTTCAGGAGCAAGACAAAAACAAACAAGCAAAAAATTCAAATAAAAACCAGGTCCTCTCTATTTGCTCACTTTCTGAGCTTGCCAGTCTTGCATGGCTTCATTCAGCATTGTGGTTTCCACATTGCAGTTAGATTCTGGGGGGTGAGAGTGCAGCCTTGGGACAGAAGTGGGCTTAAACCTCCTGGAGCTGTGGGACTTCTTTCTGTGCCAATGTTCCGCTCCTTGTGCTGATACAGGAGACAAAGCCTGCTCTTGCCTTTGTCCAGCATCTTGTCTTCCTAAAGAAAACAATTGTAGCAACTCCAGTTGCCAAAAGGGATTGATCACGTAGCTAAAATCATGAGATTTCTGCTATTCTCACATCATTTTGTAAGTGGCTGGACTGTAGCTGATCCTCTCTTTTCATCATTTCTGTTTATCTGGCTTAGGCAGCTCTTGCTCAGCACTCTGTCTTTTCTGCTTGTATTCCTGCATGCGTAACTTTCACCATTCACTGGGTTAAAAAGTGACTCAGGGCTGCAAATTCTTGTCCTGAAAACGGGAAGCCTAAAAATCATGGCAGCAACAACATTCCCCTGTAGAGCAGATCCTGTGACAGGGAAGTCCTATCACCTCATTGTTGCCATCTGCAGGACTGACATACGTGTAGTCTGAAATGCTGCCCTAGGTCCTCTCTGTCATCAGTTGAGGGAGGCAGGGGCCTCCCATCTCTTAAGCCAGTTATCTCCTGTCCCTTTGGAAAGGACAAATTGACCCCAGCTACTCACTGCCACCACTGACAGTAGGGGAAGCCCACATGAGTAAGTTGGATCAGATGCCTAATTAACTGTTGGATGCTTTAAAGTTGAGTGTTACAGTTCCATCCCCTGGGACTGACAGGAATTTCTGCTTCAGGCAAGAAGTTCCTTACTTCAGACCATCTAGGGAGGGCAGACCCACCAGCCCTCCTGTCGTGGTGACAGTCATAAAGAAGCGATCCGTGGGTGGAGTTAGGAGAAGCATTTCCTGTCAACACAGCATCTGTCCTTGTGCACCGTCGTACAAGGCAGTAGTGAAGAGCTGAAGCCATCTGCACTCCAGGAAGGTGAATTCATATTGAAAGATGTGTGGAAGAGGGCTGATAAATCAAATGGGAAGTGAGGAACCTGTCTTAGGAGGGAAGTTTAAAAGAGTGGGGCTAGTTTGGCTTAGTGTGATTAATTTTGAGAGGAGAATATGATTATTTTTGCATGTCGAACATTATGGAAAGAGAATAGTTATTTAAGCTAAATCATTACAACATTGGTAGAAGGGCAAAAGAGCATGAGAAGATCACAAATGCAACATGTTTCTAATGCTTGCTTTGTCCAAAAAACTTCAGCATATCTCTTCACGGCATTTATGCTTCATCAGTTGGGGAAAGGCAGCACCTGCTAGGGCATGTTACAACTCCTCCCCTGTCTGAGTTCCTCTCCCTCCTTCCATCTCTCCTTGACATGAAAATCAGTGAAAAGGATTGTATCATATGAGAAGCCTGCAAAAATCCCCTCCAAATGTATTGGCTACAAGTCTTCTTTTGAAGAGAGGATTATTCTTACCAATTAAAGAGAAAAATACTCTTATGATAGCCTCTGGAGTCACAGGTATTCACCCTAATGACTGATGTGTCTGACATGAGCAATCTTGGTCCAGGTAGAATGCTTCCTTCTTTTCTTATTGGTTATCCAAGTCTTGAATGAGCAAAAGGTGATATTTTTTTGTGTGATAGAATTGCCCCAGCACTAAGGCATTTCTAGGACCAGAACCCCTCTGAGAAGTACTTTTAGAAGGAGATCCAATGTTACCGTCTTTGCGAGCTGAAAGTCTAGTTTCATTGCTAATACTTTCTTGGGAAACAAAAAGGCAAGAAAAGCTAGTTCAGTTCTTCTTAAATACTCAGTGTATACTGCTGAGCTGTTTGTTCAACTACCGTTGAACATTTTAGGGTTTTTCATATCTGTAATACTCTTAAACATTTCAGTTAAGACTTTATTCTCAAAACTCATTTGCAGCCTTTTACAGATGATGCCTTCAATTGTTATTTATTGATTTGACGTTAGAGCTGGTATTTCATTTCCCCTTTTAATCAGTAGTATAACCCAGAAAGGCAGCCACTGCACATACCTCATCTGTCCGTGCCCTGTGTACGAGCCAAACTGAGTGCGATTTTACTTCAGAAGGGGGATATGAGGGAATCAAGGTTGACAGAGCTTGCATATCTATGTGACAGAAAAGAAAGTTAATACAGTGAAAGGACATTATCCATTTGTATTAGCTACTGATATCCCTTTCCTGTGTTTCACCTGTTGCCTTTATGTCCAATGGGTTATGCAGAAAAGATGTGTGTAGGTGAGTAAAACTATGTATAGAATAATGTCCACAAGACTTCAAGAAATCAAACTGCAACTAAATTGTTGCAAAAATGGCAAATGAGGCCAGAAAAATGTGTAAATCATATTGACATTAATTCTGCTTTCTGCAAAGAAAAAAAATGAAAATACACATTTCTTTACTTTTCTAAACTATAAGTTGTGTAGTTATAGTGATGAGCAACATTCTCCTGTCTGCTGCTCTCATGTTAATCTGGAGGAGCTGCAGTAAAATTGGTGGAATTATTCTGGTCTCCTGCCAGGGGGATTGTTTGGCTCTGGTATGCATAATTGCAACAGGGCAGTCAGGGAAGCATAGCAAGAAGACACGTGGTGAAAAGTTTGCTAATTAGACCCTCCACCCAGTAAGTTAATTTTGTTCTGAAGGGCATGGCTTCAGGGTGGGAGTCAGTGCTGTGGACTGTGCAGATGATGGGGTTAGGGTCTGGGATCTGTAGGTAAGCAAGTGCTGTATGGTGGTGATGGCTGAGGCCCACAAGGGTGCTGGATCTGGCTTCCTGCAGGACTTGAGAAGGCTGCCCTCTGCCTGAGCAGGCACACCTTGAGAGTTAGGTGGGCAGCTGTCCAGGGAGAAACTGAGGCAGAGAAAGACCTGCATAAATGCTGTCGACGGCAGCAGCAAACCTGCTAAACCTTGGCTTGTTAACACCACTGCAGAAGATAAAGGGGTCATACAGCGTTCCTCTGATTTTGTAGTATTGCAGGCCTATGACCTACTTGCTTTGTCCAGACACAAGTGAAATGCCATGCACTGGGAGCATTTCTGCATTGGGCCTTTACTCCTCAGCAGATTTACAACAATTACATGATCAGTGTGGAAAGATGAAGGGTATTACCCACAGGCAACAGTAAAAATCTATCAGCCCTGTAAATATTTTGAAAAACTTACTAGTTTGGGTAATAGATAGCAAATAATGAAAATATAGTAATATGGTATTTACATTCTTCCATCTTTAAGAAAAAAAAAAAAGTACTTTAATAATCTTTTTGCAAAAGTTCAGTAAATAAAGCAGATGGGACAGACTTTATCTTACATTTAGGTTATATGTGTATAATATTCTACCATTAAATTGTATTCAAGTATATGATTAACACAATTCCCCGTGTACCATGGTATGTCAAAGATGCCCACCTCATGTTCTTTACAGAGTATTTTGGTGTTAAGTTGAACTTCCTTGCAAGACAGGGAAAGGTGAAATTATATTATTTCTACCTTATTTTCCTAGTTGTCTTGGAACAGTTTCCCCTTGGTAAGCCTCTGAAAATGTCTTCTCTTCTGGTCACATTTCTTCTTCAAGTCTCAGGGACTGAAACCTGTCTAGGTCTCTCCAGCCCTGTGGTATCAACTTTCTTTCTAATTAGATAACTAGTTAAAATGGTTGCAACTTAATGTTACTTCTGGCCTCTGTTCCCGGTAAGTCTTAGATCTCTGCTGAATATTGCTGATGGATTTAGCCACTAACTTCTCTTAAGCTGTTTCATAAAGGGCACAGCAGGATCCCGGTGACGAACCACCCACTGTTCCTCTTCCTGCTTCAGTGCCACCCCATCACCTTCGGGCCTCTCTCAGGCAGTCAGTAAGGGAAGGTGCTGGTACATCGAGCATAGATACAAAGTTCCTGCATTCTCATGGCTCCTGACATGTAGAAAGCCTCCTGGATACCATTCCCAGTCAAGAAAAAGATCACTAATCCTTTCTGGGCTTAGCACTGAAGCGGCTCTGGTTTCTGGACACTGTAAGCGTTAGCTTGATGTGCTTCCATTCACTGGTTCCCTTTCTGCATCAGATGTATCCAGGGATATTGGGTGCTGCAGTAAGTCTAGCACTATGGTTTTAACTTTTCCCCAAAACTCCAATAAAAATGAAACAATCTGGCCAATACTTTGATGTTTCTTTCTTACTAAATCCATGAAAACATGGCTCTTAACAGTACTGGAAATGATCCCAACAGTCTTCCTCATAAAATGCAGTACTTAGTTGACTAACAATGTCAGTGTTCTAAAAACGGTTTTCAGAAAATACGTGAGAAAGCGGAGTGTATTTTCCCATTAGTATAGTTAATTTCCAGGTGCCCAGAGATGACCTTTGTCTGTGCTAAGGAGGGTCATGAATGGACAGCTAAGGAAATGGGGAGCTTGTGCATTTATTTATCAGAGTATAAGAAAAAACAAACACTCTCTTCTAGTGGGCCAAAAAAGGCTTGAGAGGCAGACAAAGCAAATAATTCCACTCATTCCTTCAAGACAAAATATAGATTCATGCAGACACTGTGCTGAACAGAAAGTTCTCCAAAAATATTTCAGGTTAATGGTTTTGCAGCATTCTCTCCAGTAACAGAGACTCCAGTCTCCCTGATGCTCATTGACTTAATATTTTAGATTGAAACTGTGAATTCTTGAACTTGCCAAATTTTATTCTCCATAAGATGCTACATTGAATTTCTAGGTTCCGCAGCCCAAAGGTTGGTCTTTTATTTCTTTCAGTCTTGAAAGAGAAAGTATGACAGTTCTGAGAAGCTGTACTCTAACAGCTAGGTAATACACACCCACAAAGTCTTTTCAGTGTGGCAGCTGACACCACCGGATTGTGGTGTCACAATCCAACATTTTTAGAATCTATCCCAAGACATGGAGACAGCAGAGACGGCTCAAGAAGTGGGTGGTACTGATTGAAGACAAGGTGTAACAAACAAGGAAGTTGAGTTGATTCAACAGAAGTCCAAAGCTTTGCTCCCCTCCCTCTGCAGGTAGGATTCCTTTTTAATGTTCCAGGTTTGAAGAAGAAAGGCTGTCTTTGTCAGAGCCTCTTGAATCTACATTCAAGCGACTTCTGGTCGCTTCAAGACCAGCGACTTCTGGTCACATTTACTTTGTTAGACTAGTCTGCTGTTGGTGTGACTCCCAACTTAACCCGGCCTTTGTGAGATCAGCCACTGAACTCAATACATGCCATATAACTTTATGATCAGGCAAAACACTGAATTGCTGTCTTCGTTGTCTGATGTTCAACTGCCTCACTCCTCAAGTACCTCTGTTTCTCAGAGCAAATGACACAGATCTCTTAACAAGAGACCACAAGGCCTGCTGACTAAAGCACTATGCAAAAGCTTGGTGTTACTATTGCTTTGTGATAAAGCTAGATGACAAAGAGAAAACAATCAGAAATTTATTTTCTCCATGATTTTACAGAGAAGCCATTAATGACTGGATACAAGCAGCTAGTGCAGGAAAATATAGACTTTTAGCCATATTCTGGAATTTGTGTAATGGCACTAAGGCATGTGTCCTCCCCATAAATACTGTGGTTAGCTGATGTAAAATTAAGTTGTCACCATTAAATTATTTGGCATCTTTCACATGAAAGTCACATGAAAAATGGTGGTTGTACTATAACAACTTAAAAAGAAAAAAGAAAAGCAGCTTAAAGGAAAAGAAAAAGAAAAAGAAAAAGAAAAAGAAAAAGAAAAAGAAAAAGAAAAAGAAAAAGAAAAAGAAAAATAAAAAGAAAATGAAAAAGAAAAAGAGAAAAAGAAAATGTAAAAGAGAAAAAGAAAAAGAAAAAGAAAAAGAAAAAAGAGAAAAAGAAAAAGAAAAAGAGAAAAAGAAAAAGAAAAAGAAAAAGAAAAAGAAAAAGAAAAAGAAAAAAGAGAAAAAGAAAAAGAAAAAGAAAAAGAAAAAGAAAAAAAGAAAAAGAAAAAGAAAAAGAAAAAGAAAAAGAAAAAGAAAAAGAAAGAAAAAGAAAAAGAAAAAGAAAAAGAAAAAGAAAAAAGAAAAAGAAAAAGAAAAAAAAGAAAGAAAAAGAAAAAGAAAAAGAAAAAGAAAAAGAAAAAGAAAAAGAAAAAGAAAAAGAAAAAGAAAAAGAAAAAGAAAAAGAAAAAGAAAAAGAAAAAGAAAAAGAGAAAAAGAAAAAAAAGAAAAAGGAAAAAAGAATAAGAATAAGAAAAAAGGAAAAGGAAAAGGAAAAGGAAAAGGAAAAGGAAAAGGAAAAGGAAAAGGAAAAGGAAAAGGAAAAGGAAAAGGAAAAGGAAAAGGAAAAGAGGGCTTGTGCAGATGACAGGAATTCTGCTGGAAAGAGGACTGCTGTCTGCCTCTCTTTCAGCAAAGCTGGACTTCAAGGATAGTGATTTTTGACAGCTGGCCTTAAGAGGATTGGCTACATCCAGACAGATGTGGCTTCCTGGCACTGATTGCCACAATCAATGCATTTCTGTACACCTTAGCAGCAGCAATAGAAACACAATCATTACCACTTAGTTCAAGTGGTAATAATAAGCATAATAATAATAAGCATAATAATAAGCTATAATTTTCATGTGATGTAAGTACATTTTCTTGTATTCAGAAGTCATTCTTGTACTCTCGCAAAAGTGTGAGAAGAAAACTGTTTTGTGGAAGCCTTTCAGAGATAGATTGAAAACTGCTGTTCTTGAAAGAAGCAAAAAGAAAGTAATTGCCATGGGAGGATTCTTTCTTCCACACAGAACCCCTGTCTCCTTCCAGTGGACTGTCAGGAAATGGTTGGACTTGATGATCTTAGAGGTCTTTTCCAACCTAAATGATTTTATGATTTTTTGAGTCTATGATTCTATGAAAATCTAAAGATGCTCTATGATTAAAGGATGCCCTGGAATGCCTGCATGTGGGAGGGCTGTGTTCATGTTGATCAAGCAGCGCTTGATTCAGATGTTCCCTCAAGTTTGAGTGCTTGATTTTGTGGTCCTAGTAGTGTTGTTTCTGGATATTTTCTTTAATCAAAAGTTCTAATATTTACTGTGCTGTGCTTTTGCAGTTTAAATCCACTCAACAGAATTACAACAGCATAAACAAATCTTGGTTCTGATATTAGAAAGTGATAAACCAACACTCAGAGGAAGTTTCAAAATACCATATGGTTACTGGTGCAAAGTACTCATGACTACTAACTAGATATTTCTGAACATTTTTGTAGTATGAAGCATCTCCTGATAGAAACTCCTCCAGTTCAGGAAAATGTTACAGCATGTTCTTAAGCTCACAGAAGACAAAGCACACCCCTTTCTGAACCAGGGCCAGAGAGACTGTCTCATCCCCTCTTGCCCTCCCATTCACAATCACATAATGTCTCTGTACCAACTCAAAATGTTGTATACATGGAAAAATGTGTGTGTTGTGTTACTGGCAGTTCTGTAAAGGATAAGTGGGTCTGTCCTGCCTGAAAGAAGTTAATCATACTGTCCACATTTGTTCTCTGTTTCATCTGCTTCTGCCATCTGTTCTCTTCCTCTCCTGCTTCCAATTCCCTCTCTTTTAGTGGTTCCTCTGTTCAGCTGAGATCAGAAGTTGGCCAAGCATATGTTTGCAAATCTTATTGTATTGTCTTAACATTTTTTTTCTTTCTTTTTAAAAATCTTGAAGAGGGATGCAAGTCCTAGGCCTTATCATCTCCCTTTTGTGGGAAGTCAACATTTTCCCCTGCAGGTGGTCAAGTGAGGAAAGCAGTGTTAACAGAAAACTGGCTGATAGAGCCCGTTTAAGCTCAATAATCGATTCAACTTCCAGTTTCTTGGACAAGACCTTCTTGATACCCAGCCATGTTTAGGGAGCAGAAAGTGAGGCCCTTGTGAGGCAGGGCTCGGAGGCCTTTAGCCCCTCAGCTTGTGCTCCACCCCCAAGTGAACTCTACATTGCATCAAGTGCTTTATATATACTCTCGAGAGTATGACCAGATGTGGCGGTTTTGTTTGTTTTCCTTAGGTGTACATACACTATTCATGTAACTGCAAATACAAACACTCATCAAAGATTAAATAGACTAATGCTGTCCACAATGAAACAAAGTTTCTAAGTCAGTGTTTTCATGAAATTTCTAAATCAAACATTTCTGTACTGCTCAGCCCATAAAATAAGCAACCAGTTTGCTTCTTTTCTTCATCTGTTATGAGGGCATATTCAGTGTAAAGAAAAATGTAGCAAACCAAACAGATCATGATTCACTTGGAACAGGATTTAAAGTTTCTGCAGGGTCATGTGTTCCTGCCCTGCTAGACTGTTCTTGCAAAAAGCCCATCGTCTGCTGCATATGCACGATATTTGAGAACAGTTGTAGGTTTGTAGAACACTAGATGCTTTCCAGAACCAAGCAAATGCGTAGTGGTCACATGCAAAGCCATCGCTCTTACCGGTGCATTTGGAAAGCAGTAAGTTTTCCAGTGCAACTGAAGGATCCAATTTTACTCTTCATAACACTACCAAAGAGTGAGAGTAACTCCAGTTGAAATCAGCAAAGTTGTTCCACTGGAGTGAGTGATACGACTATCAGACATCAATTTTCATACGTAACATTCTCTAGTTTTGAGTATAACAGTAAGTCCATGACATAAACATGAAGGTTGCATCCCTTTTCTTTCTTACCTGATCCCACTGACCCTCCCTTCAGCCAGTTGGCTCTATGTCTGTCCAGTCTCTCACAGGCACCCAGTACTGGTTTCATTCTGTCACTAGATTCACTGCTCTCAATTATTCCTTTCTTTCCCTTACTGTCCAGCATGTATCCCTTCTGGATTTGCTTCGGTGGGTTTCTTCTTCCATGCTGTTGGTTACTGGCAGTCATGTTTCTAACTGAGAGAGAAAGAAGCTCCCTGTTTTCAGTTCCTATACATAGAATAGAATACTTTTGAGTTGCCATTACTGTCCTCACCCCGGTAAGCCTGGCCTGGCCTGGCAGGACAGCATAGTTGGTAATCATTAGGAGCTGGGAACAGCTTGACCATGCTCCCTGGGACCAGAACCCCCAGCAATCATAGCTACTAGGAAACTGAGAAGAGTTTTACTAAGTATGTGTGAAATGCATGTTTAAAAAAAAAACAAAAAACAACTTTCACAGAGACAGCAAAAAGCATTCCTGTCAGAAGTGCCCCTTCCCCTGCCAAATTTCATATATGTGCTTTTATTTATTTTTTTTTCCTTGCACGAAACAAATCGCATACAAGAAATGGTCTCATTTTTTTGTATGTGGGCAAAATTTATTTTTCCCTAACTTTCTTTTCAGAAACAACTGAACCATGACACTTGAAATTTAAAAACACATGACAAACAACAGCCTGGAGCAAACACCAGGCATGGAAAATTTCATCTGAACTTGTAAAATTTTAACTAATTTATAACAGTGTCTTATAACATGAAATGTCAAAAAGTCTCTTAATAACAATAGAATAATGGTGAAGCAAATCCAATATTTCTGTGGAGGGTTGATTAGGGAACTAATAACGTCACAGGAGAAATAATAGGAAATAAGTGAATGGTAAGCAGTAATAGGCAGGACACGCGAGCTATAGGAGTTGTAGAAAAGTCCAGGAAGCACTGTAGAGTCTGCTTTTCTTAATCTATTCTTTTCTAATCATAAGAAATACTGGTAGCAGATTTATTAAACTTTAACCTCGTCCTGACTCCAGTAATAAGAATAATGTAAAACACTGGAAAGTTGAGAAGTGGTGGTAAAGTGAGGAATGCTCTCAAACATGCAGCTCTTTTCATGATGAAAGATGTCTTCGGTGATCTTTTGGCATTGTCATCCCAGTGCAATATTTTTGTAACCCAGTTTAATGCGTGGCAATTAACACTGTGGCAACAACTCCCATTGCAGTGGTACAAAATCACCTACCTCCTATCTACAGCAAGGAAAACTCACAGTTGCAGGAAACAAAAATACTTGTAAATCAACCTTTTAGATGCACTGTAATGTATGCTTTTTTTTTTTTTCTTTACCACACTACTAGTGTACATCTGGGAGACGGCACAAACAAAACTTTCTGAAACCCTTCTTGCATTTGATTTTCCCAGTTAGTTCTCCCATTGCAGATGCATCCTCTTTTCCTGTTGCTGAAACATGAAGAACAGATTCCCTTTCTTCTTTCTCCAGAAGGAGTTTTGCATCAGAGCAGAAAATAACCAGTAATTCACAAAGGTGAACAGGCTCCAGCTGAAGTTCTTTGTCTAACAGCTTACAACAAAAATGGGCTACTGTCCTGGTCTGTACTCCACCCACACTGTGGCTAATGAAAGGTTAACAAAAGCCCAGTCCCCCAGGCTGTCAGTCCAGAACCTTCCAGAAATGCTGAATTGCCCCATTTCTTGGGTCTTGCTCTTGGCTAGGATTCAGGAGCAACTCATAACACAGATTCTTGGTCCCTCTTGTTATCTGCAGTGCAGGTGATTCATGTGGAATGAATTATCCATATGAATGAGACACTTTGGCCTTCTCATGAGACAGTTCTTGGGTAGTATAAAATACAGTGTGACATCTGTATACTTTCTTTCTCACCTGTTCTTGGTAGAGCTATTTGTGTCTTTAAGGGAATATCAGGTCAGGCTGGTCCCTCCCAGCCACTCTATTCAGTCAGCCAAATGTGGTCTCTTAATTTGTACCATGGGTTTTCCCCCAGATCCTAGAGAATTGTTTTATCTTTACTAGGCAAAAAAAGGCAGTAATCCAAGATGTGCAATCAGCTGTAAATCCAGCTGGACCTCAAAATAGACACTGGTGCAACATTCAGCGTTTGCAGCAGTAATGAGTTAGAACATAGAACAATAGAAAAAAAAATGTTTTCTTCTGTTGAAATAGAAAGGAACACATCCCAGTCTACACAGGGTACGATCCTTTAGGCAATGTTGCCTATCTGAAAGTCTTTATGAAGGCTGGGGCTTTGTGGTATGCCAGATTCAGAACATTCTGACAAAAAGAGTAGAAAGCATATTCCAAAGAAAGGAATGTAATTATTTTTAGTTCCCTGAGAATATTTCTCTAGGTTCGGGCTTCATTTGTCCTCCAATACACTTTTCCCCAAAAGGCTTAATTTAATTTGATACTGTCCCCTTAACATGAAACAGTGGAATGCATCATAATATTTTCCCACTTGCCAAGATTTCCTTTTCCAAATATGTGCGTTTATTGAACAGGGTAGTATCAGATTGCTTTCTGGTTGGGCAGCAGAAATGGTAAATATGTCTTCAGAAAGCCACTGGTAAAAGGCTCAGACCCTCTGAATCCTGTATGGTCTAACATCCAAGACATTGGAGGAAGAGACAGTGATGCTCTAAGGAGCACTTAGCAGAGAGGGCTTTCAGAAAATTGGTTAGTTTTCGTTAGGTTGATGTGCTACTGACCTAAGCAGACAGACATGACACATTATAATTCAAGCCATCTTCCAGCCAAGACATGTTAATTATCTGCTGATGTGTTTATACTATGATTTTAAATTATTTTATTTTATTCTATTCTATGTTATTTTATATTATTTTATTTTTTACGATATGACATATTCTCCACATCAGACAATGTTGTTTTTTTCTAGCCTGAACTGGAAAGCTGCATTTTCTGTGAAATATTTTAGTATCATTTTCAGGCTGTTCTAATTTGGAGGGGGGAGAAATGGTATCATTTTGTGTTTTGTGTTGTATAGCAAAAAATAAAAAATAAAAAAAAATTACAAGGAGCTTCAGGTGGCTTACACAGTAATGGCTGCACTTAGTGGTTATTAGTGATCACTACCATTTCAGGATATCCCTAAGGACTATGCCCTATTTTACTTAAGGAAAAACACTTGGGAGAAATTATTGTGGCCATTAAGTAAAACAAAACAAAAAAATAAAACTAAAAAAATAAAAGTGTCAGCAAGTGTTAGCAAAAATTATCATCTTGATTTCTAGCATTGGCTAGTCAAATTATTAATCTTTTTGCTTGTTTCTGCCTAAGAAAAAATGGCTTATTGCAGTAGAATTTGTGTGATATATGCTTCTTCTCTTTCACAGTCTTTTAAAGCCCTAGGCCTTGCTTTTGGTTTCACTTACATTTGGATTTTACTCCAGCAGGCTAATTTAAGGAAATATACATCTGTTGTTAATGGGTCACATTTGCCTCTGTTCACCAGGAACAGCAAGCAGCCATAAATCCAGGATAACTTACTATTTAGCTCAGATTTACAGCTGCATAGGGTCAGTGGACTTCCCCTCTCAGCTTCACTGTGCTGCAACAGTGTTTTTCCAAGCAAAGGTCACGGTCCCCTTGGGAGCTGTGGAAAGGATCAAAGCGTGGGCTGGAAGTTGCAGGAGAAGTGGTGTTAATCACTAGCAGCCCCAGCTGTGGTTCCACCGTCCTTGCTTTGGCTGCGGCGCTGGTGTGAGCAGTTGTCCCGTCCTTCCTCCAAGCTGTTGGCTCGTCTCCTGCACACCAGCCTCTGCGTGCCTCCAGCACATGTCTGTGGAGCCACACCACCATGAACCAGATTGAGGGGCTGACCTGGCTGAAGAAACACTCCACCAAACAAACACGCTTTCTATCATGGTCGGATCAGTTTCCAAGCCCAGTTCTCAGCTAGATTGTCCTGAATTTAGGAAGCCTCAGTGGATATCTCTTCTATGAACTTCTAATTCTTTCTGAACCCATGTAAAATTATAGTATCTGCAATGTCCAAAGACAGTTTATGCCTTCGTATAGTACTTGCAGCAAGTTCTCGCCTCTCTTCCCTGGAGAAAATGAGCTGCAGCTCGCTCGTGGAGTCGCATCAAGACAGGTGAATCAAAAGGAGTGAATGGGATTGCCACAGTTCCAGAAAGAGAAAGCTCTTTTTATTTGAAAGAAGTAACCCAGCGAACTTAAACGAGTAGCCTCTTTAAGAACTTACCAGACTAGATCTTTCAGCTGGTGAGAACTGGTTTATCTTTACAGACTTCAATTGCTGCAAATTGCAGTTGAGCTTAGCGTTGTAAGTGCCATCTGCTGGCCTATAACACCGTGTTCTTTTGCTGCTGTGTGTATTCTGAGGGAGGGAACTGAACAGTAAATAATAATGTGCTGTATGTATAATCATCACAAAATCAGAAAGTAAATAGCTGAGATTGTCATATAATGAGTCATTTGGTAGCTAAGTGGCAAGCAGATCTTCCTGGTCATTGATCAAATATTTCAATATCCAGATTTCAGCCTTTGATTTCTGCTCGTTGTATCAGAGCCCTGCCAACTTAATTTCTGCCAAGGATCCATCAAGCTTTTGTACTGACCACATGTTGCCAACAAGCTGTACAAATTCTTCAGCTGATGCATGCGTGTCTCCTCCTAACAATGACTGTTAAATGGACAGTATACGCATAGAACCTCCTTAGTTTCATCTTTCTGTAGGTTGTTGATTTGGTTTACTAGATATTGGTTGAGGTACATTTTCATCAGAATGCGTATGAGCTTTTCTGTTGGTGAGTTCACATCACAGCCTTCAGTCCTAGCTCACAGGGGCAAAAATGTGCCCTTCAGAGACTCTTGGGGTGTGTGTCAGAGACCTCAAAACCAGCAGAGAACTACCTGTCCCAGTTGAGGACAAAAGCTGAGAAAGCTCAGAATTACCAAGCTGGTGATTTCAAAGTGCATCTGAACTGTGTCATGATAAATGCATATGCACAGTGAGTACCAGAGGGGAAACAAGTGTGCTTTAAAAGGTCAATATTTTCTCTCTGCACTGGGTTGGGAACTTGTTGATTCGCACAACATCACTTAGCAGTTGTAGCATTGACCTCTGTGAGGTCAGTAAACATCCTAAACATTAAGGAGTAAAAAACCAAACCAAACCAACCGACCAACCAACCAAACAAAACAACAAAAAAGTTGGTAACTGGTGTTGGGTAAAAGCTGTGGAAGTTTTCATATGTTATCCTCACCACTTACCTTTTGTCATCCAAGCTGCTTCCTTGGTTTTACCAATTCTTCCTGTCAGTATTTGGAGAAGGGCTCCTGGAGGGACTGATCCAGACCACCAGTGATTTGAATTCCCCTTGGAAGAGCTGTTCTGACTGCATGGATCACAGGTCATTGCAGGGAGAAACTAGGAAGGTCATGTAGCAAGGCCTGCTATTTTAGGTGCATAGAATTGGCTGGCTTTTTTCCTCCATTTCCCTGGGGTCTAAGTGACTGAAAATCAGAGAGGTTTAGTCACTGTATTGATTTCAGCGTTTCTCAAAATCGTATATATCATATGTTGTACTTCTGTAGTTAGCTGCTCTCTGGTGTTTTCATGTAATTGATGTATAGAACAGTTCATCAAGATGTCTTAGAGTCCTGTGGTGGTGCTCTTAATCTCTGTAATGACATGGCTGACAGTGTTATGACCCGAAGGACAGAGCACTGGACTACGACTGAAAAGATACAAGTTCTTTTTCTAGCTCTGTCACTAACTTACTGGGGGATAGCAGGTATGTTGCTACAGTTCCTGTCCTCCCACCGCTCACTTCAGATTTCTTGTCTGTTGATTTGGGATAGTGAGACTGTAACCATAACCCTCTGTGAAGTCAACTGGTGGAAAATTGAGATGATCATTTTTACTGTAAGATTTAGTGTTGTGGAATGTTTCTGTTGGCCTGATAAGTTGTAAAGATTTTAGCTCTACCTGCTTAAGATAATTCACATAAGTCATGTAAGGTTTGACTGCTTCTCTTGGGAGAATAATGGATTTTTAGCTCTGTGCCTGAATGGAAAAAAGTTGAAGAAAAATTATTTCAGTTGCATTTGGAGGGCTTGGGAAAAAGGAAACAATAGATAGGTGTCTTTGGATCATTCCAAATGTTTCGTTTATTCCGAGGTAAAACATTTGTATTAGTTTGCTGTTGTTGTTTAACAAACTTTGTCCTTCCTTTCTTATAAGCTAGGTCTTCCTGTTGGAAAAATGACATTTTAAAATCAGAAGTAGAAATGACAAAGCAGACCACTGTAGCTCTCCTTAGTCAAATATTTCACATAAAGAGACCTGGGGTATTAACCTTTTAGTCTTCAGGATTCTTTCAGTTGATCATTAGACAGTTGTTTGGACTCTTCTGCTGCCTCCAGAGCTCTATTTCTTCTATAACATCTACCACTTAATGAAAAATAATAATGCCCAGCTTTACTTGAAATAATTCCATCTGAATTCATGCCAGGAAAACCCTTCTGCATTACCACTAGGTTCTGAAAACCTGCTCATACAGGTACCATATGCTGTAATGAGGCAGGTTCATTACAGCAGTTGCTTAAATTGCTTCATCTTGGTCTACGTTTCCTGGCTATCTTTGAGCATATATTTTCCTGGCTATCTTTGATATATTTGTGCTGTCCCATTTGAAGAGGTTACTCCATATGTGTGGAAGGGATAGGAAAGACGGAGATTTCCAGAATAAGCACTACTTTCTTGTTAAGTGTGTGTGCGTGGCGCATCTCCTTCATCTCTTCCCCAAGATGTGTTTTTTTTTTGCTTCATTTACAAAGTTTTGTTTTTTAAAGAAAAATCACAAAAGAACTGGGAAACAATAATACATTTTTTCTCCAGTCTGTTTATCTTCATTTTACTTGCACAATGAAATGACCAAACATGTTTTTGAATGGAATTATTTGGAGTCAGACTAGATGCAGGATATGTCATTCATCTGAGATGTAGAAACTTCTGGACTTATTTAGGAAAATGTGGCTTGAAAGGAAGTTCCTCAGAAGAAACCAATTAAATGTTATTTAGAAAAAAAATGCACGTTGCGGCATAAATGATGAAATGCGATTGCAAAATGTATAGCTTTCTCTCCTGGATGTATTTTTTCTGGTTGAAACTTCTCCACAGCCCTGGACCTATCATGAACAGCAATGGCTAATCTTACTGAAATGTAGGAAGGTTTTTAGTGGTTTTGGGTGTGGGAAAATACCTACTAAAAGGACAACATCTCGTTGCTCAAATCAGACTTACGAAACTCTAATCTGATTCAGATTCCCAAGGGTGAAAAACAAGTGCATTCGAAGCCCATAAAAATCAATGACAGTCTTTCTTTTTACTTCACTGGCCTTTAAAAATGACTTCAATGTTGAAATCCTGCCCTCACTAACTTCAGCGGTTCTTGGATGAGGTCCACGTAAAAGTGTTTATTACCTTTGGAGGATTTCTTCAAAAAATGGGGAGCTTCCCTGTATTTGCCACATACCAACAGCACTGGCAAAAGTGGAACCAAAACTCAGACAACTTTACATTGGATCAAATATATTTATTGACGAAAGTACTTTGAGCAATCCTGGTGAATGCCTGTGTTTCTCCTACCAAAATCTTGCAGATGCTGAGGGTTTTTTTTTTCCTATGCTTGATTCTGCCTAAGAAATTTCTGCCCTCCTCCTCCATGGGGCTCTGTGCAGGCACAGCAGTCCACACGTCTCCCTGTTCCTCGCAGGGTCAGGGCTCCCAGCTGCTGTATCATGAAGTTTTAGAAGTTTAGAAGATACCAAGAAAGGTATCATGAAGTTTTAGAAGTTGTTTCACTACCCTGTGACCTGTTTTTTCCCCTTTAAGGTAGGGAGTGAAAACATGGATACTGTTCATAACAGAGCCAATTGTCATAACTGAGAGACTGAAGAGTACATTTTCTCCCCTAGGTTTAAGGTACTGTCTACACATAAACAAATACAATGGCAAACAGAAAAGAAAACGTGCACATAGTGGGTATTTACATGAGGTTGATTCCTAACCACTTTTGTGGCTACTACAGAGATTGTCGTTTTTCTTGTTATTGAAGAAGCTGTACTTCAAAAAATGTATTAAGGCAGTAAATATAAAAGCAGAAATGTGTCAGCCTTAGCCCTCCACTCACTCAATCCCCACTAGCTGGGACAGCGGTTCATGTGCTTCAAGTGGTTGTGGTTAAAAACGCCTTTATTTCCAGCTAAAGTTACCACCAGTAATACAGGCCCTCTACCAACACCATCGCAGGGTACAAGTTCTTGGAAGCCATAATAACAGGATTGTTTCTCTTCCTGCTTGTAT
Source organism: Cygnus olor (assembly GCF_009769625.2). Classification (NCBI taxonomy): domain Eukaryota; kingdom Metazoa; phylum Chordata; class Aves; order Anseriformes; family Anatidae; genus Cygnus; species Cygnus olor. The sequence continues at coordinate 93,954,509 of NC_049169.1, read as the reverse complement.
GATCATTTTAAACTTAATTATAGCTGCTCATTTATTAAAATAAATAACTCGGGAATATAGTAAGTTTTGAATTCCAGCTGTTCAAACAGTCTTTATATTTGCTTTGTGCACACAGCTTGGTGGGCAACTTATTGTATCCATTCCCCCACCCCTCTCTTTTTTAACTAAGAAATGTGCAATAAATTTTCCAGATAGTCATAGGAATTCTATATAGAAGCACCACTGCTTCAACACAAGGCCTTCACAGAAAATGAGTTTGGCCCTTCTTTTAAATGCACAAGTGACCTAGCTGAGGTGATACTCATTTGATTGATTTCCAATTCAGATAATGATTTATAAAGTATGCTTGACAGTACCGCTGTATAGTTTAATATTCCACCTTCCCCTTGCTCTTCCCTTTGCACGTTGCCTTCTTGTCCTTTTCCCTGAACTTGGTTGAAATGCTTATTAGTGTACCCGGTGCCTTCCCCCAAAGGCACAGTACTTTGTCCTTGTGACAGAGGGAAACACTGAACTCCATTTAACACCTCCTCTGAGCTAAGAAACTCAATTTCCCACATCAGAGAGATTGCAGTAGATGGGTGGCTGTAGATTGAAGGCAAATCGCTCCCATCCCACAAAGAGCCGAAGCGGGGGGAATTCATTGTTTCCAGCCTCTAAAGGCAGAGACAAGAGGGCAGAGAGGGTCTAGCCTCAACCTGTCCTCCTCCCACACTCAGCCAGGCCGGAGGAAGAGGAGGCACCTTGCAGCAGCAGAGAGTTCAGTGCTGGTTGGCATCCAGGGATGATTCAGAGCACAGGTTAGAAAAATGTGCTTAGGATCTGTTTATGATCTAAACCTTTTTGTGTGCATTATTAACTCAGACTGGAAGGACAGTAGGATCACTGAATCCAAATAGGGTCTTTAAAAGGAATTGTCTTTCTTCTGTAGTTTTTTTTTTTTCTTTTTCTTGTTATCACACCATCTCACACATCCAACCAGGCTAATGTCTTTCTTGCATTCGGTGCTGCAATACATATAATGAAGCAGTCCCAGTTATAAGAAGACAACAAAGGAAACAATATTTTGCATCTAGTAGGAAAATAGGACACAGAAATATGAATGCCTCAATTTTCATTAATATTTCAAATTGGCAGTACATTTGACTGGTCTTAGAGTGGGTAGAGATCACTTAAAAAACCCAACAACTTCAGTACTGGAATGGTGTAAAATGTCCTTGTAAATCACAGTAAGCACAAAGTATTCTGCCCCATTGTCTTCTGCTCTACGATGCTGTAAAACTCAGATATGGTCAAGAAAGTCTGCAGCATTTCTGCCAGTTGACAGATTTGAATAAACATGAGGAATGTGTATGAGGTCTGCTTCAGCTAGCTTATACATGTGAATGCCAGTTGCCTAGTTATGACATGTAAAAGCATCCCATTTCCTAAACATGGCAATGCCTATAATAATTTGCCCCAAATCACTCAGAAATTTGGAGTCTAACTTGTGAAATGAGCCAACGAATTCTGCATCAGGATTTTAAAAATCTGATGTGTTTCTTTTCTAAAGCAAAAAGGAAATCTTTGCAAAGGTGCAGTCACTCAGGACCACCCTCTCAACCCCTGACTCTCGTGGTTTTCTCTGCATGTTGTTCTTCTTCATTCAGACTGTCAGCACATTCTGAGCATGTCATTCAGCTTCCAGCATACTGTAAGATGCTCAAAACATACCATTATTATGAAATATAATGTGCTTTCCCGGGAGAGATACTTGGCAGAAGGAAGAAGGACATAAAGTCAGTCTTAAACTATAGCTCAACACTTACATACTCTGTTGTAGAACATGCAAAACAGGAGAAATCCCAACATGTTTCGGTTATATTGGCTGTCCTGTATTATGCACCCTGTTATCTACACAGGTCTGAGCCACAGTTCACAAGGAGTCCTATTGGGAGAGCAGATTAAAGCAAAGAACAAAAAGAGGCAAAGGGAAGAGAAGAAGCTTCTGTAGCTTTTGATGAGGAAAGTCTAATCCGAGTTGTAAAAGCTGAGCTATCTTCAGAAATGCTGGCTTGAAATTTCAGATCCCGTTAATGCTTCATTAAAATATTTTAGGTCTTCTAGTTTGAGGCAGTTGTGTGTGTGTACATTGTTGAACCTTTTTGCTTCTTAAAGTAATAAGACAATACTGCATAGAAGGCAGAGGAAACAGAGACCTGGGATCAAGTTCATCACCTCCTATTCTTAGTTTGGAACAGAAGTTCTTTTTTTTTTCTGTTTGAGAAGAACTACTCCTGTGGTAATAATAATACTGATGTTATAAGCAATGTACTGAAATGCTTATAACCTAAAACAGAAGCTAAAATGTTCAGATATCAAGACAGGCAGAAAGTTTGTCTGGAAAAGTTTAGAAAGTTGCTCCGAGTAATGTCTAACAAAAGATCTAATTTCCACTTAGACAGTAAATAAACTAGAATGAAAATAACTGTCGTCCATAGGTATGGCCAAAATAACTGATTCCTGTGACAAGCAGGATGCACAAAGAAGCCTCCTTCTTACTGGGATTTGCAAGGCATCGCTTTAGGGCATCACAAAGCTTTGTGGTCCAGACTGATTGCTGATGTTCTACCGAATACCACACACATGCTACCACCACCAGGGAAGTCAGAGATAATGTGATTTTGTCTGAATCTTTTCCTCTCACCGCTTTGCACACATCAGCACACATCCAGTCCCATGCAGGACTTTCTAAATTGTAATCACACATTGTGCTTCCTCTGAAATGTGCAAGCCATCTGCCACAACTCTGTTTGGTTTTGAGCCATTTCTTTGTGAATAGGTGCTTATCGGTCTCTCTTGTTATTATTTGTACTTTGAGGTAGGTGATGGGGAGTCCAAGACCACCAACGCTGTCTTCGTCTGACCAGATGCATGCAGAATTATTTTCTATAAATAATGGACGAAGTTTTTGAAAACCGTATTCCTATTTATACTTATGGTGGATTTTTCATTAGTTCTGGCTTGTGTATGTATCTTTTAACGTGTCAATAAGCAAGAATAGTGAAGCATTGTAAGTATATTATGACAATGAAAAGTGCTAATAACTTTTCAGGGAAAAAAAATCTAGTTTATAAAAGAGGGGGAAGACAGAGTTTATGATTTGCTGTTAATGCATGGTTATGTTTGAGAACCAGTGTTTTTAGCAAGTGCTTTGAAATACATGAAGTGCTACTAAGCAGTACTTTTTTCCCCCTGTGGATAGCTGAGAGCTGAGATAGCCGTCATTGATATATGAGAGGCAAAAGGACAGTTTTGTTTTGTTTTGTTTTGAAAGAAAACTCTGCTGAAGAAGTGGCCTTTATATTCCTTTGACCTACATCAGCTTAGGACTCGGTCTGATCTCCCATAAAGAATTCCATAGCCAGTAATTCTAATGCCCCAAATATTCTCCCTAAGCACTGCCTAAAAGCCAAAAAATGTCTTTCTCTTCACATATTGTCTCAGTGGAGCACAGCTGCTTCTGTGGGTTGTGGATAGAAAGGTGATCTGATGCACACTTCCTTTGTGCATGCATCCAAATACGTGCATCTTAACTATTTTTTCCACAGAAATCATCTTGAACGTAGTAGAAAAGTAAACGTTCTGTTCTCTTACGAAATGGAAAATTACACAACAGTTTGATAACCTGAAGTATTTGATAGAAGAAGCTCTCTCCTCCCCTGAAGTTTGCAGGTTTGTGTATGTGTGTGTGAAAATGAGATGCAAAATCAAAGAACAATTAAATAATTCTGGGTTAGAAGGGGCCTCTAGAGGTCATGCAGTCTGAGCCCCAGTCAAAGCAGGGCCTATTTTCAAGTTATGTTAGGTTGCCTGTGGCTTCAGCTGATCCAGTTTTAAATACCTCCACATACACAGAATGAATAATCTCCCTGGGCGTGAATTACAGTTTCTTCATATGCTTTCATATTTTAAGTGGGAATCTCCAGCTTAGTATTTCCCCAGTGAATCCAACTGATCATATCCATTACTGGAGATAGACAAGCCAGCTTCTTGCACAACTGTTGGATATTTTGATTTTTCAGAAGGCTTCAGAGTACAGGGAACCTGTCGGGCATATCTACAATAATAGTCACGCAGACATGAAGGCAGAAGATGCAACCTGTAAACTTAAGTACCACCAGTCAGACTGACTGATTCTAGAAAATACCTTTCCAAAAGTCTTTGAAATTTAAAGCGAATTGCAATTTTCTTTTCAAAATAAATAAATAAATAAAATTAAAAGCATTCAGTTCATTTTGGGCTCACTTGCCAGGGCTATTTTAGTATCTGAACTTCATTTGAAAAGAAAACAAAAATCAACAATTTATTCAAGGGAGCAAATTTCAAAGGTGTAGCCTGAAACATGATTTTAGGAGTTTTTAGTTTATCCCGTGCCCATAATGGCTGTCCAAAGAACTAAAATGTATGCTTGCAACAGATAGCAATGCAAACAAGTAACAGACTGAGACTTGGTAATTAATGAATAAATTCAAGAAGACAGCATCCTCTCGGCAAATGACCTTTTCTGCTTGAAGCAGAAAAGGCAGCAATATTTGTGAGGCTTGATACTTGTAACAGTTTTCATACCCTTCTTACATGGGTGCCTTCTGATGTTATTTTAGAAGATGGGAAAACCATGTTGGCTGCGTAGTAAAAGCATTATCCAGTTTCTCAGTGTTTCTTTCTTAGCTGATGCTGTTTGCACCACTTCTAAGAACAATAACTAGGAACATCATCCCCACTATATAGGCAACATTTGCAATGATACAATTCTGAATGGAGATGGTTCCTGCAATGCTGTCCAGAAAATAAGTGACTTTTACGTGGTGACCAAGCCCAAATTCAGGCTGTTCAGCTGTACCAAACCACTGTTGTTCACTGACTTCCAAATGCTTTACAAAAAAACAAAACAGAACAAAACAAACAAACAAACAAAAAACACTTTGAAATGTTTGGCAGCTTTTTAAAATCACTACGGTCAATTTTTTTATATTGGAGTGGTGGTGTTACTGTTCCTGGGGGTGTTTAAGGAAAGGTTGGACGTGGTGCTTAGGGACATGGTTTAGTGGGTGACATTGGTGGTAGGGGGATGGTTGGACCAGATGATCTTGGAGGTCTTTTCCAGCCTTAATGATTCTCTGATTCTCTGATTCTATATACAAGTATAAATAAAAACAGATGCCTTAGGATCATGAACGCAGTTAACAGATGTCTGACAGACAAAAGTGTCACTGGTGCTTTTTTCCATCTCATTTGAAATGTTCTTTTGCTTGCCTTCACCTTGTAGAGGTGACTTCAAAGTATGGTGCAATTTAAGGAAGAAAAGGAAGAAGCTAGGATCTAGGAGTTCATATTATTCTTTTTTTCAATTGGACAAGTGTGTTTCTCATGAAGACAAAAAAGAAGAAGCAAATTTTAATGTCAACTTGCATTAAGTTGGTTTTCAATTGAGATCTTTGAAAGCTACTTGAAGATTGCAAATGAGCAGAGGATAGGCAAGGGCCTGATAAAGGCACAGCAAGGCAGCCTTCTGGACTGTATCATGCAGTGTCGTCACCTGCATGTGGCTGCACTTTCTTTGATGACAGAGCTTCATGTCTCATTCATAAAGATGCATGTAAATTTGCAAAAGATAGTAATATTTACATAATACCAAAGCCCCAATGTTCTTTCTTCTACAAACAGACAGAAGTACTAAAACCTGCAAGAGGAGCAGTAAAAATCAGGGAATTTTTTGCAGGTGTTTTGCTAGAGGCCTATGTGAATTACAACGCCATGTATATTTCTCTGATACAAAACAATATGATTTTCTACTTAATTATCTGAAATTGGAACCAGAGTGGCAGGCAAAGGGAAAGATTGTTAGAAGTAAAGTACCCTGGACTACATATAGATGCTCTCTTAATAAGGACCTCAGAATTAGTAGCTGTTTCATGAGCAGTGTTTCTATGCCTTTGGATTCTTTCGCATGTAAAATTCCCGACAATAACCTCAGCTCTGCCCACATTATCTCTGATATTTCCCTTGGAAAGAGACAACAGTGCTGTGAGCTGTCTGGGGCCATACATATTCGCAATGAGTGTATGTGTTCTCTTTGGCAAGGTTGCTGCAGTCAAATTGTATTTGTAAGGGCTGAGTTCTGCTGAATTCTCTCAGACTCTCTCTTCTACCCAACAGTGTTTGACACAAGTTGTGGGAGCTTCATTATCTACCTCTCTTTCAAATGTGGTTGCAATCTATCACAAAATTCAAGTGATTAAGCCGGGCAGATAGACTTACAGACAACACTTTTGTGTAAGTCCCATTTCCTTACAAAACCAGGCAAAAGAATCAAATTTTGTCAGTTTCTGGGCTTTCAAGAAGAAAGCTAAATTAAGTTCCAGATGTGTCCAGCTGAAGAGATGGCTTGGCATCAGCGTATGTGTAAAAAGTGGTCTTACTGACAGTGGTCTCAGAAGCTATCACGCTGACTACATAAAAGTCCTTTTGCACAGTCATGACTCTCTTCTTTTAATTTCAGTTTTTCCTGCCTACAAAATCAGAGCAATATAGAGAGAGTGGGAGCTCAAGATTGTCACAGCCAAGAGGTGAAAACTCTGTGGATTGTCCTACTAAAATTGTTGGGCTTGTATGGGTGAATTAACTCTTAAAGAAAAGCTTACCCTTCCTGGAAACACTTGATGAGAGGTAATATGGTTCAGGCAGGAAGAAGCTTGAGGCTTGTTCATCACCATTGTTAGAAGCTGCTATTTGAACAGACAGCGAGACTAATACTCCGGACTAGAAAAATCAGTGTCTACACGGACCTTGAGTTCAGGTGTCTGTGTCCAGAACTGCTGAGCCTGGAGTGTGCTGGCAGTCTCAGGCCTTCTTTACAGGTCAAAAAGTTTGGACAGGTTCAGAAAGGTATCAGATCTCTGAAAGTAATGATCCTGAAGTGTGAGTTCACATGTGGCTTGTTTTAGACTCTACTTTTACATCCTGTAAAATGTACTAGGGCTCCTGTTATTTCCTTACTGGCTTGTAAAACTTTCTCTTTCCCAAATCCACAAGAGCACTGTTTACTAAGCTACTAATTCCTGTTCCCAAAAGACACCGGACACCTATAAGGAAAAAATTAGCCTGGGAACCAAAATTTTCAGCTTATTCTGAAGTTTTGATTTGAAGGAGGGTGGCAAGGAAGATGTAGTTAGAATCAAAATCACACCAGTGTAACTGCAGATTAGAAAGCCGGTGGCATCTGTTAGAGCACCACCTATTCATTTGCATTGCTGACGTTTGCTGTCACTGCCCGCTGATTGTGTGCTGCAGGCAGCCAGCTCCAGTGCAGTAGTCTGTACGCTTCCAGTGAGGTGATGATTACAAAGTGGATTGCCTGCAACTGATGGTTTGGAGGCATAATGGAGTGCAAGGTTCAAGCTTACAGGAGCACAGGCTCATCTAATAATTAGTAAGGATTTTGGTAGGTGATCAGTCCAGGCCAGCTGACTACACATACCTTCCTCAGGCTTAGCTAACAAAGTACAAGCTTTCAGGGTGCTGAAATACTCTCATGTGACTACTGCCAGGTTCACCGGTGCTGGTGAACACACTGCTGGAAAACAGAAGCAGGTAATTTCCTATCCCAGGAGGTGAGACACAGCTGCCACCTGCCCCCAGAAGGGACAGTCAAGGAGCAGTCAGCAGCACAGGCTGCAAAGGGATGTGTCAGCTGGACAGCTGGCGCAGACCATGCTTTACTTCTGAAAATGCCATTGCTTTTAACACCCTATAGGATCCAAAACAGGTAGGAGTATAACCATCAAGTGAACTTAGTTTGCAGTGCAAAGGGAATTACTGTTCCAAATGTTAAGAGGTCAGCTGTCCAGTTGCAGTAGTTTTGGATTTATCAAGCAATTCATTAATTTGTGTGCTATCTAAGTTTTCTCCAGGTACCTCTTTTTAGTGCAATACCGTCAAGCCCTTTGCGAACAGTCTTTGCTGCTGCCTAAAGGAAGCAGTAGGAAGCAGAATACAGGGTGAACATTTTAGCAACAGAGATGTGTGGGAAGTGTAAGCTTTTTCTGCCAAACCTTCTTGGCTTTTCTGTGCTGAATTTGACTTATTTTTCTGATGTTTTGACTTCAACATTGTTCTTTTGCAGCTCTATACTGCGTACATTTGAGTTGCTGGTGTGGCTGAGGACTCAAACAGTTGAGGCAAAAGTCCAGCAGCTAATTCATCAGGGATATCAGGTTTTAAAGATCTGACTTATTTTTCAGTAGCCAATGCCTTTCCTAGGTGCAACTGCTCATCAACTCTTGGGACTGATGTACAGACAGCAAACATTCTCATAGAATGAATGTTTCCATTCTTTTCAATGTGGAGAGAAATGCTGAATGAACTTGGTTACACTTTTACATTTTCCACTGTTTTTTACAGTGAGATTCTATTTAAAATGTCATGAAAGTTCTGTTCACCAAAAAAAAAACAGTAATTTTTATTCCTTTTAACACCTTTCTTTCCATAGTGCTTCAGAGACTGATAAACAAGATAAAACGATCAGCCGCAACTGAAAGGCAGCCAATTCCGAGGTGAAGCACAGCAGCTATAAAATGGCAAGCAGTAATGTTTCAAAATGGGTTAGGAGAGGACAGAATGAATAATAATGTGGGTGAAAATTTGGGAGGAATGTAAGAATACAAAACAGGAATTTGGTCAGTACATGCCACACATGAAGTTCATGCTAAAAATAAGAGTTACTGGTGAAGGATGAGGAGCTGAAGGTGCTTTTGCTCCTACATTCAGTTTACTGTCAAGAATATTCAGAGTGCAGTAACAGTAACTGAAATGTTTGACCAAAATGTGAAACGCTAGGCTTTTGTTTCACCCTACACTCATTATTAGGAAATCATAATTATTTTTACCAGTAAGGGCTATTTTATGCAAGATAAATGTCCAGCTACCCAGGAAAAGAAATGGACACGTGAAAGTCTATCATGTTCAAGCCAAGAAGCACTTTGTGTAGGTGGGCGCTCTGATTGCCTGTCCTAGTCCGTGGAGATGTTCTACTCGCTGTTTGACAGCAGGACACAGCTTGTTGATAGTTTTCCATGTTACTCTACACTCTATATTGAAGACGAGTTATCCAACCACCCACAGTTTAATTGCCAGCTATTATTCTCTGAGCCTTTAGAGCTAAAGCCTCTCTCAGTAAACACTGTCATGCTTGTGTGCGCATCCATATGTCCTCTGATTTCCCTGCAGCTTCTCTCAGGCAAAGTAGGCTCTCTGTTCGTCCCACAACTCTCATTTGCCCAACAGGCTCATGGAAGTTAGTGTTGTTTGTAATTATTTTCAGCAAGGCAGTAATTATGTTTGGATAGACCCAGCTTCATTATTAGTATTTTCCTGGCAACTCATCTTTACCCACTTCTTGTTTTTGAGGTAATGTTCAGCAGCCCCCAGAGCAGAGCCCTGTGGTGCCGGCCCATTACAGGTGCCCAACTCATGGGCCCTGGTGATCAGTAGGTCTGTACCGAAGGACATGCAGTAAACCTTACTCGTTAGCAAAGGAAGCTGTCAGTGGCAGCTAGGTGGTGTCACGTACAGCAAAACCTTGACTTTGGGTTGAGATAAGACACCCTGGAGGTGTAACTCCATCTCAGCAGGGGTCTGGTCCAGCACCAGAAGCAGACCTGCACCCCAAGCACTGTTGTCTCTGAGTAGCTGGAGGCACTAAGCCCAAGGGTGGGCAGAGCTGGGTAGGGCTGCCTGCCTCACGCTTCCACTCCCCACCTGCCTCTGCTGACAGGGGCCCCAATCGGCACCCTCCTGGGAGATATAAGCAAATCTTGGGGTGAATCTCTCTCCTCCACCTGTCCCCTGGGCTGGCGTTGGCCCTGGAAGTGGGAGGAGTGCCTCCAGAGCTGGCTGGGGAGGAAGAGTGAGGAGAGGAATTGCTTTGCCACTGATGCAAAGTTGATTTTGCCACTCCTGGGCTGAGTACAAAATAGGAATTTTTAGCTTTGTTTCTCCTCCCTCTTGCCCCCCAAGCTTTAGGACAACAAAATCCAATTTTGCATATGTTCCCGCAAAGTCTGGATTAGCTTTCAGTAGGCAGCAGAGTTTTATGTTTTTTTAAGTCCCTGATTTTATTTAGCTCTCCTGAAAAAAGCTGGCTTAGTCTGTAGCCTGAAATCCAGATGGATACTCCATCCCGTTAAAATTATTTTGCAGTTAGTCCAGCTAAAATGTGAGGAAGCAATCTAGCCTTTTGACACATATTGGACCCTTCTGATAGCCATAATAACCTCCAGAACCAGATGTCTGAGACCAAATCGTTTAGCAGATGAACATGTGTTTCACGGGAAAAGCATGTTGCTCGGTCTGTGTAGTAGGTGTGATGGGAAATATGCTGTATTGGTGTTCAGCTAGCACAAAGGCCAACTTCGTTCTTTCTCTGCTGCGTTGACATTCTTCAGCTTCTTTTCCACATTTTTTCTGTTTGTTCAGACAATTTGAATCTTGAAATGATGGAAGGATGCCTGCAGCCTCCTGGGTAAACTGGTGCTGTTGGCAGTTCAGCCAAACACTTTGCTATAGCTTAAGATTCCACCAGAAATCCAAAGAACTCAAATGCCCGTAGACTCCAGCCCAGGCAGACAGTGTGTAAATGTTTAGTCTGAGGTATTTTATTATCTTGTTTCTCTTCTGTTTAAGAACCAACATTTAACCTGTTCTGAATATTTTGTATGCAGTGCTTGAAAAACAGAATAAACCTGTACCCTCCTAATTTTTGTGAAAAGTAAAAATTTCAAAATTCTTTTGCTAAAGTGAAGTGGGAAATTATTGCTGTGAACTTGGCTTCAGTGAAATCCATGGTTTATGTAAAGAAATATCCTTCAGGTAGAATATTTTCAGAAAAAGATTTTTTTTTAATTGTTGAGAATTTTATTCAATGTGGACAAGAGAAAACATTCTTCCTTGAAATGCTGGAGAGAGTTCCATGTAATGGGCAGCTGGGAGACATTACAGATCAAATTAAAACCTTCTGAATTGTATTTTTCATAGTGGTTGGTGATTAATACTTATTACAGTACATGTTAAATTGACTTTACTCACTCTTGATGATTTAGACTAGATATTTATTCTTGAGTAGCTGAGAGGTTTGAAGAATTGGATTGATTCTGCTTGGAGAGAGGCTCGCGGACTTCAGTGCAAGATACATCTTTTTGGTCAAGTATTTCCTGCCTGGAGTTTTTTCTTACAATGAGATGGCTTGAAAGGAAGATTGCTCTATTATTTATTGCAGAGATGTGTGGGCGCTATTTTTTTTTTTTTGGTTTTACTAGGTGACATAATGATGTCTATCTTAAAATAAATGCTTTCTGAGAATTTCATTTTCACAGACATTTCAGATTGAATCCAGCTGAATCACTGGGCCAGCAGCTGCCCCAAATAATTGATGCCATTCATTTCAGGAGCATGACATCAATGTTTGGTTTGCCCAGGAAGCACAAGATTCAAGACGAGTCACCTAGGTTAGGACGTTGAGTTTCTATTCAGGTTATTCATTCACTTAAGGTGAATTAACTCAATGCCAATATAATCAGAGTACATAGCCCCATACTAGGGTCCCAGTGAACCAAACCTCATTCGCCCATCTTCATCTACAGTGCATCTTTGTATTTTATGGTTGTGGTGACCAACAGTACCAAAGCTTAGGAGATTCTGATATTTGTTCAGACATCTCTGAACGTATAGACTAGCAAGAGAACCAAAAAAGAGGAGCAGACTCCTCATTTAGTTTGTTGCTGTGCTATAGATGCTAGTGAAAAGAAAGGATCTTCAGCTGTATTTGTTGCCGTAATGTTTATTGAGTCATGTATTCAGTAGTGACATTGGGACACGTGAATGGAATCACTCATGGTCTTTTTCCTGCTCTTCAGTCATCCAAGTTCACTTTGCTGCGAGGGAAGAGATGACAAATGCATCAGCAGTATTGTTAAGTCAGAATTTAACAACTTGGGCAGAACTGTAACAATTAAAAACAATGAGGTCTTAAAACTAGCATGAAAATACTTTAAAATTCAATCAAGGCAGGTGATTTCTCTGTCCAATAAAACCTCCCTACAGTATAAGAATGGGCAGGAACATGAGCTTTTTGCTTTTATGTTTACAATTAAGACAGTTCTGTCTTGTCACCCTAAACCTTTGACCCTCCTAAACCTTATCCCTCTTGTTGTGCAAATCTATCTTCCTTACTTTAATTAGTAGAGACACATAGGCTTTATGACACAGGGAAGACTTCCAGGCAAGATTGGAGAATCCACAGACAAAGTTCTGCTCTGTTGGGCTGGAAGAGAAAGCTGTTCAACTCTGTTGCCACGGCTTATGATGGAGGAGTATGAGCCACATTTCAAGGGGGTGCCTAAGCCTTTCTTGGTATTCCCACTCAGTAAATTCATGCTGCTACCTCCAGTTATCAATGTGGATTACAATCCTATAGTGTCTTTATTTAGGCATTGACCAAAAAGGCTATTAAAACCAGTGAGACCTCCTGGTGATCTTGAAAAGCAAGAAAGCTCAAAAAAAATGTGAAATTTCTTTTAAAAAGAACAAACAAACAGAAACCTTGCAAATATTCTTTTCTTTCCATACACACCTGGGAAAATTTTTGTTCTTTTTTTTTTTTAAAAAAAAGTGTTTTGCTTGTGTTTGCAAACTTCAGCAAACTTGTTTACAAGACTTTAATTTGATGCTTTATACAAAAGCAATCAAGATATTTATCTACTTTGTTATAAACAACACATGGACAAAATTTGCTATAAAGCAAGACTTTGTCAGTCCTTCTTCTTTAATCCTATGGGAACTCCAAAAAGTGATAATTTGTTTTCCTGTTAATTGTAATGATTTTCCTTATGATCTAACAGAATATATGGCTGTGTATCTGGAAACTTTTTCTACTTATCTCCAAAATCTTAGTACAAATGATACTAACAGGCGACTAACCAAGGAAATTATGATGCTTGGACTGTGTCTTTGAAAAGGATGTTGTGAGTGATGCATGGTTATAATTTTCCGGATTGCATTCAGATGTCAGAACTGGCAGTTGTTTCCCCAAACAGCAGGTGTTCAAGCTGACAGACAAATGATAATAATAACCAACACAAAGTTATATGAGGAATTCTATACAGCACAATGCCTGTGTTTGACTACGTGCAGAGTGAAGTGAAGCGGCAGTGAAAGTTTTGTTTAATCCACAGGCTCATAATAACAGGGACTGAATTCAATCACTGAAGGCATTGATTTTCGGTTCTTTTCAGAATCTGGGGAAAGTCAGTACAGAGATTCGTATGAATGCTCTTTTTTATTAAAATGACAGACTTTTCCAGTATGATCTCTGCATATTCACCCCACGGCTGTTCTGTATGAGCATCCCTGTAAAGACCGCTGAGACAATTAACTGTCCTAGCCTCTGGGATTGTCTCATTTCAAACTAAAGTGAAGAAAAAGGCAGCAGTAATACATGAGCTGTGTCTATGAAAAGATTTGAGGCATAGACATAGGTACTGGTGGGAAATTTACAATTAAATGCATTTTTAACGAAAATAAGGCTACATCAAGGCTTTCAAAACCTTTTGTATTACAGCTCATGTAGAAATGTGACAGTTTAGAAAGAACCAACACAGTACTTCAATACAAACTTGGCAGAACAACCACAGAAGAAGCATAAAAAAAATAAATAAAAGAAGAGCCTGGTTTTTGGGATGTCTCTGTTTGCAGACTGTAGAAAAGATACAGGACTTGTTCTAAACTGCTGGATGATCCTTCCGACAAACCTGTGCTCCTTTGCTGACACGTACACAGTCACTTAAAACATACATTGCTGAAATTTCTTCCAGGACAATATTAAGCTGAAAAGGTGGATGATCCAAAGAAAATGTGCCTGCTGTCCAAAATGCCTGTTGCTCCCTCACTTCAAATATTGACATTCGTCTGGGTGCTTCTCGTTGTTTAGGTTGTCCACAGACCAATTTAACTGAGGCTATGCTGCCAAGAAATAGGACTTGTCTCAGTAGGAAATTTCATAATCATTACCACTCTTAAGTGTACACTTTCTGTCTCATTTCATTTTTTTTATTGCAATTGATGTAATTTGAAAATTGATGTACCTCATTACTTGCATGTCACCATGCCACACTGTTCTGCCTTCCCACTAACGTTAAATACACCATTTTTTCTACATTTGTTTTCACTTTATGTATGCATTGCTAGGTGAATAATGTTCAAAGGTCTGTTCACTGGTTTGTTACTTGGGGTTTTTAATTCACTCCTGTGTGCTTGGTGTCAGAAAAAGCCATTAAAAGTATCACACATGGTTATAGATCTATAATCACACAGCAAGTAGATTTTCTTTCTAGAAAAATGCTTCATTCTAGTTTCCATGATTAGCATTGCTAAAAGACATCGGGAGAAGGCAAAATCAGCGCAAAAGTGCACTTTTCTTTCCTCTACTGAATTTATATTACAGCACAGCTCTGTCACAATCACGGCTCCTTCAGCATTACAACCTCCCCGTGGAATAATCCCATGGTGTAGGTGTGCTATGGGATGTCAGGGATGATCCTTTAAGATAAGTTGTTAGAATTACTGGGTTCATGTTTCTCATCAGAAAAACAGAAATAGAGGGTAGGTGTAGTGAAATGCTCTATGTGCACTGAAACCAGCCAAGCCATGGATCTGGCACCAGCATAGCCTTTCTTTCAACATGTTTAAAATATTAATAGATGCTACTTACATGCACTATGAAGCATGGACTATGTGGAGTTTTTCATGCAGCTCTTAACTCATATCAAGAGCCGTAAGAAGTTCATCTGATGGACATGGATACAATGAAAAATACTTCAAGTGTGTTTAGCAAACAAGCAGGGAAAGGGAGAAGAGAACCAAACTCAATGCTAGGAGAGGGGAGGATGGAGCAGGGCAAGGAAATGGTAATTCCCCAATTTAAGTACTATCCAAATTCTCATTCCCTTTCCTCCTGTCAGTCTCCAGTTCATCTGTGTCCAACTCTGAGGAGGCCTGAGTGCGTGTCTGTACATGTGTGCCCAGACTGTGGGTGCCCAGAAAGACCACTTGTACCCGCTTATCTTTTGGGTATGTTCTTCTTTCAGTGCTACCAACAATGTGTTTTCGTTTCGCTAGAAAAAGAACATGTTCTACTTCACATTGAACCTCCCTTGAGGGAAAAGCGAACAAATGTGTTTAAATTGCAAGAAGAAAAAGTTCACCAATTCAAAATAGTCTGATGGGTCTCTAAACTCAAAACAGAAGCATGGGAGGTTTGCCCACCGGTATGAAGATGTGAATCTGCATCATTGGACAGGGAGGCCAGCGTGCCAGCAAAGCTCTCCCTTCACTATATAAGGAGAAATCAAGGCTCTTTGTTAACTGACAATTCATCAGTCTCTGGCAGGGATCCATCCACAGGCAAAAGAGCTGTGCGTCTACATTTCTACTTCAGTTGTAGTGAGACATACAGACGGTCTTGCAAACAGATAAATATTCAGCCCATTCCCTGGGGGCTGTTACCACATAAAGTCTGACCTGAGATACACTAAACTCAGTGTCCGTCATTTGGAGACCCGTCCATATCTGCTTCTGTTTATTGTGAAACCCGACTGTAGAATCTATTGGATAAAACCGCCTTTATTAAGCCTCTAAATAATAGCTGTGCTGCAGTAACAAGCCAGTCACGTCTGTCAAAAGCTTGAGAAAAGCTGTACTCAGTTCAAAACAGTACTTTTATTTCCAACTTTTTAACAGAGACCAGCTTCTAAATACGATATCTCTTTGCTCGTGTTTCTGGAAGTCAACCTTTCTGACTGTTTTTCTTTGGCATCTACTTCTCCAGCAAAGAATGACCTTAATCATTTTATAAAGAGCCAGTTGTTTTTTTCATTTCACAGTTATTAGTAGAGCAACACTTAACAATTGGTTGGTGCTTCCAATATATTGCAGTTTGCCCCACCAAAGTTAAAGGAATAATGAATTTTGTATTTGGACACTTCTTTGGAACAGCACAAATTTTCCCTTTAACTTGTCTGGGGGCTCTGCCCTGCTGTGTGTTTTCTAGCAAGGTTTACACTGGCTTCTCTGCTTGTTCTCTGTGCCGAGTGATAGCAAAATGGCTTCCCCTCAGTGGGCAGAAGGCTTACGGTCTTTTTGCTTTGTCTGGCATCTGCTGACAAACTAAAAGCCCACAAAACTGAGGGGTGGATTTCGTAAGGGTGTACCAGAGCTTTAAACCAGCCTGCAACAGAAAATGAACTAAGCAAGGGTTTTAGAAAACTGTCTGCTGCTGCCGAGTTTGGGAGAAAGGGAGAGCACCATTAGATACTGTAAATGAGCCTGATTTTCAGGAGATGGAGATTCTGAAAACCTTTAGAAGTGTATCAAACCCCTTTCAGATGGTTTTCTGAACAACCATTGTTTTTCTCTCTCTCCTTTTTCTGTACCTGTTGAATACTGCCAGCTGTGTAATTGCAATACATAATATCTGAATATCAACTGAAAAGTTGCTGATGCCTTACCTGGATCTTAACAAGAAGCTTCCCT
Source organism: Cygnus olor (assembly GCF_009769625.2). Classification (NCBI taxonomy): domain Eukaryota; kingdom Metazoa; phylum Chordata; class Aves; order Anseriformes; family Anatidae; genus Cygnus; species Cygnus olor. The sequence goes on along the minus strand of NC_049169.1, from coordinate 93,937,886 downwards.
CTCTGATACCTTTGTGATGCAGGAAGAGGCATCCTTGTTACTGAACTAGATGGGAGTGGACGTGTATTTGTGAAACCATAATCTGAAAAAACTCACAAGATTTTATTACAGGGTTATTTTTTCTTACTTGTGAAAGTTTTCAGCAAAAAGAAAATTACCCAGAGATGAAAATCTTACCAAAGCAGGGTTTTCCCATAGGATGCTCATTCTGTTTTCTCCTTTACTGTCTTTGTCCTCTTTCCAAAGGAAGGCGGATACCTGAGGGTCATTGTCAGGGAGCAGCAAGGCTCGGCTGCTCCCCAGGGGCTGGGTGCGAGGCGTGGCGGGGGCTCCCTGTGGCAGCAGGACTGCCAGGGGCCCATCCCACTGCCCCCTGCCTGGGCTGTGAAGTGCTGGGGCCAAAGCTCAGGCTGGGGCTGAGCGGAGCCTCAGCTTGCAGCAGCTGCCACAGGAAGGGGTAGCCCTGGCTGAGTTCTCCCCATGGGCACCAAAGGCAGGGGCCAGCCCTCAGCTGCACTACCTCTAAGTCCACCTTGGGCCACAGCAGCCACACCTAAAGGACAAGGGATGCTGTCATGGTCCTTACTATTTTTTTCTTTTCTTTCTTTCTTCAAGGAGTGATGAACTTCAAAAAAGATTTTCCTGCAGTACTTTTCCACATAGTACCGAATGACTTAACATACAGGGACTGTGCTATCCTAGGGATAGTTAATATTTCATATTCCATAAAAATTTTTAAACTAAGGTTACCTGAGGGGACAGAGGGAGAAGATGGGTGGTGCCGAGTGATGTGGTCAGGGTAAAAGAATAAATTGTTTGATACAGACTGCAAGGAAGATACTAAGATTCTACTTTACTACAGTCTAACAATCTCAGCACAGCTCTTGGGATACAGCAGGCCATTATCCCCTCTCAATCTCTGCACTGAATTCCTAGTTAGAGCTTTACTTGGATAAAACCAGTAAGATTGGTGCTAGGGTCTTCAGTTTCCTAACATCTTTTGTAAGGAACTGACATTCAGCTTGACTCTTTGGAGCTGGGAAGCCCCACCTAGTTTTGCATAATCTCTAGTGCAACATAAAGTATAACCAGCAATCTGTGTAACAATTCAGGAATTTCACACAGAGACGGTGAACTTGAAAGTCTGGTGAGCATTTGTGACATTAGTAATTTACTGCTTGTTGCAGTACCTGGATCTTTGCTGTATTAAACACCTACCATTACAATTGCCTCAAATACTTAGATAGAGATCAGGCCCTAAAATAAAACAGAAACCCTTCTGTGCTGTCCCAGTCAACCTCTTCTCCATCCTTAGAAATGAGCTGGCTCCTTCCTTCTCAAATTGTGTTTTCTCCCTGTTGAAAACTTTTCCACTGTGAACTCAGACAGTTTAAAATTGTCTCTTTTGCCCAGCAATGACCTGTTGTGCAAAGTCTGGCTGTAGCATGGGGAGAAAAATCTCTCTTTCTAGAAGAGCAAATGTAACTGTCCTCTTATTATCTCACCTAACCCCATATATTTATTAGCAAACCGGTGGGGGGAAGTAGAAAGCAAACTATTTATTCAGGCTTTTGTATTGTGTTATCAATATAGTAGTGGCCCTGGAAAGCTTAAAGCTTAACTCCAGAGAAGTTTGCCAAAAGTACCCTTAAAAAAATAAAAAAACAACAACAACAAAAAAAAACACAGTGAAAGAACTAATTATGTTGTATCATCCTGGAAATAAAGAGGTTCTGTGTTGCAGCAGTATGGCATCCCTATGGACACGAAGTTATTATTTATAGTAAAGAAAATCTAGTTCTTATTTGGCACTCTAAATGTTTTACAAACCAAGTCTGTCATCTCTATTTTACAGATAAAATTACTGAGATACAGACTGTAAACTGCCTGCAAAAGAACACCCCAAACACTAGCAGTAGAGCCAGGATAAGATTTTGAGACTCATGGGCACAGAGCAGGAAGCCCATGCCCTGCAAGAGCACTGACATCACCAGGTAAGAGTACCAAATGACAGGGGCTATTTCTTTGGGGTGGATTTTGGAGATATACTCCACCCTCTTTCCAGCCAACCACAATTCTACTACTGGCTTCAGTAGGAACTGAGTTTTAGACCAAGACATTTTTTAAGAAACTGCTATCTTTAATACATCTTATGTGTAGCAGCACCTATTGTCAAGCTGCAGCTGTTTGCCTTATTCACTGTGAGTGAGTCCTACATGGTTACATCTTTACAGCTGAAAGCCTCTTCTAAATTCTACTTCAGGATGAAATAGTTGCTCTGCAGGCTTTCAAAATCTCCACACTTAGAGATAATGCACCAAACCTATTGTACTAGCAATTTATGTCCTGTTTATGGTGCCATAGTTTTACTGTGTAAATGATCAGTCAGGATTTGCCCCCCCATGGTTGTTGTCCTGCTTCCAAAAGGGCAGGTGTTTTACTTCAAAGTGCCATGGGTTTTTTCTCCTGGCTGCAAAGTAGCCTGAACCTTCACTAATATGGGAAGGCCAGAGCCCCAGTGGAGTAACAACCAGCAGGTTTCAAATACTAGAGAGAGAAGGACCTTTAAAGCTCTCAAACATCTTTTCTCCTACCAACAATGTCCAACACGTCCCTTCCTCTTGGTGCTAAGAAGATGAGGCCCCCACTGCATCTTTTGAAAACAGGGAGAACAACAGCTTCCCATGTAATATAATTGCTACTAATAAGAATCTGCATCCCTTTTTTCACTGTCAGTTGAACAGTTGCAGACTTCTTTTCAGCCTTGAAGGACGTCATTTTTTAATTACCTCTATACTGACATTTTGCATATTGGGGCTAATTGTATATGGAAAGAAGAATGGCTGTATCAGATTGGATTGAGCCATCCTCTAGCTAGCCCAGGATCCTGCAACCAAAAAGTGACCAAAACCAGATGCCTAGTTAAGAGCATCAGGACAGGGCAAGCTCTCACTAGTACGTTGCCAGCATAGTCATATTTTCCAGCAATCTGCAATCCAGAAACTATCTCAAGCAGAGATGATATTGTGTTTAAATTCTGTCAGGGAAAAGGGAACATCAGGAGAGGAGACATTGAGTCTAGGTCTTGTACATTCACGGGTGGTACATTCATTTATTTGATACTGCATTGTTTTCTATTTATTTCACAGTTGGTGTAATTTACACAGTTGTTGTAATTTATGAATTATTTTTCAAAGAGTTCATTCTTGCTACTTGGCCACAGTAGAGAATTTTTATTACAGCATGAAGAATTTGTCTGATCTGATGTCACCTAACTCAGAAGTATTTTCCCTTTCACCACATGTCAGCCAACTAGCATTGTTTCCAAAAGATGCTGAAATCAAATTCTGCATGTTTCCTGTTTAAATCTTTATCAAACATCTCTTTCTTTTCAGAAAAAAAAAAAAAAAAAAAAACACCAAAAACACACAAACAAACAAAAAACGTTTCTTTCAGAAAAGCACTTGCATGTTTTGCCAGTTATATACTATTGTTTGGAATACTAGGTGGACTCCTTTTTTCCTCTTTAAGAAGACCTGAAGCTGCTTCTTCTAGTTCCAGACAACTAACCCACTAAAATTGGGACAGTATGTTAAAGTTAATGATGTGCTATGTGATTAAGTTCCTGACTTACCTGACTAAAACCAGAGTCTAGTAGTAGTAGAAAAAAGCATGTCTCTTATCTAAACAGTCTCATTAAACAAGTGGTATTTCTTGAAGGAAAAACTCCATTCAGTTTGCATCCATAGGAGTAACATGTATTACAGGCTTAATTTCAGGAAGGAAAAGTTAGAATTTTGATTCTCAGCAAGTTATTCATTATGATTTTACATAATAAATTGCACTCATGCACCATTATGGTTTTCTCTTGCATGCTCCAACAGGCTTATATATCAGTATGCATCGCTATTTAGATAGGGCCAACAATTAAAATCTCACTTCACTTACTTAGAGAACTTACTGAACAAGGACCAATCCTGAAAAAATAATAATAAAAAATAAATAATAATAATAATAATAATAAAATCCTATTAATTTCATTTGATCCAGTTGACTCTCAGGAAAGTACTCTCATTTGTAAAGTGAGACAATTGTAAGTCTTGAAGGATTAAAATTTGTAAAATTTGAAGGATTAAAATTTGAGGTCTTACCTCAGGCTTTATTCCATGTGCAAAATGCACATGTAACTTTCTCATCATTTTGCTGCAATAAAAATCTCTCCTATGTCCACACAGTGAAAGTCATTTACAGTGTAATTTGACTTCTCATATATTTCTTTGTTGCACCTCCTGGGAAACATGATCCAGGAGGTGAGAAATTAAAATGTCCATGTGTACTCTGGTTTCTCTTCAGATCGTATGAATCTATGATTCTATGTGTTAATAGGCTTAACTCCTGAGGACAGCTATGGGCACTGAAACATCCTCTAGTATTAATAAGAGATTTAAGTTTTCTACATTACCATGCTCTGTAAAAGCACATTCCTTAACATCACTGTGAAACAGAGGACCACCACATGCAGACATGACAAATCTCATGCTGCCAGGGTGAGACTGAGACACTTGTTCCTGTCTCCGACCCTCCAGCCTTAGCTGCTGCATCTCCTAGAGGATGCTGTTTTTCCGCCACAGGGATCCTCTCAGGCTGCCCTGCCCAGCTATTCGACTCCATATGAAGAACTTACAGACTTCCTGCTGCTACAGTTGAGGAAGACAAATGCCCTCCTGACAACTGAAAATGTTGAAAACACAAATATAATTATTCTTTCAGTCCTCATTTGGGTGCTTTGATTTAAAAAGAATTATTTTCATAACTGCTTTTCAAATATTACTCATTACCTTCCTGGCTGCTTTGCACAGTTTTCTTTTTCACTTAAGATGTATTGCTTATGCTGGGAGAAGCTGTGTGGCCCCACGGTTTGAGAACAAGACCAGATGGCAGGAGTTATCACATCCAACATCCAGTTTGCCACTGATGTTATGCGTTGCCTTGGGCAAATTGTCTGTTAGCACTGCATATCGAGTCCCCTATGCATTTTTGGAAGGAGTAGAGACAGTAATATCTTTCCTATAGTAATCCTCTGAATGTTTCTTAAAGACTGTACTGAGCACAGGGTGCCCAGTGCTCTGGGGCAGCTTAGTGCCTTTGACAGTGGTAATAAGTAGAAAGCTGAATCCTTACCTCCCACAACATCCCTGCCTTACCATGACAGTTGTGTTTGCACACTACAGCAGACACATACACCTCTTTTGTCAGTGGACTTAATCAGAAAAATGTAGCATGGGAAAGAGGCTGTAAGAGTAAAGTGGAGTAAGCAGGGGGTGAGGTGAATGCTGGCCTGCATCTCACCAACATCATTCTCCCTAGAGGAAATCAAAGAAACATGAGTTTTGCAGACACCGGCCTCTTAGTATAAATGCCTTCTGTGGTAAGCTTGATTCCAGCTGTTGTTGGATACCTGTGCTTGGGCTTCTCATAATTTTTTCCAATGGAATAATTCTGTAAGTATAAAATTAGAAATGTTTGTTATTTTTCTTGGAAGACTTTTTTTCATCATAAAACTAAACAGTTTTCTAACTGCAACGTAACTACAAGCCAAACTGTTCTATACAGTCCTGCTGATTTTTTTTTTTTCCACTGAAATGGCCTTCAAACATGAAGAGTGTGATGGGGAGCTGATCAATATTTGGTAAATTCTGCCAAGCAAACGTCTTTTGCTTGAACACAACAGTTTTTTTTTTTCACTGAAGAACTATGTTTTCCACTGCCTATTACCCCTAAGCTCAAGTGACAAATAGAAATAAGCAGGCCATTTTATACATAAAGAACCAGTAAGCAAAGATTACTGAGTAAGCCACTTTCTTTTTTTATCTTTGATAAACAAAGATTTTCTTCCATTCAGTTGTAAATTTTTCTTGGGTAGGCATTGCTGCTAAGTAAAAGTCACTGAGTAAATCTAAGTGTTGTCAGCACAAGGATGGCTTTAAGATTAGGACTAAAGCTAAATTCTTTCCCAAAAGAACTAGAAAGACAAACATTCCTCAGAAGTATAGATTGCAGCCTGTGAATTTTTATTAAAACATAGTCTGACTGAAAATGGAAACCTCCTATTTCTACTTGAAACTAAAGAAGAAGGTATGAATGTCTATAGGTGAAGTCTTTTTAAGGGTAGTTTCCTTCAAACATGATTATCAGAAAACCAGTTTAAGGGAGGGTTTTCTATTGTTACATGTTATTCTTGTAAAACAATGTGTTATGATTGGTTTTATTAAACATTGATCAGAAGGATCAGCCAGGGAGCCAGGGAAATCTCTGCGATAGCTTTCTTATGGGCTGTTTGCTCAGGTGTAGGAAGGGCAGTACTGATGTTTCAAGAACACATTTCCCTGAGTGTTTTTGAAAGAGCCAAAGAAACAATAGTTACATCAGGTCCCTCTGCTCACGTGGCTTATTCTCCTGTGGAAGCACCTGTATTTAAAATACACTCTGTGTCCTCTCACAGTGGTGAAGCCAGGAGAATTATTATTGGCAACATTTTCAAGCCTTAGATGTCTAGATTTAAGCATCTAAATATGTGGCTTGATTTTGAAGTACTGAACACACACATACATGCACACAGACATACGCACGTTTTATTGAAGTCAGCTGGAGACGCTGGGTCATAAACATTTTTTGAAAATCAGGCCACTTATTTAACTGTCTAAATATGGATTTATGAGCCTAGCTTCAGACACACCCAAGTCTAGTCATAGGCTCTCACAGATACAAGTGTATTGTCCCAACACTGCACAGTGCAGACTGACTAATCTTTAAGTCCCGTTCCAGAGTCACACTTCTTAAAATTAAGCTCAACGAAAATAAAATTGGGAGAATTATTTCCATATATTGAAACCAAGGATTATTATTATTTTAATCCTGGAAGGGAAAGGATTTGAACCTTCCTCTACAGTAACTGGAACCTAAATATTGCAGCCCTACTGTTAGCTAGTGAGAATCAGAAAATCAGATTGATTTATTGCCCAATTTTCTATTTTTCTTTGAAATATTACAGTGTTTACTGAAATCTATGCAACAGTTTGTGTTTATTGCTTATAAAGAACAAAGGGATCGCACAGCCCTCTCTGTGCCACGGAAGTGTTATAATTACACACTGCTTTCTACTCACAGCTTCAGACAAAAATGTGACCTTGCCTCAGGGACATTAAAATGGAGCACTGAAACCAATTTTACTAAAATCTTCATGTGAAAGCTGATGTTGGATTGGTGCAATACTGCTGCCTAACACCTGAGCAAGAGTTTGTCTGCAGTGCCAGTTCCTACAAGGCTCTGAGGGCAAGGCTTTTGCAATGCCACAAGCAGAGGGTTGCTTTGGAGCCTTCTTTTGTGTCATAAAATCTCAGTCAAAAAATTTGGGTCAGGGAAGTGTACAAAACTATTTCAATCACCACACATCTCTGACACTGTTCAAATATATTCAGTGATCTGCTTCCATCACAGTTGACAACACAAAAATGACAAAATTGACCTGAAGAAAGACTCCATAGACTCCTGCGCTGGTTTTGTTTTGGGGTTTGCCTTTTTTTTATATATTTTTTTGCTTTGAGGCTTTTTCCTTTGTTTTGGATCACAGCAGCTGGCAATTTGGTTCACCAAGTATTGCTGTGAAGAATTTCCTTTACTGATAACAATGCAGAACAAATTCAATTTCTTCTTCTCACCCAGTGCAAGGATCTGTGTGTTCTCAAGAACTAGCACATTTCAGAGTCAAAGGTGGTCCAGAAAGCATATATCCACAAATAGATGTGTCTGTTTTCATTTAGCAAGGTATTTTATGGTTTAGTTTATTCTCTCAGGTAGCCTTTGACTGTCTTTTCTCTTACGCTTTTTTCCTTTGTAATAGAGTATCACCAGCAAGGGTTAGATAGAGTAAAACAGAGCAACTCGGTGGGTGGTAAAAACACTCAGCCATGTAAAGCCTAACATTATTTTGATTCCAAACATTCTCTTTTAGAAAACAGTTTCTAAAATGATTGCTTCTGAGCTGGAAAAGACACAAAGGCTATCACTTGATCTTTTAGTAAAATCTGGTAGCAAGGTCAGTTGAAAGACAGAAAGTCATCCTGGACAAGCATAACTCTCTCTTTGCCTCTTTCTTATTACCTAACTTACAAACATTGGATGGATGTAGCCCTTTTGAATCTTTACAGAGTACAGATTTGTTATTTAGGGTGGTGTTAGTCTAGATTTATACTACTTAAGGGAACAGAATCATGCGCTCTGTGTTTCACTGAACAAAGTTCAAATTCAGGTGTTGTGACTGATACAGTCACAAACTTCCCTTCCCTTCCCTTCCCTTCCCTTCCCTTCCCTTCCCTTCCCTTCCCTTCCCTTCCCTTCCCTTCCCTTCCCTTCCCTTCCCTTCCCTTCCCTTCCCTTCCCTTCCCTTCCCTTCCCTTCCCTTCCCTTCCCTTCCCTTCCCTTCCCTTCCCTTCCCTTCCCTTCCCTTCCCTTCCCTTCCCTTCCCTTCCTTTCCCAGCACACAGAAGCTGTTCAGTACAGAGGGCGCCCTGTGGCTGCAGCCAGCTGGACTAGAACTTTTGGTCAGATCTGAAATGGTTCTTTTCTCCCTACAAGACAACTTTGTTTCCTCTGCCTTTTCAGCATATAGTTTATAAAGCATGATCTAAAAAGATGTGAGTGCTGAAAGTAAGAGCTAAAATGCAAACCAAAGAAAGATTTCTGATGGATGAGTCCACAGAGAAAAACATTTAAGTGAATGTCAGCAGCATTCATGTTCAAGCTCCTAGAAACACCTTTAACACAGAACTGCTGCTGATATTCATTTTACTCCACTGCAGGATGGGTATCCCTACTATTTCCATTGTCTAGCTTTATTTTTCTCATTCTTTGTGGTAGTTATGCAGTACGTGTTTTCCTAGGTGCTCCCTACAAACTCCATAAACAATGAGTGAGAGACTAAGTGGGGACAGATTGGTAGCCACTTTAGTCTCAGAAAAGAAATAGCGGGGAAACTAAATTTAGCCCTGAAAATAATAGAAGTAGACAAATAAAGGAGGAACAATTCCAAGTGAGGAGTGAAATGTGCATGCCAAGACTGCAAGGGAAAACTGGGAAAACTCTTTCTCCAGACACCCAGTAACAAAAGCTTCAGTCAAAAGCAATGGGAGATTCCCCATTCACTTAAACAGTAACAGTAGCAGAGCCCGGCTTTCTGGACAAAACATTGCAACAGTGTAAAAAGGTGCTTTTCACAAGTAGAGAAATCCTTCCTCTCTTACAAATTTTAATGGTCTTAGAAGGAAAGGGTGAGCGAACAAGTTGAAATATAGAACAAAGGAACCAGGACACAGGCAGCTACGAGTACCATTAGATGTCTGGTTGCTGGCCGATGATGACTTTTTGCTTCTAAATGTATAAATGCCCTGTCCTTTAGCTTCCTACCATGATTCTGTTCCCTCTTTTTTGCCCGCAGTTCACTCTACATTCAGTGTCATCACCCGACTCCTTTCTGACAATTGTCCTGTCTTGACCACAAGGATATGGAGACAGACATCTGTTTAGCTCCTTGCTTAGAAAGCTAGAGACCTTCAAGAAGGTAAGATAGCTTGTATAGCAAAGAAAAATTGAACTTGAGAGGTGAACAGTGATGGTGATGGCACTCTGCAAAGAGTAAGGGAAACCAGACAGAAGCATGGGTAAATGCAGAGTATAAAAGTCAAATCACTTTTATTTTATCTTTATTTTTTTTTCACTCATGCAAACAATTAACATATTGATGTAAGGTTACCTCTGGTACTTTCCATCACATAAACAGACTGTCTCACAGTCTGGGAATGATCTGGGAATCATCTGAAAAGTAGATCATTTGAAATAATTGTGCCAACCCTGGACAGTGAAGCAGTAAGAAAATTTAGATTTGTGAGGAACAGAGGGTTTTGAGCTAGTCACACTATAAAAAGATATTAAATAATAACCAAAAAATGCATAGGAATTAGAGATTGTGTGAGAAGATGAGATGTAAGAAGGGGCATTTGAGGTGAGAAACAAATCAACATGTTTCTAAGATCTGGAAGGGTACAGTGTGCAAAGTATATTAACCATAACAGGATTTTCAGTCCCTGGCTACCTTCATAAATAAGGATCTCATTAAAATGAAAGAAAAATTCACATCAGATATTTTGGGCAGCAGGACAAAGGTTGTTATTCAGGCATACGTACCTGCAGGTCTCATGAAGTACAAAGCCATTTGTGCTATGAGCAGGAGAGGGACTTCGTTGTTGCTGCTTTCTTGTTGATTATTGGTTAAAAAATTACAAAATTGAAAGATTTCATGAGTTCAGTGATGAGTGTAACTTTTGTTTAGAGAGCATCACATGCATGCACACATGCAAGATAGTGTGAAGAGGTGTGGGACAGCTATTTAACTGAACTGCTCTTCTCCAGAGGCACTAACTCATACAGTGCTTGGTCCTTCTGAGAAGTCATTAGAAGCATATGAATCTGAAGTTTCCCTCTTCTTTGCCATAATAGTGGCAACTAAAAAACTCACAAACTGCAACAGCTCCCAGTTTCTCTCTGCCTTCATCAAATTCAGAGAGGGTCTGGCACTGTTCCCATTCTTTTTTCAGCTTCTCAGTGCTTATGCCATTAAATGATGGTGTAGAGAGGAAAGGATGTTCTCCCTCCAATGATTCAGCCCAGCATGGTAGGGTTGAGGTGAGATTTGTTTAAATCCCTTTTAACACTGGAGCTTCATCTGCCCTTGGGAATAATTTAGTGAAGGGATTTTGCCCAATTTGTTTCCATGGACCAGAGTACTTCAGGGATCAAAATCCTTTTGGGGAACAGTGATACCAATCCTCAGCATAGACACTGCAACAGATTGCATGCAAAAGTCAGATAACAGGCAAAAAGGTGTTGTTGTGCACACCAGGCAAAATATGGCTACTTGGCATACAAAAAGCCTGACTCTTACCATGTGTGCTTTGCCGGTAAAAGAATAGTTGATATTTTTGATTCTATATGACAATGTGAAGTTATTGCTGCGAAATATCAAAGTCACTGCCTGTTTGAGAGGACAGCAGAAAATCCACATGCTTCAGTTTCAGGCTGCATATATAAATATGTTGCCAAATTTACAAAACGCACTGTTGATAGTGCTCTTTCAGGTATGAGTTCTGTAGATACATGATGGCATCCTGGCCACAAAAGTTGAAGTCTGGGGTTTTGATCATTTACTTTGATCATTTACAAAGATAGGGTTTTAGCATCTGAATCACAACTTGCATGAGGTTTTGAAATAGCACATATATAGTCCTCAGAAGAGAAATACCATTCTGTCCTCACTGCTCCTTGCTCATTCTTTCCTGCAGTGCAGTCCTATATGGTCCCTAGTAGTACCTCTTCTCAGAGTTCCTCTTGCAAGAATTGTTGTGTGCTTTAAAGATGTCAGGCAAAAGGCTCCAAAACCCATTCTGCTTTGACTTAGTGTTATTTTGAAAGACTGAAACTACATAAGCATGAACAGACCTTGTCCTTATCAAGATTAGGCCTAGTAGGTAAATTATGTTTGAGCTGCACTGCAGTCCAGTAAAGCCAGTGGAGTTGCATCAGCGTAACTTAGAAATGAATGTTCATTTATCATTCCAACATGGACTGACTCCAGTCATTGTTTTCATCTGCTGCTGCTTCTGAGCCACCAGCTCCTTCTACTTGAGAATCTTTAAGTCTTTTGTTTTCTTCACCACCTAAACTCTATCCAATGGGCAACACATTTTCCCTTAGATATTTAATATTGATTAGGTAAATTAATTTTAAATTTTAGAACTAAGAAAATTTGGAAACATCTGCAGACATTGAATAAAGTCTGTTTTCTTTTGCAGTCTGCTAACAGCTGGAATCCTCAGCCTGAAAAGCCTTCTTTGTTTCCCAGGTTTCCATTACACATTTTTGTACCACACATGCAAACTATCCAGGCTTGTGAAGGAGGGACAATTCTTATTTTTATGAAAGATGTTTGCCATTTTCCATTCTGCACTCTTTAGACCTCTAGTTGTCTAATAAATGTTGTTAAAGACATTCCTATTTTCCCCTCTGCAGCTATATTTTTAGTACAGATGCTGGGCCAAAGTTTGGTTTTGTACCAAATTTAATCCTGTCATACACAGTTAACTTCAGCAGGGTTTCGCTAGATTTGTATGAAGGCATGATACATTCAAAATGCAGAACTAAACTTATTTGTTGTTAATCTCTCCTGTCTAAGCTGTAGAACAAATAGAGCTTGTATTAACCACGGGACCAGATAATCATTTTGTCAGTAACATTGGTGAAGAGCTTTATCTTCCTTTTTCTTCCTTACGTGTGTAAACAGGAAGTATGTCAAGGTGAGGATTTATAGATCTTACACTGGAATCTTTTATTGAGCATAATTCTTGTCTTGATGTGTGAACTTCGCTGATGTTCCCTTAATCTTCCACGATTAGATCCTATCAAAGATTGGTCTTTAATGGCATGCTAGACATATTAGTGTATGAAATTCTTCTGTAATTAAACTGTTATATAGGTGAGTCTTGGTTTTGAGTACTGATCAGTATTCTGACCCAAAATGCTTGGAATAATGGCAGTATTCTGACCCGCCTGGTCAATGTCTGTTTTATTTTGTCCAAGGTAACAACATTCTTTTCAACATGCAGTATCTGGTGAAGGGATTGTCAAGTATAGATACGAATACCTAGGAAACAGAGTGATCCTCACTTCTTAGAGTTATAAGACATTATTCTCAACCCGGTACTAAAATCAAAAGATTGTGTTATAATATGTAGATAGTCTTTGTAAGGACAATTGCAATTCTACACTCATAGAAAAAGAGAGGAACTGCAGAAGGTTACTTAGTCTACCTTTTATGAGGACAGGAGGAACTACACTCTATGGTACTCTACTTTTAGCCGTTGCTGACAGAAACGAATCCAGATTGATACTAAAAATGTTCCATGAAAATTTTGCTGCCTTTCCATGCCACATGTTCCAATCTGAAATAATCTGATGCTTTGAAAGGTTTTCCTGTGTCTCCTCTTTTTTCCTGTTACAGTGTACTATGCAGAACAACAGCATAGACCTCCTATTTGCCATAACTCCTCACTTTTTAGAGACTGCCCCTTCAAAATATTTTTGAATAGACAGACAAAAAGATTATGCTAACCAAGATGTATTGAGTAAAATGCAGGGCATCTTGGATTCAAAGAACTGTCTTTTGGTGACTGTATCTGATGATACTTGAAAAGACCTAGCACAAAAACAAATAGACCTCAGTATGTCATTTATCTATGCCATACTTTCAGTGGGATATTGAGCAACCAAGGTATGTCAAATTTTTGAATGAGAATAGCATATACTCATGGCCCAACTCGTTAAAAGACAAGTTTTCTAGAATCCTAAAACTATTTCCACTGAAGGCCAAGGTTAAAGACTGGATGCTGAGGTTTTTTTATCAGCATGGAACTATTTGTGCTCGAACACTAAACTTTCATCATTCAATTTGCATACACAATCCCTTAATGGCATTGATTGCTCATACAATAAGTTCAAACACTTTTAAAAGCAAAGCTGTTTCAATATTATTAAGTGGATATGTCATTTTATTAACATCATATTTAACGTTCCCTTTCTGGAGCATGAGATACCTCATTTCAAAGTGACATTTTCAAAAGGAATCCTGTGTTCACTTAGCCTATGAAATGATCTCCATGATTATTTTCATCCATTTAATTTCCTAAAACTGCCTCCTCATAATTTAAAGTCTTCTGTCTCTTTTACCTCTTTACATTGACACTATTTTTTCTTGCTCATAAACAGAGATGTGACCTCTCTGGATTGTATTTCATTCCAGTCAAGGCAAAAAGAGCACAGGAGCTCAAATAAAGTATAAGTCTGAATAAGGCTCGTTATAAAAGGATGCCAAAGTATCTTGGCGACCACATTCATAATCCAGAGCCAGAGAACCAGAAACTGATGTCTAGTAAGAGATGTCAGATTCAATTCTTGCTGCCAATGCTGGGCAAGAAAAATCTGCTCAATAGATGGTTTGCCTCATATGACCCAGTTGGCACTTAGAGCAAGGATGCCTAATCATCAGAGAGTAGTGCAGGTAAATTATTATGGAGGCACGTAGTTCTCCCCATACATCCCATTTCTTGAATACTGTTGTTTTCTGGATTTTAACACTAGGCATTTATCCATAACAATACCATTAGGGATTATAGGAACCTCAATCTGCTTAAAATAAAGAAATATTTGGGATTTGAATCATTGCTGGCAGTAGATGCTAGCCCAGTGGATTCATGAGAGTTTCTGCTCTTCTTCACTGACACTGTATCTCTTTTACTTCATTTTAATAAGAGAGGGAAATTGTAAAGTCCTTGTATTTCTGTGAAAAGAGTGAACTTTCCTTTTGGATTCCCCACTTCCAAATGGGACATGTTTTTCTTGGTTTATCTCCTGAAAGTGTTTTAAATTCCACAGGGTCTTGAGGGGAATTCTTTATCTTCCCCAAGCCACAAGTACCTGGGCAAGAAAATGGTTGAGTTTGCTGCCCTGGTTAGGGCATGTTTGTGTAACAATACTCCTCTGATGGAAGAGGCTAGGGAAGGATGCCTGCTCACCATTTGTCAATAGAAACAAGGCTGATCTCTGGAGAGAAAGGGGAGCTGGAATTGAGCTTTCTGCTCTGCCACTATTGCCATAGAAAAGGGATACATAGAGGCGGCAGTTTAGACATGCAGAAGCCACAAAGCACAGCATAAGCTGCAGCTGTGTGTCTCTTTGACCAACACAGGCACAATAAGCAGTAGGTCCCTGACTGCCTTGTCATCTCCCAACACTTCATTGACCCAGGCAACTGTCTATGTGGCCTATACCTAGAGGCAACTTTGAAGTTGAGGCTGAAAAAATACCCATATATTGAATTATCAAACCATATATTGAATATATCAAAAACTATATATTGATATATTGAATTGCAGTGTTATCTGAAGGGTCAGAACACATGATTTCTGTCAAATACCTGAGGCAGAGCTAGCCACATTTCTGATCTTGTTTCAAAAGTAGGGCAACTGTGTGCTAGATTTTGGTGGCCTACTGGAGTTCAGCCTAGAAAAAAACTAGAATATATCCTCACCTCTACTGAGTGTGGTGGAACAGTATGATAGCAAAACCAGCCAGCACACTTATCTAATTAGTGGCTAATCAGCAGTAACAGGAGCTTGTATCCAGCTGGTGTTTGTGTACACCAACAGCAAAGTGACATTGCTGAGAGTATGCCTTAGATGGCCCAATAAATAAAAAATAATATTTAAAAAATGTCATTCCCCTCAGGCTGTATGGAAGTTATTCCTTGCACGAGAGCATGCATAAATTGTTCCAGATTGGCAAACACATGCTCCACAAAAAAGTCTGAAAACAAACTAAGCCCCATCTTCACTTCTTACTCCTGAATGGATCTCCATCAGCCACTCCATTTTCTTGACAGCTCGATCCCAGTGAGACCAATCAGATGCAGTTGGCTATTCTCAAAAAGCAGATACCAGAACATCTCTCTTGACCTCCTTGGCAAAAGAAGGAAAAGTAAAGTGCAAAGAAAAATTCCTGGTAAAGGAGCAAGGCAAGTAGGTCAGAATTTATGCCTCCTTGCCACAGAAAGGCAAAATAGTATGAATACACCTGAATTCCCCATCAGCATTCCAAGACTGCTCTGCAAAGCCAAAAGATCAAATCAAAGCAAGAAAAGCATTTCCAAAATGAAGCAGAACTCTAGTTTGACTAGTTAACATGGAAGGGCAAAACATGAATCAAGACCAAGATGCACGGTGTGTGCAGTGGTCAGTAGGGTACCATTCAGGAGGTCATTTCTCTGTGATGCCCAAATCGTGCTCTGCTTTGGTACCAGCAGCTTCTGTGGTCATCAGGAAAGCTGGACTAGTCCACATGAGGGCTGCCCGGCATGTTTAGTCAGGCTGGCTGGAGACATGCCGTTTTTAAAAAGATTTTGTTTTCAGGGCTGCTTGCAGTGTTCACGCCTGACTAGCTTTCTGACTGACTATGCAACTCCCAGATAGCAAAGGCACGATTTTCAGTTTATAAAATCTGATGAATAAATTGTCCCCTGGGGTTTGGCAGGGCTTACTAACTGCCTGAGATCTGCTGTAACTTTCTCCACTTGGCCTAAACTCTCTGATATGAGATGCCTGAAAGTTACACAACTAAAAGCCATCTTTAGCCACTCAATAGGGCAGACTTGGTTTAGAGATTCTGAAAACTCCAATTCCAGCAGGAGCATATGGGAACAGTTGCCATGAAATTCAGGCCATTGTCATAAATGAGTGCTTTAGGCACACAAGGCTGGAATGAAAAAGACTGATAAATTAAATAGGATCATTGGTGAATGACCTGCCTGTGGCAGTCAGTAGAAAGCTTGGAGATAGCTATTTGTATTTCATTCATTAAGAAATGCATGCAACTGTGTTTCCCATCTGCTGTTTAGAGAACATTATGGAACAACAGTGAGAACTTTTTTTTTTGGTTTGGGTTCTGTTCTTTGAGTGCATCTTTTATGAAGCATGTGTTTGGCTATTAGTTGCAAATTCGTCTTAGCGGCCTCTTTGATGACATGGATTTTTGAAACAGATGCTTGTGATGATGGAGTGACTTTTTCCAGGGTTAAGTGCGGCCTCCAAGACACAGCTCTGACGGCCTGCTGCTAGGGTCACTGAAACTACTTCAGTGGTTTCATTTTAGCTCCCTGAATGAGACCCCTTATGATGGTTTTAGCCTTCAGCCACATTCTTTTGCTTCAGAAGAGACTTTTCCATGCATGCAGAGGACAGTTTTCTAGCAATGCAGACTGACCAGTTTGTTTTTTTTCAGAGACATTATAATTAATCATATGCATGGGTCACATATCAGTCCGCCTGCCAAAAACCAGTACACAGCAGCAAGTGAATACTGTTAGCCAAATTTTCACAAGCCAGAGGGATCTCCTAGTTTGCAGCCATCTCTCATCAAGAAATGCGCCTGCATCCATTTAGCACTTAAGAATGCTTGCAAGAGAAGAGCAGCCGAGTTGCCTGCTTGAAATCTTTCAGGGACTGGTGTTCAACTCACAGTTTATCAAGGCCATATTCTTATCTTTCATGCTTTATCATTTAATCTCCCAGTACTTTGGATCCCTTTGTATAAATGAGAATAATGCAGCCTCCCTGATCTTACAGTCTTTTGTTTTAAGGTGTATCTTTCCAAGGACTGAGAAGCACTCAAATAATATGGTCCAAAGTGCCATTTCATTTCCCTTAATTTTATTCTTGTCTACAAGCTGGTCTGTCTGTGGTTATGTGTCTCCTACTCTTAAGCAAGCTTGCTTCCAAAGAATCAGAAGCATCATTCTGAATCAGCAGTTGTCCCTCTTCAAGGCTTCAAGGCAACCTCACTATATACCCTCCAGGTATTTGTCTATTCCTCTTTAAGTTCACCTTACAGGTTGTGTTGTACAAGAATAAGATAAAAGCAGGTCCATGCAAGTCTGAGATCACTGTCATTTTCCAGTTTGTCTCAGGGTGCAAGTACCTCATAGTCCCTAGCACAGCTACATTTACTTCACTACTGTGAAACAGGTAAGAGCTGGTACCCCTTCTACAGGTAATATTCACAGAATCACAGAATCATCTAGGTTGGAAGAGACCTCCAAGATCACCCAGTCCAACCTCTGACCTAACACTAACAAGTCCTCCACTAAACCATATCACTAAGTTCAACATCTAAACGTCTCTTAAAGACCTCCAGGGATGGTGACTCAACCACTTCCCTGGGCAGCCCATTTCAATGCCTAACAACCCTTTCAGTAAAGAAGTTCTTCCTAATATCCAACCTAAACCTCCCCTGGTGCAACTTTAGCCCATTCCCCCTTGTCCTGTCACCAGGCACATGGGAGAATAGACCAACCCCCACCTCGCTACAGCCTCCTTTAAGGTACCTGTAGAGAGCGATAAGGTCGCCCCTGAGCCTCCTCTTCTCCAGGCTGAACAATCCCAGCTCCCTCAGCCGCTCCTTGTAAGACTTGTTCTCCAGACCCCTCACCAGCTTCGTTGCCCTTCTCTGGAGTCTCTCGAGCACCTCCATGTCCTTCTTGTAGCAAGGGGCCCAAAACCGAACACAGTACTCAAGGTGCGGCCTCACCAGAGCCGAGTACAGAGGGACAATCACTTCTCTAGACCTGCTGGCCACGCTGCTTCTTATACAAGCCAGGATGCTGTTGGCCTTCTTGGCCACCTGAGCACACTGCTGGCTCATATTCAGCCAACTATCAACCAGTACTCCCAGGACCTTCTCTGCCAGGCAGCTTTCCAACCACTCATCTCCCAGCCTGTAGCTCTGCTTGGGGTTGTTGCGCCCCAGATGCAGGACCCGGCACTTGGCCTTGTTGAACTTCATACAGTTGGCCTCAGCCCATTGGTCCAGCCTAACCAGATCCTCCTGCAGAGCCTTCCTAGCCCTCGAGCAGATCGACACATGCACCTAACTTGGTGTCATCTGCAAACTTACTGAGGGTGCACTCAATCCCCTCATCCAGATCATCGATAAAGATATTAAAGAGGACTGGCCCCGGTACTGAGCCCTGGGGGACTCCACTAGTGACCGGCCTCCAACTGGATTTGACTCCATTCACCACAACTCTTTGGGCCCGGCCATCCAGCCAGTTTTTAACCCAACGAAGCGTATGCCAGTCCAAGCCATGAGCAGCCGGTTTCTTGAGGAGAATATTGGGAAACGGTATCAAAAGCCTTACTGAAGTCAAGGTAGACCACATCCACAGCCTTTCCCTCATCCACTAAGCATGTCACTTTGTCATAGAAGGAGATCAGGTTCGTCAAGCAGGACCTGCCTTTCATAAACCCATGCTGACTGGGCCTGATCGCCTGGTTGCCCTGTAAGTGCCGCGTGATGACACTCAAGATAATCTGCTCCATGAGCTTCCCTGGCACTGAGGTCAAACTAACAGGCCTATGGTTCCCCGGGTCTACCCTCCAGCCCTTCTTATAGATGGGTGTCACGTTTGCTAGCCGCCAGTTGACTGGGACCTCCCCTGATAGCCAGGACTGCCGATAAATGATGGAAAGCGGCTTGGCCAGCTCCTCCGCCAGTTCGCTCAGTACCCTCGGGTGGATCCCATCCGGCCCCATCGACTTGCGTACATCCAAGTGCTGTAGCAGGTTGCCAACCATTTCCTCGTGGATAGTGAGGGCCACATCCTGCTCCCCATCCCCTTCCACCAGCTCAGGGTACTGGGTATCCAGAGAACAACTGGTTTTGCCGCTAAAGACTGAGGCAAAGAAGGCATTAAGCACCTCAGCCTTTTCCTCATCTTTTGTAACTAAGTTTTCCCCCGCATCCAGTAAAGAATGGAGATTCTCCTTAGTCTTCCTTTTTGTGTTGATGTAGTTGTAAAAACATTTTTTGTTATCTTTAACGGCAGTAGCCAGATTGAGCTCCAGATGAGCTTTGGCCTTTCTAATTTTGTCCCTGCACAGCCTCGCAACATCCTTATAGTCCTCCTGAGTGGCGCGCCCTCTTCTCTGAAGATTATAAACCCTCTTTTTTCTCCTAAGCTCGAGCCACAACTCTCTGTTCAGCCAGGCCTGTCTTCTTCCACGCTGGCTCGTCTTTGGGCACGTGGGGACAGACCGCTGCATTAAGATTTCCTTCTTGAAGAGTGCCCAGCCTTCCTGGACTCCTCTGCCCTTCAGAACCACCTCCCAAGGGACTCTGCCAACCAGTGTCCTGAACTTTCCTTACCTTTTCAGCAGTAGTTCTAGAGGAGCACTAAAAAAACAAGCTGATATCAGTCTCCCTGATTTTGAGAAGAAATAAAGAAAAGAGTACAGATCAAGGCACTCAATCCTCCAGCTTTGCCTAGGAAAGGCGTCCCAAGCACTAGGCATGTGTTTCTGCATATGTTCAGGACAGCTTCTGTTCTGAGAAGGCTCATCCACCCCTAGATCTGCTGTTCAAGAGTTTAATCTGATGTCACCAGTAAATCCTACCCCAGCTTCCTGGTACCATCTAATTCAGGGGTCACTTGTAAACTGTTTTTTGTAAGATGTATGTATTGCATATCAAATTAATTTGTAGTGTTAATAGCACCACTTTTGAAGCCTTAGAATACCTCCAGCACTTACTCCTGAGCAGTTCATCTAGTTTACCTGGAATTCTTGAGAAAACACATCTCTTTTCTACTCATAGTTGATGTCCAGACATCATTTTGGTTAAAGCAAAACATCTGGGTCTCTGAAGATGTTTCTGATTATCTTCTCACCAGACAGACATTACTTCCCATAGGGTAAAGATACTACTGATTAATTTGTTCTTATGCAAGGCAAGAAGAATCTACTGGGAGCCAGAAAACACACCATCTGTACCAGAGAAGATGGGGGTAGAATACCTTTGGAAAAGAATGAGCATACAGTTGTAGAAATGTCATTTTTTTTAAGATCTAGGCCTCATGTCAGTGCTTCAGGAGATAGAAATCAGGGGTCAGAAAAGAAATGGAGGTATTGTATTCCATTTCCCTATAACAAGCAATAAATAAAAAATATCCAATATTCGCGTTACCCTGTATTTGTTAAGTGTGGTGATCAATTAACTATAGCTGCAAATTAAAGACTCTGTAAATATAAAATTCGATCATTTTTTAAAGAATTAGTGGAAAATATTTTAGTCCCTGCAGCTGCTGTTGAATTCCCGTGTTTTTCAATGGTTTTGCCATTACGTTTTTCAATTTTAAAAGAAGTGAAGCAGACTAGATACAAGATACTGTCAAATGCCCAAGGTAAATAAATGGAAAAAAATTAATAAAGATACATTTTTTCAGTAACAGCAAAGGGAATATTAAGTGAACAGTATTAAATACAGAAGGGACTCTGACAAAAAGTAAAAGGTTGAATGGTGTCCCCAAAATGTCCACTGAATCCTAATGGCTGGAATCTTTCTGAGTTGCTTCAACACAAAATATGGAGTATGAATCAATCTTAATTTATGCAGCAGATTAATTACATATTTGTAATGTGAATCAGATATCTGTACTTAGAAAAATCACCTTTATTAGCCCCATATGAATGCTCAGTGCCAAGACCACCCAGTGACATGGCTTTACTTTGAAGGATGGAGGAAACTATGTAGCCTTAAATTCTTAAGCAAATGCTGATTCTCAAATTCCTAAATTACAAAATCGGAAGATGGAAGCTCATAGCACATTGCAATAAGATCACTGTTTGCACCTAGAAGAGAGAAAGTCATTCATGAGGTTCCCTTCTGGGTTTTCCTGTGCTTCTGCAGGATGTCCCCAATAGGAAACAAAAGAGCTCTTATCTTAAAGGCAACTATCACACATCCACTACTTCCAGCCTAGGGCATTATGCAGGTGGTTTAGAAGTTGCATCACTGGATCTATTCTGTTGTTCTGGAAGGGAAAGACCTAAAATGGGAAAGAAGGCCAGTACCATGTTAAACTACTTAAACAGGTCAAACAAAATCTGACTGCAGCCAGCAACGTTTGGATTTTTCCTTTGGCTCAAAGACCAAGCTATAAATCATACAGCAAATGTGTGCTCTGCAAGAGGGTCAGAGGAAAACATCTGCCCATACAGAGCAGCCACTTCAGTCTTAGTCTTAAATAAATAAACAAATAAATATTTAGAAATTGCTGCCAAGTTCCTAAGAAGTGCCCAGAAGCAGCTAGTCTGGTGCACCAGCTCTCTTGCTTCATCCTGGGCTGGTGGGTTCATGTCCACAACAGAAACTTCAACATTAACTGTGACACAGAATATGCAGAAACAAAGGGAAGATCACTCTCATGAAGCTTTTGCTTGTCTTCTCCTGACAAGTCTATCTAAGTTTTTTTTAATCCCAGTTAGAAGGGGACTTGTGGAAACCTTGAGAGGAAGAAGGAGCTCCTCACTCCCTTGCTGGTTTGTGTCCAGCCCACAGGATTAAAAATCCAGTATGTTCCATATGTTCTAGCCTTATCCTGACGACCATTTGTCTGTTTGCAAGAAAGAAGATTCATAGTTCTGTGAAGTGAAGAGCATAAAACCAGAACACCTCCACTGCATTCAGTCTCAATGGAAAAGCCAACAAAGGAGGTGGCGAAACTTCCCTGGAGAGCACAACAGCATAGGAGAAGTGCATGGCATAGGGAGGCGTGGTGGAAAGTTGCACCAATATTTCCTGATCCTCACTTTTCCTGTGAATATATATTAAAATAGATTCATAGATCTGTGTTTGTATTTATCAGTATCCGAAGCTACCAAAACGACAGCATTTGTCATAATAACAGGGACTGATTTTAGCAAAATGAGCTGTTCTGAGACACATTGAAAAAGAAGAGTCATTTCATAGATGTGGGGAAAAATCTTTTTAATATACCTGTAGGTCTACTGAGTTTGGGGCTGATTTCTGACAGAGTAAAGCAAACAATTATAAAAAGAACTCCGTGGTGCACTAAGCATACTGAACTTTACAGCTACCTGTAGTCATGACATATTCAGGGTTTCAGAATGGTCTGGGATGGCAGAAATCTGCAAAATGGATGGAAATAATTTCTCATTTTTCTCTGAATGTGCTATCTACCAACCTGACTTTACTGAAAAGAATTTAGATTGGAGCCGGCCTGGGCATTTGGCTAATACACTGGCTTACTGCCTTCACCTTGAAATTTTCTTTTCCCCCTAGGCATAGAAAAACTCAGCAGTCTGCTTAAAAATGAAGAAGTCGTGACACCTAGCGGTGAGTTAAACAACAATAGCTTTCGTTTCTTGAAGAACTCACAGTTGTTTTCCATAGGCATATTGTTCTCAGTCAGATTGCGATGTGAGAGGTGTGGGCATCACCCTCACGACACCAAACATCCAGGCAGCCACTCTTTTCTTCTTACAGTCCCATGCAGTGCCTGTGTCTTGTTGCATCTGACTCCTGCTCCTCTCCACCGAAGGCTGCATTTTCATTAAGGCCCAGCATGCAGCCCCTGGTCATGCTCCTTATTGAACATGACATTTTGAATAGCCATTTATACTGAGATCAGGCTAAGTGCTTTGACTGTGGAGAAAAAGGGAGCATGGCAGAGTCCTGGCATAAGACCAAATGGGAATTTCAGCCTTTTATTTCTTGTTAAAAACTTATTCATCAAAGTTGTTTTTAGAAGGTGACTCAAAACTGTATTGTATGGCATGCAGCAAATTCCTGGCAGGCAGTTTAAACTGACTCAGTTGCTGGCATATTCTTTTGCTTTTGAAGACTACTCGGAGTCTGCCTTGGTCAGCAGCAGTCTAAAAGCACATACTGGCTGTGATACCATGACAAGAAGTCGCACTGAAAAGCAGTAAACCAGTCTAGACATGTGCAAAAAAGCTATAGGTTCTTTCCAAACAGTGGCAAGCCTTGGAGATTTTTATTGTTTTTTAGGGAAGCAGAACAGTTGTTGAGTTAATGGTAACTAGGCTGCAGTCACCAAGTGGAAAGCTTTCTTGGCTTGTTGAGCTTGCTGATTGGGGACCAGCCATTTTTTATCACAAGAATGAGCTTCAGTGCAAGAGTTTTCAAGTCAAAACATCACAGTATGTTGTTTGGGAATCTGGGTGCATGCTTCTTTGCATCTGTAAGAGTTGTTAGCAGTGTAGCCTTCCAGTTTCATGTCCATATTTGTGCATGCTATATCAAGCATACTTTCCATTGCCTTCAACGTGACAAACTCCTTTCCCCTCCTCTTTTAGAATAGATGCTTGATAGAGCTGCATGTTGTAGCCAACAAATGGAAACTAAATTACTTGAATATACATGATTTTCTTCATCTAAAAATTTATATAACCACATGTCCACATGCATTTAGTACCTGTAACTTCCCCGGTTTGCTGTCTTGGGTATAATTAACACTTCTACCACCATAATGTCTGTATATAACGCGAGTGAATCTAAAAAAATCATTTTTGTCCAAAATGTTCCAGTTTCCATCCCTTGAATCATCAGCATGTGACCTATTCTGTGCCAATATTAATAACCATTGCTCATGGCTTTCAAACAACTCAAACTATTTAAAAATTAATTCTGTTTACAGTACCTTCTAGAGGAAGTATTTTGTAAAAGTGAATAACTCAAACTGACTAGTGGCTACCCACAAAATATGACTATCCAGTAACAAAATGAATCATTTAGAATTAGTTGGCAAGGACAGGACATATTGTTGGAGAAAACATCAAGCAAAGATCAGATCCAACAACCAGGAGTCCTGGGTTCTCTTTCTGCTGTACCACACATTTGCCATGCTGCTCTGACAGGCAGACCTAACTGCAGTGGCTTAGGCAGCTACTAGCTTCAGTTATCCTGAACCACACCGTTTACTTTTTTACACTGGGCTGTATGCTGTGGGGCTGAGGTTAAGTGCCCAGTTCAGCAGTCACTGCTAGAAACACTTGCAATTGGAGCCCATAGGTTTATGCTTTGTCGTTTGTTTTTTTTCCTTTGTAAGATGGAGTTGGTCACCAGCAGATGCATGGCAGGCTTGTCTGAGGTCCCTGGTGTGGGCCGAGGGCTGGTATTACTTCAGTCTCCACTGGCGGTGATACCACTGCCATTGTTGGAGAGAAACAACACAAAATGGAAAGCGATGCTAATGCTCACAGCCCTATAGCCTGAAATAAGTAATGCAGTCCTGGACAGAAAAAGTGCAACATCTAGCAGAGCAGGAAGCCAGGTTCTGCTAAATGCTTGGAGGCCACTTTTCATGTTTTGTATTTGCCATTGTTGCTACAGGCTCTAAGCAACCCCTAAACAGTCACAAACAGAAGTAAATCTTTCTTCTAGCCTCACTCTAGGAGAAGTAGCTTGACAGGTTTGTAAGTAAAGGAAGGGAAGTTGTGCGCTACTCAGCATGGCTGTGCAAATTTGTGAGATGATGTTTTTGGAATGCCCAGTGGAAGTGACTTTGAGGTGTAGATCCAGCAACAGTGAGGTGTTTGATTATCCCCATGCCAGGCAGGAAGGTCTGTTACAGTCCATGTGGTACATAGGTACACCAGAACCTCTGCTGTCTCTTGCTCTTGCATTTTCATGATTCTCCTACTGACAGACAGAACACAACAAGAGCTGTGAAGTACAAAGTAGGTGTCAAAGATGATACTGAAGTGTCAGTGTCTAGGTGATAAGAAATGATCTTGCACAGGATTTTCAATACTTAGCTAGGACATGCATTTTAAACTAGATTATATTAACAGACTATTAAGCTATTGAGTGCAGGTTTGATATGGACAGTGAACCCTTAGAATATCAGACTCACTTTCACGATTAAGCCTACAATCACAGAGTCACAGAATAGTTAGGGTCAGAAAGGCCTCTGGAGATCATCTTGTCCAACCTCACTACTCAAAGCAGGTCCAACAAGAACAGATTGCTCAGAACCATATCCTGCTGGGTTTTGAATATCTCCAAATATGAAGACCCAAAGCCTCTCTGGGCAACCTACTTCAGTTCTGAATCATCCTTCAAGTAAAAAAAAAAAAAAAAAGTGGTGTTTTTTTTTTTTTTTCTGATGTTTAAATTCAATTTCTTGTATTCCAAGTTTGTGCCCCTTGCCTCTTTTTCTTCCCCTGGATACCACTGAGAGAAGTCTGGCTCTATTTTCTTTACACCCACTCAACCAGGTATTCATATCTATCGATAAGGTAGGGTAGAGAATCACAGCTCTCAGCCTCTCCTACTGTCAGATGCTCCAGTCTGTTAGTCATCTTTGTGGCCCTTCACTGGACTGACTCCAGAATGTTCACCTCTGTCTTGTACTGGGGAGCCCAGCACTGAACACAGCACTTCAAATGTGGCCTCACTAAGGCTGAGCACAGGGGAAGAATCACCTCCCTTGTCCTGCAGGCCATGCTCTTCCTTATGTGTCCCCAGAGGCTGTCGTCTGCCTTGCTGCAAAACTGTGTTGCTGGTTCATGTTCAACTCATCCACCAGAACACCCAGATCTGGTATCTACTGTCTGGTTTCAAATTAATGTCCAGTTCTAGCTGCAGCTTTCCTCAGTTTTCTAGATTTAATGGCTTGAGTTTCCCTGTAATACATAGATTAATGTGCCCAGGTCCATTGAATTGCATGGACTGTTAAAATTAATGATACTTAATTATCTACTAGGACTGAGAGGTCTAAAAAGGCCTCCAAGCTGTTGACCAGTTCAGCAGACTAGATGCATATGTAACTGTCATGAGCAAAGAGAAGCAGCAGCAAGTTATTGTTCTTTCTGGTGAATCCTGATAATGACAAACCTCGTGCTGTGCCATAAGTTTTAATGGCATCCTAACAACTGCAGAATAGTTTAAATGAGGGGGAGCTGCCTCTCCTAGCAATCTGTTTGTTGTCCTTCTTGTAGACCAAGCAATGACGTGTTTTCTGCATACATATTTGGGCCACCTTTCAGCCCTACATTTCTCAGCCCAACAACAGAAAGGAAAATTCACTCTTTCCCTAGTAAAGAAGTGAAATCCTTCTGCAAAATGTAACTAGCTGCTTCTCCAAAGAGCAACAAAAGTGGACACAGTGGGTTAACACTCCAAAAACAGGAAATACTCCTAACCAACACACTATGTCATCACATAACCTAGATTTCAGTCAAGAATTTGGGTGTTGTTTTAGATAACAAAATACAACATGTGTTCGTCATTAATCTTCTTGAACATTTGTTTGGCCAGAAACTGTCTCTGATCAACCCACTTATGTAAACAGGTTTATGCTTCAGACAGAAGTGGTAAGATCTTATTCCAAATACTTGCGTTATAGGGGATCTCTCTTTAACTCTAATGAGATACAGTTAATGACAGCTTCTGCATTGATGGCAGTACTCCAAAGATTTTTATGTTTAGTTTAAATTTTGTAATTAAATGAAAATTTATCTTGAATCAAAGGGTAGAAATATTACCTCTAAAAATCTACCTTTGTCTCTACCAAGTATCAAACACTTTTGAGTTTGGCTTGCAAATGACTGGAAAGCTTTTTCTTTTTTTGTGACCAAATAGCATATGTTATATTCATTGCAGCTGAACACCCTGGAGAGGCTTCCATTCATCATTTAATTTTTCACAGTTATAGGATCATATATAAAAGTGAAGGAGAAAATGAGAACAAATAAGCTTTGTTTATTTAAGGAAAATAAATGTCGCATTGTACTTGTCTCAGCTAATTCTGGGCACAATTGATGTATTTCATTTATGTTTGAGAATGCGGTCACATAAACTTTCAAAAATTTTCCTTGCAGAATATTGGTAAATTAAAACATGCAAGTTCCTGTAAGTTGTTTCTCCCCATAGCTGGTCTCTTCATTTTGTTTCAGAACAAAATGAGAACAAGCAAATGACTGTAGTCCTGCCAGTTCAGGGGCAGGGCATGAGTGGGGGTGAGGGAGTTGTAATCGCTGCAGCTACTGACTGGCTGTGAAACTTCTTTGTCTGTATTTCTTCATTTGGAAAATGTAAAATATATTTAAGAACTAGCCAAGAACTGTATTCTTACTCAATGTGAGGGAAGTTTGCGCTTCTCAGCCAAAAAGTGTTAATGCTTTAATTGCTTGAAGGTTAATCTAAGACTTTTAACTGTCTGATAGAAAACATTTCCAAATCCAGGGAGTCCCAAGTCGGCAATAAACACAGACATTAGAAATATTTATCATCAAGTTACAGCATTGAAGAGGATCAGTCTCAACTCTGCCAATTCCAGAACACAGTATCTTAATTGCATTACATATTTTGGACACTGCCACGAAATGCTTCTGAAGATCATAGAGATACAGAACTCTTGAGATACAGATTTTCTTTTTTCTTTAATTTGGAAATCAGTTTAAGCATGACAGTTGTTTTAAAAATTTCTTACGAAGTTCTGCATTCAGTAGCTAGGAAAATGGTACAGAAAAGACCGTGATGATAGACACAGAGCAATAAGGAAAGGACAGAAGCTAAAGTGAACGGAGTAAGGGAAAATAGACAACTGCCCTGGCTCTTCATATTTCAAATGCCTGGAGCAGTGAAAAGAAAACAGATACTTATGAAGGTGGAAAGAGAGTTTGGTAGCTTTAGAAAGGTGACAGCTGTTATAAATGACATGTCAGATGCTGCTGCCTCTTCTCTGTCCTCTTGACAGAAATGTTCCCCATCCAGCTGTGTTTTAATGGTGGCACTGCCAAAGCCAGATTTGCAGAGCTTGCAGCCAGATGATCATATATACTGAGTAACAAAATGAGTTGAAATAAGGCATCCACTTCCAATTTCAAAAGTATTAATACAAGTCCTTTTCCATGTGGAATTCAATCCTGGTATACAGAACTGAACAGTGGTAATTCTTCAATATGCAGTTTTTCCTCCCAAGTATTTCTCTGCAGCCCCTTCACTTATGCAGTTTGGCTTGCCACACTGCTGTCATAACAAAGGTTCATTTTAAGATATTATCCTGTTAGTATCTGCAAATGATTGAAATCCATGGTAGTCTAGATTGGTTGTCTGGAGTTGTCTGAAATTACAAAAATCCATCATAGGCCATTACATAACCTTGTTTTGAAAGCAAAAAGAAATTAGAAGCAGAGAGGTTGGCTGGCATAAAACGGATAGGTTAAAACAATTGTGATAGAGAGTATTTAAAGCTATTGAAGTCATGCAATGATTACAACAACAAGAAAAATGGGAGGAAATATTTGTAGATGAAGTCACCGAAATGTGTTTTAAGTAATGTTTATGGAATGTGGTTGTTAGCTTTCATGGTGTTTATCTGAGGGTCGCTGGACAGAGACAGAGGAGAAACGAGTGGGAAGAGCTAATGTCATTATGGCTGTCATTCTAGTGTATCCCAGGGGGATCCATCATTACACTGACACGCTTCCAATATAAACCTCTTAGCTCTGGTGCTGAGCCTGTATTTTGGTGAGAAAAACTCACCTGGGAGCCCTCATTTTCTGAGTTACAGCTCTGGAGCACATTCACTATCTGAATAGCTTTGATTACAGGAATGTCAAAGGTACCAGCAACTAAGGTCTTGAGATTTTGTTGTTGTTGTTGTTTGTTTGCTTGTTTGTTTTTCTAAAATAGAGCTCAAAATCTGAACAGCTTCAAGGCTCCCTCTTGCAATTTGAAAACTTGGTCTTCCAGGATTCAGTATTCCTTAAACTTCAAATATATGTAGCAGTTTAAGAAGGCAAACAGAGCCAAACACCTTCAAGTCTGCAGTCAAGATAATTTTGTTTTGATACTGCCAAAATGTAACATTTAGATTGCGGGATTTTTTATATTTTCTCTTCCAAAACCAACTTCAGATTTCCTATTTTTCCTTCTGAGGTGGTATTAATTCCTTTCCCCTCTTCATTCCATCACTCCCCAATTTCCATCCTAAAGAAAATCATGACTATGAAAAGCTCCATCATTCAGCAATGTGGGAAGAGTGGAATCATCATGAAAGGTGCAGTAAACACGTTGCAGAAATGGGCTGAAGGAATCTGGATTACTTGGAAACGGGATCTTAGCCATGAACAAACTTCGATATAATGGAAGGAGAAGTAGGCTGGGCAATGACCAGTCAGCTTAAATATACTCATTTTTCCCAGAAGTATGATACATTTTCTTCATGCACTGCTCTGTAATGGATAAAATTTAAGCCACCATGATCTCCACATCAAGCCTACATCTGGAGAACTTTAGAAGTCTTGCCAGTTGCTCTGGATGTTACTGTTTCAATAAGTGGAGATCTGCAACATGTTTGTTAAATTTCTGTTTGTTTCTGTCTAATTTATGAGGGAGCCAAAAGAGTTATGTAAATTTAGAAGGAGATTGAATAGAATCTTTACCTAAATTAGTGCTAACTGTCCTACGGAAAAACTAAAACAATGTAAAATACAGACAGACCAGATCAGGCCCAAAGCTGCTTATAGACGATCGAAACTCAGGTGGAGGTATGATGTAGTCAGTGTTCAAAGTGATCTTGGTATGAGACACCCACTGTGGGAAAGGAGATAGTTTTCTCTTTGTAAATGTAAGTTAGCTGAATTTATTTCAGATTTTTTCTGCACAGTACTGGTAGTAAAAATGTGGGAAAACTTGATACTGTGTTTCTGAGGACCTGAACCCCTGCCCGTTTCTGAATATCTTCTGAGTGTTCAAGCTGTCTGAAATCTGTGCATCCAGCTTTTGCAAATAGGCCTGTCTCTCCAATGGGCCTCTTTCTCTTAGTGATCCACACGAAAATCCTGACTCCAACTGTCCCTGTTTTGAGGACATTCCCATGCTAAATCTGAATGTTGCTGCATGATCTTGCCCACAGAGGCAGACAGCCTTGTCTGTGCTGCTGGTAGTTGGCACTTCTGAAGTTTCCAGGAGCTATGCCTGTGCTCAGAGGGAGCAGCCAGCCTGTTCTCAAACTGCCTTCAGGGTCGTGCTGAGGAAACACCCTCTTGGAAGCTGCTTGGCTTGTTGTTCCATAGGTCTAAAGTAAATGTCATTGTCTGAAAGTGTCTCATTCCTCTTTGTGTATGCAAAGACCATGGGAACACTTACAATTCAATCTCCTTCAGATACCACGCACAAAACCAGAGGAAATAACAATGTTTGTGTCTTTCAAGAAAATCCACAGTGTCCAGATTTCTTTGGCAGACATTCCCACTTTGTTTTTCCAGGCTGAGAATCATGGAAGTACCCTTTCCACCTCTTTCCACTTCCCTGTGCCTGCCAAGTTCAAGGCTGATGACACTTGGACTCACAAAGAAAAAAATTAGAAGTGAGTGGAAAAACACTTCCAGCTGACCCAAAGAGGAACTGCGTCCTCTACCTGCTACAGTCTTCTTCCACATGCTTTACCTTATTTCTGCAGGTTAAGTAAGTCACTGCATTCTTCTGCCATTTACTTATCTCCTGTTTTCTCTGTGTGCACAGCAAATCTCTTGTGGGACTGTTCCAAGTTCAATAAAATTTTATTTTCTGAGGGTTATAAGATTCCTTGAACTCCAGTCAAGATCTGGAGCCAGAGGGGGTCTCAGTTTTCATAAAATCAAAGCTCTGCCACAGACAAGTGACACGTATAGCCCATTAATTAAGTTCTCAATCTGAGAGTGTTATTTTCTATGTGGGAAAAGTCAGCTTAACTGACTGTAAACTGTTGCTGAAATTTTAGCTGGAATTATGCACACATAGTCCTGGCTGGTGTAACCAGAAAGTATTTGCACAGACATTCATTGTCCTGACCCACAGACAGAGTTCAAACAAACACTGATGGGAAAATTAAATTAGGAGTACAGGATATTGTCCTTCATTCTCTGCATTCAAGCTACTCAGATGGCAGAATCTGAAATTTATATGGCATTGTAATTGATCATGAACAAAGTCAAAATGATTCCAGGGTTTGATCTGAACAGATTTTATACATGAATATTTAACATTAATAAAGCTCGTCAGAAGGAGAACTCTGAATGTTGAAACTTTGCACTCATTTGCAGAACAAGGGAAGAAGCAGGGGTGAACGGTGAAAGCTTACACAGAGTGTCCTGTTTAATATTCTTCATCTGCTACTCAGTATTGTGCTATGGTGATACAGAAAACATCTGAAGTTTTTACTTTTTCTTTACTACTTTTCTCTTTAATTCTTGTATCTATATCTGCCTGCATGCATGAAGTTAAATTAGGTATGGCAAAGGGATATAGCAATATGAACAAAGTTTTTAGCCTATGTGGCCAAACTGAAAAGTAGGGAAGAAAAAGTCATTCCAGGAAACATGGCACTTGTAATAAAATTAAAAATGAGGGTTATTTTGACACAGCTATCAGTATTTTATTTGGTGTTTGGTTCAAAAACTTGTTTTGGGTCATGTTTAGATACATATAAATTTCAAATTTCTAAAAAGAAAGAATATAAATATTTAAATTTTTAAATTTTAAATGAAACATACATCAGACACTCTGTTAACACCTACTCCTTTCCAAAAATAAGCAGAAGGTGTAAGTACAGTGTCCATCCCATGTCCAATCTCTATCCCACCCCAACAGGATTTGCATCATCATGTTTCTCCATATCCTCCCTTCCAGGAATACTGAAATGAATAGTAATTCAACTTTCTTGATGTCAGTCTTCATCTCAGTTTAATAGAAACCTGTGTTGAAGATGGAGCAACTACTGAAAACCTAAAGCAAATGACAATATAAAATCTTGTCCAGAGTCTTATGCATACCCCAGTTTCTGTTACATACAGCATACCTGTTGTTCACTATTAAAGAGATCAATGGTGAAATGGGAATTACTGGTCTTAGAGAACACAGCAACTAAGCAAGCTTTTCAGACTTTGTTTACTTAAAACATAGCACCAATCATTGCTCTTCTCTCAGTAGAAACCTTACTGGCCCCCACAGAAAGCATAGACCCTTCCTAACAGTAGCTTTCATCCTGCCCTACCTACAGAACTGAAAGACTCCAATAAGAAGTTGATCTCTGCAGCCTCTGCTTTCTGGAATTGCACTTTCTGGAATTGCACTTATAACATTGTCTAAATTTCTTCCTAAGTTCCAAAACAGAATAAGAAGTTCTCCCTTGTTAGAACTACTCCTTGCTCAAGGCCTCTGTGCCCTGCAAGAAACCACAGTATGTGATCTGTTACTTCTGCTGCACAGATCCCTAGCTCCAAAGTCAGCTCTTTTTCCTTGGCCTTTTAAGGAACTAATGTAAAAACAAGACCTTGATCATCTTTTACCAGACCTGTGATCCTAAGTCACTCTACCAGTTGTCTCATCCTTAGTTCATTTGCTGTTTTTTGTTGCAGGATGAATTATACATTGTTCGTTGTGAGGAGAACTAGTCCAGAAATTGGAACCTGAGGCCTGGCAGAATCCAGCAATAAAGGCAACCCTCTAACCTCTATTTTCCAAGTGGGAACCAGATATCCAGATATGGATATCTGTCCATGTATTCATCAATATATCCATCCTCTATTCAGCACTACAGTGTATAGACTGTACTCTTGCTTGCCAGCCTCACTCTGATGGACAGGTTTCATGAGTAATCTCAGTTCTCTGCCCTTTCCTTTCTTGCCCCTTTACTTTAATCATTTACTACATTACAGACTTAGCAACTCCCATATCAGAGCCAATCATCCTTTCACACGTGAGCCCTGATTCCACGTCTTCAGGACCACACATTAAAAGCAGGTCTTCCTTTAGTGGTTAGGATTCTGGAGGGACAACCATGACAGTCACCTTTGTTACAGTTAGTCACTCCTCTTGCCTCTAGGATGCATCATCAGATTTTCACTCCTACAAAAACCAAAACCAAACCAAACCAAACCAAAACAAAACACAAAAACCGCCAACAACAACAACAGTAGAAGTGTTTATTCAAGATGAAATAAGGACTGCAAGGCTGCTGTGATACAGTGATACATACCATTCCACAGATTGTCTTCCTAAATCCAAACAATGCATTCAGCCTTTATGCTACCTTTAACCGTAACACTACTGTTACCACTTCCCATCACAACTAACCAGAAGACATAAATCCTTGCCATCACCAGCCCTTATCCTAGACCTAACACATTAACAAGATCCTGCAGTAAATTTATGTTTGCAGCTCATCCTTTCCTGAGCCCTAACCCTAACTGTAGCTGTACATTTCACCTGGCCACTCCAGAGCACTGAACTTAATTCCAGACATAACAATAAGCTTTAACTGTAACCAGTCACTCCTTTCTACCACAGAACTAATCACTTGGCAACTAATCATCAGTATACTGCTAGAAGGACAAGCTCTGAAATTAGATTTACAGGATAGCAGAATGCCAATACAGGAGAATTATCTTCCAGTGATGTTGCTTTTTTTCTGTCATTGGAAAAAATGCTTTTTTTCTGCTTGGAAGCACATATATTTTAAAAAGTGTCTATTGTCAGTTTTAGTTGTATTTAGTTTTGAGCAGTGGATTTTAGTTTCAGTGTAGCTTGTCAGTGCTTTAGCAATCCCTGGACTAACAGACAACTGTTGTTTTGTGGTTTGCCAAAGAAAAGAAAAAATGTGAAGGCTTCTTCAATACAAGGAATGCTTTGCTTTTCCAGATCTAAGCTGTATAGATGTGAATTTTGATATTTATCTTTCCTCTACATTCGTTTGTTCTGGAAGATACTTTAATTTATTCCAAAAGCATTGAATAAATTAATAAAACTGTATTCTTTCTTTTCAACTGTAAAACTGCTAAGAGCACTCACCCCTCTAATTCAGTGCTGACTGAAAACTTGTGATTCCCATTAATTTTAATAGGCATTGGAACAAATTCCAAAACAGTACCCTATAAAACTAACAGCATGACAAAATAATGCCTCAGAATTAACATAAACACTTCTCTCTATAGATACATTTCTTCAAGAGCATTTCACTGGAGAAAATACACTCCACGGGTTTTCCTAATCATACTTCTCTTTTGGTAATGT
The DNA here is from genome assembly GCF_009769625.2 of Cygnus olor. Classification (NCBI taxonomy): domain Eukaryota; kingdom Metazoa; phylum Chordata; class Aves; order Anseriformes; family Anatidae; genus Cygnus; species Cygnus olor. The sequence continues at coordinate 93,903,350 of NC_049169.1, read as the reverse complement.
AAGAAGTCATTCCTCAAGAGCAATGTTTTGTTCCCATTCAAATCAAAGATAAAAATTCTCTTGAGTTTCATGGGAACAAGAGTATTCTAAAAATAAAATTGTTCCTCTGATAACCTCTAGTGGATTTTTTTTTTTGTTTCTCAGAAAACAAACACAACAAAGATGACATTTACATCAGTTCCATTTCTGTCCTTAGGTTGTAATTCTGTTCAGTGCAAATTCAGCTTAGGGATATGTGAAGGCACTTTATGTCTTCTCATGTATCCTCTGGATTGCCCAGAGGCTAAATTGTCCCTTACTGGTGCTAATTTACAGCTGCCTATGGGTAGCAGCATAGCTCAGGAGCCTTCCTATAAGTAGGAAAAAATAGTTGATAGTTTTATACTGCATCTTGGTAGGGCAACTGTTTCTTGGACTCTTGTGATTTCTCATCGGCCCTGGTATGCTGCCAGAAATACCAGAGAAAAGGCTGTGATTCCACTCATAATTACTGTGAACCCTTCTTGAGGATGGCAAGTAACAGAGCTGCCACAATGAAAGGTGGAAGTACTAAACTTGTATCTAAGCCACACATCAGCATTCACAAAATAATTAAAATTATTACATATATTCAGCAATAGGGCCACCAAGGCCACTGCGTTTGAGACTTTAGCTGTAAATTCTTTGGCTATGTACCAAGTCCCAGACTTTGTGACACAAGTGTTCCAGGAGAGAGGGGAACATTAAAACTTTTTAAATCTTACTTTACGTAAAACAATGAGCAGTCTGTTTGTGATGAATGTTCCCTGTGTGCCATGGCATTTTGTCTCATCTGCAGTTTACTCTTGCAGTTAAACAAGGCACTGCGGGACATTTCCTAATGTCTTTTGGAGACTTGTTTGTTATTCTGCATGAATAGCATGAATATGTAGTACCACTGTTACCTTACTGCATGGAGGCACTTAGCCAGGTGACCATGCTGGGCTCAGCAAACACCACTGGAGTTGGTGCTCCACTGTTCGTTCAGTTATTCAAGTGGAGTGAGGGGGAGGACCACACAAACACAATCCATGCTTATCAAAAAGCAATGTCAGCCTTTCCTAGAAGACCTTTGCAACTCTCTCTGCTCAAATAAATGCTTCCCATCAGGCTGCCTGATGGAATAGAAGCTGCCAACACCAGCACTGAGAAAGGGAAGACTTCAAGATGTGGTTCAATCATTTCAAAATAACCTGCACAGTGATAACAATAGGCAAGACCAGAGTAGTTATAGACCATATGAGAGTCATGTCTATAACTGACACTCCCACAAGCAACAGTGAGGCATAGAACAAAAGAAAATGAGCAAATTGTTTTTTTCCATGTTCAGTGATTTTGCATGAGAAAGTTGTATTTGCTTGTATACACACTTCACTGCTTCGTTGTTCTGTTTTACTTAAGGTGGTTTGTGTTTCACAGTAGGACTTTAAATGAAAGTAGTGTGAGAAAAAGCCACAGAGAAAGCTGCTGAAGATGCTTGCGAGAACTACCATAGGCATGGATCATGTGGATATGGTGAGGTAAGCAAGGTATTGTGCTAAGCTTCTGAGTATGCCTGAGCTGAACCAGGTGATAAAACCTCAAGCAACTCCAGTCAAAATTGAATCCCCTGCAGTAAAGGAGAGGGCCATGCTCTCTTGGCAATCAAACTCCATTCTGGATTCTCATCATCATCAGATGGAGAAGAACATGGGGAGGCTCCAGAAAGAGTCCCTCTGAGAGCCTTCCCTGATCCAGCCTGCAAAAATTACCACATCCAGAACTTTGCCTGCCAACTCATTCAGCCGCATCTTTGTGAGACACAACTCAGTTATTATGTTATCCAAGATTAAATTCCTATCATTATATTTATCTTCTTATCCTCAGCTTAAGTAACGCTGAATCTCTAGGGTTTGAAACTATGAGCTCTTTATTAATACTCATCTTCAAGTATGTGGAAGTTCCTGTGTTATGCTATAAATACAGCACCACTTTTTTGTTTGCTTGTTTTAAAGAGCAAATAGGTAATATTTTTGCAGTTCCTAAAGTAAACTCTTGGAGCCCATTTTCAAACATCCTTTGATATGGCCTTTAAATTTGCAGCTATTATTCAGACAATTTCAGTGAAATCCATGCATGAACTTTCCAAAAGAAGGAAAGAAAGGAAGAAGAAAAATTATTACCAGTTTGAAACATTTTCCTATGTGTAAAACAGTAGCAGCATGTTTATATTAAGCCACTGAATTTACTTGAAGCAACTGAAGTCTGAAGAGAGAATCAAATTTTTAGACACTCACAAAAGTTAAATGATAAGTATTTAATTTTAATAATGACAATATATTAATTTTCATAGCTATTACAGCTTTTATTTAACTTAAGGTTTATTAAAATAGCTCACAAACCATTTCAAGCATTGCTTGTACACGTACCCCAGGCACGGGTGTACTTCTAGAGCAATGTGTGTTCCTCACCAATAGAGAGCAGCACTGGCCTAACCATTGTCTCAATTGCAGGAGGTGCTCTATTTTCCTTCTTTCTTGACCGTACAGCTAAAGCCAAAGGGAGATTCCTCCCTGCCTTTTTCAAGAGGAATGTCTGGTCTCGTTACTGAACATTTTTCAGTGAAGTAAAATTTAAGCACATCATATCACTGGCAGAAATCTTTAATGATCATACTCACAAAGCTGTTGCTTTGCCTGTTTTCCTTCCAAGGGTACCTTTTGCCTGGGAGACCCTCTAATTAATTTCTCAGAAGCACTGACAGTACAGAAGGCAAATGTGATACTGACAGGCAGATGCACATGCTGGGTTGTCAACAGTGTGTTTTTAGCTTAATGTTGCTTTTTCATGGACTGACCAAGATGGGAATCACAGAAGTGCACCAGCAGGGCCCTTGTCCTAGAAGATATTTTATCTTACCTGAAACAAAAATGATTGATGCAGGCAAGGAGAGGTAATACTGCCAAGGTGATAAGCTGCAGATTCTGCACTGCTGTTCACGGAGGATAATCATAGGAGGTGGCTGGTGCTTCCTTTCTGCCAAAGGGTTCACCAGCAGAGCTTACTTACTGCCATCTTCTTAAGATACAGTGAATTGCTCTAAACCCTTCTTGCTTTAGCTTTTGTGAGTGACAAGACTTTTTCCAAGTCAGGCTGCTCTAATGGAATGATTGTCTTTAAATCATTTTTGCTGTCGGAAAAAGTCTATTCACACTCTTTCATACCCAGAAATTCAACACTGTAGTCAATACCTTCTAGCCAAGAATTAGCTATGGATAAGATGGCTTTCCTAGCTTAGAAGCTGCAATAGCACAGCTTTAGCAGCTAGGCAGAGCTTTGTTAAACCTTACAGGGAGTCCAGGTCTGCCAACAGAATGAGAGATAATAAATGAAGATTGTAATTAATTTCTCCCACCAGGTAGATCTGTAACCCTTGAGGTAACATCATTCCTCCTACTTTGTTGTACTTCTCTTACAAGCCACAAGTTAATTTCCTTCACCCTTTAAAAAATAAGTTATGTGCTCAAAGTCTTCAGTTTACCAAAGATTTCCATTCCCAAGACTTCAAGGTCTACCAGGAGTTCAACCTTTTTGTATTCTTACCTGGTAAGTGAATGCATCTGGCTAGTTAGTGAGGGATTCAACTTCAGAGTTGCCTGCTGTGTCCTAGTTAATGCTGGGCCATGTCATTCTGTCACTTTTAATGTGGCATACTATTTTCAATTGATAAGGTATAAGACCCCTTAGACTTGTTACATGCAACATCTTCTTTATGGGCACTGAGCATTGGTTCTGTCACCTTGTAATGAAGTTGATCTTTCATTGATTATTTTTTTTAGATTCTGGGTTGTTTTTTGTTTGTTTTGTTGCTGTTGTTGCTTGTGGTGGTTTTGTTTGCTTGGGGGAGAGAGGGTATCAATTATTCCTTAAGAAAATAAAAGAGAAGTGTAACAAATCAGAAATTCCTGCCAGTAATTTGTTTGCTAAGAAATATGTGATCTTAACTTTTATGCTCCAATCTACATCATGGGGCCTACACACATTTTTGGCTAGCTTTCCTCCTCTTCAGCCTATGTGCCTCTTTTCTTTCATAAACAGGAAAGAACAAAAATAATTCATGGCAGGTAGGGTTTTCAGATATGAAGAGCATTTAAGTTATACCAAAGCTATACATTTTTGGAAGCCATATCAAATTGTGTACAAGTATGCCAGCTATTTTTCTTATAGAGTACCAATGGGCAAACTAAGAACTATACAGAGTCTAAATTCATAACTATTTACTGCAGAATAGTTTAGGGAATTAACCACCTTGTGTACAAATAAATAAGGTTTCAGTTCTAGGTGGGTCAGAACACTCTTAGAGAATGAAATATGGAAAAAAGACCAACTTCACACAAACCAATGTACTTTGTAAGGGTGCTATATGGCAAGTTATTGGTATTCAAAACACTCTATGGCAAGTTATTGGTATTCAAAGCAATCCAAAGCATACAATAACATAAGGCAAAGCCACAGTAGTCGAAGGCAAACATTTAGCGCATACAGCCTTGTTCCAGCAGTACATTAGAGTAGTTTGTGGCATGAGTACCAAGTATAATGTTAAAACAGAGTAAGGTATTATTTATGCATAAAGGGATATGTTTGATAGAGTATTTTATCACGGCGAAGAAGTGTAATGGACATAACTTTATAGTGGATACACATTTCTGAGGCCCTCTAGGTACCTATGGGGAATTAGCACAGACAGCATAGCCCAGCCTTTCTGAGCATTGGCAATTCCTGGTTTTTCTTGCTGGTCTTTCAGGCCATTGCCAATGATGGCTAATTGCCAGAGCCCTGCGTATCTCTAAAGAACCCTGGTAAGTGTTGTCTCAACATCAGTGATATGGACAGCACTAATGTACCTCAAAGACTTTTTTTCAAATGCCCCATCTCTCCTTCTCACATTTTGATCTGTGTCAAGTGTAGGCCCACTTTGCACTTTCTGTAGCCTCTTAAAAGTAATCCTAACAAACCATGATAGATGGTACACTGTAAGTTATGCATCTTCTCAGGCCCACTTAGTCCAGTGATCTCTCCTCAGAAAAATAATAAAGAGCTGGAAAGAGCTATAAATGGCTTCAGGGAAGTTATTGAAACTGTCAGCAGCTAATACATGTTCTTAGGTCTGTTTGGTTTTTGTGAAGATAAAGCCATACCTACTCAGCAATTTCCAGTGCACTGATTAGTCTGCAATGCTAGCAGTTCCTCTTGCTCTGTCAAAATAACAGTATCCTGTATTTGAAGAATTGTTTTCTGTGTAGAAAAAGAATCTTACTCAATATGAATATTTGCAAACAATGTTTATTGCATGCAGTCTTTCCAGAGACTCTCTAGTTTGGGTGGATATTTCTGAAGAGATTCCTTCATTGGCTTTATGTAAATACTGTCTACTCAGAGAGATGGGAGATAGGTTCTTAAAACCATAAGGGATGACATTACATTTTTATTATTACACATCTCCCTGCTCAGTGGTGGAGTCTAGCTGAGAGGAGCGTCTGGAAATTGTATAGCCTCCCCATGGCTATGTTGTCTCAAACAAACTCAGGCATATTGTAATGCTTATCTGATGTTCCTCAGGATATCTGAATCCTTTTGTTTGTCAGTAACAGTATTTCATCTCCTCTTTCATGACAGGCATGCATAATATAATGGTCCTTTTTCATTAGAAAGGAAGAAAAGAATGCCACAAATTAAATATTAGGCAAGTAATCACCCATCTTTAATGAGCAAGGACAGTTGCTCAGCAAGTATTTTGCCCTTTATTCTTTTCACAGGAATGCCTCTGCTCTTCCTTGAGGCCACCAGGCACAACGCAATTTAGGAGAAGCCTGTGATATTTCTTGGAAACAACAATCTTGCATGGAAAGGCAAATTTCTTGTATTACACATTTTCTGTCTAAATGCTTTGCTGGCTTATTAAAATGCCCAGTGAAGCTAATGTTTCCATGGACTATTTGATCAGACCTGAGAGAACATTTTTAGCTTGAAGGAGTAAATGATAATAGCAATTTCTTTTATTCAAAGACATATACTTTCAGAACAAATAAATAAATAAATCAACTCTTATTATCAAAGCCATCCCATGTGTTCATCCCAACTGCCAAGCTACAATCTGTGTTACTGAGGTGGTCATCTTTTCTTTTTTCTCTTTAATATTAATAGAGTGTTTATTCCTTTACCCTCTTTAAACTCTGCTCAATCAGCCAGTCCTTCCACTAAAGGAAATTACAGGCTGCAGGGGAATCTGGAGAAATATCTGTGTTTTAATACTAGCTGTATGTCATCCAGGATCCCACCGGAGATGACATTATTGCTTTTCAATGGCGAGACCTGGTCACATGGGAGGTGATGTTTTTATTATAATCAGCTGCAGAGAACTGGTGAGGGTGAGCTCATCCGCAGCTGAGTACGTTTGAACTTTTGTACCTTTCAGTACCTTTCTGTGAGCAGTGGAAACCCTCTCCAACTGGGATGTGTTAGTAAGTTTGGTTTCCTGTAAGTGTTGAGATCTTAGAAAATGGCCACAGGAAATGAACTTCTAAAAAGAAACAAAATTGAACTGCGGAATTACCATGTTGATCATTGAAGCAAAGAAGTCTCATCAGGTTAGGTAGGAAAGGATTATTATGGTTTAAATATCTGATTTGTTTTCCATTCACAGAATTACTGAGAAGATTTTTTGAATCTCTGTTTTATTACACAAAGCAGATTCCACTTACATTGTAGCCTACCATTATGCTGGGAGTCTCCTGGGAGATGCTGAGCACCCTGAACACCTATCTGCAACCTCAAGAACTGGTCTTCAGTCAAAGCCTTGATAAACACATTGCGTCTGCTTCCCTGGGACAATTTCCATATGACATGCATTTCATTGACTTTCTGTGAGGAGTAAATGGAAATCTAGTGGCACATCTGGTGCTGCCTTCAAATCAATTTACAGTAGTTAAATAGATTTGAATTGGCACTCACTCACATGGAGAACCTGTTGTGCAGCTCTTTGTTCACTTCACCTCACTGAACTGACCATTAAACAATTGCATTTACCTTAATGCAGATTTTGTTGGGGAAAAAAAAAATGACATTTTGCACATGGCTGAGCTTTAAGGCAGTTAATGAAATTAAAGCAAAAAACTCGCAGCACAGTAGGAAACCTGGGTAACAGGAACAATCATTTAGTCAGCACATTTCTGTTCCCACAGGAGCCAAGACTAATTATTAGGGCCAGGCTGCATCCAGGGGGATGAGGATATGGCAGCACAACAGCATTTCTCTGCACAGCTGCTCTAATCAAATTTATTTAGATGTTCTACAGAAACAATGGCTTTAAAACATATTTATTCCCTGTGCAGGCTGGGAACTGTAGAAGATGGAGTCATGTATTTTCCCTATCAAGTTTTCGCAACCATTTTTTGTATGAAAAGCAGCTTTTGCTATCCAGCTTATCCAGTACCATCCATACAAGTCAACCCTGAGTAATTTTGGAAAAGGCGTATCAAAGAAACAAGGAGTTTACAAAGGGAAAGGAGGAAAGCAGATCCAAGTCTGGAAATTGTCTCCACAAAACAGACACTTTTCTTCTCTCTCTCTCTTTTTTTTTTTTTTATGATTTAAGTAAAAGCAATATAACATTCCACAGTCATCAAAGGATGTTCTCTTATCACAGAGTAGACTTTGGGTTAATAGCATACTTCTTGATATCTCTCTATTCTCTTTACTACACCAGATCGTAAAAGGTGAGAGAGAGTAGTTTTAGTCTAGAGCAATTTTATGAGGTAAAAGCATTATTTTGTGCTTAAGGCACTGAGCCAGATCTTCGAACATCTGGTTCAGTTCCTGCCTTTTCTATAAACTTCCTGTGTGACAAAATATATTTGAACTTCAGTTCCCTATCTGTCAGGCAGGGATCACATTTTCTTGTTTTACAGAGGTGGTCAGTTTGTACCTGCATAGCCCAGTTCAATGAAAATGTGACTTTAAGCTGTGGAGGAGAATTGACTCCCTTATATTCTGAATATCCAGTCCTAACTCAATCACTTTTTTCTGTAGCTTAAAAGTATCTCTCTCAATATTGCCATCTGTAATATTAGAATAATGCTTTCTTACTTCCAATGGCAGTTGTATGAATACATTAATTGCAAAGTTTTTCTAGAAAAAGAAAAGTGCTGTAAAAATTGAAGTGGTTTTGATTGTGAGAATTCCATGCAGTAAGGTCTCTTTTGCATAAGATATAGTCCTTCCACTGTCAGTTTTGCTGCGTCTGCTCACAGAGCTTCTTCTCTGTTGTTTTCAGTGTGAAAAAGTTCATTCGGTCTTCAAACATTCTCATCTCCCATCTTTCAGATGTACAAACCCAGCTGCAACAGCATGAAAGACAAGAAATGAGTAAATGGTGATTGCAGCCTGATCTTGGCCAGAATGCTGTTAAGATTTTATCTCTGCAGCGCCTTTCGTGTTCGTGGAAAGGCACTGACCTGCTGCTTGTGCCTAACTGGAATGCTGGCCACTAGCCAGCAGCAGAGCAAAAAGTCGAGTTGTGAAACAGGAGAAATATTTGAGTCAACTCCTGAAATAGGTGGAGCAGTCACAGGAAACTAACTCTACTTACCATCCACTCAGGGTTACATTTTTCCTTCCAAAGATTTTATTGTTTCTGTGGCTTCCTGACTATTTTCCAGCAAGATTGCAGTCTCAGCCTCCAAAGCGCCTGGAAGATCAGTCCTATCTAAAAGTGGTCTATGAACTGACAAGTTTCTACAATGGCTACTTTTCTGTAAGGGAACAGATTGTTTGGAGCAAATGCTGCAGACATCTGCTTTATGGTGACTATTTATGTCCTGGGTTTATTGAGAAAAATGTTTTACATTGCTAAACAGGACCGTTATTTTCACAAATGTAAGTATGCTCATTATCTGGTCCTGTTCCTACAGTACTGTTAATCTTTTCTTTTAAAGTTTCACTGAATAACCAGAAACTATACTCTCAAAATTATGGATTCAGATGTGATCAACAACCATTTTATATTGCAGTATTTCTTTAAACTGTGCTGGTCCTGTTACTGCCTCCTCTTAAGTGAAGTGACATATTTTCCTGTAATGCAGGATTATTTTTCACAGTAATACAGGGCTCAGGAATTGTGTGGAACACTAAGCAAATGGTGTCAGTGTCCTCCTTGAGAAAAAAAAAAAAAAAATAAAAAAATGGAAGCAAGTGAGCAAGCAAGCTTTTGAGGAATGTTTCAGCTTTTCATTCCAGGATACTTACAGCAATGCACATTCCACAAAGCAGCCTGTTCCTGATAAACACAGAACACATCCTGCTTTCTCCTGAACAAACATTCTCTAGTAATTTAAAGGTGAATATTTGAACTGATGAAATGATAAGCTAGGTGTCTTGAAAGAACATGAGTCATTGGGATCTCAAATGCAAAACTGCTCATTCCTTTCTAGGCACATGCCAAATGTTGTGGGGTTCCTCACAACCTCACTCATGGGTACCCCAAAGTACTTTCTGACACAAGGAACTCTGAAGGCTTTTTCCAGGATTCTGCTTAGCCCCGAGAAAGTAAATATAATTTTTTTTGTGGTTGGCCAGATATGCAAATCAGTGCCTGGTTCCAGAAAGCAGAACATGAAGAAAAGTTAATAAAGTAGGAGCACCAAGGACTGGGAATGTTTGAACAGCCCCAGTGCTTGTTCAGTGGAATACAGGAGTCCAGGCTCCAGAAATGCTTAGTAAACAGTTAAAGGAACAACATGGACTGGTTATAGAGCAAGCCATTGCTTAGGAACCACCCTCAAATACTAGCTTTTAGAAATTCATATCTTTCATTAGACTACCCACTGTAGAAAATGTTTTTAATATGCAAACAAGTCTGCTTTTTTTTTTAATTATTATTTTGCTAACTGTATCAGCTGGTCTAGAAAGCGATGACCTCCTTGCTTTCTTAGAGCCTTAGGCCATTGTAGCTATAGCAACACTCTTACATTTTAATGATGTTGTGGTCTCTCTAGACAAAAAAAAGAGCATAAAGGACCCGCTTGTGTAATTTACTGTTATCATCAGCAACTTCAGGAGAGCTTTAATGATTTACATGAAATCAGAATCAGATCTGTGTGGTACATCGTCCTTCTTTGTGGTGACTGTCAAGTCTGGTGCAAAAAAAAAAGGAGAGAATTTCATGAATAGCTTTCAGAGCAATGGTCCAGATAACCAAATAGATTTGAAAGAGTAAGAGTGGAGATTACACTTATGTGTAAAATGTGTAAAAGGAAAAACTCAGTAGCATATTGAAAGATGGTAAAGAGTGGATCTAATAATAAAGTCTTATAGCAAATACTGTAAACAAGCAGGACTTCTACAGCTGAAACTTAGAGCAGAGAACTTCATTAGCAAATATAGATCAAATTACCAGATGCTTCCTGATAACATAGGAGGCACTCTGTGCCTGCTTGCAATTCCTCACTTAGATAATGCATAGGAAACAAAATGATCTAAACTCCCAAGGCACTTGACCCTGTGTGCAGTTGTCTAGGAACAAAATTATGTACAAAATACAGAGATATTATCTGGGTCTTGTGTATATCGTGATTCCATAGCAATGGAATTTGCTGAAGAATTGTGGTCTTGACTCTTGCTTATTATTAGATACTAAATGAAAGGGTATGAGAAGGATTTGGGAAGCCCTGAGGGAAGTCTATGTGGTGAGCGTTTTGCAAACATCTAGCAAATGACAGTCCTGTCCCTAAAGGAACACAGGCTACAGAATGAGAAGATACACCAGAAGTGTAAATACCAATAGTAGTTGCAATAGCTGGGGTTATTAAAAAAAAAAAAAAAGAATCTTTGATGGTGCCATCCAAGTACTGTCATCATACTTAACTATGTTTTTAATATAAGCCATGAGAAGGATGAGCTACCCATTGTCTGGATGGGAGGAAAGTAAATTTGGAAAGGAAAAACGTTCGTTTAGAAGCAACATGATTAACCATGTCACTGCAGAGCAGTTCTTTAACTGCCTTCCAGCCATAATCATCTCACAATCCCAAACTGCCTTCCCTACCATTACAGGTCTGAGAAGACCCCTCTGCTGAGAAGACCCCTCTGATCTTTGCCTAGTTGCCAGAATTTCCAGCTTTGCCATGTAAGTGTAAATATTGTCACTGACAATAGCTGAACGTGAAGAATTGTGGAAAAGGCATAAAATTAATTTATAATGGCTATGAAACTGAAGAGTGTCTTGGAACTGAGTTAATGCTCGATATGTTTTTTTAGAATCCCTTAATTTTTAAAATATTTATGAAACAGCTGTGAGATGTCTCGTGCTATTCCAGAACATCTTCATGCATGAGTTCTTGGATACACATCAAGTGTGAATATACTGATTTTTGACTAATCATGGATATCAATATTAGTAACATAACTGAAATTTGGTGACATAGGTCACATTCCAGAGTCCTGTAAATAAGCCAAGCTATGCTCTTATGGCATTTTACCTGGGGGGAAAAAAAAAAAAAAAAAAGGTGCTTTATACAATTTTTCCTCAAAGTAATGCACAAAATACAAATTACACATATGCTGTTTTATAGTCCTAGACATACCTCCCTAGCATCTTGCGTGGCCATGAGTTCCCTCACATGGCCGTGGAAGCTAAGCAGTACACAGTTCCTATAGGGAAGTACTGTGAGACCACAGCTAAGAGTCAAAATTAAGTAAGCCTTCGTCAGTGTTAGCGCGTGTATTTATAATTTAAGGTACTATTTTCTTTTTTTCTTGTGCATGTAACTGCCCAACCAAACAGTTGCTTTCAATTAATAGCTGACCAGATTTTATGTTCAAATTAAATCCAACATCTTTAAATAGCTCTAACATAGAGTTCAAATTGCAACTGCCAGTGAGCAGTTCTCACTAAGACTTATTCGCACTCACTCCGAATAATATTTTGGGATGCTAACAGAGACTGAGACCATTCCTTTCTCATTCTATTTCAATTTTGACATCTGTTTGTTTGTTACCTTTTGCATTGCCTGGCCTCCATTTGGAAACAGACTACAGAAACTGCAGACACAGCATCCCACCAGTACACAAGCAGTACCTGTGCAAAAGCTGTTCACAGCCCACAGAGGGGAAGATGAAGCTAGCAGCAACCTGGATGTATGTCAAGCACAGAAGAACAGACCAAACTGAGCACTCTGTATTGTCACTCCAGGTAGGTGAGTTTGGCACCGTGGTTTGCAAGGGCAGGGCATGTCTTAGGGTGCTGCTGTTTACAAGGGCATGTCTTAAGGTTTCTTTCCCAATCTGCATTGGAGCTTTTCCAAGAGTTGGTCTGTAATATGTGGAAAGAGAATCTGTGGATATGTCTCTGCCTTATGCATATTCTTCAAAATGTGATTTTATGAATCCTAGATTTGACTATAAGGTTCTGGACTGGCACAACTCCACCAAATCAGCAGGTATCTGTCCTGCTATGATTGGGCTAGTGTGTTTTTGGAGGCCACCTGACAGTTATCAAAATTGAATAGAGTTAAGTTAAGAAAGCTAAGACGGGAGCAGATTATCTTGGGAAGGCAACAAGCCAAACGTGTCTGATTTCATAGACAGACCATGGTCAGATGTACGCTTAGCATGATCAGGAATCTTGTTATAGAATCTCCAAACTTTTTCAAGACTTTACCTAAACACAGCCTATTCTGAGAACTATCTGAGCCTCACCAGGAAAAGCAGAACCTTGAGGAGCACTGTAGCAAGGAGCAGGAATCCTACAGAATGAAGCAGTATTCAGAAGTCAAAGAATGAGTAGTGAATCCACTAGAGCCCAAAGGGGAACTAAACACTACTCAAAGCTTTCTGGGGCCAATAGGGAGTTTTCCAAACTATCTGTATTAAACTAGATTCCTCAGTCTTAAATGGCAGTGGCAATTTCAAATGTCTTTTTCCCTTTTGGGCTTTTTTCTCTCCTTTGGGAGAAAGCGGGGAAAAAAAGCACTTGATGTTTTGTAAAAAAAGTCTTGAAGCCCAATCTGTTCAGGTGAACAATCATTTAATAAAAATCTATTCACAAACTATTGGCAATCCTTTTTAAAATAGAATTGGTCTTCTTGCTCCTATTATGTCTCTCAGCAGGCTGTTTTAGTAACTCTTTGCTTTGCTCTTTAGAAACCTTCTTTAAGCTGTCATTGTGCCAGTATCATCTTTTGGAAGGCAGAGCAAATTCCTCCTCTATATGTACTCCTTGATGTGTTCATAGGCAGCGATCACACCACTGCTTATCTAATTGCTCATTTGAGCGATCTTGCTCTTTTAGACACCTTAGCAAGACAGACTCTTCATGCACCTTGTATCCAGTCTCCTGACCTGCCTAGTGTGTAGTCTCTGAATGTGTTCTGTGCACACAATCCAGATCTAATTAATTTTTAAATAACGATAAATAGAACACAAAAGTCCAGGAGAGGTGTTATTATTTCATGTAAATAGGAATTAATAATAATAATTATTATATTATTTCTATAATATATATTTCTATAATATATATTCTATTATTATTATTATTATTATTATTATTATTATTATTATTATTATTATTATTATTATTTCTGTTAAAATATCTTGCCTTTCAGATGAGGATCGTCTTTGTCTTTTTCACAGCTTCATGTCAGTCACATCTCATAGTTGGGCCATAAACCTAACATATTGGTCATTGTCCCTGGACACCTCCAGTTGATAAACTGCCAATTTAAACCAGAAATTCACGTGAGTCTTTGCATTTTCATCACATTTCTATTACTCCTGACTTCAAAATCGATCACTGTTTCTTGTATGATGTTCTTTTCCCTCTCTGTATATGATATTTGCCACTGTACTGAAAATGTCTCCATGTCATCAACTGATTTCATTAATATGTTTCTAGTCTGTGTCAAGGCCATTCGTAAGAATATTTTATAATACTGAATTCTGTAAACCGTCCTGGAGGATGTCTCCCTATAATCCTCCTTCAACCCTCAGTGATAAACCTTTGTTCTCTCTCTCCCTTACTCAGCTCCTTGCCAAACCCTCTTGTTACTGTCATACACATTTGTATTCACAGTCAAGTGATTCTTATAGTATTTCATATCTTCTCAATTTTAATTAATTGACTGTATGAGAAAGCTTTATAGAAGTCATGACAGATTTACTACGTTTTCTTTCCCTAAAATAACATTGATTGTTGTCAAAAACAATGCCAGAAGAATCTGTTACAGTCCGTCTTTTGTAAACTCAGGCTGTATTTTGTCCTATTTTTATTGCATTTATGCCTTGCATAAGTTTTTTTCCTTTACAGCATGTTCTAAAGCATTGTTTATTATTGAAGTCTGCAAGTGCATCGTTATGTTCTTTCTATGTTATCAAATCCAGAAGTAGGGTTTGCTGTACAAGATGGAAAAAAAAGTACTCATTTTGTTTTGGGGCCTTAGGTAGATAATTGTTATTTTCTGATCTGTTAATCTGTTATGATTGCACGGTGATCCTACCTTTTTATCATTAAAGGCTCCTTTTTTTTTTGGCCTTTTTAGCAACTCGTACTTAATTGCTATATTTTCTGACCTTCAAACCAGAGAAATTTTACTTGGTTATTTTCCTTTTCCATTTTACAGGCTTTTTGTTTACTCCAAATACGCTTTTTTCAGGTAGCTGTTCATCCATTTGCAGCAGACTCCTCCTCTAGAAGTGTTTTCCTTTACTTGGGATTCAAATTACAAAGGGTTTTTGCAACTCCCCCTTAGAAATTCTCCCAGATTTTCTCACCATTCAGGACTTAGGGCTCTTCAGCCCAGCCTACTTCACCAAATAGTTCTCCTTGCTTTATAAAATTTCCTCTATGTTTTTCAACACTGTTTTTTGTTTATTTAGATAAATTTCATTTATATTGACCTGATTTAACTCATGATCATTGAACCCCAAATTATTTTATGCCACTCTTGTTCTTTAGTCAATTGGAGCAAAGCACACAGTACTTAGTAACACTTAATGAGTAAATTATCAAGCTTTTTTCTTCCCCCAGGTAAATGAAATACAGTACAACAACAACAACAAATCTGTATTTCCTCTATTAGAACAGTACATCACATACAGACCTTTCAGTTCACATGATGGCAACTCTCCTTAACAAGTCTTTGATTTCTAGTTTTGAAGAGGCTGATTCACTAATTTTTTGGGGCTTCCCAACAAAAAAAAAGTCTGTCTCATTTTTTCAAGACATGTTGTGCCTAATCCAGCAATGCCTACTTTATTCTTTAAGGCTGGAGCCCTACCCTTGAATAATCCTGATGATTTCCACTGGGGCAAAGAGGCACAATATTCTGAGAAGCCATAGCAGAATCTGACCCTGAAAGAAAGGCAGTAAAGTCTACAGAGTTTATGAGGGAGGTAATTTTTTATTGTTATGAAGGGGTGTGGTAATAATATTGGGAAGAAATTCAGGTTAAATAAAAAAAAAAAAGTATCAGGAAAAAGTATACTGAGACCAAAATACACTACAGTCCAGAAACACGTCCCACAGGGAACCTTGGAAGCTCAAAGCCTTGGACTTTTAAAAGCAGATCTGATGAAGCAATAGGATGGTCCTGCATTTTTAAGCTGGCTAGCAGAGATTTTTTCCATCTCTGTCTTCTGTGTGTGTGTGTTCCCTACCTCCTCTTTCCCTGACAGATGTTCTACTCCTCATTAAAGAAGGGAGTAACAGCACCCTTTCCTGACTGGTCCTCAGGTTTTACCCATAGTTTAAGCCTAGATTTCAAGAACTGATGCACTGTTTTGTACCTAGCTAATTAATTCTAGATATTATCTGTTAAGTACTGCTCCTGTCTATGGCTCAGCACAGACAGGGAGGGGGGAGGCTAGCTACCATTTAGTGGTTCTGTGAAGGTAAAAAAAACCTTACTTTTAAGGCACAGCTTGCAACCTGCAGGTGGGACTCAAAACAAAATGTTTTTATTCATTCTGATTAATCTCACATACTGAAGCTTGTGGCACCAATGGTAGGTGATTGATTTTTGCAGAACTAGTTCCCATACCTCTATTTTTTTTTTACAATCTTTTTGTATATTGTTAGATTTACATACATTCCACCTCTAACATTAGGCTGGAGTCATTCTTCATCTTCCAGGGTTAAGTTATCCATCATTAGATGGACCCATGCAGATCTGTATGAAATGTTTGCTTTTAAAGCCAAGCTTTCTTACATCAGCTTTTGACATTTTATTCACTTGGACAAGCAGATTAATGGTGTCAGCATTGTACATTTGCTTTGCAATGAATACTAAACAGATGTTATACTGGCTTGTTGCCCCAAACTATGAGCATGAAGAGGTGAATCCCACAAGACCTTGCTTTTGTGAGTAGGTCAGTCACCAAAAGGTCAAATAGTGTCCCTCAGTCTGTTTTGTACATACATCTGATCTTGATTAAACTTAGATATTTTGATTCAGATCTTTTGGGATAGGCTTTATATTAGAATTCCAGGGTCAAAACCTAACTAGGCAAAACTTGTGCTGACTGTAAGGGCAGTTTTCTCTGTGAGGGCTTCTGGGTTAAACCAGTTGTGAGTTACTGTCATTATATCTACTGATTGTTCTCAGTAGGTGTGCAGGCAAGGACTGTAAGGAGAGGCAACATCTCATCAGGCCAGTGGGATGTAACAACAGAATGTAATGTTTCAGACACACACGCCCCTCTTTTGGTCTGAAACGGAAACCCCAAATCTCAAGCTCTATACACAGTGAGAAGGGAATAGTTCTTCCAAGAAATCCGGGTACACACCTCTAGGAATAAAGAAAGTCTTAGCAAGAGAAGAGAAGATAAGCTATGCGTACTCATTTTCCTGTGACATGGGCTAAACTAAATAAATGAACCCACTCAAGAAGAATTGCATTTGATACTGGTAGAAGATAAACAAGTACATTAATAGAAGTTTTAGCAATGGGCCTGTGTTACAAAGTTTGACTCAGAAATTAAGCTTCCCAAAGTTCAGGAAGTCTTCAAGTCCAGGGCTAATAGGCCTTTTTCACATAATTTACACAATGTAAGCTGTGAGATTATATTATCTGTTGTCCTGGGACAATTTTGAATATACTACTCTTCCAGATAGAAATAGAATGATTATCTCCCTGTCTTCTCAAAATCCAATTGAATAATTTATTTGTATTTGATTTACTAATGTATTAAATCTATATAGACAGAGCTATGAAATTATTAATATGCAAATTTGTTCATTCCCATGTTGGGTGTTTTCTTTCAAAAAAAATTTCCTTCATTCTAGGGAAAAAGAAGAAAGAAAACAGAGAAACTACACATGAATCCCACACAGGCAAAGTTAATCTATTTCAGTATATGCAAGATACGAATATTTGTAATGCTGTGGGGTCTTACTGCCATGTGTAAAGCTCAGATAATAGCTACCAATAGCTACTCTATTAATTCCCTGTTGTTACCCTTCAAACAAAGTTTTATAAAATAATTCTGAATACTTAGGATATTTAAATACCAGAATTATTATAATATATTCTTTTATGGAAGAATGTGTTCAGATGTAAGCTACTTCAGCTAGAATGGCAAAATTGTATTGACAGTTCTACTGGTCAGAAAACCCTCTTCCTTTGTAAGCGTCCTTGTCCTACAAACTCCTGAAAATTGGTTATTTAGGTTAAACTGAAGAGAATGGATTCAGTTCTGGAGGTGCATGATATTCTTTCTGCTTTTGAACATGATGGTGATCATCACAGTACATTTTCAGATAAAGCCAAGACAATTTTAGGAAGAAAAGACAAAAGAAAATATCAAATTATTTCAGTGTTAAAATATCTCTGAAACGACAAAGTGACAAAGGACATAAATGTATGGAGGCCATCTTCTGTTTATTTTTCTGATAATTACATGTATATTGTTTATATTTCTCTATATCCACGTTACTTGCATTTCAATAAAATAAGTCTTTCTCTGGCTTAACAACCAATGCATTTTAAGCCCATTCATTTAAACTATTGAGAGTTTATGTGCACTAAAAGCCAAAGGCAACAAGGCTTTTATTTATTGAACACCCTTTATAACGCCAATGTACCTTTTCCTGTGTAAGCTGAGTGTCAGTTGTGGCATAAAATGATTTCTAACCTAATTCATCACTTTCCAGTTGGCAATACCCTTCCCCTTGAACACAAATTTACAAGCAAAAAAGCTATTGAAAGGTCAAAGGATAGAGAGAAGAACAACAGAATGGCACTTGTTCCTTTTGCCACTTCAATTACTGACTTCCTTGCTGTTTCTACGCATTCATTTGCATAATAGGGGTGATTATCTTGCCTTTATTATGGCAGATTGAATGTAAATCAGTTACTGAAACATATAATAAGTCCCAGGGAACTCTCTCCACGCTGGCATACAAATGAAGTCACTAGTGCTGCCTTAGGATACTGGAGGTGACGAAAAAAAATATTAGTGTTGCTGATTGACTCTCATTGTTACAACTTGTATGAGAGACTGTAGGAGGATTTCACGGTCTCAGTGAAAGAAGTGTTTCATTTAGTCAATCTCCCTTCTCCCATTGCTGTAAAGTTGTTTAAGAGACTGGCTCTGGGCACCAGCCTTCATAATTCAGGACGGAACTTGCTGCCAAAACCATCCTCATTTTTGACACCCTCTTGGACAGAATTGGACAGCAAGATGGGAGATTTCTGCTTTCATTCAGGCATAATCATGTACTTAATGGCCTTATTTTAAGCATTAAACCTTTTCATTAGGAAAAGACCCTCTGCAATGTTCTACTGAGTCATTCTGTTCAGAATATTTTTGCAGTTTCTCTGGTAAGACGCTATTTTCCTTCTCAACACAAAAATGGCTGCAGGCTTTTATTCTTGTACCCACCACACTCCTACTTAACCTCTTTGACCAAGATTTCCTACCTTTCATTTTTCCTAGAGCAGGCTAGGATGCCATGCCTCCTCTATCACTTAATAGAACTACTGCACAAACACACTCGGTCCAGGGCTTCTGAGGAAAAAGGTGCACGTCCGTGTTGCTGTACCTCCCTTCAGCAAGTTTGTCAGTTGCTGCTTTAAGCTTCCAATATTGAATATGGTAATCCCCTTGTCTTTAAGTTTGCCTATAAAATATGACTAATGAACCTTTTTCTTCTCATCTGCCACAAACGGTTTTCAGAGTTCTTCATGACCTTCTCCAAATTAATTCTTGCTAGCATTCTTGTAAGTCACATCTCACTCAGCGTGAGATTGACACTACTAGGTCATATGCTGCAATCTTGTGCAGTCTTTCTTATTTTTACTTTAGTCTTGCATGAAGCACGTAGGGACATGTGTTGGCAGAAAAGCTGCTGTGCTGTGCGTTAAAGAGGAGTATGCACGGGATTTGTCTCATAGATCTGAAAACAGAAGGGTTCTGGGGAAGTGAGTATTGCCAGTCATAAACTTAAAAAATAACACTAGGACAGAAAACACAATGATATTTTTAAAAGATGTGGGGCCAATGAAAGGGGTAGGTGGCTTTCTTCTATCTTGTGGCTTCATCATTCTTTCAGGTTGATTTGGGCCATATTTTAAAATTCTTTCAACAATCATAATGGCCAAAACCTTACTCTTTTGTAACATCTTCTCTCTCATTCTCTCTCTTTTAATTTGGATTTTTATTCTTGAAACTCTTGCACAATCATTGCTTGCCAGGATCCAAGTGCTTGGCAACAACACAAAACAACAGAAATTTCCTGGGTTTTATAGTAACTGGCAAAGCTATTCTCCAGGGAGAGGCATTAGCCCTGTGCATAAAGCTTGGATTTCATATAAAACAACCCTATTTCTTCTTTAAATATGCTGTCATTTTCATGTATGTCTTTATTAGCATAGCACAATGTTTCTTTCGATGCCTTAAATATTTTCAGACTTCCTCCCATTTAAACTTATAATTCTCTGTTATTTATGTTAAATGCTACACCAATTTTCTTGAGGCTGAGTCATATTTGCCTGCAGTTGTAGCTCTGTATTTCATGATCACCAAACAGTTAGGGCTGTCTACAGCAGCACATTACTTAAATCTATATGAAAGATATAATCAGCTTTCATCACTGATCTGTTGTTTCTAGAGTATATTTTCACATTTTGATTCTTCTCTTTTCACTAAAAACCATTGTATTTGTCACACTACTGATGTGGTAGCAACTCAGATCAGTTTGCTTTGGTGGGACTACAACCAATCAGACAAAAAAATAGGCTGCTGTCCAGACTTTTTATCTGGAACAGACAGAGGTGATACCAATATGTTTATGGTCTAATGCACAATTTTAAAAGCATACATAATTTAATCTCCTGAAAATTTGAATTTCTTTGCTACAGAGATTACTAATCTCATCTGCAAAAACAGAAGAATGTCTCTGTTTCTGAAACAGAAAATCTTGCCTGAAGTTCAGCCTTTTGGATCTTAGCTTCCAGATATTGTCTTCACAGGTCCCAGATTTTAGCATTGTAATTTCTTTTTCTTCATTATAATTGCTTACATCTCAGGCTCCCCTCAGCATTAGTTACAAATATATTACAACTAAATATTATGTTGTTCTTTGACCTTGATGTATAGACATAGTATTTTCTTTAGGTTGAGTATAAAGACCTGAAATGTGCAACACCTAACTGCCTTCACCTTTATGAAGGTGAAAGAAAGGGTGTTCTTAATATTTTCTTAATTTCATAAATGTGATTTGTTCTCCTCAAGCATGTAAATGTATCATTAAAGACCTTCATCTTTTGGGGAGCCACATGTCTAATATTTCTATAGTTACCACCAGTCCATGAGGTTGGAAGCAGGAATCAATGTAAGATCACCTTATGATTCAACCTGTTACAATGGCTAAAGTAATTCGGTGGCAAGAATGAGTAAGGATGCAGGCAGAGAAGAGGGCTAGAATAACGTAGATAAGATGTAGAATTCAAAGGAGTTGCACAGGGCATGACGGATTGTTTCTAACTGGGGTTTGCATAAAGTAAGTGAAATTAAGAAAGGAAGCTATGGTCCTGACAAAAATGTAAAATAATGAAAAGAGGGAGAGCGCTAGAGTAACTATATAATAGAGATTAAATATGTGGAAATAATTGAGGCAGCAGAGTCATATATCTCGATTCAGCAAAATACATACAAACTTAAAGAGCACTCTTAATTCCCACAGAAGCTAAATCTATGCTTAAATTACTACCTGTGCTTATGTGCTAAATTAATTGTATAATAATCATAGTCTCACTTCACATAGAGTCATAGGTTTCACTTCATTCAGGGAATTTAGATTGCTCGCTACTTGAAAATGCTGCTCTTGCTTAAGAGTACCAAAACCCCAT
This sequence comes from Cygnus olor, assembly GCF_009769625.2. Classification (NCBI taxonomy): domain Eukaryota; kingdom Metazoa; phylum Chordata; class Aves; order Anseriformes; family Anatidae; genus Cygnus; species Cygnus olor. The sequence continues at coordinate 93,881,952 of NC_049169.1, read as the reverse complement.
AATTACAAGACACGATTTCTCTTTAACATTTTTCTGTTTTTACTTGAACGATTTTAGTAGTACTGGGCATTGATCCAACAAACATGAACTCGTTCAAGGGTAGAAGACAGGCTGAAATCCTCCCTAATATTTTTTTTCTCTGTGATACCATGTTTAAATAAAAAAAAATGACTTCCCCCCCCCCCCCCCCAGCCTCCCTGAATTGTTTCACATACACAATGCAGTAAAATGTAAAAGAAAATTGGTTTTGGAATTTATGCTACCAATTTTTCTTTTATAATGACTTCTAGGCCTGGTAAAATTAGCAGATGTTTCCTACCAAAATAACACAGAACTAAATTTTAAGTGGTTTATTTTCTTTTAAAAACACAAAGCAATCATCAGCTGAGTAACTTTAGACTGTCAAATAAATGTGCTTTATATACAATCGTAAAGCTCCTATCTGAAGTGAATTAAAAATTAATCTTAGGTAAATATATCATGGTGGTTTTGTAAATGTGTTTCTGGAGATGAGATTAATTACATCCATTGATGTGAATAATATACAATCAATACCCATTTTCCTTTTTGGAAGGATGAAATCAAATCCATTCTGCAACTGGGACTTTGTTGTTGTTCTTAAAAAGTCAGCAATAACAAGCAGTTAAAATGGGAACAAAGAAAAAATGAAAACAAAGAGAGGAATAGAAGAATTTGTACTGAAAACTATAACAAAAAGTAGAAACCCCAAATGAGATGAAAATGAATAGCCAAGAGCAACAAAATCTAGATCCTAAGACCTAGATCCTGCAGTCTTTTACCACCACATATTTAGCTAGTGCCACAGAGTGTACTGCAGGATTCTGGAAGTGTTTGCAAGATCAGGCACCAACCATCCAGGTTGGCTGAAGATTAGTAGTAACTACAGTTAATAAAATAACATTTGAAATATCATGTAAACTACTGAAACTCCAGAGATATTTTAATTCTGTAGAACTCATGAAAGGTTAAAGTTATTCACAATTCTTCATTGTTTTTCTTTGGATTTTTAATTAAAATGTGTTTCCCAAAAAGCAGAATTATGGCAAAGGAGAGAAATAACTATAATAATGACTTGGTAACTGTTTTAATTCAAATACTTTAACAATTAAAAATAATCAGAAAAGGGTGGGGTTTTGTTCCAATATTGTTGTGGCTGTTAAATTATAAAGCCATATTTCAATGAATAATGCTTTTATACTATGAAGCTTGGACAGTTTCAGAGACAGCGTGGTTCTTCCATGGTGTATGTCAAATTCTCCTGCTGAGCTGGGTCCAGTTATTCATAGGCAGGCATTGGGAGGACACTGGATCTATCCACTCTTAGGTAATAGGGCTACTAACATAACGAACACGGAGGTTAAAGATTTCCTTTAATATTAAATGATCTTTTTAGAGTGTCACCAAGACATCCTTGTAATGTGGTAAAGGAGCTTGCTTTGTCAGTATACCTGTTGAATAGTTTGTGGTGTCCAGGAGCATTTATTTAATCTAACACAAGAATACTAGGAGAAACTGAAATAGAACGGGTTCCCTACCCTGGAGTGAACTTTACTCTTGGTGAACTCTTGTAAATGCTAAAAAACTAGTCTAAAGAAAACTCTGCAATTTAAATAATTTAGAGTATTATTATGCATGCTTAAAATTATTTGCATACTTAAGTATGACTTCTCAGCAGATTGCAAGATCAAACCTATATATTGAATTTTTTAAAAAGCACTTCTACAAAGTTAATGTGCAATAGTAAGGCATTTGTCTCTTGCTTTTCTGGTGTTAAGACCTCCAAATGGATCAGATGAATTTGACTACCTTGCAAATGCAGCTGTAATCTCAACAACTGTAAGATAACATTTCGTATGCTCATTAAGCAGATAACATAATTGTTTTGTCTGCAATTCTGCCAAAAGCAGTGGAATTTGCTTTCTGGAAAAAGAATAAAATGAACTAGTAATTCAGTGGATACCAGGTGAAACTCTGAATCTGAGTATGGATTTGAACTTGCTCACAAGTCTGTGAATGCTATTCTAGTAATAACTTGTCAGGTGTCTGCTAACAGCAGAAAGGAGATATGTTGCCCTTTGATGCACATATAGCTCTTGTATCAGCTTTGTGGGTGGGCCTTTGTATTTACTGTCACAGAACAAATCTGGTGCATGTGTGGGATTTAAAGAATTAACGTATAAGAAGTTGGAGGTGCCATCAAAGATCTAATGTGTTAATACTGTGAAGGAAGCCAATAATTTGTCTACTTTAAATGCATTCTTTTTTTTTCTTCAAGTGCAGAAGAATTAACATGCTCATGATAAAGTCTTATTTCAATTACTGAACACAGATAAGCGACTACAGAAACTGGAAAATCTCTTTCGTTCATTTAATATATCCCCTGTCACTGCAGGAATCTTATCCATAGTACATTATCTGGTGCCTTAGAGTCATACCATCATACCTCCGGCTGGAAGGGACCTTCAGGGGTTATCTACTTCAACCCTGTGCTCAAAATAGTTCTATCAGATCAGGTTGATCAGGGCCGTGTCCTGGAGAGCCCTGAACATCTACAAAGACTGGAGATTCTCCAGCTTCTCTGGGCAACCTATTCCAGTGTTTGGCCACCCTGATGGTATTTTCCCTGGATATGGAATTTTTTACCTGGATATGGAATTTACCTTGCTGTAAGTTGTGTCTGTTGCCATCACTGTGCCCCTCTGAGAACGGGCTAGCTCCATCTTCCAATCCTGTCCTGCAGTCAGGTAGCTGTAGACAGCAACAAGGTCTCCCCCCTGCCTTCTCTTCTCCAAGCTGAAGATGTCCATCTCTTTCAGCCTGTTGATGTGCATAATGGTCTCTGATCAGTCCTTGACCATCCCGGAGGCCTTTTGAATTGACTCCCTCCAGTAAGTCAGCATTGTTCTTGTATGGGGGTAGCCCGTAACTGGACACAGTACCCACAGTCCTACAGGTGCTGAATAGAGGTGAAGGATTCCCTGGCTCTGCTGGCCCCTGGACCTCTTGCTAAAACACCTCATGATGCCATTGACTTTCTTCACTGCGAGGGCACACTGCTGTCTCGTATTCAAATTGTCCACTAGGACCTACAGGTCCTTTTCCTGCAGACTGGCTTCCAAACAGCCCCCAGCCTGTGTTGTTGCATGGGGTATTTCTTTCCAGATGCAAGAGCTTGCACTTGCTTTTGTTGGATTACAGGAGTTTTGTGTCAGCCGGTTTCTCCAGACCGTGGGGTTTGCTCTGAATAGCAGCCCTGCCCTCCAGCTGAATTCAGCTTTTGAAATACAATAAAAGAATGTAAAAGCTAGAGAGCCATGGTGGGAAAGAAGCACAGTGCATCAGAAGCCTCTCAAGGGAAAAGAGAACCAGATGGAGATGATAGTTTCATTTACCTCTAGAACTTGTAATGGGAAGGAAACATTAAAGAAATGCTCAGTTGGCTAAGCATTTTTCTCTCAGCATTAAGAAGTTAGTTTGATCTTCTGTCCTACCCTCTTGAAAAAAAAGATTTGTGCTGATTTCTTAATATTTGTTGGCAACTTGCCTTATGGTATTGATATTGCATGACACTGTATTTGTTTCCCATAACATTTTAATTCTGTATCTGTTTTGATTTGATGACAGGGACAGTTTTAAGTCACAAACTGAAATGGAGTCTTTATGTACATTTCTGTTTCCTCCAGAGGAGATGCCTGGGAGCTCTCATGACTGAAATATGAATTACACTGCAGCTGGTCTATTTAAACTCATTTTGTGCTGCAGTCTTCTTAGAAGAAGGAAGATTCTGAAAGCCAGGGAGACCATCTGGATTTGTCTAATTCTTCTTCTTTTTCATAAAAACTGTATAGTAAGACAAGCCATCCAAACACTTGCATTGCTAACGGAATGATATTCCTAATTCTTTGGCTCTGCAGATTCCATAAATCTTTAAGGCTTTTAGAGAGGATACACTTTCATAGCTTGTCACCACTTCCATCAAAATGGTGTTCCCTTTGCAAAATACCTGTCCTAGGGCTCCAGATAAACCATTTGTGGTGAGGGAGTGCGGCTTTGGGACAGACTGCTCAGATAGATTAAGCAAATTCAGCCTCTGGCTGCTTTAGAAACTGTTTCACGTTTTCACACCCCTTTTAGAAATCAAGCCTCTCAAGGATCCAGATACTCTTTTCGCAGGAACAAATGAAAACCTTTAGGACACTCAAATCAGGTTAGGAAAATACCACACGCGCCTTTACAACAGAAAATAACACAGGAGAAAACCTGTATCGTGTCTACCAGAGACTATTATTGATTTATGGGTAGGATGTTCAGATGCTCCTGTTAATGCATGGCACTATTAAGCCACAAATTATTCAAGGGGTGATTTTTCCAGTATACAAGTACCGCTAACGATTAGTGATGTTAGGAATGTGGTCTCTGTAGTGCAGAAAGGATGTTATTGTAGTGATATAACTGCTTCACGTGACCTGTGGTACGAACCTCTGTGTCTAGTGAATGGAAGACAAAGGAACACATATAAATGACTTTCAATTCATCTTCCGTTATGTGTTGCGGGATGTCTTGGTGATTATTACATCCTGCAGGCTGACTTAAAACAGCCTCATCTCAGATATTCTTCCATTGACTGCTTTAATTGGTATTTCTTCGTGTGTGGCTATAAAGGTATGAACAGGAGAAAAATACAAAACTTAAAAATTGAATCAAGGCAGATAGTGCCTTGCATGCCTCTTTGTGGAAAACCAAACCAAACCAAACCTTTTACAACCCTGAGCATTGCCTTGAACATCTTTTAATTTTCAAGATCTTGACAAGGAATGAAAATCTTATAGCAATTAGTGAACATCATTTATGAGGATGCGGAGAACGCTTGCTTTCTTAGGGCACCTTTTACAGTGAAACCACTGGAGCTGGCCACCACCTTGGCTTGGGGTTGGCTTGCAACAAGCCTTTCACAGCAGAAAGCACGGACTGTGGTGTCCGTGGGCCAGTCTTTGAAAGCTGTGGAGGTGTATCCATGCATAAGGACAATGGTAGTGCAGGGGTGATCCTCTAAGCCTACCAGTGCTTTGGGTGCTTTTTTTATCCCCTTAAATATGCTTTCATGATTACCTAGGGCAACCAGTACCAACTATTATAAGTCCCTCCAAATGTGCTACTTTGCTTTCTTGAAAGACTTGAAAGTTATTATTTTTTTTTAAGTTTCTATTCCTCACGGGTGAGTTTAGCCTTCTACACCAAGCCTCTCCGATTGCCCGCTGTAAACGTTCAAAAGGCAGACGACAAATAAGCACTGGAATCGCAAAGTCTGGAGGCTTCTTAGCCAATCTCCTGCTTTCATAGAGCTGGGACCATGTTTGTGAGCAGGGAGCGGTGACCACTTTATCCTCCTCCGCTCGCAATACTCGTGTCTCCGCGACGTTTTAGTTTCCCTCGCTCCTTCGGGGGGGAAAAAAAAATAAATCAGGAGCTACTCGGTGACCTTGCAGAGGGGCACGGCGGAGGCACACCGAAAGCCTCGGGGCTCGCGGAGCCCCGACCCCGCGCTGCCCTCGGGGCCTGCTGCCGGGGCCTGCTGCGGGGGCTCGGCGGCCCCGGGGCCGTGCGGCGGGGGCGGCAGGAAGCGGGGAGCCCCGCCGCCACCGGGGGGCCCCGCCGCGCTCCCGGAAGCGCTTGGGCCGGCCGCAGGGGGCGGGCGGCGACGGCGCTCGCTCGGCCGTCGGCGGCCGCGGGGCGCAGGGGCAGAGACGCGGCCCCGGCCCGGCCCGGCCCGGCCCGGCCAGCCATGCCCTCGGAGCGCCGGGCACGCCGCGGGGCATGGTGAGCCCGGGGCGGCCGCTCCCCGCGGGGACCCGGCAGGCGGCCTCGCTGCTCCGCCTCGGCTTCTTCCTTCTCCTCCTCGTCCTCCTCCTCGTCCTCCTGCCGGGCGCCGAGGCGCAGAAAGGTGGGTGCGGGGGGCAGGAACCCGCCTGGGCCGCGGGGGGTGCCCCCGGCTGCGGCTGCGGCGTGGCGGGCCCCGGGTCTTCGCCCAGCCGCGGTCCCAGCCCCGAGGGAGGCTGCAGGGTGGCTCTGCCTGCTCCGAAAAGCCACTTGTACGCGCCCAGGGAGGTGTAGGAGAGAGCCCAGGCGTGAGAGGGAGGAATGTGGGGTAGAGAGGGTTGCTCGTTGGCTTTTTTGTTTGGTTAGATGGGTCGGTGAGGTCTCTCTTCCTCGGGTGGAATCGGCTTCAGCACAGCGAAAATTACCGGGCGAGATGTGGTCACTGCCTGGCAGGAGATCAGAGGGTGGGACACTAACTGTCACTGATCGGATGCCTGGGAGAAAGTGATGGGAGTGAACGTTTTGACGGCAGCTTGAAACTTTCGTTTCTGTGAATACGGGAGCTGAGAAAAGAAACGTTACAGTTTTCAGCTCCGCTTGCTTCTTGCGTTGGTGTGGCTTCATTTGGAAACTCAGCTCTGTTTTCACATAACTTTCTCTTTCTGAACATCTCAAAGAGAGATGGAAATATATTTGAGTGTTGCAAGTGCTGCATTTAAAGGCACAAAGGGAATCGGAAATTTACGCTGTGTACTGTTAATCATACATTTTAACTAGATTCTCGAATGGGAAACGGTTAGAGAAGTGTGCACACAGCAGACTAGTCCATTGTCTCATCTTTTTATCTTACTTCAGCCTATACACATATGAATCTAACACTAGAAAGCATTTGGCATTGTTTTGTTTTGTTTTGGTGCTGGAGGAAGAGAAGATCCATTTGTTTTTGAGAGGAAATTGAGCGATTTGAACATTTTGTCTCTTCTGTGTGAGTCCAGCTGCAAGGCAAGGTGTTGGTTTATGCTGTTGGAGCATCATGTGCTCTTGGACACGTGCTGCAAATACTTGTGCTGACCTGACACTTGTCTGACCTTTTGGTGAGCAGACTGAGTTTGTTATTCCAGGAGAAAACTGAAATAACTGGGGTGGGGGGTGAGGCATAGCTTTCTTACAGATCACTAAGTTGAATTGGCTCAGTGAGTGGTCAGGAGTGTTCTAGAGGGGATGGTACTGTGCAGCAAGAAGTGGGACTGCATGGGCAGCAGGCATTTAGATATGCTGTTCATGTTGTCTTTTTGTACTCAGAGAAACCACTGATGAGCTCCTAACGTGAATTTCAATTTACAGCATCCCATCTCTCTAGTTAATGCTTACAGTTGGCTCAGAAGTTTTGCTTTTGACAGGGCGGGGAACCTCTTTATTGACAAGCTTCATTTTATTTCATAACAAAAGGTTAGGGTCTCCGCTGTTACTGAATACAGTGCCCTTTATAATGAGAAAATGTTGGAATTTCCAAGAAAATTCTGCTTGCGAGCAACTGTTTCCTTGTCAAAATATTTTCATTTCTCCAATTTCAGAGGAGGTTGAGGAGTCCATATCATAGAATCATAGAATCATTCAGGTTGGAAAAGACTTCTAAGATCATCCGGTCCAACCTTTAACCTAGCACTGCCAAGCCCGCCATTAAACCATGTCACTAAGTTCTACATCTGCATGTTTTCTGAAGACCTCCAGGGATGGTGACTCAACCACTTCCCTGGGCAGCCTGTTCTAATGCCTCACAACCCTTTCAGTGAAGAAATTTCTCCTAATATCCGACCTAAACCTCCCCTGGCATGACTTGAGGCCATTTCCTCTTGTCTTATCACTTGGTGCTTGGGAAAAGAGACTAATCCCCACCTCACTACAACCTCCTTGAAGGTAATTATAGAGCAGTATCGTGTGTCAAGTGCTGGCATAGTTCTAATTTGGTGTTTGAGTCCCCTATGGAAATGAAACTGTCTTTCTCATGAAGGGTCTGAATAAATCTAAATTACTGTATTAAATATGTGCATGGACTTCTAAGAGAATATTTTGATTGTAAAGGAAAGTACCCAAGGCTTAGGAAATCCCACAGAGTTGCGTTTAAGCTCTTTTAGAAAAATACAGTAAGTAGTGTTATGAAGGAACCTAGTCTGACTCATTACGTTAGGGAGGCTGATCCTCTGTTAATAAGCAACTGTTCATTTTCTTTCTCACTGTTCAGCAGCTCTAAGCCTCATATAATATATGGTATTTAGATCTTATTCTGAAGGCAGAATGTCTTTGTTTCTCAAATGCTTTTCTGGAGAGCACCTCACTAGTATCAACTGATGTAAAAATATGTTATTGGTTGATGTGAAACTTATTTGAATGTTGGGTCAAGTGTTCTCCTCCTCCTCCCCTTCCAGCCTAGCTAGGGAGTCAAAGCTAGGAATGAAAAAGTGCAGGTAATTTTCAGGTAATTTTGCAGTGAACAGGCTTTTCACATAGTAGACTGCTGCGTTATCTTGCAGGATTAGAGTGGTTTTTTTTTTTTTTTTTTTTTTTTTTTTTCCTCCAGTCTGTCACGTTGAAAATCATTCAGTAATTCAGCATTCTTTGGGACAGGGTTCTGAACAGTGTCTCGCTGTCTTGGAAAATAAGAGCATTTTGTGTGAAGTTTAACGTATTTGGAAACACTGAAAAAAGTTCAACAGAGTAGTGCCCCGTGCTGCATGTGATACATGCTCATGCATCAAGGACCATCTAGGTGCCTTCTGTGCAAGTCACCTCTTGTGATTTTTGAAACAATGTTGTGGTGGCTCTAGCTCTTGGTTGCAGGGAAATTGCTTTAAGCTCTTTTCTAGTATAATTTTACGTGTTTTTCTTGTTTTTCATTTTGAGTTGTTTTTCAGCTGTGAATGAAAGCAAGACGGCACCATATAAGCTTCCTGCTCTTTGTAGATTGCATTTTGAAAACTAGTGCTCTTTACAGATGTTCAGCTATTGACATAAATCCAGCATGGCCTGTTTGTTAGTTAAACTTAACTGTTTTTTGGGAGTGTAGAGAAGCATAAAACAGCTAGAAGAGAAATGGTTGCTTATTTTTCATCCAAATTGAAGTTAAGTAATGACTCAGTTATTCGGAAGGTACAAAGATTGTAAGGCACATGAACTTTGTTATCACGCCACAGTTTGGGAGTCATCCATTGGTGTTCCTAGTGAATATGGATTTGCATACAAAACTGGAATAAGGCCTTAAGTTACAAATAAACTTTAGATGCTGAAGTTGATAGCTAAGTGATTTGAAGCAGATTCGTTTGCAACTTTTTCTTTGAAAGATTAAAACTTAGTATGCTTGTTTCTGAATGTGATTCACATGTTTTGCTCTACCAACCTGTAAGAATGTTATTTCATTATGGAGCCTCCGATTCATCACTAGCTTGAAAAATGTCTGCTTCAATGTAGCAAAGCGAAATTGTTTTGCAGTGTATAGTGCTGTGTTACTATGATCTGAAACATTAAGAGAAAGAAGGAATGACTCTGTGCATTGAGCCTAGTGAAACAGTTTTCCATGTCCTTGTGTCTTGTTATTGAACTGCAGTATTGGTGGATCCACTGGCTGTTCCCCATACCTCTCTGGTGCCTCTCTGTCTGTCCTCCCCATCTCTGCAGCCCTCCCACTCTCACCTCTGCTTGCCCATCCAGCAGGGCAATAGATAACTGTGGCTTTGACTGGGCTCAGTCAGAGTTGGAGTTAAATCTATCCTGTTTGGTGACTAAGAAAACCTTCCAATTGTGAACTTCATACCTGAAATGATATAATAATGTCCTCCAGCTATAAATCTGGAAAACAGATGGCCTGATTTGGGGAGATGGAAGCAGACAAAGAGAAGGTGGCTGTAGACACATACCCATTAGCTGGGCAAGATGGAGAGACAGGGAGACAGGCTGTAGCATCTCCCTAGATGTCTTGGAAGAGGAGATTTCCTTCTGTAACAGGGGACTGAGGAGGGCTCCAGCCACCAGCATAGCCCATTGCTAGTGTCTTCTTCCTGCTGCTTTTGCAGAGCTGTTTCCTTGCTCTTCGTATCCATAGTCCTTGGCTGGGAGGCTAGGAGGAGGATTACAGACAAACCGTAAGGGATTATTTTGATTACAATGACCCCCAGCTCTTTGGATGAAAGATTTATTATCCTTCAAATTAATATTAGAGTAAGTCTTTCATGATGGAGAGGGCAGTGCTCTATTGAACTACTTACTGCTTGTTAATAGGAGAGTTTCACTTAAGAACGCAGAGTGCTGTGAGAATGCAATAGTACAGAATGCTGACTCTTGAGGATTCAGGGGTTGGTGCTGTGTATGCAGGAGTGCTGAGGCAAATCCCCTTTGTTCTGGTGGCAAGACATACAGAAGAATTTTTCAAGACCAGGCCATAAAGTTCTGCCAGGCTTAGCTGATGTGTCTACTGATTCAGGTTTTCTGACGCTCTTTTCCTCTTCCTAGCGTTGCAGCTTGGAGATAGATGTGGTGAGGAGGAGTGCCCTAGAGAGTTGTGTGGAGGAGTGCTGTTCATGAGGGGGAGTGATCTGGTATTGGAACTATGGACCTAAACATGGTGATTTTTTTTTTTTGTTGTTCCTTTTGAAATCAAGAATCTCAGCAAAGTTATTTTTCCTTCTTCAGTTACTGAGATTTATTTGAAGTGGTTAAGTTGGTCTGGTGGGCAGAAGGTACGTACATACATGTGTTCTGCAGCTCCATGCTTCCTGGGAGGTTGCCGTGCAGTAGTGATTCTGTTCAGCCCAGCTCATCTCCAGAGGCCTGTTGAGGTCATGCTAGTATTGCCTGCTCCTCTTCAAAGAATGCAGGAACCACCATTTTGTGTAAACACTCTTAGACTTCTCATACTCGATCCCAGAATGTATCACGTTTTGCTTTGGATTCAAGCAGCATGATGCACACAGTTTTATATATATATATGTGTGTGTGTGTGCATGTGTGCATACACAACTTCAAAAATCAAGTCTCTGAGTTAGGGTTAAAAAGGTAATATTGTAAATGTTCGTTCAGAAGCTTGCATATTGTTACTGTGTGCATCTTAAGCCAGTGATCTTCTGGCAGAGTAGTACAGACTTTAGGAAAACTCTTTTCCTGCTACTGAAAGGAGACGGTGATGTTCAGCTTTCAAGATTTGGAGAAACTTTTTCTTATGTTACTTGCATAAGCAAAATAATTTGTCTCTTTTTCGGAAGTTCTGCCATGTATTTTTTACTCCAAGAAATGATGTGTTAGGTTTTTAATCTAATTACTGCTGTTCTGTATAGTTTCAGTCATCAGCTAGTTAAGTGTTGCCTCACATCCTTCAGTTTAGCTCATAATCATCAATACCAATGTAATCCTTTACTCATTGGAATTGCTGCTCAACCTATCGGCCACTGCTTCTATGCTGGTTTCTTTACCATATTTTGAAAGGTTTTTAAATACACTGTTGCATGTCACCTCCACCCCATTAGCTGTGCACTGCACTGTGGGGAAGCAGTCAGTGAATTTGTTTTGTAGGCAAAGGGTTTTCCTTTCCTCCTGCAATTCCTAATAATGAGTTGCTTTTAGATTAATTCAGTCAAATATAATTGAATATTAGTAGTCTTTTTTCTTTTTTTCTCCTTCCTCCGTTCCTTCCTCACAGCTGCATAACTGAAACCATTGTCCAAGCATAGACTATAGATTTATTACAGAAGTGACACTATCGGGGTGGGTGGAGCAGTAGTATTAACTAAAAAGGTTGCATTAAATTGGATCTGCAACATTTTCAGAGCTGGTTTTTACAGAGTGGTGGGTTAATGTTTGTGAAGCCTGTTCATTAACATGATAACTGTGAAGGCAAAGATTGTTGGTAACTTTGTGTTACGCTTTTCGTTATTTGTGATAAAGGGCTTGAGCTGTACTATTGATATTTTATTTGAGATCTTTTTTGCTTTTAATTTGCATAACTTTTGTGTAATTTGAGTTAAAATTAGCACTTTAATTTGTGAGATTGATTTGACATTTGAACTACAAAACCATATTGGTTTTGAAAATGGCTTTTCTCTGATGAATCCTTTGTGCAGTGTTTGTGAAAGAAAACAAACCCAGCCCTTACGTGAGGAAGAAACACTTAACCTAGACTGTTTCTTTTGAGGCATTTGTGCTGTTCCCCTGAGTGATCACTTAGTTTCCCTACGTACGTCTTTGAAAGAGCAGTAAAAAGAAAACACTTCTTTATGATTGTTAAACTCTTCAAAAATGAATTTAAGGTGGACTTAGTTTGTACCTATTTAACTACTGGTATCTCACTTTTGAAATATGTTGGGTCTTGGAATTGATACATGGGCACTTGATAGTGCTTCTGGGAGATCCTGACATTTGGATGCTTACTGCTGGCATTTCACACAAAATCTCTACTTTTGTGATTGTCAGTTCTGTTTTGGTTAGACAGTTTCTTTTTACCAGTGCAAATACTGGAATAAAAATAATCAACCATGAGTTTGCAGTCTGTAAGGCTTAGGCCAGCAAACAGTTGATGGGTGCTAAAGCTCAGTCATTAGTTCCTCCTCAGACTTTGGTGAGACTAATTGCGCCCTGGAAATCAAGTGCATGAGTGCTGATCTTTGACAGTAAGTGACAATTCATACTCTTAAATATTTCCTTGTGAGCTTGCAGTGAGTCTGTGATTTTAGTTGACCTCTCTAGGTACAAAACAACTGACATACGTTTACAATAAAAGTGTATAATATCATAGTGAGTGCATGAGCCTCTAGAAGCACAATAATTTTTGGCAGCTATGGGTAATTGCTTTAACAAGAATATTTAATAAAAGGATATTTAATAAAAATCCTTTTGAAGAAAAATGATTCCTTGAAACAGAATGTGTGTAAATGGGGGCCGAGTATGTGCCCGTCACATGTGCTCACTTTTAATTTTTGCTAACATGAAGATATTTTGTCCAGTTCAATGGTCTGCATGTAAGATAGGTGTTTTGCATTTTGACTCCTACATTCATCATTTTCTCAGATTTGACTGCTTAAGAACGAACCTCTGTTCTTAGCAATTTGCTGAAAATACTAAGTTTTAAGTTTTCAACTGAATGAACTTCTGTTAACAGAAATTTCATGCATCTTGCTTTTGAAGGGCAACAGAATCAGGGAAGTTCCAGTTCTGTACCATTGCTATGATAGTGTACATAGCTGTTGCATTAGTGAATGTTTTTGTGTAAGTTGAATAAAGTTTATGAACTTAGTTGTGTCATTCTTGGCAATTCTAGTATAGGATAATAAGGAATTCACCCATATGATGTGATGTAGTTGTATTTTTGTAAGAGTAAGTTAGAAAAATGTTTGATTTTCTTTCCCCCCAAGTGTTTAAAGCATTCTAGCTTCAGAAATAGTCAAAAATGATCTTTCTCAAGGTACCTTTAAATCAAATCTGAAAACTTTCTGGAAAGTTAAACTTAATGCAGCATGCTAAATTTATTTTTGTTAGAATCATGACAACACAACTGTATGGAGCCATGTTATACAAGAAATCATATTTTAAAGGGCCCTCCTGGTCTTTAATGCTGCAAACCCATTTTTCTGTAAAATGACCCATTACTTAGGGTCCAAGAGGTTCAAACTTTTTTCAAAATACCTTTTTTCTGTGTCTTTTTGATAAGTAAAGTCTGGAGGGTTTTATTTGTTTTCTTTTAAGAAGTATGTCTTCCATGCTTTCTTCATGCCGGTTTGTCTTTCATTGGCAAGACTGTATTACAACATCAGCTTTGTTAATTGCCATTAAAAAAAAAAAAAAGAGAGAGAGAAAGTCAGATCTTTTCAGATTTTTTTTCTGTCCCGTGGATATCTTTGTTTTGTACGTTTTTCATTGCTCAGTAAAAGTTTAAAGTAAGTGTATTGTATTTTAACATTCCTGCACTCTTTATAATGTAAAAACTCAGTTCAGATCCAGCAAGATCATTGGAATAGTATCCATCAGAATGATAATCCAGCTACTGATCTTTGGGTCATCAGCCTTGCTGAAAACGGATGTATTGTGCCTGCAGCCACGTAGATTCTCTTTTTTAATTTTTCTCCCTCACAGCAGTTCCTCTGCTAGAGCCATTTCTCTAAGGAGTATGCTGATTTTCTTGGTTCTGTACCTGAAGTGCTGTGGGAGATAGCTATTTGATATATTTATGAGAAATATTGCTAGTGGTATAAAAAGGAACTTGAAAAGCTTGATGTGCTTCAGTAAATTGTTGTGAGCAGATAACTCATCTTGCAGTTTGAAAAAAGGTGTTGGTTTAAAAACTTCATGGAGTGATGCTGTCAGTCATATCGTGCAGACACTGCACTGTCGATCTTGGTCTGACATTTAAACAAAGTTTTTAAATATTCTGGATTTGCAAAAGGTTAATTATTTTTATCCCTAAATGTCATTTCTCCTTTTATTCAGTGATGCATATGTGGTTTTCCTAGACTTATATTTGGCAGTCCTAGGCCCTCTGCCACCTGCCATATTACTTAATGTTGCTTCACCACGTAGACAGAATCCTTTCAGGTCTCTAAACTGCTGTTTCTCGCAGTAGAAATAGTAGCTGCTGCAATGTCCAGTTGCAGATTTTGAATTTGAGTGGCATAGAAATGCTGAACTATTCTGGCAGTTTTGTCACAGTTCTCATTATACGTCCTATCTTTGCACTGTTGGTTTTATATTGAGGTGGAACTAAAGTGCCGTGTTAATTAGATTTGGGTTGTATAGCTGCTTGGATGTAATTTTTTTTTCCTTTTTTTTATAGACAACCCCACAGGGATAAGGCAGGTGAAAGATTCTCAGCATCTTCTATGGAAGGAAGGTGGATTAGGAAAACAGTAGAAACAGATGAATGACAGTGGTGCAGTTTCACGTGGTTACTTCTCAGAGCTAAGAGATTGTGACTCTGAAAGAATAGCTGGTTGCAGTGATCCAGCCTGTATGTGAAACGTGTTGTGCACTTCATTTGCCAACAGCTCCACAATGGTTTTCATAGCTGGCAGCTGTTATGTTGTCAGCAGGACTGTAGCCTGATAAATCTTTATCTGGTTATTTTAACATTGCTCCAAAATGAGTAAGGTGTGGGGAAAACATTGTGTGTTAGAAGGAAGCCAGTGGCACTTAATTTTGTGAGTTTTATGAAACCCCGAACCAAATTATCTGTTAATTGCTATTTGTATGCTGTTATTGGAATGTGGTATCACTAGGGTGGAAAGAAAGGTGCATTAAATTTCATGCTTTTAAACACAGGTGAAGTCCAGTGGTAATCAGATTTTTCTTTTCCTTGGGTAAATTTGAAAGTGATAGATACAGCATTTTCATTACTTTATATTTTCGTTTTTAAAGAGCTGTATTCTAGGCCTTCAGTTCTATAACACAAGGCATCCTTTTCTTCCTGATGTGACGCAAAGCTACGGGGCAAGTTGGTGCAGCTGCTAGGTGCAAATGATTCCAACTTGTGTTTTTTGTTATTGTTTGTTTGTTCAGTTTTGGTTTTTGAAAGAAGCATCTAGATGCTCCACTGTTCGTTCAAGTACCCAAGCCATCGGCTTCCTTCCTGCAATCTTCTCTTGGGCCATGGTAGCCAAACGTGATTTTTACCAGTTGCCGCTGGTTTCTCACCCTCTCCTCCCTGTCCCTAGCTCCCATCCTCTCCATTGTGCAGGCTCCAGCAGTTGTGAGACCCCCGTTGGCCCATACCTTTTGCCCTTACTCAGCAAAAGACAAATAGGGGTGTATCCAGAGTGTAAAACTTCTAGGGTACAGCAAGCACCAGCTGTTTGTAAAGGCCACCATGGTGTATGCCACTGTGGACCCGCAGTGCAGGCTGCGTGATCTCATTTACGGGCTGGTAACAGAAGAGAGGAAAAGATGATTGTGGTATTAGTTTAACATGTGTATTACCAGTGTGATTGGAGAAGTTTTTGCTTCTTTGTTGAAATACATAAGGCTTGTGAAATTTCGTTCGGTCCTGGCATGACGAGGCTTTTGAGGACCTAAAAGGATCTGAAGCCTATTCTGACCTTGACTACTGCTTCTTCTTGTCTGGTTTTGTGTGACTGTCTACGAGTTCTTTTCCATTTCCTTCATCAGCAGTGTTTTGCTGTGTTGCACTTAGTGCACTGAAGCACAACAGTGTTTATTTTTATGAACGTGTTGGTGCAGATGCTAAGTAAATGATAAGTCTTGGGAAGCAGGCAGGCTGCGTGTGCCAGACAAAAGATGACACACAACGTGAACCGTCCCTTTGATTCAGCATGGGTAGTACGTCTGGAGGGCTTCTGCAACATGCATCATTGAACACAAAGAGGTGTTACAGACTGCTCATGTAAATCACTTTTCCCCATGGCTAGCCTGCCTTTATAGGCTGCTTTTTCTCGGGTACTATTTAAGCAAATCATAACTGTCCGTGTAGACTTATTCGCATTGTTTCCCTGACATCAGTAAGGAAAAGCTCTGGGACACAGTCGTAGACAGTGGATCTTTCTTTTCTGTTCTTTTGAAGTAGTCGCTTTGGTTAGTACATTGTAGCAGAGGAAGCAAATGTCTTACCTGCTCTTAGGAGGCAATAATTTAAGATAATTTGTTTTAAAATGTTACCATATTTTGGATGTTAAATTTAGCAAGGCTAAGTGTTATGCTTTTGTGTGAAACTCAGTGACTGAAAGCTAAGACTCCCATTTCCAGAGATGGTGATTGAAAAGCTCCATGTATAGATAAAAATAATGAAGTGCTAAGAATCACGAGCCCAGTGAGTGGCTAGTGTTGTAAATGAAAGCAGTAAAGTTTTGTTGTAATGTCATTTTAAATATTGTGCTTTTGCTATAAGAGCAAGTATCTTCCTTTGCCTCACTGCAGTACTGAGCTGAAAACATTTTGAAAGGCAAAATACAGTGTTTTACCTTCTGTCCTGTTTCCATCTTTGTTACACCTCAACCCATAATTTCATTACCATTTTAAGGCTGCCCCACAGCAAGTAAATCAACTGAAACTGAGACAGTAATCCAGCCAGCCCTCCTTCCCTTGCTGAAAAGAAATGCTGTGCTGTGGCAATGGGTAGGGGCACTGGTTTGTCTTCAGCCGTCTCAGTCCTTCAAACCAGTGCACCACTTCTGTGAGTGATCCTTCCCGGGGAGGGATGGTTTCTGCATTTCTGGTTGATATTCAGTGGAGTTTAAAATGCCAACACAGGCTGGCAGTGCTGTGGAAAAAAGCAGTTGCTGGTGTTTCCCTGCCATTACACTGTCCCATCTGTCTGTCAGAAAAATCACTGCTGCATTTGTGCTGTAAAATAAACAGCAGGATTGCTCTAGGTTAAACCTAACAGCTCTTTTTATCTCAAGTCCCTGTTTTGGTTTACCATATGGCTCCGGAAGTGTTTACCTCCAGTACCAGGAAGGGTGTGAGAACAAGTGGCCAAAAGCGAGGGACAGACAAGGCTTGCTTTTGTTCACGGCTGCGCTAATTTAAAGCACCTTCAGGTGTTACTGAGCTATGGCCCCACTTGTGGAGGTGTGGGGGAATTTTATGTTGTGAAACGTCTGTAGTGGGATGAAATGCTCCAAACAGTATGGTACTGAGGCAAATAAATATCGTAAAGATGAAGGTGGACTGTGTGCTTGGTAGCTTGTTAAGAACATTAATTCTGACAGAGGAGCAGATTCCCACCTGAAGAACATAGTTCTGGGGATTTGTGTGGAAACAGCAAGGAGTTTGGGTGACAGAAATAAGGGCATTTACCTAAATACCTTGAAAAGCTATTTAGAATTTGAGGTCTCTATGGCCTTCATTCTTCAGTGTTTTTTAATCATGGAACTGTTTTGCAGGTTGTGTGTACTTTCTTGTCTGCACTGAGAAAAGCAAGAGGTAGATGCAGCATCTTTTAGTGATGCTGATAAAGAGCAGGGAAATACAGTGTACAGGAGCTAAACAGAAGAGGTGGGATTAGTGCAGTGTATCAGAGAGAGCTCCGCTTTATGTGGAGCTAAAATTAATGCTTTAAAATGTATTATTGCTCATATGACTAATAGATTTGGTTCTACCATTGCTTAGTTAAGAAAGATTCAATTAAATCCTGTAAGTAGTCATAAATTTACAGAAAATCATAGCTTATGCATGCAAAATCTCCTCAGGAAATCCACTGGTTAAATAGAGTCTGTTCAAGTGGCTGTGCCACGTGTTAAAATTGAGATCAGTGTTTTGATCTGCATCAGTTATGCTTTGTAGGCTTTAATTTTAAACTGTCTGATCTCTTTATTTTATCATTCCCTCTTCTCGAAGTAAGGAATCAGAAAGCATTCTCAAGTTTTAAAGATTAATTTTTACCATGTTTTGAAAGGGAGAAACAAGATCAACGGCAGCCAATCTCGGGGAAAAAGTTCTGATTATTTTTCTTAGTAGTTGAAGTCAATGAATCTTTTTAATGGATATTACTAAAGGACTTAACACCCACTCCTACATGTGCAGTATCCTCTCATTTTGTTAAATTTCACGTTGTCGTCTTATCTACTGCATTTTGCCATGTTTATGTTGGTTCAAGTTCTGTATTTTGTTGATGCAAAGAACTTGGATATGGGAAATTATGTTAAATCATCTGCATGATTGCATCAGACATCAGCGTGCTATATAGCCTGGGGGTCATGTGTAATCCATCAGGATAATTCATCCAGACTGCATTCGGAGGCGCCTCTGGAAGAGATGAATGGTTCTCCTGACGACATCAGTCTGCTCTCCTCTACCAGCTTCATAAGAGGCGCCCGTGTTTCTAAGACTGCTCGCTGAAGAACTGGCGATACTCAGTTTGCTGTGAACCTGGTCCTCAGGGCACATGAAATTCATTGCACATGTGCAGACCTTCCAGCAAGTGTCAGATGTAATGTGTACATGCAAATGGCTTGGTGAAGAGCTCGGTCAGTTCTGCCTCTACAGTAGGTCTGTTGTGTGATGGAGAGGGCTGAAAGAAGGCAAAGGAGTCATTCAGCTGTGTACTGGTAGCTGGTAACAGAAGTTGTCATCTCATTCAAGAGTAACTGATTTAGGACTTGACATCTGTCTCTTATGTGTACTCAGATGTTCCACGCTCATACACGCAGATTAACCAAAACAAAAGATTCTGTGGTAGTTAATTAACGGCTTCCAAATGAATGAAGTAGCTAATGTTACTGTACGTTGTGCAGAGAATTGTGCTTTCTCTTTTTCTTGGGGAAACTGCTGAGTATTGCAGGTTGTTCTCCCGATAAAAGATGTATACATCTCTGGGGATGATCAGTGGTGTTTATACAACTTGAGCAGAAAAGATGAAGCGCCATTTGTATAGAAAACCTCGAGAACTATCCTTTTAGAACCAATAAAATAAAGCGAGGCTTCATTGTTCTGTGGGTTTCACTGCAAGTAGAATTTTAGAAATTTCCAAATAGCTCCTGAGTGATGATTCTGCCCTTGGCAGACTATAAGTGCGTGCCAGACACTCAGTGATAAATCTTTAACTTCTTCAGGCATGAAGTCTGCTATCACTAACTGAAGTGAAACAAAACAAAATGAGATCTAAAATACCCATCCAGAACGAGCTATTTTTAAAAAGTGGCATCATTGTAAGGTGATGCTGTAGATGCACTTCAGCACAAGTATTTTTCCTTTCCAGCACAATTTGACAGCAGGTTCTTTAAAGTGGATAGATTATAGGAGGATTTTGCCTTGCATGTTTTATTTCGATAAAGCCTACAACAAAAGGAAGATCTGAGATTTATCTTTCCATCAAATCATGTTTCTGGAGTTTAGCTTTTTTTTTTTTTTCATCAGAAAGGCATGCCTTGTTCATTGTTACAAATGCAGTGCTGGTATTGTTCTGTGCTTGAGACAGCTGAACAGCAAGCTAGCAAAGAGAGTGGTAAAAATGCGTGTTAGAAGTGCTCCTTGCTACTTTTAATTGGACAAATTCATGGTTTAAATACAGTTTGGGTCAAAGACCCAAGCTCTTCTTTGTCTTTGACTTCCAGCAACCTAGGCTGAAGAAGCAAAGTGTAGGGGAGAATCATGTATGTCACTGGAATTCCTAGTTTTCAGAAATAGCATATGTGGCACTACTGCATTGCGATAATAGGCCCATTGAAATGAGAAATAATAACCAAGTATTGTAGATCTCAAAATCACTTCTGTTTTCCTTACAGTGCGATCAGAGCAATCTATCTGCTTGGACAGGTCAAAGATACTATGATTTGATGTTCAAAAGGTGACTTTATTAGCGTATCTGCATATTTTAAATCTGTAAATGACTAAACAGTTGTTCACACCTGTGACAACAGGAAAAGCACAGAACTGGTCGACTGGCTCATTGCTTTTATTTAAGACATAACCTAAAACTTATTGATGTTTACATTGAAAATTAACTTCATATTTTTGCAATATAAATGTCTGTTTTGAAATACTAGCCACAAATATCACCATGAATAGAAGACCTAGTATCTATTTGTCATTATTATTGTTGTTAATATAATACATTTCACATGTTTTGTAATGTGTGTGAGTGCTTGCTTGTGAAAAGCTAGTTTACCAGCAAAGGAGTCAGTGCTTTTTTTGTTTTGTTTTGTTTTGTTTTTTTCTTGACTGATAAGTATACTGTGAATAATGAGTTTGATGACCAAAGTTTTAGTAACTAATAAACCAACACCATGCAAGTTTTAAATGATAAATCTCTCACTTTTAGGTTTATAACGTGCTTTTGGAAAGAAACCAGTATTAAAATGATAAGCAAATTGTACTATTTAAGCTACCTATTTGGTAACATTGGACAATTATGTATTCATGTATTAGAGTAAAAGTTTAGGAAAGTAAAATATATGCTTTTTGTTTATTTTTGTAACGGGAAGTGTAAATTAAGTAGAGTGTAATAATCAGCTATCACTCAAATGGGATAGCATTTGTCGTGGGATGGACCAGTGTTTTATAGCAACTTGCTAAAGTTGGAGAAATTAAAACATGACTAAAAACCAGCTTTACAGATAGAATTTTTGATTTTACTGAAGCAGATATCCCAGTTACCTCTCCCAAAAGAAGATGCATCTTTTTTCATTCAAGACTGCTAGGAAGAAAGCTTGCATCTGTTCATAATTCTCTACATAACAGCAGCGGTTTAGATTTTGGAACCATAGGACTGTCTGTAAAGTGCTCAGTTTGTGAAGAAAACAGATTTTGTCACTGAAAATCAGGTGCTTTTGCAAACAGATTAATGAGATTTGTTTGATGGAGCTTTTCTTCCATGCCACTTCAGTGTGTGGAACTCCTGCTCTTAATGATTTCTGATCATTTCAGGATCCTGAAAGGTCCTGATTGCTTTTGCGTTAACATGTACAGATCTCTTTCAAAAGATCTCTGGACTTTGTAGTGTCAAATTCTGAAAGTGATAATGCTGTTCCCGGCTTAGACATTCATGTGACCAAATTCAATAAATAGGCTTTTGAGGCTCTGGTGCTAATGGTACAGTGATTTATAAAGAGCCAGTGATGGTAGATGTTACTTAAAGTATGTTCCTATTTCCAAAACAACTCACAAATTCTTAACGCTAGTCCTGTACTATATACTGGGGTCAGTTCACGTTATGCTGTTGAGTAAATAGATTTATGTTTGCTTTTCATCATTTGATTTTAAGAAATCATAATTTGTACAAGTCATCTCTAATATTGTTACTACCGTTTAATATTAATGCTCTAATGTTAAGTTGAGGGCCTCATGTTGGAGTTAGAAATTAACTTGTTATTACAAATCTCAGAAGAATTAAGCATGTTCCCTAAGGAGCAGGTTGAATTAATTACAGTATTAAAATTGTTTTAAAGTAGAAAACAACGCACTAGCAGTTTGATGATGTCAGACCTGGCAGTTATTTTCAGTAGAGTTTTTGCTGTCCCTTGTCTTTCCAATTCTGTTCTTTCTCATTGTGTTATGGATACAGTAACAACAGAAAAATGATGTGCTTCTATTTTATTAGTGGGTTTCTACCTCCTTTCTCCTTTTTGGAACCTGTTTTCTACTGTATGTAGGTGTTGAGGGAACACAAAATAGCAAGGACGCTTTCTGTACTTTCAGGACGATTTTTAAAGTCATTGTGGACAAATTTTTATCTAGTTGAGGAAGTTGTAGAATCCCTCTGGTCACAAATGATGAGAAGTTAAACACTAGCCAATGTTAGTTCAAAGGTATTTTGTCACGATTGCTATTCCTTCTGTACATGACTTATCTTTGAGTGTTTTTTTTTCCCAACATGATTAGTAAGGTTTAAAAAACAAACAACACTGTTGCTTTTTGTTTTATTTTGTTTTAAATTTGTGCCACAGCAGAAGATAACTAAATGACCAGTGAAGCTTTAAAGTTGGATGCAATGTAGCTAACTCATTTTTGTTCTTTTGTAGGTGATGGATGTGGACACACCGTTCTGGGCCCTGAAAGTGGAACTCTTGCTTCGATAAACTACCCACAGACCTCTCCCAATAGTACAGTCTGTGAATGGGAAATTCGTGTAAAGCCTGGGCAGCGAGTTCAGCTCAAATTTGGTGATTTTGATATTGATGACTCAGATTCTTGTCATTCCAGTTACTTGAGAGTTCACAATGGGATTGGCTCCACCAGGACAGAGATAGGTAACAGCTTTTATTTTTGGTATTGAAAAGCTATTGTCTTTTATAGGACTTCGCGCATCGTTTTAGTACTTCTGTAGCTCTTAATTTTTCTTTCCTAGCCTGCTCTGAGCATAGAATAACTATGAGGTTTATGGTATTATTTAAGTTATTTTTTGTAGCCCTGGAAAACTGTTCTAATTCAATTGGTTTTTGGTTAGGGTGAGACCTTGCCTGAATATAAGCATTCAGTGCTTTCTAAGTGGATTTCGACTCTTAGAAGAAGTGATGAAAAGAAGGAGGTGTTTATTATGTACAGAAATCTTAAATTAGGTAAAAGAAGGAATTTTAGGGATTCTATAGTCAGAGTTGTGTTTTTCCTGAGCTTCATATCAAGGAAACTCTGCAAAATATAATGGAGTGCTTGTGTTATACCCTACCACAGCAGAAAAACAGCCATCAGGGACTAGTTTTAGTAACTTTACTACTAATAGTACCTCTAGAAAAGACAGCTTAGGAAGGACCTGTTTTCTATACAGGTCTTCAATACGGGCAGGGAGTACAGATGAAACTGTAACTATATAGAAATTAAAGTGGTAAACAAAACAGTAGTCTGATAGTCTCTTTCTCAGGTGATGTGCTCCTTTCAAGGATGCTTACTATTGTTGCTCAGCAGGTAAGGTTTCTGGAATGCCACAGTGTTAATCTAATTATTCTTTAGTAACTGCATTTTGTTTACTGTATTATTAAAGTGTATATATATCTTTGTCTTGCCACAATTCCTAGAACCTAAAAATGTACTGAAAAAATGATGAATTATAATGACAGCAGAACAATCTGTATTTTGTTTGTATATACAACTGTGCTAAATGCAACACAGATCCTATAATAGTCTTTGATTCTTCAGGGTATTGAAAGAGACTCTACTGTAATTTTTTTTTCTCAGACATTCCCCAGTAGCTTGCAAAGTGGACAAGAGACTCCACCAAGTTCTTGTAAGCAGTGAAGAGGGAGTTGCAAAATTATGAGCATCTTTATTAAAAAAAAAAAATAAATCTTTTTATACTGAGGAAGTTCTTGTCTGAGCTCTTCATCTCAGTGGTAATAAAGGATGTCAAGCTTCGATAATTATGTATTTCAAATATCTTCCGATAGGAAGGCGTCCATAGTTTAATTTGCTCTCTTTTAAGAGGACAAATTGAATTTCATTATTATAAGGTGGTTATTTTCAAATAGTGTGAAATTATCATCCACATCAAGGTATATGTAAGGTTTTAAGACCCTTCTTGTTATTATGCATAAAACTCAAAATGAATTGTCATTTTTCCTTCACTAAAATTAGTTGCTATTATGCAGAGTCATTTTATTTTGTTTCTTAAATCAGTAATCTGGGGAGAGAGAGAGAGAGAGAGAGACTTACTTCACCGAGATTGTTTTAGTTGTACTCAAATACTAATCCCCCTCAACTGAGTCTTTTTATAAAGAGGCTAGTGGAATGTTAGTTTAGTTAACCCTCTTTTCCAACTGTTACCTTGGTAAGCATGTGTGAAACTAAGTCTGTGCTTGGAGTGGTTGAGCCAGACTTGGTCTAAAATAGAAAGCACCGAAGTCCTTAAATGGCAAGGAACGACTAGTTCTGATAACTCTATTATTCAGTTTTACAAGTGACGTAATGGGTTCAAGTAAATTTTCTACTTCATTTGTTTCTCTTGACTTTCAGCTGTTCCCAGCTGGTGTAGTAATACAGTATGTCAAGCAAATGTGTGTGTTGTTCTGCTCCTGATAAATTAAATCACAGAACGATCAGTGATATTAACACTGGCAGATACAGATGGTACAGTTTCTTAAATATTCATATTTGAAGCGGTAAACAGTGGAGAGACTAAACAGTGATTTGAATTTGGAAGGAATTAATCTTCTGAATTTATCCTAAGTTCTTAATTTTCTTGCATTCAGCACTGCTAATATAGTCTAGTATTGAAATAATTGCATTACATAAAATCTGAAATTCAATACCTATTTTAACTCAAAATTAATTTAAAAATTGTCTGATTTAGATTCAAAATTGAATTGCTACTGGGTTAGTTCATTGACAAGTAGAGAAGGTTTCTCCTGAAGCTCTTAATGATTAGATCTCACTCTAAGCCTTTTGAATATTTATCAGTAAGTCAACAGATTGAAATCTTTGGTGTTAGGTTTGTCAGTAGTTTCAGTAAGATTTAGAGGTGTTCTGTGTTAAGTTTCATTGCAATCCAGCCAGTATGTATTTATACTTAGATGTATTATTTAATATATTTTATGTAAGGCCATATCTGTAGGAGCAAAGAATGTAAACTACTGTGGGAATTCCCCTTGTGCTGTAATGCTGCTGTACAAAAGCACTTTGGGTCCTTCAGTGCATAAATACAGACAAATCAGTAATACTACATCTTCTGTTCATACCATTGACAGTCATCACCACAGTCACGTTTTGTCCATTTCTGGTACCAACTTTTTAAAAAGTCTGCTAAAAATCTGGAAGGAGGCCAGAGAAGAGCTGGGGAAATGATTTATAGTCTCAAAAGTATGTCTTGCAATGAATCATAAGGTGCATCCATCTACAGTTTGTCAAAGGCTGTATCTCCATGGTATGAGCAGCACTGGATAGTTTATCCAGGCTAGATTTACATGTCTTGCTGTGTGTGTTTGCCCAAAGAAGAGGTTAAATGGTGTCTGTCTTGAGAAGAGTCTCTTGCTGGTCAGCTGTGTAACAAGATCCAGAAGCTGAAAACAGGGTGGGGGAGGTGGAGGGTGTAGTTGGAAAAATAATGCAGTTCATCATAATGAATGCAATTAATCACTGAAACATAGCTTAGGGCAAAATATAGGGTCAGTGGGGAGCCTTGGTAAAAGGGAACTTATTTTCATAACTTTTGCTGATGACCAGCTTAAGTAGTGAATTGAAGTAAGATTATATTGCATGTAATTTTATAAATTTCATTAAAGTATTGTAAGATCTATTTTCTGTTTTTCATCAGAAAAAAACACATGCTTTATATGAAAAATATCAGAATAAGAAAAAATTAGGAAGCTCTGAAGAATGACAGAAACTTGTATTTCTATTTTTTAAGTGTTTGAGATTGCAGTTCTCTTTTTAAAGAAATTTGACATACCTTTTAAAAAATTATATTTGATCAGAAACAGGGCTATGTTATTCCAACCCCTCTTCTTTAGTACTGTAATTTTCCTTTAGTTGAGAAGGTAATCTGGCTTTTTTTTTTTTTTTTTTTTGCTATTTTACAATATGATAACATACTTATCAAGAAGACAAATAAATGAATGGTAAACTGAAACATGCGGTGTCATCTGTTGTTGGTGATTATCCACTTTTAATATTCTGCAGAGAATATAGGGTCAGAGGCTGTTTATAACATTGATTGTCTAAGGGTGCTTGTAGAACAGAAGATTTTTTCTTAACTAGTTAATAAACTGGTCAGTATTTTATGAAAGTTTCTAGTTAGTAGGGCTGGAGAATTCCGTACTGATTTGAGTCTGTTTAATAGCCATTCATCCAGGTAATTTCAAGTCATTTGGTAGTAATTCTAGGACTTTATGGGCAGATATTGTCAATACCTGCCGACTCCAGCTTCTCAGTCTAAAAAGTGATATTTCTAGTGGTTCTGTATTGCAAGAGAGAAGTACCCAGATCCAGAGGCAGACCAAATCTAAGCTGCATTACCTTTTTTCTTTTCTGAAAAGCTCCAGTGCCTCTCTTAGATTTTCTGGGTGTAGCAAAATGGTAGGTGAACCAATTGCAAGTTTATGTTACCCATACTTTGCTTTAAATGGACACTGACTACATGCCTTTTTATTATCTACACGTTTTTGGTTTTGAATATATACACCAGAACTAATGTGAGCTTATACTGGAAGTGAAGATTCTTATTACATATGTTGGTTTTGGTCCATGTCTCTTTCCTCCTTCTCTTCCTAGGAAAATACTGTGGCTTTAGCTTTCAAATGGATGGTTTAATTACTTCAAAAAGTAATGAAGTCACAGTACAGTTCATGAGTGGAATACACACTTCTGGGCGTGGATTTCTTGTGGCTTATTCAACCACTGACAAATCAGGTATTCATAAGATTCTCTTTGTTTTTCTGTGCTGATTAAATGAGAGGTGTCTAGTAAAAACAAAAAACTAATGTATTTTTTCCTACATTCTCACAAATTAACATCTAAAAGTGATGAATTCTGATACAGTTTTCTTGATATTTCTGCACAGGAAAATCGAACTGTTGAGTTACTATATAAGTTACAGTATTTAAAAAAGAAAAAGTTATTAAAGCTTACCCCGGATATAGCAAGAATCATAGTTACCTGTTATGAGTGAAAGAGCTACTTTGGATAAATGATGAAATGCATTTTTTTCAGGTAGTAATCCAGATGGCAGATAACTGATTTTTTTTCTTAGCAAACTGTATACATTTTATGCAGACCCACCTCATGGAAAATTTTAGTTTCACTAACAACTTGCTATACTTTCTCTACTCTTCAGTCCCTCTTTGACTGCTGACTACTTTTTTCATTTTTTCCATTTCTTGTCTCCCCCCCGTGTTTTTGTTTTGTTTTGTTTTTCTAGCCTTTAAAAGAAGCAACTGTATTTGTTTTGCATCTCCTTTCACTCATTGTAAAGGTGAGTGACATATGTGGTCCACAAGGAGATGAGGGATTGCCAGCAACTGCTTTGCAAGGCACAAAGATTGAGAAAATCCTTATTAGATGTGATCTAAAAAGAACAGATGAAGGGTTTTCATGGGATATATTTTTTTTAATTTTTGCTTTCTGGTGCTTTTCTGTGTGTTTTGGATTGTATGTGCTTACACAAAGCACAGAAACATAAAGTTTGATGCAACAGTCATGAATGCCAGTAATATGTCACTCTAATGTTCCCGTGCTGCCTGGTTTTAATACTGTAGGACTGTTAAGTGCTGAAAACACAGGCCTGTTTAGCTAGCTTATTATCTAATTTTCTCTGTTTCAGTTTCCTTTTGTGAACAGGGCATATGTTTGTGTCTCATTCATAGGTTCCCTGAAGTATAGCTATAAATTAAAATTAAGCTACAAAAAACTTGCCACATGTTTGTAGTGTATCCTTCATGTCTACCTAACAGTGTATTTCTCAGTACTCAAACAAATTATCAAGGTTCTACTGTCATACAATATCTGTTGAAAGAAAATTATTAAATAAGAACTTTCTTTTCCTTCGAGACTTTTGGTTAAGCCACAGAGGCTCAAATATGTTTTTTGTGCACTTTTGAAAAGCATGCTCAAACCTGTTGTCTTTATCATCCTCTTGACCTAATATTTTTTCTTTCCAGACCTAATTACCTGTTTAGACAATGCAAGTCACTTTTCCGAACCAGAATTCAAGTAAGATTAATTTTACCTCTTTTTCTGCCCCTTTATCTTTACTGAAGTCATTTTAGTGTTTCTAGTTCGCTGTTACTTACACCTAACCCAACTTGAAAATTGGAGGTCGAGAGGACTCAAGAAACAAAGAGATTGGGGTTAGAGCTTAATTATATTGACATTTGCACTCATCCTTCTTGCTCTTTCCTATTTTTATCTTACATGCAGTATACAGTAGAACCTCGTTAATTTGCACTAACACATATAAGCTAATATCACATTCCCATTAAAAAATATACTTCTATAAATATATATTACAGGGTGTATGCCCCTTCAATACTGAAATTCATATTAAAGTTCTCAAAGAGGCACTAAACTCTGAAATGGGTAAAAAGAAATAATAATTGCAAAGCCATTTCACAGTCTGGTGTGAATTAATGAGGTTCTGTAGAGATATAAAATGCTGTTCCTTCTGATGGAGGAAACATACATCATTTGCCTGTTTTGTCCTCCACTTCTGTCTAAAGCAAGGACAGTGTTTAAAGCTGTAGACTGAAGTGAAGTATTTAAACTTACTTTTCGGAGAAATGAAGCCCTGAAATCAAGGGCTTTCAATCAAACCTTTCAAAATGCAACCTTTGCATTCCTCGTTCATTTTCCCAAGTTCCAGAATTGTAGGTTCTGGCATTACCCTGTATGTGTTTGTCTTCATATCCTGTTGATTTCATGGTACCTGCAAACTTGCTTCAATTGTTGTTGAATTGACATTTTACCCAAGTTCATTGTTAAATCTTGAAGACTTAATGGTTTTTGTATGTGCAGTATGAAATGGCACCAGAATGTGAATGTGTGCAGATGTCTTCCCGTTTTTTCCATGAGCTAGTGGTATTAACTGAATTTGGCCTGTTTTTTTATGATCAAAACGTTGCCAGGAGCTATTACAAAATATCATTACTTTTCAGATGTACAGTTTAAAGATGCAAAACAAATAGATATGCAGGTCTCTAGTTTATAAAATATAATTCATAAATACTGCTACTTACAAGACTTTCAATTTACAGAAGCCATGTAGTATTTATGTTAAAAAAAATGGTGGCATAATTTCTTTTATTATATTCAGTTATTATACCTGAATTACAGATGAAATTGGTTTTTAACTACCTATTTCAAATGCCTGTTCTGCTGTTGTGTACTTCTCTTCCCGAGTATATTTTTGTCTGATTTCTTATCTTTTCAATTAGGATATATCCTCACATAATGATAAATGAACGATAACATAGCGTATTGTAGATAAAAAGCAGTGACTGTTGTATAACATTGTAAGAGTTACAGCTGCATGCATATCTTGACTTGATTTTTTTTTTTTCTAGTAAGTATTGTCCAGCTGGGTGTGTGATTCCTTTTGCTGATATTTCAGGCACTATTCCTCATGGATACAGAGATGTAAGTAAACTTAATACTGTGGGCTCACATGAATTTTGGTAAAATATGTTATGTATGATTAAAACTCTGTTATAAGATGTCTGCATTAGCTCTGCTGTCTGGATTCTGGGAGTTGTGCCTCCTGAAGTGAATAGCATGCTGCTTATGTTTTTTTTTTATGCTGCAGCTAAATGACTGGTGCTTCAATGAGTTCAGAGGAGGCCCACAAAAATAATCCGAGGGCTGGAGCACCTCTCCTATAAAGAGAGTATGGGAGAGTGCTGGGTTTGTTCAGCTATGGGGAAGCCTTCTAGTGGTCTTTCAATACTTAGAGAGGGCTCATAAGATAGACAGTGAAAGATTTCACCAGTCTTATAGGCTTGTAGGGTGGGAGGTAGTGGCTTCAAATGGAAAAGAAAACTAGAAAAGAAAAGAAACTAGATTTAGATTGGATATTTGAAAGACATATTTTACCACAAGGGTGGTTAAGCATTGGTACTGGTTGATGAAAGAAGTTGTGGATGCCCCATTCTTAGAAGTGCTCAAGGCCAGATTGGATGGGGATTTGGACAACCTGATAAGGTGCCTGTGCTCCTGGTGGCGGGTTTGGACTAGATGATTTAAAAGGTCCCTTCTAACCCAAACCATTCTATGTTGCCATCTCCAAGAAGCGCCATAATATAATAGAGACTTGAACATTTTTGCAAGGCCTGCTGAGAAAAATGGATCAACCAAAATACTGTTTCATGTTTCGTGTTTTGTTTTTGATGGCTTTCTCAAGTTGTGAAGTTCAGATTTATAGACAGAAACAATACTGTGTTTTTTTAATGGTGTCCTCTTGTTTTTAACATTAATATATCTCTAAACAAAGGCTTTCACTTGTTTACACTGAAATTCTGTTTACACTCAGCAGATGTAAAAAAAACCATTTGCAGAACAGTTAATACCATAAAATTAATGGTTCTATAAACCGGAAATAAACATCTAATAATGTAAATTACTTAGAATGCTACAAAAAAACTCTACACTTTTAAAATATTTAATATGAACCCAAAGTATGCCTCCCTGATTTTTCTTTTCTCAAATACCTGTAAATCCTAGGTTACCTGTGTAAATAACTTCCCATATGTTAAAAAAGAAAAAAATCACCATAGTATAACTGTGTTAGGTGTTCTGGTCCGCAGTAAGTCCTTACTAAATAGCTGCAGGGCAATTTTTATACCTAGTAATAAGACGGAGTTGATTCTCTGCCCATCATATTTGCAGCATCTGTACGCGTTCAGCCTGTTGGGATTTTTTTGCCAAAATCTGCAAAAGCTGTTTTCTATGCAGGAAAAAGGAAATTTCAGGAAATAAATTCACTGTTACTTTGTGTACTTTATTACTCTATTCTGAATAAAAGGCAGAGAATTACCTAGAATTCAAGTTTGGAAAGAAATCAAGTTGTCCAACACTTTAGACAAAGTTTCAGGTAGAAATTTGTCTTGCATACCTTTCTAATGATCTTAGCTTCTTGCTGCTTTAAAAAAATACCCTAAACTTTGATTTTTTTTGTGTGACCCTAATGTCTTGCACTCCTTGAGGACTTGGAGCGCTCGTTGCTGACATCTTCTGGTGAGCAGGGATAAGAGATTTTCATCTGCTGCAGGATCGCATCCTTCTGCTTTCAAGGAAAATAGGAAGGAAGGGAGAGGGGCGCTGAGTTCATCAGCCAGACATAGTTACATTTATTTAGAGAGCTTTGGGGATATTTGAGGGGTGAGGAATAAGGATCCACAATAGGCTGGAGTTTTTGTGTGTGAATATGCTAAAGAGAATTATATCTAGGAATGTCTTGGTAAGAAGTTTTTGTGCCAGTGAGCCTGAGATATAAGGGCCTCCTGGCCTATTGCAGCATGCAGTTATTTCTCAAAAGGCCACAGTAGAAAAGTTGTTCTTTTTTTACAATAAACTGTTGAGGACAATCATCTATGAAGTCTCCCTTTTCTGGAAAGGATCTGCTGATTCCTTCTAAGAGAATTGCAGTGAGGCTCAGTAGTGCCCCGTGGAATGGTTGGCAGAGCAATGCAGCAAGTGTATTTAGTACTAGCAATGAGCAGCAAACTTTCTTTGGGAAAGCAACTGTTAAAAGTAAATATAAATCTGCAGCCGTCATCTGTTGTTTATTGGCTTGGGAAATCTGTGCTGGGATACCACACCAGAAATAAAAAGCTAAATGTGGTTTCTGGAAGGTATATAGGGAGATACCCAGGTGATCCGCCGGCAACTTGATCCCCGCTGATATTCTAAAATTCAGGCTGATCCCAGTCACATTGCATGTGAGCAGCGGGCTGCAGAGTTGTCGTGTGTCTGTGCATACTCAGTGCTTCACGTGGCAGGCAGTGCCTGTGAATAGTCTGTATGTGCCTGTTGCACTGTGCAGAGCCAGTCATCCTGCAGGAACTTGGTGTACACCGTTGAGTGGGTGCAGAGCCCTTGCTGCTAAGCCTTTTTTGGAACTGGACTGTGTCTCTGCTCCTTAGCACAAGGACATTTCTGCCTTGAGCCCATTTGGGTTGAAAGGTCTTGCTTTGCAGATGAAGGTGTCATGGGCTAGTTTGCTGTAGGAAACGGGCATCTTGCTCTGCTCAGTCTGTGCTGTGCCTGAATGACTTGGTGGAGTGGGTCAGTCTTGCTGTCAGGACTGCAAGCCAGGGAAATGGAAACGTTGCTGTGGTATTTGTTAGCAGGGTGGGACTAACAGCCTCTGGCATAAGACGGGAAGAGCAACAACAAAAACAGTTTGATTAATTGATCTCCGCTGGCCTGTGCAACATAGGTAACAGGGTTCCTTAGAAGAAAATGCATTCGTGTATTACGGTGGGTTTTTATGGATCAGATTGCTGGGATGCTAACCATGTTTAATCACGAGATAAAATATACAACCCACTGGCTCAAAGTTACAAAATCTGTACTGCATCACTCCTTAATTGTGAGAAAATGAAGAAAGCACACAAAGTATGTTTATACCAAAAGGTTTTCTTGGTATTCATATATTCAGCTTCTGTTGTCTAGCATAAAAGATTTATCGTAGGCTGAAAATCTGTCTTGCAGTCTTTCTCAGAGTTGTTCACCTTGCTGTTTATTTGGGCATATTTGATTACAAGAGTTGCATTCCAAATATGTCTGGGCTAGGACTCACTGAAATGTCTGAGATGTTTTCTATGTTTTTATAAATTCCACAATAAAACAAAGATAAATGATTTCTAAATAACAGATATAGTTAAATAATAAGTTTCTTAATGTAATAATAGCAACAAAGAATGTGACTTGGCAACATAGCATTTACAATACACTGTGTATTACCTAATTTATTTACAATGTAGTATTAAATTTTTCTTTTTCCCCCCTCCTCAAGTCATCATCACTTTGCATGGCTGGTGTTCACGCAGGCGTTGTGTCAAATACTCTGGGTGGCCAAATTAATGTTGTAATCAGCAAAGGCATTCCGTACTATGAAGGCTCCCTGGCTAACAATGTCACCTCAAAAGTGTAAGTGTACCTCCTGTGTCCTCCTTCTCTTTAGCACCATAGATCTTGGTACTGTCTCATCCCAGGAGTAATTTCAGCTACAGGATCTACATGTTCCACAGACAGGTGCTGTTCTGTAAAGTTCTCACAATTCTCTTTTACTCTGATGCAATTGTTTTACCAGGTATTTTTTTTAACCTCTAGACCATAAAAATTACTTTTACAAGTTCTGCAAGGAGCTTTTATCTTCCAAAATGCGTAAATTCCTAATGGGCTGTGTAAAAATAATAATTTGTCCTGTTATTTTTTCATAATCTGTAATTTCAGGGTCTTTTTTTGTTATTTAGATACCATAATTTCTCTTCTATAAAAAGAGGGGAAATTTGATATCTAATGTGAATAATATTTTTCTCCTAAAGCTTCAAATTTTACAAGCTAGTGGACAGCGTTTTTTGTTGTTGTTGTTGCTTTTTTGTGTTTTTTTGTTTGTTTGTTTGTTTGTTTTTGTTTTTTTCCTTCATGTCATAGTAACGTGTGGGGGGATTTTCTTTGGGGGGGAGTAGGGGAAGAAGATGGGGGTGGGCAGGGAAAGTTTTCTTTTTTCTTTCTTCCAAAGCTGTCCTTTTAGTCCAGTCCGTAATTTAAGGGTTATGGTTCAGAAGAAATGTTTTTTTTTTTTTTTTTAACAAAACCTTGAGGCAAAAACAATCCAATAATAACTGTTTTATTTCCGTGCTGCTAGTGTTTGGTATCCAATAGACAAAGGTCACTTGCC
Source organism: Cygnus olor (assembly GCF_009769625.2). NCBI lineage: Eukaryota > Metazoa > Chordata > Aves > Anseriformes > Anatidae > Cygnus > Cygnus olor. Next base: position 93,848,369 of record NC_049169.1, on the reverse strand, counting down.
CTTGGTTGTCTCTACTAAATGAGAGCAACTACTGTTTGTCCTGAGAGGCCGGAGGTTAGGCTGGGGAGCTCAGTCATTGTGAGGAGTGGTCTGTGTGCATGTGTGGGCAGACTCACTGTGCGAAATGGTGAGATGAATGCTGACTAGTAAATAATGTGATTTTGATGGTTTTAGAAATACCAATAAGTTGAAGGTGGAAATTTCTGAGTTTGAATGCAAGTCGAAAAAAAGAAGTCCTTTTTTTTTTTCTTCATTCCACCTTTCTCCAAGATTGAAGTGTGAGAACTGTAGTGCAGTTTTAAACAGAGGAATTTGCAGAGCAGAGGTTGCATTACACTCAATGGATTGGGGTTTCCACTGTAGCTGCAAATGGATTTTTGCAAGAATATTGCACAAGAGAAAAGAGTGTAACTTGTAATTTTATCTCAGAAGTCCTAGGAATAGAAGTGATCAGATGATCAGAGGAGGTTGCCTTACTACGATAAGGTTAATGAAAAAAGGAAGCATTTTAATGAAACTTTTCCATTTTGCTGGGTAGATGCTTTGAAAACCTGTAAAACCAGTAGTATCTCTGGACAAGACTTCATTTGAAAACGGGTTTGTATTTAAAGCACTGCAACTTGGTGACAGAAGTGTTCCTTTCATCATGAAATACTTGTTTAGGCATATGTGTGTAGGTTTCAGTGGCAAGCAGTCAGACAAGAAAAATAAATTAAAGTCAGTTTGTGTCAATTTTCCTTACTTACCACAACAAAACATCTTTTTGTTCTCTGCAGGGGACCATTATCTACAAGTCTCTTCACATTTAAGACAAGTGGTAAGCATTATCACTTGTATTACATATTTATACTTTCATGTGAACTTTCTGTGTTATATTTCTTAATTTTATTCTGCGTAGTATTTTTACTGTCTTCCTCAGTAGTGTATATTTTTGAATTGTTTTACTAGCATGTTTTGATGATTAATCATCACTACATACAAATATGCAGTGCTGCATGTGTAAATAGAAGGATGCAGTATGTCGTGCTTCAGTCATTGTTTTATTCAGTTGCTTGTAGGCACGTACGTGTTTGTTGTGCTATGTTTATGCTCTCCTTATATATGTGTAAGACATTCTAAAACTGCTTTCTCAGTCCTACAGGGTGGTTGTCCTGCCAGTTTATACATAATTTTCTTTTCAAATATTTTCCTAGTAAAAGTCTTTCCTTAGTAAGCTTTACTTATCTGCAAAAAGAGGTTCTTCCGTGTTTCATTCCTTTACTATAATCTGGTTTAAAGTAACTTGACTCCTACACTTTAAGTGCACTGCTTAAAGTAGAATTTGGTACTTGTTAGTTGCTCTTTATTTATTCTTTTAGTACAGGAGCAAATAGATATCGACTAGCCACAAAGAAATTTAGCCAGGAATTTAGGTGTTTTTTTAGCCATCAGAAGAACATGGCATGGAAGGAAACAGCAGGAATGGTGACAAAAAATTTAACTAATTTCAAGGATGTGTTTGAGCTCAAGGTTAGGATTGTGATATGGCTTTCTACATTCATTGGTTTATTGTTATCACAATTAACATTGTGATACTGAGGTAGCTTGAAAACCAAGAAATTATGTAGGTGCAAAAAGGAGTGAGTAACCAAGTAGTCTCTTTCCCATTCCTGAACCAACCATGTGATGGACTTTTAAACCATGACAGCTCCCCACCAGTGCTTCTCTGCGAGTGCTCTGTGGGGGTGGTGACTGAGAGAATATCCACATTATTCTTGAGCAGGCATAAAACATTTAGTAACTAAAGATCAGAAATTTGGTTCCAGCATCACTGGAAGAAGGCAAAAGACTGTGTTTTTTTGGTAGAATTGTTACGGAATAAATTTAGATGTTAGTTTAATATTTGCCTGGCAATTGTTAAACTCCAAGCAAGTAAAATCATTGCATAACTTGGATTTTCACTCTGAATCTTCACCTTTTCCTTTGCTCAGGTTGCTATGGGACACTGGGGATGGAATCTGGGGTAATCCCTGATTCCCAGATCACAGCATCATCTATTCTCGAGTGGTCTGACCAAACAGGACAAATGAATACTTGGAAACCTGAAAATGCCAGACTGAAAAGGCACGGGCCTCCTTGGGCTGCTTTTGTCAGTGACGAACATCAGTGGTTGCAGATAGACTTGAATAAAGAAAAGAGAATAACAGGTAAGTGAGTCTGATGTGGCTTTTAAAATGCATTCAGAAGGTTTGGTTACTAACATCATTTTTTCAAGTGCTTAGTCTTGGATAAAATCCAGAAGATGTTTAATTACCATTACAAGTTCAGTTCCATATCCTAGTTTATGCACCAAAAAGCCTAGGATTGAACAAGTGGATTTCCATAGTAGAAAACACCTCTTCCGTCAGAATTTGTTTTAGTGTTTCCTGTGTTTTTACTGGATCCTTGATGCTTCCTTGCTGATTGTTTCCTTGGAGGCTCAAATCCATATCCAGTCAACTCAGTCCGCTGGTACCTCTGATGTGGGTGTACTGACTGATGTTTTTAAGTTTTCCCTGCTGCCCTCCACAGCCACAGTCAATCCAGCAGCGGAGATGGGAGCAGTTGCCGTGCTCCGTGTGATGAGCAGCAGGCAGAGCAAACTAGCTGGTAGCTTCCCCTTCCTGAAGGGGAATGTGGACCGCGAGTCAGGGTTGCTGGGCCCTCCTAGCAGAGCCCGTTGTGTTGTCCCCCAGCAAATGGACCAAACAATGCAGACTGATGCAGCCAGAGCCTGGGTTAGGCTCTGCTCCTTCACAGGGACTGCGGTGGACCTTCTGTCATGTTCTAGTCGCTGTGGTTCTTTGCAGAGGCAGCTGGATGTGCTGCTTGCCCAGTTCACTCTGGGTGGCCTCACGTTCTGGGAGCTGGGCAAACTTGTGGTTACCTGTTCCTGCTGATGGCAGTGTGGCCCATGCTGAGTAGTGAAGCCCTGAGGCACTCGCATTTTGGGGTTAACTTCAGGGATGGCCTGCTTGAAAATAAACCCAGCAATAGTGCAGCTATCATAGCTTCTGTGCTAATGTTAGCGTCTTCTATTTTGATTTAATTGTTCAGAGGCAATCACTGTTGTTAGTGGGCGTGCTTGCAATCTGACTAAAGTCCAAACTCAAGTTGCTGTAGGTCAAGCATGTTTTAGAATCCTGGGCTTTAAGACTATCCTGCGACATCTTGTTTTGATCACTTTGGGTTTGTCTCCTTCTCAAGTGCTTGAACTGGTCCCTGAACTCAGCTGCATACCCTGCTGTCAGCACCTGGGCTTCCTGCCATTAAACAATTTAAGTTTACCTTTGGAATCACCTCCTTGGGGACTATTTGGATTTTACATTACTCCTCTAATTCCTCTGCTAATAACCTTCCACGAAGGTGTTTTCTGTGTGAGTCTTTCTGCAGCTCTGAAGTGTCTGCTTTAGGGGGCTACAGTTTTTTCAGTGGTGCTTTTAGGTTGGCAGCACAAAAGCAAGGAAGAGAGGTGCTATCTTGGCACCTGCAGGCAGAAGTGGGCCGTGGTGAAACAAGCAGGCCGTTTTCACCAAAAAATGGGGACTAAGTGCTTAGGAAGGTTGTATCATGAGAATTAAAATTCAAAAGTAAGTAAAATGATGATGAAGTTCTAGGAGTTTCAGACCCTGACACATTGGAGAAACTTTTCTGAATGTAACGGGACCAGTGGAGATTCTAAGTATATAACTCTGGATTAAAAAGCTGATATACTTTTTTTTTTTTTTTTTAAACAAACTGGTAACAGTTTTTGTGTAACTGGGCACTTCTATTTTCACAGGTATTATAACTACTGGATCAACCTTAGCAGAGTACTACTATTATGTTTCAGCCTACAGAATTTTATACAGTGATGATGGACAAAAATGGACAGCATACAGAGAGCCCGGCATGGATAAAGATAAGGTAAAAAAAATACCACACATTTTCTAGATATGTTCTGTGGAGATTCACAATTGTAAATATGACCAATTTTGGTACAGTGAGGAAATGTTAAATAACTTTTTCAGTGTAATTTTTAATCATAAACAGCATCCATGCAGAAGGAAATCAGAAAATGTGCAGATATGTAGGGATTTGAAGTAGTGCTCTGAAATTCAGAGGTGATTTTATGACTGTTTGGGAATGGGAATATTCTGTACAAGTAAATTCCATTGCCAGTGGTAGGCTGCCTGGTACTGCGTCCCTTTCTGACTAACCAGATTTCTTTCAAAATACGTTGCTTTTTATGTTTGTTTGTATTGTTTTTCCCCCAAATCAGAGTTTAAATTCTCATCATCTTCTGGATACAGTATAAACGTTAGGGGTTGTATAATTTTCCTTCTTTTATAGCGCTTTTGTTGATCTTTTTGACCAAGAAGTTTCTTACTTGTGTAACAGAACAGTCTTTGCAGAGGGGAGGTATCTTGAAAGAATGAAATGGTATGTTTACATGGCAAATACTTACCACAAGGGAAAAAATGTCAGCAGTAAGATAGATAATACAAATAATTAATTTCTCAGTATTTAATGTAAATACAAGAAGATGAGAAGGTAGGGCAGGGCATTGTGCTACCTGTTCTTCCCAGTGGTTCAGATCAGATTTTCTTAAATCAGAGAATACTTGGAGAGCTGACTGGAACTAGGGTTTCTTCCTTTTTCTTAACATTCGTGGATGCAATTTACTTCCATAGGCCTGTTGTATTATGTAAATGTGGATACCTGGTAACTTTTTACGAAAAAAAAAAAAACAGTCTTAAGAAAGTTAGTTCTTAAGTGGTACTTTCTGGGATTTTCTGCTGGTTTTGTGGATTAAGAATGTTTCAGGGCAGGATGTAGCAACTTGTTTCACTTGTTAAAAGCGACCCTGACTCAGGGAGCTTGTCTACTTCAGGTTTGCCTCCAAATTCTGTTTCTTGTGGTTGTAAGGCCAAGGTCTTACAAGCAGCTGTCCGTAAGGAGTTATCCCTTCCTTCCTGCTCCCTGTGGACAGTCCCCAGCGCGAAGATTCAGCCGCCAGAGCATCCTGCGGGCCTAGAAAACGGCCTCACGTGCTCTGGCTGATGACAGGCAGCAGCATCTGCTGTTGTTAACAGTTCCTGAGTAGCTGCGTTGGCTGAGTCTCAGTCTGAGCTTCAGACCTCTGCCTGGAGAACCAGAAGGGATTCCAGGCGCTGAAATAAATGATGGTACCTTTCCTGCTGTGTTTCCAACCCTCATCCTGATGAAGTGACAGGTAAAAGGACCGTGTTTGTTAAATCGAGAGGTTTCTGAATACTGGACACAATCACAGTGGGGAAACTTACCTGAGCAGGGGTGGCTTTACTGTTGGGACTGGTCCATCTCCTTGAGCCTACACACGTGCTACTGTTAGTATGAAGTATTCAAGGCAAATAAATCCAGCGTCTTCTGTTTGATTTTTGAGTGCCCTCTTCTGGCTGTAAAATAAAACCTCAGCTAGCTGCCTAGATTTAGGCTACGTCTAGTTTATTTTCCTAGAAAACATTTACAGCTATTTATTGCCTTTTAATTGAGCTTGTTCTTTTCCTTGCAAGTTTGTGAAGTAAAGCAAAATGTGGAGCTTGAGATTACAGGTGATGGATCTTTTTTGCTCTTGTTATATCAGTAGGTACCATGTGTGAAGAACCGTACATATCCAAAATGCCAGCTGTGAAGGGAAATACTTAAATGACACAAAAAAGGATTGGTGTGGTTGATTTCTGAGGCTTCAGAATAGCAGGTTTTTCCTCTGTCGTCTGGCACAATCTCATTCAATACATCTTTGCTTTTGGACACAAACACATGCAGGTGTCTCCCTTTGATCCTTACACAACTGAACACCAGACAAATCAGGAGTCGCAATTCCCTGGCTTTTGAAAAATGGTTTAAACTCCTGAAGTTGTTTAGGAGACTAGGAGCTTTTCCAAGGCTTTCCTGTAGTCCTCTATGAAAATGGCTTCTCAAGGTGTATCAGTATTAAAGAAAAGCCTTCCTTAACATTTTTATCTACTTAAAAGGGGGGGGAGGGGTTAGAAAATGCTTGAAGTGGGGAGAAATGACAAGTTCCACTGTTGTAAAAGCACAGAGGCAAGCTGAGAGAGTCTGATAACAAATGGAATATGAAAGTGATTTTTTTCATCAAAAAAATGGTTTTTACTGAGCTCAGAGGCAAATTTTTGTGGGAAAAAATACTATGTATTGAGCTGCAGGCAAAGTTAAGTTACTGTCTTAACACTTGACATCAAAAAGTGTGACTGTAATGAAAGCATGGAGTAAAGAACTACTTTATTGCTACTCTTTCTTGAAGATAATAACCAGCACTAATGTTTCTGGTTGCCTTCGCTCTTATGTGCTCAGGCTCAGAAACGTGAAGTGAAGCTACTGTTTAGTGTCGGGCATCTACAGGAAATCAGAGGGACAGACACACAGACTTCTCTGATCTCTAACCCATGTGTGCTGCTATAGCAGCCTGACGCGGCGTGTGCCTTCTTTCTGTGGTAGGAACTGGCACAACACAGGGCAAACGAACACAGGGCTGTGTGCATCCCCTCAAAGATCCTCCTCTGTATTTTGCTTCTCACTTGCATCTTCACGAAAAAATAACTCTCTGGTGAGGTCTGTAGCTACGAGCCTGTCAGCATCATAATAATAATAAACTACCCTCGTTTATAAGTAAAGTAGCTGTTATACATTGGAACCCGGTCTTCTGTGTTCCTGGTCTTGCAATGTCTCATAGATTGTGACTACCTGGACACACAAACTGTGACTGCTTGGTGTTACTCCTGTATTTCCAGAACACCACCACAGATTTCCTTAGCATTTAATCTGCCTTCATTCATTACCAGTAAGTATATTTAGGTACAACAAGCGTGAATTCAGAGCACTTTTCAAAGCAGAAGTGTCACTGAGAGCCGTGTGCTTGCAAATCTGCCCTACTGGGGAAGAACAGACTGTAAGCTTCCAAGGCAAATAACCTTGTGTTTGCCTACCTAGATGTGGGCAACATGAAGGGGCTAGCAGTCGGTTTGGTAGTGTTGTTTGGATACAAAAAAAAAAAGAAAATGTTGGTTACTAAGTTGAGATGGAGAAAAAATACTACATCACAAACATGAAGTATTGTATTTAAATGAGCAACTCATTTTTAACAGAATTGACTTACTTATTTGATCAGTCAGTGCTTTCAAACACGATGACAATTGCTGACTATGTAAGGACAAACCAAAATTCTTACGCTTAAGTGGTAATAGTAATGGGACTTGCGTGTCTTTTGTGAGTGGGGATAGACATGTTATGTAGGTCATGAGGCTAAGGCATGAGTCCATTAAAGACTACTAAGGGATTGTTTTGGCTCTTGAATGGCTAGTGTCCTGGAATAATCCTTTTCTTTCAAACTGGTTGGGTATTGCAGTCATTTAACCCTACAATATCTATTTTTTGTATGAAGTATGAAACACCAACAAGCTGAATTGTTCAGAAGTAGCAAGATACTTTAACGTTTACGTAATAGTGTGAGAGAGCAGAAAAATCCTAACTCTCTATAACATTTATTTTTGGGGTTTGTGCTAGTAAGGTCTAATTCACTTCTTAATTACATCCAATGTGATTTGCAATATCCATATCAACACTTTAAGACATGACCTTGAACCAGTCCTCCAAAGAAACTGATGGACTGGGTCACTGGGTTGGCACATTTGGCCTGGCTGTTATATATTGTGTTAAGCAGCTTGGTGCAAAACCTGTTGGTGTCTAGAAGCTCATCAATGTGCTTACTCTGCATCATACATACGGTGACTCTTTGCTTACTGTTGGTAAATTTCAACCAGACAAAACAGTTTTGCATTGTCAAGCTGGCCAAGTTCTTTATATGCGAGCACCAGCAGTGAAGGACCAGCTTTAGCTCATTCTTTAGGCAATTTCTGCTCCTTTCTCTCCCATAAAATGGCTTCACGTGAGATTTTTGACAGATAAGATTTTGCTTTCCTAACATAAATCTTAACATAGTATTTTGCTTGGAGTTCAGTCCTTGTAGATAGCAGCCGCTAGAGGACAGTGTGACTACATACTGGACTTTCTTAATTCTTCCTAAGAAATGCCACAGCCATTCATAGGACAGGCCATGCTTAAACAACTACACAGTGTAAACTGTGTAGGCACTGGTAAATTCCTGGTTTCACAGTGTCACAACTGCTTGCTTTATTTGAAGAATAAATGACAATAGCAAGAAAGGCCTGAGTTAAAATTATTTTTCAGTGCCATAAAAATGCAAGATTTATTTAGCAATAGGCATTGCCTGGGTCCCATCAGTACCTTTATTTGAAGTAAGGCAAAGGCTGTAGCAGGTGTGTGTGTACCTGTGTGTGTGTGCACAACTAGCTTCTCTTCTGCATGGGACAGGGCAGGCAGCAGCACAGTTCTGAGGCTGAAATATTCTCAAGATTCTGCACTGCTTATTTTTGTTAAATGAAACATGAAAATTGGTTTTACTTCTGTAGTTGCTATTAGCTTGTATAACATAGTCTTTTTTTTTTTTATATTTTTCTTCTTTTCCAGGTATTTCAAGGGAACACTGAATTGTACCAGGAAGTTCGTAATAATTTCATCCCACCTATTATTGCACGATTTTTTAGGATTAACCCCTTAAAATGGCACCAGAAAATTGCAATGAAAGTAGAATTGCTAGGATGTCAGTTCAGTATAGGTAAGAACTGAAAACCCTTCGATTTTGCAAGACAAGCAGTGAAATGTGTCAGTAAAGTTTAACTTCTGGGCATATTTTCAATGAGAAAACAATACTGAGCTGAGCAATCCTTCTGTAACTGGTACTTCTGAGTTTCTTCCGAAGTTACTACACTTAGCCTGGAAAACAGCTCGTATCAGAGTAAACAAGGTGATTTAGAAAGTGTTTCAAAAGCCACCAGTCACTTGCTTTCCATGTTTCTGATTCTTGTCTTTTTCCTCATTATTTATCTTTTCTTGATACATTTAAAACTTGAAATGTGTAAAACTAGCCTTTCAAAACCCTCTTTTTACAAATACTTTTCTTTTAAAGTCCGCTCTCCTAAAATCACCATGCTGCCGCCACCACCACCACCACAGAACAATGACAAGAACGATGACTTCAGTGATGACTTCATTCACTCAGTGAAGACGTCGCTGCAGACCGATAAAACAACTTTCACACCTGAAATAAAAAACACCACAGTGACTCCAAGTGTAACCAAAGGTACCCATGCTTAAATAGTGAAGTGTTTGGGAACTGCTGACAGTACTTTGCTATATGTTGTGTGCTTTCTGAATTTAACTTTTCTTGACAATTTTCATATGCTATAGCAAACTATCAATCTTTTCGTTTTAATATTTACCAGTATATTAAAGATGCATGCAGAAACAAACCCAATATTCTAAGGAATGTAAATATTACATGTAAACTGAGTTCAGCTTTTAATTACTGAACCATTTTTTGTCCAAAGGAGAAGTTGCAACTTGGACTTCCCTTCAGAATTAGTCAGAAGTAACTGCTTTGTTATTTAATCTGGTAATTTCTCAGGACAAAAGACTTTTGCCATAGCTTGTCTTTTATGAAACAGTCATGTTGGCATGGAATTCAAAAACTATCTGGCATCCTCGTTGTTGTTTATCAAAGAAAATTGTCAGACAGAGAGCAAGGTCATTGCAAGTGTAGGCACTGGTGGAGTGTCCTTTGGATAGCAATGGGACGGGATGGTCTAATGTCACGTGAAGAGCCAGCATAGTCAAATAGTGATTAATTGCCAAGGTACTGTGGTATTTCCTTCTCATAGGAGGTTCAAACTTCAGTGGTTGTGTACTCCTGGGCTCTTTGTTAACAACACAATACGTTGTTCTAATAGAAAATCTTATTTATACTAGGTCAAAGCTGTTAATCTTGTTGTGAAAACTTTCAAAAATACTGTCTGTGCGTACATGTAGGAGAGATGTTAATTACTGTTTAAACTGTGAGAGCATCCAGTGGGGTAGCTTAGCTTAGCTGGGTGATGCAGTGGGCTAGATGTTATACATGACAACGACATGCTCTACCCAAGTAATTTTTAAAATAAGAACTGATTTATGAGAAACTCTTGTCTGACACCACTTAATTTAATGGCTTGCAGATGTGGCATTGGCAGCAGTTCTGGTTCCCGTGCTGGTGATGGTCTTCACTACTCTGATTCTTATCTTAGTCTGTGCGTGGCATTGGAGAAACCGGTAAATGAACGGGTTAATAAAAGTACTTTACATGAATGTAAGTCTGGTGTGTGGGAATGAAATAGTCTGCATGTATTGCCACGGGAACCACTTGGTGCACACTTCTGGAAGGGACTTTTTTCAGAACTGTGTTCTCTTTCTGAGAAATTGTTCATTTGAGTAGCCAGCACAGTGAAAAGCACTTCTTCTAAATATTTTCATTTTAAGTGCTTTTACTGAAAACTGATTTCTCAAGTAGCAGCAGACTGGTGCTTTTACTTTAAACTTGATGGCCAGCTACAGCCAAGGTGACGGTTGCTGAGCATTAATTCATCTTCTGGTAAGCAGAATAATAAAACACACTTTTTATTTTCTCACAGCAAGAAAAAAACAGAGGGCACGTATGATCTACCTTACTGGGACCGTGCAGGTAACAGAATGACTTTATGATATCATTTACTTAGCATTCTTGGTGTAAAGTGTTCTTCAAATTGCAGTAATGGACAATTTCCACTAGCAGAAACTTCTCTACTGCTGACTAGCACATATGGTAGGGATAGTGAACACAGAGCTTCCTTTCTGAACAGACTTAACTTTTCTGTTCTCTGAATTTTCTTCAGAAATGGAAAATATCTCCTGTTCAAGCTTAAAGCTGCAGTCTTTTTTTTTTTTTTTAGTAAACAAAGTGTAGAGTCTCTTAATTACAAGGAGAGAGGAAAAAATCATTTATGAGGAATGTTTATACATTTCATAGACATATTTCTGGTACTTCTTTTGTTCTGGAAAATACCTTTCATCTGGTTGTATGAGGTGTGTCAAATTTTATCATTCTTCGCTGTCCTATTAGCACGTGGGATTACTTGTATCTCCTTTTAGGCATCTTTTCTGTCTTTGCTGTCTGTGCCACATTAACTTAAGTTCAGACAGTTCCACCGCACAGCATGTGCTTTGCAAATGTCCTGAACACTGCTGTGGTGCAGCATAAAGAGCTGGTGCAGCAGTGGGTTTTTACTGTCTGTATGACTGTGCTTCCTTTTTCTGACCTTACGCTGAAAATTTCCACAGCTGTTTTTGTTCTCTGTCAGTTTAAGTGTAACCTTTATCCTTTAGACAAGAAACCTTTTAACAACCTTATTTTTATTTATTACATGTCAATTTCTGATAGGTTGCAGCATTGTTGCTTTAGCATGTTAGTCATAATATCCTGTATCTAAATGTTAATGATAGATGTGCTTATTTTTTTTCCCCACTTATTTAAATTTAAATGTTCAGTAGGTGGGTCTGTTTTAAAAAGGACATTGAAATTTGGCAAAATGCAGTATCAAAAAAAAATGTTGTTACACTTCTCTGTGGACCCTCTGTCTGCGCCCTCCCATGGGCTGCCTCATACAGCAGTTCTGCAGGTGCTAAGGACTGCAGTGGGAGCAGTCAGACAAGTTGATGGGATGACAGCAACGGTTTCACCGCTGAATCTTCAGGCTGCCATAAAACATTAAAGTATCCCATTAACATGGGATCATGCAAGTACTGATAATTGATTTGTTTGCCCACTACTGCAAAACAAAGACATGGTGTAAAACAGTGTAATACCTTAAACTACAGTACGGATGTATTTTTATTTTTATTTTCTTTAAATCCACACAAAGGGTGGTGGAAAGGAATGAAGCAGTTTCTCCCTACCAAATCAGCAGACCATGAAGAAACGCCTGTACGCTACAGCAGCAGTGAAATCAGTCGGCTAAGACCAAGAGAAGTCCCAGCAGTGTTACAGACAGAATCTGCAGGTACTTTTTTTGTTGTTTTATGGACTATGCGATATACAGAAAATGCCAAAAAATGCCAGGAATTTGGCTACGTTTAATGATTTTCTGGTTGCTTTGGGGAGAAGATGAGAAATGAGTAGTTCTGCTGGTAAATGCATTTCTTAAAATGCAGACCTTTTCAGCTCTGCTCTCAGAGTACTATAAATATATGTCTTAATTGACTGATGCTGTGATGTGTGTGGATAGACACTGCCCCAAGTTAATGCAGTAACTGAAAGCTGCTGTACTTGTTCTTGAATGTGTCTCTAGCCAAATTTACATGCATTGAAAATAATGTTACCACATTTTCTTTATGCACAAATCAGAAACGTGGCATTTGGTTTCCTATGCTGACAATACGACTTAAATCATCCTCTTCATCTGTAAAATGAGGAATTACTGATAACAGCATGTGCCCTTTACTTGTGAACCAGTCATTAGAGGAAGATGACTGCCTCTGCCTTTGGTTCTGTGCTTATGTGAGGGCAGAAATATGCAGACAAGCAGGAATTGCAGCTTCACAGCAGGCAGAATCAATTTTCTGTTTGGCTGCTTGTCTGGTTTTAACACAGCTAGCCAGTTTTCTCACCTCCAGCTTTTGTTATTCAGATTAGCTGTCAAACAAAACTATCTCAGCTGACCATGTGCAGGCTACCCCCCTCACAGGACAAACCCTCCACCCTAGGGACCACTTCTTATCCAAGGCCTGCCAGGATAATTTCATTTACTTTTAATTTTGCAGGGAAGCATGTTTCAGAGAACTTGGTTTTGAGCAGATTTACAACATGGGAAATTGTAGCTCACCAGGGAAGAAGTGTAAGCCTGAGAAATCAGGATGTTGTAAGCACAAGCTATGCTACAGCTTTATCCGTTGTGCAAAAATGACTTTTTTTTGTGAAAGCACCTAGTTGTGGTGGACAGAGACTGACCACTGGTTTGATCGAGGATAGTAATTTCTGTGATGCTGTTGACATTAATGTGTTGCTGCTCTAAGTGTATTTTTATTTTGTTTTGTTGGTGCTTGCACCACAGAGTATGCTCAGCCACTGGTAGGGGGCATTGTCGGCACGCTTCATCAGAGATCAACCTTTAAACCAGAAGAAGGGAAAGAAGCAAGCTACGCTGATTTGGACCCTTACAATTCACCGGTACAAGAAGTCTATCATGCTTACGCTGAACCACTACCTATAACTGGACCAGAGTACGCAACGCCAATAATCATGGATATGTCCAGTCACCCCAGCACTCCTCTTGGCGTTCCTTCCATTTCCACCTTTAAAGCAGCAGGGACCCAAGCTCCTCCGCCAGTGGGAACTTACAATAAACTCGTATCGAGGACAGACAGCGCATCACCAGCACAGGCGCTGTACGACACGCCCAAGGGGCAGCTGGGGCCAGGTGCTGCAGAGGACTTGGTATACCAGGTACCGCAGAGCGCGGCCCACTCCGCTGGGAGTAAGGAAGAACTAAGTTAGCTCATGTGTAAGGTAGGATGAAGGCAACTGTGGCTTGTTTTTAAAAGCCAGCTGACGATTTCATTTTTTAATCACACTGTTTTTATATTGTTAGTCTTAAGTAATACAATGTTGAACCAGAAGATGTGGCATTGAAGTCTGGGAAACCAGTAATTCTGCCTTTTCTTAAGCTGTATATATAATTACAGCTTGTCTCTTGCAAAAAACATGGACTTTTTTTTTTTAAACTACTGTACAATTGTCTGCCAGACATGAGAGAAGAATTCTTCAAGATTAGCTTCAGTAATTCATAGATGTGAATGATAAGTTGGGAGAAACAACTGTTTAAAGTACGAAAGCCAATAATTTCTTGCTAATGGTACTATTTCTGAGGGGGAAAAAAGCCCACAATCAAAACTCCTAACTTTCTAAAATCTATACGTAAGCGCTATAGCTCCTAAAATTAATTTTACCCTACAAAATGCATGTACAACCTTGGACTCTAAAAATAATATCAGGACTGATGGCAAAAATCCCATTAACTTCACAGCATAAAATAGTCTTGATAGTAAATTGTTATTTTGGCTTTTGTTCACAGGATTGCTTATTGCAACCTGTGTGTTCCTCAAATTTCTCATGATGATTGTTATCCTTCTAAAACTTGAGTCTGCTGCCTATACAATCCATCTTCTTTTCTGCCTCATCTCCTTAGGCCACTCACGCTTGTTCCCTTCTAGGGATATGGTAGGTACAGTCTAAGTTTTACAAGCAACTTACCTGACAACTGCTTTTGCGTGTTCCCTGCTCAGTGAAGGCTGCTCTGACTCGCGTCTGCCTTCGATTCAAACTTGTGCAAGAAGCTGCCAGGTGTTCGAGGTGACTTGAGTTCAGAGAGGTTCCCGCTCCCTCAAGTAGTATCTGTTGTTGTACGTTAAGATGTGAGCATATACAAAGAAAGATATGTATATACTTTTGTGAGTGCTTGAGAAAGCACACAAATACTCTAACGATGCATAGTTTGTGTTAATACATGCATTTAGCACATATGGTACATTTTAGCACAATTGGAAAACTTTGGCCCTAGGGCTTTTCTTATGATTGTTCTTAGTAGAAGTACAAAATATTCCAAAACCTTTGCCGAGAACAATTATTGTTCCAAAGAGTGTCAATTTTAGAAGCATTTAACTGAATTTGTATCTTTTTGAATGTTCCAGTTTTCTCTACTGCAGTCACTCTTCTACTTGAGATAACGTAGACTAGTTTTATCTAGGTAATCACAAGATGAAAACAACGTGGATGTCACTTTTTATCTTGTTAGAAACAAAGCACAGCTTTTTAACATAAACAAGTAGTAGGAAAAAAATCTTAAATAGCTTTAATTTCTATTGTAACAGCACTGTTGGGAGGATGCTGAATTAATTTATAAATGTGAAAATCCCTAGCCCAGTTTTATGGACTTTAATGGTTAGTGTTTGTTTCTGTGATATAATTCAAGTCAGCCTTGTTTACTGCCCATGGACTTTACACGGGGTGGAAAACATCCAAATCCAAACTAAAGTACTATTCAAGCCGACTGCCACCATGTGTTTGTTACCAGTATGGGATCCTGACTTAACACTTGAAATTTTTTTTTGCACAGAGGCTGTATATAACTCAGTAAACCAAATTTTTATGCTCTGCTACCTTAAAACCCAATTCTACATTTTTTTTGATCATGAGAATGATACATTTTTTTAAGATGTGGGAGTCTAAGCCTAAATCTGAATAGGCAAATAAGGTTGGTATGCAGGACCTAGTAATGAAAAAGGAAATTCCTGCATATAGGTTGGATTTTTTGATGTTACTGAAACATTCTATACTTGATAAAGCTAGTTTGCAATCTTTATAGTTTTGCTTAATCAGGTAAGTATGTGTTCTTACTCACCAGTAGCAATTATGACCGAAATTACCTGATTTTATTTGAAAGGTGCAGAAAGCTATGTTTGCACCAAGCTGTGACATACTTATTCCAGCCAAGTTAAGAAACATTTAAAGCTTTTAGGCTTAGAAAAAGAAATTCTGCCATAAAAATGACTGGATATGTTCAAGTCAATAAAATTAACACTCTTGGAAATCTGCATTTAATTTTTACTGTAGGCCAGATATGGTAAAACTGTGGGTGTACTGTAGGCTAAGATGGTGTAAGAATTAAAGAGTTTCTGTACAGGGAGTTATTTTCAAGCAACCAAATGCAGTTTCATTACCTGAGCAGCATCAGCTGTTGACTGGAATGGTTGCTTTAAGAATGGTATTAAGTTCCTTTTCTTAAAGAAATGGGTCTTGTGCTTTGCTCCCTGCTTTCAACTTTGATAATTTTATCTTCTAGGGCTAAGGTAAGTTTGAATATTGAACATTTGGGTTTAAGATGTATGCTATGAACTGTTAAACACTGATTCCCAAATGTAATTGCATGACACACCCAAGGTTAGCATTTTCCTGTGTGCAGTGCAAGCAGAGGTACATTTAATGGGTCTCTTTTTTACATGTGAAGACATATGGATATAAAATGTATTTCAATCTTGTTTGGCTTGAGTATTCTCCCAGAATGTATGTTCTTACCTCAGCATGTATTGTAGTTGCTCAGTATTTGTATATGTTGCTAGAAATTAGACTGTATAAATAGTGAGTTTTTTAATGTATGTTAAAAAGTATTTTAAATAAATTGTACATACGTATCATGCTCAGAATGTCTGTATTTGACAACCTACTTTCAATAACCTCTAGTTTGGAAACGCAAGGGTTATTTTTTTAGCTACCATACTACATCTGGGCCATTCCCTGCCTCCAGGAGTGACGTTATGCTGTTTCCTGGCAGTAGGTGTAGGTAGCAACCAGGCAGTGCAGGGAGGAATCTGTCCTCATCATGTCACCAACCATTAGAAGCAGTAAACTGACACTTACCAGACCTCTCCTCGTGGCGGAAATCTGCTGCTGGGACAAGCGGTATTTTGCAGGCAGGCTCTTCCCTAGAGTTAGCTGCTGGCAGAACGCTGGGACTGCGCTCCCCTCCGAAGACGAGCTGAGACACCCTGCAGGCAGCTGCCCTGTGTTAGTGCAAAGAGTCAGGCTCTGGTCCAGTGCAACCCGCTGCTTAGGGGCAGAGACAGTCCCTCAACACCACTCAGCAGACCACCCCCTCTGTACTAGCAGTCAGCCAGACCAACAAAAAAAACTGCTTTTGCTTTCAAAACTTGCCCATTCTTTACCTTAATTCTTGCACTACAGTTCCTATAATAAGGAAATCATAATTATTATTATTTTTTTTGCAAGTACAAGGTTAAAATTGGATCCTAAATAGCTTAGCTTAGTCCTGAGCTTGTCAAATTGAAATACTCCTTGCACCATTACCAGCAGACTACATCAAGCCTCCCTATGTGCACTGACCACCATTCTAGGAGGCCTGTTCTCAAACGGGACAGGTTAACTGTGTAAGGCAGAACACATGCTATTTCCTTAGATGTCTCTGCACCTTGTTAAATATACACTTTGTGGGAAAAACAACTTACCTGTAATAAAAGCTGATACTGCAGTTTGTGCTGTCTCAATTTCATGTTTAAGGTTTTCCACATCTTGGGTGAAGTGGAGGCAGGAAAAAAAATGGAAGCGGAAATGTATCTAGATTTCTGAAAATGTTTAAGAATTAGCAAACATCCTAGTACTGCATACCTTACTGTGCACGCAAGTCTGCTGAAATACTGGATCTTTTATTTTTTTGTTACTTTTCCACTAATGCTGGGAGGTAATAGCAAAAGCTCAGGAGAAGTGCTTAAGTTAAAAGGCAAAGTATTCCGTTCACTACACGAAAAGAGCATTAATTCTAGGGAAAAAAAAGTTCCTGAAAACTTAAAACCTTACATGTAAACAAAATTTGTCCATTAGCCCTAATAACACAGTGTTCACGTTTGTACTGTTGAGAACAAAACATACCTTACACTTGCAGTAAATCCATTTCCTCCTGCAGGGGGAGTGTCTCTGCAAGCTGAAGGAAACTCCTGTCACTCTACTGCACACTTCAACTTTCTTTTAGTAGTAAAAAAAACACACATTACTCAAAAATGTGTGATGCTGATCTGTGAGGAGAGTAGCAATAAGGAATTTTTAGTGTATGTTAAGTGACAATCCTGGGAAGGCCAGCTTGGTAAGTTGTCACCATCACACTTTTTCTTAGGCAGATCTTAAAACAGTTACTGATAATGCAATCAAATACACAATGGTTCACCTTTGAAATGCACAGCTATAAAATATTAGGAAATCACACAAATTCTCATCTGAAAAACTTGAGAAAATGGTGTTTGTTTTTAGCACACCACGTTGTTTTGCAAAAAGGGAAAGAAAACGCTGTTTTCACAGGTAATGACAGTACTGCACGTGAAATTGGAAGGATGACTTCTACCTGTATTCACATTTAAATGGCAGAAGCAACTTTCAAGTGCACTTCTGTCTGCATGCTGAAACTATTCAGAGTAACTACACAACTCTACGGTCAAAGCACAATGGAATTGCAATCTACCTAAGAACAAACTTGACAAGAAATAACAGTGCAATTCCTTTTGCTTTTTTACCTTTGTATGTGGTTTTAAGGAAGACAGGGTCCAAAACAGTCAGGATGCTATTGGAGAAGAAAGTCGAAGTGGAAACCTACAGTCAGGTTTCACACTAATACAATGCAGCAATACTATTCAGAGTGAACAGATCATGTAGAAAACCAAAGATTTCTTCAAGCAATAATTCTCTAATCTTGCAGCTTGCTTGCACTAGCGCACGTTTGTCAGACAGTTTATTTATGGCCTATTATAAAACCTTATGTCATTTCTTAAGTGCCTGCAGGTCACTCGCCTTGCTCCTGAACATGGTGCAACTTCACATGGTTGTAGCTCTTCCAAAGCAAGCTTTTGGTGACGAGATGAGTGCCAGAGACCATTCTGCTCAGGGAGGCTCTTCCATATTGGACATATCCTAGGACATGATTCTTTCTGAAACAAACAAACAAAAAATTGAGTTTTAACAGCAGAAGGAGAGAATCAATGTTTTGTGTATAAAACATCTAATATGCATCTAAAACAGTTGATAAAAATGCATGGATAATTGATCAAAGTATTTCTTAAGTAAGTCACAGAAATAGGTCTAATGCAAACCATTCTGAAGGTTTATTTTGAAACACATCAAAAGTAGATTCAAAGATACGTTCTATACTGCTTTACCTTCATAAATCCTGGTGGACTTTTTCTGCATTAAATAAATAAATAAATAAGAGCAATCTTGTTTCTGCAAAAATGGCTTTGTCAGGTCACTTTACCCATCTCTGAAATAGACCACATCGCTAATATGGGTAGCAGCTGTAAGCAGGATTTGGTAACAAAGTTAAAGCTCAAGTTGTAAATGACTGTAGTGATTTGTAAGCCTTTGTCTTAGTGTCTCACCTGGGAAGCGGGATGTCCAGCAGGCAGTGTGACTACCTGCTGCTGCTCTGGCATATCGGCAGCTCCATAGTTAGTAGCAACCCAGGTGCTGCACCTGGAAGCTGCTTTGGCCTCTCTTAAGTGCAGCAAACACCCAAGTGCTGAGGGAGGCGCTGACCTCACAGCCTGGTCACCAAAACAGCCTAACAGCACAGCGACATACACATTCAGGCAATCAGGATATAGGTTTCCTTTGCTCTCACAAAAAGTCCTCAGCTGTACTAAAAAATACCACCGATGAGCTGCTGAAATTTTTGCACCAATAATCACTTCATTTCACATTAAGGAAAAAAGCAACTTTCACCATCTTGTACAGCTTCTCACTCACTGTGAATTGCTTTCTTACCATTTCTACAAATTTTTGTATTTTCTTCCATTGTATCAGTAGGAGAGCCATTGCCTGCTGTACATACGAATATAGACTGCTGCCGTGCAGTAGGAAGCACTCCTTTGGGTTTCCACCCCCAAGCCATCCACTTTAAAAAGGAAAAAAGAAATAGCGTAAGAATGCTCTTTCAAGTTTGGCTGAAATTGGCCTTTGACTTCTGGCAAAGAAAGGGCAGAGCAAATAGTGCAGAAAGTCTCAACTTGTTCAAGAAAGGACAATACAAAGGATTAGAAAAAGATGTGTGGTCAGTCAAGTAGTTCCTTCAGTGCAAGCAAAGCATAAGGATGTAGCCCCTGCCAAGGCTTCTTACGAAGCTACTTGGTAAAGAAAGCAGGTGGAGGCAGAGAGAGGAAAAAAGCACAGCAGAAGATCTGTCACACACGCCGCACACACCGAGTCTGCATTAATAGTACTGAAAAGCCAGCTGCACTCCCTGACATGTCAACAACTGGAAAATCCTGCAGTCCTGATTGCCATGGAGGTTTGTAATATCAACATGGATGGCATAAAGGGTAAACCTTGTTCACCAGTTAAATGACATTCTTTAGCTGCCAAAGTCATGAGAAAGCTATCTGTTTTGCATTTCACGAAACAAAGAGACAAGGGAAAGAGTTTTTCATAGCAATGATTAGGAACAATTGAGGAATGGCTACAAAGAAAACAGAGCAGAGGGAATTTTAAACGATGAAGACCTTTAACACAGTATTTTTGTAGCTGTTTAAGATCAAAAGGCAGACAAGTTTCACACATACCTCTAAGAGGCCAATAAGGAAAGCAATTAAGAGCAGGGTGCAAACAAACCAAAAAGGCCAGCGGTATTTTATACTCCTTCATACTTCAAAGGGAGAGAAAGCAGAACCTCACTTTTAGCTGGAAAACTCAGTGCAAGTAGAAGACTTGTGAATTACTTCAAAACCAGATTGCTCAGTCACATAAAATGCACTACAAAGAAACTGACCAGAGAAAATAAGAAGGTCTTTCATGATTATCTACAGTTCAAATTCTACCATTGGTGGTTGAAAAGATCCCGTCAAGATCATTTGGTGCCTATAATGGCTAGTCAGGTACTTGGAATGGTAACTGTGCAAGGAAAGGTTTTTCTTACAAGAACAGGCTGTCACACAAAAACACCAAAACTAACAAATGGTGACTGTCTCACACTTCTCTGCCTGGGTTAAAATATCGATGTCATGCATTTGATTTAATGTTTTACCAGTTTCACTAAGTCTTGTTCCGGCTGTAGTTCATTCTAATAAACAGTATGGCTAACACAATCTATTTTATTTATTTACTTAGAAAAAGATGCCACCACATCAGGAGGTATCCTCTGGAAAGGGGAAGCAACTAAGCCTTCCCAGGAGGCGTGCAGCCTCCATGCTGCAGGGCGGGACAAGGCACAAGGAGAGGATCTCCGAAAGGGGCCCTGCAGTTCAGCCAGAGCCCACGCAGAGGAGCGGGTTGCTGACAGGCACCGCCACCATGCACAAGTGGTCGCCAGAGCATCCAACAGGCTGGAGAGTGCCAAACCCAGGCAGCATGGAAACCAAGCTGGAAACCAAGCTGACGCCTGAACCAAGCTGAAAACTACACTACAATAACACACAGGATTTATCATGTCTTTCTGTGTTTTGCCTTAGTCACTTTATTCTCTCCTTTTTCAGTTGCTCCAGGATTTTGAATTGAAAAGCCCTTCTGCTCTTTAGGGAGCTCATGGGAAGTGGAGGTGCAGGGAAATCCAACACAGAGCTCTACCCCATCACAAAGCTGCTCCAGAATTTGTGTAGTAATTGAGACTGAAACATATAATTTACATTCACTACAGTCTAGCATGTAATGATACCTTAAACGGAAGTGCAGAAAGACATGACAACAGTACCTGTCTTGAACTGCTATTTGACGTACTGTTCAATGTCATGACACAGCAGAGAAAATGTCTGGTTCAAGGGACCTTTGCTGAGGTTCACAATTTGCTTGTAGCTCCAGCTGTGAAGACAAAGTAGTATTCTGTATCAGATATAACAGCATTGTAAAAAACACACACAAATGTAAACTCATTTGGACATACGAAACAGGTATGACAGAATATATTCAGGACTCATTCAGGATTGCAATTGCAGAACAAAACCAAGAACATTCTCCAGGCACTGAGATAAAATACTGCAAACAAGCCTCTGCCTTTTTCTTCAGATTTTATGACAACAATTTTGGAACAAAAACTAAAATGGCGGAAAAAAATGAAATCCCAGAGGATGTCCCTAAGCTACCTATATTAAAAGGAAACTTAATCCAGCGTCTCTTTCTGTGCAAGATGACTGATCAATTGGAAGTAAAAACTTGTATTCCTCAGTGAAGCTCAAATGTTTCACAACTTTAAGAGGTTTCCCAGCCCCGGTTTCATGCAACAAGCATTAAACTGGTCCAAAAACTCACTGGTGTACAAAGGTAGCCAAAATGAGGTTCGTAGCTCTCAGCCCACATAACAGCATTTTAACTACAACCCTTGAAAGTCATCTTCCTTCAGGAAAGCGTGCAAAAAGACCTCATGTCACTATCCTCAAATAATTACACAGCATCCTGTCTTAAGTCGTAGCTGGTACAATAAACACTGTATAAATTGGCATGCACCACAAACAGTATGCAGCGTTCAGTTCTAGTAGGTAAATTGCACAACAGAAATATTTTAGAGATTCTTACAGTAATAATAATACATTAATTACTAGAGAAGAGCAGCCTTGCAAACACAAATCCTCCAGGAAAAGCACACGCAGAAAACAACGCTGCCCAGTATTTTTTTCTACCCAGTAGAGGAAGATGGAACCATGTACACGAAGAACTGTCTCCTACATAAAGCAAGCAAAAATGTTGATTATTAAACCAAACTTCTCTCATAAAACTACACTTCCACTGGCAGTATTCCCACTTAAAACAGTGGCAGATATTAAATTTGTCCACATTGAGAGACTGAAACATTTCATTATTCGTAATTCCAAAAGTTTTAATGATTTTTGCATCTGCATCAGATTTTAAACGCATACAGTAATGAATAGCCACATGATACTCAACACTAATAACGCTGCCTGCAAAAATGAGTTCCCAGTGAGTCAACTTCAAAGACCGCTCTAAATACAACTATATTAGTATTATCAAAACTTGTGCTTACTTCCAAATTTGACTTTTTATAAGGCATTTGTATGACTGAGTTAGCATTATATAATTCCAAAAATATTTTTTGCATAGGTCACGATACTTGCCTTCCCATAAATTCAAAGAAGATAACCTCCCTTAGCCTCAGCTGTAAATGATGTCACTGCTTTTTCATTTTCTGTAATGCCAACAGCACTTTGGACATCAAGAGATGCTAACATATGTTGGCATAGCTAATCTTTTTTCTTAATATATATTTGAGACACTTGTTTTCCTCTAAATGTCCACCCCCAATAACTTCTCTGATTTATCAGAGTCTGGAGGATAGGTGCATCGCAGTTCAAATGAGTAGGCCCAACTATACCATTTGAATTCTCCTTCATAAATAACCCGCAGCTTAAAAACTTTCTCTAGTGATGAATTATTTTGTTGATACAAAGAGAGGAGGGTATGAGGAAGCTGTTTTCCTGTGCGAACAATGCCGATTTATTTCACTTTGGGGATGTTTTTCTGAAAAATTATCTATTTCTGAAACATCAGTTTTCTGCAGGATCTTTGATGCGGGACTTTTCAGAGACAGCGGAATGACGCATGGAGTTCCAAAAACCTGTATGTTCAATTTAACACTATTTCAACAAGGTTGTTTTTTCCTTTTATTTTACATTGTAAGATGCAGTTGAGAAACTATTTTCAAAATCTGAAATTCAAACACAGATATTTTCAAAATATCTTAATTCAAAGAGCTAAAAAAATGCTTACCTGGTATTCCTTTTTGCACGTCTTCAGACTTTGATCACACAGAAGCTGAAATTGTTTGCATGTCTTCTCACCACAAAGCTTCACATAGAAGCAAATAGAAATTTAACATTAAAAAGCTAATCTTCTTTACCTTGTCATCTATAAACACATGCATGAAGAATGTATTTACAATACTTGCTTACCTAGACAGTTATATGTTATAAGTAGTTCTATTTCAAGATTGTGCTACAAAGTTCTGAAAAATAAAAACAAGCCCTTATTTTACATAACGTGAGGAAAAAGAACACCTGAAACAACATTTTTTCTGCACAAACCACTTATATAAAAATGCCACTGTCTTACTCATTTTTTTCCCTATACGTTTGCAAGCCAGTTTTGCCACAAACTCAAAGTTTATTTCTTCATAGCATTGACAACACCATGGAAACAAAACAAGCAGATTCTGTTACCAGCTACTTTGAGGCTGATTAGCAAACTAAGATCCTGATTTTATAATCTAAATATGTAATGGTGAATGCTTATAAAAATCCCTACTGAGTCAGACTTAAAAAAAATATTTTCCCATTTAAAGCTATAATTACCCATAATCAGAATTCAGTTGATTTTGGTTTCATATCAAATAAATGAGGTATTGTTCAGCTCAGAACATCATCATTTCTATTAAAAACCTTTTATACTTTTATTAATATTATTAAGATACATTAGTAGTACATCTTTTCAATAACAAAAGTATTTTCAGATGAAAGCTATATTCAAAAGGCCTTAAAAATAAGCGAATCAGACACTTCTTGGATTTTCTACTAAAAAAAGGAAAGAGCAAATGTCTGGCAAATGCCAGGATCAATCCAGCATTTTCCCCTCAGGCACTTCATTGACCAGTGAGGCTCACACATGGTACATTTGAATTGAGTTTGGAGGGAAGCATACATTTTTTAGCCTTACAAAACAAAACAATTTCCATGGCTCTTTTCTAGTGAACAATAAACGGTGCCCAAATATGCCTCATCCATATAAAGGTATCTGTAATAGCTAAAACAGATGCAGACATGTTGACTTAGTGACGCAAATCTCAACCTGGAAGATACCAGATTAGATGTGGTGCGTTGGTTGTGATCGCTTGGATGCGGTTACCACATTGTATCACCTTTTTGCCAGGCTTTCATTTCACTCCTTCCTAGCACATGGCCAGCACTGAAAACTGGTACTAAATTAGATGGATGCAGAAATGGTCAGTCTTATGCTACTCCTGTTACCCAGCACCACTTACGATTTGAGAGTCTCTGAGCTTGCAGCACAGTGGCCCTTTGTACATTAGGTCCAAACCAGCTGTTGTCTGGCCCGGCCGAAAGACACAAAAAGTTTTTTTTTTTTTTTTTAAATAAAAAATAGCAAGGCCGAAGCAGGGCTGACCCAACGCTGGGACCGCGCACAGTACCACGGGCTCCCGGTGGGACAATCGCGGGGGCTGGTACCCACGGACCCAGCGCTGGGCACACCAGAAGAGCTCACCCGCTGCCTCAGGCAAGGCGCAGCCCAACGTCCACTCACGTCTCCGCAACCGCCACCGCCCGCCCCCTAACATGGCGTCGGCTTCCTCCCGCCTCAGACAACGTTCCACGAGTGACCGTTGCCGCCGCGCGCCGCCAGCTTCTCGAGCCCCCATTGGCTACAACCTGCACCTGTCCTCCCGCCTGCCGCTCCCCTATTGGCTCTCCACCCCGCCGATCGGCGCAGGAGCCCGCCCCCCGGCCACCCGCACGGGTGGCGGCCCCGAGGAGCAAGCGGGAGCTCGGCAGACGGGCACCGCAGCTGCCAAACGTAGGGCTCTTCTGCTGACAGTACTGTTACATTTCTGTCCTATTAAAAATGGACACGGCCGCAGTATGGCGCAGTTTTGGACAAAGCCAGCATCAACCAACCACCTTTTCCTAGTAAAAGAGCAAGCGGTTTTACTCTTAGCACAATTAAGTCAGAAGAAGAAGTACTTAAACACAACAGGCTTCCCTTTTTCATTGACTTCTAGGGTAATCATGCTCAGCCCGCACGTATCCTCCTCATGCTAACTTATGAGTGAAGTTTGGCTGAGAAAACTTGCCAACATGTTGGTGGTATTTACAGTGGTAACATCTATGAAATCCGTAGGGTAAATGCAGAACAAAGGCCCCCTTACTTTTCCACTCAGGGAAAGCCTCCAGAAACAGCTCTGTAAAAACATGAAACTGGCCAAGTCCCCCCAGCCATATTGAATGCTCCAGCCCTGAGCAGCCCTTAAATCTCCTGCCGTGGGATGACATGCAGCTTAGGGAAAACAGGCTTCGTGAGCTTCACAGGTTGCTACTACTTGCCTTTCTCGATACTGTGCTATTTCAGTACCAGCATCAGGCAAACAAACTACGTGAAGCAGAAGTGACCCAGACAGAGTGAAGACAGCATTAAAAATACATGGCTCAGGCTGCCTCGTCACTTAAGAGCTACTGGTCCACTTCTTATAAAAGAAGCACAGCCTGGGATCCAAAGTAGAGACAACTCCATTACCTTTGGTACACTACTGAAACTTTAAAATTATATCCACCCCATAGGAAGGGAGTATTTTTTCATCAAGCAATTATTGAATCAAAGTCATTCCTGAAAATAATCAATCTTTCAGAACACTAGGAACACTTAAAGTTACACCTGACATATTTTTACCTCATTTCTTTCTACAACAGGATCGCTATCACCTCTTCAGTGTTTACAAGAATTCCTGACAAAACAGGTAAGTTTCAGGGCAAACCCCCGATTTTAAAAGGTAGTCTATTTACTTACATTTTGTGAGACATTCCATTGCATTTCAATCAAAATCCTGAAAAAGCCAAAAATGATGAAAGTGCCCAAAAGGCTTGTGCACCGTCTTCTAACTTTCTTACCTCCCTTTGAAAAGTAACTCTTGACCTTTTTAGTTAAGACTTGGCTTTCCGCTGGTTGCCTGAGGTGAAGTTATGAACTCAGAAATCCGAATGATAAATTCCTCAGGCTACAGCCTGAAAGTCATTGGCACAATTGCAGTTTATACATCTGTTAAGCAATTCTTGCATTTAATTCATTTTATCAGTAACAAAAATATGCAAAGATAAAATCTTATCCATAGCTTTACTTCTTAGCTCATCAACTTCATTCAGGATCAATGCCTTTTTTATGATTAACTGCAAAGCCAGAAATGACATGAGAAATGCATGAAGAAAGCTTGTCGAAATACTTTGTGATCATTGCTAGATCTCCTGAGACCCAGCAACTGTGATCTTATAACATGGAAATTTGCCTGTAAGTACTGGATTTTTTTTCCTTACCGAACATAGCAAAGAAAACCTCATGCAGTCTGCAGTCAGGACAGAGATGGCTGACACCAAAATTACACGTGAGCACAGGTGATGCTTGTCTGTCCTAAATTCTCATCTCCAGCCCTGGCTCATCATCATCAGAAGATAACAGTACGAAAGACCTTAGATACAGAAACCTAACTGCTTTATAGGCTGTCTAATTCTTGTAATGTTTGGCTGATTAGTCACTGATTATTCTTGCACTGTTCTTTACTTTTAGAGATTTTAATTTAAAGTAACAGTGTTGCAGTCAAAGTAACACACTGAGCACAGAACCAGGGTAAAAAAACAGTAAAAACCAAAGCAAGTTTCACAAAACTGACAGTACTCCAAAAGACGCTTTCTGTGTAAATTCCATTTGTAAATAAAATTGCAAAGACCTGAACTAAGACAGATCAGCAAAATGTAATGAGTTAACAAAAGCATTCATGCCACACTTGATTTGTCCATGGACTGCTGTTCTTACAACCATACATCATTTTATCAGCCTCCACAATAAACTGCACGCTGCTAAGTCACATAGCACTGCCCTGGTGCTCTTCACACTCCCTTACCTTCCCCACCTTTCTGTAATTTATCTCTGCATGCAACTCAGACCACCAGCTAGGTCCGATGCATGGCGGGCCATGAAGAGGTCCTGACAGCACACACTGATTTCAGCACAACACCCCGGAGGGGTCCCAAACGCCGCTCGGACGGCCCACACTTGGATGGCACAGGCCAGTGAAAGCCAGCCCATGCAGGAACTGTACCCTCGTTACACCACTTGAGACACATTTTGCCACCCACCAGGATGAAGCACCACCAGCATCAAGTGCTAAATCATGGCTTCCACTGGCACTGGGGGACACAGCGCTGCTGTCCCCTGCCGCTGTGACAGATTCCTTGGCACACCCGCCGAGGGGCGGGGTGTTATGAGCTGCAGATGTTATTATTGTCCTGAGCTGTTGTGAAGTCTCTCTCTGCACTGTCTAATAAAAATAAAATAATAGCTGCCATGTTGTACCTCAGAGGCAGTGACAGCAGCTTTGTGCATGTCCCCCAAATGTTAACTTGTTATGACAACTGGGGCTATGCGCAGGGTTAGACACTACTTCCCTCCCTTCTCCTTTTAACCACCCTGTTTTTCTTGACACATTTCTTCTTACAGTGTGTTCAGGTTCACGGTTGCTAAGAATACAGTCTGTCTAAAGCCCAGAGATTCATATAAGCAATCTGAGAAACCTCAAGAACTTTTAAACTAATCTTCAACACTGAATCCCCTGGTGTTATAACTGGGTTAGCAGAGCTGTTAATGGAACATTTTCTCATGATGCATAGAAATCATGTTGGAAAAAAGGCAGATAACTTGGGATAGCTGCATCTGACACAGTAGAAAACCTCATTTTTTTTACAAGTTGTTTTTTAGTTGTTTCAGTTTGGAAGGGATCATTTCAGGCACTTTAACACAGATACAATGGCTGCAATTGCACGGGAGTGTAACTGAATGACCATTTTTTGATCCGTACCAAATCATTTCAACTAGTTTCTTGTGAACTACTAATTCTGAAGGAAACATACAACAACAAAACAAGGTGTTTCCAAAATGAACCATACTTCCCCTGGACCCACAGCTACTAAGGGAGACAGGTGTTTAATTCAGAAGCTCAGCCAGCTCCTGCCCCCAGACTCTCTCGCACCTTGGTCACCCTGCCAATGAGCCCTGGACCTGGCTGCCATTTCGAACACTGCCATTTCCAAAACACAGCCCTGCAGTAGGAAGCCTGAAAGTCTAATCCTGGGCCCAAGAGAGACTTTACAGTTATACAGTTCCTCCCACCTAACAGTAACGGAGAAAGAGCCACCTGCAATCCTCTCCCAAAGATACTTCTACTCAAAATCTCTTCTTGTGTTCAGTAGAGGCTGTAGGTCCACCACATCTAATAGGAGCCAGAAAAAGACAAGGGTATCTGGCAACTTTTGCTTTTTGGTGATTCCCAACTGGTATGCAACTTGCAAGGCAATTACTATTTGATATCGTTTAATGTTGCCTCTACTTGCACTGGACCACAAACAGCCCTATTGTCGTTTTCCTCTCCTAGCTGGCCATATGGGGAAAGAGAGAAAAATTTCTCATGCGCTCATGAAATGTAAGCAAAAGCCAAACAAGCCCCACTCTCCCTTTGCTTGGCTTCCCATAGCCTGGGGAGAGAGTAGGACACAGAGCAAACAAAAACTGCTCAACAACCCCTCCCTTGCAAACAGGCCACCAAGGCAAAGGCAGCTGCCCAAGGCACTCCCAGCGCATAAGAAAATTGTTCTTGGAATTGTAGGGAATAATGCAATTAGAGAAAACTGAGTCAAAACACCTTATCTCAAAAACTAAGTGCTGTACTTCAGAGTGCCCGTACCATCCACTGAAAACCAGTAAGTTTTGTTTACTTAACTTGACTGCTCCCCAAAGGTATGTGGGGTTTATAGATCACATCAGGACACACTATCCTATAGCATCTCAGCCAAATTTCTTTGCCTCCTATCCAAGAGCAAATAAAGTACTTTACCCCTTCCACCATTCTTCCTCCTTGTGAAAGCACAGTTTTCTTTTCAAACCAGCTTTCTCCATACTTCACACCATACTGCTCTCAAACAAGGAGGACAGCACCTTCTTATAATGTGAAGCAAGTGCTTTCTCTTATTTCTGATGTAAACTCAAATCCGAACATTATCAAAATTTTCCAAGCCCTCCCTTTCCTGAAGTGTTCTCCTGGAATTTACTCTGGTATTAGTTTGATTTCTTAGAAAAAGGAAATGGGTTTTAACACTGTAATGCATCATTAAAATACATGGTGCTCCATCCACATACTATTATTAATATCATAATGCAACACAGCTGTTTATATAAAACAGATTCAGCATGTAACTAATTTTTCCAGATTCTATAGGTCTGTGATCATGCTAATCTGTTTCACATGAAGGGCTCATCCCTTAGTTTTTTAGACGAGATAAACAAATCTCTATGTTTAGACAGAAACAAACAAAACAAAAAACAAACAAACAAAAAAAACAAGCAAGACAGACAGATACTGGATGTATGTGTAAAGCCTGAAAATAATTGTAAATTTGTAATTGTAATTGTAAAGCCTGAAAAAGACTTGGAAAAATTCTGTAACTGAAGGGCTACTGAAATATCCTATAATTCCTGCTTCAGTTTTATGTCTCTGTATATAGATGTAGATATATATACCATTAATGAAATTGAACCCTAAAGGGAGCTGGCAACCAAAAGCAGCACAACAGTTTTTGACATTAAAATACAGCTCTCTCTTATGCCGCTCTGTAATTTAGAAATGAGATTTAAATTGCATATAAGGTTTTCAAAATAGGGATCTTTCTACCTCCAGATATTTTTTGCCACTGCTAAAACTCAACTACGGAACATCAGATGATAAAATTCTCCTATGTGTGTCATCTTCACAATATCAAATTTTATATATATATATATATATATATAAATATAAAACAGCAACAACAACAAACCACAGACCAAAAACAAAACAAAAACAAACTAACAAAAACAAACAAAAAAAAACAGGGACCTACCTGTTTGCACTTACCAGGTGCTGCTCTTAAGTTGACTCAGCAATCTTAAACCAGGATATCTTTGTACCAAATCCACAAGTTTACGTACATTATCTTATATAAAAAGGCCTATTTAGTATTGGTGGAAGTATGCTTTATAGATAAACTTATTAAAAGTCACTTTTTGAAGAATTTTATCAGCACTTATTTTTTTCTTTTTGCCTTTACTCAATGCATATAATATTAATTTATAAAATCAAATGTGCAAGGCAAAAGTAGCTCTGTGCCAAAGGCACAGCATGGTTATGATGCTCCAGGTACTTTAAAACTAAGTTACACTTCAACAAAACTACATCTCTGGTCCCTTCATACCTCTGCTCTACAAATCTATTTTCCCTGATCAAATTTGATCTAATAATCAATAGCCAGAATAAATTAATTCAAACATTGGATTTTTGTCTGAAATCATGCTTTCTGCTGCTATCGGCCGCTTATGACAGAAGGGGATTATCCCCTGATCCATGCCACAATAAGAACGCACCAAGGATGGCTTTTACTATCCAGTTGTTAGGGCACTACTCCAGTCAGGAATCTCACTTCTGTTTCAGCCCCTGCAGAAGAAGTAAGGCAGAGGCAGCATAAAACAACAATTTCAATAAACATTTCATATAGGTAGAGGACTACATCTACAAAATTATCCTGAAAAGGCAAGTGCTGGTACAAGGGGCAGACCAACAGCAGAGCTGTAGCACTGGCACAAAAAGCAGCGTAAGGAGGTTGCTAAAACTTTATTTTCCATCCTTTTTTTGAGCAAGGCAGGTTCTGTCCAAATACATCTGCTGTGAGTACTTCATCAAAACTGCCATCCCTACTGTTCTGGAGTAGGCAGCACTATCCGAAATGACAAGACAGACACTGCAGAGCTGTTCAGAGTTAACAACAGTAACTTCCTGAGCTCAAGTAGCAGCTTCCAATGACTCTGTTCAGAGGGTACAAGAAAGATTGAAGACGTGTTCAAAGTTGTGGTAAGATGAAAAAGAACTTTTATTTTCATAAATGAAGACTTAGATAACTTCCGGAATAACAGACAGAGGAAGATTTGTTTGAAGACAGGTTTTCCCTGTGGAGGAGTTTGAAGACATTGCACATTTCAAGAGATGAGCCAGGTTCCTGCACAAACCTCTGGGAGATAAAGGACATACTGTGAATGCTGCTTGCTAGACTGTGTTTTCTAAATATTTTTTTTTCTCGTAGACACTGACTTACTGAAATACATACCTCATTATTCAGTCTCCTTTTACTAACATTTTTACCAGATATTCCACAAAGAAATAACATCAATGGCAATTGTGCTGTGACTTAAACACCCAGATGATATATCATTTCCTGAAAGCCAGTTTCTCAGAGCACTTAAAAAAAATGAAAGAAAAAAAAAGAGAGAACGGGGGAAAAAAAAAAGGAAAAAAAAAAGAGTCCTGTGGTCTGTTTGGAGCCAGAAATCCTGAGTTCAGCTTTGGCAGCAGCTCCCATCAGGGCCTTCCAGAAGGAAGGCATGGGATTCAATTTTCAAAAGCATTTAGAAGGTTTAGGAGCAAGTCTCATTGTTAGAAGTGATTTAGACTAATGAGCTTAAGCATTGTTAAATATACTGCTTCATGCCCTGTCTCGTCCGGTCCATGAGGGATAGTTTTCACCCACAGCCCCTGGCAGGTTCAGATGCAATGGTTTGAAATACTGGAACCCTGTTTTCACAGCTTGCTGATGGAGGTGACTGGCCCTGACCAGGAAGAGAGGAAGCAGACACATGCATTAGCCCAGAACGTCAACATAAAACATTGATGGAGCAAGCTTGTACCAACAGGCCAGGTTATGATCTTGAGCAGCATCACTTTCCACTGCTCATGTCTCAATTATGAAGCACAGATTAAAGGAAACGGTACCTTCTGTTGCTGCAAATAGATTCACACCAGAGGCCATCTGTCAAAGGTCGTAAGATCCTAAGTGCCTGATACATTTTTAAAGGCAGACTTGGACAGTGTCACACAGCTTCCCTATGCCACATTCCCTTCTCTTGCTCTAGTATGTGTTTTCTTTCTTGTTTTAGTGTTGGTTTTTTTTGGGTGGGGTGGGGGGTGGAGTGAGGCACACAGAATACTTATCAAAGAAATTCATTGAGTATGTTTTATTCCATTTCCACTTCTGCAACAGAGAAATTATTTTTAAAAATTCATACATGCCATAGTATACTTGATCCAAATTTTTCAGCATTGTTCCTACATTTTGCAAGAGACTGGAAAATGCTTCTAAGTGTTTCAAATATGAAACATGAAAATTGATAATAGTCTATTAACTGGCTGCAGCATTCATTTTCTGAAAATAAAGTTGTCGGACTTTCTAATGCTTTATGTTTATTATGAGTCTCTGCACCACCGAAATGAGGGCTTGAATGGGGAACAGACATTTCATGTCACTTAGAGAGTCAGTGTGCACTTTTGCACAGAAGGGTAAGTTAGATAGGTTTGGGTGTGTGGCTTATTGGTAACATTATCTAGATGCTTCTGCTAAAATGTTAGCATTGAAGGAGCTTTTAATTTAAACTTTCTATTAAATCGTAATGCCCTCTGTCTAGCTCTGCAAGCTAGTCTTGGTATCCAGATAAAACCAACCAAGAGGGTTTAAACACACTCCATACTCCTAAAAAATGGCCTGTATTCAATTATGAATCAAGTATTAAACTGTGATGAATATACCACACTAATATGCAAATAAATTGTCTGCTTTTTCAGGATAGCTGAAAAAGCTGTATAAAACGTGAGCCAAGCCATTCAGCCCATGCATACAACCAACAAACAGACTTTACCATCAAGTTCTACCTGCTCAAGCTTTCTGTTGGATCAAGACCTCACTTTTTTACCAATCCAAGCTCCAATTAAACTAATAGAAATATTGTATCAATCAAAGGCTGGAAAAGGAAAATGGACCCAGAGTTCTGGCCAAACATTAGTACCATACAGTTTCTCTCCCATTGAATTTTAGACCATGATGGTATCTCCCGTTTGAAACTCAGTTCACTACCAGTTTCCTAAGAAACAAACTTAGGAGCACACATGCATTAATAATAATGCAGCCTCATATAAGTTTGGTTTTGGATGACAGAAGGGCACTGCCCCTCAATTTGCTTACATACACCAAACCTGCTACAGAAACCGATCTAGAGCTTAGGGGAAAGAATGAAAGGCCTGTGCTGCCTGTTCATTCACAGCAAACCTTTGCCATTGTTTATAAATCCAGGATACCATATTACTTCTGAAAGTATGTTTTCTTTTTTCTGAGCTTTAAGTGGATGGCAGTTATGATAAAACCTGTCAGGGTTGCTGCTGTGCCACAAACCACATAGGCAATTCCCAGGAAGGGGTTACTTCCTCCGCTCCATACCATGGTTGAAAGAATCACATACTTCTTCCCCTTGAATTTGGTTACAGGGAAATCTGACAAGGATGTTAAGGTTTCACTCAAAGTTTACATATCTCCAGCTGGAGAAAATGTAGTGCTCAAAATCCTTTCCAACGCATAAAGAAGCTGGAGATCTGTACTTACTGTAAAAATTTCTTTAAATGACCTGTGAAGTCTCTGCTATTCTTAGCGCCCCCCCCCCAAAAAAAAAAGACAAAACGGTAGCAGCTTTCAGCTATTTTAGATAGTCTCCATGTAATTCTGGAAATACTGGGATTTTTTTATTATAAATTTCAGATTCATACTTTTGTAACTGCTACTGAACTAACTTGATAAGACCCATAGTATTTTTAAGCAGCAGAAGAAACTTACTTGAAAAGAAGCCTCTTGGGAAGCTTACCATGATGATACTCCACATATTACTGATGAAAAGTGCTCACCTTTATTTAATGCATTGTCTACCCAGAATATTTTATGTTTTTACCTTTTCTCTCTCTACATGGAGCCTTTCAGAACACAACTATGCTACAACATTTAAAATCACAGCTGTATTAGCTGAGTGGGTAAAAATTTACAGCCATCTTGATGTAATTCCTGCTGACAAAATGAGGGCTTTAGTCAGCAAAGTTCACGCTGTTCGTTGTGAGATTGCATTTTCACTGGCACAAAAATTCCCATCAGCCCATGGCTCAAATCTGCCAGAGGACTCTGCTGACACAGGCATCCTGTACAGCTTCCAGTGGCAAGGATACCTCTGTCATTTCTTGCGCCCCAGTAGGGGTGTCTACACATCTGAGGAGGCCAATATTAAATATTTCAGCTAAATCAACATCTTCAGCTGTCTCTTCAGGTTCCCATCCATCAGTTTTTCCCCTCATGTAAAACCTAGTACTGCCACGTTCTGCCTTGCAGAAGTCAAATCCAAAGCTCTTTGCTGCCATTTGAGTAACATGTCTTAACTCCGCCTGCACAGGCTAGAGACAATCTACTTGTAGCATCTTGTCACCCTTACAGCTAGGTCTCTTCATGTTGACTTGGTCTGGGGTGTTTGGCTTGTTCTTTTTTCTTTCCATTTTACTATATAAATCCAATCCCCTTCCATCTCATTGCAACCATTTAACAGTTAAAGATTGTCTTGGATAATATGAAAGGATACTATAGGAGATATGGAAAGTGTAATCCCCTGCTGGGAGGCCATCAGCAAAATGTCTTTTCCGGCTGATACGACGGTAAAGATTTCTGAATGTAGCAAAGGCTGACACTCGCATCCAGATAATGAAGTCATCATTTATATAACCATTATTCCTCTCATCTTCCTCATCTAACAAATATACTGGTTTCTGCCAGTAAGGAGGTCTTGCTGTCCCTGGTGAAAAAAGAAAAAAAACAGGAAAGACGTACTGTCCGTATAAACAGGGGTCGGTTTACTAACTTCTGGGCCTACTCATAACTAACACAGAACGCAAGATATGGAAGAAACGCAAGACTCTGTCTGTTATTGCAAAATTATATATGCTTGGTAACACTCCGCATGCTTGGTTCTCCACTCACCTCAACCATGAATGAACAGAGATTAACAGTATGCATTAGAAGCCACAAGTATAGGAAAAACAAAGTGAATTGCAGAAACGAATGTACTGATACTGTTTCTTCTGGCTTCTCATCTCTTCAGCAGGGAATGTACCCTCTCTAATTAGGACTTCACCTTCATTTTTATACATTAGTTTATTCCTGTACAACCAGAAAGGCACCTTTTTGCACTTTAATGGCATAGCCTATGATATTTAGAATCTATCATATGAAAACTACTTAGATAATTAACTCTGAGGCAGGGAGAAGTTTCTTGCATATTGCATCCAGCACAGCAATGCCCTGATCCAAAATACAGTGCTTTTAGTCACTCTTCAATATGGATTAATCATAATGAGGAAACAGACCTAGAAAACAATTGTTTGAAATAACTACTGAAGATGGCAGTCTCACTTGGCTCACAATTGCCTAAGAATCTTCATAGGTATGAAGAAGGAGACATGGGATATGCAATTCTCCTTTCTAGATATTTTCAACAGAAAATAGAGACTGCATCCTTGCTTTTTCTGGACAGATTAAATGTTGCAAGAAAAAATAAAGCAAGCAATATTTTGGCTAAATCTGTCTTCTACTCTCATTCACTTTTTAAAGCTGCTTCTTCTTCCATGTATTTTTCCCAAAGACATTTCCCTTTTCAGAATGGGAAAGCTCTGCACACAGGGAGGGAAGCCACTGAAAAATAAGGAATGCCAGTAGAATCATTCTTACCTGCAAACGCAGAAGAGAGATTGTGTGATTGTGGATTGCGAAATTTCACATTTTTATCTGTCCACCAACTGTTTCCAGTCTTCAGCAGTGGTACTTGAATAACAGATGAGTTAAAATTGTAAAAAAGATCAATAGTATCTGTAGGGAATACCAAAGGCAATGCATATGAGTAAAAGACAGTCATTCTAATGTCTAACATGACTAGCAAAAGTAACATGCACCTTTCAAGTGAATAGAAAAAAAAATCCTTAGAAAGATTTTATCATGCTGGTGTATGGAGTACTGTATACCCCATAAGAAGAACTAAGCTGCCAGAGCCTTAGAACTTCTGGAGTTTTAAAGACTGAGCATACTCCTACAAACAATCTGACTGAGTCTCTGTGTAAAAATATGCATGACTATCTTGTGTCCATCAACTCTATGACTAACTTCTTCACAAATCACTTCTGGAACTCTCTAGGTTGCTACAGAAGTTACACTCCTAGCTACCTTTCCCTAGAATTTCTTTACCAGTTGTCCTAAACTGATTGTTTTGCTATATATAACTTGTTTTCAGCAAACAGTAGAAGTGAAAGCACAGTCAAGGGAACTGATGAATCTTTGGAGAAAATATTGCTTTAGTTTTATGCTAATTAGAGGCCTTGTTTACGAACTTGGCCACAAACACTCCTTTAATCAGAAAACATTTAGTTAAAATTGTGCTTACCCTTGTCATCCTTGGCATTGTCATCCTGGGCAAAAAGCACTTGTCTTTTCCATTATATTATCCTACTTGGATTAGTTTAACGTAAGGCAAAAATATTTCAGGTTTCATTAACATCTATGTAAACACCTAGGCAGCCAACGTGATGACTGGCAGGAGAGGTTAGATGGTATAGATGGGGAGGGGCTGCATTTTAGGAAACATGATGAACACAATGGCATGCACACTGATGAAAACATACTTTTAAAAAATCCTATTACTAAAACTATGTTCACTTGGCTCTTTAAAGCAGGTCAGATACACTCTTCTTGCGTAAATGATCATAGTGTGCTCCACTATATTCTCCATCTACTTGTCATTGGTTTACTAGCAGGAGTTGCAATTCTCTGAGCTCTGTCTGCTTAACTGCTCCGTTATTAGCAGACAAATAGCTAAACTGTCAGAAGCACCCTCTTTCACAGCAAAGGGATAAAAATGAGCAACCAGAGTGAGCATTCAAACTTCACCAGCTTCCCCCACATCACCAGCAACTGGAACATTCCATCACACTTTGCACTAAGGACTGATGCAAAGGCAGACACTTGAAGATTTACCCTCAGCATTTTTTATCCCTAATTCTCTGCAGGAGAATTCTATCCTGCTAACGAGGGCTCCAGAACAGCACAGGCTGCATGGAGGTAGCTCTGCTGGCCTAGGTCTCAGCCCAGTCCACTAGATCAGATTTCCAGAGGAGCAGGTGTGTGCACAGGTGAAAATCAAATGGATCTAGAAGCTATTGCAGCTGCCCTTCACAAGCCCTCTGGTGGGGGTGGCTCAGTTACTTTAAGTATCACTGCTGCATTGCCAAAAACTGCTGGGTGGAACAGGTTAAAAAGGGGTGAGAGGGGAAGGAAAAGGATGGGGTAGGGGAACAAAACCTGTAGAAGTTCTTTTCTTCTTTCCTTCCAAAGAAATCCATTCTGAAATCTGCCAATGTTCATGGCTAGGCGCCCTCTTCTAGATTTTAGCCTTCATGTACTGAGAGGCAGATTATGTCCTCCGGGTAGCCATACAGAAGATCAAACCCAGGATCAAATCAATTCATGTAAGACTATGGATGCTTCCAGCATTCAAAGAACAAAACACAAACATACAGATCCAAAGGTCCAAACCAGTGTCAAGAACTTGTTAGCTCTTTTTAAGCACACCACTGTGGGAAGGTAGAATTTGAGTTCTCCCATTATTTCACAAAATCCTTGATTCTGTGATTATTGTACCAGAATGGATTTTTTAGCAAGAAAGTACACTAAATCTATTATGTATATCATTGTTCCCTGTTTCACCAAGACTCAATTCCTGAGTCCTGTTGCAGAATCACACTGAGGAATAAAAAATCTTCCTCAGTTTGAAGATGAGAGGAAAGTTACTGAACAAAAGGAAGCAGAGCTCTGTATTCACCACAGCAGCAATGACATACAAATCCTTTTGTGGGAGAAGGACAGAGATCTTGCAATACCAGGACTCAGCTGGATTGGGGTAACAAATCATAGTTTCAAGTGGAAATTAGTAAGATGCACATGGAAGGTACTTACCATTGAACATGCTGTTGGCAATAGCACCGCACGGAGCCATCGGTGTTCCATTTTTGTAAGTGGTGAAGGGCGCGCAGTAGCTCCTCTGAACCTGCATTCAAGGTCACAGAACAATCAGGCAAAGAACCTATAGGGTTTTGTTTTGGTTTGCTGGTGTTAATGTCCTCCTCTCACAACTTCTTCTGAAAAGCTACTGAATAATTAAGTCTAGTACCTTTTGGTCACATTAAAGAGACATCCAAATGAATAGGTCTGTAGTTGAGGAACACATGCCGTATCTCAGTATGCAAACTTTAGGCCTTCACCAAGTTCTATTGCAACCTTGCAACCTCTAGACTACAAAACTCATTTGGTGATCTGCAGTTGTAATATAGCTACAACTTAATATGTTCCAGTGTGCAGCCCTGACTTACCCTGGAACATCTTATTTTTCTGTTTTTATTTTTGACCTGCATTGCTTCAGGAATGTAGAACAGCAGATATAGTTAGCCACATTACTTCAGTGTGGCCAAATCTTGATGTATGAAAGCACAGCATGAAAAACAAAAACCCACCTTCAAATTTGTCACCTCTCACCTATCCCAATTCACAACAAACTCTAAGTCTTAGCACAGAAACATTTTCAAACAGCTCGGATCAGCTGTGTATTGATTGGCACAAAAGCCAAAAGCTGTTGCATCTGAATGCAAACAAGCTGACTGGACACCTGGAGAAGAAGTTATATGGGGAACGTGTCTGAAGAGTTACAAGAAATGTTTTATAACAACAGGTTATTATGGGACAATCACCTTATCTACTGACAGGACAGTGCATGAATTGTATATATGTTAACAAATGTTATTTTTAAGCTAAAAAAAAAACACCACATTTTATTTATAGATATGCAAGTAAAAAAATACGTTAATGTAGTGATCACAGTCTCCAATTTCCTTATGCATGCACTGCTGCGAGTGACGCTGAGTAGCCTCCTATTCAAACATCTAAGTTATGTATTTCCTAATGCTACACGATCACCTATTTCACCATGTACCATTCCCTACTCCTTGTCCACTTCCAAAGCCAGATGTCAAAATGACAGACTTTGAACATCTTAATTTCCTAAACTTAAAATAAAACCACAAATTAAAAGATTTCTGGCTAAGACAACTAAAAAACACTAGAAGGAAACACTTTCTGTAAATTTATTTTTTTTAATTTTCTTTTTTATTAAAGGACAATGTATTTTTAATATTACCCCTATACAGTGCAGGTTTGGGAACTGCAACATTGGACTGACATCTTTTATTTATGCACTCAACCTTCCTCTGTTATTAACTTATAACACATAATTGCCCTAGCAATCATAAAAGCAGAGACTAAGCACTGAAAATCTGTACCTTCTTATTCCCTACAGCCATCTCAAAACACCTTGAAAGTTATGCTTAGTTAGCTGTCTGTATGGTCAAAGATGCACCTGGTGAAAACACTGATCTCATAATATAAAGAAAAAACTTACGTTTACATCTCGACCCAACAACTGTGCATCACTTCTTGATATCACGTATCGACGGTGGTTTTGATAGAAGTTTTGCAGGCCATAGTACATAAAAACATCACCCTAGAATTCAAGGATAAATCCTTTCAATAAGGTAAGCTCATGCAGACAAGAGAAATCATGCTACTTACTAAAAAAAAAGAGGGAAATAGAGAATTCAATTCATACTTACGTGTTGGTAACTACATTCTAACCAATTACTTTAGCGGACACTGGCTAAAACCTGTCCTTTACCCCAACTGAAAGTTTTTGTATTTTGGCACAAAATTAAACATACTTTAAAACCCTAAATGAAATCTAAAATGAAAATGCATGATTGTTATTTTACTCAAGCTGGTAATGACTGGCCATGAACCAGCAATGAGTATGAATAATTTCATGGAGACAGACACCCATTTTCTGTAAAAGGAAAATGCCCAAACAAAAAAGCAGCCACCAGTCTTAATTCCTGCAGATTTTTTTTTTTGGAAACTAAGGCTACCTCTCCTCAATTATCTGAGTCCTTTGGAAAATTTAGTCCTGTAATTAAAAGGAGAATACTAGGCAGGCAAATATAAGCAACAAAGAGGTTTAGTAATCTATTCAAAAAACTTTATTCAGTTAAACAAACTTCTCATCTCAAACATTACTGTATCTAAACCATTACTCACAGAGCACTTTAACAGCCTCTTTGATACTGAAGAACCATAAAGTGACTTTATAATATAAATACCACCGTAATTTTAAGGGATCATTTATGCAGTACTAAGTGTAAGACAACTGTGGCAGAATATCGGGCATTCTAACAGCCTCAGCAACATAACCAGCAGTTTGGGACAGAAAATGAATGATACTTCTCCCAAATGAAACTGGAGAATGACACTGCTAGACTTGAATTGTTTCAAGAACCCCAGATATTAACAGCACAAGCCCTGAAAAAAAGACTGCAATGGTTGACTCATGACAAGTGGTCAGAGTTTCAGATTTCTTTCTCATTTGAGAGCTTAGCAGTGCACAAATACCTAACCCCAGGCAAGGGCAAGGGTTTGCTACTGACTCAGAAAGAGAAGTAATCTCCACAGTCAAACACCATTTCCTCTATCCCCACCTTCTCCTTGGAGATCTCCTGTCCAAGGGCAGAGGCAGCCTGATCTTGAGTATTTTTAACACGTGCCAAAATCGATAGCAAATGTAAATGTGTAAAATTCTGAGTATTTCATGTCTATAAAGAGCAAAAAGAAAATTCAGTCATGAGCTCTACAGAGCAAAATTAGCATATTTTATCATGCAGGGGCATAACCAACAAGAGGTGCTAAGCCACTTGGGTTGGTTTCTCATATCCACTTACCAGCATATCTTCCTTCAGCTTGAAATCAACAGAACAGAGACATTCAATATTCCAATTATAGGAATTTTCACGAAGTTTTGAACAATCCGAGCATTTGTCTGAATAATTAATCTGTTAGAGAAGTGAACAAGCAGAGAGATTACAATAAAGGACATGAACACAGGAAAAGACTAGTGTTTTAGCTACAAGACCTCCCAGAGCAGTTCTCTCCTAAGTGAGTTGGGATTGCCAAAGACATTGTTAAAATTGACAGAGATATAGAGAATTAGGACTTGGCCTCAATGGAACATTCACAAATTTCATCCCTAGTTTAAAGCTGCTTTAGAGCCTTTTGATGACTGTTGCAGAACCTCCACATTTGCTCCTCGGCAAAGAAGTGCTGAGTGATGAGCACTTCTGCAGCTTGGCCTGGCTGACCAAGTAATGCTTGATGAACTCCCATGGGAATTATGGCCCGCTCTCTGTGCACAGCCTAGATGTAGTGCTGAGAGTCAGCTCCAACCAGCAGTCCATTAACAGCAGCAGGTTTAACCAATTTTGCTTCCAGGAAATAGCATTTAAACATCAGGGCTCCTGCGTTTTACGATTTTGCCCCAGCAAATATTTATCTTCTAGTGCCAAACACTATTAAAGGGGTTAGTTTATTTGCCCTCAGAAAACGAGAAAATAATGACAACATTTCAGATATTACCACCCAGTGGTGAGAGTTCCCACACATATTTTGGATATTACTTCTCAGTTAACCACCCAGTACTTGGCTTTTATTGGTGACCAACTATCTGAGGATTTTCACAGAAATACTGGCTGCTTGATGTGTCCAAGGCATAAAGCCACTGCTATATTCTTTATCCAGAAGCAAACTCAAAGCTCTTTTCCCCGAAACATAGACTGATTTCTTCTTAATAGAACACCTAACACCCCACTCTAAACAAACCTGGATTTCTCTGACGCTGTTTGCAGACAGTATGAGGCAGATTCCCACAGAAAGGCAAAATGCTCCCGTGAGAAAGAAGGTGGAGAGCACAGTCGCAATGGTAAGCTGGGGCTTCCACGCCGGTAGCCTCTGTTGTTTGAATGCACTGTTATCCGGACATCTGGAAGGACGTGCTTCTGCTTCTTGTGGCGCAAAACTCTTCTTGTTTTTCATATTCTTCTTAGTGAGAGGAAGGAATAATATACTTGTGCTGGAGGGTGTTTAAGCTGAGATACTGTCTTTACTGCTGAGAAACTGTGCTGTTTGTTCAGACTTGCATTATAGCCAGGAATTACTTATTAACTAGATCTCTCTCTTCCTCCTTTTCTACATTTGTGTCTGGATCACCATGATCAGCTTGTACCAATCAGATGTTTGTGTACTTTGGTCAGTATGTCCAGATCATGCTGCCTGAAAAAGCTTAAATATATGCTTTTTCCTGCCCCACAATTCAGTTGTATTTATGTCTTATTCTTTTGTAAGGATACTGCCAACTCTACTGGAATTTCTGCGTAATCTCAGATTTATTATTTCTTCACCCTTCACTTGCTGACCAGCTAACAAGCATGGGATAAAATGAAAGATCTACTCCAGTTGCACTGGATGCCACTGGGGAGGACTGGAGGGGCTGAGAGTAGTAGACAGACAATATTGGTTTGGAAAACCAATTTTCTTAACCTACTGCTGCATTCATTGCTATTGATCTAGATGCAATTTAAAGTTGTAAAAATGCTTTGTGTTCTGTATCACAATAGGACAATTAATTCTAAAACCATCTGATTTGGATATATGGCCTTCCAAGATGTTGACAATCAGTCCACATCTATTCATCTTGTCTTTCTGTGAAAAAGGTGCACCCATTCCCTCCTTTTCATAATGATAAAAGTATTACCCAGTGAGAGATAATCTCCTTTTAACTGGACAAACAGTAGAATATTCTTCGCACATTTCAACTGTTTAACCACAATAAAGTCTCAATTTAATATACTGAAATTTTAAACATAATGTATCATGTAATAGCATAAAATAGCATTTAGCCAGCTGTAGATCAGATGGGAGAAAAATACTTTTTTGACAAATTACTAACATTCATACAACATTTTCAAAGATCCTCTAAAGCAAGAACTAGCTTACCACTCCAGTGAGAGAAGTAAAGGTTTCCTTTGGGACAGCAGAAAGAGATAACTGACACGTACAAAGGCTTTCACACCTAGATTCGCTCATCTTCCAGTCTTGAAAGTGACATATAATAGTAAATTTTGCAGGTGAAGGCAAACTAATTTCAGTATCACATTGCTTGGGCAATAAGTCATACTAAAACCACAAATAAAACTTCTGTTTTTATTATTAAAAGAAAAAGAACATCAGAAAAAGTTGCACTGTGCATTCTTTCTGTATTGATTGACCTCAGAAAAGTCAATATTCCTAATTCGATCACTGTTAATCACTTGCCAGTTGCAGACAGGATAGAAGTAAAAAGCAGCTGTAAACGACGTCCTTGTAG
Organism: Cygnus olor; assembly: GCF_009769625.2. Classification (NCBI taxonomy): domain Eukaryota; kingdom Metazoa; phylum Chordata; class Aves; order Anseriformes; family Anatidae; genus Cygnus; species Cygnus olor. The sequence goes on along the minus strand of NC_049169.1, from coordinate 93,804,847 downwards.
GTAAAGCCATTAAAAGAGTCCCAGCTTCACAGACCCTTCTCTGCATAGCTTTATAATACTCATCTCCAGTAGGTCAATTGTTTCTTTCTTTATCTGAAGAAAACAAAAATCAAAGAAAGCATCAAAGGTAAGATAATGCTTTGGCTAAATACCATGACTCCTGCAGTCCCATCTAACACAGCTACAGATTAGGCTGTAATTTGTACAGAGTTGATAAAGTATGCCACAGCAAGAGATCCACCCTGGGCTGCAAAATTTCTGTGGGACTTTCCATAGTATCAGCCAGTATCAACGAGTCCAAGGGAAGTACTGTACTGTAACAGCCACAGTGTTGTCTGTGGCTGAGACACCTGAATGAAAGTGAGCAGGAAGGTCAGGTAAACATGAGCCATATGCAAAAGTACTTTGGTTTATAACAGACATGGTTGTACCTTATTGCTTATCTAAAGATAAAAGTCAAATGCATGTGAGGGTAAATATTAATGACACACTTCAGCAGGAACAGAAGATTCTCTGTTATCATGGTAAGTCCAGAGTTTCCTTATCGTTCCTTCTTCCCACTTATGAATAACTTATTTCTGAGGTTTCTCTCAGGTTTATATCCTTCTGTGCACAGGAATGTATGATGTCAGAAAGCCTAACTATTCTCTATTTCTTACAAACCCTTTTGCTTTAATGAAACCTGACATTTGCTCAGTGCTTATTTGTAAATGGAAGAAAATAATGTTTAACAAAATGTTTGAAAAAAAACCATTTGAATCTTACAAACAAGTAATTTGAAGAGTTGAGACAGCTCTGTGTTGTCATCAATCTCTATACAGAAAGTTTTCAAAGTGGGAAACTTGTCCTTTGGTCAGATTGAAAAGTATACAGTCAATTTTTATTTAAACCTTTACACTTCAGTGTAACTGAAGCTCACCAAAACAGAGTCTGATAAACTCATTCACTCCACCTCTGGTTTCTTTGTGAGGTTTCTTTTCACTTCCTTTCTCTCCCCCATATAGGATAAATGAAATGAGAGACAAAGAAACAAAGAAAAAAAATCCAACAGCATTAATGAATGAGATGCTGAAGCAACTGAAAGAGCACTGGATCAGGTTGCCATCCATTTTGTGAATATGATGGCATAGAAGACTGTCATGTGGGAGGATTCATATCTTTTTAAATACGTATATATTTCAGAATATACCATTATGTACATAATTCTCCACTGAATATGAGATGAGCACAGAAACAGCAAGGAGTTTGCACCTTTAAAAGAAAGCGATGGATTTTTCCTTGAGTGGACAAGAGGTACATGTTCTTCTAGCTGTTCTTGCTTTCTGCATATTTCATTATACAGACTGGTATAATTACAATGCAATTTAGCAATGAAGCACCTTAAACATGCAAAGAAATTAGTGTCATAGAGAGGTTTTCAGTGGAAATGTGTCATTATGCCTCCTGTCCAATTTTAAGGGCACTACTTTACCTCCACGTCTAGTATAGGATGAAAAAAATTAGTACATCAAACTACCAACCCTCATGCTTTGGTACTATAATCCATCTCTTCTCTGAGAAAACATGTGACTATTATTAGAATGCATTTGACAATTTTGAGAATAAGGTCCTTAGCTCCCTAAGACTGTATTCCATATTTCATGTCTGCAAATTGCTAAACATCCCATTGTCTTTTACAGTCTTAAGATGCTTTACATTATCTGGGTATCTTTTATTACTGACATTCCTTATAAATAACTTTCAGGAATCTACCGCCTGTCTGCAGCAGGATAAATAGCTGCAAGATGCTCCACTTACATAGCTCAACATGTCAAAAACCTTTCTGTATATTTTATTACCTGATCCAAATGCAGGTTTGAAGACTTTTTTGTAATCCCATGTTTACTATTCTGTAGTCATATATAAAGATCTATCCTTAGATTAACACTATATATGAAGGTGCAATATTCTTACTTCTTTGGTTTTAACGTGAACTAAGCATGAGCATTGACTTCTCTAATTTTGACGTTGACAGCTATTTTTCCTTAATAAAATAGAACCAGAGTCACAATTTTGGCTTCTATTCCTAGGCAGACATGCTGAAATGCTGTGATACTACGTCCAGTGAGCTGGAAAGGACTGTTCAGGTTTGCAATAGCCCCAAATCATATATTAACAACATAATCGTCTTTTTTTTTTTTTTTTGTGGTGGATCACCTGTATTCTACTGTGTGTTTATTTACTTGAGCTGGTTTACAAAAATCTGTTACACTGCAACCAGCACACGTTGCACTACTATCTTGTGCTAACATGCCTATGAATTCAGGTTCTCTGGTCTTTAAAAAACTTTCACATAAGCGCAAGCAATGTACAAAAGAGGCTTAGGTATTCACCACAAGAGGGAGCCACCCTGACTCAATAAACAAAGCTGTTCTTTTTGCTACTTCATTTCTGCAATGTATTTTTTGCAGGGCACTGTATCCAGGATTATTGAATACTTGCATATTTGTGTATGTGGGACTGTAAAATGCAGCACATTCAAATATACATGCAGGTGCAAAGACGGAAAAACGACTGACAATTTCTTTCACTTGTGAAGCTTCGTATCTATATATAAGAAAGTCCTATTTCCCTCGAGATTATGTGTATCAGCCTGCTCTAAATGTGCAGGAAAATGGAAACACCATGCAGAAACATGGCAGCTTCCTAGCAAGGATGACTAGAGGAATCCGCCTCTTTCACTCTGCTGGCTAGGCACCAGCTGATGCCCCACAGCATACGGTAAACATGTCACAGCAATTAACGTGAAAGCTCGCTTACAGAATTGAAAAGCATGGGAAACTATATTAAAAGGAGTCTACAGATGATGGATGGCTCTACATAGTTTGTACCCTCTGTTTTTCCAAAGAAAGGGGATCTGCCTGTAGATTTACTCACAAGAAGTTATCTTACTCTCCGATAGAGACCAATAAATGCCTCTCCAAAGTTGTACTTAGTTTTTGAGGAAACTTTTGCACAAAGTCCTCTTACTGAGACAATTTCCCAGGAACAGGCAGAACAACTACCCAGCATAAACAGGAGAAATTCACAGCACAGCTGTGATCTGCAACAACAGCAACAACAAAAACTTCCATAAGACGTAATATTGAGACCTGAGAGTACAGACTTTCAAGTAAAATGTTGACTTCTTTGTGTTTTTAGACCACTAAAGTTATCTTTACAGAAATAAATCCTTACCAACCAAGATCTAGGCACTAGAATCAAAAGTACTGAGTACAGAGAATATAATATACACAGGTGCTTATACAATACCTCAGGGATATCCATCATTCTCCTTAGTTTCTGATCTCTCCAGTTCCAATCCAGAATCATATATTTTGTGGAGTTCAAGCACAGGCCATCTAAAAAGGCAATAGAAATTTTATTACCAAGATAATACAGCATGTGCTTATCAAAATTATTTTTGTGTTTTACATCTTTTGCTGTCTGTTCCCAAGGAAACTAATCTTTGAACACTTACGCACTACATTTGCTGGTTGGAAAACTAATGCAGTGACACTGCAAACTCCCTTAACCACATAATCCCATGCCTTTTTGGAAGACAAACACAAAAGCAGAACAACTACTGTTGCCAGGCTTGTCAGGAGCTAACATCCCGCCAGCAAATAATTCCTCAAGCTTCCTCTTGATGAAACCACAGGAGTTGAATTTCCACAGCTGATGGAGAGCTGGTAAGTTACAAGGACCCTAGCCTGAAAAATCCTATTAATGGGAACTGATGGTGTTTAGCAGTTTAAAGGACTGGGTGCTATGTGAATCTGAGTCAGGTCAGTGGTGCTGCTGAAGGACCCCTTTATTCTCCAAACAGTGGTTAAAGAAAAAAAAAAAAAAGGCCCTTTCTGAACTGGCCCTCCAGCAGTTCCCTGGTCTTCTATACAATGTCCACAATTTTTTAGAACATTTTTTACTCCTCTTCACTCTTTAGGGGCCTGACACTGCAACACGAAGTTGTCAAAAAAGGACTAGAACTTATAATAAAATAATACTACACTTTGTGTCCCTGCCATAAGCTGATACAACCTGAGATGGCAATGTGCTGATGTGCTGAGCAGTAACAATTTAATGTTGGTGAAAGACAGAGAAAGCAAAAAATTATGCTATTCCTGTATTCCGTTGGAAGGAGCAATAGAGTCCCAATCTACAGAGAGTCCCTGACCACAGGGGACCAGTGACCATAGACTCCTGATGAAACCAGAGACTAAGCAAGACAGTGCTTGGAAATAGGAATGGAAAGAATCACCTTATCTTGCCATTTTGTGTTTGTTTTTCTTTGCATACATTGTGTCTGTTGAGCAAGTAAAACTACTCCAAATTTGGGCAGAGAAAATTATATTTATATAGAATATTTAATTTCATCACATACAAATCAGAAATAAAATTGGCAACCAGATCTTTGCTCCACCCCACACAAAAGTTTACACTGAGCTCAGAGTGACATATGATACAATGACTTCTGCTATTATTTCCTTTTGATTTACTTGTAGTGTTTGGTTTCCTGGAGTTTTAAATCTTACACCATGGTTTTGCAATCACTTCTAAGTCAACATAAATTAGTATTCTTGACAAAAGAGGAAGTCCCCCACCTCTGTCTGCTCATTACCCAATTTTGTGCGCACGCTGGTTTTGTTTTAATTGGGATCAATTCACTGAGCTGCCAAACATACAGTTGAGCTAGTACAGGAGGCAGGATGGGGGAGTGAGTGAGTACTGACTGGGGGTAGGGGTTGCTACTCTGCCTTTCTCTCATAATACTGATTTATTCCAGCTTAAAGTGTTCATTAAATCAACTATTAGAATATTGATCTCATTTTGACTGACAGTAGAAAACTGCACAGCTTAGTGCCACAGACTCACATAACCTAAGCTCTTCAAAAGCAAAGTCTAACTTCTTGTGAGACCAAGAATAGGATACCTATTGATAAAAAACCTCCTTGTTCTCCTACCTTGCTCCACCAGCGCTTTTATCCTCCCAGGAGTTCCAACCCCAATGTGGAACACACCTTTCTCCAACATATTAATCTGTTCTTTTATCTAATTTGAAAAGAGAAAGACAAACTGTTGTAAAACCATGACTGTTTAAAATTTCTTCTCAAAGAACATTTCCAGGCTGGAAATAAATTCAAGATCACATACTCTCTTTCTAGAACACCATCAAGTAACAAATGCTATTCATCTTTCAGACTGTCAAGCTGATCTATCTGGGAGAGCATTTAAGAAATGTAACAGCCAGCTGGGCATCACACTTCCCTAGGTCAGTCATTTTCAGCTTTGAAAATCTGCAACTGCACCAACTATTTCTGGAGGTGAGAACAGTTTGTTTTCTTGAGTATTTAAACACATTCTCTGGAAATATTTGGAAAACCAACAAATCTGAATTAGCTCTAAACTCCCTCAAGATGCTGACACTGGAAAAAAATGAAATAAAGCAAGTTATTTGTGTGTTTGACAGTATTTATATCAAAGGCCATATTTCCACTCATTACTTCCCATATTCCCATAAATTGTGTTCTCCAGCAAGTATGAATATTGGATATCCAGACCTCTCACTGGCATATGCAAATGTGGGTGCTGGTACAGTTTGCTTCTACAAATGTGTGTGTAAACCTTTGGTTTAAACAGGCAAAATATATTTGAATGAGCACCTCACAGGAATGTGGAAAATCTTTAACATGCAGCACATGCATAAGCATCTACACTCTACATAGGGTTGCACCAAAGTCGGTGTTTGGCTAGATTCCTCGAATTGTGACAAAAATCTTCCAAGAGGAAGCTTTACCTACAAGAAAGGAACACTATATTGAAAAGCACTATTGTTAAATGTTTTGCAAAGAAAATGGTATGACACTAGTTAGTTTGGAAAAACAACAAATCTGAATTAGCCCTAAACTCCCTCAAGATGCTGACACTGGCAAAAAAATGAAATAAAGCAAGTTATTTGTGTGTTTGACAGTTAGCTGTTCTAACACACTTACATCTTTCTTACCTTTATGTGCTTTGCAAACAGTTTCAGAACTCTGCAGTCTCCTTTAAATGCTGTCATTGACCTAGAAATAAAAAATTGCAAAAGGAAATGCAAACATCAGGGCTGAGATTAAGACCACACAGGAGGAAAATAAAACTAGCTGGCATTTCTCAACATACTTGAGACACACAGTTCCCCAATGACCTATGCTTGTACTTTGAACACTATGCACGTTCTCATTTGCTACTTGCAGTGATCAACAACTGGACAAACACAATAGCAGGTATCGGTAGGTGGCAATATTGCTTAGATAGCTTTTCAGATACTGTTGAATAGTTAGGGCTTGTGCTTTCACAGCTAACAGTTCAAAACTGACTAATCACAAAATTCTAATTAAAATATTTGCCATTACTGACATACAGGCATCGATGAACATATGCATGTGTCCAAAGGAAAACACTGTATATGGACAAATGTACATTTTGCAGAATTTTCCTGCAGCTTAGCTAATGAGAAAACCTAGACTGCCACAGTCTTTACTGTTGAGATTGTCCAAATTCCAGTTGACCAAAACTCATTTGTTTGAAAACCTGACTTATTGTTTTGACACTCCATTTGAGCACACACTAAGAACTCTGTTCGGTATTAGTCAAGCAGAAGACTATACATCCAGTACTTATGGGATGTCACTTAAAGAATGCTTTCTCTGCATGCTTTCTGCAGTGAGTGAGCCAAACTTTCAAATTTCTCTTGTGCAAAGCTAAAGGTTTATATACAAGCATACATACACCTAAGGCTCAGACAGTAGTATTTGCATGCAGGGGCTAAGCACTACAGGCACATCTGCCAAGTCTATGCTGTTATATGTAGCATAAAATTCCCAACTCTGTGTACTGACAGAAAATCACAGGAAACAGGGTCAGGACACAGAAGACAACCATGAAATCTGTGAGGTATACATTAATTCATCAAGACTTCTAGAATGAGATAGGGGAGAATAGAGAAGGGAAAAAGAAAGATGGGGAACACTGAAAATCATCAACATTTTGTCAGCCTGAGACAGCTGAGAACACAGACACAGATATGGAGGCACTCCGGCCAGACACACATGTCATCACTTGAGGCCCTGGAATGCCTTGTCCTCATTGCCTTTGGTGCTATCAGCATCATGGCTCTACAGTCACTACTTCTAGTGGTGGATTGTGATGCTTTATGGGTTTACTCTGTTCCCACATATAACATGTTGCGTGTCCCCCCAAAATTGGTTACACTTTTTTTTTTAAAAAACAAAAATAGCACTTACATGCAACTGAACTACTAAGTGTTACTTTAGCAAGGGATATTGCATCAGTTTCAGTCAGTAAACTTGCTGGCTAGCAGAGGACAGTGTCCCAGTTTTGCCTTTATGTCTGTGGATCCAAGACAAAACCTCTGACTGACAGCCAACCTCAACATAACATTTGCTATCGACATACTTGATGAGTTCCAAGGAACGAAGGGCAGAACTGCAGATAACCAGCATCACCACTGACTTCTTCTCCTTGTGGTTTTTACGGAGTTTTGCCCACTTAGGACAGACTGCAATGAAAAAGCCCACATGCACACTTAGAGAAAGTACTACTTAAATACATGCCACAATTTTAAATTGCAAGAGTACATGATGAATGGTAGCCAGCAGCAAGAACACACATGCTGACTCCTATGAGGTCTGGATCTCTGGCAACAGTTTTGCATTTAGTCATGGCTGAGAAACTGGAAAATAAAATGTCCAAAATAAATACAATACAGAAATATTATAGAGCTGAACAAATGAGATAGTATTAAAAATCAACATGTGGTAAGGTGACAAGGCCGCTGTCTTCATTTGTCACATACGGTAATTTGTATCAGGTAAAACCAGTTGAAAACAAACGAACAAAAAAAACATTTACCAGACCAGAAGTTCTATATAAATATATAAAAGAGAACAAAAATTCTCTTGGTTCATGTCAGTAGGCAGTGGCAAGATTGCTACTGTAACGTAACACATATACATACTTATGGATCCATGATAAACTACTTATGACAAATAATCCCAAGCAATTAAAAGAAACTCTAAAACATTTTGGTCAAAAAAAAGTTGTTTTGTAAGAATGAGCCAGAAAAGCAAGACCTGTCACAAAACAAACAAGTAAACAAGAACAACAACAAAAAACTATAATCCTGGAGGTTATTAATGTTTCATAATTAAAAATATTTGAGGGTGCAGATAAGAACTGCAATAATACTGCATACATAATGGTTTTCATACGATTTTCATCTCATCCAGACCAATATTTTAACTCACTCTCTTTCAGGTATGAAGAAAAACTGTGGGTGAGATCATTGGCTGGCAAGAAGCAGGAATCTGAAAACATAAAGGAGAAAGTGTTTTTGTTGACGTACTTTTAACAGCAAAATGAGTATAAATGTTTGCAGCATAGCCATTAGTTATATTGATGAAATCACATTTGTGTTAAAATCCACCACCAATAAATTACCGTTTGTAAAAAGAGATTCAAGGACATCACATGTACATGAAGCTTTAAATTGTGTAAGTCAGTGAGAGTAACATTTCCCTACCAATTGTAATTCCTTTTTTTTTTCTCCCACTGTAAAACCCTGAATATAGGACTGCCCAAAGGTGATCACATACTTCAAAACAAGTCTTTACCACAATCAATCAAAGGTTTTAGCCAAAAGCCTTACAGTCAACCTGCTAGACTGTTACTTCCATCTAAGACGGAAAATGTAGATCACCCAGACAATTCATATCGTGTAAATGCAAGAACCTACCAATAAGTGAGACAGATGTTGGTCACTCTCCTGTCAATGAGTTGTTTTTTCTATTTGGCCTTTCATATTGTGGTAATCTACCTTGTTATACTAGCCCTAATGGTAACCCCTATACTGCATTTTGACACTTTTTTTTCCATTTCCCATTGGCTGCCTATCTTTTACCTGGTCACTGTATTAGCTAGTAAATATGAAAAGGACTGTGGCAGGCACGCCATTTGACTTTAAGGTCCATACAGAGGCAATCAAGAAAGACAGTGTCCTAAATTAGGTAGTTTGGAAGGTCCCTCTTTTCTTCAGTGCCTACACAGAAGTCTAGGATCTTAAATTTGTGATTAAAATTAGATGGTCTGAAAACTTGCCATAGTCGTTAAGGCTCTATTGCCTGATGGAACAATACGCTCCCTCAGAGCATTAACAACTCTGTCTTCAGGGACCCACATATTTGTTGTCATTCCACATGAAGCACTGCACCTCAGGGTGCCTGTCTATGGAATGAGATGTTTGCTGATACATTTGAACTAAGTTAAGGAGGTTTCCTTACGCACGTTATTTATGTTCACATGGATGGCACATTGTGCTAATGCTGGCAGTGTCAATCCATGGTTTCTACTGCAACAGACAGTGTGACAAACTTGGTTTATAGCTGGATCCTGCCAAAAGTCCTGCCTGTGCAGCTTCTTGAGAATAGCCACTCTCCACCACTACATCTTCCATTTAATGGGTGCTGTCTTGCTAAATACTTTTATTTTGTCCCAATCCTTTCTATTAAAACCAGAGATTGACATTTACTGGGACTTGAACTCCAAAGGGAGCTCACTGTGTACAAATGAAGGATCAGCAGCTGATTTAATTTTAAAATTATGTTTAAAAGCTGCATTTGATTCTGGTGGCAAAGGGAAGTAGCTGGTAAAATACCATAAACATTTGGTGGTAATAGGAGAGCTCTAAACATCCACTACAGTCCTTTCCCCCCTATGGGCAAAATATCTTAGCTGTTGGTTTGCTATTCTGAATACATTAAGTCTCATTACTGACTGAACAATTCAAAAGATGGTTTCTAAAGCATATGAGGTTCGGTCACTGACTTTTCACAAATGCTCCAGCAAAACTGAGTATTAACAACAAATTTAAATAAAAGTTTCAGAAAGAGGGAAAAAATCCACACAGCTCCAACCTGTAGCAAGAGACCATGCTGACTACAAACTTGACCTTCTACACTGTGTCAGTTAACAAGAACACACAGCTCCAAATATTTGCTTATTTGCTTAGTGCTTTGACATGAATGACTTGACAGCTGTAGAAGTTAGTAAACTCCTTGGGTCTCCAAGCCTCCAACTCCCAGCACAAAAATAAAAAGTAAAAATCCCCATCCAACCCAAGAGCCAATCCATGTGGAAATGGGTCACTTCATTAGCCTAAAGGCCTCTTTCAGTAAGAAAGAAACCAAAGCAATTTATTATTTGCTAAAAACTCTGAATGTCTAGAAATATTTAACACAAAGCAATCTATATGGGACTTTTCCAGGTTTTCTTGATTCAATAAGAAAGCTGAACATAGCCCAAAGAAATAAAGAAGGGTCAACTTAGAATCATGGATACTAAGAAGGAGCATATTTATCTACAAAGACAAGTTTAAATGTTAAAAGACAGAAAGCACTACTGGGCTAAAAGGGTGCTAGATTGGGCATAGGTCACCTGCAGTTCAAGAAGTATCAATGGTACATGCAGATGTGTTATTGTGCAGTTTGTTCTTCATATGCCATCTCAACAAATAATGGACAGTGCCTAGAAAATGACAGTGCCTCTTCATCTGTGGAGTGAGAGGCACACAAGTTCAATGTTGACTTGACCTCTAAGGCAACCTCTAGCTGACAGAGGGAAGCTAACCCTGCTCTGTCCTGCTTTGCCCTTTCTCTCTCTGGCTTTTAACTGGAGACAGAATAAAGAAAACCAAGAGGGTGCTAGTCATGGTTAAAACTTGTTCACTTTAAACTTGGACCAAAACTACCATCTCATTTCATGCCACTCCCTGAAAATCCATTGTGTTCAATATTTCATAACCATGTCAGAATCATGTTTTGTTACTTCTTTGTCTACTCCTCTCAGCCCTCTTACTATGCATCTGGATAGATGCAGATAATCCCAGAAATGAAAACTATTTTCACTGTCTTTCTCAATCAGTGTCTTGGAACATACTACTTAGGAATCATACAATTTCTATGAGAAAGGTGAGCTCCTAAAATTAATTCTTTATAATAAAAAGAAACATTTAAAAATGTTTTTTTTTTATTTTCACTCTTGCAACTCCAAGAAATCTTCATATTTGTTCGAAATAAATTAACTCCTCTACTAAAGAGCAAAGTATAAAATATATAAAGTACATTAAAATATTTCAATAAAAAGTACAACTCTTAAGACCTGTCTGAAAAAATCCCCATTCTTCTACAGAAAAAGAATTCACCAGTGTCACATTATTTATCTATTAATATAGAATAAATTACCTGACAGCTTTAATTCCTCTATTTCAATCACTGAACGTTTTGCACCAAAATGTTGACTAAGCAGATTCTGTAGATCCTCAGGGACACCAGGTTTTGGAGAGGATTTTTCCAGAACATCAGATATTTTCTTCTGAAAAACAAGCAACAGGGTTAAGTACAGCATTCCTACCATTTTTGCTCTTTTGGTAGCTAACAACATAGTAAATAAATGTTCCTCCATAATTTCATAAAGGTAATTGGATTAATTAAAGCTTGATTATGAAAAGCTCTTACAACGGAACAAGACTGTGTTTAGTGGGAATGAAGACTTCAGAAGGAAGTTCAGATACTTTGACAACAATGGTCTGTGACCCTGAAGATAAAAAATCTTGTTCACTCACCTAAAATGCTGCCATATCTAAAACATAAATGAAAGCTGTTTTGTGGGGTTTGCTGTTGTTACACTTTAAGTACCAGTTTGAAATTTGTTTTTTTTTTTCATAATTTTTTTAATTATTATTCTTCAAGCATTAATTACAGGAATCAAGTGGTTATGTAAAACAGCTATATTTTGAGTAAAATAGGGCAACTACCTCTTTTTGGAAGGGAAGGTGGTAAGCTAGACTCACAGTATGCATCATATCATGGGAAGTACAATGAAAATGAGTTAAAAGCTCACAAAAACACAAGTCTAGCAGAAAGAGTTCAGCAGCTGTTTTGCTCCTCCAGAATATATATATATTTTAAACCAAACAAATATTTTTTGAGCTTTGACATGAATTCATAGAGATTGTGTTTTATGCCTTAGGAATGTTAGCAAATAACAGGTCTGAATTTTCACTGAAAAGAAAGTGTTGCTGCATTTTTTCACATAATTAAATGGATCATGGGGGTAGACCAGCCCAAGATTCCTGTTATCTGAATGATCTGCCAGCATTTTAGGTTACAGCAGATTTTCATGGATAGAGGCAGTCTGGAGAGAATGGCACGGATCTGAAGCCTCTCCCATTCTCACTGAGAAACGATTAATTTGTAAAAGGCCAGCTTGAGGTTTCTCAGCTGCGTAAGCTAAAATGAACTTGCCATCATGAGGATGTGTGGCAGTATAAGCCTGGAAGTGAAAAGGAGATGGAGAGTGTGGCTAGGACACAGCAACAGGATATGTATCTGTGAGGGAAAGTGAGACTGCAGAGGGACAAGGTGGGCCTAGAACCATTTTTGGCAGCTGTGGAGGGGTGGTGGGTATCTGTAGTGCTTATGCCCTCTTGGCCTACCTTTGGCATGGCCTAAAGCCTCCAGTCATTGGAAGACTTTCAGTGGATTTGCAGCTGATTGGCTTCTGTAGTGCCTGAACCTGTGGCATTCCTTCGCACGCTTCACTGCCATTTTACAGTTATATTTTTCTGCCTTGCAATAATTGTCTTTCCCAGGCATGGCCACAGGCCACCTGCAGTATACGCAGCCTTCTTATGAGGCCTACAAACAAACCTCTTCTTTGTTACTCCTAACAAATACGGAAGGCAGGGCACTAGGGAGAAATGCTCTTCTCCAGCCCCAGCCTCTTCAGTGACCCACATTTGGGAACCTCTGCTTTAGCAGACAATAACACAGAAGTATCAGAGTCATTTCACTTGGTAACTCAGCGTAAGCGGCTGTTCCTCAGGACCATTATATCACTTGCTGGGCCACTTGATCCCTCCAGGAAAATTATGGCACTCTTGAGGGGAGAAGCCTAATACTAACGAGAAAGTCCATAAGAGTACGAGCAAGGACACCTGAGCAAACTCTCCTCCTTCGAGGAGAGCTGTGGGGAAACATTCCTCATGCAGGAAGTTTTATTATTTTTCTTCCAATTTGTTCCAGATGCTTAAAAGTAAAGTTTTTCTTTTTCTTCCTTTTTTTTTTTCCTTTTTTTTTTGGAGACTGCAGTTCGTTTGGAAACAATAGATCAGCCTGATAAATATTTCCTGATGAATCTGCTAACAGGTTGTGTATGTTATCTCAGTGGCCCTAGTGCCAGTGAAACTAAAGGTGTAACTGAGTGCCTGTTTTTTTTGCCTGGGAACGGGGTCTTTTTGCTAGGGCTGGTTCACCACTCTTGTGGTGGGATGCTTTCACTCTGGCAGCAGTGGATCAAGCTCTGCGGTCGCTTTGCCAGAGCTGCATTTAAAGCTAAATCCCACTCTTCCTTCTTCTCATTCCCCAGCTGATTAAGAGGCCTGACATAATATAAAAAAGCCACCTCTCTGCCTTGTGAGGGAGCCAAATATTTATACAGGCTGCCCCAAATGACAATTAACTTGCTTGGTGCCATGTTATTTCTATCTAGCCTGCAGTGTGTGTGCGCTGTTGAGGGTGAGGATGGAGCACGGCCAGGGGGGCAATCCAGAGTATTTATTTATATACTTATGCTAGGAGGGGAAGAGGGAACATGGACACTTCTTGGTGCAAAGGATGCAACAGCAGCTGAAGCCCTGCCACACAGCTGAAACTGGGCAGATTCTGCAGAAACTGAAATGCCACCTTTCTTCGATAGTTACATTTTCCCAGCGGGGCACACCTGCAAGCTGCATGTGGATGTACAAAACCCTTGAGCGGGTTTCAGTTCAGGTGAGGAACGGGTATTTTGAGTAAAGTCAAAAAAGTGTGAATTTTTACTCTTATCTGAAAAAGGCTGCAACGTTATGCTGCTTCACATCACAGGGTTGTCCCAGTTACAAATTTTACACCACCACCCACACCCCAGGACATTCAAACCTTCTTTCTCTTCTTTGCTTTTACAGCGCTCTCTTGTTTTTCTTCAGGTTGACTCAGAAAACACTCTGTAGGCTGCACAGCACATATTCAAAAAAAAAAAAAAAAGATTCAGTATCAGATATCTGATCACCTGGAAAAAACAGTCAACAAACGGAAGCAAGAGAGAAATACAGGAAATATAATGCTGGCTAGGGAAAAACAAACAAAACCAAATGTCCCCACCTGTAGAAGAAATCAATTTCTTACAGTTACCTATATCTGGAGTAATTTTGGAATTGAGATCTATGTTGCTGTAACCAAGAGAGGAATAAAAGAATGGAAAGCTGAAACATACAGGTTGCAGTCACATTTTCATAAAATAGTGAGTAGTGGGTTTTGATAAATTAAAAAAAAAAGGAGGAAAACATGAACAAAACATTTCAACAACTATATACTTTATTATTGCATGCAATTATTTTTTTAAATTTTGCCAATAATGCTCTAAAATATCTGGGTCTAATGTGAGCATCCAGATGGTGAAAGATGGTAGAAAAGGGTGAGAATAATTGTCAATAATCATGCTCTGAATTTCCTTTGATGTTTGTAATGCAAAATTCAGGAAAACATGTTTCAAATTTGTTCTGCCCCATTTGTGCTTTGTCTTCTCATAGCAGGCAGGGTCAAATATGTGTAAGAAAAATACATGTTGCATTTCAGAATAATCTTCATCCAACACATGTGTTGTGATTATTAACCCATGTTTGTGCCTGAGCGAGCAGGCTGAACTGGTCCATTTGTAACAGAGTCCCTGCTCACATAAATCAGGGTTAGGATTTGTCTGAAAGCCACCTGAAGTTGTCCAAAAGAGAGGAAGCAAGGTACAGGTTTACAAGCATAGCAGTTCTCTTCCCTTTTTCTTTCTTAGGGACTTCCACTTCCTGGAAATGCAAATGATTCTGCATACACAGGTTTTGGAGCTTAATAAATGACTCAGAGAGAAGGAAGGGGAAAACAGGCTGAGCTGCAGGAAAAAACTCCTCGATACTAGGATGCATTTGGCTGGAAAAATCTGCTCCTGTGAGAAGCCATGGAGAAGTCTCATCAACATGGTACATTAAAAGCTCATGGACCACCAGTAAAGGGTCAGCAGGAAAAGGAGCCTGGCCGAAAGCCAGAGGATTTGCTCCTACGTTCCCTTGCTAGGGTACCTTCAACAGGGCCAAAGGAAAGTTAACAGATGCTCAGAATAGCTGAGCCCCTTCAAGCACTTCCTGCACTGCCACCCTAACAGGAGGACACTTCATGACAACTTGTACAACATGAGCCAGACCAGCACATTTGTACCTTTCCGTGCCCACTCTCATATCTTTAACAAAGGTGTTTTGGGGAGTTTAATTGTTCATGTTATGTCTTCACTTCCCCTTTTCTCCCTACTTCCCTTGATAATGTAGTTATAGAAAACAGGGAACCACCACGTTCCCCACAAACAAATGACCTCTATTGACTGCTCCCGTTTTCTGTGCCACGATAAAATCACTGCACTTGCTAAAGTAGCAGTAATGTATAAAACTGGGTCTGAAACTGGTTGAGGCTTTAAATTATGGTTAGGAACTACCAGACCAGATTTGGCTGGGGACTGCCTCAAGCAGGCAATGCATTCAATAGCTAGGGCTGGAATATAATGCAGCCTGGATCAATACCTAGCCATGAGAAGCTGTCATTGGAAATGTATCTTCCCTCAACAAGTAAAGATCTGTCCCTGTGATTTTGTCAGGAGTAAGCAGATACTATTTTCACTAGAAATCAAGAGACTGCAAGTACAACTCACTTCAGCTAAGAAAGTCGTTCCAGGTTTAACATAAGTTTTGTGTTTTTATTTTTGTTTATTTTTTAAATCTCCATCCTGACTCAGATTCAAGTGCTTATAAGAACAACACTACACATTTCCTCATTCCTAGCCCTGCTGTTAGCATTCCCAGACATTCAGACTGAAACAGAGCTACCCTCTGCCTTCAGGTCCTGCTCTACCCTTATGTATCCCAGCTGTCCATAGATACTTGAAGACCACTTGCCAGGTGTTTTAATCATAAATTCCATGTTCACCATTACATTCTACGTAGGGAACAAGCCTTTGGATTGATTTACTCAAGAGACACTACCACGCAATCAAAAAGCCAGAATGGAGCCAGTCTGAATCTCATTCTTCCCACAGAATACGATGGTTCCTTATCCTACGAAACGTCACCACTGTTTATGAGCCTTTCACAATACAGAAAAATGCCACTCATTCACTTTGGGCCCATTTCTCCCTTCACATACATTGTGAACTGTTTTATATACATCTGCAAAACACCATGTGCACTCCCAAACAGTATCTATGTGAAAAAAATAAAATGCAGAGCTGAAAAAAAGTCTCTAAGAGAAACAAAATTTTCTCACTGGTAACCCTTCATTCAAATGTTTAAAAGTATCATCAAATGTCTTGGCTTCTTTTTTCAAGGCAGTGTGTAGCCTTTTCTTTTGATGGCAACAGAAGTACACAGCAGGCTTGTAGGGAAAGCCTTGCTTCCTCAGAGAATCATGTTAGGACTGAAAAAAAAACTCCTTTACAGCAGCATGTATATATTTAGGTATGGCATGCTGTTAGCAAGTGTCCACTTTATTCAGACATTAAAAATAATGCCATAAGAGAAAAATAAACTTCATGGTGGTGAATGGCTGTAAATCTACATGGCTTTGATGATCTATAATCCAAAATATTTAGGTATATGACCTAGACCGAACTTCTGACCGTTAACCAAATGTTACTTGCCTACCTACTCATGCAATAGCTCTTTGCATGGCACCCTTAGGAAAAGGTCATTTGCATGTTTTTCTTATGCAAGACACAGAGCAGACAACCTGCTGGGTTTTGACATGGCTCCCTTGTGCTCTGTGTTTTTATGCTATTTTTACATGGAAGTTCTTAAAATGCAGAAAACAGGAAATTTGTGCTGAGACCACTGATTTATGAACTAAAATGTCATAAATTCCTTGTTTGTTAATCATGGACATAACATAAAATATTTCCTGTATTATATTTCTAACAGAACCTTTTTTTTTTCTTTACATGTTGCCAAGTTATTGAAAATTCAAATGTAAAGTGAAAACATTCTTGTGTGTGTGTGAAAGTTTACATTCTAGGTCAGCCATATACTCTGACTTTTGGAGTTCGTGACAAAGTAAACACATCAATGCTCCATTCAGATTGGAGACAAATTATTCATTTCATTGTAAGCCTGTGGACAGTCTGCAGACTGGAAACATAAATGTTCATAATTCTATTTGGCTGTCTCCTGACTGGCTTTAAGATGCCAAGTCCACTGCAGAATAGCTTCCGGCCCGTCAATAAGGCAGAGATGGGTGAGTAGAATAGGTTATGTCACATGCACCAGAACTACAAAACTACTAGCTTTCTGTAAGTACATTCAACTTTGCAAGCATTTTGCTCTAAAAGACATGCAACAACACACACATGACTGAGTTCCCATAAACCTTTGCAGCCAGGAGTTTCATGACTGAAGATCAACTTATCCTGCTCCAAAATACAGACTGATGTTCTTTATATTCTGATTTATACTCTGCCCCAGAAGAGCTAGGGCAGGTGTTGTGCTACAGTCCCAGTCCACCTCAACAAGGTAACCTGTGTTGGCTATCCTTTCTAATGTTCTCACAGAATGAGCAAAGCAACTCCTTCAAATAAACCATCTTAACTTTGTTCTAAATGTGTATGTGAAGATAGTGTTGATAAAAAAGGGCTCCATAGGCATCCGCACTGAGTTGAATTCCTCGCATCTGATTCCCAGGTAAGGTGTGTAGGAAGGCAATACAGCTTTCTGCTGTATTGCTTAGTTCTCTCTTTCCTAATCAAAATGTGGAACCAGTTCAGACATTTGGCTCACTTCACCCTTGGTCTCCTTGGAAAGACACCCAAATGCATGGTAATTACTGTATTGCTGACACTTCTCTGTTACTAAAAAAAAAACATACCTACAAATGATTTTCGCTTAGTCTATTGCCTAGGTATCATACAGCGAATTTAATACTGACCTAGGGTCTAAATTAATATCCATAACCTCAAAGAGAGATAGCCTCCAATGTCATTTTACCTCCTTGACAAGCATTCAGTCCATTCTCCAGTTCAATACCAGGAAGACAGAAGAAACTAACTTTCAGACAAGAGACTTCTTAAAACCAGCTGAGCTCTAGCTCTGCTAAAGTGATGCTATCTGCCAAAGACCTTGCTGCTATTTCCTGGGTATATTCCACGTACTGCTGAACAACAAAGTTCTTAATGGTTCTAAAGGAAGCTTTTAGCAGTGCAAGGTTATGGAAACATCAATCCGTGTAGACCTAAATTCTTCCTCATGTGGACATTTCAAAGGGGACATGCATGGGTGGAGATGTCATACAACATTTAAAACACAGCTTTCAAGACCTCACGTGTGCAGTGAAAAGGAAAAGATCAGAGGATAAAACACTGGTAGCACCGCTCAGGCATTTATCATTAGACAGTCACTTTTGCTGG
Organism: Cygnus olor; assembly: GCF_009769625.2. NCBI lineage: Eukaryota > Metazoa > Chordata > Aves > Anseriformes > Anatidae > Cygnus > Cygnus olor. Next base: position 93,786,247 of record NC_049169.1, on the reverse strand, counting down.
AGACCAGCCTGGCAATCTCAACTCACACAAAACAAGAGCTAAATTATGATTGAAATATACTTGAATGAGACCACTTTCAAGTACTGCAAAAAAAATTAACCCCCTCCCAATTTATGATAAAAATCTTATTACATGAACAGGTTAGACAAAAAGTGAAGAAATCTGTCCCTTTAGTGGAAGAATGGGGACTACATTCCCCTACACAGTATCATTTAAGTGCTCTGCGCAATTGCTAAACTTACAGACCTGTTTTCTTTTCTTTTTCACAGCAGGTTTGGAATCTGGATCTTGATGGATTGCTGCCTTATCACTTGGTTTCTCAATTGCTTCATCATCTGAAGGATCTGATGAGAAAAAAAGAAGGGGTTTTCATTGCTGTTTTTCAAATTCATCTTCTTACTTTGCATTCAAAATATGGATTAAGATCTTTAACTACAATCTTATCAAAATGATATAATCTCAAGATTAGCAATAAGTATAGCTGTAATAGAAATTTTTATCATTTAAAAAAAATGGTATTTGAAATTTACTCAAGGAAAAGTCCCAGTTTTTCCCTCATCTTCATAGGATTTGATCTGGCAGGCGATATATTTCCATGTCTTTCTGTAACGCTGCACAGTTGGTGCCATCTGCAGCATCACAGGTAGAAATGTCTGATCTTTCCAGAAACCCACTTGAATTAAATTGAACACTGAAAGAAGATGTATCTGATAAACTACAACACCTCAAGTTGCATGACATCTCTCTGTGTTATTTCAGAAAAAGTAAAACATTATCTTAGATTCATAGCAATTCATTCATCATAGAGAATTACAGACCTATCTCAACAAATCATTAGACCCCAAAGTCAGAAACAGTTCTGCTGCTAAAGACTAATGGCTCTGTGGACCATAGGATCACAAGAAGTACATAATTCCTGCTAAATTTGTTGACACTTCTTTTGGCATAAGTCATCTCTTCATACAAGGACAAGAGTCTTGCAGATGGAGGAATAAAAAAAAACCACACGAACACACACACACACATTGAGAAAACACTCAAACCTCCATCTAGAAGCCCCAAATGCCTCACTGACACCAAGTACCTATAAGAGGAAGACTTCTAAGATTTGTATAATCTTGTACTGTATAAAAATATACACAGATGTTTCCTGCAAGCACATTTTTAGCTGTGTGACTCTTACAACGTTAATAATTAGGCAAAGGCGCTGTTCCTAAATTTTAGGTAGAATGTCTGTAACAATAAAAAAACGGTTATGCTTTCAGAGAAAATTATTTAGATTAAGATGTCTCCATTCATCCTCTTCTTCACCTCTTTTTATGTACAGAGAGATTTTTTGGGAAAAAAAAATCCTATCCAAAAGGACAGTTCCCTCACTAGTGCTCTATTAGCCTCTGATTTTAAAAGATGTTGTATTCCAACACAGAATTTTCTGTTGGGGACTGAATTACTTCCCCAATCATTGCCGGAAGCATTACCATCTGTTTAACTGAATAATTATAACTGAATAATTCAATTTCTGTATCTGGAAAACTCTGGAATATTTTTCCACTTTGCAGGGATTTCACAATTGTTGAAATCTCCTGTATGCTGAAGTTTTAAGCTGTCGGTTAAAAGACAAAGTTATTTATTTTAAATAGAATCAGTAAAAATTCCATAATTTCCAAAATAGAAACAGTATAATTCCATAAGCATCATACAAAGTATGGAAGATCTGACTTCTGATTATTACATAATATCTATGCAATCAATAGCAGTAAGCAGAGTAAAGTAAGGGCCAGAAGACACGAGAGAGAGAAAATCAAGTATGACTGCTATTTAATAATTCCAGCTGAAATATGTACATATTGAAAAAATAAAATATAAGCATAGGGAATTAATATGATTGGGAAAGAGGAATCTTTACTCATCCCCAGATGCAACACTATGCATTATATGGCAGTAAGGCCATGGCTTCTAAAATCCACATCAGTAACAATGCACATACATACTTCTGCCTGGAAAGTACCGTCTTGCAACTTCCATTCCTTTTCACACTTTGAAGAACTCATCATCATCTTAAAAATGGGTTGTGACAGCTGTTAAGAGTTTTAAAATTTTGGGAACTTAAAGCTAGCAATTGAAGAAAATCAGAGAATATTTTAGCAGGTTGGAAGTCATTTGTCATGAAATCTTATTTGATATAGATTAGATTCTTGGCAAACTGCAATAGCTTTAGAAACAGCAGGAAGAAGGAAAAACTAACTCTTAAATGAAGATAAACATATTAACGAACTTTATTCAGACCAAAACAAATGCCATGAAAGAACTGGCAGCACTTATTTGCAACTTAATACATACTAAGAAATCTTGAATGGGAATGCACCAAGCAAACCCTCTGCTTTCCAAAACCAGGGCAAATGCACAGATGTGTGTACAAATGCACTAAGTGGACAGTGCTGCTAAGCTGGCCTATTTGCTTTCTTCTTTTCACAGGCATAGCCATCAAACCATCAAATGAGTGGACTGTGACCACCCAAGTGCTAGATCACAGAATGGTTTGGGTTGGAAGGGACTTGATCGATCGCCTTGTCCCAACTCCCTGCCATGGGCAGGGACACCTCCCACCAGCCCAGGCTGCCCAAAGCTCCATCCAGCCTGGCCTTGAGCATCTCCAGGGATGGGGCATCCACAGCTTCTCTGGTCAGCCTGTGCCAGCGCCTCACCACTCTCTGAGTGAAGAATTTCCTCCTTATATTTAATCTGTGATCCCAGGTGAAGTGGGTTGCTGGTGGCAGGGGAAGAGCAGGGATGCCCCACTCCACCCTCCTCACTGCCACTCATCTGTAACATCAAGGTGCCCCTTAAGAAGCTGGTAAGTCAGCCTCAGCGGAGGACACTGTGTGGTCATTCTGGCATTGCTTCACAAAGGACGAGAACAAGGCAGGTGGCAGGACTAAATCTGAGGCAGCATTTATGTACACTAAGAAACGCTGGGCTCCATGAGCTACCCCAGCAGCTACTTTCCCTCTCTTCTGAGAGAGGAAAAGTCAAATTGGCTCCTCCTCCGAGCTGCCACTTGGATCGCGAACAAGAAGAATTGCTGGCACTCACAAGTACTACTGTCACTATTACCGAAGAGAGTTCACCAGATGTCATCTGAACATATAATATTATCTGGGAAAGTTTACTGCCCAGTAAAAAAGTTAATAGGAGAAAGTATTACAAAGCTCTTTTTTTTTTTTTTTTTTTTTTTAATTTCAGCAATGGTGATATGGGTATACTTTACTATAAATTTATTGTTAATGCACAAAAAAGCATATCTGGTCCTCTACAACCTAACACAAGGCAGCAGGTGAACAGGGGAAGATAAAAACTTGAAGATTTAGGAGACAAACAGATTTCTTATGTTACAGCTCAAATATCTGTGGCAATCAGCTGGGTTCTTACTTTCTCTCCTCCCAAGGATGTCTGATGCTCCTGAACCACATGCCGCTCCCTCCAAACCAACAGCTCCTTCCCCAGCACCATTCCTCTCCAAAGTCACTGACCACTTATGTCTTTTGGGCATTTTGGAGTCTCAGGGATGATACTTCTATAGAGGAAGCTTAAAAATTACATAATCCATCATACTCTTGAAAGTATAAAATGTGTTTGGGTGACCCAGTATAACCACCCTGCTTTACCACTGGCTTGTTTCCCTTCATATCGGCCCTTCTCCAGCACATTTCTTAAGATGCATTTTGATAGAGGAGCTTCTGGGTTTGAGAGCCCATCAGTGACTTTGGTATATAATCCCTCTGTCCTGACTCGAGAGACGCTGGAGGAATAACCACCTTTTACACATCCAGCTCCGCATATCTGATGTCCTGGATGCACTACATCCAAGCAGGCCGTATATCCACAATAAAATGAAGAACCCACCAAGAGATCACTACTAGTCCCCTATTTGTCCCTCTTGTTTAGCCCCGCTTGAGCCCCAAACACCCATTTCTGAATATATCTGTGCATGTCTCACTGAATTGAATTGCTAAGCCAGCTCTTTCTCAGCATATTTACTTCACACTGGAAGTAAATAAGAATTGCATTAAATAGATTCATGGAAAGTGCCTGTGATCCTTAAACATTCCTTTTTTAAAAACCATTTGGCATGCTCTGAAAGGCAAACAGAGGCAGTCTAAGTTTTAAATAACGTCTTCTCTATCTCATAACTTAAGATACACCGCTGGTAATAGCAATCTAAAACTGGACAAATGGTTTCCATGACATGAAATAGCCTGACAAACAATGTACCACCTGTTCACTGCCCATCTGAGTTAGGGACTGCACTTCGTGATGCAACGTCCTTCTCCCCTTTCAGCTAGAAATGAAAGAGGGAACCAGTGTCCATCCCCAGACTCAACAAACATCTGTGAAAGCAATTCTCATTTGCACACCTTTCTGCAGTACCTCAGTATTTTTACTTCATACAACAGTAGGACTTCCTGTCTATTCCAGAAACTGCTATTCATATCCTGGCTGAGGCAGTAGCTAGTTTTGAGCTGCGATTGTTTGTGACACCATGTCAGCTCCAGTGATGACAGGACGGTTTTGTTGTGGGCATCCAAGTACCACAGGCCAGACTCTGCCACCCTTGCTCACGTTAAGCAGTGTATCTCCCTATGCAAATGGTTACCTTGAAGACAGTGGGGTTATTCACAAAATAAATCATAACTCGATGTGAATAAACACGGAGGCATCCAACTCAGATTCCAAACATGCCTGTATCGGAGCAGCACTACCTGCCCTGCTTTGAGGTGTCAAGCTACCCAGGAGATTCCTCTATGCCCAAACAGGAGAGAGGACAAATCCTTCCTTAATAACCAGCTGACGCAAAGGCAGAACCTAATTGATTAATACAATGTTGACTTTCATCTCTCGTGTTGTGCAAATGAGCAGCCAGGCACTGCTGGAACATGGGGCCAAAAGGACTATGTTATTCAGCACAGCAATCCTCTGCATCTGTTTTCCTGTGATGGGTAGACCTTATGGAACCACAAGGTCATCAAAGAAGTCTGAACGATCACGTAATGGTCTTGATATAGATAAATAAATATGAATTCCAGAGCTTGGTCTTCACCTTTTTTTTCTAGTATTGCATCAGCACTACGGCACACACTAACAGGTTTCCCAGTCATCAGGTATTTATATTTCATTTTACTTTGAACCATGCTGACATGGAAAAAAAACATTTATGCTTAACACATGCCTCCCCTTCCATGAATAGACCTTCTCATTTATGATACTGATCACATTATTTCAACTGATTCAATGCAAGGGTTTCTAACTTGTAAGTCTGTGTACATCAATGGGCATACTAAATATATACAGGCGCACACATTAACACACAAACATGTACTCAGGTATATAGACATGCACGTAACAAGGCACACAGATATTTTGATAATTTAACAGGTTCCCTTTAAACATCACCCTTATTAAGCACTGTCTTCACACAGAGTGCACATTTACTTTGTTATTTATTCCAGTATTTTAAAGGCAGACAAAACCTTAATGCTACGGGAGGTAATGACACATGCTTTGATGTGAATGCAATTTTGTCAATACTAGTTAGTGCAAATTTGTGCTTGCTAGGCTGACTCACCATTACTGAGACATTTGACCTTTACAATGCCACTACTCTACTGTGAAGTTATCAATACAGAAATTACAATGACCACAACATAAATCACTCATTCTTTTAAGGACTAAGCTTAACTGACTGAAAAAGTAAAACTTTACTAGGAACAACTCCTTAAAATGTCTCCAAATAAAGAAAAAGTTACATCTGAAAAGGAAGAGAAAATAATCTTAAAATTCTTTGGAAAATGAGCCTTGTGGTTTGAGCCATTCTAGCACAGAAATATAGATAGAGCATGTTAGCAAGTATGACAGAAGCTATGGGAACTTCTTCACAGGAAGAGACGATAAAGAGAACAGAAGGTTTTTTGAAGAAAAGATGAGGTATGGTGCTTGCAACTTTTCATAATATAGGCACAATGAACATGTCATTAAAAAGAAAGCTTACAACAGAAAAATATTCTTTTGCTTATGTACTCAAAGACACCTGAGGGAATCATTCCTATTAGTTTGGGGGATTTTTTTTTTTTTATCTGGAAGCTTTGTGAGATCAGACATTTATTTGGCATCCAGAAGATCCCCGGTGAAACAGGGCAGTACAGGAAAAGTTCATTTCTTCCAGTTAAACTAATCTCTGCAACAGAATTTGGAAGGAACCTGTCTTATGCAGCCATGAGGGAGACTGCTTCGACTTTTATTTGAAGTATCTGGCACTACCCACAGTCAGAGAGACACTCTGGGTCAAAAGAGCCCATGGGTCTAAACTGAACTGTTACAGAAATTTCTGCATTCTTCATTACAATCCCACCAGTGTTGTATATCAGTACTAATCCAGAATTCCTTATAGGAAAACAAAGCTTGTATATAATTTATTTTTACAAACTTTGTTCCCCTTCCCTTTTCTTCCCGCTGACTTCCATCCTCCTCTGACTGTTCTAAAATTGCCTTATATCTAAAACCAGAATTTAAACAGGGCCTGTGTTTTTTAAATTTCTAACAGAAGGCCATGGATGCTGTGGAAATAGGTTTTGTATTTGCTAGGCTCTATTTTTAGTTTCAGGTATGGTGCAGGAAAATATGTCCTTGTCATTACTTTGTAGGTGAGCATAATTCATTCAATTTGGTGGGCATGCTATGATGGATTCATTTCAGGCTGCTTTGCAGGTTATGTTTTTATTTATTGGCTGATTAAATAGTACTGGTCTGTATTCATTAATCTGGGGAAAAATATTTCTCAGGGCTCCCAGCTTTAAATCCAGCAGATTGAAAAATATTTGATTCTGAGTAAAATGCCAAGTGTATTGAAGTTTTTTTATTATTATTATTATTATTTGCCATTTTAGATTCCTTTTTTTCTGGAAGTAAGAATGGAGTGGGACAGACAGGGAGGTCAGGGAAAAGAATAAAATTGAAGTCTAGACCTTCCTATTATTTTCATACTTTTTCATTTAAAACTGACCTAAATTTGCAGTGAATCAGATTAATTAATCTTAATGTCAATGCATTTGTTTGAATTTTTCTTGTGTCTCCTTTGCATATCCCACCAGGCACACACAGTGCAAGATCAACTAATTTTCTTTTAAATGTAGAAGTTGTCTGCAAAATTGGCTCCCTGGTCCCTGTTTATCCTTGTTCAATGGAAAAACTCTTTTTTCCCCCAAGGTTGTGCTGATCACAGTAGCTGACCTAAATGTGATGACAACAGTATTTAAACGTACCACTCCAGCACCATCCCTTAAGGCAGCAGGAAACACGAAGCTCAGGTGGGCCCAGGCACGATGCCCACCAACATCCAAAGGAATAGGTGAGGTCCTTTAGATGAAACAGGCCTGACAGGGGGGTTGATCAAGTAAGAAAAAGGGTCTAACTTTTCAAATATTTTGAAGTATTCCAAGCACGATTTCTCTGACAAAAGGAGAGGGATAGAAAGACAAAAAGATGCATTTGGAAGCAATTAAAAAGTGGTACATAGCAGTGGGAGAAGCCAGTTGTGCACAGGAGCAACAGGCAAGCAGTGTTTTAAACCATCACCTGGAAAGGTCCCAAATTATTGATCTGTGTGTCACTGGTACTGGTGATACACAAAGGAGGATCTCTTTCATGTCTACCAGGACAATCTTCACTAAGCTACCCCTCTGTAGGCAATGAACAGCTCTGAATTCTCCTATTACAAAGCTAACAATTGCTCCAACAACCTCGTGTCAATGGCTTAAAACCAACTGGCCAAGAAGTAGCTATGAAGGTCTTCTGTGAGCCCCTCAGACCAGCCATATGGAACTGCTAAGAATGAAAATTTTAGTATTGATACAGTTCTTCAGATCAGTTGCTGACTACTTATCATGGCAATACTTTAGAAATTGCTGGGAAATGTGATAAAATGGTTATAAACCAATTAGTTAAAAAAGTAACCTGGGGCCATACCCGCTTCATTTCTCCATTTGCTCTCTCTCAATTGGAAAGGGTCCACTGGCAGCCCCAGAAAGGTAAATAATACTCCATATATATACAAATAATACATCATGACCATGCATCACTGCCAGTGGCACTACTGAGAGAAATCCAGATGACAGATTATGAAATAAATAAATAAATAAATCACCTCCTTGCACAAGGAGTTAAATCATTTTGAACACTGCAGTAAAACAAGCTGTAGTCCTAGAAATCAGTTAAAGAACACGTATACTGACAGTAATGAAAAATGAATATTTGATCACATCAAAGGACATAATCACAGCTCATCAGAAAATCTTTGATGCGAGAAAGAATGACAATATGGCTAAGCGAAGTGCCTCTCTTCTTCAAAAATTAATGAAGATCTTTTCTTTTTTTTTTTTCATTTAAGTTTTTGAAACTCCAGTTTTAAAACACTGATGAAGTTTTCATAGTTTTCTCACTGGGGTCATGAATCAAATGAAATCCCTTCACTTGTAAGATGTTAAATTACTTGGTTATTATGACACTTTGGAACTAAAGGGAAAAACTGTGAATGAACTGGTATATATTAGTTTATTAGTTAATTATTAGTAGTACCAGGAGGCATGAAGGTGCATATGAAGGAAGCTCTGTTGCAGGTGACCAGCAGTTAGTACCATTGTTTTGTCAACTACTGTCAGCCCATTGCAACACAGATCAATGCCGCCTCCATGTCTGGGCTGAGATAATCTGAACAATAACTATACACAGAGCCAGCACTCCATCATCCCAAGGTCTGGGTTCTGATTCCCCTTCCCATCTGCATGAGCTCCTCTTCCAAAATGGGCCTGCTCCAGCACAACAGTAAGTCCTCATAGCTGTGAGTGTCCCTTAAACTGCAAACTTTACCTGCCAAGACACTTCACAAAATGTATTTTACAGCACACTTGTGAGGCATGCCTGAAGGAAACACAGTATGCAACTGAGCAGGAACAGACGCAGTCCTATTGAAGACTCAAAAGCACTTCACTTTTATCCCATTAGGGAACATCCAGTCAGCATAAGACCCTTCCCAGCCCCATCCTGCCTAAGCCTGTGCTGAGGCAGAGCTTATTGTAAACAGTTTGTAGAATGTGCAGGTAATAATAGAAGTACAAGTACTGGCAATAGTTTACACTACAAAGACAATATGCTTACACAGGTGTGAGCTCCTTCCTTGGTGGTTCAGAAGACACATCTACCACAAACAAACCGCCTGACAAATCTGGTGACAGGATATTCAGTTGAGGTTCCTCTTTCTTAGAGTGAACGGCCATTTAAACTAAAAGCACTACCTCCATTCCAGAAAAAAATAAAATAAAATAAAATAAAATATAAATGGAGTCATTTCAAACTAATTTTCAATATGCTCTGATATGACAGAAAACATTTAGTGCACAGATACACCTACCTGCCAGACTGGGACACGCAAAGAGTCTCCCACAGAACATTTCTAACAACCACCTCTCCTTTTTCCCTTATTTTTAACACTTTCTCTTTAATACTCAGAAGGTACTTCCAAGCACATTTTTGACTTATGTTGATTTGGGAGTGAACCAAAAGACAAAATGAAGGGCATACCCAAGAACAAGACCAGAGTAAATCCCCTGTTGTGTATGTGTAAGGACACAAGAATCAGCCTCACAGGACCATGGTTAGGCCTAGCTTGCAGTACAGCCACAATTGCACAACTACAACCCAGCCTATTCATAATTTGACCTTCACATGTTCATATATTGCCTTATAAGCAGAAATGGATTAAAAAAACCCACAGAAATAGACTTCTCAAACATAAAAGTAGTAGGCCACCCTCCACTTAATAAAAACAACTTTTTCTCCTGCAAGGTATCCCAACCCTGTCTCACACAAAAAATAATGGCACCACCCACAGTAGATGGAGGGCAAACATGAAGATTTGATGTGTTAGGAATATGACAGGCTATTTTATTGCTTGCCATCCAACTTAATTTCTTCATGACTGGCCTGTCAAACAAGAGCACCCAAAGCCTGAAGATACAATAAATAACACATCAGCACAGAGCGCACATCGCTCCTGGTGTCTGCCCTAGTACTCTAAGCCAATGACACCATGAGTGAAGGCTCAAGATGACATCCACGAGTTGCTGTATTTTCCTCATTACTTTTACTTTTGTTCTTTCAAAAACTACCCTTTACTTCTGGTAATCTCTTTAAATCTCCAAGTTCAGTTTAAAAGCATATTCTTAGAGAGATGGGTAAAGCGGGAGATTATTTTATTTAGTTTGCTTATAAGTAGCATGGATTTGGGCTGTTTAAAAATTTACTGGATGGATGTTATAAAATAATTAAATACTTGACCTTGTAAAATAGGTTTCACTTCTTGACAGATTCCAGGCATTAATACCCTACAATCACTTCAGAAACCACTCAAAGGATGCTAGAGATACTGTGCAATAGTTTAGGATTGTAAGAAGACACTATCCAACTCTGAAAAGCAGGGGAATGGTGAAAGTCAGAATACAGTTGGCCATCCCGGAAATTGGCTGAGACATTATGGTTCATACATCTCGCTTGCAAAATGTTCCATGTGATCTTTAAACAACCACAAGTGACTAACAATTTGCGTTTAATAAAAGAAAAATCAGCTGACAAGAACCAGTTACAGAATGCACAATAATATGAGGGAGAACCCCCAAAAGCTGGCTTGAAGTAGCTATCAATCCTAACAGGCATCTGAGAGAAGAAACAGCCTGGGATCTGGAAAAGCTAGATCCAAATCATTCCCCAGTGTGGGGAATTTCCCAGAGGAAATACTACCAAAGAAGGGTGGGTAGTCAAAGTAAAAAACTGTCTGCAAAGAAGCAGACAGATCATCCAGCATCATACAGAAAACTCAAGCTATGAGTCTGGCAAAAGCTAGGCACAAACTAGGGCCTGACTCAATGCTATATTTCCCCCTTTGTGGTGTGGCTAGGAAACTCATGTAAAAGCCATCCTAAAACAAAACAAAACAGAGCATATAGCGCTGTTAAACAAAATATCGTTTCATTCATCTCGAAAAAAACAGTACAGTCAACTCTTAAATCCTTTTCTCCTACTTGCAGGAAGTTCACAGTACAGTGGTTGGTCAGGTAACATTTACAGCCCTGTAAACATGAACAACAGTGCTCTATAAAAGTGCCCTGAAAATGAACATGCCCTCTCCAAAACCACCCATCACATCATTTGTGTAAGCAAGAAATCACCTTTTCTGCAAGATATTTGTATAAGAGAGGTGTGTGTCACAGCTCCTGGTGAGGTATTACAATTCCTGTGTTCTTATGACCCATGGGCACTGGGATTCCTTCTTCTTCTAAGAACTGATCTATCATGTATGGAAACTGCTCCAGCTGTTTGCTGTGGAGGACAAAGAGCATCAGCTTGTGATGGGGAGGAACAGTACATGTTCCCTCCCTTAGCCCCAAATCCTTCATGCTCTCAGTGAGGGGAACTGTGGTGATTTCAACATCCCAGCACTGGTGAGAGGGGTGGCACTGCCAAGCTGGAATTGGTTGGGGTGGTCTGGATCACAGCAGGGGTAGCATCCTAGAGTGTAGGATGCCGTCCATGTTTAACCATATTTAATGATGTTGGCATGATGTACATTTAGAATCTCACTACTTCCACAGTACTGGTATGTCACTCAACTTTTGTTTATCTGGAGGCAGACTTGCTCCTTTTTCAGATCCTAAAGTCAAATATCCAACCAACATCATTCATTAGTTATAATATTCACTCCTAACAAACATTTATTTTTGTTAATTGGGAGGAAACATGTAAATTGGGGGGAAAAAAGGAACTTGGAATAACTCCAAAAAACTACTTAAATGGTGGGCTCCAGCCTAAATCTGACTACGATTAAGTTTTGCCCAGGAATGTAGTATGGCCCAGATGTGATGTCTCTCTTCTTAGTACTGCTGGAAATTCACATTTCCTACTGTTCTCTCACTATCTTGGGAAGCAGCTGTGGCTTCACAGCTGTAGTTCTTGTTGTGAAGGTAACACACAGAGTCTGGCTGACCCTGTGGACTTGCAGTTGATGGATCATGACAAAATTACACGGAGAAACTTGCCAAAAACAGTGGGCGTCCATAAAAAATGTACAGCACACATTGTAAAAACTTAACAGCCCATATCACATTATTGTTCATAGATAGGCACTGATATTTTACCAACCACTGATATAATTAACACCTTTTTGGCTCGTTTATTTTGCAGACATACACATCTATAGTATAATGTAATCACAGACCTGATGCTTTCTCAGGTTTTCTCCGAACGTTAAAAATTGCATGCACACATAAAATGTAGCATACACTTAGCTATGTGTCAACAACAACAAATATAACCCATTAAAGAACAATACTGCAAAAAAGCTTTTACCCCATCTCTCTTTTATGTCTGAACACAAAATGTGAAAGAAGGCATTTCAAGTTGTTGAGATTTATTCATCTTTTTATTTTATTCACAAGTCTTCATATGACATAGCAATATCAAGTCCATTTGACAGAGCTTCAGACTGATTCATATCAAATTAAAGTCTCCTTCAGGTTAAGGAACAAAATACCCTGACATGTTGCCACATAGAGTTAAAGTGGCAACTCCCTGGATCATAAACCATCTGATGAAAAACGGTTCCCTATCCAAAGCCCAAGGGTTATATTTCTAAGCCTCTTATTCTCTTGCTTCCTCCCCTGCATATACTACATAATTCTCAGCAGCGTGGTCCCAGATATTGTAGCTTGCACTGCAATTTCAAGCCACCCTAGCGTCTCAAATTTATATGTTACTGGAATACACGCTTGTGGATTTAAATCACATTTTGTAAAAATCTCACTGTAAGAGTGAGAGAAAACACATTTTCTTATAGACAGAAACCTTTTACATATGAATGAAGATTAATGTAATATAAAAGGGAAATACTACACACTTTGCTGAGTTAACATCTTTGAAAGGAGGAAAGGCGACAGGCTTTTCATCTATGTCAGTGCTCTCTATTCAAGATTAGTAATTACAATTCAGCCTCTCATCTGTAAAGGTCTTTTGTGAACTGGCATGCAGCACATTTGTCTAAATGATCAAATAAAGCACATTATGACTTGATCAGTTGCAACTGCCATAAAAATAGAGCTCATACCTACATTCATGAGCTGCAAGCAGATGGTTGATTGCTTTTCTGTCCTCTTACATTGCAGTCCTGTTCCTTTAGATCCTCTCTTTGCAGAGGGTGACATGCTGTGAGGTCAGTTTTCTGACAAGGTCATCTGCCTTCAGAGTATGAAGAGAACTACACGGAAAGTGGGTTGGGCTATATTTAGAGTTTGGTCCAACTCCGTGCCAAGGTCCCCCCACTGTCTCTCCCATGCAGCACCGTCTCAGGTCTATTCTTGCAGAGTCTCAGCCCACAGAACAGGCGAAGAGAGGAAAGCCGCTCTGAGCTACTACTGGAGCTAGGTTTTTGCAATTCGCTAGAACAAGTGGATCAGGAGCTCAGCTGAGGACTCCTTAAATCCCTCACTCTTTGGTTATTTAAAGACTTTTTCTTTCATTATTCAAGTGGATTTTCCCTTTTCAAGTGAATAAGCAAAGGGAACTGCCTGGATACAGCAAAAATTAGCCTTCCGAGCTAAGGTAAGCTTGCTTCATTTTTGTATTGTCATTGTAATTAGAAAGCAACTGATTATGACTTGTTCCAGATATGCTTTTTCTGCTAGACTGGTTCTGTATGTCAACATTAACATTTTGGGGGGGATAATGAAACTCTCAATTTCAAAACATCGGTTTTCATTATCACTGTCTAAAGGAAATTGGAAAATAAAAAGATATCAGCATGTGCAACAGAATATACATTGTCTGATTTCACCTGTTTCAATTAATTTAAAAAGCACACAGCCAAGGAAGCAGGCTGTATCATTCTGAAAGTAGCAGAAAAGCATATATGTGACTACGTGCATAATGATTACACATGTAAGCGTGCAGTCAGATGTGCTGAGTGATGTTTTATCCACCTTATTTTGTTTAATATGAGAACATATGGCTTCAGGGTTGCAATACAGGGCTTCTTACAACTAGCACGGTTAAAAAAAAAAAAAAAGAATTTATAGATGAACTTGTGCTCAAATTCCTCCACAGTTCTGAAGAAGTTTCTCAGCTTTAGCCGGAGTATAGACAAGATTAAAGATTATGTTTAATTTAGTCTCCTTTCACAGAATACTTTTACCTAGTCCTCCCTTGCTTCTCCTTTTAAAAGCATATATGGCTGAACAGGTTTCCTCAGCACTGTTTTAAACTGTTGCAACTCTACAGTGAAAAAAAAAAAAAAACAAACCACAAAAAAAACCTGGAGAGAGTACAGCATGGCATACTTGACCGTAAGGAGATCCTAATACACTTTGGGGTCATGGACATCATGATATAGCGGTGTGGAGTCCAATATGAGGAGACTGTTATGTAAAGACACTGTGGAGCCATGGATATAGTGCCGGTGCATGCACACACAACATCACCATATATTCCTCCAAGGCAAACACACAGGAATGGCAACCTGAAGAAATGGGGCAGAAAGGTCCACTTGCCTCAAAAGTCCAAACTCTAACAGGAGAGCACCAAAAAGTTCTTCATAACAGAAACATCAGGCACAAGCCTCAGCAGAAACGTTGGAAGAAGGGTAGATGGGTTCTAGGCTAATAGTAAGCAAAGGGCAAAAGAGGTCACGAAGTCACTGAGGGTTCATCTAAGGCATGGTGACTGGGTAGATTCCCGCACTTAGTTCAGGTCTTTCTTTAACACAACCACTGATTAAACAATATCTCTTACATCAGGCTGAAAAAGTAAAGGATTAGATGGTGGCAAAAGTCTCACCTGCTGAAGGAACTTCTGATTCTGGTTACTCTCAGCTCTGTGTAAGATCAGCTGAACTTCCCTTCCTTCTGATTTTTGTTTGGCAATTTATGCCCTGTTTGAGTGTTAAGTTTATTTGGAGGATGTAATAAACACCATCTGTTTTGCACATAATACCTTTCTAGTGGGTCTACAACTCTTTAGCAAACAATTAGGGCAACATGCCATGGAGCCAACTTGGGCTGTGTGGCATGCAAAAATTCACATTCATCCAGAAGGTTTCCATTGCAAGAACTTAGAGAAGAGGCTCTTACATGAGGGTTACTGAAGCACTGCAAATGTATTCATGAGGTTCACCAGTAAGCAAAAGGCTTCACAGCAAAAAAGCAACTAGTGCTGTCTGAGATTGGCAACAACCTTTTATAAACAGTTAGCACTGAGAGAAAAGAGAAAATAATGCAGCTATCTACATTTTCAAATGGTCAGTTTTTGCCTAAAGTTTCTGCTTAATGAATCCACTTAGTTTTTGTGACACTTTGTGGCACCTGTTCTCTGTTTGTGTGTGGGGAAAAGTTATTTCCCCATCAATGTTACAGGTATTGGGGGCTTAAATAAAGCACCACGGGTGTAAGCGTAGCCTACAAATCCAGCACTCACAAAGAAACCCCCTGGCAGAGGGCAGGAGTGCTGCTGATCCGGTCACTAGTGGAGTCCCCCAGGGCTCAGTACCGGGGCCAGTCCTCTTCAATATCTTTATCGATGATCTGGATGAGGGGATCGAGTGCACCCTCAGTAAGTTTGCAGATGACACCAAGTTAGGTGCATGTGTCGATCTGCTCGAGGGTAGGAAGGCTCTGCAGGAGGATCTGGATAGGCTGGACCGATGGGCTGAGGCCAACTGTATGAAGTTCAACAAGGCCAAGTGCCGGGTCCTGCACCTGGGGTGCAACAACCCCAAGCAGCACTACAGGCTGGGAGATGAGTGGTTGGAAAGCTGCCTGGCAGAGAAGGACCTGGGAGTACTGGTTGATAGTTGGCTGAATATGAGCCAGCAGTGTGCTCAGGTGGCCAAGAAGGCCAACAGCATCCTGGCTTGTATAAGAAGCAGTGTGGCCAGCAGGTCTAGGGAAGTGATTGTCCGCCTGTACTCGGCTCTGGTGAGGCCGCACCTCGAGTACTGTGTTCAGTTTTGGGCCCCTTGCTACAAGAAGGACATGGAGGTGCTCGAGAGAGTCCAGAGAAGGGCGACGAAGCTGGTGAGGGGTCTGGAGAACAAGTCTTACGAGGAGCGGCTGAGGGAGCTGGGGTTGTTCAGCCTGGAGAAGAGGAGGCTCAGGGGTGACCTTATCGCTCTCTACAGGTACCTTAAAGGAGGCTGTAGAGAGGTGGGGGTTGGTCTATTCTCCCACGTGCCTGGTGACAGGACAAGGGGGAATGGGCTAAAGTTGCACCAGGGGAGGTTTAGGTTGGATATTAGGAAGAACTTCTTTACTGAAAGGGTTGTTAGGCATTGGAATGGGCTGCCCAGGGAAGTGGTTGAGTCACCATCCCTGGAGGTCTTTTAGAGACGTTTAGATGTTGAGCTTAGTGATATGGTTTAGTGGAGGACTTGTTAGTGTTAGGTCAGAGGTTGGACTGGGTGATCTTGGAGGTCTCTTCCAACCTAGACGATTCTGTGATTCTGTGATTCTGTGATTGCCAGAGGCAACAGGGGCCAGCTGGTTTTGAAAACAGCAAGGAGGGACATCACACCTTCGTCACAGGAACAGGGCCTAGAAGGAGCAGGGCCACAAACCATTGGGAGGTTTGTTTACGTACAGATGACAATGAGAGCAGTGGAAAATGGCAATGTTGTCATCATGACAGATACAAACCTGGCATTAATGGAAGAAGTTGGAGAGAAGCACACCGGAGTGAAAAAGCCTCATGTTCTAATGTGGCCAGACCTCAGTCTGCCTCTAACCTCTTTCCTGCTGGGGCCAATCCTGCCTCCAGTAGTATCCTCCTCTTCCTTGTCTGTCCCCTATGCTAAAAATGTCCAGCACCAGAATGGGGTGGCTTCATATTGCTAAAGCGGAGACCACCGCAGAAGGGGAAAAAAAAAAAGAAAAGGAAAAAGAAAAGCAAGTACTTTTCCTTCTTTTTCATTTTCTTTTCTTCTCTAGTGCAGGAAAGAAAGGCTGAAACCCTTTCTGTCCACTTAGGAAGCAAAGAAGGCCTCAGACAGGGC
The DNA here is from genome assembly GCF_009769625.2 of Cygnus olor. NCBI lineage: Eukaryota > Metazoa > Chordata > Aves > Anseriformes > Anatidae > Cygnus > Cygnus olor. The sequence continues at coordinate 93,769,110 of NC_049169.1, read as the reverse complement.
TGAAACCCACTTTCCACAGTGGGGGTGGGAGATCATGGCTATAGGTATTGACTGACCTCCTGCCCAAGGTTGTGGAGGAGGAGGAGGAAGAGGCCTGGCTCACAATATATGCTGCCAGTTGGCCAGGCAAAGCTCCAAGGGGACATTCACAAACTGCTGTCACTGGTGCTGTCACCCTCAGCTGACAGGTGTAAGCAGAGCCCGAGCCAGAAGGGTAAATCCAAGCAGCGCCGGGGGGCAAGAAATTCCCACCAGCAGTCTGAGCCTACTGCCGCACACGGTATTTACATGCCTGCTCAGTGGCTTTCTTCTGGTGCCACCGAACAGCAAATGGCACTGGGATTTTCCTCCCTCCTTGCTGTCCCTCAGCCAAGCAAGACTGACGGAAACAAGCCAGGGTTTTGAGGGAAGTCTAGGTGTCCTAGTTAGTTAAATAATTTCAGTCATTCTGCTAAAGAAAAGTTTCCCTCCCCTGAGATCTACTAGTAACAGGGAAGCGGTGGAAATAAGCTTATGCTTGCAACAAGCCATACAGACAAAAGCTTTGTCCAACCTGCTTTCACAAATCTATCTCCCAAAAACAGAGGAAAAAAAAAACAACAATAAAACTTTTCCATAGGGTCCCCTAGTGGATTTTGCTTTCTGTGCACCAGAAAAATAGTGACACCTTGTTGCAGAAAACTGTCTGCTCTGAGGTGACAGACACCCTCAGCAGTTTGCATTTTCCCGCAGTTTACATGGTCTTGGGACTGATGGAAAGGTCTCCCATACCGATATTCACATTTTGGGTTAGAAAATATTACTTTTCACTTAGGCAAATTCACTCCTCTCTACCCAAAGCAGAATAAGGCCTCGCGCTCTTGTCTAAGCAGAATGACCACAGACAAAAGGTCTCTGAAGACCGAGGGGCCAACCTGCTCGCCCAGAACCTCTGGGCACAGGCACAGCTCTGCACGGATTTATGGTGTCAGCAAGTGCCTTAGCCCTGACTTCTGCGACGACTCAGAATTAGCTAAGGTCTGTTGTGCACGGTCTCTGCACTGAAGCAAGAGGGGAAGGGGAGACTGGAGTGGCCTCACCTGACCTCAGAAAGGCAGGACCGGTGCAGTTAAGGACACGGCGGATGCAGCCTGGTTTCCCCTGGTCATGCCCACATCTCTCCTGCAGTCACACCAATACACATACATACACGTACACAGCTGCGCACTGACAAACAACGAAGTTGCAGGGAGTTGAGACCCACTTTCTATCCATTAACAGCAAAACACAGTATGTTAGGCTAAGATGAAGCATCTCCTTTGAAAAATGTAGTTATTTTACATTGACTTCCAGTTTGGCTAGGTGAAGTGGAGAGACTACGACAACTTTACTTCGAATGATGACAAGACTGAAATCAAGCAACTGAAAGTAGTTTACCTGCAATATTATAAAACAGCATGCAGTGGTGTGAAAGTGCATGCATATATCCAGAGCAGCAGTTTATCTATACTAGGAAACATGCTTCCAAAAGTATTTAAAAATAGAGGACATGCAGCTGGTCACTTGCGTGGATTATTTTTTCATTTTCATAGAGCTGGTCCCAACTCCCAGCTTACTGACAGCTACAGATTTGAACTGAAATCAGAGTGCTCCAGCGGGGCCTGTGTTTCTTGCAGTGGTAACAGAGGTACACAGCACACTAGCAGAAAAGGTCTCTCCAGGGAGTTCATCAGGAGCTGGAAGCCTGGGAAAGCACCAGCACAGCAGTGGCTGTGCTTTGCTGGAGCAGTATGTCTAAGAATGGTGTTTGCAAGGCTTTCTGCTGCTCTCTGACACCTGCCAAGGAAGAGGATTTTATGCAATGCTAGACGGTACCAGTACATTTCATTTTAAGATGAATATCGCTAAGTTTAAAACAAGTCCCAGTAAAAATCCCACCTACACAATGCGGCACAGTCATGCAGGAAGAAATAGTTGAAAGTGGTACTACACAGAAGTCTAACACAAATTTCTTATCTTCCATTACACAATACTAAATTCTTTCAACCTCAGCAAATTTACAGTGATCACTAATGGGGCTAAAAAGCCAGAGAAAGAAATCCAACAACACCGAATTCTTACGTCTCAAACACCATAGAGTGAAAATGCATACGCACAGCTGCAAAACCGTAAATCATAATTTTACATAAGATGAAACTTGGACTAAACATAGTCTTGTTAAAATAAATCCTTGGAGGTGAACTTTTCCATTTTTCGCTCATAACTGGCTTTTTATTTTGCCAGTCTTCTCCTCAGGCATTCACTTAAACAGCGCAACAGTGTCCAATCTCTAGAACCCAAATAACATTAAATAATCAGTACTTACAACACAGTTATGTTAGACACAGTACTCGTGCAATTTTCTTAACCACAAGCAAAGGGTGAAAAGAATATAAAATAATCCACAAATAAATGACAAATGTTTTAAGTACTCTCCCTAAAGAGACAATTTAAAAATCATGTGCAAAATATAGTCAAAACCAGGCATTTTACATCGTCTTGTCTGTCTTGAAGACCACTCACTTTAAATAGAAAATGAGCAGCAAGCATTCTTCCTGTTACTCTGTTTTATTCTGTTAATATAACGGTTAGAGATGCCATCCAATATAAACTGATGCATAGCATCATATGGCCACTCACACTACACCCACCTAAAAGAGTGGGAAGACAATAAAAGGAAATCCCACTTGAGAAGAAGACAGGATTAACTTGCTAGCATGCAAGAAAAAGGAAGGGCTGAAATCACACATCAAGACTTGTAAGCTCTAGCACACGTTGTTTTGCAGCGTTTCTCACGCAGCCGAGCCCACAGGCTGCGTGCTCCCCATTGTAAATCCATGCATCGTCCAGCACCAGCCCACCTGGGAGCTGAGGCAGCTCAGGCCGTGGTGGAGTTTCTCGATACAGATAAGTACACGCCGAAAGAGGGAGATGATATGACCTCTCTCAGTCCTTCTGCAACAGGAAATTTGAGACTCCTGAAGGGGGAGAGACAGAGCATTCACTCCCCCTCACACCAACATTCATCCGACCTCCAGCTGTCCGAGGAGGACAACTTGTAGCCTAATTATAGGTTTCTTGATTCTTCCTAGAGATAGTCCCCTCACGTGGGCAAAGAATCTTATGAATCTCATGCATCTTTCAGAGCAGAGATTGTCCTCCATTTTAAACCCTTCTGCTCTATCACAAATATCTGAACCGGATCCCCCACTCAGTTTGCTCCTCCCGAGTGAAACAGAAGAAAGAAATGTGAGTTTGATCAAGAAATGCAGGGTATTGAGTGACCCCTGGAGAAGTCATGGCTAGCTTCTTCTCTATTGTATTCCCCCACAATGTGTCAATAAAAAGAGCTGTTAACACCGAAGGAATTTTTATTGCAAGAAGTGCAAAACTACAGTATGCACTCAGCAGTTTCATATTTTACAATTGTTGAGGATATACTACATGTATTAGTAAATATGCTGTGTTTTCTTTGCACTTTGTGTACACACATAAAATGTGGTGAGAGAAAGGAGTCCTAGAGGATTTATTTGGATGGAAGTCAGGTGCACGTATGTGCATTGTTACATTGAGGAGCTCTGGAGTCAGCATTTCTAGATCTGATAGGGACTGCTCAGTCTTTAGCAAATCACTAAGAGTTCTTCCATCTCAGGTTGTCTTACTGCACAAAAACAAGATAGAGAATTGCCTCTTAACTCAATGGGGTGTTTTGGGGCTTGAATGACATGTAGAGTGCTGTGGGATTCCTACAGAAAGTGCTACGGTAGAATAAAATACTAGTTGTTTATTATACTTCAGACAGAGGACAAAGTCCCTCTGCTAAAAAACAAAAACAAACAAACAAACAAAAACCAACACCAACAACCACCTTGTAAAAGCAGCATTTTTAAAAATACGTTTTAGAGAATCCAAACCAGTTGTATTCAGATCACTAGGATGAAAAACAAACTTGAGGCTCACTCCATCGGAGAGACAAGGCTCAGAGGGATCCCTATTAATCTGGAGTTACAACTCCAAAGACTCTATCTCTGCGTCGATAGCCACATTCAAAGGCTTCTTTGTCATAGCTTTGTTTTTCATTGGCTTCTGGGAGAATGCCCTGACATGAAACAAAGGCATGATAAAGGTTATCCCTATCCAAAGGGTTTCACTACTGTATGCAGCTCAAGGAAAAAATGATGACAGATGATGTAAAGCTGGGGTCAGAATATATGTGGTATGGGAGAGACAGAAGCAGTGCTTTATCTAGGCCCTGAAGGTCTCAGCTCTGGAGACAGTCTCCTAAGGCAGATGTCCTCCAGTATCCTCTACGAATTCACACGCTATGAATTCTTCACTCTAGACCCTGCTGGATAAAGTAGTCTCCTCCTGCTTGATTTACTGCAAAATTACTGATAAGGAAACCGCACTGTAGTGGAACACGACCCTCAGCACAACAGAGATGAGATAGGCAGTGCATCTGCAGAGGGGAGATCACCGTCTTAGCCAAAGTTACAGAAAACAGAAATCGTGAAATAATCCAAGTCTGACAATATGGAAAACAGGATACCCTTCAAATCAGAGACATTTTGTGTCCCACTGTTTTGTCTTTGGCAGCAGAAAGCATGTACACATGCAATTAATACTACCAAACACAGACTGGCATAGCAAGAAAAAAAATATTGTCATGATAATTTTATCTGTTTGCTTATTCTTTTGACTGACTGATCACTTACCTCAGCACTGGGAAGGACTGGAAGGCTGCACCAGGACTGTAATGAAAATAAAGCCCTGGGGAACAATTTTGATTATAATGGAGGTTTCAGCTGACTCCATTTTAATTAATCAGAGTAGTGCAACAGTCTGAATTCCCAGGTACCCCATTTCAACCGGCAGACTACCATGACTTGTTTTAGGGCATATTTTAACATTGTTCTAATAAATTCTTTAACAGTACTTTTAAGTCTCAGAGGTACTCTAATTTCTTCTTTATTTTTGTTATGGAAGCTTTCAACAGGCACTTCAACCACAAAACACTAAAATGATATGCCTGCAAAAATGCCAAACATAGACTCAGAAACCAAATTCCTCTTCAATCCTTACATTAATTAAAAGCACAGTGAATTTTTTGATTACAAAATAAAAAAGTGACTTTGTATTGATAAAACATTTTAATTTAAAATAGATGTCTATAATAAAGACAAGCCACAGTAAAATTTGGTTAAAATACTCAGCACAGACCCAGAATAATAATATTAGATATCATCTGCTATAGGAGAAAGCCGGAAATCGTCAAGGACAACAGAAAAGCAGGATGTTCAGGGTTCAACACACAGCGCAGTGTCTATGTTATCTGCATGATCCAGGCTTAAGTAAGCCAAGGCTTAAGGACTGACAAAACATGTGCAGTCTGAGAAACACAGAGCAAACAAAGAACTCCAAATATGCAAGTTGTGTACTAATACATCATAAGACCCAGCAGAGATGATGTGATTTGTATCTTTAAACTCACAAAGCACATAGTTTTCTCCTCTGCATTCTCCTCTGCATCCTGAATTCACCAGTGGTTTGCTACCGTACGGAAATGAGAATGGTAAATGAATTGTCCAGGACTCGCCCAGGTTGCACTGAGATGCTGCGCTCCCCACCCTCAGTTCAGTGCGACCTGCAGAGGTGCCTGTGTGCTGCCCCAACCTGGCAGCAGCTGTAGAAACTGAATCTTCCTCCAAGAGGGATTAAAAAAAAAAACAAACAACAGAAAAAGTCCCAGACATTACAAAAAGACCAGGGGAAAATGCAAAGGCAGCAACCAAGCAGAGAGATCAAGCTAAATGCAAGAGGAGTGCAGGAGACACCTCCAAAGCGATGGCAGGAGGGGAATGAGGACAACACATGTAGAACCCTGAGCCTCTACACTTTTCCACATCCATCATGGCAAAAATGCCTCACTTTCTACAGAAACAAACCTTTTCCTCTTCTTGATGTGGTGAGCATCACCTGCTTGGTGTGCAGCCCAGGGAACCCTTCCTTTGTCCCTGTATGGGGGCAAGGCAGAGGGGGTGACTTGCTGCTTTGAGGCACAGTCACAGAGCTGTGGTAGAAACAGACCTGCTCCTAGCAGTGCCTACCGCTGCTGAGAGGCACTGAGCCCCTGATTGCTGCACCGCTTGGCCAAACGCAGCCCATCTCTGACAGCTGCCCACTTTTGTTACCTAGATCTTTTGACAAGGCACCATAATTATGGCTCTTCCCTGTAAAAGAAAAGGCTGAGGGGGGGTAAACCAGAAAGCTTCCCATGTTCTCTTACACCAGTGTATTCGTAAAGTTGCCAAAGAAAAAAAAAGAAAAAAAAAGAAAAAAAAAGAAAAAAAAAAAGAAAAAAGAAAAAACACCACCAACAAAAGAAAACAAAATATCAATTTAGATTGGTTTTCAAGGGTGCAAGAGTTCTGCGTAGGGAGAAGAAAAGGGTAGCTCATGTCTGTGTACAAGCAGCAAAGCAAACACCTGATTTAATACAATGGTAATGGCTTCCCTTTGACGATGGAAAAGGTACAGACCTAAACACCTGTCTCTGGCAAGGCATCTATTTCAGCAAGCACTACTTCCCCTTACTTTCTGCTAGCCTAAGAGTACTACAGATAATCTATTTTACAGTTTTCATTGCCACAAATATTACAGGAATAAATTGCTGCAGGAAATAACCACAGAACTGTGTAAAGGCAGTGACATCCTCAACTGCCTGTAAAATTACTCCAGACTGGAAAACAACTGTTCATATTTAGCAGCAATTGTTTGCGAAAGCAACGCTTTGAGAGTTTAGATTGAAAACCTCTAAGAGGAGAAAGCATCAAAGTACTGCCAGAGAATGAGATTTAGGAGCTAACTTTTTGATGTGGAGAGGCAGTTTCTGCACAGATTTGCAAGCCTGAGGCATTTTTTTCCACACTGAGCAACCAACCCAGCAGTTAGTTCAGATTTCAGAAGAGCTCAAGTGATGCATGTAACACCTGCTGTGTGCACTAACACTTCACACTGTTCAAACCAGAAGGAAAAGAGCAGATGCTATTGATCTCCCTGCCTCAGGTTAAGCACCAGGAGTGGGAAATCCCCCACCAGGAACACCAGCACTCCCACAGCGCAGCCTCAAGTGATCTAGAATTTCCCTCCCAATTCTGTATTCTTGACTCACGTCTTGTCTTTTAACTGCATCCAAGGATGAGCACAGGTAAAGAACGCAGCAAGCTTTCCCTGGGGCTGACCCCGAAAGCTACTTCAGAATGGCAAGCCTGGGCAGATGCTAGCCAGGATCTCTGAAGAGAGCCCTAAAGAGCTTGAGCCTGCAAAGCCTCAACACTCCACAGCTCCGAACGCTGCTGGCTGCTTACCAACATCCTCAGCAATATCAAGAGCTGCTAATGTCCCAGCATCTTTCTACATGGCAGTGATTAAGAAAGTGAAGATAAGCAAGCATTGTTTTTACTGCATTTTGTCGTTATTGTTTTAAAACCTAGAGAACCTGTGTGTGTGTTCCTTAAACTTTTCATGCACGTGCTGGGAGCGGAGACTGGGACTTTGAAACAACTGAATCATACCGATGCCTACACCAAGTAGGATGTGCAGGAGTGAGTGGGAAACGTCACGTGCAAGAGTCTTCAGGCTGTCTGCATGCAGCAGGTGCCTGCTGCAGTATCACTGGAAAAAGCCATTCAGCCATTGTGATCATTTTTAAGAGCAAGGAGACTACACACAAAAATACAGGGTGCTGAGGGGGAAAACATCTCAGACAAGGCAAGGCATTTTTTGATAGGATTGTACAGTTTCTGGCCTATTGTAACACCACATAAGAATGGCAGAAATTTTGCAGAGAATAACTTTTTGTCTCTAGCATTTGAGGAAGATGAGGATCATAGCTTCATTGCACAGGCCAGCATCAGCAGGACGGTAACACACAGGGTGCAAGAGAGGAAGGTCCAAAGTCTCCAACCTGTGCTCAACACAGAAAGCATTCAAGAAATCAGACAGCTCTTTTTCTTAACCACCAAATCCAAATTGGGAAGCAGAAGTAACCGTAGAGGATTTTCATCCGAAGAACAGACCCTATTCTGGTCTGTCAGTCAAGACTGCTGTTAGCATGCCCTTCAGGAAGCTCACAGTACCCTCGTATTCTGCTATGCAAGTAGGAAACAAAGTTCCTTCTGCTGCAGTCCTGTGTTGAATTATGGGGTCGTTTTTCAAGGAGAGTTTTTAAGTGAACAGCGCTATGATTTGGACATGATCAGAGGTCTGCAGATCTGTCTGCTGCTTTCAACACAGTCAGCTACAAGGTGCGAGCAACTTGCCCGCAGAACCAAACAGGAGCCAGTGTGAGTCCATCTCAGATGGTTCATCTCATTCCTACCAGGAGGCCCAAAGCAGGCAGCTGCTCCTCCTCACTGGGAGTGCTTGCAATGGCATCCCAGCAGATTAGGCTCTGTTCCCCATGAAGCTATACATTATTAATCTTATCTGAAGCAGACAGTGCTGACGCCCAGCTTCCTCAGTGTCTGGAAGAACACCAGCTGTCTCAAACTCAGCCCAAGGAAATGCACAGAACGTGCGCGAGTATCAAGAGGAAATGTATCCTAAAGCTTTGCAGGATTCAGAATCCCTCCCCTCTTTTTTTTCCTACATGTTACCAAATCAACTGCCTGGGATTTATACCCCACTCTGTGTCTCTGCATCCCCAGGTGTAAGAATACTTTTTTGTATTTTCCAGTTACGAGACACCTGTCCTACTTCCTCTCAGACAACGACCTGTCCCTCCTGGCCCATCCATTTGATTTTGAGCATGGGTTACTGCAAGATTGGTTTTATCAGACCAACAGAAGAAGATGTCCAGATTATGCAGCTGGTGGAAGATACAGCAGCACCCCTCCCAAAGCCCAGATATGGGCACTGTAAAGAAAATTACTGTACACAAAATAATTCCTTAGCTTTTACCTTGTAGAAATCCTTCAAGGACTTGGTTCTAGGACTCAGTAATCTCCATGGTCCTTTTTTTTTCATCAGCCTTGAGCATTACAACTAACAAACACTACACGGTTCTTAGCATTGTGAATAAAAAGTTCATTTCCACTGAAGGGCAACCAAGTTGAGGAAGGACTTTTTACCTCAAACTTAGTAAATTGTCTATAAGGGGTACTGAATAACACTCATAGACGTTCATGGTCATAAACCGTTGGATGGCAAATTACCCCAAAAACAGGAAAAAAATGAATCTTTACCGACTTACAGACCTTTCAAAGTCTCTAACAATCTCAAATAACCTTTAACAGTTATGTAGATACAGCACAGATTAGTGCAATACAAATACATGGCTTGGCAGGTAGATTAAGGCCTTTAAAAATCGAAGAACACTAAGCACCATAGCTAATTTTGTACCAGATACTTGTTTCTTGGACCCATTTTTAATTTCAGGATGCAGTCCAGCAGTGAGTTGGTTTATGAACATTCAAACCAAGATACACATGCACAACCCACCCTCCCAAGAAAGACAGAGATCTCTGTTGTGGCACCATTACACACAAGGAAGAGCTATTTTTAAATAAAAACCATCCACTACAGGGTAATAAAATGATTTCCAAGAAGTTTTTGATCCCCTAAACTAGGGACCAAGACTTTGCTAGCAAGTCGGAAAGTGTTCTACAATTTGACATGTTACCGCCGAGTCGAGGAAAGATAAGTCAAGCAACCTGAATGGCTACCACGCACTCATTTTTACAGCAGAAATTGACACAACACGTTCACATCTAATGAAACCACACTATTCATTATTCTGGAAAATACACTAATTCTACTCACCATTTCCCACAGGTTTACAGCACTAAGAAATCTAGATTTGTGTCATTAACCTCTAGAACTAATGACTGACTACCAGTAAGAGTGCAGTAGGTGGTGATGAAAACAACAGAAATGCCCCATAATACGGGTGTTATTCCCTTTGTGTCAGGAGGCACTGTGTGGTAAGTGAATATTAAGTTCAAAGACACAGCTCGTTTTACGCGGCTGGCCTCTCCTATGAAAGCTGAATTTGGAGCATGTTGGTGTAGCAACATGCTCCCAAGACTTTTTCTGATCAGTAACTATAATGAAACACTATGGCTGAATAGTACTATCCTCACCCACTTCCATCATCAAAACAAGATGACATCATTACTTTTATTTTCTAAAGCTCATTTTTGGCAAAGGCAGTCATGTGTTCCCCTAGGTACTGTTTAGAAAGCTAGATTAGTAGATTAATCCATTTGTCTCCCCAAGAGTTGTGCTTTTTACATTGTCATATTTACCACATAGCTTCGGGCATGGCAGATAAAGACTGTCTTAAATTTGTGCTTGCCTCAGATCTGTCTGACAGGGCTCCTTGTGCCTCTGGAAGCAGGCTGACGGTTTAGTAGCATGAAGTCCTGGGTTTAATCCTGGTATAAAGCATTTGAAAAAAATAAACTTTTCCAAGTAGAAGACTGAAAAATATTACACTTCCATACTCAAATTCCACAAGGCAAATCTACTTATCCCAAAGATAAACCTTTACATGTATATTTATCTGGCAAGTACATATGATGGTGTTTAACTAGACCTGTTTATCATTGCAGCAAAGGAGGCCTAGATAAACACATATAACGGATCAGTTTAGCTAAAGCCCGTAGGCTTCCCACATTCTGAGGGTCTGACCCTCAGAGTCATTGTGTATTTCTATTAAGACACATCCACTAAGCTTTCATCACAAGGCAATGACTAAATTTCCTCCACTACCTGACCTGCAATTAATTGGTGGTGTTAAGAGCCTAACGTCTCACATACCTGCGTACAGCAATGGAGCCAAAATCTGCCTATATATGTAGGACAAAACAATTTAAATATACAACAAATAGAGAAAATTTGATTTTAATTACACTGGACACAGTATTTGTCCAAGCAAATGCACAAGGGGAATATGTTACAAACAAAGCAAACAAAAAAATCCAGAAAAATTGGCATGTCAAAAGAGAATTATGGTCACGTCTCTCATGGTAGAAAGGTTGATAAAAAGAGTTCAGAATTGCTGCCAAGGTTTTTGTCATCCTGAATTTGTATTGGCTGTTCAGACACTGGTCACAAGATGTATAGAATAACACAACATTTAGTTTCGTACAGAACTGTTACTGCATGTAAAACTAAACAAGTTTGTTTTTTCTGTTGTTTTGTTTTGTTAAAACCAACCACCATTCAGCACGTTTGGTAGAATACACATCTTCCAGGAGTCTTTTAATCAACCATAGCAATTTGTAAACCCATTTCAAAAATAAATATTTAGAGGTCATGTAAGCAATGAACTCAAAGAATGGCTTACATCCAGGCATTGTGTAGACTGAATGATGTGATCCTCCAGACATCTTTCTGCCCATGTGGTGCCATCAAAGAATTTTATTTTTTTAAACATGACCAAAATTAAGGAAAGACAGAGATGTGAGGAACTAACTGTAAATGAAATGGGGTCATGCGAGAGGGGTCAAATCCCCTACTCAACCGTGAGCCAGCAGAAAGGAGGGAATGAGATAAGACAAAAGGTTGGAGCAACAATGGTGGCCAGATCTCTTCTTGGAAAGAGCTTAAGAACTGAATTAAAACAAAAGCCAACCCTCACACTTCTCCTCAGACATCTGCTACTCTCTGCCCTCTTTTCTCCTCACTAGTCTGGAGAAGACTTTTACCAGACAGATGTTTTTTAATTGCCCACCTGGACATCGAGGTGCTCAAGGAAGGAGCTGAGGGCAGCTGGCAAAATACACAGTTCCACCAAACATCCTTCCTTGATCCAAGAACTTTCTGGGGGTCAAGGAAATGGGGGAAAAAAAGAAACAACACCTCACCATTGAGAAATGATTTCCCACCTCAGCCTAGAGAGCAACTCTTTAAGAAGTGCCATCGCTCCTTCAGTTCAGTAACAGTACAAGGGATTCCTTCTGACTTTGGAGGCCATGCAGAAGGCCGCCTTCTACTACCTCGCCACCAACCATGCCAGGTCTCTGCACCAATTTGCTGCAATATACTTCGTTGCGCTACTCTGCTAAATTAGTTGCAGATGCTTCCGTAGTAAATCTTTCCTCAGCTGTGCACTTCAGAAAAATGAACTGGAAAACTCTGCTTCATAGGCTCCATGTCAGCCACAAAAAAACTGCATGAAACCATGAAGTCAAACACAAAGCCCCCTGGGGGATTCTGGAGCACTACTGTCACATCCTGATTTTCAAATTTCATCCACTCAGCTGAAAGGATGTTTAAAACCAACATTTCTGGGGACAAAGAAAATCTCATTTCATTCTTCTCTCATTATTGAAGTGTGGCTGAACCCTTCTATTCTCAGAACTGCCAAAAATAAATAAATGCTGCTACATGTAGGGAACTTTCAGCCTCAGAAGTGTAATTTCTCACAAGAACTTCTGAGCAACTGAAGATGTGGGAAAGGACATTATTACTTGCTCTCAGCTAGAGCAGTTGCTAATATGAATATATGGGCCTCTTTAAAGTCCGCTTGCACAAATGGTTAGCCTTTCAGTAAACAGCAGAGTAATTTATCACCAGACCCCACACCTCCCTCCTTAGAAATGCCATACACCTGAATACCATTTGTGAAAGCAGACCCCAGCTCAAGGCGAACATCATCTCGTGCCCTGCTGTAGATGTGAGCTCTGCTCCAGCACCCGAGGTGCAGCTCCTTAACAGGGGGACAGGGGCCTTCGTGCTGGAGTTCTGCCCGTCTCTGGGAAATGCCACCACACTGCCACTCCTGGCTCTCGCCTCCTTTCTCAGGTTTACCTCTATGGCTGAAAAGTTTATTTGGCATTCTAGCTCATCTATACCATCAGTTCAAATTTAAAGCATTAAAAACTTGCCAGTTAACTTTGGGTTTGAGGTCGAGATTGAGAAAGCTCACAAAACCCAGGACGCTCAAGCTACAGCTTAAAGCTACAAATTACAGCCCTTCTCCCAGCACCTTCTTGTCCTCTTCGGACAAGAGGAAATGGCCTCAAGTTGTGCCAGCGGAGGTTTAGGTTGGATATTAGGAGAAATTTCTTCACTGAAAGAGTCATGAGGCATTGGAACAGGCTGCCCAGGGAAGTGGTTGAGTCACCATCCCTGGAGGTATTCAAAAGACGTGTAGATGTGGTGCTTAGGGACATGGTTCAGTGGTGGACTTGGCAGTGCTAGTTTAACAGTTGGACTTCATGATCTTAGAGGTCTTTTCCACCCTAAATGATTCTGTGATTCTGTATTTACAATAATAAATAAATAAATAAAAGAAATTTATCAGAAAAAACATATATAAAAGTAGAGTGAGTTTTCAGAGGACAGCCATAATCTATGCAAACAGGTATGCTACAGCATAGGATGGTGAGATGATTTCCCTCAAATGTTACATGAAGTTGATGGCAAAGCCAGGAACAGAATGCAAATCTTGTTTATGTGGTACAACATCAATAAACCCATGTGTGGCTTTTCTGCTTATTTACTGTACGTGTCTCTAAGTCTACTTACTTTTCACATACTGATTATGCAAGACTGAGGTATGCTTTTCCCACACTTGGAAGTGTGACATGTAACTGCTTGTTGTTATCACGGTGTGAATTACCACAAGAGTGGGAACCGTACCTCTGAACAGCCTGACTTTGTTCAGCTACAATCCTAAGCCTTTATGCTTGCAGCTAGAGTATGTCACTTATGAACGCCTTGTGGCCAAATAAGACAAATTCCACCCCCCCCTTACTACTCTCCAAGTGCCCATGGCACCGAACCCCTCAACATAAATTTTTGTGTGATGTTAGACGCACAGAAACGAACAGCCATCCAGCAACCCCTGTAGCAGCACACAGTTAGGGGATCTCAAACAGGCCAGGAAAGACAAGCCACCGCTGTACTACCCCCTGCTTTGCATGTGGAAGATTCCTGTTTCTCAGGACATCGTAAAAAAGAAAAAAAAACACACTAAAAAAACCTTGTCCCACACAGAGCCCAGTCAGCACAATACGGTTCCCACTGCCCTCCCCATTTGCTTTGCTTTGTAGGGAAACGGGGCTTGTATGACCACTGTATCTGCCTGTATGTATATGTCAGTGTGCTGATCCCAGAATTTTAGTTTAGACCTACAGTCATATTACAACGACATTTGACAAAAGGACAGAGAAAGCAAACTCTTGCAAGTTCTTACAAGTTTATGAAAATTATCAGGGAGGCGATGCTGTAATTCTCCTGGCTGAAGGAGTGGCAGGCACATGAGGTCCCAGAGAGCATGGAGAATCCCAACAAATTCCTCAGCCATGGGAGAAGTTTCAGCTGCGGCTCACAATCAACCACTGGACACAAATTTATAGGAAAGTAGGCATGGTCAGCCCCACTGTTCAGAAAACTACTTGTCTGGCTAGGCAGTCATTGGAAGACGTAGTTATGCGAATGATTTATTCTATTTTTTCCTCTAAGAAATCTTTCCCAGCACTGAAGAAGGAGGGAGCAAAATGGTGGATAACAAACACATTCACTAGCACAAGAAGTACCTTTATAAAAGCAGATTTTGTGTTTTCTAATTTAAGAAGAAAAAAGCCAGTGACAGGGTGTGGCAAGAGATCCTGTTAGTTTCTAAGCTAGTTATTTTCACATGTGTTGCATGTATATACTTTCAAAACACAGAAATGTGTAACTTCCGGAAGGAACACCGAGGCCGAGCTGACATACATGTTTGGGGATAGGGAGCTTATCGTCTTAAGGTCTGCACATGAGAGCAGAGAGATCTACTGCAAATGTCTTGATCACCAGCACTGGCTGTAGCTGTTTAAGGGGAGAAGCGGCAGACTGACCCCATTATCACCCCCATCCAAGATCTGTCCCTTAGTCGCCCTTGCCCTTTGCAGCCCCAATGAACCAACCTGGCAATGCCCCATGACTCGTGCTGTTTACCCCTAACCTTGCTCCTGACAATCCAAGGCAGTCACAGAGGAAACACAAGGCACTGACCTGGCAAATCTGCAGGCACTTGTGGGAAGCAGGCGGTGACCTTTTTCAGCCAGCAAAACTACTGCAGAAAGACAGTGCTTGAGCAAACCTTAACACATAATTGAAAACTTCCCCACTGGCACAATAATGAAAGGGAAGTCTATTTTCCACCAGCAGTTTACTGTTCGAGGATGTAACCTGAGTACAAAAGGATGTATGAACTTCAGCTTCCGGGCTGGAAGAATCATGACAGAACCACAGCACACACGCTCATTTGTCCCG
Organism: Cygnus olor; assembly: GCF_009769625.2. Lineage (NCBI taxonomy): Eukaryota > Metazoa > Chordata > Aves > Anseriformes > Anatidae > Cygnus > Cygnus olor. The sequence goes on along the minus strand of NC_049169.1, from coordinate 93,753,825 downwards.
TCAGGAGTTCACTCAGACTTGACCATGCACGTGCCAGGTTGTCCTCCACAGCAGCACTTCTGTGAGAGTCAGGTATTTAACAACGTTGACAGCATTTGGGACACAGGCAGCACAAAACAGAGGATGGGAGGCTCAGACACACTGAGGGCTGTGAGGCACTGGCACAGGCTGCCCGGAGAAGCTGTGGATGCCCCATCCCTGGAGGTGCTCAAGGCCAGGCTGGATGGGGCTTTGGGCAGCCTGGGCTGGTGGGAGGTGTCCCTGCCCATGGCAGGGGGTTGGAACTGGATGGTCTGTAACGTCCCTTCCAACACAAACCATTCTGTGATTCTGTGACACATCGCTGTGCTGCGCAGAAGGTCTCAGTGGTTAGTGAGAACAGTCTTGCCATGCTTTCTCTTGAACCTTTGCCCTCCAAGAATCTGAACAGACAGTATGGCAGGAGAGCTGCGGGCTCCGTGCAGCACCTTCCACATAGAACTCTCTCAACTCTGACAGGCTTGGGGCTGTGACTATGTCCCTGGGGAGCCTGTTCCAGTGTGCAACAACCCTCTCAGTGAAGAACCGCAGCTCCCACATGCCTCTCCTGCATCAAGTCTTGATACCTAATACCACTGCCCCTTTTCCATGCCCATACAGCTTCCTTTAACTACCCCCTGTAAAACCATGAATACTATTTTTCACAAGTAGAAATTACCCACATTGACGTAATTCTTATATCACTTTAATAATAATAAAAAAAAGCTTGCAGTCTCTTGCCAGCAATAAAAGATGTCAACATCACCAAAAAGCGATCTAGCTATTATCAATGTAAGCGATAGCACTAAAAATATCTTTGTACTCCAACCCTCCATTACTCAATCTCTATCTATAAATACTTTAATGGGATTTATTCCATTTATTTTCAAGTTTCCCAGGTGATGACATGACAGACCTTCAACCTGGTCTTGCGCAACAAGCATAGGAGAGGTCAGAGAATTGGCAATAACAAACTGTTTGAGAGCCAGCAACAGCAAGAGGGAGTTCAGATACTTGATGACAATGCACTAACACAAATATATGTTTCCCTCCACAAGGACTCCAGCATTAAAAAAAAAAAAAAGAAAAAAGTTTTAGGAGGAGATCCTTCACGCCATTATCTCCTAGACTGTTTGATCTGGTTACCTAACTACAGTCTGAATGACTGGCATTTATCTGCAACTAACCTGCGAGAAGGACAAAGATCTCGTGTATCAAGTCTGCAGGATGGACCACAATACAACAATTCCTACATCTCTGAAATTTGTAATAAACAATCTGGCAAAGACCTCAGTTAAACGTTTTTGCCCTGTTCTTCACATGCAATTGCACTCCCCAAATCGACAGCCATTTCTCTATTTTAGGATTTCGGGATGAATCATCCCATCTCCTGTTGTACAAGGCTTTGAGCATGCTTGCCACTGCCAGCATGCCCACTGTGTGCCTCCTCTGTTGCATGCCATGTGCCAACTGCTCAAGTGAAGCTCTTCTGGTGGGGCTGGGTCATGACACTGGCAGTGAACTTGTGCTCCAGGGGGAATGCATAGCAAGCCAAATCCCTGATGTGAGAAGTGGGCCAGAAAGATGGGGATGGGAGAATGCTTCTCCCCAGTACTAATGAGAATTTGAAAAGGCTTGACTTTGGCATAGAGAAATGAAACGGCTCTTTTTTTCTTTTCTTAATATACTCCTCTGTTCACACACTACTGCACAGCAACGTGACAATCCTTCGTGGGAAGCTCAACAAAACACTTCAACTTCTCTTTGCCAGGGACAGCTTGGTTAGGTTACCAGAACACAGGAATCTACATGGAAGAAAAAAGCAGCAAAATGTTTATAAAACATCCACTTAAATCCAAGCTGGTGCTCCGTGCTCAGTAACACCTTGCGTAGCTGCTCCTGTCAGTGAAGCAACAGAAGTGTTCTAAGGGCCTGTTCTTCAGCCATGCTCTAAAATCCCCCAGTATTAAGCAAGCCTGCCCGTCAGCCACCTTGTTCTGCTTGCAAGCAAACCCAGCTCAAGTAACCTGAGTAGACATTAGCAACTCAACACTCACCGCAGTTTCATGTCGTGGTCTGACCAAGCGGCACAAGCACTTAACCACAACCTTTAACAACAGCAACGCTACGCATACTAATCCCTCACTGATATTTCATGTCAGCTCCCAACATGAATCAGCACAGACAGCGATGGATTTGGCTTAACAAGCCGAGTCAATTGTGCTTGCACTTTTTTGGAGCAAGGGAGCTTATCGTTCCTAGCGAAATCACAGAAGGATGCTGACTGCAGCCTGCCAACCTCCTCCCAGTGCTGCCTTGCCAAGGCTAACGCGCAGCCGGGCCGTTGCCGCTAGGGCTGCCCGAAAGGCTTGGACATTCCCTTCGGGGAAAAACACCTCAGGAGTTGATGTCATTTACACGTTACCTGACTCTGATGAGCAAACTTGCCCGCGGCCAAGCACAACACAACAGTGACACTTTGAAAGAAGTGTTCAGGACATGTTTTTCATTACCACAGTCAGCCCAAACACTCCACGGCCTCCACCTTATCCCACTGTGCCACAGCCATTAACAAGCTGAAGGGATAGTGACACATGGATGACGAAAACATTCCACCAGCAGGCTGGACTACACTGAAAATCTTGTGGGAATGTCAAGTTAGATATTTTCCATACCCTGAAGTGCTTTCTTGTGGCACATTAGACTTTCCAATCCTTTCATTTTTTTTCTTTAATTAACTACTGTGCTCAAGCTTCCTGGGGCTTCTTTTTTGCAGCAAGGCAGAACTTCAGAAGTCTAGAAAAATAAAAAAGCAATAACTCTTCAAATATTTTTCCCACCAAAAAGAAAGCATTTTTCCTCATATCCTCTGATTGTTTCCCCCTGTATCTTCCATGTTCTAAAACACTGACAGCATAAACAGACAGCCTAACTAATCAGAACCTCAGTCACAACAACCACAAAGAACTCAGAACATTAAATGCTGATGCCACAGGTTTCTAACACCAGCTCTGCTTGGAAGAACTGCTGTATTCTTGCATGATCAAACCTTAATACAGCGTCAAATTTCTCAGATATCCAGTGGGTGAGAGGAATGAAATATAAGCTCAGAGATCTCAGGTCCAGGGCGAGGTGAAGTCCTGAGGCAGTGTGGCATAGCAATGTGTGCAGCCAAGAGGGCAGAGGAAAATAATTCATTTGACTTCTCCATCCAGAAAGGCTTTGAGAGGTATCCACAGCTGCTGGCTTAACAGAAGGAGCTGTGGATGACATCTATCCAAAGCAAGGCTCCTACTCACTCATCTAGAATAGAAGCAAAAGTCTTTTAACCACCTCATTTGAAAGCAAAATTATTGGAGGATGACTGTTCTTGTTGGGCATGCCAATAAACTGATAGATATGCCAGCACTTACGGACTTGGCTATCTCTAGGCAGGACATTGCACAGTGTCACTTCTAAAACAAGGTCAGTTATTTCCTTCCAACTGGTATGTGAAAGCTGCCAATAGCAATAACAAAAGTATTCAAGAAGGAAAAAAGAAGCACAAACATGGGGATTAGCTGGAAATTTAGACAGTAATTTTTTATTACTATTACTATGTTTAATTGCAAACAGAGTCAGAACACATTCTCTTAGTGACAATGTAATTTAAGCAGTCTATTATTCAGTATTATGTCAAACCAACAGACTGCAAAACCTTAACCTCCATCTCAGGTTCATTCTCCTATCCCACCCCCAATATACTTGTTCCAAAAAACCACTATATTTAATCCCTGAGCGTATAAAACAGATAACATAAATGCTATTGTACTCAACTCTAGGGAATTTTACAGTACTCTTGAAATGTCTACGGAAACTCCTGCTGGGATAATATTTAAGACTCTAGTCCCCAAAGCAACATTTCTCAAATGACCTCAAGCCTAAAGTTACCTAAGTTGCATCAAAGCTGCTCAGACATGTTGTTGCTGGCATCAGCTCAAGTTCTTTTAAAACATAGTCGAGATGTGCAATAAATAGAGAACAATGAAGTCAGCACATGTGAAAGAATTTAAAAAGTTGCCTATCAGAAAAAGCAAAGCAGAGTTTGCATGTAAATGTGAGCAATAATTTTAAAGGGTGGCTGAGTGCCCTGCTCACTTGCAACCTGCTCAGCCGTTACGCTCTTCTAAGTATTGCATGTCCTACCCTTTAGCTGTGTTAAGATGCTACTGATCCAGATACCAAGATGCATGTTAATACGCAACCTGCCAGAGGTGTTTGAAATTCCATCTGATCCTCATCAAAGAACAAAATTCCTTGCCCTTATTACAGTGTGTAAAAAGTTACCAAATGCCCCAGAGCAGGATGGCTACCTCCCTTGAACACCGTCTTCCCCACATCATAATACCATCAGCTTCAGGTGAACTATATGGGTTCCCCATGCTATCTTCATCTTTCAATAGTGGCTTTGAACCAAGAATTTTACTATTGAAGAACAAGTACGGAAGGGCTGAATCCCAAGATAAGTAAGCAGCAGGGCTGACCTCATAAGCTGTTCCCTAGGGCATACCATTGGGATTGCATTAGGTTCCTGGAAATATATGAAAAACAGACATTGAGGTTTTACCATTCATAGGCAGGAAGTAAACAATGTTTAGCAGGAATTAAATGCACTTATTAGTCAAAGAAATTTAATACACATACAGAGCAGGCTGGGGTTAAAGTGATACTCAGATCCAATATGGGAACGCAGCAGGAGCAGGAGCAAAATCCACTTGTGTAGCTTACGCACATGTGCACACTTGTGAACATTTATAGAAAACTACAGGCACAGCTAACCAACGTTGAAGAAACATGGGCACTACATTAGAAAAATAAGAATTACAGAAGCACTTAGTGTTGTTCAAACCCACTCCCAGAGAATTTAGCAGGAAAAAAATATCACCAAACCTTCAAAACAAACAATCCACTTCAGTGGGAAGAAAATCAAGCTAGCGATGAGTACTTCTGAATACCCTCTCATCCTAGTAAATGCTTTGCAGAGAACAAGCCATGTGAGCCATGAAGCATTTCATCTTTTGTCTGCTTTGAGGTCACATGCTGATGAGCCTCACCCCTGAGCTTCCCCCTTGACACATGGAAGAAATCTACTGTAATATATTTGAAGTATGACCTTTAATCATTCTCTAATACTGAAGATTATCCTTCTGTTCTAATTTGCCATAGACTTTCAAGGGAAATTCACTGTATAATGAAAAGTTTCAGAAACACCAACAATACAGAAGTGCCTAGAATTTACTGCCTATCACTGCAGGAAGCCACAATCCTATACTGAAATTTCTTCAGATTTTTTTTCCTGTTGTGACGACCCCAAGGGCAAGTACTCTGAACCTTAAAACAAAGGCACCTCACCTGCCTAAGCTGTAGCATTAGGGCCCATAGTTGGAGGTGTTAGACACAGTCCTTATTTTGCATACTCCACTATAAGCTCACGTGGACCACACTAATGGTACGTATCAGAGACAATATGGGTCTTGCATTGGGCCTCTGCTATCTAGATTGCTGGAAAACCCCACTAATTTCACACTAACTAGCACTAAATTAATGGATCACCACTTGTATTTTAGGCTACCCTCTCAGGCTTAAAATGAAGTAAAATCAGAACAACGATACTGAACCAGCAGAACATCTGAGTGAATATGCCAACAGAAAATATTGTATTGGTCTTTTTATTCCTCTGTTTGGTTTAAGAAAGTTTAGACGTTTAGATTATCCCCCCTCTAGTTTTTTTTCCCCAGTAAGCTGCAGCTGAGGAAGACCGAAGTACTCAATACTTTGAGCTCAACATTGCTGTGTTTTTTCCCCCTTAGAGATAAATGAACTACTAAGAAAGAAATCATCTTAAAAGTACAATACTCATTTTCTTCTAGTATCTTACACCAGAAGAACTCAAAAGCTGCATGCACTTTTTAATGCACTTATCAACCACAAATCTGGAAAACTGGACTTGCAACTACTGAGTCTTTCACAAGAGGTATCAGCTCTTGGTGAAACAACCTCTTTTTGTTTGTTTGTTTTCAGGAACCAAAAGAAATAGCTTTTGGGACCCAGAAAGAGAAAGAAAATCAGCTTTTAATCAGTCCCACCTCATGCAGCCAAAGTCTCACCTCCGGCTAATAAGGAAAAAATGCTCTTGATGTAGCCACATTGCACTACACTGGGATCTGGGTGTTATTCTGGTGCATGGACTGCTTGATTCACAAAAACCTGAAATTCTATGAAAAAGCTGATGGGTCAAACATTTTCATGTGTCACATACACCACCAGGGCACTGAGAACCTCTCAGCTCTGAGTGCAAACAGTACAGAACAGAAAGTATCCACATTAGGATTTGCAAGAGAACAGACAACCAGTCCCAATGCGTCCCAAGGCCGATCTGTTGTTCCATCACCCTGGCTTTATAATCCTAAATAGAATTGAAATAAACCCAGCTCAAAGCAAGGTTCTGAAAATTCAGCATACTAAAAAGTTGTTCTAATGTCCTAAGAGGCGCATATAAAACATGAAAACAAATATTAGCAATTAGGTTTTAGGGATTGTGATCTCACACATGAAAAAAAACATTTTTAACCGAAGTCAATGGAATATATCCATTGACATGAAAACACAACATGGCACTCAAAAAAATACCGTAAATCTTAAAATCCCCAGATACAACCTCTGTGGCCAGTGTCTATATTAGCCACATGTGCATTATCCTGAAAGGAGGTTTCAATTATTTTATAGTGAGATAATGTTCCCTTGGACTATCTTAAAGTCTTAGTAGCACATAACAATTAAATTTCATTCTTTAGAAGACAATAGCAAACATCTGCAACTTTGAATCTATTCAAGAACTAGCAATTTTCCCATTTTCTTCCTGAGAAGGGTGACATCTCTCTGACTTTTCCACAATACCATAAAGCTACTGACAAGCTACATACAAGAATTTGAGGGGGAAGCAGGGGGAAGTCTTCTCTGACACCAAGTCCAAGCTGGAAGTTTTGCACTTTGCCAGTTGCAAGAAAATTGGGAAACAAAACACTTCATTTGTAATAAAGTATCAGCTAACACCCTTAGCAGAAGGAAACCCAGACCTCACCAGCCAAATCTGACTTTCACTCTGTGAACTAAAATATATTTGCAGAGGTTTGTTAATATGGTTGACCTCAAAATTTGGAACTTTCTTCCTTCCAGATGCAAAATAGCTCAAGATTCTGCGTTTTCAGGGATGGATCCAAAGGCCCCTCTACCGTCTAGTCCCTACTGAATTTAATCACCAAGCATTAGCGAATACAGCCAATTCTAGAAACTAAGGAACCAGTTATCCCCACTTTTGGATATAAAACTGAGCAGTTAGTCTCTTCTGTGTTTTCTATGATATACTTTACAGTACTGCTATGCAAGCTTTAGCACATTGCATGATGCCAACACTGACCTTTCCCAGCAAAGCTCTCCTCTGTTTGATCCTAATAATTAGAGGAAAGAAAATAGGACAATTATCAGGACAGAGATCAAATTTAGGTTCTTCTTTCCTCATCTCCACTTTTAAGATGATGTTAAAAACCACAAAAAGGTATGAGACTACACATATTTAGTAATGAAGAGAAGCACAGAAAAGGTACCATGAAGGTGGCTATAAAAGACTACCTAAAGCTTGTTTCACCAGAGGAGAAACTGACATATATATTAGCCAGCAACAGCACTACAAGTCAAGCTGAATGCTCACAGCTAATCCAAACTGCAATTTGATTTGTCTGTGCTAGAAACTGAAGAAAAAATATTTCAGGTTGCTGGGTTGTGGGCTGTTTCTTTTTTTTTTTTTTTAAAAAAAAAGTTACTGTCCAGTAACTAAGGATTGCTTGGATGACATCATTGTAATGTTTACCATGCCATGACTGTGTGTAGGAACACTCAGGCAAGCCACATTCCTTTCAGGACTTCCAGCACCAGCAGCAGTGTCCTCAGACCTTCTTCCCTATGGGCATGTGATTAAAAGAATCGGTGGATCACACCAGTTTCTTTAAAATGTATAATTATCTAATTTTCCTAGCAAAACCCCAGGGCAAACAGACAGGAAGGTTAGCTGTGTTTGCGCATAAAGAAAATAGACTCAATTTACTGGAGAATGATGTTCTCTTTCTCCTCTAAATGATGGTTCACGTGCATGGTACCGTTAGTATGTCCTTCCCCTGCCTACCTCACCTGAAATAGGGTCTCTGAAAGTCCAGCAGCACAGTGATCACTGAGCCCTTTTGCAGCAAAACCCAAATCCCACCTGATGTCCTTTACAACAGTACTTAGCAGAGATGCACACCTTGTTAGCAGCTCTGCAGACCTTGGGACAGGGAATATTCATTTAGAGAAGCTAATGGAGGTTACTTGCATTTACGGAAGGAAAGAACCCCAGTCCCCACTAGCAGCTCTAGCACACTAATATCAATGTACAAATCACAATCTGCCACACAATGGAACCACCTCCAAGTGGAGCCAGTGGTATAGAAGAGCCTTTTTAACACAGAAATGCAGAGCAATGCATTCTCCTACAGCTTAAACTCATTGTGGGTGGTTGGAAAAAGCATACTTTCTACCAGCAATATGGACAATCTTCAGGCAAGGATGTTAGCGCCTGAGAAGAGGGGAGTGGAGCGAAAGAAACCAGCTTCATTCAAGGCAGTTAGTCAGTCCAGGAGAAATGCTACATCTGGGAAAATGGCTGTGTAATGGGGACACAGCACTGAGCAGGTCAGCCTCAACCTCTTCAGATTTCCTTTTTTTAGCAGAAATCATGCCCCCCCCCCCCAAAAAAAAAAACCACACTAATCCTCTTCAAAATATAAGGGAACAGGCAGCCTTGCATTCATTTTCTTGTGAGAAATTCCAAGACCCAATTAAGTTACCAGAGACCTATACCAGATCATTCAGAAACTGAACTATAACCTGCAGTTACAGAGGCAAAGATGATGCATTTCTACATGTGTATTAGCACAGAAATGTACAGTGTAACACAGATTCAGAAAAACAAACCTCCTTTTAGATGTGGGGCTGAAATGACCTCAAAACAAAAATTATCCAGATTAAATAGGCACCTTTTGAAGCCCCAGATATGAACCTGTGACCCCTGGCTGACAGGGACCTACCTGTGAGACGTGTGGAGAACCACGAGGGCTCGGCAAGCACACCTTGCGGCCTAGTGTCCCCTGAAGCCACTGAATGAGACTTGCTAAGAACAAGGATTTAAACCAGGCTGTGGGAGCATGGCTCACCAAGAATAGGGGGTCTATGGGGCAGCAGACAGCCCAGTGATGTGCACTGCACAGAAGATCAGACCAGTGGAGTCACAGAAAGCGGCAGGGCTGGAGGGGCTCTCACCCACACAGCCAGGCAAGGCTCCACCAGGCCCTGCCTGACTGGTGCAAACCCAGGACAAGACAGACCTGAACGGGCTGAAGGTATGAAGGATCAGGAGTGCAGGGAGATGCAGATATGCGGGATGACCTACAGGGAACACAGCATCTGCTTTCCAAAACTACCCAGTGAGTCACCAGGGTGGAAAATATAGCGTCTGCTCTAGTCCTTCTGAGGAAGGAGCCATTTGCAAGGCTCTAATTGGCCTCAGTGGGGATCCCTCGTTAGTCATCACGGTTCGCTGTGGAGCGGAGGTACTTTCTGTGAATGGCCAAACCACAGCGATGAAACAGATTTCTTCAAGACTGAGAGACATGAAGCAATCACTGCACAACAAAGATACTATCAGCTACTGTCATCATCCTGCATTTTCATTTGTGAGTGAAGATGCTCAGTCTGACCACTTCTGTGTCAAACGGAAGAAAATGGCCTGCTGAGAAGGAAGCTTTGGATTTTTTCTTGGCAATGCGCTCTGGCCCTGGGCTCCAAACTCTGACACACCACATGTAAGCAGATTATGCTCTTCACCCAGCATACAAGGAGCTGCATCTCCTCAGCAAGAAATGGAGCTCTCATAGCTAACATCTAGCTACAACGCAGCTATGTAAAAATACAAAACCAAACCAAACCCAGAGACTGGAAACTGAGCCATCAAACAGGCAACATGCATTAAAAGCTACAAAGATGGTAAAAACATTAAAATTCACAAAAGAAGCGACATTATTCGGAAAGGCTTGGGTAACCTCCAGCAAAGAGCAGCAAATCACAAGTGAGCTCTGGCTTGTCAAGACAAGAAGAGGAGGCAGCAGGCGAGGGCAGCACCATCCACTCGCTGCCAGTGCGCAGGACACGGAGTAGGGAGGTGACTGAGATCGCTCCTTGTAGGCATGGCTAGCTCCAATGTGTCTCCAGCTCCAAGGGCTGCATGTACATGCACAAAGGGACAAGATGCCAACAGGCAATTGTGCATGAGCACAATTGTGGAGAGCACGCTTTCCCCCTGCCAGATATAGCTTAGAGTTGCAGCTGTTTGATTTTTACCTGATTTCAAAGACTAGCTAGCACATTAGGACAAATTCCCGAGGCATAGTGATTCACTGGCAAGGATGAAGGGTCCCAGCAGGATTCTCCATGCACAGGGATGAAACTTCTGTAGCTTTTCTTCCGGGGTCCCCCTTGACATTCATCTAACATATGCCATACTTAAAGTCACAACACTCCTGAGCACATATGTATAATAGTCTGGCAGATTACACTATTCTGTGGTTCATTTCTTCTCCAGATAATTTACAGTTTTGGATATTTTTGTAACTTCAGCATAGCTAATGAGCAGTTCAACAGTTCCCCCAGTTCTGAGCTCTTCTTGTACAGTCCAGTAAAAGAAACTACTGGGAAGCAGTCACACATTTTTAATTTAAGAGGAAATTCAAGAGATCCTAGCTTTGATTCTCTGAAGAATTCCCCCAGCCATTTTGATACATGGGGGATATACAGAACCATGAGGAAGCAATAGTTTATCCTAAACCAGAAACTGCACTTTTCTTTCACTGGGGAGGGGAAGGAATGAGGGGAATTAACAGATCATGCATTCATTACAAATACCAGACATCTGAAAAACAGAATGAAAATAAATTGACTAAACTTTTCTATAGTCACTGGCAAAGGAAACAAGTACAGTTACCTAGAACGAAGCATCTATACAGTACCAGTACTGTGTGATTTGGTTTTGTTATGCTGTGTGTAATGCAGAGCAAAGCAGTCCCTCAATCTGAAGAATTTAATCCAGAACAAATCCAAATGCAGAACAAGTAAAGGTAGCAAAGAGTTTAAAAGTTTTTGTTTGTTTGTTTGTTTTTTTAAAAAAGGATGTTTGTCTTATACAAGCCAATGATATACAGTTAGGTGGCTTATTATGAGGTTATGCCTTGTTTTTCATATTTGTTTTATTCAAAGTATAAATGAAAAAATATATATTCAGGCACTAATGTGTCTATAACAACATTTATTCATAGCACATCTGTTTCACTCTCCTTTTAACTTACTTTTGAACTCTAGTTCCTTAGATGCCTTTCAATGAAAAAGATGGCCAAGTTTGCATATTCACTTGAGCTGATTTCCAGGAAGCATGTAAACAGGAGCTCATTACAGCTGGCTCCCAGTAACACCCTCTGAACATTCCGTGGGGACAGCTGTAGAAACCTACACTGCTCTTAGCCATCAACGAACAAGAGTTGGGGAGAAATTGCTTTTTTTCTATCTTGCACTCAAGAGGACAAAAGCTCGTCATGTGCAAGACGATACACAGCTCTTAGTTGTGGCTGAAGTTTGTGTTACATTACATTGACATAGCTGCAGAAAAGTAAGCAGAAAAGCAATAAATTATATTCCTAAGAAAGCAGCAGCCACCCAAGAAATGAAACTAGTACAATAGCAAGACCTTGCATCACCAGGTGTTTTAGGTCACGAATGCAAGCAAGCAGGAAGAGTGTTGGGTAAGCAAACACCTCATTTAAGCTTCATAAGCTCAAAGTATGTGATATTTCACAAACTCTTCCCAGCGCGACGTTTAATTGGTTCACCCAACTAAATGACTCCAGGATGAACCAGAGATACCGTAAAGGAAATAAATTGCCCTTCTCTTAGCACAGACGCTACAGACAAGGAAGTAAAGGAAAAGTCTTCATAAAGATGCTGTAAGCAGCTCCATCTACTTAGGCCTAAAACCTCACTGCCCTGCAACTCTCTGTAGTGTATGTTAAAATTGATCAGGTCCTTATTTTCTCCTGAGCTCCTCACCCTGAATCTGCCAACTCTTTCCATCCTTTAGCTAGCCCCGATTGCTCCCATCTCTCTCTCACACCTCGATGCCATTAGCTCTGCTAGCCTACTGGGGGTCTTCACCGTGCCTCTGACGTAAACAGGAATTCTTCTGTTCGCACAAAGGAATTCTACGGCCAATACGTGTTTATAGCTAAAAGCAATAAACTGAAAATTGAACCGACACAGCAGTTAGATCAATTACATTTTCTTCCAGTGACTAATAATTTCTTTTGTTTTGTGTTTTAAAAGTAAATGAATAACAAGACTTACAGTCAGCTGAAGCATGGAAAAATATTTAATGTGAATTTCCAGAGCGCAGTGTTTCTGAAGCCCTGCCAGTCATGTAGGAGATAGAACACGGCATTACTAATTATTCTCATGTGTAACCACAGTGACGTTATAACACAGGTTATTTAAAGCCTTGTGGGATTCACTTAGTATTCTAGGTAAAGTACATTTTAAATGTATTTCCCTGGCCAATGTCTGAAGGGGCATTCCAAAAACTGAAGTGCAAATTTCACAGCCTCTAGCACCGGCAATATATATCCTATAAAACAATCAGAAACTTTTTATCTTTTGCAGAATAGCTGGGATCCCATGCCTTTGCAGACAGTTTCATACTTTGCTCCCTAAACAATAAAATGTCACAAGAGCTGCTGCTAGCAGGTTGGAAGGAGGTCAGCAACATGAGGTCAGGGGCTTTTTATTTCCTTTCTTTTAAACTCCTTGGGGAGTCTAGTGATCAAAACTTAGCAAAGTGCATAAATATGTTGCGTAACAGGATTGTTAGATCTGTTGACTTCATATTAGAAAGGCTATAAAACAAAATTCCTATTATGGATATTTCTTGATGTTTGGTAGTAAGTCATGCATTCCCACTACAGACAGTCATTTTCATCCTCTTGCTGTAAGATCTCATTAAAGAGCATTGTTGCAACACTTTCACAAAATTACTGTAATTTGGGAGTTTTACTTTTTGAAAAAAATGTAACAGAATAATTAACATGTTGATCAATTCCACTCACTCTCTTAATTAATGCCAAAACAGCTGGAAGGCCTGAAGCATTAACCACTTGCTTGCTTTAGCTATTACATTGAGAGTGTGACCTATTTCTACAACATCAGCACTACCAGAAGCCAGAATCTTCCTGCACTTCTAGCCACAAGATCTGCTTGAATGGCCAGTGCAGACTTGCAAGAGCATCTGAGATAAAGATTTATCTTACTAGAATCATCTTAACTAATATTTCACCACTAACCCACACAAATGGAAAACAGACAAATTTGAAACATACTCTCTATTTACTCTCAGGTGATGCCTGGGTCAAGCTCCGTAAGCTGGTTTTGATCTACGAAGTTCTCTGTACCTCTGTCCTAGCTGCCTAGGGAAAGCCTCATCTTTCCTCTTCTACTGTGATAGCCTGAGATGTGGAATTAACAGAGACAATCCTCCCACAGCTTTCCTTAACAAATACTAAATCTCTTTGGAGAACTTTTATTTATAGTAACCCACTACTGTGGGCTACTGCAAATCACCAGCAAACCATTTTGAAGCTACACCAGAGTGACTGAGAGAAAAATCCAGCCCAAGCATAAGCCCTATCTTAAGACATAAGCCAAATCTTAGTCACATTGCTTTAAATGGCAAACTTCCTATTGCTTTTGTAGAGACCAAATTTTAGATCCCAGTTACAGAAATGTATCCATTTAAAAACACAAAAGGAATCTGACATTGAATTTCCTCAATATATACATAAAGTATTTTGCTACATTTTCACAATGATGTTGAACAATGTTGTAATTGTCTGCCCAAAACTAGAATTTCACTAGAAATCCCTCGGGATTTCTTACAAAGCATTGCACCTTCCCACTCTCATGGTACTTTACAAACACGTTTTAACATCAATACAACACATCACATGTAACAGACTTCTCTCAAAAAAAAAATGGTAAGTCACAAATTCTACAGACAATTTAGCAGTTTTTTCTTCTGAACAGCTAAGCCACTCTTCCCCCCAAAATGTAAAGCAGCACTTTAGAACTACACATATAATTTGAATATTATTTCTTAACTTCAGAGAAAATACCAGTACTGAACAACCTTAATGAAAAACTCAGCAAAAAAAAAAAACAGAACGGCTTTGATTTTGCACAAAAAAAGAGGAAATATATTTACAAAAAAATAAAAGATCTACAGCTGAAGGAAAGAATTAAGTGCTTGCACATCTGCTGAATTATGAGCATCTTACTGAACTACACAGTCCACAGCTTATCTGACAAGGCTCCACGAATGTCTCTGCTCCAGTGAGAACTGTTAGATGCTTTAAAAGTCTCTAAGGACATGAATATAAATACAAAATGTAGAACTGGGAACCAAAAAACTGCCTCCAAGTCTCTGATATACATATATGAAAAGATCTGGGTTTAATCTCACAAAAGACTGATCTTTACGCATTGGCAGTAATTTATTGACTACGAAAATGTTTGACTAGCCTGGGCATTACCCAAGGACCTCTTCATTCCTTAAGACGATGTTATATAGCTAAAAGTCTGCTTTAAAAAAAATTAGTCCATGTGCTTACCACCAAGGAGAAAGCAGAAGAAAAGCATCCATTATCAAGACTGATGGTAAACATACTCCATGTCATGTGTGTGGGACAGATAACACTGTAGGAGAAGCAGCAGCTCTGAAGATGGTACCCCAATAATGCAGCAGAAGCACCGCACATGGGGATAAGTGTAATCTGCATTCACCAAGGATAGGGATAACAAAACAGAATTACTCATTTCTTAGAAGGGCTTCTAGTTTCTTTTTCGAGCCCAGAAATTGTTCTCTCAGCATAGCTGAATACTTCCTGATGCCTCTCGTTCTTCACGTAAAGGGAAATAAAAGCAGCCACATCCATGCTCACATTGTGGCCTCCCAGCTAGTATATGATCACCAACAAGAACCGTGTCCCAGCCACGAAAAATAAAAGCAGAAGGTAGTTAGAGACAGGGAGATAAACTGCCTACAATAAAGGTAGATGATGTCTAAGGGGAAAAAGTGCCTCTGATAGTAGCTTTTCCCTACTCATGCCGTGAGTTTCACTCCACAGATTGAGTCATGTACTAAATAGAGTGGGACTGAATAGATGCATGTGTTGCAAGTCTTTTTTTAACATTGAGTCAGTGGATCCTGAGAGATGTGAAAGGAACGTGATGGGGGAAGCATGGGGTGATTTCACCCTACAGACCGGGGAGCAGTATGTTTCTGAGCATCCACACCACAATTGCTGCAGAGACCTGCAGCAGCTCTAAGCCGGCCCCAGACCCCTGCCCCATCCCCAGCACCCCACAGCCTGGGTGTGTGCCCAGCTAGTGCTATGGCAAGTCCTTGCAAGCTGCTGGCCTCAACAAACTGCAGACGGAACAGAGAGAGATAAGGAAAGCAAACCCCCAAGAGACTTTCACGTGCCTTAGATATGCTCTGGGCTTCTCAGAGTTTACTTCCTTCTCCTTCAGCCTGCACCCAGATAAGTTGGGAATAGAAATCTCTGCTGAGCATATCATCAACCTCAACAAAACAGGATGCAATATGCTTTTTTTGTCATTGCTGGACACAATTTTTACATCAAGCTACGTACTAATTTAAACAGTGTCAGGCAATGCTCATCTTTCTAGGCTGCTGCACTCATGGATCCGGGTAAGGTGGAGGATGCCACGAGTGATGCTCACATGCCTTCTGCAATCTGGCTCCACTGTTTTTTAAGCTGATAAAGGTGAACAGGGAAGGTGAAAGGTCTAAGACATTGAAAGGAATAAACAGACACTCAAATTACCAGCAAAAGAACTGGTTCACATGAGGGGGAGTAGACCCTTCCATAATCTGGTGAAACTGCAACATCAGTTCTGAGGTGTATGCTTGTTGGGTGTCCATCACTACTTGTGAAAGGTGCTCTGTCTGAGAGGGCTTCCACAAACTCAAAGATGAAGGAAACTGAAGAAAGACAAATTTGATGAATATTTTCCCTCATCACCTCCACAATGCTACCGTCTTTAAACGAGCACAGAAACATAAGACGTCCCTGATACCCAAATCTGATCCTTTATTAACTAATCTCTCTTGCATTGCTCCAATCATCTTAGCAAGCTCTTTTCACCCAAACATTGCTGAGCTGGTAGTAAAAGCAAGTGGTCACTGAATTGAGGGAGATTCGAAACTAAAAATAAAATATAGCAACATGAAGTAAAATGTTGCTAAGTTTTAACTTCTTTTCAGATTGCAAACAGACTTTAATGTTGTAGTTATTAAAAGAAAAAAAAAAACTTTTCAAGGGCCTAAACACTCTTTAAAGAATAATTTTACCTCTCTACTTTCCATGCAGCACCCTTAAAAAATTCAAACAGGAGTGGTTCATTCTCCTGATTTAGACTAATTACAAAAGTTAATTTAATAATAAAGCCTTCAGAACTTGTACATTTTGTTTTCAGCACCAAATGGTGACAATCTTGCTGAGCAGGTAACTTTTCTTGCATCGAAAGACTCAAAGCTAAAACACAAAACTCAGTAAGTTCCTGCAATGTGGTTGTACTTCCCTCAAATGGCCTCAAGTGCACCCACAAAATATGAACAAAAAGTCAAACAATCCTATAACTCTAGTTTCAGAATTTATTAATAGAGTTCTATTACAAATTTTCAGTAATTTTATTTGCTTCCAAAGAGGCAAATATTTAATCTGGTGTTTCTTTCTATGACTTTCGAGCAGATTAAATAACAACATTTGATTAATGGCCCTAAAAACTGTTTTTTTTTTATTTCAGAGTCAAGCCATTTCTCTTTTGTGGAAAGACAGCTAACATCAAGTGTACGACCAGAAACAAACAAGCAAACCACTAGTGGGTTTATAATTTTACAGGTTTTAACACACTGAAGCAAAAGAGTTCAGGTAGATTAAGACGAAAACGTAAGTTCAGAACTCAGCTCAGAACTGTCTTAAGTCAACTCTTCATTTTGCTGGCAAATTGAGAAAAGATGACCAGACAAGACTAAAACACAAAGCCAACTAACCATATGTAAAATTAATCTAAAGCACACCCAGGCCATATTATTTCTTGAAAACTAAATAGTGACTGGATTTCTGTAAGAAGTGGGTGCATGTTTAAGGAGCAGCGGGCACTGCCATTAGCTCATCCCTCACTCTGTATTAACTTTTCACACACAAGTGATGAAGCAGAGGCTGTTAGGAGAAGACATAATCTTGCTAATCTAAACCCAGGTAGCCAGCAGAGCTAAGCGAGAGCTGACTGTGTAATTATCAAGGAGTTAACCCCCTTAAATAAGCTATTGTAGAGCTCCCTCCTGAGGGACTTCTCAATTGCAATGAAAACTGTTCCAAATTCAGCTTCCACTGCTAGAATGAAACAAATGCCACAACGGGCATGATGAGATGGCGGCCTCTCACACAGCCACTGAGAGAAATGGTGGGATCTCACATGCTGCTTCAGTTACCAGATCTAATCGTTTTAGTATGCCTGTAAGACAGGCTTCAAACTGACATTGTTACAGAGGTCAGAGCTCACAGTTTCCAGGCAATCCATCATCAAAACCCTTCAAGAGCGCAGCCAGATTTAACATCAGCACCCGAGGGGTGTTATTAAAAGAGAGCCCTGCACTAAAGCACTCTCATTAGGAGCTCTACACAAACCATTCAAAAATAAAATAACAAAATGTTATCATAATGTACCTAGTCACTTCATCTGACCTCGCAACGAGAGCATGGGTGCATTCATCTTGCATGGCATAAAACCAATGCCTAAGATACCATACTTACAACAAGCACTTCTATTTTACTGAAGTAACAATGAACGCCCTCCTCCCCTTCCATACTCCCTCCTCCATGGTGTTTTTCAGGGTGTCTTCTTTAATAAAGATGTAAAACTCAAGTCTTAGCACTTACGGGCTCCTTAAAAGATAATGAACTTGTCCATCCTCTCCCACTGCTAGCTTGGCCAACTTCCAAACTAATTATTCTGCTTGTCCAGATTTTCCTTTTGGTTGGTGACCAAAGTAATTTTTCCAGTAACTCTGCTCTCTTCGTCTTCTATTGAACTGCAAATTTTTTTTTTTCAAGTGGAGGAAAAGTCAAGCTAGAAACTTGTTTTGAAAGATTCCCCTTTAAAGGAGGGTGAGATAGGAAGAAAAAGGGAGACAGGAGGCAAAGAAGCTGCCTTTAAGTTTTTAAATGAGTGGTGTATAGTCATCCACTCTAGAAAGATTTTAAATTGAAAGGAAAGTAACCATGATTAACAGATGCTTTACAAGAGCAGTGGTGAATAAAAATTACCACCAGACAAATTCTAAAGAGCTGAACTAGCTGCTGATCAAGGAAAGAGGTGGTTGCCTGCAGCGCCAAACAAGCAGCATATATTATTTCAACAATCTTTGGAGTTCATAACACATTTTGCTTTCATTTTCTGCAACGAATTGTTACAAGTATGTCCATCAAGAGACAGAAGTTGTGTTCTAATGCTACTAATCCTGTTAGCAGAGTATTACAGACTTTTTGTGGTGCAGCCAAAATGTAAAGACAGAGGGAATAAAAAGGATGTCAAGTGGCTTAAAGGAAGCATGATAGGATGTCACTACTTAATTGCCAATGCTCAAAGGTGTCAGTTTGGTCATACCACTTTCTTTCACTGCCATAATGCCAGTACTACTAACTCAAGCTTCAGCAGCTCACCTGGCACTGCACAAAACCTAAAAGCATACACGGTTGCCAGTCTCTAACATCTTTCAGTTAGGATATTTTTACCCTTTACCCCCTTTGGTACCTCCCCTAACATCCCATAAGAAGTCCTGTGCAATCCCCAAATGCTCTTGCCCTGCACCCCGTCATGTGTCCTATGCACCTCAGCAGTAAACCCCCTCAGCCCCAAAGGTGCTCTGGCATTGACTCATCTTGATGGGGTTCAGACCTGGACACTGGGGCTGAGGCTCTCCTGGGACAGCCTTGGGAAGGGCCCAGACAGGATGTCCCTTCCTTTGGGTCCTCAATTTGGGTTCCTGCCTGCCATTGTGCCCTTTGCTCCTCTGGGTTTGTGGAGCTGGGCCTTTGGTGGGCTGATGCCTCTTTGATGGCCTGGGAGGAGCTGGGGCACGCCACTTGCCTTTGTCCTGCTCTCACATACCTAACAGACCTTCCCTGCAAGAGTGACCTGGCATCTAAAACACCCTCCCAGCTTTTTTTCCTTTTCAATTTTTTTCCTGATTAATTGGAGAACATCTGCTCTTCCCTATGAGCATTTGGTATAATTTAGAGGAAGAATGAAAGGCATTTGTATTAGAAACACAAACAGAGGCACCAAGATCAGACCAAACAATCCTCACAGAAACCATGAAAAAATAATTCCAGCTAAACGCAAAGGTGAATTTTCTGAATTCCAATACCCCTCTTTTTAGAGGGGGATGCAGTAAGCATTTTTCTGCAGTCACCAACTTTAATTTATTAACACTAAATTAGAACTTTGGAATTCTTCAAATGTTCACCCTGCGTATCTTCAGCCTGGCCCAAACAATACTTCACGAGATGGATTTGACACACAAGATTGTTTCAGCTGACCCAATGCATTACTGTGGAAAGAGGAGAAAGAATTGGCCCTTCTGGGCCAGCAAAGCCGGGCTTGCTGACTGCACCCTGGATGAAAGTCACTTTTCCTTTTCTGACCAAGGACTGAACACAGAAGCTTGAGGAAGTTACAGGGACCACTCTTGACAACTGTGGGGAAAAATTTCTGTTTATGTAATCTTTATTTTTGCAAATGTGAATCTGTGAGCTCAGCTGAGCTGATGTTGGTATTTCTTTAAATTTAAAGAGCCAAAACATTTTTCTGCTGAAAAAAAAAAAAGCAAAGCTATACCATAATCCTAAATGTCATCAAACAATTTCATTAGGATTATGCAAAGCATAAGAATTGGAAATCTAGGGACATGGAGAGTCTTACGCAAGCAAATAAGCAACAGCATTATCCTGCGTTAGGTTCCAGGGGCTGCAGATACTATTTGATGCCTGTTTACCTGCATGTCGTGGGTTACCTTGCTTGCCTAGGACTCCTGGAAAGGGGCAGCCTCAAGTGCCTTCAGACAACTTGCAGTCCTCTTCACTTTGTTTTCTTAAATTGGAAACTTATCTCTTCACTGAGAGCACAAATTCTTACTGTTTTCTAAGCAGAGTCTGGGTTAGCATACTCCATACATAGCATACTCCTTGAAGAAGCGAATTAAGGTGTAAATTTATTGATTTTCTACATCACTAAATAATAATGGTCTATCACTTAAACAACACACCAGAAGAAAAAAAAAAGAGAGATGATTAAGAATCAATTTTTAACCGAAAAAAAAAAAAAAGGCACCAAAACAAAAACCACCAAAACCCCAACAACACTGATTACTGGAAAGCCCATTTCATAATTTGCCAGGAAATGGCAGTGATGTATATAATTTCAAAAATAAACATTAAATAACACAGAGAACCACACAAGAAAGGCTGTTATGAAAGCCTTTTGCAGCAGCAATAACCCCAAATCCTGAAAAACTTCAAATCATCCAAGAACACATGGTCAAACACATACAAGAACTGTCTTATAAACTGCATGTAATTAAGAACAAAACATGGCAACAGCCTTCCGATTATATCTGCAATGGGAAATGGCTCATCAGAAAGGAATGCCAACCCACCTGCCTCAGCCATGCCTGAGCTTGGGTTGCTTCTCAATCTCACTCAAGTTTCATCAACTTGAACAATGTTTGAGCATACTGACAGGCAGGAAACCAGTCTTGAGTTTTAGAAGCGTTGTATACCTATATAGGGAAAAACAGTCTCTTCTGTTCATCTCATGATAACTTAATAAAAAAAAAGAAACAACCCATGAGACATACCAATGTGAAGAGGCGTGACACAAAAACCAGCTCCCTCTTCTTTAAATAGCCTCCACTTGGCAAAGAGTAAAGGGGTTTTTGCTGAGTTGTCTGCCTGAACAAATACTGAGGGATGACTTCAGGTTAGCAAGGTTAAGGAAACAGTTGAGAGCATGGTTCCATTTTTAACTATTTTTAATTTAGAGGCCACAAAATATTTTCCAGCATGGAGAAAATATCAAGTAAACAGAAGGGGATTTTTTTTGCATCCCTCCAACCCTCCTTTTATGTTAAATTTTAGATACCCCATACGAAGGGCGGGTTGATTGCTGCCACCCCTAACCCAGCCTCTGGGCCTGTCACCGCTGAAACTGAAATAGGTGTTTTTGTTGTTCTCAAAAACAGCATTTTGCAGCAGCACATAATGCTTCTGCATTGTTATATTCACTATTAAAATCTCGATGAACTGTTCTACAAGCCTCTTTTGACCCAGCAACAGCCCAGCTTGTTTTAGTAGCTGTGGACCTCTTCCATTTTCATCATTTCCTTCAAAGTTGATACGTATTTCCAAAGTTCTCAGTGGCTTTAGAGATAGCCACCAGCAACTCGTAGAGGATGCTACTTAAAATAAACAAATAAATAGATAAAGAGGCAAAACAAACACAAACAGCAAGATCAAAAGGCACAACAGGTTTGCTTTGTTTGGTGGGGCTAACCATAGAGCAGCAACATAAAAATCCTACTTAAAAAATTCTATAAAATTCTTGCTTTCTTCAATTCTATTTTACACCTGAATCCTGCATATATGCAGTGTGACAGCCTTCAGGATTTCTTCCGAAAACCTCATTACAATATTCAGTTTCTTCTGCAGTGAGCAGTAACATCAGACAGTAAAACTGTGTGACTCTCATTGATTCTAGCTACAGGTGTCATTAAAGTAATGGGTACGCATAGCTGGGGAAAGCTGAGATTCAGCATCGGTGTCAGCGTCTCAGGCCACTCCACAAACGACTCATTTCTAGAAACTCCAATAAACTCCAAATTGCGAAGCTTACTTGGAAAGCCTTTCAGGCTTCCCAAAATTAATTCTATTATAGCAAAAAATAAAAGCTAAAGTACTGAGATATTTGATTTCTATCAACATGATAAAAATCTCACTATAGGGTGAAAAAAAAAAAGAGATGGTTGATTTTGGCTGTGGTTGCTGCTGCTGCTGTTGTTTTGCTACGCTTTGTTTTAAGTAAAGCTACATTTTTTAACAGTCACGAAGCTCAGCAGCGAGTTATTAGCTATACTTGCATGGTTAATCTATGTTAGATTCTCCATCACCTGAAGCCTTTAAATCAGTATCAGGCACCTCCTTAGAAGATAAGCTGTAGCTCAGCCAAGTTTATTGAGTTGTATTAAAAGCTACTAGATTAGGCTCTACAGTTTATGTTTATATAAGACCGCAACCATGACATAATGTCTCTAACCATAAGTGTCTACTAACCTATAAAATATCCAAAATACAAAGGCCCTACGAGCTACTACTTCTCATGGATGCAAGCATGGTCACATAAAACAGACGGTTGTATGTCAAATGAGAAACAATCAAATGCAGAACATCAATAAGGGCTGCTTTGGTGAGATATGGAGAATACCACAACCATTATCATGTTACAAATATAGTGCTGAAAATAAAACCCCACATCTTATAAGAGCACAAACACATCTACAGAAGATATCTGCCTTACTAGTGCCATGGCAACTGCAAGAGTAAATACATACACTGACCTCAAGGAGTAGCAACTTCACCCAATTAAGAGCATTGCTTGTAAAGGGAACGAACAAGCAAGAGCCGGCTGACCACATACCCATGAAAGCTTGGAATGTTTTCTGCTTCCAGGGAGTATTCCAATGCCTTTGTTATTATTTTGAGAGAAAGAGAGAGAAACAAGGTATTTGTCCCTAGTTTTACAGTCCCTGAGCACATGAAGTTAACCAACTGAGCAGATGCACACTTCAGGGACTTCCCCAAATCCAACCTGTCTCATTTCCATCCCCCTTGGAACAGAGAAGCCTAGCACCAACACCCTTAACAAGACCCCAACCCCACAGGCTGATCTAATCTTACACAAGCCACCCCGCTCCTTGCCTCCACCCTGGAGACAACAACCTGCTCATACAAATCGGCTGACAAATTCAAAATGAAACAGCTAAATCTGCCCGTTCAGGGATTACCTTGCATTTCACCACTGTCTGCTTGAACAGCTTTCACGCTGCTATGATTCACTGCTCAAATTTGTCAGAAATGCTGTGCACAGTTGGATAGACCTGTAAGAATGGACTTACAAGGGTGATTTGAGACTGGTTGCTAAAGAAGCAAGTCTTCCATGATACTTTTTAAATGGTCTGTCAAGACGTCATCCCTTACCACTGCTGGCCAATTCCAAAAGGGAGGGAGAAGTCCTGAAAACACTACGTTCCTAAAAATCTGGTGAAAAGTCAGTACGGACAGAGAGAGATTATAATCAGAGTGTGCATGGAAGAAAAAATAGGCAAACTCTGCCATTATACGTCCTGTCTGGTGATACAGCACCAACATTGCTGCTGACTGGTCGCTTGCTTGGAGGAGCTTCAGACTGGGGACACAGTGTGAAGCTTAGGTCACTGCAGACCTCCAAGTACCCAAGCAGAAAAGGACACACATCTGTAGGAAACTAGCCATTATTACATTTTCAGTCCACAAACAACCTGGATATGCTTGTTTAACCATAATGTGTTTTTCTATTATAGCAAATTACAACGTATGTATGTTCACAAGTTCTCCACATCTGAGCAAAAACCCAAACCAGAAAAACCCACCTAGAATAACGTATTACTTACATCTCCTACAATAAATCTAACTGTAACAGTCGTAGTCTTACTCGCATACTGCATTAGCAATTTAAATATTGTCTAACAAGCAGCTAAGAGCTAAATAGACTTTTTCCCTTTTAAGAAAGTCTTACAAGTGTGAAACTTTGAAAAGCTGACACACTCATTACCCCACGTCTTTACCATGACTAAGACAGACAAGTCTGATTTACAAGCATTTCAGAATTTTGTGAAAACAACATTAACATGGGAACTGCTCTGCAGCTTCGTGACCCACTGAAACCAACTCAAAGTAATTGCTATGCACATATTCCCAGAAAAGCAAGTCTGTAAGCCACCAAATGGGAAGAAAAGGCAAAAGAAGAGACTTTTGCATTTAATAACCAGTAACAGTTGAGACCGCTGTTCTCTGTCATGCTCACCAACTTTTAAAAAGCTGTCATTTAAATGTCTAAAATACCTTATTTCTCATGACTACTCAATCAAGCTCTCCAGTTTGAGGGTCCTAACCACTGCTGCTGTTTAAAGCATCCAGAACATTACTTGCACATGCGTTATAAAAACAGTACTTGCAGTAGGAGCGAAGCTTTTAAAATTTGGGGAAAACAGCCATGGGGTTTTCCCCTTTTGAGAGCTTAAGGTTTTATGAGCGAACCTAAAGGACTGCCAGACTTCTAAAGTGACAACACATTACGAAAAAATTTCCTATGTGTTTTGCAAATTTGAAGTCAGCCACATTTCAGAACTGACATCACAGTTTTTAATATCAGCTCTAATGAAATATAATTCTCCAATGACATAGCTGTGAAGCACAGCATTTTCATTTCACTAGCTGGCAGAGAGGTTCTGGCCTTATTATTATTATTATTATTACTTACGTAGAGCCAGAAGTGTTCTGGGCCTTGCACAGACACATCTGAAGACAAGGCCTCTTCCTCACATCTGCTGTAAACACGGAGACCACAGGATATTCAGCCTAACAGAAGGGGCAGATTCATTTTCACATGGCTGCTATCGCCAAATCATATGTTAACACACAAGAATATGAATACGGTGTAAGGAATAGTTGGCCTTCGTCTGCTAGCCAGTTTCAGTTTCACTAATCTCTTTGGGTGGGATTGAATAATTTTAGTTTGGGAGAGTTTCACTGTTGTTTTAAAATTTATTTATTTTTAAAATATCTACAGTACATGAAAAAATTCTGGCTATCAGCAAAACCCTGCGGGGAACAGGGGTCAACTTGGGAACTAAAAATGATAAATCTATTTCTTGTTTAGGTCACATTTCTTCTGCTGGATGAAAGAATGAGATATTTATTTTGAAAGCACAGGTACCTGCACAGCTCATGACAATTTAATTGCACGTCAGTACAGATCAGAAAGCTCCCCGTTGCAGATGAATGAACTATGTAAGTGAGCAGAGCTCTTCCTTTCCCAGACCCTGACAATTCAAGGAGCAGGGATAAGAGAAAAAGCCAAAATTCTCTGCTTCCCTGAGGCCTACACCCACTTAACTGAGATGAAATCAGAGCATGGCAGGCTGCAATAGGAGAGGGAGTCTGGCAAACTCAGAAGCCCCAGGATAGTTGTTAGGAACACCTGCCACAGGCACTTCTTTCTGAATTTGTTGTTGGGATAAGCAACAACAAGAGCGATGTTGTACTTCCCTTCACCTATGCCTCCTGCTCAATGCCTGTGATTCTTCAGGACACCAGTGGTGTTACTCTGGGAAAGAAACGTGCCTCAGCTTGGCTGTCCCAAGACATTTAAAGGCTCTGGAGACAGAGCACAGTGCTCTAGGGCTGAGCAACAACCCTGGTTTCACTCGGTGCTGAAGGATCCTGACATCCAGGGGACTCCCATGCACGCAGGAACAGCTCCAGTGCATGACAGTATATGAAAGGGGTATTGCACAGCCAAGTTCGAAGGGACAAATCTAGGCCTGGCCTGACAAAACACACAGGAAGAAAAGGATAATCACAGTCTTCTGGCCAAGCAGAAAGCGGGAGCTACTGTTGCTAATCTAAATGCAACATCTCCAAATGGCCATCCTGAGTGGAAAGCAGCAGGATACATCACCTCCAGCACTGGGCTGATTCATGCATGCTCTGCTTGGGTGGGAGAAAAAGAACCAGCATTTGGCACATCAAATCAAGAGGAGGAGAAAAAAGCCTCCAGAAACACATGGGACAGACATCTGGTGAGAGTTAACATCAAGCTTCATTGTGGGGTGTTGGCCTCCCATGTAGCTCTTGTGGTAACACCTTGTTTGATTTGTAAAAGGTAAAAGCAGTAGATCAGTAGCAACCTCCCCTTCAGGCTGGGCTCTGATTCTGAAGGTAACTCAGGAACCATACCTTCTTTTTGCATCTTTCAGAAATCCTTAAGGATTTTTGAACGTGGGTCTGCGGTGCATGAACTGGAGCCTAAACCTAATTTGAATTCTTAGTGAATGACAACTGCACACCAGCTCTGTCTGAGGCTACAGCACAAGCTGAAGAGACTCTTTCTTTACTTTTTCTGGTCAGGGTCTGAGTAAGGAGGGGAGAGTCTGCGTAAGACATCATGGTGCAGCTTGCAGTGGTGGTGGTTGTCTCTCAGTGCTGCAGCTCTTTTCCAAAAAGATAGCTGTGGACGATGAAATAAGTGTTATCCTTCAGTTCTTAGATCTAGATACTGACAAACACTAGACTGGTCTCCAATGCCCGTGGAACTCAGAAGAGAAAATACAGCGTGCAGCCTCCCAAAATGGGTATAAACTTTGGTTCTCTCTGGAGGATACCTTGGGAAGAGGCAGAGGATCAATGGGGACTGGCGTCTTCTCCAGCTCCATGTAACCGAGTGTAAGTCAGGAACAACACAGATCACTCCTCCTCTGAGGGGTGGTTGGAAACTTGCAGGGGGAGACAGCATAGCAGGGGAAAAACTGCCATGCATGGCTACTCTCAAGAGGTTATGGTCAGGACTCACCGACACACTTGCTGGAGGCTTTGCCTCAGTAAGAGAATCAAAACCATGTAAGGATGGTGGGGTTTGGCCCATTGTAAACACTGGCATTCATAAAGGAGCACAGCGTCACTGCATGCCTGTGACAGACACTCATGGCTTGCTTTTCATAATGTCATGTTACAATACTTTGTACTGAGATTTTTATATAGTAGGCCCTTAATTTAAGTAATTGCATTTTCTACTAGTGGGAAACAGGCTGCATTGACCATGCCCAAAAAGCTATTGTCCTACTAGTCATTTTTGCATCATATTTTTAACCAACATTTGTTTTAAGGCACTGCCTTTTTTTTTTTTTTTTTGAGAGCTCTCTTGCCTCTATTAAAGGACAATGCAAGCCTGAAACCAGCAAAATGCTCACGTCATCCTTTCATCAGGCGCTGAAGCAATACGGTTTAGGAAGGGGATAAACTAGTTAACTAGTTGCTAAAGCTATCTTGAGCCCCTGCCTGTGAACTCCAAAAACACTAGTTCTCACACAGCTCTAGAAGCTTAATATGCAAAGTTATACTAAAATGGTATTAAAACTTTTACATCTTCCACCCACACAAATTAGTCCCCTCCTACCCCTCCACAGCTTCCAGCTTCAAATATCCTGGCATAAAATGATCAGACAAAATAGGTGACTTATGTTTTTATTGGTTCCTCCAGACTATGACGACATTTCCTAAAATGCTGAGCCAGGAAACTATTAATGTCTCTGAAAAAGTGGAAGGGGTCAGGCTATTTCAAAGGGCATGTGTTTGCTAAGAAGCTTTTCTTGCAGATGTATAGGCCACTTAAGATTCAATTAGTAGTAATAAAAATATTTAGCATTCACACAGTATTTCTAGCTTTAAAGTATATTATGAACACATTTGTAACACCTCTGTGTGGTAAGAAAGTATTACCCATTTTTAACTTTTTCAGAATTCAAAGTGTAAGGTGAAACAGCTTTCCTTAGATTTTATAAAGCAGCATGTCCCTTCCAAGATCAGAAGCCCCCTCAGGTTTTGTACACGCTCCCAATCTCAGACTGTTACTGGAGGGAGAAATGGAAATGGTCTCGAGCTTATCAACATTACAAAAAGGAAGACGAACCAGATTTTCTTGGTTTATCTCAGCCACACTGGCCTGCATTTGGCAGCACAAGGTAGCTCAGGCATTTGCAGGTGGGGTCATACATTCCTTAAAAAAGCTCCCTGGGTTTTATTTACCAGCACTAAACCAAACCAACTGGTATGCCAACAGGAGCATACCAAACCCAGGACAGAAAGAGGGATCCTACAGGGGCTCCCAAAACCCTTGTTATTTTCAGGCACATACTACATGTGCATACTTCTTGTTTGTGCTCTGCTGTCAGTAGGGATGGGAAGTATCAAGGGGGACACAAAAAAAAACGCACAAAACCTTGGAGATAAAGCTGCTCAAAAGGTATCACAGCTTAACTTGTGGCAAGTTTAACTTCACCTGCCAACCCAGCTCTGGTCCTGATTACGTTAGAGTACACATGAAGGTCAGTTCCCTAGCATGGGGGTGGCGAAGCAGATTTAAACCCAACCTGCCTACGGCACACAGAATACAATACATTTTACACAGAAAAGAGTGCTGTGACCTAAGAGAAGTCATTCTGCCCTTACTGAGTCCAGAATCTCACTCATTTGTCACGTCTCATGCCACCACGACCCTGTCACACT
Organism: Cygnus olor; assembly: GCF_009769625.2. Taxonomy (NCBI): domain Eukaryota; kingdom Metazoa; phylum Chordata; class Aves; order Anseriformes; family Anatidae; genus Cygnus; species Cygnus olor. Next base: position 93,725,125 of record NC_049169.1, on the reverse strand, counting down.
ACCACCACCACCACCAGGTAAAAATCCCACTATTGCATAGTGCCATCTCCTGGGCAAGCAAGACTGAAGAAACTCCTGACTCCCCTCTTGCAGCATCCAATGTTTTCACATCTCCTCCAGCGCTGGCAGGCCAAGCGCTACCTCTGCTCGCAGAACACAAGCAGTGAAATCACAGGAAGAAGAGCAGGTTGTTTACAGCTCCCACCGTGAAGCGTGAGACTCAGCAGCCTGCTCTGGAGAGAGGCAGTATGTGCACGGGCAAGTACCGTGCAAACCCACAGGATTAAGTTCACTCTGGGCTGCTGGCTAATCACAAATTAGCAATTAAGGCTTCCTTTCAACATCCAAACAGGAAATGGGAGTGGAGGAAGTGAAAGCTTAATAATTTCTTGTGTGTTAACAAGTTACATGAGCCACTCCAAGAAAAAAGTTTTCTGAAGTGAACTTAAACCTAGCACATCGTCTGCCCCAGTAGCAAGCATTTATCTTTGAAACCAAACCGTGCGTCTTGGAAAAGAAAGCACTGATGCAAACATTTAATTCGACACAGCTTAATTTCCAGGAAAAGAGAACATCAAGCCACGGCATAAAGTTGAGGACCCTACCTTTGTGTAATCACAAGTGCTGAGATTATGATCTTGAAACGAAGCCAGAGGTGGTTAGTCTGGAATCTCTCTAGAAACAATCAGTGAAGAACCGGGACAGAAGGGGTAACTTTTCAGTTACCACGAACTGTTAGATCCATAATGGCCTCTGACCAAGAAGCAAGAAAATCAGACAACGTGTTAGGGCTTTTCCTTTCTACTGTCTCTCAGGGCTACTGTCCATTTTGGCCCTGTACATTTCACAATGTCTACCTCACCATACAATAGAGGGTAAGGAGAGCTGGGGAAAAAAGTCCCTGTGGGGCAACAAGAATCCTGAAAGGCCTGAAGGAGCAAAGGACTCTTAGGCATCTGTGCTGAATGCAGCAAGGAACATCCCTCTCCATCTTCAAACCCATCAAGTCACAGCCCCTGGCGAAAGCGAAAAGCCTGACGCGTTACACACTCCTAACTTCGTGCTATGTTCACAGAAGGAGAAAGAAAAAAGCTTTGCACAACTGTTGAGTAACTCTCAAGAGCTCAAGAAAGATTAAAGGCCAGTCTCTTGGATGCCTGGAGATATCAAAGACAGATTAGGGACAAAGAATAGGATGACATATATGGGTGGATGCAGACAGATGTTTTGAGGAAACAGAATTGATCTGGGAATATAACAAAGAACTCCTTACTTTTTAGGGATTTTTTGCAGATGTGCCTTCCCCCCCCCCCCCCCCCAAAAAAAAAAACAAAAAACAACAACCAAACAAACAACAATAATAAAACCACACAGATAATTTAAGTGGACTGCATGGAGAACAGAAGAAATGTAAAAGAACTTAAAAAACACAACAAAACACCTTCTGTCAATATATCTGCTGTACAATCTCATTACCTCCCGGATGCAAACAAGAACAGACGTATAACATAGTTACCATGGGCCACAAATACTGACTGGACTAAATAAGGCGCTAAAATCGTGTGGGTGCATGTTCTCCATTATGGAGTGTGAAGGTATCTTTTTTCTCTTGTTACAGCAGGAGAGACACAGACAATTCTAGGTCCAGAGTAGCATTTACCCTAAACTGCCACCTGCCATAACATACCTCAACGTACTTATTACAGTATGCATATGGTTGCATGTGTGGACTTCACTGTGGACTCTCAATTTGCTGCTCTGAGCAAGGAAAAAGGAGGAAAAATGTCTATTTTACACGTGAACTTCTATCCTAGATCCTCCATGGCCAGACAGTTTTCACAGTAGGCACTGCCTGTTTCCAAGGCGACTGGAGGTAGATCAGATATTTGATCAGCCTGGGGTTTGGATCACCCATTTGCAAAAACTCTCCAGAACAAGAGTTTTGAAAATTGAAAAACATTAATTGTGTAAGCTGGGGTTTGTTTGTTTGCTCGCTTTTAGGCATAATCATAGGTAGGTATTATCTCCTTCATTGGAAACAGCAACACCCTTTCCCCAAAGGACTCATACTGCTTGCTACCTTGCACTCCCACGTGGTGCAATATGTACTGTGTCCATGCTGCTTTTTACTTTTTTACAAGATATTTACTTCTATGGAGTCACTACTTTGTTCATTTTCTCATTTAGGATTTTGTATTCAGGGCAGCAATGCCACTTCCTACCACATGAGAAAGACCATGACACTCTGCGAGATGCTACCTGCTCAGTTTCCCAAAATGATGATGTCTGCCAGAACATTCAGGTTTCCAGTGATGCTCCAGCAGGTTAGTTGGCCTTCACTTCTATAGTATCAAATGCTTTTCCTTAAGCCAGAGGTTTCCAATATTTCTCCCCTCTCCCAAAGAGCAGGGAGGGAGTATCTGGATGAGGTTACTTTGGTAAGGAGTGCTGAAGAGTTCCTACTTGTTTAGCAGATATTAGTACCAACAATCCACTGCCAAAAATGGAGGAGGAATGTACTGACAACTCTTGGTGAGAGACAAATTATGATCCATGTCTCCTTGCCCTACATTCACACAACATCCAAGCTCACATGTTCCATTCACTTCAGGAATACATACTTGTGACCAGTTTCTCTGGACCAAACACCAAGTACCTGTTAACTAATATTAAGAATGATTTCACCCTGAGATGCTTGTACTGGATCTTACCCAAGAACTTTTTATACATTACATATATTACTGTTTTGCTGCAGTTGCTGTTTCAAAGCAAAGCAAGAACTCTGACAGATATATGCATGAGATCATCCAGATGAGGAGACTGTATATTTGCAGAGGTGTGGTAATACTCGACAAAACAGATTATCTTTTTCAGTCTGTCTTCCAAAATAAAGATTTTCTTGGATGATTATTTAACACAGGGGTTCCTAGAGGTTTGTCCAAGGAGGGCAACTTAATAGGTGGGATATTCAGGCTAGAAGCTACATAACAGAAATCAATCTGTACGACAGTGCAGAACAGCCACAATTTAAAAATACCTCTGAGGGCCATATTTAGAAGCTTTCTAGGTCAGTCTTCGGGAAGTCCCAACTCAGATGCTGAATTCTTGTGAGAAATACAACTGATCCTTGCATTTTCTTTCTCCTCAAAGACACATTTCTAAATTTTTTGTTCTGTTAAATTTTTGTTCTCTTAAATTTTTTTGTTCTGTTTTGTGATGACTACTAGGATCTGTGTTACACAAGGAGAAGATTGACAAAGCAAAGCAGACATGCTAGCCTTTCAATTTATAACATACTTGTAAATGCTTGTAAGCTCAAAACAAGGAACAGTCTTTATTGAAAAGGCTTCCAGCTCTAGAAGCAGCTCACATTATATTCAGGCAGTAGTGGAGGGGAAGGGTTTTTTACTGTTTAAATCTTCAGTAGACTTTGTAAGTTTTTTTCATAGTCTGAAGGTTTTAGAAGGTACTAATGTAATGATAACTTTTAGTATTCTCTAGAATACCACTCTCATTATGGTCTCATTGAGATACTTGCATGATGTGGTTTCTCTGTGCCACAAACACACACAGAGGAAAGATTTTTGCCTTGCATTATTTGTACTGAAACCTAGAGAGTAAGGAGTAAGAACTGTTGATATATACTCCCCTGAAGGCTATCACCCTCTGTTCACATGTCTTCAAGTAAAGGTGGCAATTGTAAACTGCATCTAGGATTTGAGCACACAATTATACCAGTCAGATGACAATTCAATCACAGATGAGTAGGTTAAAGATGATTTAGGCGCTGTTAGTAGTACGAACAATCCCACAAGCTTCTACTTTTTGTGTATGTTTTCAGTGGCCATCCATTCCCAGTTGCACACGGATTCACAAAATGAGAGGCTTTAGCATTTTGGTTTCTGTTTCGTAGGGTTGGCAAGAAGGCTTGCTCAGCTGTTATGCCCCTATTACCAAGACTGCAGCTTCCTTAACTTCAGTCATAATAACAGAAAACACCTACTCTAGTCCTTAAGTGCAAGTAGGTGTAACAGAGCATTTGATTCCACCTACGGAAACCACCTGAGGAACAAACTGTTCATCTTTCTCAGCAAACCTCTTTTTGACACTTAGTTCAGATATTCTGAGGGGAAAAGCAACCAGTGAAATGAAGAAGCAAACAGATAAAAATATTTGGAACGTCCCCTCAGCACTCTGCTAGGCAGGGAAACATGGCGCCAGTCCCACAGTCCCCTGAGACATAGGGGACTCCATCAGAGCACAAGCTCCAGTCCTGAGCAAAAAAGAATTTCTTTTGTCTCTGCTAGTCTAGCAGGCCTGCCAATGGACATCGCAAGTTTTAGGCAGGAAAGCATGTGTTGGGTCATGTATTCCTGTCATGCTAGATGATGGGACAGTGCCTGTGTTTGGAAGACTGGGGGAAAACAAGCACAGTGCTCTCCTGGGGTTGGATCACCCTTTGTAAAAGTGCTCCTTTCAGTACCAGGCATGACTGGCTGGCAGAGATCTGGCTTAAGTGGAGCATCCTTCTTTTTGCTCCTTAATCCCACATGAGGTCTGTCTGGTCAAGAAATTATGTCTCATGCTGCCCCAAGGACCTGCCATGCCTCCTTACTGAAGAGAAGAAAAAAGCAGCTGCCTTCTGCTGCAAAATGACAGAGATCCAGGGTAAGCTGTAGGGAAAAATGAGGCCAAAGCCTCATGCAATGGTCTCATGTTCACTGGACGCGGTCTGACACGTCTGGTCACAGACTCGAGATCTCTCAGAAAGGGGATGGTCCCTGGGAGATAGAAAGGCCCAAGAAATACCGCCTGCTTTTAGCTGAAGATTAGAAAGTGAGTTGTACCACAAAGTCACACAAATGTGACAAACAATATACCATGTAGCAAGTTTTCTACACTGTAACCAGCCAAGGAGGCTAGATTTGATGTGTGGTCTGTTTAAGAAATACAGCCTCGCTGTTTTCCGTGTTTTATCTCATTCTGATCACGAGTTAAACAATCCAGTCAGTCCATTGTTCTTACCACATGGTAAGTAACTAGCTACATGTAAACAAAACAATTAAGCTCCATAAGGAATTGCTTGCCATTCAACGCTGAACTAAACATTGCATTTTGTTTCTGGAATCCAAATATGGTAAATTGGCTGACAGTTAACTATGGCGATACGATTCTTTGCTGCACAGAAAGGGTAAGTGGAAGAGGCAGCACAAACTGGAAAATCACCTTTCTTTCTCTTCTGGGCACAACCAAGAGCTAAACTGCCACAGCTGGCTCTAAAATCCTCCTCCCTCAGTTGCAAAAGCACCAGGCTCCATCACATCTCCTCCCCTCAAGGAGAATACCTCTGAGCCGTTAACCTCTTAAAACATCTGGCACTCTGACAACTCATTAGGGGATAGCACTGCACACAAGAAAATGATGAGTTGGTTTGTAGTTATTAGCTGTATTCCTGTTCCACCAAAATCAGACCATCAACTTGCCGGACAGAATATGCATGAAGGAAGAATGAGTCCCCTCCCCAGTGGGCACAAGGCCAGAAGACTAGATCCTGTAAAACCAAATCCCCCACTCCAACACAAAAGAATCAACCCCCCCCACTGCTATCCATTTTATTTGTTTAGCTTTGCAGGCTGGATATTCCTAATTGAAATATTCTCACAATGTAGGAGTCTTGAATATGCAGGGCAGAAAAAGAAAATAACAGAAAAGAAGCATTACTAAATCCATTGGTGGGGGGAGCTAATAAAGGCAAAAATAGAAATACATTTTGTCATAGCACCCACAGGGAAGGCCACTTCTGTATCTTAAGTGTGCATGCTTTGCTCCTCTGAGAAGGTTTAGCAGTTATCCACTGTTACAAGTCTGCATGATGCTGAGGGGCAGGAGGCAACTGCACTGAAGCAGGCCTAAAGCTAGGGGAGGAAAAACAGAAGCAGGGATGAAAAAGGGCATAACAGGGTGGGTGCTGAGCCCTGGGGCTGAGAGGTCACAGGACATCAAGGGGAAGAAAAGAGTCTGGAAGCTCATGGTAGCTTCCAGGGTAAGTTCAGAGTTTCATACTGGAAATATGTGAGTTAAAGCCACAGTAATGGTGAATCTTCCTATCTGCATAAGTCACGCTCTCCCAACCAACTTTATGATGTGCTATCTAAGCCTGTCTGGCCCAGAACATCCCAGCTTTCTGATGAAGTTACCAGATAAACTGTAAGTTTTGACACATAGCTAGACAAAGGTTATAAAAACAAACTACCGCCTGTTTACTGTGGCAGTGCAATACATACGTCTCCACCTGTGATGAAGGGTGAAAGACGCCATTTTGTGCAACAGCCTGGCAAAGACATCTGGGGGAAAGGCGAAATGGCCTGTTACGGGGCTGTTATCCAAAGGACATGTAGCACCGGGTGAGTGGGAGACAGGTTGTGCAGAGATTTTCCCCACTATATTAACAGAAGATGCACAACTTGTGTGAAAAACAGATGCTAAAACACCTCATTTGTTTGGCTTTCTGAATTCTGGATGACAGACTGTGGGGGTGGGGGGAGAAGGACCAGGAAAAAAAGGGTAAAATAGCCTTACATTTCTTCCTGAGCTTCACCTGCATTGCAAATATTGTTGGCCATCAGATTATTGCCACCTACTTCCTATATTTCTTGCAAATATTTGTGGGCACACCTTCAAAGCTGCCTTGTACACTGAAGGATCATGAAGCATCCTAAGTGTGAGGCAACAGAGCCAGGACACACAGAAAAAAAGTGAACCAGTTTTTAACTGGGAAAACTTCACATGTAGTGCTGCTTCTCTGTCCCTCATGTTTTCACTTTTTGCCCTCTGAAGTGAAATCTTCATCCAGCAAAAACAAAAAGGCTTACACCTTCTCAGGACATACCTCATGGTGGCATATGGTAGGAAGGGATCATGGCTTGGAATAAGGCTTCTTTGGAGGCACGCAGGGTCCTGGAGAATTTGGGACTCATCCCATGGCAAGGTCAAACTAACCCTGAAGAGTCAGAAAGTTGTGAGGGTTGGACTCCAAACCAAAGAGTGAGGGGAGGAGAACTGGGACAGACTCTAAGACAGTAGCTGGCTTCTAACCTCAGTGGCACTGAAGTCCACAGAAAGGTCCCCTCCCTCTTGCAGCCAAGACAGGGACAACAGTTCCTGCAGTTTTCTTATAATGGCATCTTTGAATGATTAGGAATTCTGATTGTTTGAGGCTGGAAAGGGAAAGGAAGAGCTGCTTCCAGCACCATGAAAAGACAAGAGAGATGCCCAAGTTCAAGTTTTCATCAAATGGGCGCAACTACTTCCAGCAGGTTCTGCTTGTCCTTCAGACAGATTTACCATCCATCTTTCCCAACACTTTCCCAGACGTATAGCATTCAGAATGCATTCTCTAGAACATGCAAATGTGGTACAAGCCTTATTCTTAATGTGTTTTACCCTTACTCTTCATTTTTCTGCCTCCTCTAAGCCCTGCACCTTTTTCAGTCTCTTAGTCTTAGCTTCATCGACGTATGCTCTGCCATTTTCTGCTTTGCCTTCATGTTCTCCAGTTTTCCTTCTCTTCACTAAAACAACCCTTCTTGCATGTTATTTCCCCCAAACAACAAAAATCATAGCACTAATCTGATTTTATAGGTGTAGCACGGTTGATTTTATTTCACCATTCTCATTCTTTTGCCTGCATTGACATTGTCCACAAGCCCTATGGGAGAAGTGCTGATCAGATTTGAACTGTGCTTAGCAAAACAGCACCCAGAACTAGTCTGGCCCTTCAGCCTGTCCCCAGTAAATGCACTTAAAAATAGATAACTTGTTTCTTATGCAGCCATCGCCCTACTTCTATTTTAGGGCTGAAAGTTCCAGATCCACACATTAATACTGCATCTTCTCCCAGTGCAATACCTAATGCAATTTTTCAACAAGGTCACTTTGCCGGACTCTTTAAAGGTGGTTGAGCAATTTCACTTCAGACCCCAGGCAAGAGGCAAACTTCTGCTGGTATCAGGGAAAATTCTCTGAGGTACAGAGGAAAAGGCCTCAGAATTTGATCCTTAAAAAGATAATGCTGCTTGCCTCCCCTGCTCTTGCCACTGTAGCTCTGAGGGCTTGGTAAGCACTTACATACCACAGAGTTGAGCATGGCAGTAAAACCTAGACAGATTGTTTGCACAGGCTAGGATGTGGGCATCCTGTTTCTCACGGCACCATCCTCATAACATGCAACCGCTGCCAAGCATTACAGGATAAATCTCCCACTGAACCCAAGATGCGGTTGACAAATATCCAAAAAAAGAATAATAAAATATTTATATCTTAAACATGTTGAATGGGTAAACAAGATTGTAACCAGGACTCTGTTATGTCCTGCTTACCAATAGGCAGGCTGAAGCAGACAGGAATGTTTACAGCAGCCACCGCTGTGCCCTGTGGACTCTTCTTCCTGCTGCCTTCTTCGGCAGGAGCAGAGCAAGTCCTGGGCAGGATGGTGGCCACCCACTTATGGTTAGAAGGTGGTCATCACCTGGCTCACTCGGCAGATGCTGAGCTTCTTAGGAATGATTTCCTTCAGCTCTTGAATCATTTCCAAATCACTGGACTCGATGACCTCTGTGGGTCCCTTCCAACTCAGGTTATTCTATGATTCCCACACTACATATAAGCACCACACACGGCTACAGGTTTTTCTTCATCTCCTGAATGCTACATGGATGCTGACTGTCACTACAGGTTTGCCTTTGACCATCTTTAATAACCGATTTTATGGAGCCTGTTTACTTTCTCAAGATAGTTATCTAATAATTCAATAAACCAATCACTACCAAAAATGGTCTTAGTGGTCAGATTTGTTGCTTATAAGTAACCAACCTCAATTCTCCTCCTCTCCAGCTCTCACTCCAAGGCTTTCAAAGCCTAAATCTTTTCATTCCGCGACCACCAGTCATTTTCCCTTTACCATGCTTGCATGCTAGAATTCACTGAGCTGTTAATGTGAAAAGCTAATAATCTTACATAAATACTCTGTGTCGTATTCGGCCCAAACTAGTGTTCATATTTTAAGGCATATGGCTTTAATAACTCAACATTTTAGAAATATATTAGTTTTTTTAATTTAATTTTTAACTGAAGGTATTTGACTAAAGGTCTCTAAGCCTACATATATACCACCTACCTGTATCTGAAATGGTATTATACAAAACTGTTCAAAATGACAAGTGAAAAGCTTAAACCTGTAGAAAGCCTGCAATATTTCAGTGCCACAGAGCAAGTAACGGCTATGCATTAACTGTCAAGCAATCCCAGAGAGAAAAACCACCAACTTAAAGATGCCATGTAACTGCTAAGGGACGTTTTCTGCAGTTAACACCTTAAAGAATACAATCTTATAACTTTAGGGGAACTCAAATATCTAAGAATAGTTTTCTGACAGAAGTTGAGCACAAAAACCCTGTTTCAGGTAAGCACAAGAGCTCAGGACTTGCCTTTGACTGAAGCTCTGACACTTCAGGGCAGCAGGTCTGATTTCCAATGCTGTTTCTGGATTTCCAGCTAACTATTTACTGATGTATCAATAATATTAAGGGAGAAAACCTGTTTCAAAGCTTCTAACATCTGATCTCCTGAAATATACCATCCTGGTGAATGCAAAATTCCTTGCTATAAAACAGCACCATTAAAGGAGACTTGCAATCCACTCAACTACTTATACTGAGACCCTATAATGAAAATCAGTTGAGCACTACCAATTCCCTATCCAATTCTATTGTTAATTCTTCTGTTATATCATTACTGTGTTTTCCTTTTTCTTTTAACTGGTTTGCTCCATTTCCTTACTGCCTGAGACACACACGTACAGGATTCATCCAACTCAAATGCAAGTCAGCAATGGAAGATGATATGCCTGAAGTACAATATAAAGAGAAAAAAAAATTTTTTTTTTTTTTTCACCAGAAATCGCAGCCATTACTTTTAACAGTGATATGCAAAAGCCATTAAGGCAGATGTAAGAACTTTAAGCTTATGATATGCTGTAACCTGCTGCATCTGAGGAAGTGTTGTACCAGTGAATGTTAGTGAGAGCATTTGATATGGGCCACAGGATTGGCTAACGCTAGTCATTGCTCAATGTGCATATTTTTCACATTATGTAATGCTTATTGTATGTATTATAATGACACATGCTGAAAGCCATCAGTAAAGGCTTCACTAGGGATTGTGCAAAGAAATTTGATATAATGATAAAGAGACAGCACTTGATTGTTTTTCCTTATACTCTTTTGTACCTTTTGGTGGCTGTAAAATCAGTATGTTCTGATCAGATCTCCCAGGCTCACCTGCCACCCCTATGATACTGTTTGTCAGACCAAATTTAGAAACCAGCTGCTGGCAGAAGAGCTGCAGTCTCCTCGCTGGTGGAAGGTCACTAAATCAGGAGATGGAGGAGGGAGGCAGGTCTCTCCCAGTTCACTTCCCATCATCACATGCTGTACAAGTACCATCTTCTGTGGGACGATTTCTTTCAGTACACGCAGATTCCAAAATGGTTAGAAAGCAGACTAACTAGCTGGGGTAATTACAGGGAAACCTCTCAAAATATGAAGCCATATTAGGTGGCCTGTTATTGACTATGCCTAATTTAAAGTTTATGTGTCATCAGGGCAGACTTCAGAAATCCTCATGAATGCAGCGTAATCAAGCTTTTATTAAAACTAGTCAGACGTTTTCACCACCAAAGCCAAGATTTCATTAGGAACCTTTCTCTGGTTTCTCTGTTTAACTTTCTACATTTACAGAACCCTGTCAAAATTACCTCTTAAAGACTTGAGCCTGAATTAACCGATACCTTCCAGGGGGCTATTTGTCACCAAGAGAAAGTGCACTAATTTGGATAGTTTAGGTTATTCAGATCTAATTTCTTTTCTTTTGAGAAACTTCAATGTACGTAAGTGCTATATTACTGTGCTGATGATGAGAAACAGACGAAAAAGAACTGCTTCCAATCCCAACCTCGCATACTGTAATTGTATTAAATGATCATTTAATTATTAAATAGAATAGAGTGCAATGCAAATGAAAGTTCAGAAAGTAAACAGTTTAATGTCTCAAAATCTCTTGTGTCACTGAAAGACCACAGAGGTCTAAGAATCCACACCAACTGGAATTTTAATAGACTAAACAGGTTTGATTTATTATTAAAAATTAATGTGAAATTAAATGACTGAGCACTACTTCAAAGGAGCTAGCTATACAGTTACTCCACCAGTTTGTTCATAAACTTACTTCCTGGCCAAATACTTTAAATTCAATACAATGTCATTATGAACTGCTGAATTGCATGTAGAAATCTGTCTATCACTTCTTTGAAATACCACAGTGAAGAAATATTTATCCTAACCTCACTGGGCAAAACATAATCTTGGAACCCCTGTAATTCCAAGATGAAATCACCAAAATTGGTCTAAAAATATTGCATTTTAAAATTTAATACCTCGTATTTTGGGGAATGAAATATTTGCATCTTGCAAAGACTGAGAAAAGCAGCTCAAGTATGCCTGTCCTTAAAACAAGGGTTCTCACATGATGGAAAAAAAGAAATCCACTAGCTGCGAATACCGAAAGACACTGCAAGCCCCATTCCATTTTGGTACCTGGTCACTTTTACCATCACAGAAGCATGCGTAGAGTGCAAGGTTTAGACTGAAGACATAGAAAGTTGCATGTTGTCCCATACAGTGGGGAAAAGGGATAAAATCTAGAAGCAAAACTATTTGGTCATAGCAGGCCCATGTGCTCATTGGTTCCAGATGACTCCTCTCCTTAGTTTGCATCTTCAGTGCCTTCTGGGCCACTAGAAAGGCAAGTTCCTTCAAGTAGAGAACTCAATAAGGTCATTCCAAACATCAAAGGCAGCAACAAAGATGACACAGAAACAAGTATGAGAAGGACATAAAAGAAGGAGACTCTGGAGCAGCTGTCAGAATAAAGGAAGAATGATTGAGGCTGGGCAGACAATAAGAGATCAGAGGAAGAAATGCTGGCAGATTAGCATCAAGCTGAGCAGTGAAAGCAAAAAGGGAAAATTTGCTATTGCTCTCCACTGGAACAGAAAAGCAATCATGCTAACAGGAAGAACTTGGTGAAATAATGGAATTGTCTTTACAAAATTAGCCTTGCCAATGTCTAAAATCCCTTAAAACAGGTAAAATCAGTGTATAAGCTAAGGAATGCACAGGAAACACATCCTATTTATCTGGCAGTCAATATTTAGAGACTACGCAGGATAAAATGACAGAATTCTGTCCTCGTATGAATATAATCAGAAAAGTTGGAAAGGAGGAAAAAGCTAGAGATGTTGCAAGCATAAGGGATGAGAATGCAGAGCTACCTGTGCATGTAGGCAACTAAACTGGGTGTGCAAACATGTCTAAACTAGAGACACTGCAATAGTATCATTAACTCAGCAAAGGTCAACTATGGGAGCAGCCCAGCTGGGACACAGTGCAGGTTTATTAGCTCATCCACCTATCAACCTTGTTAGGTAATCCTAATCCAGCAACAGTAACTCTCTCATTGCAACAAAAAATAGTGTAAGAGTATGAGGACCTTCATGCTGGGGGGGATGACTGAGACCCCTCCACCCCTATGAGTAGAAACATAGAAAAAGTAGAAACAGCTCCAAATTGGGAAGCATCAGATTACTGCATCTCTTCAATCAGTCCACAAAGTTTAATAGCAAAAATCAAGGATAAGCATTAAACAGAGGTTTACATATCTGACTTGTACATATACAAGGATATGGAAAGGAAAAGGGAAAGGGAAAAGGGAAAGGGAAGAGGGAAAAGGGAAAAGGCTGTCAAGGGTTTTGGAGTTGCCGAAACACAAGGGATGCAGCAACCTTGAGCTACAAAATCGTTCCCTGATTTTCTCATCTCTCAGTCAGGAGCCAATCAGACCTCAGGTCATAGTTTCCGCAGTCTCTACTTTTTCTAGGTAAAATTATATCCACCCAGGCATTAAAACAGGATTATGATTATCATCGAATTAGTACCATCACAAATTCTGGATCAATGCATGTTAGTCCCAAGGTCATTCTCAGCCTTTCTCCATCTCTAGTATGAGATGCCCAATACAGTGAATTTGGTGACACAAAAGCCACACAATTGGAACTCATCTCAGAAAAAACAGCTTCACCTTCAGTACAAGAACAAACCTTTACACAACAGTAACTACTTCTTCTTCAGGAAGAATGTCAACTCCAACAAGGGCATGAAATACCTGTCTTTGTATGAAGCCCCTCGTTAATTTCTTACCATGGCCAACTGCTGTAATAACCATAAGAATTGGGGATATGGAACTTGGCATCTGGGCAAATTACGCCTGGGTATAAAATGCTGTTTGCATCCCATTATGCTACAAACTAAAACAACACAGTCAGCCAGTACTGACTTTTGCTGTGCTTGTTATTTGGGTAAATCCAATCTCTATTTACCTACCTCATGACTGAAAAGAGATCAAATGCAATCAAAGACTTAGGAGACAAAAATATTAGATGTAAACAGGAGAGCTGAAGAGCTAAGACCACCACATGATATGGATGTAATTTGTGCCATGGAAGCCCAGAAAGAATCAATTGGTCAGGCTTTCTGTGGCTTTGCACAGGCTTTTATGCGTGAAAGACATTTCAATAAACACTGTGCCCATGCCCTAAGCAATTACATAGATGTCCTCAGTGTTACTGGAAGACAAAATCGAGAACAATGAATCATGACCCCAAATGGGCAGAGAAACAAAACTGACAGCAAGCTGAACCCTGGCCTCAATTTCACCCCGAATGGCCAGTCTAACACAATTCCTATCCAACCTATGCATCTTAGCAAAAAAGCAAAAACCTGCACCAGAATGCAAGGAATAAATCCACAGATTCTGTGTTCAGACAAAGCACAGTCTGAGATGCACCATGTGTTCTGCAAGGGAGAAAGGGAGGGAATGCAATAACCAGCCTGAGGACACACTCAAGTATTTCCTTCAGTGACTTCTGTAGATGAAGCCTTGCATCTTTCCATTGTCCCAACACTCTAGGCAGTTTCCATCAACTAAAAATGAAAAAAAAAAAAAACAAAAACACAAAAAACCTGCAGTCCACAAGGGGGATTTATTTGGGCCTGTAGCTATTTCTGTTTTAACATATAATTAAAATGTGAGCAGAAGTGAACTAAAAAACAGCTAATTTATACTGTGGATGATGTGGTCCACAGTCAAAAATGAAGCATATTGGTGAGTCTTATTTTCCGATGTAAAACCTTGGTCTGCATAGCAATTCAGACTCCAAGCCTAAATATTTTAAAGAGCTATTTAATTACATATGAGAGACATTCTATACTTTTCTGTTATTGAGGCTGAAAAAGTGCCAGTGAACTTCTACAGTGCTCTACCTTTGGAGGACTACATATTGCAGTCATGTTACAGCAATAGAAATTAGGAGCAGTCCTTCAAGTTTACCTCTGTAATGAAATAGACTGTAAGAATGTATGTTTAACTCCTACACAGACATTAACAGTAGTTTTAAAAGGGGTCATGATGTCCTGGTAACTAGGTCCTGAGCTGCTACAATGCATCTCAAAGATCTAACATAAAGCCTGAAGTCATTTTTGAAAATTTGGTCTAAAGCAATGGACTTTATGTAATTTTATTTGTTTCTTAATTACTGAACAGACGACAGTGCATTTGTAGTTTATACAGTTACATCATTCAAATAGCATTCATTTTAACAATTGTCTAAATGCACATTTAAACAATTAGCCAATATATTGCTTCAAATATTATCATGCCCAATTAGAAAAAAAATTATAAGCACTCAAATGTAATTATAATAGTAAAGCCTTGAAAACGTATTAAGTGATGCAAACAGTCTAATTTGAACCAGGTGGATGGAGCACCAATTCTAGAGTGTTTTGATTCTGTGGGTTTATATTAAAGGCTGGCAAAGAGATTAAAAAAAAAAAGAGATGAGACCAAACCTTCACAAAAAAGGCACAAAAATGTTTTTAGATGAAAGCAAAAGGGACAACAATTCATACAAATGCAGAAGAAGATGTGGATAGGATGGCTCACTGCTTTGTCTCAATGTTTCTCTCCAAACCCAGCTCTTGGGAACCCTGTCCACAAAAGACTGATTTTTCTGACTCAGAAAAAAAAATAAAAATAAAAATCAGGCAGAGGGAGTTGGGGTTGTTCAGCCTGGAGAAGAGAAGACTCCAGGGAGACCTTGTAGCAGCCTTCTAATACCTAAAGGGGGTCTGCAGGAAAGCTGGGGAGGGACTCTGTGTCAGGGAGACTCTTTTCTTAAGGTCCCTTCCAACCCAAACCATTTTATAATTTTATGATTCTAAGTTTTCTGTGCTTTTATGCCCAGTACCATTCAGCCGTGCAATGTAAGCTAGAAAATTTCTTTCTCTCACTCTCAAGGACTTCTGTATTTCTCTCCTGTGTTCAGATAATCATAGAACAGCTTGTGTTGGAAAGGACCTTGAAGACCACCCAGTTCCAACCCCCTGCCATGGGCAGGACACCTCCCACAAGACCAGGTTGCCGAAAGCCCCATCCAGCCTGGCCTTGAACACCTCCAGGATGGGGCATCCACAGTTTCTCTGGGCAGCCTGTGCCAGTGCCTCACTGCCCTCTGAGTGAAGAATTTCCTCCTAACAACAAATCTAATTCTCTCTTCTTTAGTTTAAAACCATTCCCCCTTGTCTTATCATTATCTGACAGAGTAAAAAGTGGCTCTCCGTCTATTTAATAAGCCCCCTTTACCTTATTGAAAGTCTGCAATAAGGTCTCCCCAGAGCCTTCTCTTCTTCAGGCTGGAAAGGTGTTCATGCACCTTTTCCTATTTTTCCTTATGGATAGTGTATCTTCCTATATTCAAAATGAAAAAAATGGCAGTAGACTTCCCTCTTCTTCTTCTCTACCCACATATTAAAGAGGTAGCTTTACCTATTATGTGCCAACTCAAATGACAAAGAATTAAAGGACCACGTGTTCTGCTCCTCGCGTAAATGAAAGCTGACCTAACGTAACTTTCACTTGTTCTCTAGAAGGAAGTTACAGAGGCCCCAGTTCGTATTTAAAATCCCTTTTTCCGATAGGGAAAGAAATCTATAGTTCACAAGCAGTGTTAGGGATGCCAGCTCACTAACTTAAAGGCTGAGAAGAAGCACTGGACAAAGAAGAGCTACCAGTAACAACCTACCATCAAGCAATTAAAGTACAAGTACAAGAGGACTGGAAAAGTTGGGAACTTGGAGGGCTGAGAAAAACAAGACAGAAAAACAAAGTTGACAGAGCAGAGACATGGCAAGACTGAGCTATATAGCCCATGGGAGATCACCAACTCCAAGATTAATCCCACAAAAGCTTCCAGAACACATTCAGTTCTGTTCTCAAATTTTGACAGGTATATGGGAATTAGGAATATGAAGAGAGATGTTATTGAAGCAGCTGCTTATTTAAGCACAAGATCAGTACAGGTAGGAGTCAAATGCCTGCCAACAAAAAGGATATTGTCAGTTTTCTCCAGTAGGAAGAGTGTTGCAATCTTAACAAAACGAAACAAAACCAAACCTACCAGGGCTGAAATACCTGATTTTATTCTGAAGAACTGAAGGGGTCAAAAAAAAAAAAAAGACAGGAGGACAGGGATGTTGTGACTGATGGAGTTGGAAAGCAAAGCAATGCAGAGTTATGATGGTTTTATTCTAGTTTTAGATGTGCAGAACACAGAATTGGCTGAAAATAGTTAGGCAGTGATGCCTGTTGCACTTTGGAGATTAGGATCAGGCAAAGGCCTTATGCTGGCTGCCAGTGCTTGAATCGTTTTGAGACATTTCAGAAGATTATGCGATTCCAGCAGACCTTTTTTTTTTTTCCCTTGGTAAAACTAGTGGGTGCTTTTAATAGATTAACAGTACAGTTGAGCTTTGTTTGATGAAGTACTGCTTATTCAGAAATAAGCAGAATCCAGACAAAATGCTTCATCAGTTCACTGCCTCCTAACAAGATCTTTATTTAGGAACAGTAGGCTCCAATCTACCCACTGTTTTGAGTGAACCCAACTTGAAAGAGAAGTCAGAAGCATGTAGTTCGGAGTAAAAGTTATTAGCTAAATAGCTCATACACAGGTGATGTTAAGCGGAGAATCACTCCAGGGCAAAGCACTCCCTCAAAAGCTTGTACCTGGATTTGGAGCTGTGCCCTCAGTGTGGCTGCAACCTCCAAAAAAAGCGATGAGGAAGCTACTGTTTGCTCTCACTCATCTGAGCAGGATCCTCACCATGTACTAGAGGACAGTTGCAAGCAGTAAGGGAGGTGAGCTCATGCTTTTGGCCAAGAGGAGAACCAATACCTCTTATGATGACGGTCTGGCTGGTTAAGAAAAGTACAAAATCCCTGCATTCACTCCATGAAAGGTGACGACTGAATGCCATCAGGATTCCAACCCAAAATGGACAAAAGCACCTGGAAAACTGAAATGGGACCACAACACTTACTTCACCCAAGACACGGAGCACTCGCCAGCTATAGAAATGACTGACTGTTTCTTTTTCCTTTATGGTCTTTTTTTTTTTTTGTGGTCAAAAAATTTGAACTAGTGACTCATGAGCTCTGTATCCTACAAATCTTCCCCCCTGCAAGGAAGTTTAATCATTCTCAGCCGCTCCTATCACGTCTCAGTCAGTTGAGAAAGCTTCAGTTTTTAAAGGAAACTTGTCATTTTCATAACATTTTCCTCTCATCCTGAAGTAAGCCACTTAAGTCTCTCTACTTTATTACATGCTCCAGTACACCAAGCGGTCTATGAACGTAGGGAAATGGATTAGATAAATAGAAATATTTTTGTTATGACCTAATTTAAGGATCTTAAAAATAATATGACTACTTCAAAAACTGCAAGGCATCAAAAGGCTTAAAAATATTGCAGAGACATGAGAGTGCAAGAGATCTGGCAAGTATTGATAGGGTAACATTTAACTTGAATGAGAAACAGGAGGCATTCAGAGACACATGGTTACCATTCACATCAATTTATGACCAGGGCATTTCTGTTACTGTAATGCTCTTTGTACCAGGAGCCATATGCAATGGCTCTTTCTTTTATGTGCAATGTCCATTTGTCACATTGGCAAAAATTAAATAAAGGTTTGAATTTGGAGTTCACTGGCCACCAGTACAATGTAAAAGGTGAAGATAGAGCAGCTTCTGCTCTTTGTAAAAGAAATCGACAGCACTGTGAGAGGAGTCATGTAGCTTTTACAAACTTTGCAGCAAGTGATGGAAGAGACGGCCAAGAAACAAAAGCAATCCTTACTTAATACTTAGTAATTCTTAACCCATCCCATATCCAATGAACTTTAGTCCAGTACAGTTCAAACTGCATGAGACACCTTTAAGAAAGCTGCCTAACATTTCTATCAAATTAATGAATGCACTACTTCCTTGATTACCTTAAAAGTTCATTTGTGCACTTGCATTAGCATTGAAATTTCATCAGCTTTTCATCAGGACGCCTTTAGTAAACGACTTTCTACCGCACAGTCAATGGTTTTCTGGTTCCCCAAACAGAAATTTAAAATGAACAGCACAAAACACAGCCTGCAAAGCACACACACACAACGCTGTCTCTATTGCAATTCCCTCATTAGATTTGGAGTTTACATTATCTTTTATATTACTTTCCTTCTTACAGAAGCACTTAGACATCACAGCAGTCTGAGTAATAAAACCCAAATTATAAATAGTAACAACTTTTCCTTATCAGGCAATAAGCGTCCAGGATCCCAAATATGGTGAAGCAATTCGTAAACCGGAGAACTAATGAGTCGTAGGAAAAAATATTCCAGCTCTTATCACCAATCTGTTTTTCCAGATGGTTTCTGCCTCTACCTGTACACCAAATTCACATTGTTAAGGTGTGTGGGAAGAACTCCTCAGCCACACCATATTCAGCTCAGACCTTTGATTCTTGGGTGTTGATGCTTGACCTCCTCAAATCATTCTTTACTTCCTGTTTTGCCAGGGGTATGGCTCCTCCTAGGAGCATTTACTTTGAGGGAAGAAAAACCCTAAGCCTAAATCCATAGGAAATACCATTGCCCCCACCCTAACTAAAGCTTATTTTCCCTCTAGCTGATCCTATAAATTCCCCATCTGTCTGCATCCTTCTGTACTCTGTACTTCTGTACTTCAGTACTTCTGTACTTCATCCCCTGTACTCTGTTGTTGTCTCTCTGAGGGTATCTGCAAGCCCAATATAGTGCTAAATCCCTCATTTTTTTTTGTAGCATATCTACATATACGGAACACACAAGCACAATATACCCAAGGACAGCACTAGCATACTTGTATTTCCAGTGTTGCAGGAAGATCGTTCAAAACTAGGTGAGGTATTTCTGCACAGCTTTATACTGCAGTATGAGTCAGGCTCTCTCAAGAAGAAATCATCTTTCTCCTGCTTGAATAAAGTTCCCTGTTTAGCATCACGGCTCACGAGTGAGGTCCCTCTGGCACTGCACAAATAGAAATAATAAACAGTAGCAACAGACCCTCTTGTATGTTCCTAAAAACCACAAGTACACTTAGTTGGCTGCTGAGAGACATGTTTTCCCTTTCCCTATGGTAAAACAGGATGACGGTGTGGCTCCCTGCAATAAAACATATACAAGGGAGTCCCAGCAGAACACCATGCACGAGAGACGGAGCCCAGTCCCACACGTATGAGAACTCCAACATGAAATACAGACAAGAAAATTACATGTTTTTAATAGCTCATTGCCATTTCTTTATCACAATGCTGCCAGATCCAAAAGTACCAAAACCAGAGCTGCAGTTAAACCTAGACAAAAATTTTCTCAAAGGTAAAGGATCTTCAAGGAGAAATGGTTTGTTAAGTCAGAAACATTTTATCCTGTTAGTTGGTAATACCTCAAAAGCAGGAGAATCATTGCTCCAGTGACAGCAAAACATTTTAATGTAACGTACTTCTTCCTCTAGCTTCCCTGACCATTGCTTCATGAAGAACATCCCTTTTCCTACGTTTCTCTACTAAAAAGGCTTCTTTGGAGAATAATCGCACATTTTCCAGAAGGAACATCTTGTTTTGCTCCTTTGTTTATTTGTTTAAAAAACCCCAACCACCAGCAACTCCAAAATGACAAAAAATAAAATGATTTCCACTTAGAAGAAGAATTCTTGGCAGGAAAAAAAAAATTATGTACCTCACGCACACAGCAGAAAGATTGTTGGTTGTTTCACTCTGCTGGAATTCCTTATAAAATCACTTACATGCCCGTATGGAATAAAATGTCACAGTAGTTCTCAACACTTCACCTATATTTTACAAATACCCCAGTTAAAAGATCATGTAAATTTTTCACTTAGTTCTTCAGTGTGCTTTGATCATTCGTTATTAGTTTTAAGGCAATTTTTAGTTTACAGAGTAAAATGGATTCCATTGAAAGGACATGGATTATCATATATACTGGAGAGTAATGAGGAAAGAGGGAATGAGGTTATGTATCATGTGTAACGCTTTCAGAATTTCCTACATGAGTTAAAACATCTAAATCCCATGGAATTTCAATGGGACTGAGAAGACTAATATCACCTAGATGCTCTCCCTGTGCCGATTAGGTAGGTGCCTGGACAAACCCTCACACATTAGCTACAGACTTGTAACCAGGGCTTTACCTTATTCAAAGAAAGTACTAGGCAAAGACAATCTCTCTTGGTGTTGTACAATGCGTGCAAAGTGTATTGGGACACAACATTACCTAAGGCATCGCATGCTACAGACATACCAAATGCATGTCATGGTTTGTCTTACGTCTTACCCATTCAGCTGGGGAGGAGTTTCACTGCCACAGTTCAATTCCTGGTCAAGACCACAAAACAGGGAAAGAAATTTTTCTGAAGTCAAGGCATTTGGAGGCTTTTAAGAGCCTAGTAGTTTAACAACTACCAGTTTCATCTGAAATTAATAAGTCAAATATTAAAAAGAAATGTTCTCTCCAGCTTTCAACATTTGTGGAGATGTCTGCTTTTTTTCCACTGGCATCTGAGCAGCTGATCAATCAGAACTTCAGGAAGTTTTGTAATGCTGCCATGTAAGACATTATCACCCCAAACCTTTAGCAGTAGCTTAAGCATACTGCAAACTGACTGATGATGAGCCTAGTGCGCTAAAATCAGACGATAGAGTCAGTATGCATCATTTCTGTGGGAGAACATAAAAATTTGGCAGCATTTGTTAACCAAAGTCAATGCTTGTGTTATGCAATTAATGCCATTCACACTTTTAAAAAAGAAAAAAAAAACAGACGTAACTGTCAAGGCTGCACAGTTTTTCCTAAATGTGACTACCCCTTTGCTCTGTTTTTAGAAAGACATTCCCATTTGTATGGATGACTGGTGGAGGCTTTGCAAATTAATAAGTCCCAAAAGCTGCTTTAAAGCTATATTTCACAGATTTTTAAATTCAAGTTCCATATTAGAAGAAGGGATTAGTGTCACTGTTATAGAGATTACTGCATATTAGTATAAAGACTTACAGAGTTTTGAGTCAGTGCCACTGAAACAGAGCACAGTGCTGTATGGGAAACTCTGTTACTGCGCTTATAATAGCTCTTAGTATGCTCAGAAATGCAACAATCCCGAAAAAAATCTCAGACCTAATTCATTATGTTCATGTATTTAAAATAATGCATGCAGTGCTTTACAATTATTT
The DNA here is from genome assembly GCF_009769625.2 of Cygnus olor. NCBI lineage: Eukaryota > Metazoa > Chordata > Aves > Anseriformes > Anatidae > Cygnus > Cygnus olor. The sequence goes on along the minus strand of NC_049169.1, from coordinate 93,703,344 downwards.
GCTCTTCCATAAACTTCACTGGTATTTTAACGTTTAAGCAAAAAGTCTGCTCTGATTTATTTGCAGATTAAGTTGTATTTTTATGCTAAATGCTCAGCTACTCTTTACCCCAAAGACCAAATCATGACATTTGCTCATATATGGTTATTCTTGGATGCATGGAAAGAAAAAAAAAGAAGAAAAAAAAACACCCAAGAAGTTTCTCAGTTAAAAGCTCTCTCCATCTGCCTGGAGTTTTATTAATAACTCATCACCATGGTATCACAGCATCTTAAGGAAAATAAAACAGACAGATAGTTGCTAGGCTCCCCAACCTTCAAGGATAAAAGGGAATACTTCTTGAGGAAGAGGGGGAGAAACTGTTTTGGTCTTGTTTCATTATCACCCTTGAGGACAAGGTGAAGTTGAGAGATGGGCCTCGTATTATGCTCTGAACGCTGGAAGTATTGTGGACATCACTCAAATGTGTCATCCATGACCCAATTCTCTGCACTTACATAAAAAAAAATAAAAATAAAAATCCAAGCTATGACGGAACAAAACCTAAGCAGAAGGGAAGCAGATGAAGGGATGCATTGCTTTCTTCAGCACTCCAATTTAACCCTCAAAAGGTCTCTTCAGCCCCATCACTGCTGCCCCCACTCACCTTAAGCTAACGTGAGCTGTTTCCCAGTGTGCTGAGCTCTCCCCTGGTGAAGGACCAGGCTCCCAAACCAGTCATAGCACAGAGCTCCCTTCACTGCACGGCCTCATGCTGGAAATGCAGCTGAAAGATCAGGGGGAACCAGGGAACATTCAGATGACAGGGCCTCTATCCAGAGGAGTCTCAGCAGTTTCTAATAAGTATTTTCAAAATTACCGAGTTTGAGAAGTCCAACCCTTTACCTGCAGCACGCAGGCCCTATTCCCTTAGGGAAGAGGCTGACAAAAAAAATGTCCCCGTGCCCCTGTCAGGTTTAGACTCTAGAAGAGATGAGCAGTGTGTGTGCTTGTAAACATTATCTGCTTCAGCACGTGAAGTGAGATAAAAATATGCTATAACACCATCAGACATATGATATATTGAAGCAACAAGCTGAAATGCAGTAAAACATGGCAGGCAGGGGCAGGCAGGGTTTGCTTGCAGTCCACATCACATTTCAAAAAGCAGGTCCTAGAAAGTTCCTCGTGTACACGCATAAACATCATCTAGTTTGGAGACTACAAGAATATGCTTCCTACTTACAAAGAACTACAATCTCAGATGCATTCATTCTAAGGCCAAAGTGATGCAGTCAGAAGTCATGCCTTTAGTTGGTATCTGTTCTCCTGAAGCGCCTCGTGAGGAGGAAAGCCTGAGGAAAGCCTGACAGAACCACAATGTCTAGTGGCAGGGAGAGGCACCTAGACTTACAAGCCACCCAGTCTACCATCTGTGAGAGGTACAGTGAGTGGTTACACCATTTCTTCCCTTCTCTTCCCCTTCCCTTCCACCTGTTAAGACGAGTAAGCAAACAGGGCTACCAAAAAAACAAACCACTATGGGATGTGGCAGAGCCTCCTCTAGCACCATGCCCTTGAGGTCCCAGCACTCATTACTCCTCTTCATGTAATGTTTACCCAGCAGAAAGATTGTGCAGCTCGAGGTGGGAGGAAAGACAAGAAGCCCCAGAGACATGCCTTCACCGCCAGTGGCTGGGCATTACATGAAATGTCACCAAGAGCAGGCCAGCTCCAGGCTCCCCAGAGACTCTGCCACAGCTCAACAGGTTTCCTTCACAGGACTTTCACTCCTGCGTGCTGTTTACTCAGTATTTTAGGAGGAAGGAAACTAGCCTTTATCACCTCTTTCTTATTCTCATGTTACTGCCTTCTAAAGCAGAAGCCTATTACCTCTACCAAGCATAAAATGTTGCATTTCGCTCTCTCGGGTGGCCTCACTTTAAATTTCTTACAGTTGTAAGAGATATTAAACACCGGAGGAGGTTGTTCCCCCTGTCTTTCTGCTGCCTGGCTGACTGAGTGCGAGCCGCAATAAGCCGAAAACCCTTTCTCTTTTTTGCTAGATAGTTGTAGCTCTGAGGCGGCATGATTCCTGCAACATTAGGTTGTGTGCTACTTGGACTCCTCCTTTTAGGGTGAAAAAGAAGCATAGGCCAAGGTAAAAATCTCTGGAAACAAAGAAACAAACAAAATCATTCTAATTTACCCCCTGCCTGTCAGGCCGGGTGCATTTTGTCTCTCTCTGTATCCAGAACATATACAACTAATTCTATTTTCTAGAACTGTAATTGTTGATTGATGAGTCATCTTTCCTGTAAATTTATTTTTTAAGTGATTTTGGCATTGTTCCTTGAAATTCCTTGCTGGCTATGTAATGGAAATTTTGACCTCAAACTCTGGTTTCTTTAACATCACAGATACTGAGATTATGAGTTTAGGAAGACCAAGCAGTTGAAGGAAAGATACAATGAAGAAATCTGTAGCTTAAAAAGAAAGCAAGCTGTTCTAAATAAACTATAAAGTAAATATTTAGCTGTATGGCCATTAGGCTATGTTCATAATAATACAGCAACTCATCTATCATAATTAAGAATTCATCAGGGGGAGGAATGCCTCCCTTTTTCCCCTCCCAAAGTTGGTCATGTGGCCAAAGTTGTTGGCAAGTGAAACTTGACATCTATCAAAGTTCAGTCTTTTAATTACTGTGTCCCCATAGTAGTTTCAAATACATATTGCAATTAGTAGTCAGAAAACAAAAAGCAGGAAAACGTAAACCAGAAGAGAGTAGAAAGAAACCAAAAGTACCAAATCATTCATCCATGAGAGGTATCGTAACACTTTTCAAACTGTAATCAGCAAGATGAAGGACTTTTTAGTCCCCTAGTCTTTCTCCGTTTGGGGGCAATGTGGAAAGTACAAGTCAAAATTTCTCAGTTATGTTAAGTTGAAAACACATGCCGTAGAGCTTGAAATTTTGCACTTAGTGCTACAAAAAAAGTTAGGTGAGTCTTCACAGAAGGAATAAAAACTGAGCACATTTATGAAGTACCCCGACTTATGTAAAATGTCATTTAATAAAAAGAACAGAAACTCCTCAACCCACACAGACTGCATTCACTAGCAAGAAAACCCTGTGGTGTTCAGAAACAGATGGGTGTCCCTACCACCTGCTAAACTAAGAAGTGGCATATTCATGATTCACAAAAGCTAGGCCTACTCTAAAGGAATCGACATTCATGCCAATCTTCCAAACGTTAGGTAGCATTGCCAAGAGACATGGCAACAAGGACTTGAAATTATGCATTTTTGGAAAAACTCTAAACGAGATTTCTCAAATGAGAACACCATTATGGTCTCTGGTAATTCCTCATGGTTGTGCCAGAGGGCATCCCACCCTATCCCACCCCTGTTTAGCTTGCCCCACCAACAGTTTTCATTAGGCCAACCAAAGGCGATGGAACATTTGGCAAGGAGCTCCGCTGCTGCTCTAACCACAAGGCAGCCCACAGTGGTCTCTTCACAGACTTCACTTAGACACCGACCAACTCAAACGGCCAGTTTAAGCCATGAAGAATGCAGCAAAAGCCTGAAACTTTGAAAAGAGTCACTGCCCTTCCCTGTCAATGTAGCACTCAATGGAAACTGAATACCCGAGGGTGAAGTAGCTTTGACCACATAGGCTGGGATCTGCGGCTGTGCTGTCGGCACTCCGAAGAGCCCAGCAGCTGCTCTGGAACTCCTAAGTGTGTTTGTCCTCGGTCTGTTGCTATGATGAAGTGAGTTAATATGACTCATACAGGTATGATGAAAGATAAGGTTTCAAAAATATTTGTGATAAGATGCTACTGGAAATCAATGTGTAATCACATTCCCAGCTCTTGTCACGAACTTAACAAAGTTGCACTCCCTGCAAAAGACAGCATTTTGGTTACAAGAGGGGAGGACAGGACAGTCAGTTCATTTGTTCATTTTACCTTTCTGATCTCAGCAACCAACTAATATTCTTTTGTGCAAAATAATCTTCAAATTTCCATGTAGAGAAGGGTCCATGAAAAAAACAACTCTTCAGCTATGAGATTCTACATATATTGATTGATAGCTCAGAGATGGCTGTAGATGAGTAGCCTGTGACCTCAGGTAAAATACAGAGGATCTTACTTTGAACAGTCATACAGACTTCCTTACATACAACCATTACAGGACACAGAAGAGAAATGACTAAGAGATTTCTTCTTATATTGATTGATGCATTTTAAAGTAATGCATTTCCAAATTCTTCCAAATCATTCTTTCCCGCCTCCTAGGCAAACTTTCTCTGATTCAAATGCAAGCCATATACTGGGGGGTGTCCATGCTAGTGATGAACGTGAAAACACGTTGGGCAGAATATGGGAAAAAAATACTTAGCATCTGTGTAGTTACTTGGGCTGCTGGGGAAACTTGCACCAGATGTTCCTTGATGTTACCTCAGCTGCCTCCCAAACCACTATCACATCTGTTCTCTTCCTTACAGAACACCAGTGTTATTAACTGGAACCATGCGTAGTTTACTCCTGGGAGAAACCTTAATATATCATTTACAAGCCTGCCAAGTGCCACATCTCTATTAGAAACTGAAAAGCACAATAAATGTAACATGCTAAATTCAGTAACAGGTTATGCAAATGGCGTTACATGTTATGCAAATGGTACAGGAAATAAATATTCTCCTCAAGCTTCTCTCAGTCATCAGAAAACTCAGCAAATATAAGAACAGCCGCATTTTCACACACTAGGAGTATTTCCCAGGTGATTGTGTGTGAGGAAACATCTTAAATACTTCCATCCACCTAATAAATTATGTTTCATGTCTAGGGGAATATCCTGCTATCAACACAACCACTAGAATACCCGAGCTCTGTACATACACAGAGAGGGAGAAAAGCAGTCGGGCCAGAGGAGGGCCTGACACTGAAAATGAGAAGGTTTTGGGCATCACAGGGAAGAGGATAGGTAGGGAAAAAAAAAAAAAAAAAACACCAGCACGCAAATCAAAACTTCTTACCCTAACATTTTGATTCTGGAATCTGAGAAATTATCCTAAGTTTAAGTTCAGATATAAGCAATATATAGTACAGTATCTATGTATGGCATAAAAAGTATGAAAGGAAATCTCTTCATAAGACTGCAAGCAAGTGTAATCTAGCTAATCTATTAACCTCAATGACCATAATACAAAAAATATATACGGAATTAATAATTAATTACTCCAAACTTTCTCAAGTTATTCTCTGGATATTTTATTTTCAGCTGAATGATTTTTTCTAGTTATTTCCTAGGTACATTGCACTATGCCATTCTGTGTAACACAGAGAAAATGCAATCAAAGCATCACAAAAACAAAAATGTGCAGTTCCAAGTTACCACCATGCTCCAGCTGATCCCCTGGGTGATCCTGAGCAAATCCCTTAGCCACATTCCCACCAAAAATGGAGAAGGCTCCAGACTCTGAGAAATGACTGTCAGATCAAAAAATGTTTATAGAGCAGCTTGCAATTATCAAACAGAGGGCTCTACAAATGGAAAGTATTACAGCATATGTTATGTTCTAGCCATGATTTAAAAACAAAAATGAAACAAAACAAAAAACAACAAAAACAAAACAGAGAACCTTTGCAATTGTGAGTAGGTACATATGTTCCTAACAGAAATGAAACCCCTCTTTCTTGGGTAAAGTTCTTTGGTTTTCATGGCATACATGATAAAGACTAGGCCTAGAAACAAGAACAATAAATCAGAAGTTCATACATAAAGGATCACATAAAAGTTGTTGAAGTATTTCACAAGTGACAGGCATGACAAAGTTTGTGGAAAGAGGCAGCATCTTTAACTGTATTTAATTTCTATAACTAAAAGTCAAATTTCCAGGTACCAAAGTCCTTCTTCAGGTTTCAGTCACCTTTGCAGAGTAAGGTATAAAAGGAAAAGAAGCATTCTTCATAAAAGGGAGAGATGCAGAAGGGAAAGCACAACCTGTATCAGGTCAGGATGCAACCAAGAGCACACAAACTCTTGATTTGATAGATGGAAAGAGAAGCCCTTGGTGTTTGATTTGGGTACAACAAATCAAGAGATGTTGATGTTTAACTGCAGGAGGAGGAGGAGGTCTCTCCTTCTGGAAGGAACCCAGCAGTTAGTTTTTCTGGTCCTCCTTGGGCTGGTTAGAAAGATTTGGATGAACATGCAAAGAAATTGAATGCCACTATTTCCTAGTGAAATGCTTCTTCCATTCATATTATTGCTCTCCATGGAGAAGGCAGCATCAGAGCTTGCATTAACTTCAACTGCAATGTCTCCATACCAAGTGTCAAGACTCAGCAGCAGGGGCAACAAGAGCTTTAATGCAGATAAAGGCTGAAGCTATAAGCATATGACAATTTACTGATAAAAGCAAATCCTCTTTTATAGCATACACTGGCCAGTGTTACTGCCAGCAGTTTATCACGGCAATGAGCTATGCTAGCTACAACAAGCATATGGTGGGAAAAAAAATGGCAATATGATTAGCCACTGTGTAGGAAATAAGAAGGAAACATACTAGCCACAATTTTGTCTTTAACATAAGGTAGGTGTACTCAAGTTTTCAAGAGTCTACTAAAGGAACCACCTGAGACTATTCATATTTTCATAGGGTCACTTTTCATTGAGAGTCTTATCCTTTAGACCAAGTAACCATGCCAATAAAAGCTAAGAAAATGGGATTATGAAAAGTAAAAGAATGGTACAGACACTTCTTTATTCTTGTTTATTCTCTTTTTCTCACCTGGCTCTGCATGAAAGAAACATACAAAACAAAAAATACGTTCATATACGTTCATTGATTACAAAGGCACCGCATTAAACCAGCTCAGCACATATTGTTCTCAAAAGCATAGCACAAGCAGAGAAGAAGACTACTATATTTCCCATAATTATCTTTCAGCACTTTTTTTTTTTAAAAAAAATCAGCTGTACCCTTCATTCACTATGTAAATCTAAATAGACAGAGAACGGAAATAAGCATTTTCCCTTCCACGTGTAAAATTCATGATTAGTCTAAACAATTAAAAGCATGAGAGTGCCTAACACTCATTGGTTTCTCCAAGTATTCATCCATACTGCATGTCTGGCAGTAGTTTCAAAGAAAATCTGGATTAAATAACCATGATTTAGATGTGAAAAGACTGACAATAAACAGCATTTTAGTACCACTCACCTCGGTCATAAAAACAGCAAGCTTTAGTACTGCATGTCCACATTAGGAAATATAAAACTGTTTCTTCTGAGAACAACATGCTGGGTGTTTAACCTGTGTGCCCCACAACAAAAACTAGGGGAAATCTGTTTTCTGATTTCCTTTGTTCCATCACATTTAAAACTACTTAAAAACAGCCATGGCATAATAAAGCGTAACTAATATCCTACAAAATGACTTTTTACATTTAATTATCCACTCTCTTTTTCAATTTTAATAAAGCCACTATACGCTTGCTTCTCTTTTTCTTTTTTTTTTTTTTTCCTATTTTTTTTTTTAAACGTTACTTGCGTGTGAAGTAGAAACAAAAAAAAAGTTTTTCTCAAAGATCAGCTAAGTGCATCAGAATGTCCTCTGATCCATGCAAAAGCCACTCACTGCCAGCCATGTCCTGATGCTAGCAGGAATGTTAGGCCTAACTTCGGCATGGGCGCAGCTCCAGAGCTGTGGGGAGAAAACATGAGGCACAGGGAACCCTTCCACATTTTATAAGGGCCTCCCTCATTTCTCTTCAAATCGCTGCAGGAAAAGGGTCTCTTAGTAGTTCCCATAACCACTAATTTTTCTATAAAATGGATAAAAGAACAAACTAATTGGTTTCACCACATTTCTGGAGCTTTCTGGGCTATGGTGGATAGATGAACTCTCATCCTGCTGTGAAGAAACTTCTCATAATGCAAGTACATATCATAACAAGCCACTAGCAGATGGCAAATATAACCGCGTACGTATGAGGGAGGGCTTGGGTGTGCTTAGTCATAGTGTTCGCAGAAAAGGCAGATTACTATGGATTACAAAGATGCACATTTTTCATCAAAACCAAAATTCAAAGCTGGAGATAGATTTCAGAATAGAATTTGAGGAGAATGTTGCTGAAAACAGCACGATGTGGCAAAGAGAGCGTGACATGCCTTTTTCCTATGATCTTTCCGTGGCTAATGGCTACAGCTGGAGACAAGATACAAAGCTAGGTGACATCGGTCTGATACAACCCAGCTGTTCCTCAGTGCCTCAGGAGAAGTCAGATACAAAGGCACGATAGCCGTTCTAAGACAGTTAAATCATGGTACTGATGGTGTGATTTTCTCATTACTTAATTATTTATAGCAGTTCTTTTATTTGTTATGGATGTGGTTTATGCAAATCTTATCCACTACAGATACAGATTTATAAATTACTCTAAATTACAGTGCTGTAATTGGATCAGTGTGTGACATGAAACTTGAGTAGTTTAGGAATTTCCAGAGGCTCGATGCCTGCAGCCAAAGTTTAATTTCAGCTCTGAAGCAGATTCCCCCTGCACCTTTAGGCTAGTCAGCTCGTTTCCTCCTCTCTAAACTTGCCTCCCAGGATGGGTGTTAGAGGTTTAATTAATGGATGTGAAACCTTTCAGCATTGCCTCCGAATTCAAGATATAACCAATAATAAGCCAAAGTTTTGCTTAAGCAAAAACTGTGGTTACAGCTAGCCTGTGTGAGCCAGCCCTTCTCATCCTCCAAGACACAGAGCAAGGCAACCACCATGCATCCTCTGAGAGCCACCTTCTCCACAGCACTGATGTCTCCCCTTTCCCCACCCCACCACAGGGAAGGTGAACACTCTTTAAGCTAGCTGAATGTGCGTGTGATCACTGACTCATCTTCCATCCAAGTACAACAGGGTAGCACAGACGAACTCCTTCAGCTTTTTGGTTGAGTGCACTCATCTGATCAAACCAGGCAAGAGAAACAACTGCAGCTGAGAAAGTGGAATGAGGGGTGGAGGAATGTCTGAAAAAAGAATTAAACTCCTGTCAGTCAAGGCGGTTTCTGAAGGTCTCCTTCCTGCTTCAGTACCAAGCGATACCTGCAGATCCAGAGGAAAATGAGGACAAAACAACCCATGTGCATGCATGTGTATGAGACTCAGCGTATGAGAGTCAGTCAGTCCACTGAAATCTCATGGCAAGATCCACTTCAACTATCTAATTGCCACACAGCAAAAGAGGTTATATTCAGATTTTGTGATTGATAGGAAAAAGACATGTACGTGTTTCATGCAAGACAAAACATGAGCAGCTCATCTTAAATTATCTGAGATCTACCGCTTAGCTTCCTTTCATCAAAACTAAACAAGACAGGTGGTCTGCTCATCCCCAGAAGCTGGCTGTTCTCACACAGTTCAGCCACTGTGAAAACCTTCTTATAGGGTTACAATCACCAAGACATGGAAACTCACTGAATGTTAAACTACATGAAGTTAGGTTACAGTTAAGACATTACAGACCCCCTGTTACTGACTGCAACCTGGAGAGCTGAATACTCAGAGGATTAAGGCTTTCATCTTATTCTAAATGGTTAAGTGTTTTCAGTTGACAACTTTGCCAGATCAAACAGGCAAATGAATATATAAATATTTTAAACTGAGCTTAGACTTCAAATCTTCCCACTACACATACCATTTGTTAGCAAACTAGCACATACTTTCCACACATTTACTTTCACGGGCACCAGTCACGGAGAGAGCATGAACTCCTTTCCCCTCCAAGCAGCCTTCTCTCCAACCTTCATTAGCTAAACTCTAACTAGCTATAGGAAGACTAAAAGCAATTACACATTTAAAAACAGCATGCTAGTCAATAACTGATTATTCAAAATGTGATACTCATTTGAGAGTACCTTTTCAAAAAACAACTAAGAAATCCCATGGATGTTTATGAGTCTTTTTAGCTGCAATCCAGTTTATATACACAATTATAGCATAGAAACGGAGTCAGCTGTTATGTAATCTAGGCTCCTCCTGAGAAGTCTAGCTTCATGATGACTTCCAAGTCCGCTGTTCCTCCACCTACACGGGCCTGAAATGCTGCAATCATTACCATGGGCAGCTCACCAAGTCTCCCTGTCTAAAATCCACAGGAAGACATTTTCACCTTCCCTTCCCACTCTGAAATGCTCCTTATGGCTCTGGTAGAAAATGGAGCCGTCCTTTGACACAGCTACTGCCTCTCGATACAACTCCCACCCCATTACCCTCTGTGTAATCAAGTGCTACCTTTACTCTTGTTCCCTTCCCAGTTTGCTGACAGGCCCCATCCTAGCCAAAAGTTCCCATGACACCTCTACAGAAAGACTTCCCTTGCCCTGGTCTCTTTTTGCTATGCTGGAAGGACAGACTAGAGACCCTGACCTCACTTCCAGTCCTCTGTTCCTCCACACCTTGCTGTGTATTGCCTGCAGCACCAGATCATGGATGCTGGCAGGAGGGGATTGCTGCTCAGTTCTGCAGAGTGAGACCTCCCCTGCATGGAAATGCAGAAACCCTCCTGTGAAAAGTCTTCCCTTTGCATTCGGAACAGACGTGGGCTTAACTAAAGGCAAATTTCCCTATTCAAATGGGAAACGAGCAGAAAATGTAACACATATGAGTAAAACTTCACGTGTGAGAGTCCCTGTTCCTAGTAAATAATTACTACCTGCAGCAACAGGTACTGCAGATCCTCCTTTGTTTTTCCCCTCTTTTCTTCAATTATGGCATCAAAAGAAAACTAAGACCTTTTAAAGACATAAATGAAGCATTTCTGCTCTGGAATGGCATCAACATCTGGACACCTGGCAAAACACAGCTCAATACTGACTGTACCTATTCCTCAACCCCCCTGACAGCAAGCATGAATATTCTTGCCTCTCTTCTTATTTACCAACAACATTTAAAGAGAAAAGTGTTCAGAAGTCCATTTCAATGGTTTTCATTCTGGTTACATTGCAGCAAAATGCTTTGATCTGGGGGAGGAAGGAGGAGGGGAGCAGAGAACATCTTAAGTTCACAATGCCAAAGCCAAGATGCACAAAACTGAAACATTCCAAAGTTAAAATACATCTTGAAACTGCAAGAGCAGAGCTGTAATTTCAGCAGTACAGCATGACATCATGGTTTATATGGGGCCAGCTCAATAAATCAAACCGTGCCTAATTAGAGATCCTACTGCAAATCTACATTATTTGGACAAATAATTAAAACAGGACAGTCTGTAACACAAGCCAGATATGTTACTAAAACATGTTCTTTTCAAACTTTTAGCTTCACTACTGCTTACAAAGCTTTCACATTTGGTAAATTATAGACCCCTAAGCTTTTATTTTAGTCTGACTTCACTTTCAAGGAATTCTTCAATTAACTTTACGTTGCTTTAAGCTCTTCATCCAATGAGAAAACAATCTGTGGTTTCTTACTTCTTCCAGTGCCAATGGCTGCCCTCCATGTTTGACTTGCAGACTTACTGTCTTTTTAGAGCCAGGTTCTGTTTGTCTAAAACCAGCTAGTTGTCATAGCATTTTGACAAGTCTTCTGTAAAAGGAGAACAAAACTTTGTGGTGGGTAAACTGCTAAGAATAATGAAGGTTGTTCTTGCAATCTTAACAGATGAGTGCCAAATTTAAGGAACACGCAGCAATAAGCCCAAAGCTGAAAGCCCTGACTACCTAAGTTGCCCTTCTTTCCCCCCCAAGCTTTTAATTCTCTGATTTTTGCTTTTCTCCTCTCAGTTGTTTTCTAAAAGTTGTGCTTCTACTCAAGCCTAAAAGCTATGACATGCTCAAACATTTAAGGCTTAAAAGCCCCCAGTGCTATCAGACATGCTAATCTGAAGATGGTCAGTGATGGATCCTCTGGAACTGCTAGAAATACCATGGAGACTTTAACTATCATTTACTGTGTAGATAATGTTAAATTGATAGCCAAAGAGTTTAACAAAAAGCATGAGCTGAACAAAAGGATGGGTTTCTTTGCTAAAGTGTACATTTTTCCTCCTAGAGCTTAGGAGGTTTGTACATAACTTTTTAGTCTTGCATTAAAGAACAGGAGAGAGTAAATAGCTCTCCTTTCCTTTCCCTTCTGACACTTGAGATGGTAAACAGACAAAAATATGAAGGATTAAAAGAATTATTAACACAATGCCAGAAGAGCAAAATGTTTGACAATCAACAAAAGGGCTTTACAAAACAAGAGGTGTGTCTGTTGGTTCAGTATTATTCCATCCAAATAATTTTCTTCTGTATAATGTTAACCAGGCACAGACATGGAGAGGGCATCATTCACTTCTTACGCAGACTTTAGATAAAATAATCCGTAAGATTTTAAACTAATTAAAGCATATTAAATATCATGTGCACTGCAAAGCATTGTTTTTCAAAACACTGCAAATGCACCTCCCTCTACCGCAGCCACCGTGATCAGCACATAATTAAGCAGGAATGCATCTTTCAGACATCCATTTGAATTCTTCGTGACAATAAAATGCTTGTAAATTAAGAATGATTTTTTTAAAAAAACTTAAGACTGTCTTAGTGGATGGAAATATTGTGACTGACCTCTTAAGTGTGAGCATTTGGAGCCACAGCCGTTTGAATTCCCCTACATTCTCAGTGTGCAGCAACAGATTTCTTGAGAAAAAAATCCCTGTAACAACTATTTGGACATACTTCTGAAAGCAGCAGTGAGAATTAAAAAAACAGCCTTCCCAAAGAAGTATCTATTTTTGCAATGTGTGCTTTTAAAGCACAATGCTTACGGAATTAAATACTTCAGTTCTCTTGTGTAAACTTGTACAGATTGTTTGCTATTGATCTTTTGAGTCATATTTTGGCAGTAAACTTGTATCTTTCTAGAAAATATAAGTACTACAGACCAAGTGATGTAATCTACATCTATATTTAACTCTTTTTTTAGTTTTTTGTTTTATTTTTAAAGAATAAAACTCTGAAAAGATAGGAAAATCAAAGACATTGAAAACAAAACAAAAAAGCAGAATACTCGCAGTTAAATTTTTATTTCAAAATAAATAATATGGACTTCATACTTCAATTTTATTCCCAGATTATGAGCCTTGTGATAATGAAAATCTTCAGAAGAAATAGATTGTTTGTAGGAACACAGATCTTTTAAGTCACAGGACAGAACTCAGATGAAAGAAAGCAATGTTGCTACCTGTCCACAAGATGCAGGACTATAAATTTCTTTCCTTTTCAACTGAATGACATAACAGCTCTATTAAACCAGGACAAAAACTCCTCTCAAGGTAGTGAGACCTACAGTTTCTTCAGACCTGATTCTACTCTCCTCCCTGCCCCCAAGCTACTGTCTATTGAAAAATAAATAAAAAGAGGTAGAGGAAGGGAAGAAAATTGCACTGCAGCAGGACCATCCACTCGGCCTAGGCTTGCGCTGTGCTTGCCGTATACATATGTGTAATGCACACTGACGCAAAATTCCCCCTCCGCATTTTTATGGCCCAAAGCAGGTGCCACAATGTCAGTGTTTCTGCTCCTTTGCAGAGTACATAACACCACATGGCATTTTTGACAGGAGCAGGAAGAGCCTATGGATGAGTGTAGCTGACAGAGGAAAATGTGGAATGTTCTTAATTGGTACTTAAAGCTTTGCTCTGACTCAAAACCTCAAATGTGATAAACCTTTAACCAGCAGAAGAGATTGACAGGAAAGGAAAAGACTGAGTGAGTCAAAGAATAAAAGCAAACGAACAAGAGCACAAGAGCATGTGTGCAGGAGATGGAATACATGCATTTCCCTCCTTCCACCTAAGCTGACAACCACTATCTAAGGGCTCAAATCTCTTCAAAGTCTGGTTACCCTTAAAAGAAGAACATGGTCAGGCCAATGGGTAGAGAACAGCTGGCAGGATTATACCCTTTAACTCTCAAGTCAATTTTTAACTTACTTTGCTGAAGCAGGGACTCACTGATGTGGATGGCAATGAGAAAGCATATTTAAGCTTTGAGAAAATCAAAATTCACACAACTTGCATTGACTTTATTAGTGTCTGAAACCCATGTAAAATCTGTGTGAATAATAAGTGAGAGACATTGGCCTCACTTTATGGGAAGGATCAGACTTAGATGAATGTAGAGAGCTCTTCTCTCTTTTAATTGTGATAATACAGATGCCAGAAAACTTGGAAGATTAGGAGACCTTATTTCCCAGTATGAATTACACAAATTCTTGTTTTAGTTTTGGTCTTCTAAAAACACACTAAACCCAAAGGAATTTATGCATACAGCAGCCCAGAGCCTGCCTTTAGATGCTGTCCAAATGACACACAGTTTTGACCAAGGAGATAGCAATACCTCTGTTTCCATTAATTCTCTATTAAGAATCACAGGATTCAAAATGTTCATTTCCAGCATTACCTCATGCCTGGGCCTCTCACTGATTAATTAAAACTGTATACGTAGAGGAAAAAGAACAAAAAACCAGAACTGCAATACTGTGAACCAACAGCGTCCCTGATAAAAGAAATGGACTGCTGTTCTCAGCTTGCTTCCATAGGTTGATTGTGAATTGTGACCAGACAAGATCTCCTTTTTCAAGCTTCCAGCAACTGGCAAACATGTCTAATGCACAGGAAGTCATATTTATAGTTGCATAACTCTCCACAATATACCGATTCTCTTGTAATCAGAAGTTGTCTCTAGGCCTGCTAAATTAAAGATCTTTTTCCTTAGAATTGCAGCTTTTTAACAGGAAGCTTCTAAATCTACAGTTAGTAGTGGCTGTGGAGAGAAAAGCCCAATACAGTACAGCCCCGGTAGCAGTACTAGACAGTAAAGACATATCATACTGTGTTTTAAAAAAACAATTCTGAAGTCCTGGTATTGCAACTTGTGTTAATTACTCTGTTGAATCATGATAGAAGTTACAGTATGCGTTTAACTTATCTAATTGATATGTTTCTTTTGTTATCTAGCTTTACATTCTTTTGGGGTTTAGATAAAGAAATTACTACTACATAAGCTTCGGTAGAAACTTGGGCAGGGCCTTTGAGAATGCAGACATTCAGCAGAAATCTAAAGCTCTGCTTCACTAAAGGAAAACATATTTCCAACTTCTTCAAAGTACTGCAGGTGACAGTAACTTCTTTGTGTGTTTGTACTGTCACATGGTATGTAGGAAATTGTTAAGTAAAAACATAAGCACATATTTGAAACTTTTAAATTCTCTTCCAGCAACCATATCAGAGTATTTAAAAAGGCAGGGAAAGCAAGTGGCCAAGGATTTTTTTATTTTTTTCCCCCACATTAAAACAGACAAAAATAATACCATTATAAAAGGATGACAGAAAAAGAGATTAATACTTTACCAAAGGGGAGTTTCTTTGAAAGCAAAAATCACTGCAAAAGTTGTTCTTACCTAGAATTAAAAAAAGAGAGAGAGAGAAAAAAAAAGAGATTAAGAATCATCACTTAGAATTACTGCACCTTTACAACATGAAGAATTCCAGAACAATATTTTACAGACATCATGACAGCCGTGGAACAAATCTAAAGAAAACAAGCTACACTAGAACAGGAAATTGCAATTTCTTTGAAACAATAATTAACCTTAAGAAGGAAACCACTACTAATATAAACAAACAAGTAATAAAGGAAACCGTTTTACCACAGAAAAACCTATCTTAAAGCAGTGGAACAAAGGAATAGAAAAGGATTTTGCCTAAAGAGATGCATTTCTAAAAAAATCTGAGCAATTCTGCAGTAAGAATCATGCACACAAAGCATCAAATAAGTCATTTTCAAAGTTTCAAAAAGGAGGCTGGACCACCAGAAATTCAGCTTTTAAACAGAGGACTTAAATCTAAAGTGATCCTAATCTTATAGAAATCTAAAGTGAACCTAATCTCATACTGCTGGCACTTACACATCCTTGGGAGGAGTCCGAACAATCTCTGGTCCTCATTAACAGGTTGAATTGCTTTAAGAATCTTAGCTTTTGATGCCCAATATTTGTCATTTTAAATAACTAAACATCTTGGTGATAATTTCATCATCTTAAAAAATGGGAATCAGAGATGGGAAAATACGAAAAATCAGAAACTTGATTTTTTTTCCCTATCAGAACAAGACAATTTCAATTTTTTTTTCATGAGAAACAGAAGCAAAACTGAAAGCAGCTCTCATTTTTAGGGTTTGTAATCATTCCTTACTACATAGAAACTCATTCTCAAACCTGGAGTATTCATTTTTGATTTCTTTCATTGCCTGTGGTTCTTAAATAGTTGCAAGTGAGCAGTAGCCTTCCTGTATTTACTGATAATCCAGTGGGAGAAAAGTTCATAGGGGTATAAGAAAGCTGTGACTAAAATAAATCCTAAAAACAGAAACAATTTTTATTTCAGATGTTATTAAGTCAACTATCTGCAAGTAACAGCATTTCAGACACTGTCCTTATTTGTTCTTGTTTATTACACTGGTCCCTTTGCGGTTTCTAGTATTTGGCAACAATAACGTACACAGAAAAGCTAGCAACACAACAAAATTTTAGCAAAGGCAACCATAATTTGATTAAAAAAAAAAAAAACAAGGCACAATACAGTGAGCAGCTCTGTGAGCAGTGGAACTAACATGGTTTGGCTTCCTGCGAACTTGTGTCCTATGGGGACTCAAAAAAGCTCAGCAGGCTCACGAGTTCACGATGCAGATTTCTGTACCATGGAGCACTAAGATGTCTCTCTTCTACCTAGAAAGCCATTGCCATGAAATTCATTGACACTTATTATCATCAAAATCTCTATTTCTCAACTGGTCCAGAAGTCACTAGGGATGACTGGCATATAGACAGATAGACAAAAGCATTTCTTCCCTCAAAGAACAAGTTAATAAGAGAAGTACCAGTCCCATTACTGAATCTTTTTATCAGTTTTTACAAGGTGTTATTTAACTAAGAAAAAGTACTTCCCTGTTCTCTGAAGCATGTTAACACTGTCAGTAGTGTTAAGATTTGTGACTTCATGTCATCTTTCACACACATTTATGAGGATAATTGCAAGAGGAAAAATCTATATAAGATGCTAAAATAGACACATAGTCAGCAAATCCCAATATTTACCTACAAGGAGATTTTGGTAAAGTAGGAAATGGAAAATATTTGTTATGGAGTTCTGAAACACAAATACACCCCCCTCTGCCACATCACCCTCACAAAGTGAGTTTTTCCTCTCTCTCCTAAAGGGATTTGGGAAATGGAAATTTCCAAAGCAAGACAAATGGCAGAAAATAACATGTACAAATTAAGAATGTCAGAGTTACACTCAGGAAGCCTACGAGATTATCTCTGGAAACACCTTCTAAATGGAAAAATGGCAGCAGCAGCTATCCTGAGAGATGAGGGAAAGTCAGGCCTATCTAAAAACAAGAAACCTCCACCATTTCCCAGGAAGAAACTTAGAGAAAGAGTGAAAGATCTTCAGTCAGGAAGATCACAGGTGTTTAAATGATGCACTTTTCTCACATTGTTAAACCAAAGAGCAACAGTACATTTAGAAATCCTTTACATTACTCTGCAGCTATCTCCTATTTGAGTTCACCAAAGGCTCTGAGGGAACTGAGTAATAACCAAAAAAGCTCAAATATCCAGCAGCAACCCGCAAAGGGATGTTTTAACATACAGAAGGCCCACCAGCAAACCTGCAACAAAGGCTGAGGTTCTGAGAAAGACCTGGACCTGAAATTCAGAATTTCAAAAATTTTGAGAAATCCCAAGGCAGAGGCCATGCCTAGGCCCTCCTCAAAACCAAGATGGAACCAAAGGAGAGCCTCAGTGTACAGACCTCTGCACTACTCTTCCACCGAGTTATCAGCACAAACCATGTCTGTGTGGCACGAGGCCTACATGGCGCACCCCTGAGCATCATGCCTCCCCCCCGAGATCATCATTTTCGTCAGTTCTCTTGTTCTTTTTTAGTCCTGAGACACCACATATGCTCTTGGTATGTTGTGATGAGAGATTTCTCAAATGACAAATGCATACCAAGAATGTGCAAAATCTGTACGCAGATTCAAAGAAGCGCTTTTATGCATTATCCCTCAAAGACAAGGTGCCAACATCCAGTTTAAGAAGCTTTCTGTAGGTGTCCCGTGGCCCCATTTATGACTCACAGAGCTATCAAGGTTGGAAAAGACCTTCAGGATCATCAAGAACAACCATCAACCTGACCACTACAGTGTCCCTTACTAAATCATGTCCCTTAGTGCCATGTCCACATGTTTCTTAAATACCTCCAGGACAGGGACTCTCACCTTTCCCTGGGGAGCCTGTTCCAATGTTTGAACCAAGATAACTTACACATCAGAAAGGTCACAGGAAGAAACCGACACAGAAGAAAAATAAAATACTAAATCCTCATTGCTTTGGAAATTTCACAGACTTTTTCTGAATACGTAGGCTCTAATCTTGGCCGATTTATACATATTGATCTCTGGCAAAATATAAGATAAAAATTACTGAGGTACCAAAAACAACACAAAACATTTGAAGAAAGCTACCTAGTTGCACACAGAAATAAACCTCAGGCAATTTGGAAAAATACGCTATGATGGTGATGAGCACTGTTATCAGGGCAAGCTGCCTGCATTTGGACAGGACACAAAAATGCCGAACAAAGAAAAGCATGTGCGAAGTCACATAAATCCTTATGTAAATCTTGATTTAGGTAATCCAATAATAAGACAATGAACTGTAAGGTCCTGGCCTTTCAACTGACTTAGTTATTTGGCTTGGGACACTTGTTACTAGGCTACCTGAGCCAGGCCCTGGTGCTCACATCTGCTTCCTGCTTTTTGGGCCCTTCCGCAAACAGAACTTCCATTGACCTAGGGCTGGACGCAGCCACAGCAGCAGGACAGACATCTCTCCCTGCAGCTGGGCTGCGACTTCAAGCAGTGGAAAAGCTCTATATTAACTGCAGGGCAGGCAATGTTCTGCCTTGTAAACTTGCAGGAGAAGTGAGGGTAAGCTTTTTTACATAAGTGTTTAAGGACAGTTGTTTCGTGTCCCCGCTTGCCCCCAACACTTCTGCTTCATTCAGCATATTTCAATTTTGAAAAACAACTTCTAAACCTCATTTGGTTCCTTTTCTGTTTTAAAGAGCAAAAAAGAAGAGGGATTAGATGAAAAGACTACCAAGCAGTTCTACAGCCAAGGCACTGGCTATCTAGCAAGAAAACAAAACCCAGACATACCATTTCACTGCTCAGGCTGAAATACCGATTCTAGATACACAGCTTACGTAAAGGCACGTGTCAAACAATATGCTTGATTTTTCCTTCAACACTGACTCATTGAATAAAATCTGTACTACTTTTACATGTAAACAGTTCTTTTAAATCAGCAAAACAAAGTGCAGACAACTTTAAGCTCAGCATGAACGTTTGCCATCTCCATTCAGACATCTACGAAATCAATTCCATTAGCATATACTACAACGTACACAAAGTGTGCTGCATGTTACGTTAGAGAACTGAGATTTTTATTTTTTTTACTTTTGTTTGTAAAATGTTTATGTTAGACTTTACCTCATCTGGTGCACCTTCTGCAACCAGATTATTAGATCAGTTCTTTTCCTTTAAGAGATATTTGTGAAATGTATCAGTAAGCACATATAAAATTTTATCTCAGGCATCAATACAGCCTTTCTTAGAAATAGTTGAGAGCTATGCCTTCTAGAAATAACTTTTTTTATTTTTGCTAATTGTTCACTTTCACCATTCTTCATCCCTCAAGTGAATGTTATTTCCAAGAAATGTCCTTATCTAAGTACCACGGTTGTTTACATTCTACACAAATGTTATGCTCTCAGGCTTTCATTTTGAAAATATCAAAAGTAAGGGGGATGATGCTCTGCTTGTAAAAACATTCTTATTAACGGACGAGTCTCATGACATTTAGGTTTCCCACAAGACATTTTTCTGTCTATCATTTTAAAACTTTTTCCCACACATCATGTTCCTGATATAGGCTTTGGCAGGTTGAGAGATATGCGCTGGCTGGAAAAGGATAGCCTGTTTTCAGCATACCCTTTCTACTGTTAAGCACTTCTCGCACAGGATAATTCAGACTGAGCAGTGCGTACACAGAAAGCAGACAGTTTTAGTTGAGCAAAGTTGAAGTCCTGAAGGATGCCAAAGACTTCATCACAGTTTTACAGAGAAAAAAAGAGGAAATTTTGAAAAATGATCAGCATTTCTTGCAAATTGTACATTGTCTTCATTCTGATCCTAAGAGAGACTTAGGAGCATGTGACAGCACCATCTCCATCAAATTAGTGGAAGACTAATGCAGACACTCTATAAGGAACACAGTTGAACGAAATCATGCCATTAGTAGAAATACTGAACTTCACATCACAAAAGAGGTGTGATTCCTCCAGTTGCACTATCCTACAATAAGGGAATTTCAAAGACTTGGAAGTATATCAGAAAACATGCCATGTTTCCTTGATCAGTAAGGATCCAGTTTCCCTACTACTCTGTTACGGAATCGAGGGCTGGAACGAATGTGGACCAGAAACAGTGTACCGAACTTAGAGGAAGATTCCAAAGCGGGATGTCAGCAGCACAAACTGACATCTGTATTTTTAAGTTTACATATGTGCATATACACAGAAGACACAGGATGCTTTATTGACAGTAACTAACTCACGTTCCTGCCTGCAGAGCTTACTAATGCCATAACACTATGACTGCTAAATCCTGAATGTGAAAAAAGACTTAGGCACTGATAAAATCAGATATTCATCTAGGCGACAGAAGGAAAGTTTCTAAAGCTGCCTGGACCACAGATATCTAATGGTGCTTTTCCTTTAGCATTATCGTCAGCTATCTGTAAAAAGTGCATTTAATGTTTCATAAACCTAGAGTTTAAACAAAAATGCTTCTAATCAGATCTGGCAGAAAAGGGAGAAATGCATACATAGAATGAGGTAAGTGTGATCTTGCCCAGCTGAAGAACAGGGAATGGCAAGGCTTCAGGCCATGACTCACCACAGACACTAAACAGTAGAGAGCTAGAGATAATTCTCAGGTAAACTTTGCTTGAGCCACTACGTCATCCCCCTCTACCCTTCCTGCATTAATCATGTCATTAGCAACCTGATGCAAGCCGAGAAGATGTCTGATTTATGGGGAGCAGAGCAATGTTAACAGAACAAACACATTGGTGGGTCAAAAAAGGAAAGACCAACCCAAATTTCATTTCAGCTCTAACCACCCCTAGAAGAGCAAGAAAATTAGGAAAAAGAAAATCCAAAACAAAAAAGTTATCTTCCCACAGCAAGATTGCGTACTTGGTGTAGAAGTTCCTGATGAACAGTTATTGAGAGTACAAATAGGAACAACATGCAAGAGCACACCAGATAGAGAACCAGCCTGAACATGCTCCCAAACAAGGTAAGAAAAAGAAAAAAAACACAAGCTTTCTTTTGAAGATTTTTGATCACAGTTACATAATTTCCACATTAGTCTAAATGTTTTTGAACATCCTTTAAGCATACAGTTATGAATCAATTTACAGTGAGTACAAAGTGTACTGCTAGGAAAGATTCAATGTCCCGGTCAGGTATTATGGTTACTTCCGCTAACACAAGAAAGACGGGGAAACACGGGGGCAAGAAAAAAAGGAAAAGTTCCAGATGTTCTTTTTCAAATTATTACTCACTCTGGATTGATAGCAGCTACTTTAATAAACGTGACTATTGTTTTAAATACTGTACATGGCTATTTCAACTTAAACATCTCAAAAGGTAATGGTCATTTGAAGGAACTGCAGATTATTTCCATCACTCTGGAGCAAATGAAAAACTCTACAGGTTACTTTAAAAGTAGAATGAAATTATCCATAGGCTTCTCGAGAGCATCCACAACAAACATGTTTGATGAAGCCCATCTAAGCAACTGGAAAGCCCAGTGCTTATGGGGTTTTGTTCAGGTTCTCATGACTTCATCTGCTTCTAAGTTTTCCTAAGTAGGCTGCCTATTTTCTTAACATTTTCTTCCCAAAGAATGCTCCCTCCTCTCTCACTTTTCTCTCATTTTTAACTCAGCATCACACCTTTGAGTTGCTAATTTGATTTTAGCTTCATTACTTCAACCACAGGGTTGCAGGTCTACTTTTTAATCACCAAACAAAGGTCTGCAAAAAGAAATGCAATCAGTAAATTAACTATTTTATCTCCTCCTTTTCTCCTTGTCTTTGACCCACTACAGTGGCTGCATGGTAGCTACTGATACCTACACGTGTCACCTCAGTTCTGAAAAGTAATTTTCTCTTGCTGATTATTCATGGCATCCTTTTCTCAATATTAAAAGTAATATATAGAATACTACTAACTTTATAGCTCAAATATTAAGACAATATATCAAAATGTTAGTGGAATATGAGATAACAGCAAGGAAAATACAATATCCTAACACTGATTTGGAAAGCTTCTCTGTTGTGCCACGACTGCAGGACTCAATCTCTCATTAAAACTGAAATCAAGATGTTTTGAAGGTTTCTCAACATACATAAATGGGCATGACTCTTTCCCAGCTGCTTAATTTAAAAGTCAACGTTAAGTTGAGAAACCAAGCCGCTGTTTTGTCCCTGATAGCTGTTCAATGTCATATGCAGAAAGTCGCTAGTAATCTCAAATCTGAAATAGGCAGTCACCTCATTTATAACTATTCCCTTTCTCATCAGTTTTTGAAGGTCAGCTAAAGACTCTGTGGGCAACGAACTGAAAAATCTCTCAGAAGAGGTCCCTATGTAGATAAACAGGGTGTGCCAGAAACTGTAGGTTGGTAAGCGTCACGTTTGTGCCTCATTCAGCAAAGGCATTAAAAGACAGTTTCACAAGACTGGGGGGTGAGGGGTGTCTGTTTCATTCTTTTTAATTTAATCTGAAAGGAAAGAAAAGATTAGAGATACAATGCCACAGCTTAATGAGTATTCTATTGTGTATCAGTACTTCTATAGTGTCTATAAGTACTCTGGGGAAAAACTGCCCTCTGATAAACCACAGATTTGATTTTCAGGTGCCCTGCAGAATATAAAACAGGATCACAATTTGTTAAGCCTAATCTAATGGTGTCTTTCAAAACAAAACTATTTCAGCCACATCTAGCAAATAGTCCTCTTCCCACCCTACATCCAAAGCTTATCTTCAATAACAACAACAAAGTTCCTCCTAATACAGGCTTCAACGCTATCTTCCAAACTGCCAATTATAATTTGCATTACATAGTACAGCTAAGAATTTTAAACTGACCTTTGTCCCCTTCGAGGGAGTCATCAGTCTGTTCCACATGACCCATACAATGTGCAGAAAGCCAGAGCTCCCACAAATTCCCTCAAATGTGTAATTTATCTGTCCCAGAGAGTGAGACTGCATGTGTCTCTAAGCACATACAAAAGGGTGAAATGAGCTTTCCACACTTTTGTGTGCCCCACACCTGGTCCTTATAGGCCTTTCCCTGTTCCTTTCTCCATGGCACTGCTTCCTTCCACATTCACATCTCAACAAAACGCAGTCTTAAAATTTTACTTGCAACTTGGAAGTAACATTTGCTTGCTTACATGATGTGCACCTATGGGCATACACATGCATTTTGCCAGCTCAGGCTCTAGACGGGCAAGGAGGAGGAAAAAGTGCAACCCATTTACGCTGGACATGCACTACCTACCAGACTCGACATAAGAGTATTACAAATGCCACATCCAGGAGGCTGCACTTTCCCAAATGGAGCATACAGTAGGGCTTACTTAGTGATTGCATGTCCCATGCACACAGTGTTTTCTGGTGGTGGGAATTAATTTTGATACCTTCTGCCAACTTAAAAATCTATCCCTAGTGAGGAAAAACAAAAACAAGAAACAAAACAGACAATAGCTACAGAGACTCCAGGGGAATGTAATGACTATAACAAAAGGCATAGCAGTGTTGTGACAAGGGTTTTTTAATGGGTCAACTAACAGGCCTGAAATGACTCAAACGCAGAATCAAATCCCAGCAGGATTGCCTTAAATTTCCTTCAGAAATTAGAGGTTTTCAAGCAGTTTGCATTCAAGAGACCAACAAATAGAAGGATTCATCTGCTCTTTAGATCAGAAAGGCGCACTATCAAAGCAGGTCAGTGTTGCTATCCTCTTTTAGCAAAAGAGGCTCAGAAGCATCAGGCTGCACCCTCTGAGTGAAGGCAGTGAGTTGGAGCAGAGCCCAAACACCAGCCCCTACCAAAGTGCTACCAGCGTAGTTCAAAATGGTCTTCTTAGCAATTATAAAATTTAGGTAAGAACATACTGGTCAACAGAAGCTTGTATGAAAACTACCATTACTAAAAGAGCACACACGCAGTCTACAAACACGGAGAGAGGTGGCAGAGCTGGAACAACTTAGGTATTTATCCCATTCATTCAAGGGTTGGCACTTCTGAGCTTCTTAAATACAGCCTTGCTCCTTCAAAACACCACCCTACCTTTGCTACTACTAGGAAGCAGGACTTTCATATACCTATATACTCAGTATTTCAGCATTTTATTAATGTATATGTAGGTGACATTCCAAGTGTGCAGTAGACAGGAGAGTGTTGAGATTTTGACCATTTTGAGAATTTCCACATTCACACGCAACTTATTTATTAAATTGATGCCTCCAACCCATCCATGCAGGCCTTCTCTCAATTACCTGCTTAATTATCTCAGCAATACAAAGCTGAAACATGAACTGAATAAAACCTAGTTCCAATGACTAAAAAAAAAAATCAATTAAAAAGTCCTACTCTTTTCAATAATGAATTCACAGATTTTCAGGCAGAGCTTTCTAAGAAGTCTTTTATATGTTCCTTGTGCACCAAGGAGTCTTGAAGGAGACAGCCACAAGTTAGTTTTTTTGTTTCTTTCAAATGACAAAGTCAGGTGTCAAACATTCTATGTATTTGATAAGAGAGACAAATTGCCTACAGAAGTGTTTCAGCTGAATGCCTAAAGATGAAGGAAAAAGACCAAAATACACTGAGATCAAAAGGGACAGTCAGGGACCTGGTGAGAATTATGAACTGAGCAGAAAAACTCACCACATCTTGGACAGGGTTGGGACATGGAACAGACCTCTCTGCAGATGTCAGAAAAGCACCAGGAAGCCAAAAATTAAACTTGTTGCAAACCAGTACTCAAAGAGTGACTCAAAATAGTAAAGAGCTATTTGGTTCTTAAATAAAACTTCATGACAATGTGTCAAGAGGTATTATATTATCATTGTATAACCTAAGCATCTGTGAAAGCTATGTAAAAAGTATCCTTTCTTCCTGCTTGGAGGGCAGAATTCTAGCAAGAAATCCCTGAGATGCTGCAATCATTTCTTAGGAACTAAAGCATATTGGACAAGTCATTGCTCTTAGCAAGTGCCTTAGTTCACATCTAGTACTGTCTTAAACCACTTGCTCTGGCTAAAGACAAAAATGTACCATAAAATATCTGATGGTGCTATAATGACAAGCAGAAAGATTTCTTTCTTAACTCTTCTTTAAAGCAGAAGCATAGCATTTCTTTATATACATCTTGTTGTTAGTCAAAACTAACCCAATAGATTTCAAAGAAAAACAAACCAACCAACAAAGCCCCTAAAATAACAAATTAACTTTGTTGTTAAATGTAAACAAGTTAATTAAATGTTTTGTGATTAATCATTTTGAAAACTCGAGAAGATAAGCTGACAGACTGACATCCTTTCCCACATATTACTTTGCTGGATGGCTTTGCAAGTGCTATTCATACAGCACTTCACAGAAGCTTTCCTAAGAGATTTATTTTAACCAACAGCTAGTAAAACAGGGTTCTGCATTGACTTTTTTTTAATCTCTCTTGTGTGACTTCATTGATGACTGTTCAGTAATTACAGGAAGTTTGCCATTTCGGAATTTAAAGCCTAAATTTCATGCTTCAAGTTACAAACTTAAATGATAAATGCCACTGCAGATGCAAAATCTAGCATTTGTAATGTTACAAAGCAAAAATATAAAAAATTTAAATACGAAAACAGGGCATTTATAATTTTAAAAACTCTAAAATACTTCTATTTTTAAGAGCTGTTATTATTACAACTGTCATGGTATTTGGTTATCTTATTGCAATAGCTAATAGAAAAGGGATGACATGGCATATGACCCAAAAGAGCATGAGAAGAACATCATGATAGCACTGGAGATGATCTGACAGCAACATGGGAGAGGAGACAGTTCAACACATCAGAAAGCAGAGAGAAATCAACATAGCCTTGTAGAGTCTGAGAAATCTAAGAGTTCAAGAAAGAGTTATCCAGAATACATGAGCTAATGCAGACTAACTGGTGCCTTCTTCTTCTGCTCTGTTATTATCTATCAGTAATAGATGGTTTAATAGTAGAAATATATCATGTGGTTTTACTCATTGGCAATAACTTCCAGAAACAGCGGGCAAATATAAAACAATCCATTTTGAAACTGCTTTGTCCTTATATTGAGTTGCTACCAGTAATAACAAAAAATGCCTTCCTGTATCCAAGTAATCCCATTTTCCTTTCTTTTCTCTTCTGTTATGTCCTTGGATCACCATATAAAAATGAAGTTTATATTCATTCTATTCCTCAGCATATGAGATGGCCAAATTCAATTTCACTCAGGTCTTCTTCTCAGGGGCCTGCCTTCACCTCCTCTTGTACCTTGCCTGAGTTACACAGTCACATCTCCATGACAAGGACAAACAGTTACTAGCATATAATTCAACATTAATACCATGGCATTCTTTCCAATCCCATATCTATCTGGCTGTGGGCTACACTTTTCAAAGGGTGCCTTCAAGAGCAGTGACCTAGCTCCATGAACCAGTGAACCCCCAAATGTGAAATTCTGGCTGCTAGAACTTTATGTAGAAAATTTGTTCTTTCCCTGCAACAGTAAGAATATTTTTGAAACTATAGGAGAATACAGAATAAAGTACAGAAGAAAGAAATCTTTAAATGAAGCAAAATCAGAGTTTAAAGGTTGGACTAGATGATTTCAGGTCTTTTCCAACCTAAATGATTCTATGATAAAAATAGCAGTGCTTTATTTAGTATTATTACAGACGTGCTAGTCTTCAAAACAGTAAATTAGAAGAGCATATTGTCAGTCCATAACTTTGTCCATATCCTTACCAGATCTAGTCTATGTACTTATGCTTGTTAAAAAATTTATAATGGACTTTATATTTCATTGCAGATTCATACTACAAGAGAGACAATACTGGACACAACTAAGGAATTTTAGGGAAATATCCCTAACTATCAGCATAGAGCTCTGAACTGGTAGGATTTTTTTCTTTTTTTTTTTTTTCTTTGGCATGTTTTTAAGTGGGTGCTACTGATGGTTAAAAAATTGTTTCATTTCTCATATGTGAATTTTTAAATGAGATGAAAATAATGGGAACCTGTACACATAGGACACTTTTACAGGTAATTGGGTAGACTATTTGTCGGAAATGTTAAACCTTCTCAAAAACAAACCATTTCTAGTTTCTCAACTCCTACACACAGTGAGTGCTGTTCTATTTATCCAATTCTTTTAAATGCTAAACATTTAGAAGATAAGCATTTTCCTTGCAATGCAATGGAAAAAAAAATCTGAGAATTTTGTTCTGCTTACTAGGTAACTCCTTTTAAGTGAATTAAAAGTTTGTTAGATACCAATTCAGCCACTGAATCTAAAGTAAATGTGAAAACGTATTATAAATTGATTTATATTTCTCCTGGCCCCTTTCTCAAGCCAAAGCCACCCTCAAAACCGTAAGCAAAAATATTAAAAGTAACTGAATCCTCTTAATGTTTAAAAAAGTGGGTTCATCCAGGCAGTAACGTCATTACATTAAATATCTACAGTGGTTAACTCATCTGCTTTTGCCATTTGTACACTAGAACAACAAGCAATTTTTTTTGGACAGAAATAATGTTTCTGTAAACACATTCTGGAATTTCACCATGCTATTTGAATTAATATGGATCTTACAGTAAGTGGCCCTTTGAGAGAGCACATTTCTGATGGCTTTGCATGAAACATACCTTCCTGAAACACTTCCTGTCTTGCACCCGTTTTTGGATATTATCACTGTTGTCTGACAAGAATGAAGTCAGCTAGGATTGTAGGGATACTTTACAGCAGCTGTTGGGCATTTCTTCGAAACTCCATAGCATTTAACTCCTTCATTGCCTCATCAAAACAGACATCACAGTCTTACAGGAACACTGCAGGAACAACGACTTTTCAGGGTGCATACAATGCGTTCCACTGAGCAATCTCCAAGTGCTTAACTGAGGGATATAAAAGACTGAGCCTTTCAGGTGAGAAAAATGGGAAAGAACATGATGTAAAATGAAGTGATAGCACCTTTGCAGTGGCCATGCCCAAACCCATCTGAAGAGGTAAGATGGTATCATTTATGCAGCAGACAGACAGACGTGGCATGGAAAACAGCACAGAGAGACAGCCAGGCTTAAAATAGTAAGGTTTATCAGCATTCTCCCTCAGAGACTCACTTGGCTGGCTCTCAGCAAATAAAACTGTACAGTTGCTCTGCAGGACCAATAAAGCTGAACTAAACTTGTCTAAGTGGGAAAGTGTAATCTGAATTTGCGCAGAGCTTTAGCTACAATGTGCCTCAACAAATTTCCACAGGCAAAACCCTCACAAAGCCTCCTGATATTTTAAAATGGGTCGTCTCAGGTCAGGAGGACCGTCAGGAAGCATTTTAATTCACTCATGAAGCTGTGGTCCCACAATCACTAACATGAGCCTTGTGCATGAATGAGTCTTTCAGTAGCAAGAGTTTGATCTGCATCAAGCATGCCTGTATTTCCACTGAAAGAGCCAGAGTTATAGTGGCTGTGGGAGGACAGACAAAGCTCCTGTGATGCAAACTGATGCAATCTGGAATACAAGCTATACTTGTGTAAAGTTAGCGTGTTAAAAACTCTTGAACTGAGCAAACAGTTTCACTCTCAGGTAAATTCCCTCCACCTTAGTGCACTGAACCGTATGGTCACCGTTTCCCATTTGAGAAGCTTCAGGACCACACAAGGCATGCTGAAACATCAAACCAGGGCCTGGGAAAGATTCTTTGTTGCTTTTTGATGCACAGCGGTGCTGGAAGTGCTGAGAGGGTGCTAGATGTGGAGGGAGCAGGAGAAGGGCTCTGCACCACACCTGAATCTCTCCACCTCAGGCACCAGAAAAGGCTGCAAGAGAACAGCACCTGGAAGTGTAGACAATGCTTTAAAAAGCCTCAGTTATGAAACTGATGAGAAACAAAGAGCACGATCATGCTGCACAGATGTTCAGATACCATGATTTCCACACCTTCTTACTTCCCTTCATCAGGATGCACTCATCCGTGCTGCGTGCATCCTCCCTGTTTTTTTTACAGTATGCCTAGTATACAACTTGTTTCAAGGATACTGTAAAGCTTTTGCAATCTAAACCATGATTTGGTTATAAGATTAGGGTTGGCAGAGTTTTAACAGAGCAGTGTTCCTCCTTAGGCTATGCACCAGTCATACTTTGGAGTGTTTTGGCAGCAAGCATCTCAGCTCATGTGTTATCATACTGTATCACTTCAGAGTGCACACTAGAGCTAACAAAGGATTTACAAATTCACCTTGGGGGAAAAATAAAAATAATTAAAAAAAGAAGAAGAAAGGAAAAAAAAAAATCACAAAACTGATCCTGTCTTGCAAAAAGACTCAGTATGCCTTTGGCTGCTTCTGTCCCCACCTGCGCTAGGGCGTATACACACGCAATGCATAATACATGTGCGTGCAGGTCTGTGGGGCAGCCCTCTGTGTTCCTTTCCAAATGGCAGCTTTTCAAAAAGCAGCTGCCACTCTGTGCCTTATTGCATACAATAACTCAGGGTAAAGGCTGACATAAGAAGTGAGCCAACACAGAAGAAATTAACTTGATTTTGCCTACAGTAAAACCAAGCAAAATACAAAGGTGAAAGAAAGCAATTTCCAATCACCTCACCTGGCTCAAGAATCAAATGACAGCCTCTTAACACTGTGCTATGATGTGCTGCAATAAATGTTATGCCACTATAAACTAAAGAAATTGTTAATGCCAAACTGGCATCAACACCACCAGTAGAACTCCTCCTGGTCCCCTTCCTCCTTTTCTTACCAAAAAGTAGTTCTTTTATAAAATCCTATGATTCTGTGGTTACTCTACAGTTATGGACATCCAATGGGAAAGGCCTGAAAGTCCAGCTTGGTGTCACAGAGCTCAGATAAAAGAATTTTGGGTTTCTTTCTCCAAAGCCATGAACAAAACCACCAGATGCGTGCAGTGTATATCAGGATACTATACTTAATGGCCTATGGGGCAATGGACAATTAGCAAGATGGTGAAGACATATTTCATTTAAGCTGATAATTATTACATTGCAACATATTTATAGGAATGGTGTGTATTTTTGTTGTTTTGGGCTTTTTTTTAGACTCTAAAATACATTATTTTGTGCAGGGGAGAGGAGACAGACTTGAATAAGGCAAAGCTGCTGATCCCAACAAAGGATTTGCAAATTACTTATTATATACATTTTAGGCCAATATTGTTATGTACAGGGAAAAAAAATCTGTCAAAAAACAGATAAGCTTTGTGGAAAGAAAAAGAAAAAAAAAAAGAAGAAGGAACCCTGTATTCAGCCATTGCTGGCATCTGACCTCATTCAGTACCTCTGCCACAAGAAGGTGCACGAGTCAAGAAAGCTCAGCTACAAACCAGGCAAAAAACACTATCTCTAGGTAAATGGACAAACTTGTCCATTTTCAGACTTTCACACTCCGTTTTCCTTTAAGCTGAGGGTGATTTATTTTTGCAAATGAGATGACGAAGGAGTAAGACCTGCAGGCAAGCTTGAAGAGCCCACAAGTATCAGGACTCAGACAGCACAAGATTCCAACAGCTCCTGTCCAGAAATTTTAAGTTGTCAGATGTCGCCTTCTTGCCCACACCTCTGAACAGGTATTAAAAATTAATTTAGGAAGCAACTATTTCAGATACCTCATGCAAAGGTCAAAACCTTCCTGCCTTTCTCACTCCAGAAACCTAAAAACTTTTGAGAATTATACATTTACTGGTAATTCTATCTGTGTTGTCTCAGCGTAGGAACCCCCCACAAAGCCAATGCCTTGTGGTTTTTATTAGCGTACAACCCACTTTAGAGGGCAAACAAGACTTACTAAATCTTAGGAATCAAGAAAATACGTAATCTCCAAAAGCCCAAAATGAAAACACATATACTGTTGTTTACGTTTGTTTTTCTGTTACTCTCATTCCCTTTTTTTCCTCATAGCTATACTGATTAGAGAAAATACATATATATATGTATGAAGTGTGTATATATATATATATATATGTATATGAAATAACAAAGACTAATTCAATAATAACAGACCAGAAACATTTTGGGTTTTGAAACAATTGCAAAAGCTACCGTACTCCTGCAGGCTCCAACAGCAGCTCAAATCAATTTTGTCTTTTGTTCTGTACACACATTGGCACCTACCTGTTAAGATACATACAACACATTCTTCAGGGACAAATTATCTTTGATGAAGTGGGGAAAAATTGTCCAATCTTACAAGCAGTTTAAATGATTAATTTTAGCTTTTACATAGCAATGAATCAGAGACTTCGTCTTAATCTAACTTTAAGTGTCTGAAAAAAATCTGTGGGTTATAATGGGCCTTTTCATGGGGCTATTGTGAGGTTTATGCAGAAGTACCTCAGCATTAAAGGAAAGGGGAGAGTGGCCATGGAGAGAGAAATAAAGGAAATGGCCTTGGAAGATGTAAGAGACACAAAGCAAAGATGTTTTGTGCAGAAAACCCAAGAAAGAAAGTACAGTAAAAGATATACTAGCAGCTACTGCTACTTCACTTAATCATGCAGGTTGGTTTAAAATGTTCACAGCACCATTCTGCAGAGAGAATCTCAATACCTGCCTTAAAAGATTTGTAATTTGAGGCACATAAATTTTCACTGTTTCACTCAGTTAAACAAAACCAGAGAGAGCAGCAAGAACGAAGCATGCATCATTTTGCCAAAGCTAACAGGAAGGCAACCCCTGACAGTTTGGTGCAGGGTCTGTTATGAAAATCTAAGGACCAGGAAATATAAATGAGGCATTGAGGGAAATGCTTCACAGAGACTTACTAGGACTGCAAAATAATTTCCAAAGTAATGTGGAGGAAGTTGCATCCCTTGTGATACCTAAAACTGGATGGAACAAAAGAGTGGAAAGTAACCCAAGGAAAAAGCCAGTACTGGCAAGTTGACAGTCTATATGGAATACATTTTTTTTCTTGCATCTCTGATTTCTATTAACATTTTTGTGGCTCTTGAGGCAGCAAGGTAGGAGCTTCAGTTCATACTCCATAAACATAAGCTGAAAGCCTCCCACAGTTCCACTTGGTAATGTCAGCTTAACGTGCTCAAATACACACAGGCTTCTGAGAATGAGTCAAGTTCCGACTCAAACATAAATTATGCCAAAAAACGCCCAAGATTATTTCAACTAATAAACACTTGGTTAAAAAACATGTCAAATCAACCTGGTCTTTACATCAATTTAATTGCCTCTTACCACAAGCATTGCCTAAGTCATGGTGTGCTGGAAGAAACACTAGAAGATAAAGTCGATTGAAAACATTCTCACAGTGCTCCTCTGACTGTCATCACTTGTGCGGTTTCACAAAGCTCATGACTCTCCACTCTGTAAAAAGACTCTTCACCAACTGGGCTTATGCTGTGAAAAATTTTAAGGATGCTGACTCCCTAACCCTGACAGACTAAAATTTGGGAGAAATACTGCACCTCTTATTTGGGGAGAAATACTTCTTAAGAGGAAGGTCCAAGTATTGCGTCCTATCATGGTAGGGCTTCAAAGCCCTCCCAGAACATTGTCTTTTGATTCAGCATTCACACTGCCATTCTCATAAAAGACATCTCTTCACAAGAAATACAATACTTCAAAATATGCACAGTGTTACCCCAAGTTTATACAGATGCTGTTCATTAAACATATTTATTCTCTTCATAAAACTGTGACATTTGGACTTCAGATATTTCCAAATTCCATTCCAACTCCCCTGCTGAGTTTGTATAATGAATATTAAAATGACAACCAAGGCGAAAAATAAAAACAAAAAATTCAACACAAGGACACAAGCAAAGCACAAAGTAACTTGCGATATATTGGATCTATTATGGACTAGATCTCAAAATCTTCTTCTCTAAATGACTTTTTCCAGAATTTATGGGCCTACAGTAAAGCACAAGGCAGAGCTGGGGTAGGTAGCTCTTGCCCAAGAGGCCTTTCCAACATAAGCGGCATCTTTAAGAGACTACTCTTACAACAGATTAGAGGAAAGCAAGGCAAATTTCTACCTGACAGATGAAAGTAATACAGCAGAAATACGTTTGTCAGTTAAAACATCGACAGAAATAGCATCATCAGTAGCAGCCTTACCATGGACAAATAACTGGAATTCTGTCACATTAAAAGTTGTTTTCCCTGACTAGGACTGAGCCGTATTTGAAAGGCTAAGCTGAAATACACCTTTCTTATCACAACAAGCCTTCTTCCTCCACAGCTGCCATGCTGATGCTAGCAGTGAACAAATGCTAAATTGACTCAAAACACTTCAGAGACACATAGAAGTCCCTCAAGACAACCCTGTTCAACTGAAAACATGTATACAAACATCATGCCCTGTCTCCATATGTAATTCAAGTATTTCTTCTTCCAGAATGGTGACAAGCTAAAATTTCATTCCCACTGTGAGATCTCTTGAGGACTCATGGAAAGATGAATCACAATTTTTCATGGAAATAATGACTTGCGACAGCTGTAACTTCTGATACATAAAGTATTGCATGGGCAAAATTATCCTCACTCTCTTGTGTAAATAATTAGCAGATTGCAATAAAATGTATTTTTAGTTTTAAAAAGGTACTGGAGATAGAGTAGCCTGGAGTCTCTCCTGTACTAAAGAATAAATGCATAAGAAAAGGCAGAGGTTGAACTAGCTTCAACTAGCTTTCAGACAGAGAGCAAATGCTTGGGCAAGGTGAACAACAGGAGCATCATCACTTCTCCTAGCCTGTGATTTAAGCTGCCTCCAGAGCATCCTGCTAAGCAATCACAACTGAACTGGTCCTCCATGAATCTTCTTACTGAATCCACTAACACCTCCAGCCTTTGTGATATCCCGTGGCACTGACTTCTGTAGTTCATCTGTGTGCTGTGCAAGGAAGTACATGACTTTGCTTTAATCTTGTGACTGACATTTGTGTCAAATCCAATCACTGAGTGTCCCCTGATTATCATGCTATGACTGTATAATTACTTCCATTTACTTTGTGTGTGTCATTCAGGATTTCTGAGTCGTAAATCAGGTGCTGTGTCTACACTTTATTTCCCATTTCAACAGTCGCGGTCTGGTAGTCCTAGCAGATAGAGCATAGGTAATCTGGTGCTACCTCCCATTTTATGGAAATAGGGAATCATAACACCAAAATATGCTTGTACAAAGGCATAACAACGTTTTCTGGTTTGGCTTAATTTCTTTGTTAAAGCTCTCTGGGTTTTGACCAGTGCTAGGTCAAATCAGATCTATGATTTTGGACAAAGAACCTTTTTTACAAGGTGTCATGGTCCCGGGCCTTGCAATTTTCTCTCACAGGGGAGTAAGTGCTCATATGACTATATTTATTTATTTATTTATATGTGTAAATACATAGGAGCCTTATCTGACAGTTCAGCATAATTTACAGACTTCCAGACACTCTGTCCGGTTCATCCTGAAATACCTTCACACACAGCTTCTGTGAAACAAAGATGAAATGCCAATATCGGCGGCTGCTTTCGCAAAACTGTCACACGTGTTTTATACCAAGGGCTTCTCCTGACAGATTCTCCCACCTCTTCATCCTTCTGCTTCCCTGCTGGGCAGCCCAGCTCCCCTAGGGCAGCAGGTGCAGTGATGCTCCAAGCTCCAGCACACATTGGTGGACTCAGAGCCAGCCGGGGCTGCCCGTCCCGCAGGGGACACCCCCCGGAGCAGGGCTGGCCAGCATCACCACTCCAGCCATGAGGCGATGGCCAAAACGCTGCCTCTGTTGTACCTGCCAAGCCAGGGAGCAGATGACCAGGATCCACGCTGCGCAAGGCAGCTGCAAATTTGACAAAGCCATTTCTGACAAGTATTGTACAAGCCCCTTGGGAAGACGGCCTTAAATCTCCACAGGGTTACGTCTTGCACAGGTGGCCTGTATAACTTCACAGGATCCTGTTCTTAATATTTTTTTTCAAAGCTTGCACACTACATTTATTACTGCAGTTCTGACTAAGCCTCCAAACTATTTTTACGGGCCCTGAACAATAGTAATCATTTAGGATCAAGTTCAACTTGCTAAATTGAATTATATCTAGTCCAGATCCTTAAAACCCCATGTCTATGACAAATCCTGTTGATCACAGAACATAAAGGACATCAGCTGGGATACTGTAGATTTAATGCATATATGAGGAACACCACAAGAATGTCAGATGCAATGCACTGCAATAGCCTCTTAGCAACAATTTCATTTTGAAATCCCAAATGCATATGTGGTAAGGTAAAGATGACCAGGTTTTTGAATGAAATAATCACCCTTGTCAGTTTTTTTCAGAGGAATTTAAGAACTGTGTCTAGGTTCTAACAAGACATTAATAAGATGCCCACACCATTCTTCAAATACTGATAAAACAGCACTAAAACTAGAACATGCATTTCCCAAAAGCTATTTTCATTTTAACCCCCCAAAAAACTTAAAGATTTTACTTAACTCTCTTGATGGACAGCAAAAGTCATTTCTTTCATCTTATTTGTAGAAAAGCAACTTTAAACTATTCCATTTTAATTAAATTTCCTGAAACAAATCCTGATGCTTAAGCACGGCTATTTACCACTGAAGCATTTGCTGGGAGCCATACACATTCTAAGAGTAAGTAAATAAACAATCTTACATAGCTGGGCAAGCTTCACGTCCGCAGCCCTGATTTGCAAGAAACTGAAATTATGACCAAAACAATCTCATCATGCAAAGGCTGTGAGGATAAACCTACATACTTTGTCCTAAGCTCACGTAAGGTGAGAAAATTAAGACAAATGTGTATGATAAAGTGGTATTACTAACATTATTAATACCAGTGTTATGAGCCACAATCTACTTTTTTTTTTTTTAAACCATATATATGCATTTCTTCACACACACCCTTCCTTCTCCCCTCCATGATCCAATCTTAAACACGCAGTCCCATGGCCTTTAACAGGCCAACCTGTACGAGGGCAGCTTGCAGAATTTCACCATGTGCACTCTGATGCTGGCTGGGTATTTGGTATGAAATGACACAAGACAGATTCTCTAGCCTTTCATTTAAAAGCCTTTTCTTTATTTCAACTCCATGGATTTATTTGAGCAGAAAATGCAACATTTTGGTGTCAGATCAGCCTTAGGATCTGTGATCACTTTTCAGCCAGAATTGCTTGCACATACAGACACAACTTGCTGTTCAGTGTAATATTTTAATCAGAGTAAATCCACTCTATTGTTAACACTTCTTAAATTCTTATTCGTTCACTCCAAACAGAACTGTTTGGAATAGAGGGCTAAGAAAAATTATCCTCTTAGAGAAAGAATATAAATACTATTAATGTGTGGGAATGTATGATCACAATGCACACACCTGCTGTGTGTTTAAATGACTCCCTTACAACCATTCAGAAATCAACTCAGGCTGCTTAGATTTTACTTTTTTTTTACTGCTAAGCAAATATTCACAAGCAAACTTACAAGTTAGAAGTTTAACTAGGAGGTGTCTTTTTTCATATATGTCTAGGAGACAGATGTATTCCTGTAGAATACAGATTAAGGAGGATATGTTCAGATGTGGTACATAGGTACTTACAGAAGTGGCATTCATTTGCTGACTTAACGTATAACAAACATTCTGTTTATGTGCAGAAGAGGCATGGCACTCTCAGGAGCTAAATATTAGCTTCAGATAAAATAATTTCAGTGAAGTCTTACTAAGCAGCAGCTCTTAGGAGGCCCTCTGTGCCTGCAGGATATGACTCATTGCTTCATTAGGAAAGACTTGCATGTAAATGCAAATATTTTCAGTCACCTGCCCATGCCTTCCTTAACACACCTAAAAAACTGCAGACCTGTCCTCAGCTGCCAGGAAGATATCACAAAGAACTTAACATGACTGCTGCTAAGACCAAAACAAACGACTCCAGAGGGACTTTGCTAGTAGCTCAACCCATTAATGATACATGCTGCTCAGGGAGAGGTTCCTTCCAATATCCCTGCAACGCTGAACACCATCATCAGAAAGGCCTCTTTGCAGCCCTTGCTTGCTACCTTGTCTCCATCCATTTCCACCCCAGTTTGTCACAGGTCACCCCAGAGACAT
Source organism: Cygnus olor (assembly GCF_009769625.2). NCBI lineage: Eukaryota > Metazoa > Chordata > Aves > Anseriformes > Anatidae > Cygnus > Cygnus olor. Next base: position 93,665,756 of record NC_049169.1, on the reverse strand, counting down.
GCAGGTGAGCTTTCTGCAAGCTCCTCTGGCACCAACACGTAGGGAACAGAACTCCAGCCCAGCAGATGACAACTGGTGCTGGGTTATATCAAGATGTGGGTATCAAGACTTTGTTTTTATGCTGATTTTGATTACCATACTTCCAAAAAGATACACAGGTATTTTCAGTGGGGCTTTTCAAAATGGCCTTTAGAGGAACGTGCAGGAGAAGGCACACATACCTCAGAATCCCCTCATCCCCCAAATACCACAACCTTGTAAAATGCCCACATGCACACATCCCTTCACGTCTGAGGAACCCCTTTCCTCATTTCCCATTGGCCACTGGGCCAGAAACCAGCCACAGCCATATTTTATTTGAACAAATGGAAAAACAAAGGAAGGAACAAAGGCCAGTATGTGCTCTACAACATCTCTCAAGCATACCCTGTCCTTTCCCCCTCCCCAGAGGGCTCAGCTCCAGTGTAATCAAAACCAGGGGGAAGGCCCAGCTGTGGCCGCTAATCAAGAACATTCTCCTTTGGAGTATGAAGCTCATGTAGCAAAATTGTGGGGTCCTTATGTAGCCATGAAAGGAATATATGAGTTTTCTCCATCTGCCCCATGCCGAAGCACAGATGATGGCCTCAAGACAAAATTTCAAACAAGGGTGGAGGGAAGGGGGAAAAGAAAGAAGTAGTTAGGGACACACAGGAGGTACGTACATCTACCTCACTTACCAAACTCTATTCCACTTCCTTTTTTCTATAAGGAGGCAATTTAAGTTTACTACTTTTAAGAAACTTCCTATTAGAAAGCTGCAGTTTCCAGTGCATTTTTATTGCATTTTCCAAGGTTGCGTCATCAGAGTGGGGCATATTCCTATGGGAGCTGAATGTCCAAAACCGTGAGCCATTACAATAAATAATAATGAATGTCATGGCTAGTAAAACCTGTAATCTGAACACATACAAAAATTAATTTCACTGTGTACAGTTACTTTTCAAACTCTGTGCTTTTCACTTTTTCCTGGCAAATGCATATAGTCACCAATATTAAGAATATAAAAAAAATTTATAAGCCATCACTCAAAGTCAGGATTTTACTTTGGCTTACTTAAGGCAATATCAAACTCAATGAAACAAATTCTTCAAAAACTAAAACTCAACTACAAAGCTGACTTGAGAATCTACCTGGAAGCTTGCATTTCCTTTGTGTTCCGTTATGTAGAGGGAAATATTAAAAAAAAATGCTGCCACAAAATCAGCAGGTAGGATCACAATAAATAAGAACAAAAGAACAGTAAAAGCCAAAGAAAGCAAAAGCATCCAAAACATCAAGAAGCACAAATCAAAATTCCTGTTATAAAAAGATATTTTGATTCAAAAGATCAACACACCAATGACTTCTACTTCCACTAAATGCAAGCATTCTCACAACTTTTTTGGAGCTACAGTACATTGCTGTCCTAAAAATCATGCAACCAGAGCTGTCCAGATCCTCCAACACAATGTGAGTCATGGTCGTACTCAGGTAGTCATAAGGAAGTTCACAGTCTTCAATGGGATAAAAAGGATGCATTTTAAGTTCAGCTGACTTGCTAAGTCAACCAAGACACATCAACTCAGATATGTTTTTGAAAATTCATGTATTAAACCATTCCATAAGCTGGAAGTAACAAAACATGATGCTATCTGGTGGCTGCATTGTTTCAGCATTGTTTTTAAATCAACTGAAATAGCATTTAGCAGTGCAAAAGAACAGATAAAAGACAGCAGAATTTAGCATTACAATGGTGAAGAGCTGGATAGTGTTGTCCTGTGTTGAGACACAGATGCCTCTACTAGCACATCTAACAAATCTCAGCAACAGCACGATGGCAGCAGTGGTGGGACAGGATGATGGGGATACAGAGCACTGTCTGTCTGTGCTCCTGGCCCCGAGGTGAGAAGCGAACTCATGTCATTCACTAGTCTTCCTTCTTCCACCAGAACTCAAAACCTAAAACCTCTCTTCCAGAGGAAACGACTTCTGATTTTCAGAGAAAGGTTACAGGGAGAGGACTGCAGATGTGAGAGAGATGTCATTTCCACTAAACTCCTGGGAAAGGATAAATTAGGATATTTACCTAATTTATCCAAACTTTTCATTTGGATATTAAATATGGAGAATGTGGGTGTGAGGCATGGAGTAAGCAATCTTCCACTGCCGTTAGTGTGCTGCAGTTTTGTAGCTGCAGTTGGAAGAGCAAAATGGCAAAACAGATTTCTTGCACAGCTAAAGATTATCTCATTCAGAAAGAAATGTTAGCCTGCTGTCACATGCTTATTTATTGTCATTAATGAGAAAAAAATGGAATCACACTGTTTCTGTATTACCGAATACGAAGAAAAACTCAGTATTTCCCCAAGTATAAGAATGCAAAGTACCAAATCACAGAACATAATAAAGAACTAAACTTCAGTATATATACAGAAAATTCAGCCTGCAGCTAAAACAATAACTTATAATCCAGGCAAAGGAAACTTGAGTGACTTCATTTCTCAGATAAACCAATTAAAGGTTACTGCCTGATTTCTAGATAGCAGCAGAATATAGTCACTGACAGGGAACTCATCAAGAAGCTTAGTTAAACAAACAAACAAAAATAAACACACACAAACCCACACAACCCAAACCAACAACTTGGAAATCCTAGGTTTAGATACAAGCCTGAAATTCTACCTAGTATTGTTCATAGATGCTTGGTGCCAGCACGACAAACCAGTAAAATCTCTATTTGGAATAAGTGAAATGCTATTCTAAACAGCTTCTCTGATTTAAGTGCTTTCCACTACCAGACAGCACACAAACCATTGTCTGAAGCAGAAAAGATGCAGCTAATGAAGGCAAGCAGGCATGAAGAAAAAAATAAGAGAAAAACTATGGCTTGGGAAGAACAGAAATGTATCAGTTTTCCTGGAAGCTGTCTAGAGGCAGGGAATTCCAGATTATGGAGAAGTTCACAAACTTTCAGAGTTTGGCTAATATATGTTCTGTGTTGCTTAGAAGCAAAAATAGATGACGAGAATCTTAGACAAACCAAACTGAATGCAAAACAAAAGCAAAAATAATCAAAGACACAGTTTCAGTGAAGCTTTGAAAGCCATATCTGGACATTTCACTTAATTTCAGCAGCCACAAAAGCAGATAAAACTGTATTAAAAACGTCAATCAATTAATTCTTATACAGAACTCTTAAACATGTTGTGCCAAAGACAACTGTTTGAACTAGGTCATCCCACACAATACAATGGGAAAAACAACAGTTTGGTTTTTGAAAAGTTGTTTTATTCATGTCTTGGTAAATTTAGGGGGCACATCTGTAGATTTCCCTGCCTTGTCCCTCTCCAAAACAGCCTTCTGCTCTCAGAGAAGGTTGCAAACGATAAGTCAATGGAAGAATGATTCTGATTGTCTCACCCAGCTCTCCATAGACATGAGTTCACAAGAGAGGCAGCCATGCAGCTTCCTCAGACATTAGTAAAGACTTTTGATCTTTCTTTGAAGGAACTTTTCTCAGGATATTTAAAAGTCTGTGGTTTATTTCCATGTGTAGAGAAAAGCAACGCTGAGGAGAACACTCCCACACAAAGAACTGTCTCAACAAAGCTACGCTTGTCAGAAACACCCTTAAAGAAAATTAATATACACTCACTTTGAAGGTAAACATTTTTATTCTGGTAGTCCTCACTGCGGTCTTTGCTGCCTATTTAACGACTCAGGGATGTGTGGCGCTCCATGCAATACCAAGCAGATCAAAAATGAGTAAAATGGAAATGGAGATGGCCATGAGGCCAAGTTTGGCTCTTGGATACCTGAACCAGTTACTAAGGGGTAAAAAGTTAACTTACACTAGATGATACACACTAGATAATTGCTGCTTATGCCAACTTTTACTTCTATCCTTGATAACATGTGCAAAGTACTTTAGCTCTGTTTACTGCTTTTTTGCTTATGACAGCTTATTCTGCGTTTGCCACAAGCACCAAGCATAGAGAGAATTACAGACACACACCAAGTACACAAATTCTTTAAAATGTTAAATGTGTATGTAAACGAACACACACACACGCACTGAAATACAAGAAATATCATTAGTTTATTCCTCCTCTGTTGCCCACAGCTATTATAGCTAGTAATACCATTATACTATACCATTACGCTGTATTTCTTCAATTAGGCTCTGTTTGGAGAGTTGTGATTATAGGCTGCTTTTAAAATGAATTTACACCACACTGCCAGCACATTTAGGGCACACAAGAACATGGTTTGTCACAAGCACTTCTTTCCAGAGAAAGGAAGGACCATATTATAGAAGCTATACTGGCCACTGAAGTCGTACTTGTACACACACGTGATTATGTGCAGGGGAAGTTAATTGCAAAAATCAGAGATGCAAGAATTTCATTTAGTAAACGTCTAGCAGGAATGGGGAAAGCAAAAACCAGAGCCATAGATATTGTTTCTCTGTGGCAATGGGGCCACGCACTTGGTCTATCCAGGAGTCCCTTCTCAACCACCACCAATTCCAATCAAGCCACAGAGCAACGGCAAGAGGTCTGAAAGATAATGAATGACACTTCTTCAAATTCAGGAAAACTGGAGCCTGCAGAAAGAGACAAGAGACTGCCACTGAGGAAAAATGGAAATGTGGGGTTCAGCCTCAGCCACAGTAGCTGCTGCCTTCACCTTGGTGATCGCCTGGGAGCTTGGAGAGCTGCAAATTTGCAAACGGCAGAGAGGAGAGGGCTGAGGATGCAGCAGGAACATGGTGTTGTTCTGGTGGCTGGCCCCAGAGAAGATGGGGAACTGGGAGAAAAGTAAAGGGAAAGAAGAGGGAAGCGGGTCTATTAACACTAAGGGTACACAGATAACCTATGATACAGATCTATAGAAAACAGCTCCGTTAATACTTCTCTCTTTACTTTCTTCATTCTTTCTTTGTTCCCTTTCCTCCCCCCTCCCCTCTTTTTAAAATCTACTTTGTTATGTATACTGCAGTACTTAAGCTAAATTGGAGCTGAATTTTCTTGCTATGTAACTATCTACAGTCCAGTTAATTTCAGGATATGCAGGAAAAAGGATGAAATAGATAAATAATAGCTAAGATAGGAACATTTTCTTTTCATGTAGCACTATTTCCAATTTTCACTTTGGCTAATGCTGTAATTACAGAATAATTATACACTAGAGCCAAAATTACAGCAGCTGAATATTAAATATTAAGCCACAATCACTGTATTAAATAATGTTAACTGTTTTCTATGTTCATAAAAAGCAAGGAAATTCTATGCTTGGAAGGCAAATTCATTTAGTTAAAATTGAAACAGCTGAATTTTATTTCAGTGTACTATATTAATAAAACTGTCAAAACAGACATTTGCAAGATTCACATTTTTAATTGACAAACAGATAATACGGCATTGTGCAATTTGCCATGTCAAACACTTTGAACCTGATGTTATAGTAACATTTTGTTGCATGCACCAAAAATCTCTCTTGCACTAATCCTCATAGAGATTCCATTTTCAGGTCTAACTAAAAAGTGTTAAACATTTTATTTTACACAGAAAAAAAAAAAAAAAGGAAACTAACAGAGAGAAAGTCCCCCATGTTAATCTTTCAGAAACACTTCAGTGTCATTGCATAAAATTCCCCTCAACCATCAATTCCCAGAAGCAGAAAGTTAAAGAAATTCCAGCTATCTTACTTTTAATTTTTATTCCTCCTCAAACTTTTGAACCCATGAAAACATGGAATTATCCTATAGTGCTGTCTCACTGCAGCAGCACGTTCAAGATAAGGTGCACATACAACTCCAGAGTCATCCTCCCACTAAAACCAAAATTCACATTCTGCACTGTTCTCTTGTGGCATGTGTAGCACATCACTGAGAAGATAAATCACCTCTAACAAATCTACTAACCTACTTACTATATAAACTGGGTATGTATACATACACTGTAGTTTTCTAAGACTACCATCAACTTATCAAAACGTTGGAGCACAAACTAAGAGAGCTGTATTCACAAAGAGCCTGTGGAAGAGATAGATGAAAGGTTTAGCAAGAGGAGAAAGCAATGTGACTATTTTTGCCTATTAGCTACATTCAGAAGTTGTTCCAAGGTATTACCCAAGACAATGGAAATTCAGCCTGTGTCAGAAACTTTCTCAAAGCACTGATTTCTGAACTGGAACCTTTATGGAAGGTCTTCCTGACTTCAGAGCAGCTACCCAGTCTTGTCAAAGAAGTTTTATGTGATACAACAGTGAGTTCAAACTCTTGATTTTCTTACAGACTACCATAAAGATGAGGACAAGTGCCCAGACACCTTGCATTTACAAACCTTCTGTAGAACTCCATTTAGAGCAACTCATCTCATGCATAAAAAGGTTTGTCATCTCTCAGTTGGAGTATACTAATTCCTAACCATATTTCCCTAGTATGAAAACGTCAAGTTCATTCCAGACAAGCAGCTTTTGCTATCATGCACAGCACTGTGAACAGGACTTTAAATTGCCACAGGCTGAACACAAACCTGTGGGCAAATACCACCTGAGACTCAGCAGCAGATGGGCTGAGATCGGTTAACGTAAAGGAATGGCTTGACTTGAGCCCAGACTCATGAAACCAGCAACTGGCCACATGGTACAGGCTCTTCTCTCTTCTTCCAGGCACTACGTCCATGAGCGGCGGAAGGGGTGTAAAGACTTAACAGCTCTTTCCTGTTAGGAAAGTAGGAAACATAGCTCTGTATAACTTAGCAAGAAGCTCAAGTTACCCTGGGAATTTTCACCGTTGTAAACACAACCTGGAAGACCTGAATTACAAGATCACACACCAATACTAAAATGACAGACAACTGACATAGACAGGCTCTTCCAAAGGACCCAGTAAAAACTTCCCAAACTTACAGCCCTTCTGAAGAAGACTGTAAGACCGTACAGATCTCATACACAGAACGGACTTTGGAAAATATTCGCTAACCACAGTCATTACATATGTGCAAAATGCTACAGCAGTGGAATGGGAAGGAGGAGATAGCAGATGGTGGAAGTTTCACAACACCTTCACCATCAGCAGAGTAACACGACAATTCTCTAATATGCTCCAAAAGGCATCACATTGCATAAGAACAGTCTGCCTGTCTCCAGGGGACAAGAAACCAGACTCATGGGCAGAAGAGCACAAACCATGACCACCACAAAAATGACATCCAACTCTCAACCATGCAGTTTTCTTGTCTAGGAGTGTTTACATCCTCTGTTGAATCCAGATTTTCCTCCCATCCAAGTAATTCCTCGTCTGAACAATGACAGCATTGTTCTTGCAGGACTCCTGAGGTCTTCAAACACCAAGATTTGAAAAGAACCCAAGACAGGGAAACAGACTTCTCATCTATTCTGTCTTGCTTTCACATGACTGCGTGTGACCACATGCCAATGGATGGATCAGGCTAAGTAGGTAAGCACTCCTGCACCGGTTTTCCCAGATAAACAGTTTAATTTTGCAGTTTCCATGCCAAGATGGACACTTATTCCAGAGTCTCTGGGTGAAGAACTAACTCAAGGAAAGAAGTCTCTTCTCATCTATTGCCCAGCCTATGTACCAAAACAGCACAAGAGTCTACTGTGGGTAAGAGCACAGCACGATGAGATAATCAGCCATGGTATAACAGAACGTGCTTCTGGACAGATGCCACTGTAAATGGTTTTCAAGGAAAATGCTGAAGCAGCCTGCCCAAAAGGAAGGGCTGTATTTTTGGAAGTGGCGCCAAAGTACCACAAAGCACAGCATTCTCCACTTGGGAAGGTTGAAAGTCCTAACAACTGAGAAACACATTCTGTCAGAAGGCATCAGTTCAAGAAAAGGCTCAGTGGTCCCAAGAGGTGGCCAGATCCTGGGATTCTAATTAATAAGACAATGTTTTCATCTCTTCCTGTTGTTCAGCATGGCTCAGTTGCTGGCCCACAGGCCACAACAGGACTACAGAAAAAGAACACGACAAACCTGCTGCTTTCTCTGGCAGAGGACAGGATGTGGATGCTTGCCAAAATCCCTGTCCTGTGCCTGCACACTACCTACCTGGCACACAGCCACACAAGACAGCAAACGAACAGGGACAGTAGATTAATTTCTCCGTAGGCAGGTATGTGAGGCACCAAGTCGAACACGATGCTTCACAGCAGCTGTTCTACATGGGAATGGAAGAAATGCCCTGTAGCCTTGTAGTAACTAAAGTGAGAACACCCTTTTCTTGACCAAAAGCACACTCACAGTGATGGACAGACGGTTCCATGCCTCTTTCTAAAAGAGAACATGTGCTTTTGTGCTCTCCCATTACATTGGCATACTGAGCAATAGCATCTCAACTTCAACTGAAGGTCAGCCTGCTGGTAGGGCGCCTATGTATTTCAGCAAATCAAAAGCATTGTCATATCCCTTTAAGAGATGTTTAAAAACAGAAAGACATAATTCCTTACTTAGTCACGGATTTTTGGAAGAAACATCAAGTTCTCAACCATTCAGGATCCTTACCCTGGGATTAAGAGAAGATTTGGTCCTGTGAGGGCTTTTCTTAGCTCATAAGTCAATCACTAACCAAAGAGAAAATACTAAAGGGAAAAATAGATGGAAAAATAATGGATGCCTCTTAAAACCCTACGGTGTCTGTGGTGAAGTCATCTCTGAAGGATATTTCAGTCTTTCCCACAAAAGTGCAGGGATTTCTGAACCACCTGCTTGTTCACTGCTGCCAAAGAGACAAATGCAGTTTCATCTCCTTCAGAATATGATTGAGAGGGTGGAGACCAAGTTAACATCATAGAAACATTTGGTCATTCATTCATCTGGCTCTTCAGGAAAGTATATTTTGATCCCTCAGATTACTTGCTCATCACTAAGGAAAAGAAAATGTCTCCTTTATATGCACAAAGCTCTTTAGAAAACAGAACAAGAAAAACTATAAAAAGAACAAAAACATGAACACTAAGAATAGATACAAACTTTGTTGAGTATGTTACTTGCAATAATTTGATTTACCAGCACATATTAACGTAAGCCACCCTTGCTCCATTTTAAAACTGGGACCAGTCTACCAAGCTGCACTGAATCTGGCAAGCCTCAGAGTCATCATCTTGCAACTTCAATCAAGACACTGCTGCAAAATCTTCAGTAAAACAGACACCTCATAGCATGTCTCAAAACACAGTACTGCAGAACACAGACCTTATGCTTCCATTAGCACACTCACCGACAGTAAAGGTCAAAATCCACAGCTAAAAGCTTGGTTTGTTAGACAGTGTCCTATGGCACACAGAGTACAAGCACAATTCTGTGGTCCAGTCCAGGGACTCATCTGAATTAAATACCCACTGCATGCTTGTTTGTGATGTGACTCTGAGATTGGGATGGTCCCTTTCAATCTTCTTTTATTTTGAAACAACCAGATCATTCTCCCATCATATACAAATGCTGATAAGTATCCTTGTTTCTTCTGGTCATGTAGCAAAAACCCCTGCTGTATATCAATCGATCCAGATCATAGGTGCAAGGCATGCAGGCTCCACCATATCTTCTAATCTGCCTTCTTCCTTCTTAGCAGTTATTGACTTTTTTCTAAAGGTATCTTACATTGCCATCCGTCTTGGTGGTACAAAGAAACAGGCCTTAAATTAGCTCCTCTACAGAAGTTTGCCGCAAAATGCCACAGTCCATACTCCAGGAGAAACCACAGAAATTCTGTTCATGAACTACACAACTGCTATTACAAAAAGGGACAATTCCTTATCCCTTTTTTGCAAGCTACCTTTCTTGTATGCAGACCCCATCAATATGTAATTTATAGTGAAAACTGACTGACACGCAAATTGGCAAAAAGGGAAATTTTCTGCTCTCTAAGCTGATCTTGAAAGCCTGAGCTCAGGAGGGATGAGACACTTTTCTGGCTGATAACTGATAGCCACAAAATTTTATGACCCTATTAACATTTTCACCTTGCAGAAAGAGAAAAAAAAAAAGTTTCCCTTCATTAACCTTCAAGCACATCGAAAGAAATGTTCAAAGTAGAAAACAACCCAAGATACCAAAACACACAGCTAGAAAATTTCAAATGACACTGCTTCTACCTTGAATGATATATTAGGGCCACTTAAGGGCTTAATAACATTACAGAAAACCAGCATTCTCTGGACTACAAGTGATCATCCCTCTTCCTTGGTGCCAGGGCAGCAGGCAGCAGCCAATAATCTGTCCAAACCATCAGAAGCACTTTGAGGGTTAGTCCCTTAGACAGTGCTGTATCTATGGGGGCTGACAGGTTTTCTTGAAGAACTCAGGATGCTGAGACAAAACTTCCAAAACCTACATGAAAAACCAGATATTAACTGCCTTATCAAGGCTCATCAAGCAGGACAGAAACATTAGTAATGAAGAGATCCTGATCCCCTTCCATCTAAGCTGGTTGTCTGTGCTATGCCACTTACAGCAGTACCAACACAGCTTTGGTATCCCAGGCCTAGAATTAGTGTGGTACTGATGGCCCGATGTACCTAATCACTGTAGCCCCTTTTATCGTAAGCTTGGTTAACAGCATAGCATGTCCACCCGATATTTAAAAGAAAAAAGAAAAGAAAAACAGACTCAAAATCACTACGAAAAACACTCCCGCTCACTCAAACTAAAATAAGCTTTAGACAAAGGCACAGAAAAGACTGACCAGTAAATTTATTTATTAAAGCTGTTTAGCAAACGCATCTTCTTATCAGCTTACTGTAAAGTACTTAACTTCCTTTCTTTTATAGGAAAATGAAAGTAGCATAGCAGAAAAAGAACTGCTTAAATTGATAAAGCACAAGGACTGAGAGCCTATTGTTCTGAAATGATTTTCTTTGCTTATGACCAAGATGCAAATTAATGCATGATGATAAGATGACTACTCTTGTGTCTTTCCTCAAAGAAGGCCCTAATTCTCACCTCACGTGGCTCTTCTATGTGCGTGTTTATGCAGTGTACATGATGCTACAGATTTCACGTGCAGAAAATTGCATTAGCATCAGGTAACATGCAGACAGCTTTAAGTACGACAGCTTCTAATTCAGAACTGAAAAAGGATGGGTATGTGACTTCTTGTCTCTTTTACATCAAGCATTAATTCAAACTGATATTAAATATCAATTGAGCAAATAAGAAATATTCCACCTTCCTCCAAATCTGTCATTTCTACATCCTGTGACCACCTCATCGGTACTAACATCATTAGGCAAACAGACAACACTACAGAGAATAAGAATGCCAGTCAATGTACAGGCAGTAAGAAAGCTCAAATAAATCAGAGAAATAGCATGCTATAAGGCAGCCCACTAATACCAGAGTGTTTGTGTCTCTTTTGTCAGGTACATTCAAATAACAAATTAAAAAGTGCTTAAAGCATACACTTAGTATGCATACACTTAGTATGCTTTTAGCCATACGTTTTAGTAGGCCACTCCAATTTTAAATCATTCATGTTAACTGTTAAATCTGATAAATATTTGCATCAGCAGGTTTAATAGTGGACACCGGCATTCAGAAAGGCCAGAACAGAACACAAGTGGAGTGCAGGTAATGACTGCTCTACAAGAAAAGAAAAATCCACTTGGAGATTTTGCAAAGGCACCGTCTCCACAGGAGGGTGACCTTCTCGGCAGGCCAGCTGGCCTTCTCAGGCACCGAGTGCCTTTTGTCAGGGCAATAAAGACTGATCTACCTGATCAAGGAGCCAGCACGACAGGCTCAAAGAAAGTCACTGCTAGCACTCCTCAGCTGTGAAAACTGTGCATGGCACGCAGCTTTGAAGCCAAGAGCACATGTATAATGTAAAAGAAAAACAGAGGGCAGGCATCCATCTTGTCAGGACTGCTGAGACTGGTGCCCTTTCAAGTTCAGGATCCTGCTTCCAGGTGAAGCCAACTGGAAAAAGACTTGAAAAAGTACAAACCTCTTTGTTATGCACCTGTTCCACTTCCCTTCAGCAAGAAATGTCATGTTGATACTTGTCATGAGCCTGACAGCAGCTTGATGTCCAACTGAGCCTGCTGTGCACCTGGCACACGAGGGGAGAAATGGAAGAACTTCTTGGACTACTTGTGCATTTCACTGGATCCTACGCTTGTGGCATCAAAGGGCACAAGCTCCTGGACAAGCTCAAGTGACTTCAGGTTATCTAATTCACACTCCTGCATCCGAACTTGTAATTGCTAGCCATTAACCCACAAGTGAAAGCCAAGCAGACATTCACATTTTATGCTGAAAGGAAACTACTTTTGTTCCAAAGTAGTAATATTCTGTAAGCAAGATGCAAAAAGTGAATAAGCCAAATAAGCAGACCACAATGAAAGAAGTGACAGTAACCTAAACGATAAAATCGTAGAATTGTTCAGGTTGGAAAAGACCTTCAAGATCATCAAGTACAACCATCAACCTGACCTACTTACCAAGTGCTATCACTAAACAACAACTCTTAGTGCCACTTAAGAGTCATAGAATCATTTAGGTTGGAAAAGACCTTCAAGGAAGAAAAGACCTTCACTTCACCCACCATGTCAGATGTACAGATGCTGTAATTTATGAGACAATTCCAAAGATATTCTGTGTTTTCTGCCAGCCATCAACACCAAGGGGTTTTGGCTGAACAGCAGTTTTAGAGACAGATGCTGTGACCATTTCTGCAATGGCATCAAACTACTTAATGTTAGAACTAGTCATATAGACGTATGCAGATTGCAAGCATTAAGACTTGAACAGGTGTATCCTTCAGGAAATATATCAACTTTTCTGGCAAGTCTTTGTAGTTTCCTGGAGCCAAGGATCATAATAGGACAGGATGAGCACCATTTTAAACTAATTACTATCAGGCCCCATCACTGCCTGCCTGCTATAAACAGCTCCCAGTTTCCTACATGCACCCTAACAAGTTCCATCCTAACATGAGGTTGTTGAAGCACAGCCTCCCAAAACAGGTATCCCAGCGCACTCTGCCCTGCAAGTCTGACATGCCTTGGTTTTGCGAGACTGAGAGAAACAATTTCTCTTATGAAAGACAAGCTATTAGGAGTGCTTCAGACTAGACTAGAAGAGATTTCCTTCACCATTATAGGAAATTTCACTTGCTTTTCCTGTAATGCTTTTGATATTTTTTTCTCCACTCTCAATCACCATTCACATAAAACCTAAAGCTTCTACCCTCTTCTCCATTTTTCCAAAGGAAAGTATTTATAACATTCAGTGGAAAATGACCATGGATAAAGAGTGCAGTCACGGAGTTTAAGTTTTACATTCAGAACCTGGCTGAAGGGGGAGCTCTAGAAGAACTTTCTTGGCCACAGATTCGGGAGGCCAAAAAGCAGCACAATCATTTCCTGCCTACCACAGGTCAGAACAATTTTCTGGAGAAAATCACTGCTTCAAGTCAAACAGCTGCCATTGAGCTCAATCCTTTCTTTCCTTGTTCTTTTCCAAAGAAATGCCCAATATGCTTTCCACAATACGACTCCCAGCAATTAGCCTCACACTTTAATATGAAAAAAAAAAGTGCCTTGTTTGTATCTGGAATGTGTGTGATTTCACCTTTCAATCACATGCTTGGTCTTTTGCCTGCCAGACTGTATCCATGACCACACCACAGTCTTCCTGCAGAGGTGGACTATAATCCATTCATACCTTAATCTTAGCGGCAACAAGCAAAACAGAGTTCCTGAGGTTAATCAATATTTACACAGCGTTAGTCATTTATCTGTAAAGGCATTACAGTGTATTTATTTAACAGTGGCACTTCAAAGGGGCCAAGCTAGGCTGGGTCTCCCTTGGCTAGGTACAAACACCTGTATGAACACTCATAGTTTAGCATCAAAGTAGAATTTTCCCCCTCCCAAATGAGAAATTTGGTCTGCAGTGGTGTGTACAGTACTGCTACTGAAGTTGCTGCCTGTGCAAGTGTTAAGGACAGGATTATTCTAGGTGCACAGGACCAGTTAAGACTTGCTCCACTACAGCTCTGCATTCACTAAGGATCACAGTCCAGTCCTGTTGGTTCAAGCAAGGTTGTCAGCTCCTCTCAAAAGACAAAGAGCCTTGTGTGGGAGGGAAAGCCACCAGTCTGGGGGGAGTAATACCCACCATAAATTAGGTTAATAGTTTTATATTCTCTTATAGGTAAAATATTTATCTTTTTTTCCCCACCTTTCTTCAGCTTCAGAGAGAGAGAAACCATGCGTTCCAGAAGTAACAGTGCAGAAAGCCCAACCAGACCAAAGCTGTACCAGCAAAGGCCAAAAGGCCACCACAAAGAAGAGACAGGTTACAGTGGGAAAGGAAATGTGCAAGGAAGGCTGAAGGAGAAGGACGATGCACCCCAAGCCAGCACCATCCTAAGAAGCCCTAAGGCGGAAAAAAAAGAAAGTTCTTTCAAGAAAAGAGAGGATCTCTCTCGTGATGACTTGCTATTTCTACTTAGTGTCCTCGAGGGTGAATTGCAGGTGACATTGTCTTACTTTGTTTTCCAAGTTAAAATATTCTGATGTCATCTTTTCTTTTCTTTTCTTTTCTTTTCTTTTCTTTTCTTTTCTTTTCTTTTCTTTTCTTTTCTTTTCTTTTCTTTTCTTTTCTTTTCTTCTTTTCTTCTTTCTTCTTCTTTTTCTTCTTTTTTCTTTCTTTCCTCCCTTTCCTCCCCTTTCCTTTCCTCCCCTTTCCTTTCCTCCCCTTTCCTTTCCTCCCCTTTCCTTTCCTCCCCTTTCCTTTCCTTTCCTTTCCTTTCCTTTCCTTTCCTTTCCTTTCCTTTCCTTTCCTTTCCTTTCCTTTTCCTTTCCTTTCCTTTCCTTTCCTTTCCTTTCCTTTCCTTTCCTTTCCTTTCCTTTCCTTTCCTTTCCTTTCCTTTCCTCTCCTCTCCTCTCCTCTCCTCTCCTCTCCTCTCCTCTCCTCTCCTCTCCTCTCCTCTTCTTTCTCTCCACTTTACTGCAAACTTATGTTGCTCTCCTGTTAAGGAAACACCCTACCTAATTTGCCACAGGAGGACAAATATAAACTGCCAAGCATGTAAAAGCACAAATTACGCAAACATTAGGAACAGCTATAAGCACAAAAAGATATCTTTACACCTCCCCTCCATGCAAATTTATTCACAATGTGTCTTTATCACACTGAAACACTCATGATCCATTGTGAATGATCATGTAATTCTCAAAGCAGAGAACTTACAAAACTTTCCTGTTATGCTGTCTTGTTCTAAGTATTTTGATTACAATATATTTGCATTGCAAAAATTATACAGAGAACATTGTAGAGACTTCAAATATCTGTTACTCAATTATTTCTTATCTTCCATCCTTGATGAAGTCACAAGCATCAATCAGTACGTGCCAGGTCACCAGAAGTAGCTCACTCAACAGTGTTCTAACAGCTTTTGTTAGCATATCAAAATACCCATTTTATTTCCCATAAAATACAGAGTAAGTATTGGGCGCCACTTAGCCCACAAGATACTGGATTTTGAAGAAAGAGATTTTTTTCTATCTGGAAAAGGAGCCAGCTGCCAAGTGGCAAATGATGCCCATCCTGGCCAAACATAATTTCAGGAAGTGGGAGCTGGATTTCCAGCGAGGAGGGAGGAGATATTTCTGTGGCAGGCTGATTGCACAGAGGTAGTGACAGCCACTTGAAACTGCTCACAAGCAGAGAGACAAGCAAACTGGCCAAAGCAGCATCAATGCTTGCGTAACATGTTTTCTGAGTTTACTGCCTAGACGGCGCCTGGTAATTCCATTCTGAACACACGCATATGTATTTACATAATACATGATAATAGAAGTGCTTAACAGAGCACACATGCATTATGAGTGTTTTTGATAGATTTTGTACCAACCTCTGAGGGTGCAGATTTCTTCAGAGCATTTCAATATAAGAATGGAGCAATTTATGTGTTTGTGTAACATTTTTGTCTCCTGCTCACTTGCTGTTTCTAAATTTACATTAAAATTCAGATGTCACACATTAACCCAAAACAGTCCTCTTTTCCACTCAAAAAAAAAAAAGACACATATATGTTTATATATATATACATATATATATATGTATAACCCACATCCACAGACACACTTCAGTTCTTAAGATTTAAAACTGGAACACAATTAAATGAGAAACTGGAAAACAACGAGCCTGACATAAAAATTTTATGTCTTTGTTTGAATTGTCTGACATTCAAAAGAAAGCATTATAAACGAAAAAGTGGGAAGTCCTTCCTTATTCCTCATTTTCTACCTCCAGGAATGCCAAGTCAGATCTCTATGGATCATCTGACAATCCCTCCGTAATTAAGTTCCAAAGTTAGATGCCATTACCCCCTGATTCCAGACTTAAGGTGCACAAAGACCACTCTTCAAGCTTTTTTTCTGCCATGATATGGATTAGAAATTGACCTTTTTTTTTTTTTAAACACAGCCACAAATAAGAATATAGAAGTGTTCCTGCCTACAGCAGTCAGACCAAAATTATTAACATCTCCTGATACACCTCTCTTTCCCATCTCCTCCTTCCAGGATTCACGTGTCCTTGGTTTTGTTTTTAACTGAGATCGTTGCAAGCGATGGCTGTTTGAGAGAGCTGATGTGGTTGTCCGCATAATGGAGGCAGGGGCAACTTCCACCACCAGGGGATGCAGGAGAAGCAGCTGGGCACAGCCCTAGGGGAGTTGGTGACCTGAGCCAGTTTGTCCCCCAGTGGAAACACTGAGATAAGCACATATTCTTATAAAATAACATGATTATTGGAAGCGTGACTTCAAGACAAATAGCACAGTATTTACAGCACATATTCAGTCTACTCCAACTTAATGTCTGTGAGTTCCTAACTTTATAGTAAACAAGCGTTTTTGTTGTTGTTTGTTTTTTAAAGGGCAGAGAGAATCCATAGCCCATTTCAAATCCTGCAGACACATACAGTATGTTTCTCCAGCATGGATTTACAGAGCAATGCCATAAAATAGAAGTTACGTGCACCTGCCAGCCTGTGCAACCAGTTCTAAAATACACACATGGAAGAACATATGGAGAGCATACCTGAGAACATATTATATCTACTCTTCGGTAACAGGCTGCCATCAGATATAAGATTACGAAAGCAAATGCAGTGACATTAAAAAAGAAAAAGTATAGTGCACATTTTTAGGTTATACTTTTTAAAACTACATGATTTTTGGATATCAAATAGCACCACTTTCTGTTAATGCTTACCTTTCAAAATGCTTTTATTTTAGCATGCATTCACAACTTGAGAATGCCATTATAGCAGCTAGTTCCAAGAAACTTGATGCTGCAAGGTTTGTTACCTGAGAGCATGTACATGACTGTATGCACATCTACACATCTGTAAGTACAGAAGGCACCGTCTAATACATGCATGTACACATACATATACATGCACACAGACCCCTTCTGTCAGCTTTGCAGGCAATTAATCTTGTTTTAAAGAACTGCCATTATTGCATGGTTTTGGAATGTGTTTTGTGAAAGGTCACATCCCCTGCACCATATACATCCCTGCCCTCAGCACGCAAACATGCTCAGTGCAACAACAGATGTAGGCTGCTCCAGGCTGGTTTAATCTACAAAAGCCATCCTTGCATCCAAACCATGTATTATGTGTGACACTTTTTGTCCTCCAGAACCACGCTAACATCTTGTACTAAAAATTAAATATCATCTTCTAAGGCCACAAGTCACTTCTTTTTTCTCCAGAAATTTTGTACTGTGAATGCTACATGCTAGTCCTGACATGGCATTTCAATCTCACTGCTAACAATGTACTGAAGCATCAGTGAGGGTTCTGAAAATCCTGTGCTTTATGCAGGACTCATAAAACGAAAAGACCAATGCTTCCCTCATGCTTTACCCATCTTCATGTTACTATTTTGGGGCACTTTACATATGTAGCATTCTTCAGTTTTTTAGTTTTCTTAAAACCAAAAGTAGAAAGTATCCAACTAACCAGTAAATACACAAATGCAACTTAACAAAATAAAACCTTATATTGTCTTTCTGCAGGCTCAGGATGAAGTTATTGGAGTACTTAAGGCTGAAAAAATTGACTTGGCTTTACTTGAAGCTCAATATGGCTTTGTCACTCCCAAGAAGGTATTAGAGGCCCTCCAGCGAGATGCTATTCAAACAAAGGCTGCGCAATGGCAAGAAGATATCTATGAAAAGCCTATGGGAGAGGTATGAATTGTACTACTGACATTTAACCATAATTAAATTCATAGAATAATAGAATAATTTAGGTTGGAAAAGACCTCTGAGATCATCAAGTCCAACCATTATCCTAACACTGCCAAGTCTACCCCTAAATCATGTCCCTAAGCACCACATCTACACTTTTGAATACCTCCAGGGATGGTGACTCAACCACTCCCCTGGGGAGCCTGTTCCAATGCCTCACAACCAATTTGAACAAATTCAACAGAAAAGATCTCATTGACTTTAGGGGAAGAAAGCTCCAGGCCTAAAATCTATCATGAGTGTAAATGGGTCCACTAATAAAAACAGGTAGCTAATGATGCTCACTTACACTGCACCCTAGGGGCTACAAACACAGACATGTTTATGTCTACCTCAAACTCTGCTAATCAGCCTTCTGTTTCTGACACTCTCCCCACACACGCACCCCTTTATCCAAATCCAGTATTCCTACAGACAGGTAGCTCTCTCTCCATTAGCCTCACAGAGGTCATGCCACCAGTGGCTGGTAAGGACATGTGCGGCAGTAATGTCACACCGTCTACCTTTACACATCCCAACTCCCACTAACTCTACAGCAATTGCAGGTATGCATGATTGGGCTGAGTAATTAATTGTCATCAGAAATTTCACCCAAGCAGAAATCTAATATGCTCACGTTATACCTAGGTAGTACTTGAATTTCTCTGTAACAGAAGCCGTACTTTCAGGACGTTACATGGATTTCATTTCTGTCCCACAATGCAAGTCACTGGATAATATAGGCCCTACATATCAGTACTGTTTTCTTCCCCAAATAAGAATTTCCAGTGTCTCCAGTTGAATTCAGGCTAACATTTTTTAATATGCTGCTCACTACAGATAATCATCCTAAAAAGAAAGTAGAAATTCTGAATAAAATTCTTCTACCAAGTGTTTTCCAAGGTTCCTGAAGAGAATCATACCTAAGGATACAGGGTTCACTTCAGAGAAAATTGTCAGGGAAAGGTCAGCACTCATTTCAGAGGCTCAGAGGTTAAACTCTCTGGCTATAATCTAAAACAGATAAAGTTCAACTGTGGAGGTTAATTTATTTTAGAACGTTGTGGCATTATGTCACAGAAATTTTGAGCACAAATGGAAATGATTTGAAGAGAAGTCCAAAAGAGTTTGAAAACATAAGTTCAGTCTGTTACTTTACATAAGTTTCTACACGCTTTTTCCCCTCTTACACTTAATGGCAGAGAAAGCATTTCTAACACCACTGGATTTGGCAATTCCAAAAGGCAAAGGTAAACATCCTATGAGCAACTGAAAGTGTAGAAAGACCACTAGCACATACAAAATCTTGGTAAACCAAAGGATGCCATAATTGGCAGGTATTTCACATTTTCAGTTTTAAACCCCCTAAATTAAGTCCAAGACACATTTTATTTTTGCTTGGATTTTTTTTTTCAGATGTTTATAAAAAACAAGGGAGGAGTAGAAGCAGTCACAAAGTATGGGAAAGGACCATTTGATCTTCCCCATGCCTCCATGACGATGTACCTTTGTCTTTGCCCCCAAATTGCTATTGATTCAGTGCCTCTACAGCATGTTTCCCTTTCTCTTAGCAGTTTAGTGATGTAGCCTGGAACACAAAGGATCTTCCCAAAACTCAACTGAAGACACAGTGAATTTCAGAATGCATCTAAGATTACTGGCCTTTTAGCATCCTGTCACAACTCACTCGTCTGTCCTAAACTTTAGGAAATTTCTTGGCAAATTTGTTAAAGACTAAATAGTGGTAAAACTTGGTGACTAGACAGCTTTACTCAATAGCAACAGGATTCACAGGTGAAGTCTAACAAAATAGGAAACTGCAAAATTCCTTTGCAAAATTTATGAGGATTGTGATAGTTCAAAACCATGTCTTCCCCATCTATGAGAAAGTTTTTGTTTTTTTTTTTTTTTGAAAGCAGAGGGTTTCTCAGGCAAATGTGCTCTACAGCTATTTCTTTCTATAACCTAACAAATGCCAGATAAGCTTACGTATTCCACACAATTCAGGATACAATAAATTGCTTAATGTTTAAAGGGGCATAAGAGAAAGGCAAATAGACTTTCTTTGTTTTTGCTTCTGTCTGACATATAAAGGCCTGGAAAGGTTTTCCATCTTTGCGTGATTTATAAATTTAGATGATTGAGTCAGTTATTCATGAAAAACTGGCTTCAGATCAACTGCCACTTCTCTGGAATAAAAAGCGAATGGTATTCAACATTCTAGTAAACCCTGCAAAAGAACCATTTTCCCAGATTCAAGCAACAGCAAGAAATAAACAAAAATGTCACAAAACAACACCTCAGAGAATGGGGATGTAGGAAGAGAAGGAGAAGGCAAAGAGGTAGATATTGCAGAATTAACAGTGTCTTCTCTCAAGTTTCAAACTTTCATGGAATTAGAAAGACAAGTCTGGTTTATGACTGTCCCCATTCTGCAATTAGACAGTCAAAGATAAAAACTCTGGGACCTTACTGCTTGAAATTAGGTGAACAAGATCTCCTATCACTTTGAGAACTTCTCTAAAAGCAGTAAAATTAGAGGAAAGCCTATATTCTGCATCAGTCAAGGAAATTCAAAAGTGAATCCATTTTTAACACCCCAGCACCAATCAACTTGAGGAATGAAGTGTTCTCATCATCCTTTTAACAAAGGATATCTGACTGCATCCTCACAATGTCTTACAAGTGTTGGTCACAACTTTCAAGCGAAGACAGTTATAGGTCACCAATAGGGTACAGTCATAGGAAGAGATGCTGACAACACGGCATTCAGGAAAAGGAGACCAATACATCTGCATGGAAATTTGGCTCACTTAGGGCTGAAAAAGACAAGGGAAGAACTGCTCCCATAATAACCCACAATCATAAACCCAGGATTATACATTTATACACACACAAAGACCATGAGGATATTATTAACAGGAGTAATATTTCACTAAACTTTGGATAAAGAAATGTAACTAGCTTGGATTTTATTCTGGCCAAGCGCCAAATACAAAACAGTCCAAAGAGAAAGACAAAAAGTTCAGTTCTAATGCAATGAATACGAGATGCACCATCTTATTTTGACTTCAGACACAAGTCAGTGGCAAAATGTTTTTAAACTATTAAATTCCTGTGAATTTTTAGCATGCTGAACTATTCACAGTTACGTAAGACCATGCCTCCAATTTTCCATTGCATTGTACAGTATGTTCAAGTATTAATTCTAGCAAAAAGCCCATATGGTTAGCAAGAACAAAACAACAAATCACTTAATTAAGATTTTATCACTTCAGTTTTCCACAGAAGACATTCATACTGCTGCTTATTTAGTCCTCTTGGTGTTTTTAGCCAAGAACTGTATATGCTGAGTAAACATGTGTGCATACATATAAATGGACATTTTAGCATGTGCACATTTAGCATTTGGACAGAGTAATTTGAGGAACAAGTGGCTGCTGGAGAATGCTCCCGTGAGAGCATCTTGTGCTAGCAGGGGTTCACACGACTTCTCCCTCTTCTCTGCTGGATATGTGGGAGTCAGCCACAAGATCTCGTGGGGGAAATGCCAGAGTCAAACTTGCTCCCCAAGGACATGCCCTAATCGCACAAGGACACCACAGAGCTTCCCAGCACATCACACAGAAGCACAGCAGCTCAGCACCAGACCTTTGCTCATTGATCCTGCAGAGAGGGAGAGGCACGTTGCACAACATGGCACACAAAGATCACATGGACAAATGCCCGTACCCATTATGTGGCTTACAGCCAGTTCTCAAGGGTCTGTGTTAATCACAGTGAGCTGTCTCTCCAACTCTCTTTTCTGATATCGGCCTCTACTAGGAGACAGACCCAGCGTCTCTCCCTTTCTCTCCGGAGTGTAATCCCAAACTCTCATCTTCACTTTGTCCCCAGCCACAACACTCCGCCACCAACTGTGACTGTACAGAGCAGAACCAATTTGACAGGGTTCTTTAAAAAAATCCAAAATGCATTTTCTAATCTGAGCAATAGAAGCAAAGTGCCACATGAAAGGTGGTTTTGATGCAGCAGCTTAGTTACTTGCCTTTCTCATCCTTTCACATATACAACTCTGCTCAGAACTCTGATGTTCTTTTACCCACTTCCAAACTCATTTCACCACCCTGCCTTGAACACACACCTCGCCCATCCCAACCACCAGTTTGTAACCCAAACTGCTAATTTCATCACTGCCAAAAGCACAACTGCAAAGTGAAAGGCACTGGCAGTGCTCATTGAGAGCTGCAAAACAAAAATCTGGAGTTACTACCTTTCTTCTTGAATTTAGTTAATACTGCTTGAAGTAAGCTCTTGCAGCCATTCAACAAATACTCTAGAGCAAATGAAATATCCTGAACCCATAAAAAAACACTGGCAGGTCCCACATCCTTCACACCCAACTGTGCAGAAGCAGAAATATTTTCTATTTGGTTAATGTTGTTTGCATTGATTAGTTTGACTATTCCTCATCTCCGTCAAGCATTTATATGATGGGAAACAGGAATCATTTGATTTATGACCAGCTTTCAGCCAGAAATTTCACTTTATTTTCTTGTGATAGCAATTTACACATCCCCTCAGATTCTCACGTGTGCTTTTGAAGCAGTGGCCCTATCTACAAAGATGCTTGTCTTCATTTTCTTAACCCCATCCGTGCAGGCTGCCCACCTAAATAAATTAGAACTTCACACCTTTGCCTTCTTCCCTCACCTGACCTCACATTGAGGGCTGAGACCAGCAAATGTCATCATGCAAGGCTGATGCCCAGTTCGTATCAATTTAAGCAAGACAGGGCCACAGCTGCAAACAGCACCAACACAGAACTTTCTCAAAAAGCAGATGGCAGGTTGTTTTCAGAGGACAGCATACATTCACCTGAAAGTGTGGCCACTAAAACCACAAAGAGCAGAAACTCAGGCGATGGTGCTTCATGCATCTGTGCAACAGCTGATCCAAAACCTCCCTCTGAAATCTTGGAGGGGGAGGAAGGTCGATAAAACACAGTGAATATTTTCTCTCTCTTTCTGTTAAACTAGTAGCTGAATAAAAGATTTCAAAATTTGAAATTCTCCCTTCTGGTGGAAGAAGAATGTGCTGAAGTCAAAAACAGCCAGTTTTCTTCAACTTGACCTTTTAAGGCAATTCAGTTTTCAACCCCTCTCGAGACATAGAAACATGTGACATGGTAAACACAGCCAAGATACTAGAAGAGGTGGCACGTCTTTGCTGAGAAAGCTTGCATATTCAAGGGTTTTGATAGGAAAGGCTTTCCCAAGAGATGTCCTACTTTGGATTCATGATTCTGGAAAGCATTGACCTTGCAAGAGTAAAAGTGCATTAACTATGATTCTATGAACTCCAGTGAACAGGATAGGGGCATGGAAAGTCTTAACAACCTGCTGTTATACCACCAGAAAGCAGCTGAAAAGGACAGTCACAGCTTTCTTTATATATTTAAGGTCATGCATGAAATCAGCTCAGGTGCGTTGCAACAGGAAAGACTCTGATGTCATATGCAGAAAGAACAGGCCATTTTCAAAATGAGCGTTCATTTCTGATGGAATATTCTGGACTCAAACCATCTTCAAAGTCTTGTCAACTTGAGGTAAGCAGGGGGAGACTCAGAAGCCCCTGTAGAAGTTGAGGATATTCTCAGTCATTCCAGAAACTCAAGTTTAGGTATTCTGGCCCTCCGTGTCATTGCTTCTATCAGCCAAACTGTGAATAACCATGAAGAGAAGACAATTAATCATATTCTTTGGAATTATATTGCCTAAAATAAGCAGTGGCCGTAAGAATCTAAAGCCCCAGCGCGTCTTGCGGCACTTGAAATTCCTTCTGGGGGAAATGTCGGAGAACCAGAACCAGTTTTGCTTCCCACACTGCCCATTTGTGAATTCTTTCCTATTAATAGAGTGAAATACTGCAAAGCAGCTTAACCTACTAGAACAGACTGTGGTTAAAAGAAGCCAGTGCTGGGCTTTAAACTGAAAATTTCTCTTTTCCAAAAAGGCTACAAGGATTCCCTTGTTGACCTAATCGGGAAGGCAGTCTCCTCAGAGGAAGAGGAATGAGCAGTGAACAAAAATTTTCATGAATATATATTCTTCCCAGGTTTTACATGGCTTCCAGTGATCTCTCCTCAAGGTTCAGCTAGATCAGTAATGCCTAAGGAGGAAAATCCCTTCTGGTTTCATACATGAATGCTTGCATAACTTTGTCACATCCTGAATTCAAAATTATGACAGAATCCTCAAAATGATAATTTTCTTTCACTCTGTGTAAATCATTTCATTCAATAGCATAACGGTTATGCCAATACCTCTATGGTTTAGAAAAACTAAAAATGATTACCAAAACCTAAAAGAGAATATTTAAAATTAAAATGCCACTTCATAATAATATTTAGAAGCTCAGCAGAAATCTTTGGGGAAGAGGAAGGAATCTGATGTTCAAAGCATGCTATAAAGGTCCCATCTGCAAGGCAAACCCATTCACAGCATGAAATTTGAGGAACAAAATAGGAAATGCCCCCTATTTACTTACTTACTCCCTTCTTTCAGCTATTATTTCTAAGAAGTATATGCATTTCTTTGAAACAATACCACTGTTAAATTCATGAACACAGTAGACATAGGAGACACGATTGTTTTCCACTCTTGGTTCTATCACACATTTGCTGTGAAACCAGAGGAAAACTGCTTTCCGATCTACCTCTCTACCCTACAAAGACCACTCGATACTCTCATTTCCTACAGAGCTACAGATAAGATTGCTCCTTCTATTCAACCAAAAGTAAAGCTACTTCTATGTGAAACAGAGGCTTCTGCTGAGGCATCTGTTTCTCTACCAGAATGATCAATGAGAAAAAGCACAGCTTGGGAATAGCAACTGCTAATTAGGAGTTGCTGAGGATCACTCATGACAGGAGAAGGAACAGAAGGTGACTGAGGATCCTCAGAACAGTACCTTAACTAATTCCACTAATTTGTCAGAATTACATTGACAGAATTAAATCACCTTTTCCAAACAAATACCAAAGGACGCAATCATCAGGTTATTAAACACACTTTATATTATTAAGCCTCCCTTAAAATCTTTTATTGATGAAAGCCTGAGCGAGTAAGAGTTTCAAAAGACTTCAGGACTTTTTGCTTTTTTTGTAGCTTGATAAAGTTGTAGAGAAACAGAAAGAAACTCACAGACGAATGCTGGAGCAACTTCTAATGGTAGAAAAATCACACAGACAGACTCTGTATGAACTAGAGGAAGAGAAGAGAAAGCACAGTGAATTCATGGAAAAAAGTGATGAGTTTACAAGCCTACTGGAACAAGAACGTGAAAGGTAAGGTTACCTCTTGCCATAATACTAAGAAATACCTGCAATTTATCATAATGTCTATGGACCTGTCCACTTTCTGCATCCACTAAAAATCAGGAATATTTGCAGAGTCGTATTTTGAGAGTTCAGCTATAAAAACATGACTAATTACTCCTAGCAGTAGTGTAGGTCAGCAGGTTGGCAGATTCTTCAGCTCTGTTTGAGAGCAACAGGTATGTAACGCTACAGTACAGGGAGATACACAAATGTGTTAAAAATTACAACCACGTAAAGCTGGTGAGCCTTTCAGCATGTTTAAGATGTTCAGTGTATACTACAATATGTAAGTAGCAGAATATGAAATCAGGTATGCAGCTTACAATGGCAGAAGAAAGGCACAAGGAAAAGTGTTTGGACAGATCACAGAAATACGGAGAGAAGATGCAAAGGCAGAGGGTATTTTCAGTTTTCCATAAATTAGGTTGCTGTATCAGGACTGGCATAAAAACCATAAATAGAACTTTTTAATATATTTTCAAACAGCAATTCTCAGAAGGATTTTTAAAAATTGAATGTCACTTACTGTCTTTAAAATGTTGAACTGCGACTTCTTTGAATTTGCATTAAAACTAAGGGGGGTGGGAATCAAAGAATTTCCTATTCCCTGGCTAGCTACTCCAGAAGATAGGAGAATATTGTTTCTGTTTCCTTTCGCTTAGGAACAGCTTCCAGATGGAAATGTTTGGGTGTGAGAACGTCAAGCCTATTCTAAACTCACATTATGCATAGATAATTCTTCCTCTGCTTCGCCTGCGTAACATCATGTTCCATGTATTTTGGCAGCATTCACTACTTACACCCTTCCCACTACACCTCTCTCCTTCAGGTCTATCAAAGATAGCACATATGCTTCCCACCAAGTACACAGCCATATTTATGGAATGCAATCAAAGAGGCTGGGGGAAAAAATCCTTTGCTTCTCTGAAACACGTATACTGACGCAGGCAAGCACAAGCACACACAGAAAGGCACACGCAGCCCCCCCACAAAGTGCAAAAGCCACGTTTTTCTTTAAGAACTGTTTTTATGAGACATCATTCTATCAGCAACCAAAGTCTGAGATGAACCGAGGTTTTCATCTATGTTGTCTTTTCCTCAAAAACTCTCTCTTAGATACACCCATCTCTTAGAGACAGAGCTAAACAACCACGGTTGCTAAATGTGGCAAGATGTTACATCAGACACACGTGCTTACACAGCCTGAAAAGCTGCACAGAAGGAAAGGCTAAGTGTCATGATCTTTGTTTTTTTTTTTTCTTGTGAAAACAAGGTAGACATGGGACTAAAACTCTATCCCTGGCCCCTCCTACATATTCCCCCCAAGAAGACCATAAAACATTTACCACTATTATCTGCAACATTTAGTCTATCAGCCTGGAAAAATGAAAACAAACAAAAAAAAAATAATAATACTGAGGTGCCTAATGAGACCTTAGAGGATGTAATAATAGATTTCAGATTAAGTCTCAATTTTTGTATTTTCTTTGGAGGACTTATTTTATGTGGAAAACCTTAAGGGGGTGTGATGTCACATATTGAGCTCATTCCAAAACGTTTGCCAAGTAATGTCGCCATCAAGATCTCCATGCAATTGCCTGCCATAACATTAAAAAAAAAAAAAAAAAAGCTCAGCAAGTTAAGGCACAGCTCCTTCTCCATTAGCCTGTGTGACTTGACATTCAGAATATATACACCCATACAAAGCAAAGTGACCTCTTCTTCCCTTTCAAAAACCTTAGTTTAATTGTAAACCTTCGCAGGATGTAAATTTTGCTCTTGGCTTATGTGAGTAAATGAGAAGTGTCATATATAAAGCAATGACAATGAAGTTTTGCTTCCTCTTGCTTAAATTCCACTTAACAGCAAATCGTACAGAAAAGCTGTAAGCATTTGTCAAAGAACTTTCTTCTTTTTTTCAACAAGAAACAGTATTCTCCTGTAAGTGTGGAAAGGTATATAACACTTCTAACAAAATTTCAGTTTCAATACAAAATCCCAACCTTCCATTCGATTAGTCAAAAAAGTGTTTTACTTTATGAAAGAGCAAGGCTACAGTATACGCTAAAGATAACTCTGAAGCGCACAGAATGCATGCAAGTCAAACAATGTACCTGAGTAACAAAGGATTACGTGATCAACATGGAAAACTTGGATGTTATGGGACAGTGATACTGAAGCACTAAAAACTACTGTTGATTGTAAGAATAAAGGAACTATGAGCCAGATCCAATCTTGCACACAATTGAATATATTTTCAAATAAGGAGAAGGGAAAGCATTTGTTCTTTCTTATGTATGCACTCAGGAATAATAAAACCGATGAATTCTTAAATGAAAACTTTAATGACAATCTGATTTACCAGATGATCACGTTTTACAAAATCTAGACAAGCCTCCATCTCTAGTGTCTTTCTGCTGCATTACTCCTTCCATACATGGCATTTCTCATTAAAAAGTTAACTTTCAATTTTTAACTAAAGCATTTTAACTAAATTTTTAACTAAATTATGTTTTGATCATACAAAATATTACCAGTCTTCACTGATTCAGTGAAAACACTTCATCTCAATCATTCATGAATCCCTTTGACTTCATAGCAAGACTATGTTTCACCTAAGCAATTGAACTTTGTCAGATTTTGGAGTTTAAGACAAGGTTAGTGACAGCTCTCTAGATATAAGAACTGGATTAGCATTTAATGTTAACCCTTCAGGCATTTTAAACATTTTCCTTGTTGCCAGCCAAAACTACTCCTCCATAGTCTTACGTAGTTGAGAGATGAAAATGGGTCTTCCAAGTTGAAAAGTCTCAATCTCCCTAGGTTCGTCTCAATAGGGAATTAATTTCTTTGAGTTTGGGAGAGGAAGAAAGGTCATTTTGAATATCTAATTTGCTTAGCAACAGACATTTACCAGCAAAAGAATGATATAGCTATACCACTATCATTACACTTATTCATCTTAAGTCATATATAGGTCGAAAGTGCAGTGACAAACCCCTATCAAATAAAGAACAGTCCTGTGGAGAAAAGGAGGCCAATGGGCAGTGGGCAATTAACACATAGGTCTTTCCTGCACTTCAGCATGAGTTGTACTCTGAATGTGTGCAGATCAGACAGGAACAGACAAATTGCACATGCACGGTAGTGTGCTAGAGCTAACTCTACTAGATTCCATAAGGGGAAATCCTACTGTATCACTGGAGCCCAAATAAACAGCAGCACCCAAACTTATCATTACAAGAGCTCACACAAACATAAACCTCCAGAGGCTAGAAACATGAAATGCACCTGAAGAACCAGGGCATAAAAGCCACTGAGCCTGTTTAGAAATTCTTGTATTTCACAGGGGGAAGGCAGGGTAAAACAGGATAGGATTAAGGACTAGGAAGAATACTTGCTTTGTCTTTCTCACACCTACAGAGCGAAAATTTGGCACCGTGTTCTCTTTTCTTTCTCAGTCCTTCCCACTTGTCATTTCATTTCTCCTTTTCCTCACACCTCACTTTTGCCATTTTATTTTATATCAATTGCATGTTTGGTGCTAACAGCATTGAAAGAACTGCAGTGTTTACAAGCAAGAATCTATTCCAAGATTAAATGCCTGCAATCAATTAATGTAATCCAGTGCTCAATGATGACACTTGGAAAGCAAAAATACGATGGAAAGTATGAATGAAACTAGAAGGTCTTCCAGATAGGTATGTTTCCAGTTTGAAAACATCTTATATGCATGGAAGTGCTTGTATGTTTACATATTACTCCTCACCCCACAGAACAAGACAAACCAACCAAACAAACAAAAAAAAAAACACAAACAAAAAACAACAGAGTAAAGTGATCAGCACTTACACCTTCCTTTTCCTCTGCAAATATCAAGGAGTTTTAAATATTATGTTAGCACAGTCGTTCCCCATTTTTCGAATATGGAAAGGAAATGAAGATATGAGTGGAAGAAACCTCTCTCTGCTCGCAGTGTACCTGAATGGTCAGACTGGAGAAAATGAAGAAATCTCCCAAGGTATCTGCGTGCCCCATCTTCAGACCTTCTATGTACTATAGCTAGTATGTTGATTCTCAACTACAACAAAAGGTAAAACTTCATTACAAATATACACTGGTTAAATATGCGACTCTTGTTATATAGGACAGGAAAAAATAGCAATTTGCTAATGAGCATGAGCAGTGTAAATAAATGAGTAAATAGATTTTAAAGGCAGTTACGATAACTTGCTCAGAGGATTCAAATATCAGTATAAAACTTTTCAGGTTGGTATAACAGCAATTAGTAAGATCTTTAGTTAATGGATCATCTACTGAGAAAGATGATTTTTTTTACTCATAGAGAAGAAAGTCGTCATAAATTTTTGTTTTAGCACTGAATTCACACTCACAAAGGTCAGATAGAGAATGTAGTCCACAAAGAAGAAAACAATTGTTTACAAATAAGGTAATCCCAACATATTATAAAATGAAATTTACACCTTTTTCTCCAAACAAGGAAAAAATAAAACCAAACCAGCCAACCAAACTCTACTCCACTGCATCAGACATCAATAAAAGGACATTTTCAGTGTTAAGGTAGAAGTTATTATCATACCTATCTGAGGAGTCAGCAATCACCAAGCATACTGAACTGAACCTGACCAGCAAGTCACAAAACTCTGGTCTTTCTCATCTAACAATGCCATGCTTGCTGCTTCAGTTGCTGAGCCCCTCAATGCCAGTCAGTTAACACAAAGTACTGTAGAGTAATGCAGGTTAGAAGAGTCCTCTGGCAGTGTCTACCACAACCTGCTGAGTGCAGGGCTAATTTCACAGTTAGGTTGCTCAGACCTTTGTCCAGCTGACTTGTGAAGATCTCCAAGGGTTAGTGACTTACTCTGCTGGCTACCTGGGCTCCTGTTGCAGCCTCTGCCATCCTCACCTGGAGACCCTTTCTCTCTCCTTCACTGTAGGCATCATTCAGGTCTGCTTTCTGCCCTGTGTTCAGCTGAAGCAGCTGTTGTTACACATCTTCACAGTCTCTGATCTTCTAGCTACTTTGGACACAAATGAACTTTCCCCATGCTTCCTTAACATCTTACCTGCACAGAGTTTGTGACTCAGCTGGACTCCTCTCACTTCTCTAAGAGCTTCCGCAGCATACCCTGTGTTAGCAACTTCTCATTGTCCACACCTACTTTGTCCATGGGGCCCCACAGGTCTTATTCTTTAGGTGTTTTCTTTATGCATTCAGTATCTGTGCTTCTTCTCCCAGAATCTCGAATTCAGCCATCGCCTCTGTGTTGAGGATTCTGAGGTTTACTTCAACTGCCAGAACAACAACAAAAATCTCATCTTTTGTGAGTAACTTGCCATCACCTTCAGCTTCATGAGACCAAAAGAGACTTCAATCTTTTATCCCCTTGTTCATGACTTTACCCCTAAGATTCCCTAATGCTTCATTTCTTAAAACCAGGGCAACAGTCATGCTGTTTGTCACTCAGCCTGTCAAACCTAGGCCCATTTTCTCCCTGAGCCTTTCTACATTTAAGTCTCACAAATTCTTCTTCACAGAACCTCCAAGGAAAAAAAAAAAAAAAAACAACACCAAGAAACACAAAGAAAATAACCAACCATCGGCATCTTTCTGTTCATCCAGATGTCTAATCTTCTTCCATGCCCTTACTTCCAAAGAAATCTTCAGTCATTTTAACCTTAGCTATTTCACCCCTCTCCCTACATCTCTCCACTGGATGCACTGTCATTACTGCATTAAGGTTATGTATTTCCTTTTGGGTACCTTTACAGTACATCCTTAACCTCTCATTAAACGTTACTACGTGGCCTAAACCCTCCATCACATTACAACTGTACCAAAATTAAATCACGTTATATTATATTCCCTCTCGGGTATGGAGTAGGTAGGAAGTGTGGTTTTAGATAATTGTGCATTTTAGGTTAGGGGATTTTGGTTTGCTTTTTAATGTCAGATGAAACTAATTGCTGCGCACAGTAGGTCAAGTAAGCAATGCTTGAAAACAGGAACAATGCATCAAAGAGAGAAAGAATCATCTCAGCTAAAAGGTGAAGTATATTAGTATGTTGTCAGTGTAACATTGCTATGCTTTCATTCTGACATACTCACTCATTGGAATAACAACATATGACGTGCCCAGCACTCAAAAATCCAATATTGTCTAACAGTGGGTATAATTAATATTTACTGTTTTTCTTAACTAAACCAATTAAATATTACAAGAAGCAGGATCTTATCTTTACAGAAAGCTGCAGTAAAAATAAACACTGTCAACTTATTTATTTGACATGTTACCAGCAGTTTTTAATTTCATGCACACTAAACTATTGTTATAGATTGCATTGTACTCAAATGCAATCATTTCCTTTTAGCTTTCTGGCAATGACTTATATATATTACATATGCCTGAGACTATGTCTTGCAAGTTGTGAAATGGATGCCAGATCTCTGTACATTTGACCTTTTTCATGGGTATCTAGTGCTCTGTAGGTGAATAAGAGAGACCCACCACAAACAAAACATTAGCGTTCTCATTCTGCACTGCACCCCAACGGGACAGTCCTGCTAATAATACCACTGAGGCCTGAAGACAAGACGCAAGGAAGTGATGTACTCAGATTAATTACCTCATGCTCGTACGTGGAAAAACTATGTAGCGTTATACTACATAACTTTCAACAGATGTTGGGAAATCAAACTCTTGTCAAAAGTCAAGGATTCAGAGATTTATACAACAGTTGCTGTGCATGATGAAGGTCAAAATACTTTATCTTAGAAAAGAATAAATAAATGAATTAAGTGCAGGTTAGCAAAGGGATGAAAAATCAAAAACGTTAAATAAGATCAAACTATGTTTATTCAAAACAAAGACTAAGGATAAGTAGAAATAGAAACAGGGCTTTCAACTCAGTGTTAATACGACTGAGAAATTCTCTGGACCTGTGGTGCAATTTTAAATTATTCCACCTACTGCAAATTAGTCAGCAGATGCAAGATTTAGGCAATACCCATGTCTCATGCAACTCCACCGACATTCACTGAATCTGAGAAAGAAGTGAGGCTCGTGCTCAGTTTCTGTAAATTCTGAGCACATAAGATGTCTGTTCACTGCTTCAGGCTCTCTGTCATGACTACAAATCAATACTACCATTGTATACTTTGAGGCAGGGGAGGACACAATAAAAAGCATTAGTCAAACCCTCATCAGTGTGGAAAGTGATGGGCATCGCTATATGCCCTCCCTGCAAAAGGGAGGAGATTTCCCTGAGACGGATGATCAGGGAAAACCACCTTGGTGGTAGCTCTAGTCAGCACTTCTAACCACAGCGTCACAGCTCAAAGGGAAAGATGACCTTTCCAAGCTGGCAAGTCTCAGAATATTTATGGCTCTTGGAAATCAACACCAGCTCCATATATTCTATTTGGAACAGAACCAGTGACCAGCACGGGTGATGAAGCACTGGCATAATATGGTCATGGTGAGATGCTACCCTCAGTAATTGGGCACTCGCTCCATTCACCAATTTACATTCCCAAATAAGACACAGTGCATTGCTCCATGTACAGCACAGCATAACTAGCCTGATCGTAAGCAACAATAGAAGCAGATGACTGCACCAAGACCTGTGACCAAAAAAAGACACAGCGCACTTCTGATTCATTGCAGGGTGGGGCAGAGGGAGAAGTAGAAATTGGCACAAGATTTTGTAACCGGAGTTTTAAAAGGAAGCACAACATCAGACAGAGAGAAGAACCTATAAATTATTCTGAGGTAGAAGAAAAGTTTGACACTATCATAATTTTCCAGAACGAGTCATTGCTCTGGGAGAAGTTATACTCCTGCTTGAGTGTGGAGGAGAAGTCCCAATGAAGTTAAGATCTGACAGAAAAATTTAAGGGATGTACATGTGCTATAATTAGTTTCGTATCTTAAGAAAAGGCCAGAGAAAAATGGCCACGAGAACAGAGAATGTAGGTCACACACCAGTTATCAAAACCTGTGATCTAAATTGATAACCAAGTTTCCCATGGCATACTGTGAACTTCAATGCATTTATACTCAGCTACAAAATCACTGAGCATTATTTATATATATTCTTACATAGATACATATAGATATACACAAACAAAAGAAGCATGCATGGGAGATGGAATCAGTTTAAGAAAAATGTCACAGCCTCAGTCTGTGCTTACGACAGTAATTTTAAACAGAATAAACAGAAAAATCAGTAGCACTGAATCTGCTGAGAACAGGGATTACTAGAAAAACTGTTAAAAATAAAGACCAAAATTTTGCTTTTCACATAAGTACATATTTTTTTGTTTCTTGAGCATGCAGCAAGTGCTATATAACCTTGCATGAAAAACAACACACACTTGGACAAGGTAACACATAATCCACTTAGTTAACACATAACCCACTTGAAGACCAAGCTGAGAAAGAATACATTGAAAAAGCATGTTAAACACTTGAACCCTTCTGCTGTGAAGATCAGGAAAAAGCCCCAGAATGTGTGCAAATAGAGAAATCAACTAAAAGGCCAGGATGGACATACGAACTTTCTTTTTTAAAATTTCTGTTTCAGATGCCTATACTAGGGGGAGAGGGAAGGGAGGGAATGGATGGCTCTCAGTAGGATATGGAAGCAATAGGAAGTAGATACAAAAATAATCAACCAGATCAACCAGACTCATCCCTGTCACAGAGGGCAGTTCTCCACACAAACTGTGGACAATTTTGCTTCTGTTTCAAATGCCCAAAATACAGGAAGGCCTCCCTGTAGAACCATCTGTAAAAGATGCACTGTCATAAATAAAATTTCTAGTATTTCATCAAGTCATTCTCTTTCACAACACGATTCCTCCTGGTAGAAGACTTCCTTCCCTTCAAAGACTTCCTGATTCTTGGTGGAGACTAAAAACAAACCCTGAAGTACCCATTTTGGTGATGGACGCAGACATACCGAAGATCTGTAGCACATAAAACCCTGAGATGGGTGCTGGAGTGCCTTGCAGCAAGATCTGCTACACAAGAACCATTCTGAATGGAGAAGTGCCTGGTCCTCTTTTTAGTGGGGGTCCACATCATGCACACCCCCTGGGACAAAAACCAATACAGAGGCCCCTGAAAGGCATAATTTGAAGGTATTCCAAAGACAGAGCAGACAAACAGACTGTCAATTCCTTCACCTTCCTACAGATAAGTTAGGGCTGGGGAACACTAGTGGTAAAAGCTAGAGCATGTACAGACATACTGACAACAGAAGACTCTAGTACTAAAGGATTCTAAAGCATCACTTCATTATTGACAACTTCTTTTTCTGCCTGAAAAGTAAGGAACAGTTATGATGTCAGGCTAATGAAAGAGGAGGTATTTTGCCATAGATAACTTTTATTCTCCCTCCAAAATAGGAGTTTTAAAGTGCCAAAGGGACAGTCACACTGGAAATACCCAGACAGCTAACCGGTTTGTGTCTGCCAAATTCGGACTAACATCAGTTATCTTCTCCTGGACTCTACCTTTGCCAAGAGTGCTGGAGAAGAAGGTAAACTCACTGAATGTAGAAACATGGTTATTCTCAAATGTGCATATGATCTTGACTAGATATGCCTTGCACAGGTCTGTTCTCAGTCTCTGCTCTAGATACTCCTAGCAGCTTCGGTGGAGATAGCATCAGGTTATTGCACTGCAGAAGAAAATGACTAAAACTGCTCTTTGTAACAACACTCCATTTATTCGCTTGCCAATACCTTTCAAGTTAAAAATTTTGGTTGAAATCCTGAGAACTGATAAAAAACCTGAACTTGAACAGAGCTCTTCACTTTAAAAACTACAAAAAATCTTGCCTCTTTTACCTTATTACAAAACTCCCTAGCCACAGCAGTTTGATTCACATTATCTTCAAATCACTGGGAAAAAACAAGGAAAGGTACTCATGATACCACATCCTGGGAGGTGTTAAATATTTTCAAATCCTATCCAGAATAACATAGGAGTCAAATATGGATTTTTTATTTTTTTACATGATTAGTAGGACAGTTCATTTGGATACTCTTAGTACCTCTCTCCCATTTGTACCTATGTTTATCAAATCCCAGGTTATTTTATTATAAATTCAGGTGTGAGCTAAGACAAAAAGGCAGCACCAAGTAAAGCCAATGAAACCCAAAGAGACATGGTCCCCACAGACATTATCAGGGTGTAAGTGACAAAACAGTGGCTTTCTTGTACCATCCTTCCACTTCAGTCAAGTATTATCATTACCACCTCACTTGCACTTCCTTACACATTATGCTAGCCTCCCTCCTCATAACCTGGGGAGCGGAAAGAAAAAAAAAAAAAAAAGCAAACAACAAAAGCAGATGCTCCTGTAGCTAGGAAATAAAACCTAGCAGAAATGGAGACCTTACACCCTCCTGTCCCTTTAATTTGATTTGCATGCTAAGAATGTTAGGACTATCAGAAAATTCTTAGCACGGTAAACCACATTTCGACGTATATTTTTATGACTGCTAAGCTGACTTTTAAGGGATGTTCAGATCCTCCAATTTCATTTAAGTCATCAGGAAATTGGGACATCGTTTATTCAGATGTTTAGACAAGATTTCACATGTTTCTCATTTGAAAATTTTATCTTACGTCCAACCGGGGGACTGAGAAGCAAGACATACTCCCTGAAATCCTAAAATTCTCCTTTTTTTTCAATAGTCTTGCCAGCTAAACTCTGGATGTCTTCGCATTCTGTCAGACAGCAGAATGAGTCAGTCTGTCCCTAACTGGCCTTCTAAAAAGGAAATTGAGAAGTTTGATGACATATTTGGATAAACACACTCACTGGATAAAGTTACTTAGATTTTTATATCACTTTAAGTTTCCTATAAACCTACAAATCCTTATAGACTAGATTTAAGTATACCCAATAAAAAGCATAGATTATAAATAAACTTAATGAAAACCACTATATTAAGACTCAAAGAACCTTGTAAACATGCTTGTCAAAGCTTCACCATTGTAATACAGTGCCACAGCCATAAATCCATATTATTAATTGCTAGTCATCCAACCCTTATTGAAATATCAGCCCTATATACATCATCGTTGGTTCAGAACCCAGTTTTCTCATGGTCTCTGAGCACAACGTAACAGCCAACACTGTAGCTCCGACTGAAGAAGCAATGAATAAAACCAGAGCTTACACAGTTCAACTCTCCTGAAAAGACAGTGAAGCCCATTGTTATCATTTCTTATTACATCTCCCTGACTATAGGACCTGGCCTGGAAATAGCAGATGGTTAAAATATACTCTACTGAACCTGTAGAAGGGCACAAATACCGAGCTGACTTAGCTTTCTAAATTCTCAGTTTACCAAAGGGAAAAGAGATTTAAAATACCATTTTGAAAACCACAATTTCTTGCAGTAGAGCACATCCAACGGCATGGTGTGCAACAACAGAGTTTTATTACATGAATGTATCTTACAGATTCAAGATCCTGACTGCTCTGAATTCCTATCCTCCTTAGCCCTGTACTAACTTCAGGTGAAAAGAAAGAAAATAAGTCATTTGAAACAAAAGTGCTTTTACTTGTTGGATAAAATATTTATTTTACATGAATTATTCATCAGGCTGTGTTTTCTGCATAAGCTTACAAGCATTAACAAACTTTAGGATTACTCTGGTCTAAATTTCTTGTCTGTAACCAATCTTAAAATTAAACCAATTCCATATATTTTCTGATTTCACTGCCAGCATTTCATTAAAGTGTGTAGTTTAACACTTACATATGTAAAGATCTGAGCCTTAAAACTACATACACAATCTTACTCTTGGGTATTCTGATTACTAAATGCATAATAGCTGTTTTTATGACACCCAGGAGGCATCCAGAGCATGTCTTGGAGAAAACTGAGAAGGATAAAAATAACAACATATACAGAAACTTTCAAAGTGCTTGGAGACAAAATTAGCATTTTAGCCACCTGACTACAAGCCTGTCTCCACAGCTGCATCCCTGAAACAGTACCAAAGTACAGGTTCAGTCAGTAAAGTAGCATTTCAATAACCAGTTGAAAAAACGACGCAGGAAGAAAGGGCTTGGTTTTATTAGACTATGGAAAGACTTTTGGAGTAGATGGAGCCTCTATAGGATGCACAAACTTTACCTAAAATAAAACAAAAATAGGCTATGGTATTTAAGTTTAAAAGGAAGATGAAGACTGTTTAAGTTTAGCAGAAAGTTAACAGATAAAAAGGCATGTACAGTTGAGGATCACATTATCTGGGGATGCGACCGTTAAAAACTCTGTATTCTTGGGTTAAAAAGCAGCTAAGGAAAGTAATGAAGTTCATCAAGAAAGAGCAAAGATCTGCCTAACAAAACAGCATTTCATCTAATCAGAATTTACAAAAAGAGGGGAAAAAAAAACAAGGTGCCAAGTGCTCCTATACAAATACAAGCAGTCTAAAATTCTAAGAGAAATACTCAAATGTTGAGCTTCAAATGAGGGCATAAATAGAATGTGCTTCTCAAAGTCAGTGAGAAAGAAATATTCAAAGGAATATGACTACATGACTATAAAGTATTTAAATTAGGCTGTGAAAACAAATTATGCTGATGTAGGAGCTGTACAACTAAAATAAAAAAAAGGAAAGCAGGAAAGTGGCGAGTGAAACAAGATAAATTTATTTAACTCTGTAAAAGCATATCCAGACTCTCTGTGATTTGAATTTCCTATACAAACACAGATGATCATATAAATGGTAGACGGATGACAATCAACCCAAAATAACAACACTAACTACAGAGTGCTCAGAGGTAGAAAGGGAGACGTAAGGGGAATGTGCAGATATTTTCACATGCTGCATAAGCATCACACTACAGTACAACAGAGAACAGCTACTTAAATAGTCTAACTTTTGGAAATCATCTAATCATGAATTGTAATAGGAAGCTCAAATTATGGTTTTGGTTTCTATTAGAGCAATGAACTAGCCTTCACTGTAAATATTAAAAAGACAGGGATGAATAAATTCTCAAATTCAACCTGTTAGAAGTAAGAGCGGTGGAGGAAAAACAAACAACAGCAAAATAACCCAACCAACTTAGATACTTATCTTTAGGTAGGATAGATGCATAACACTGAAGGAAGCTAATTAAACTGAGCATTTAAAAGAGTAAACTGCTTGAAGGCACCATGGAAACAATTTAACAACATTGACGAAGCAAATTCAATGTAAATGCCTATCAGCAAATCAAAAGAAACTAAAATACTTTCCCCAAAGTCAACTAAACAATTTAACAAGAGGAAAATAAATAAAGTATAAAGGTATCTTAAAAAGGGAAATTGTGCAAACAAAGATAACAGTCAAGAAATAGAATCATAAAGGTTGGAAAAGGCCTTCAAGACCATCTGGTCCAACCATCACCCTACTACCAATGTCACCCACTAAATCCTGAAGTGGAGAACATGGAATTGCTTCCATACTTCTCAGTGAACAGCAACATTCAAATTTCATCTGTTTCGTTTGCCACAACCTTAGCTTGTCTTTTTTTTTTTTTTTTTTTCCCTCTGATCGATAGCACTGGATTCCGCTATTTGGGAAATCAAGGTGGTTTTCACGTGATACTTAAAGGTGAATGAGTCCACAAAGCTTTCTGAAGCTGAACTGGGAATAGGAAGAGGTTTAGATTTAATGTGTACAACACAAAGCAATGAACTTACTAGCACTTTACCAGGACCAAATGGTATTTCAGACTTCTGAAAGAGCTTGTATGAGGAGCTGATGAACTATAAGCTGATGGACAACTCCTCCCTTAGAAAGCCAGAGAAACAGCAGACAGCACTAGTTGTTAATAGGAGATTGTAGGATTGATGCAAACAGAACTGAAGATCTATCCATCTGATTCACCAACTAATTAGAAGAAACTATAGTAAAGAAGAGAACTGGTAGATATCAGGCAAACACAAAATATTCCAGCCGGTTGAGAGGAAAGCAGAAACATATGCCAAAAGTCTGCTCTCCTTCCCCACCAGTCCTTAAATTGAGTAATACTTTGCCCTTCTATCCCCCTGTTAATCCTGGTATCTGCAAGTGAAGCAAGACTAACTGCGCTCACAACAGTTCATTTACCCCTTTCCCGGCATGAGTGTGTTTTTCATGCACTTTGACGTGCTTAAAAACAAAACTCAAGGGTCTGACTAGTTACTTGCAATTGTTTGAAATAGATGTTTACAAGGGCCAATTTTTAATCGAGTTTCTTATGGCTGTGTGCCTCTCCCTCATCATCTTATTTTCTCATCCATCAGCTAATTTCAAAAGAAATGTAAGAAAGAAGCAGAGACCTCTAGATTATGAAATGCCTGCAGGGTTCCTGAAAACAGATATCCTTAGTGTCCAGGATATGAAGCAAGAGACCAGTTTGACCCCAGTAAAAGAACACTGCAGAAAAAAAATCATCCTAACAGAGTGGAAAGCTTAATAGCTCGCACATTATTGGACACTAAAAAAATAGTAATAATCCAGCCACAAAACAAATTTCTGTAATTTACTTTGTTTCATTATTCAAACAGGTCTTTTCCACTGAAAATAATGCTGTCTTTACACACCTTACAGAAACAGCTGCCTATCTTTACTGCACTCAAATGAAGAAATAAAATCAGAATGTCAGTTTCAATTGCAAAGTCTGAAGATTGGGAGAGCTGCAGGAACACCACAATCTTCACTTTTTCCTTCTTTTCTTTCTAAACTCAAAGAATGAGATGATATGAATTCACACACAAGCCTCCCGAAAACATTAAATACTCAGCCAAATTTTCAAGAAATAAGTATTGGCATGTGGGGTCATAGCTTGAAAAGAGCTCAGGCATGCACCTTTCACCTTCTTAGACAACTGCAGTCAGACTTTCCAATGCATTCAGGCGTGCAGCAATTCGTAACAGCAATGGGAGATGAATGAAGACACTGAGCTCACGGGAACAGTTCGGTTTTTAAAAACTACTTCCAACAAAGCAGAGCATTCCTGCTTCCAAGAGGAGAGGGAGAGGCTCTATGTTTTTAAAAGGAAAACTACTAAAAAAATACTAAAGGTATGTTCAACTATACTTAAGCAAAAAAAAAAAAAACACCTTGTAGAGAAGATACTACAAGTCCTCTTCAAGTGACTCCACCTAAAAATGCAATAAGGCAAACTGTATATGGTAAGTGGTTAAGACACTGAAATCTCTTCGATAATGAGATCAGAGTACTTGGATACCAGTGCAAGATGACAGTGAGCATATGAATACAGAAAAAAATCCTGAACCACATGAATACCATAACACTTCCTCATAGCTCCCAGATCTTTACCTTAATTGTTAAAGAAACTTCTCATGTTATCTTGTTTATTCAGCTGGTGTAATTACAGCAGAAAAACAAAAAGATGATAATTTGACGCACAACACTAAAGTAGTCATTATACACTTCCTTATTTAACACAAGCACTTCACTTTTCTCAGTTTTAAAGGGAATGATGGCACAACACCATAAGTCACTACTGTTGTCATATCTTACTCATTGTCACTGTATTCAGGACATAAGAGAGTATAGACAACTGTGCACTGAATTTCATAAAGTATATACTAAACAGACACTCCTATGAAAGCACTGTGTATTGCTGTTTTCTTTGTATAGGTTTATTCTGTTTAATCCATTTGACCTGAAGAACTTCAGTTCTTAGTATTAAAATAATTCTCTCTCTTTTCCTTGCTGGTTCCTGTTATCGACTCCAAAAACAATTTTTGCAATCGTTCTGACAAAATGCATATTTTTGGTTGAGGCCAAAAAGAACCACAACCTTCACTTTCTATTAAGATAACATTCCTGTTTCTTTATTTATAAAAGGTACACAGACCTTATAGGTATATTGACTCATGTTTTAGTAACCTTACTTAACACGGAGGAAATTTTGCCCTCCCAGCATGTATATTCCCCTCTCTGCTTTTGACTGTAGTTGTAACTAATGTTCAGAAACAAAATGTACATTTTGCTTCATGTTTGAACTTAAAGGTGTGCTTTAGTTTTAGATGTTTTCATTTATAAGTAAGTGATGACATTCAGATGTCTCTATTGCAAGGCAGGCACCTGAGCTCCCATCACTGCCCATGACAGTGTGGTTGT
This sequence comes from Cygnus olor, assembly GCF_009769625.2. Taxonomy (NCBI): domain Eukaryota; kingdom Metazoa; phylum Chordata; class Aves; order Anseriformes; family Anatidae; genus Cygnus; species Cygnus olor. The sequence continues at coordinate 93,623,891 of NC_049169.1, read as the reverse complement.
GGTGGTCCACCCAACTGACTGAAGAGAGGCATCTTCATGTAGAGTAAAATCCCGCTCCAAAAGTGGCTACTTTTAGGTAGCTCAGCTACGAACACTATTCCTTTCTGTGACCTTTATTTGCAAAAGAAATTTGAAAGACAAATCTTCACTGGGTTGCTGGTTTATAAAACAATCATCCAGAGCACAGTTTCTTACATCTCTTCCTTATGTACCAGCATTGACCAGCGAATCAGACCCAGCTTAACAATTTCACATCTATTGCTTCTTCCATCTTCTCTCAGCTCTAATTCTCCTTAGGTTTGCCTTCTATTCAACCTCTTCAGTTGGCTCACCCATTAACTTTCAATTTAATCCTGCTTACCATCAAGAGAGCAATGCCTCACTTTCTCAATTCTCCTGTCTTACCCCTACCCCATCCACGCCAGCTCACACCATGCATTGCATTTGCTTCTCTCTCTCATTCCAAGAGCCAGGGAGTTCATGTTCATAAAGTGTAGTGTTCCTTACATGTTTGTTCCTAGATAGAGTTTTATTTGTTCGTTTTTGTTTTAATAAAAGCCCTTCTTCCAAGGTACCTACTACTGATCTGACATAACATCAATGACATGGTTATTTCTAGACCCAAGGTATCTATGAGGAGCTGTAAGATCCATGAGTGAAAAGAATTCACATACATATGAAGTTGGATGATCAAATTATACTCCTTTGACTTAATCTAATAAATCCCCGATTTATTTTTGCAGCCTGTTCAGACTTCTTACTATTCTACCTCTGTTTACACAATAAGACTTCTCATTTAGGTTCTAAGAGGGAATAAACTCCTTTTTGAAGAAAATTCAGGGGATGGGGGGGAAAAGAAGCTGTAAAATCCTAGAAATAACTGTGAAATACAAATTTTAGAGAAGGCCAGTAACTTCTGTTCTGCTCTCTGCATTTGGAATGAGTGGAACTTGGCTAGCAGACATGCAGTGTATGGGAGTTACATCAAGTCTCACAAGGATATGTTTGGCAGTAGAGTATAAGACAGTTTGGAAATTGGTACTAAATGCACAGAGTTAAAAAAGAAATGTGAGAATTAAAAAAAAAGCTTTTAGGTTACTGCTGCCTTTTCTCTTTATTCAAGTCGGATATTCCTATTTATCAGCAAAGGAAGGGAAAAAACACATTTCATGAGAAAGGAAAAAAATACAGCCACAGTCTCAATTCTGTTGGACTAAGTTTAGAGTTACAAAACGTGCTTGCATGAAAAAAAATGAGCTTTGTTTGAATTTTTACTTTATAAAAGCTCTAAGTTGAGAAGCTAGCAAAATAAACTGTGTATTATCATTGTCAGTGTAAATTACAGGTCTTGCTTGCCATAGCCCATTGCAAGGAGAAGCTGGCCAAGAGCCAAACGAAAGTGAATAATTTAAAACACTCAGTCAGTTACCTTCTGAGGCATTTTGTTTAGTGGTTAATAAGCTCTCGAGGGATCTTGAAGTTACTAAAGCACATTGTCTTGACATGACCTAAAACGGTCCTCTTTCGTCACTACTTTGTTGGGAATTTGACATTAATACATCAGATGAACTTCAGTCTGTATAGGTCTGTGTGTGTATACACAAACAGATACATGAATATATTTTGCACATACGTACATTAAGATACATTATATTTTATTTGATAGCTTTGAACATCAGATATTCTTTATTACATTCCATCTTCAAACTGAAATTTCCATATTCCATAAAATTTATAGACACACTTATACATTCACTCTCTCAGCAGGATTTCTTCTTGTATATATTGAGAGAGGACACAATCAAATGCATCACACTCACAACACATCACGGGCTTAGCGAAGGCTGTTCAGGAACTGCTCTTCAGCTTCTCTCATGTTATACGGGAAGAGAGAGCTTTTGCTAACATAACCACGTGGTAACTCCAAAACTGAAGTTATATTCAAATTTTGCTTCTTTAATTGATAATTGGATTATGCAATTCACTTTCATCTGAAGCCTTTGGAAGCAAAACAAAGACAATGAAATTGTTAACAATTGCAATGTCTGAGGATTCAGAGGCAAGCAAGAAAAAGAAAGGAAAATGATTTTTCTGAGATCAAATATATCTCTTAGTAGAAATTAAAATAACACATTACCATAGAATAAATTATCCTGCCTCTGCTCACCCTACAGTTTGGTTCCTACACTTTTTTGGGCATCTTATGTCAGTCATGGTCAAAAGGAAAAAAAGGAAAAAAGCCTGGTGAGTTGTTCTGGAAGGTCATGCCCAACCCATGGGTCACAAACTGGCTCTTCTGATCTAAAATGAGGTTTTGGAAAACGAAATTGGTAAAAGACATTTATCAACCAAAAGCCTCAAGTTATCCTCAAATGCAGAAACTTGGGATGAGGTCTGGCATAGAATTATAGCTTATGGTGCGCAGAATATATACCCTGACAGCTTGTAGTTTACCTGTTGTTCTTGTAAATTGTACTGGCAATACACCCCCAAGGAAGCTATGACTGAAACTGTGAGAGTCCAGGAGACAAGGGCTCCCTTGGTATTGCTGCATACCATTCCAGGATTTGTTCCTACACCAGCTTTGGTACCTGCAGGATATGCTGCTAGTCCCTCTCATAAAGGATATGACAAAGTTTGACCCTTCACTTCTCACCAAAAATATAATTTAGGAATCTGTTAAAGTGATTTTACCATTTTTGTTCTGTTCAGATCAAACAAGATTAGATTTTGCTAAGCTTTATGCTTATAGCTTGTCTTCTACTTCACAGTATCAACAAATCTCACAAAAGATTACACACAGAAAAAGTTCAGCTACACTTCTCAGCTGTCTTTTTTGTGTTGAGACATTTAGCATGGCTGCAGGTTACTAAAATGAGTCAAAATGGCACAGCTTGAAATATTTATAGTTTGGTTGTTTGGTAAACAGGAATTATTCCTGCAAGAAAAACAAAGATAACTCCAAAGACAACCATCAAATAGGAAAAGCTGCAGTGTTTATAAAACTGGTTGCACACAGCAAAAAGTCTAGCATTTCTCTCAAAAATAAAAGCACATTACACACGTGTTTTTTTCCTCCAGTTTCTTTAGCGATGCTCTGAAAAGCCAGAAAATCTCTATCTACAATTAGCAAGAAATGCTAGGAAAGATTCAAGTGAATTTCACAAAACTTAATTTATTCCCTACTACAAAGTTGCTATGAAATGGTAATGACTGTGCTTGCTGGTGCCCTAAACATACATAAACAACATGCAAAAAAAAAATTAGGATGTTTTGGGTTCCTGGATGGAGAAGGGAATAAAGCAAAAGGAATTTGCAATGTTTATTCCATGAAGGGAAAAAAAAAATCTTAACCTGACTTGGTAGACCATAATCTCAAAAGGTGAGTTTATATTTCAAGTACAGTCATCTATTTACATTGTTGAAATATTTCATTCATTAGTCTACACGGAAGCTATTTTAATACACTTTAATTTCTCCACACTAATTAGCTAATATCCTAGGATTTTACATCATCTAAAAACATACAGTTTGCTCAAAAGGAAACAGTATAAAATAGCAACAGAAGACATTCTAGACTTTAAAAAAAAAAACAAATATTTACATAGGATCTCTACTCTAATCACATTACGTCCTTTTCTTACAATATTTATAAACCTTAAATTATCATTTGCAATAAAGCCCTAAAAGCATTAGATTTGTAGTCTGTTAGTTTACCCAGAGAGCCCTTCACAGCATGCAATTCTTAATCATCTCTAGACACAATTTCAACATAGAAAAGAATCTACAAGAACAACAGCAATCTGGGTAGGCTGGGGAAGTAAACAAGAAAACTGATCCCCAAGACCCACAGCAGAAACTCATCCCAGGAGAGCAAACCAACACAGCCTATATTAAATTCTGAAAAAACGACTCCAGTGACACTGGACAAAAGGAGGAAACAATTTCAACTGTTCTACCTCCCAAAGAAGTTCAAATCTAGTCCTGTTAAAAGTCTTGGCTGAGAAAACATTCATTCCCACCTTCTTGACATTAGGAAAAGCTGGCTGAACCCATGGCTGTGATGTCCAAAGCCAATTTATGGCTCTCTTCAAAATAACTAGTACCCACTGCTGTGTAATAGCACAGGTGAGACGCAGAACAGGCAGGTCAACACCGGTGAATCATGCCACCATGACTAGCGGTGGTCATCCTTACAGTGTTAGATCTTCAGACATCTCCCTGCATCCTGTGGAAAAATGCCTCAAGTGAGTGAAGAACATAGTTCTGGTAAAGAAAGTTGGTAGAGATGAGATTGCTTTATTTCACATTTTGGGTGGCAAATTTAATGGGGTTTCAGATCAGCAGGTACATGGTCTGTAACTGAAGGAAACAGACTTCTGATAGATGCTCTATAACTCTAGTACCCAAAAGTCAAAAGTAGACTAGGATTGACAAGATTTTCTTCCCATGCCCTGATGGCAAGCCAAACAAATAACTAAATCTTTGCAGTACAGAAAGAAGGTACTCAGCTCTGTCTGCACCAGTAGTTAAGTCTATAACATAACAGTCTCCTGAAAATGAAGCACCAGATGGATTTTAATGCAGGCAATGGAAACTAAGCCCCTTCCCATGCCACTATCCAACTGTCCAACTGTTGCCTCAAATAATCTAAGCAGATCTTGAATTAGTTCTAAGCACACCTGGCCAAAATTTTCTCAAAAACTTATGTATTTGCTGATCTTGAACATAAGCAGCAGCCCACTGGTACTTGAAATGATTATTTACCTGAATTCTGTACAAAGTAGATGGATATTGGGTGTGTTTTCAGCTCAGAACTACATACCTGCGTGTAGCTTTTCAAAGCTCCAAAGATGTTTTTTAAGCAGCCAATAGCTCATTAAAAAGAGGAACTGTTTATAGGGCAACTAATTGCCAGGTCTCATGGGAAGAACAAGTTCCTAAGGCTCATCTGATCTAGAGAAGGATATGTCACTATTAGAAAAAAGCAAGTCTCCTGGTGGCATAAAAGACCTTTTGGGGATTTCAGCTTTCAATCAGGGAGAAGCAGCAGCAGTATCTGGCTCTCATCCCGCATCCTTTGTATGGGGATAGAAGTAAGTGGGAGCAGTACAGTTACTGCTGGACACAAGGAAAGGAAGGGAAAAAGAAAAGGGATGAGTTCATTTGTGCTGAAAAGGTTGTTAGCATTACACAAGAAATAACGCCACGTGCACGCTGTGCTCCATGCCCAGCAGGCAGCCTGCACGTGTCTGTTTGAAATTTGGTCTTCTGCGGGACTGTTGCCAGCCATGGCACACAGACATGCTGCAACCCTCTTGCTTAAAAAGGCTGTACAAATCATGTGGAGTTTCTCACACCATAAAAGTGTCACTTCTTGTGACTACAGCTTCATGGTTGTAGAATATCATGATGTAAGAACCATCAATTGACTCTCTTCTGCCACCTGAGAGTGGATATTAGTTGATAAAATTTTAACAAATAGACTGAAGCAAAAAACTCTACCTCATCCAAGACAAGTGGTGAGAGCATTTTATGCCAGTGAGACAGACGATTCATGGAAGAACTCAAAGTGGCTGATGGATTTATGATATGAAAAGGAGTTATCTTCTTAATGATATTTGCTCATAAACTGAAACCCAAACAGAACACCATAAGGACCACATTTCCTTAAATGCACTCTACAAAACTGACTCATAATTTGGGAGCAGGGCCCCGAGCCTCTCTCATCTGACCCACATCACTCCAGTCCACATAATTAGTTACAGGTTAAATGTGTGCATTTAAGTGATTCCACCACAGTCAACTTAGTGAAACAAACAAACAAACAAAAAAACAACTAGGGGACAAATGAACACATTCACACTTAAAATAAGAAATCCAGAAGTTATCAAATAGAATACATCTAAAAAGTGAGAAAAAACAGCTCCCCTCTCTCCGTACACATATAAAGGAAAAAATAAACCCTACAACCTAATCAACTCCACAGATTCCTACAAATCCCAGATGCATTTCTTTAAATGGATGACAACCAAAACAACATAAATAGGTTTTCTTTCACAATCTTTGTTTTCATTCCTTTTGCCTACAGTATTCGTGATGTCATTTACTCTGGTAAAGAAACTAAGAAACACACAGCTCAGATTTCTCAAGTTTTCAGGGTGTTAGTTGCTAACACAGATTACTAATCATGGCGTTTTAGAAAAAAATCTAGAGCCAGCTTTTTATTTGTTTTGAAAGTTTAACACTGCATACTACTCTTTCACCTCCTTTCCCAGGTTAAGCAGGAATGGTAAAGCCTCTGTCCTTCTCCCCAGAATAAGCTACGTTTGTTGGCGTAATGCAACCAACTTGTAGACGAGCATTTCTTTATAAGCTCATGTAGGACCTACCATCTCAAAATTAGATCACTAGACCATAAAATCCTGAGCCAGAAGAGATCAGAAAGAAGAGCAAACAAATCAAAATGCCATTTAGTCCACTGCCCTCTCCTAGGCAAGGATTAAGATCTCTGAGCAGCAAAAGCCATAACACGACCGCTCAGGCTACGCACAGCTCCCAGTTACAGCCTTCCAAGGGCTGTGCCATCCTCCAGAAGAAAAGAGGCCGTGCTTCTGAAATTAAGTGTGGTGAAGGACATTCTCATCAGGTTTGACCAGTCATTTTTCAATGGAAAGAAAACAGGACACTTTTCTCCTAAACTTTTTTTTTTTTTTTAAGAACATATTCTCTGGATTGAAGAGTTTTCAGTTGCAGGCCAAAGTATGTTCCTAAACACATTTTATATGTCAACAGAAGCCCTTTAGGACCAGGTTTGATCTTGACCCTCCCAGCAACATTCTCACTTGAAATTGATTATTTAACTCATCAGACAAAATTAACTGAAAGTGCTACACATTTCCTACACATCGCATACGGTTTGCGAGGCTGCAGTTTGCTTACAATTGTGCACAGATGTGTGCACGGGCTAGCAATGCTCCTCTGACTAAAGTTTGCAGGTTACCTCAGCACGTACTTCACACTGGAAACACTATTTTGGGTGATGCCGGTTTCCAGGACAGCTCTTTTCACTAAGTAGTAAATCTTAAGTTGCATTAAGCCATAAACGTTCTTGTTAACTTAACGTGGTAAAAAAGCCCAAACAACCTCAATATTAAAATACAGGAGGTTTTCAATTTTTCCTCTCTTAAAATGAAAATATTAACGAAGGCAGGGTTGTGTTTTTGCATCCAGATTTTCCCTCTATTCCTTGGCTAAGACGCTCTGAATCTCGCACATCACCTTCCAATTCCTCAGAGAGCTCTCTGGACAGACATTATGAAGGACCTGTAAGATATGAGCTACATACAGAAAACCTGTATAAACGAAGCATACATTTTTGCCTTTAAATAAATCAGTCCCTCAGAAGTAAGTGTACCAATTATGTGGCTAACATTAGGGCAACAAATTTTCCCTAGCCTTCCTATTGCCATATGCCTGTCATTTTTTTCCTACAGTTTCCACTCACTGTTTCAAACATATGTTGCCACTTATGTGCCAAGAAAGGAATCTCTGAATTACCCCCTTCATGTATGATGAAATGGCAGACTGAATGGAGCCAGAGAGAGCACCATTAGCAGTTATTCACACTTCTGTTTTCTCTTAACTTCCTCTTCTCCAAAGTTTATTCCTCCTATGCAAGGGGATGTGTAACTATAAAGCCATCCATGACTCATGCTACAAAATATATAGCTGTAGCCATGCACTGGAGAAGCAATTTTTTATTTTTTTTAAAGGCCACCTTAAATAAACTTTTTCTCCTTTCAGTTTCCAGATGGAGGATTCTTTTGTGAATCGCTTACCCAAGCATCAACACTGGTGATCCAACATTCTTTTCCTGTAAACTCATTGCTCAGTTTACCAGTGGTTTGCAGCCTCTCTCCCTGGAACTCCTGCTTCCCCGGGGTCAGCCTAGGAGCACACTTCACAATTTCAAAGCAGTGGACCTCAAAAAACATGTACATCAGAATCCATGCTCTCGTTTTTCCCTTCAAAAAAAAAAAGACCATGAATAGATAAAGCCATGCACATAATTCTTCAAAGAGGAAAGCAATCCACTAAAAGATGAATGGAGGGAAAACACGGCAGGCACTAACAATGAAAAAGGAAGTCAGCTCGATGACTTAAATTCCCACTATGCTAAGGAATCCATTCTCCTGGGGGTGGTTATTCTGGCACCCTGCAAACCTGGCTGAGCAGCTGCCCATGGGGATACATTATCTTAAGCACTCTAATAACTCAGCAGAAAAAAGCTATCCCCTAAAATGGATGCCAGCAGCTACCTTTCAACCTTGCTAACATTGAAGAGGGGTAACAGGAAGTTCGTCCATCAAGAAATATTCCCAAAAACAGGTTAAAAATAACCAAGCATTTCCAGGAATCGCTCAATGACAAACAGCACAAAAGAAAGATTTGTTGGATAGTGTCCACATAAGTTACACCTCCCCCCCCAATCTCTCATGACATTAAAAAACATTATTAAACTAAAATGATTTTTCTCCTACTTAAGGAGATATACAGTTTTCAAAGGAAAAAAATGAAAGCAAATATTTCATGCTAGAAAATTACTGAAATTAAATTTCATGATCAGAGGGTAAAGAATTACTTTTTGCCTCCGTTTAAATTCTCAAGAGCATAATGAAACCAGTAAAGATGCAAAAGAAAAGTTTCTTAATGACAAAAAAAACACACATCCTTATAAAATTAAAGGTATGTAGGTGCTAAGAATAGAAACAATCCTATACAGCCTGCTTTTACATACTGTTTTGCTATTGAGAGATTCCTCCTGAAAACACTTGGTTATTTTTACTTTCTTTTTAATCACAATTTTTATCCTGGGCCTTTATGTTGGTAACTTCCAAGATGCTCTGCAAAACTAACTGTAAACCATGCAGAATAATGTTTTCATTAAGTCTCTGAGAAGTAGACCCGCAGTTAAATGATGTTCTTGTCTTCTTAATCACCCTCAGTGCTATAAATCATTGTCCTTACCAATATCAACCTCATTGTCTCTGGAAGTTAATAAGCAAATATTATATTTCTTGACAAACAAACATAACAGCTCGAAACTGTCATATTTCTGCTGATTCAGCAGTGAAAAGTGAAGAAATACGCCACAACTTACTTCCATCACTATGGCGGAAGAACAAAAAGGGCCTCACAACACACGAAGTTATTTTCAATTCTAATTTTTTTCAAGAAGCATATATTAAAAATAAATAAATAAATAAATAAAGGAATAGCCAACAGGGTAAAGCAGCAAATATTGGGTTCCAAAAAGTTCCTAATGACCCTTTCCAATGGCCTCCTCACATTAGTGAGGGGATATAAAGTTTTTTGGTTCTTTTGCAGAAAAGGAATATTTGTATTTAGGTCAAAAAGCCAAAAAGGCAAGAAAGTCACACAGCAAGCTCCACTCCCAAAAGAGATAAATTCCACATGCTGATGTTCTTCTACCAATATCCAGGAAAGAGAATCTTGTTTTCCTACATACACGTCAGTAACATGCACATTTAGCTCTCCAAACTACCCAATAATCTTTTGTTCCAATGTCTGCTCCACAACTGGTACAAAGATCAATGGGAAACCGAAAACCAAAACGATGGCTAACATGAATAAACTATCAAGGAGAACAGTTAAACACATACACAGAGGGCAAAGCCGTCTTTTAAACAGAATTGTTGATAAGATAATGCTAACTGAGAGGACCCTAAAAAACATCTATTGCCCATGCAATGAGTAAGTTAGAACTTGCATTCATTTTATTTCATGTAAAATTTGAATATTAATAGTGTTAATTAAGCCTACCAAGTACTAACCTGTGCTGTCCTATGGATAAGTGACAAAAAACATCTAAGAACTAAACTGTCAGCTGTTAATTGATAAAAATATAGCGAAGTTTTTAAAAAGTCTTCACAGAGCATGGCTTACTTTCTATTTGAAGATGTTAGGCATTGCACACGCTTATGTCCCAGTCATCCCTGAAGTACCAAGACGAGTATTTTGAAGCCTGCACTTTCAAAATCAGGATCTTGTTTCAACATTTTATGGGATCACTGACCATCTGGAACTGACCTGGACAAAGAACTGGGGGATTCTGTGAAATGACATATCAAATTTAGTTATTTCTGAGGACACACCGGAAAAGGCATATTAACAAAAAAGTTGCCAACAAGTTCCCAATCTCCAGCCCATATATCTCAAAAGGGTTGTCAACACTGATGGATGATTCATGCTGGTGCTTAATTCAGTTTGGGATTAGGGCAGGATGGAAAGGAGGAGCAAAATCCATAGCCTTAGATTCAATTGGACTTCTCACTAAAAAACAGTGTAGTCTAAAAGGCACACATACCCAAAGGCTGACTAGCAGTCTTAATTTCAAAGTCTGGTGCAATTATACCCTTAAGGCATGCAAAAAAGTATGTTAAGACAACACAGGAAAATCACCTGTAGATCATCATAACATAAAGCTCAGGCTTTTAAGTACTATTTTTTGTGATTTTTTTAATGCAGTTTTATTTCCCACGGAGCAGGGACTTACCTATTTATTTTATTTAAGCTAAGGCTTATGGAGTCAAGCTTCGTTAAATCTAGACTGAGATCACACAAAATACCAAGACAATCGATAAAAGACCAAACTTCAGTATCGCTTTCATATACCTTGAGAACTATAAACTGTATGCTACCTTTCACAAAAAAAAAGTCTTACTAAAACACAGATCAGTTCGAAACTGGGCTGATTAAACTTGCCAGACACATAACAGTAATTTTGTACATCTGGTCCTTAACAAGTGAATAGCTCTAAAAAGAGCTTAAATTAGCTTTGAAAGACAAATTTAATATTCCATAACCAAAAAGTCTCTTTCCAGTATTTTTAAGTGGATCATTTTGCAATAAATTAAAACCACAGACTGAGTGGAAATTGGTCTGCCGCCTTTGAATTCATTAACAACAGGAATTACACTACATGAAATTTCAGCAAACTGGTCTATAAACAGATCTGTAAAACCTCTTCTGGCTCTTTTTGCTTGTTTACAGAAAGAAGGTGAACCCTTAACCAGTTTTAAAACCTTATTTTCTAAGGTTACACCCTTCCCAAGTGACTTCTATCTCCACTCAATTATTTAAACTTCATAGTTGTTGGTAGGATGGTTAGGGAATGGTTAATTTTGCAAGATTACATCTTCCATATGCAACTACTATTCAGCATCCCACCCAAAGGGCACAATGAACCAATAAAGACTTTGTTCTGATTATGTAATGCTTACAATTTGATCTCCCACTTGAGAGCTCTTTTGGATGTAAAGACAACTGTAACATAGTGACTTTGCAAATAAGATGATGTAATCCTACTTTAGAAGTGACTACATTATAATGAAACATTTGAGCATGTCCAGTAGGAACCACACCTTTCAAAAGCCAAGGTACATTTCAGTCAGAACCATTCAATACCTAGAGAGCTGTTTCGCTTTCTGATTTCTTTTCCTCTTAGACACTTTGATACCAAAAAGAGAATTACAATTTCCTTCAAAATTAGCTACAAAAAAAAAAAAAACACTCTTCATTTGAAGTTAACAGGTTCTTAGAAATGGAATAAAAATAACCCTCTTCCAAATTCTATTTATGAATAAGAATGCGAAAAATACATTTTCTAGATAATTTTAAGAGTGCACACATCCAAAAGGAAGTGGTCAAAAGAACACATTAAGGATTTGTGCAATTTTAAAGATAGAAGTTTAATATGGAAATCTAACTTGTATCAACATATCTATAACTTAAGAGATATGAAGGTGTTTTTACTTGTGATTTACATTCAGATGCTGTAAGTGAACACTTACCCAGTACATTCATTGTTCATAAGGTAGAAATAGCCTATGAATGTCCTAGGACCATGCATGTGCATACGATTTTAGAAGGACCGTGGCTTTATATATATCAGCTTTCTTATTTCACAACAATGAAGGAGCATTTTTTTTGAAAAAAAAAAAAAAAGCTCACCAGAAGTAAAATATTTTAACATTTACTAGAAGAATCACACAATGAAAAGCAAAATTCTACTGTCACCTCAGTAAAATCCTTTCTGAACTCAGACTAATACCAAGTGAAACCTATACATTTGAAACTCTCTGGGGACCACTTTGTGATTCTGGAGCTCTTCCCTTTTGCAAAGGCATTCCTGAAGGAACCCAGGTGTGATCATAAGCCTCCCTTCATTCCAGTACAAATGCTAAAAGCATCTCAATCATTCCTTCCAGTCACTCCACTGGGCATTAGGATCTTCGCATGGTCCTCCCCACACCTTCCAATAACCTACTCATTGATTTTCTTCAACATGACATGAGCAAACTGAAACTCCACCTGACAAATGCTAGCTTCTTTTATGGCTTTTGGTTCCTAGATGCACTGAAAAATCAAAGATGAGCATAGAACAGCATAAGAGGAGAACAGAAAAGTAATGTCGATATCTGGTGAAACAGCTGAAAAAAATTAACAGGATAATAGGACCTACAAGTTTCTTCTGCAGTTCTTTTTTGTATTACAATATTAAGTTGTAATGCATTATCTTTCCAAAGGGTCTACAAACATGATTTCCATCTTGCTTTTGTATTACTTATGATATTAATGATATTCCCTGAAGCCTGTAGGAATTCACTACCAAAATTGGGTAGCCTTCCTGCTTTTGAGATATACCTAAAATACTCTCATTTCCCACAACACTGAAGCAAAAACAATGGTCAAAGATCGTTTAAACAATCCAAATTCTGCAACATCAATACATGTGGAAAACATGCGGATATGGCATTTAAAGCTAAGATATCATAAACAGCCTTCAGTCACTTCTAAAGAGTAACTCACTGAAGAGATCAACAACCTTTGAAACTATCATCCATAAAACCTCAGGAGTATCTACTAGTCTTCTGTGTATGTTTACACAGGCAAACTTTTCAGAGCAATTTCCAAAAGGTCAGGAGGGATTTCAGATTCCACTCCCACTCAGACTTTACTCTACCCAAGTAAAAGCACTAGTAATGGTTTCAACAAGCCTCTGAGTTACGAGTATTTCTGTTACACAGGTACCTACACCATCAAAACTGCTCCAAGAACTCTAACCACTCGCCGCCACCCTGACCACTGAGCAAACTATATATAGCAGCAGCTTTCAGGCATGACTTGCACCAATTTAGATATACATGGATAGCTACAAGTTAAGGCTCCACTTACATTCCCAACCTCCAATGTCAAAGACGTTTTATAGCTCTCAAATAAAGTGTTTATTCTTGTCAAGCTCTGTATAACCTTATGTTACTCTGGACACACTTTCAGCTTCTAGCAAAATAATCCCTTCTATTTTGGTAGAGTTGGATCCATGTATTTTCATCTTTACTCAGCAGGAATATCAAAAGGACCAATTTTTTGTACATGAGAATAGCCTTTGCTCATCTACTATGGGGATTCTGAAATAAATAAGAACAGATGAACAGGGTAAAAAAATGCATCACAAGAACAAAAAATATCAAGCATCACAAACTCAGACATCTTAGAGTAGGAAAAGCCAACTTTAATGAGGTTTTTATTAGGTCATCCACAACTGGGTCTTGTTTAACCGACACAACATAACTTAGGAATTCAGAAAATATATATTCTTTTGCAACTTCTAGTTTTAGGCCTCAGTTTATCACGTGCAGAATCCAGACATGTCTTTAGGTATTGCTTTGAAAGTTAAAAGAACTAATAAATGTCATCAATTCCTACAAAAAAGTTGCAAGCAGTGTCATAAGAACCATATTACAGTAACTAGAATTGGTATCTTCCTTCTGCCCTTGCTACTGGCTAGAGTTACGCACATAGATTTGCCTATACACACACATATATATATATTTCTTTGGGGAAAAACAAACAAAACCAAAGAGTAACAAATTTACCGTGCTTAAAACTTTGTATTCATAGGATCACCTACTAGTACTAAGGTTTCTGGTATTCCATTATACCATTCTTACTAAGAAAAACAAGCTATTTTAAAATGATATGGAAGAGAGAAACTTGAAATTATACATTCATTTAAGAAGTTACCTTGTTTAATTTTTTCTTGAGTAACATCACATTGTTTATAAGTTATTAACAATTACCGAATGTACCAAAAGGAGCCACTTCAGGTTTCTTTTAAATGAAGTTGCATCACCACATGAAAGCAAGCAATATGTCTCCACATTTAATCAATCCTACATGGCACATCATGATCACACACACAGCATACACAAAGCTTTTTATGAACTGTAACTATGATTCAGCTAATGAGTATTAATCTTTGCATTATGAGCTTCTGAGATTGGCTACAGCAAATAGAAGCCAAAACCAATGTGCTGTCAGAATGCTTTCAACTAAAGTATATCAAGGGGAAACAACATGAAAAGGAACAGAACAGAAACTTCACCCTTACACACAACTAAAAAATAGGTAATTTTACAAACCAGATGAAAAATAAGCTATCCAACAATGAAAATATAAGCAAACAGAACACTGAGAAGTTTGCAGGGAAGACTGTTTAAAGTGCATGGGATTTTAGGGAATAAAAATGAATTTTTGTCTTTGCTTCAGGTGCTAGGAGAAGAATTTCCTTAAGTCACTTCATTGTGTTCTTGTATAATATTTAAGGAAGAAGCAATCTGGGGGTTATTCAAGCATTTACTTCATCTCCTGAAAGACTTTCTTAGTAATAGTCGATCCTGCTGACATAACATCCAGAGACATGAGATCAATAAAAATGTTCCCAGATAAAGACACAAGTTTAGCATTGCTGAGTCTAAGGTAATAGTTCTTAATGCTGACATGTCTCATGCAGACTGCCATAAAAAGCCAAATTAATACCTTTTTGTATTTATTCCCCTTCCTCACTCAAGGGTTTTGTGAAATTTTTGTTGCAGACTCAGGAGCTATGGAGTGTCTGAGTCTGCTAAATACATTTCCCCAAGCCCAAGAGACTCCTTGAACGGTACCTGCTGTGGGCAATCCTAACACAAAGAACTACATGGGACTACGCACTAGGAGATCAAGAAATTCTGTAAATACTTTTCCAGACTAGAGAATTGAACCACACAACGCAGTCACATTTCTAAACTATTAATCTACCAGATAGCTCAGCAATTCTGAATCCCAAAGGGATCAAAGGTTTTCAAGTTATATTATATCCCTAGGAATCCACAATCTAAAACGGCCTATATGGTATACATTTACCTCTGTTATTTCAGTACAGATTCCTTGAACAGGTATCAAAATCACCAATAACTTAAAATCCCGTGCTTTAAACAGGAACTAGCGTATGACTTCTGAAATTGCAGAGAATAAGGAAAACATTCTAAAATGTATTTTTAGCATGAATTATAAAAAAAGAAAAAATCTATCAAGGCAGAAAAATGCCTCTTACGTAATTTCATAACATAAATGGCAGCATCTAGAGACCCAATAAAGGGCCTGTGAGCCCAACAGCATGTCTATTTTACTCAGCTAACACAGGCAGCCCAACAAAAAACATTTTCTTTCCCTGCAAAGCTTGCTTTCCTCAGCATCCAATAGCTGCCTTTTTACTACCTTACTATTTTTGAGATAAGCTTTCTGTATCATCTACTTTTTCACTGGGTCAATCTGTAAGAGGCAAGAGAAGCCTGATCAAGAGAATTATAACAATGAAATGAAAGAAACACATTTTGATCCCCAATTCTCTCTACTTTGTAAACACTAAAAATAGAAAAAAAAATGACAAACTTGTAACTCCGATATGTACACTATAGATGGTTCCAACAAGTCTTCTTACAGTTCCTAAGCTGCGTTCAAGAACGCATTCACCTAAGTGCGTCCTTCAAAAGCTTGTGCTTTCTCTTTCTCATTTCTGACACCAGGGCCTCAGGTGACTCCTGTAGAACTTGCAATCCATAAGAATCCTGAATCCCTTCAATCTGTGTGCTGGGCTTTGCAGTACAAGGCACTGCTGGATCAGCATCACCCAGTAACAAATGAAAAAACAATTGACAGGAAGGGAAAAAAGCAGAAGAGAGGAGACATTCAGTGATATGGAGAAGTAAAGGGACTTGTAATACCTTGATCTACTTCTTTGCTTTGAATGGAGCATCCTCCACTGACAGCATGTTCAGGTCACATCTATGGAAAGAGCTGAGTCAACTTCACTCAAACCTGTGTGTTTATTATTCAAACAAGAACTAAACTGCTCAGAAAGGTTTGATCAGTTTGAACACAATGACTGGATTCACAGCTTAGGTTAACACACAGAAAAGATCCGAGACAGAGATTCATGCAGAGCTTGATCTGAAGCTTAACACATCTCAGTCACCATTTCCCTGAAGTCCTACAAGAAGAACTTTGCTTTGACTGCATTTCAAAGGAGATGGAGGAAGAAAAGGAGGCAACTAAGTATATAGACTTATTATATTTATTTTTTTTATTGAGGTCCAATGACTCCAGAAAGACATTTAAAATATGTTCACATTATGTGGAATTTTGCTCCATCCAAGGTACATCAGCACAATAGTCTTCACGTGGTTGCAACTCACTTGTGCTACTGCACTAATATTGAAATGGCTGTCATGCTTCCAGAAATAGTCCAACTATTTGCAGACACACAAAAAAAACATCAGTGCAGAACAACACTAACAAAACAAACCTCCAGGCCCAAGCTGCTTGGTAAAATACACTATTGTGCAGAGTTTTCATAGACTATGAACTGTTATCCCAACTCATTATGTAGAACGGATTACTTGGCTATATATGGTTTATATGACAAGGCACAGAAATTAAATTCTATTAATGTTTGTTCATGACAAGCTCTGCTCCGCACTAAATGTCTTTTAATAAAAAATTATTCTGGTCCCATATACAACAAGAGGTCATCTCACAAGCAGATACGGAACATTTGCCAGTCCCTCTTAGGAGAGGGGTTATTAGCAGTCATATGAAGAGACGCAGTTATCAACTTCTGAAGGCGGCGCCCAACAAAAAGGGATCTAATTATCCCTAATATTTGGCTAGGAATTTTGTTTGTGTCTGCCAAAATAGGGAGAATAATGGAATCTGCAAACAATAAGGGAGTTTGGGAAAATATTTCTTCCTGCTGCCAAAAAAAATTAAAAACACACAGTAATGAAGATATGAATCTCTTTCCGTCCATGGTCCATAGTAAAGACACATGAATCTGAAGAATGTTATCTTTAGAACTTTCCCCTGCTTCTCCCCCTTGCCTTCCGCATGCAATTTATCAGTTGTCTGTGCATTGCAGACTGTCATTTAGCTATAATGGCCTTCATATTTCTCTCCATAATATTCAGAAATTAATCTATGTATTATGATACAAAACACGAAAATAACTTTCACTGATGAAATCTAAGAGATTGTCAACCACAATGCCAGGGAAATTAATAAAGACAAATTGGACAGAAAAATTTAAAACGATGTTATCAATCCATGGAATAATTCAAAAAAGTGAGCCTTCTTCCACTGACTTAATGGCAAAACTCCCACAGACTTCAGAGACAAGGCTGAGTATACACTGGAGAAAAATCCTTGAAGTTACAAGTTATTAGAACCATTAAACATCAGATACCATTTATACAAGCCATTAAGATTCAGCTTGTCAATATCACATGCTTTTCAGTTCTCCGGTATCACTTGCAAAGCTTAAGCAGAACCCCATCCAAAAAAGCAAATAGTTTTAAGTAATGCAAAATCCTAACAGAAGCTTTGACAGTATTTGTACTTCCATAGATGTCTATTTTGGGAATATGAAAGTAACCTAAAGATTTTGATCCCACGGATAATTTCAAAGGCTGAGATTCAGCAATATCTACATGAAGGAAACGTGACTAAGAGCCTGATTCAGCCAAGAATTTCAATATATCATTAAAATCAGGCTTATGCTGAAGTCTTTTTTTTTTTTTTTTTAAACAAAAATACACAGGACTATGTTTAAGTGCTTTGTTGAACTCAGGCCCAAATTCTAATTTCCTTTATTTATCTTAGATACAAAATGGCTAAAGGAAAGGGTCAAATCCTGCAATAGATAGGTTATGGGTTTAAGGATAGTGGAACTGCTGCTATGGTCTTCTATGGGAAGAAAAAGGAAAGAGAAGTAGTTTAACAATGGAAGCAATGGGAGGAATTCAGATAGTTTAAGATAAAGTCTGAACAACAACTTCAAAGCCATTTAGCTTATTTGCCCCCATCTTTTCCCTGCCTGCTAATCTTCCATCTTTCCAGTTTCTGTTTTTTCAAGTCAAATCCTAAGAGAACATGTGCACAAATAAAATAAAATAATAAGCAGAGAGACAGAGACTAGAACAAAGCTATTGCACTCAGGCTGCAGGGAGCAGCCCCACATTGTCAGGGGATGCACCAAATAAGGTTTTCATTTTGTCTTTACCTTCTACAGATTCATTTTCTTTTGCTGTCACAGTACTTACAGTGATTCTGAGCAAGTCTGCCTAGTAACTAAAGAAACTGAGCTGGTTTTCAGGAAGCAATGCAAAGTGAGACAGGCATACCCGCCTGTCCAAAGGCATCTTTTCCCTCCAGTGAACCTCACCAGGGCCAGGACTCTACCTAGTGATACTGGAAGACACTGAAAAAAAAAAACAGTAAAGGAAGGTTTCTCAGCCTCTGTCATAAATAAGCTTTTCATGTTAGCAATCTAAAAGCTGGAATTTTTAATCATATTGTTCTTTAACAGTGCTTGAAATAGTACTGTACTGTGTCCTTTATGAAGCTGTGACAATGCAAGAGAAGGAAGTCAGGTCACCACACACTCAGCTGATGCTCTTTGATAAAGTGGTTTTGCAGAAGGTCACAGATGTGCACTTTTATACCACAGAGGAGAATTAATTAAGAAACTACAAGTTCATACTTTGGCTATCCCCAGATGTAAACACAGACAGGAGGATTTGCATTCCCTATTCCCTGCTCTAGCCTGCCCCCAGACTGTCAATAAACTTATCACCAGCACTATCGGAGCTGTGATCCTAGCAACTCCAAAACAGAACTGGAATATAAGGATGGACTTTTGTTTACCAGCTTCTGGGAAGCCTTCCTTCTCCAATGCTGCTCATAAGCTACAACAGCTCTTTCACGTGGCATGGCAAAAATGCAAGCAATTTTCATGTAGATAGGCTGAAGAGATAGGGGGTGTGCAGGTGAAGGGGAAAATGCATGAAAAAAATAGAAAAGGAAGGAAAGAAAAAAATAACTAAGTAAAAAAGATAATAATTTTCATTCTAGTCATTTTTATGGGTATATACAGACATACACACGTTTAAAAGCATGCATACATATTTAACTCCTAGCTACCTTCTACAGATCTCTGTCACACATGGTAGACTCCTACTTACCTGACTCCCCTACAACTTTACAGGACACAGCATTCCCCACAGCCTGTTCTAAGACAGGACCTGCACCTGCAGCTATCCTGTTCTTTCAAATAACTGCAGAGTCCCGACAGAAAAGATGAGTCTGTACCTGCATACAAAATCAACTTCATCTTCCCCATACCAAGGTCACCTTGATGAGCTGTTATGTGATGCACATGATCTACACTGGCACAGTACTTTAAGAAACTATGCAAAATGTTAGTTCCCAAAAACTTTAGCCAACCATCTGTACAGTCCAATTTTAGCTAAAGGACAGACATTTTTTTTTGGCGTATGTGGATTTGGTGACTAAATCTTCCTAGGATAGGAAATATTTTATTTGAATATGCCAATGGACAGATCAGGATAAGACATTTCATTATCTCTGAAACCAATTTATAGGGGTCAATATACAGGTATCTCTCTTTTAAAGAGATTTGAAATATTTCTGATCAAGCACACAAACCCAAACTCTCTCAAAGACATGCAAGGGGACAGCAGAACCAACCACACACACAAGTAACATACTTCTGAATAAGCCCCAGCTCAGGCACAGTGCAAAGGGCTGGCTGAAAAATTCCACCTGAAAAATAAATATCTTTTTAAGACTATGCTCAGGGTAAATATGTGCAAGGTAGTTAAGAGATGTCTTTCTTTTTAATGAAATACAAACATTTTCATCACCATTTGTCTTTAAACACATGGACAACACCCCCAAATAAGTGAATTTCATTATGTTAGTATTGTGTTCCTGTATATACTAAAGCATCCTAACAGCTGGCAGTAGGACAGCTTAAGCTATGTTAGAGTTTATCTGAAGACTAAAATTCAAATGCTGCAAATGAATGAATTGTGGATACATCTAATTTGAACAAAGCTGCACAAAGCAGCGTGGAAAACCTTTTTCCATGGTCTAATTTACTCGTCAACACAAGAGGAGCTCATTTCATTAACTTAGTGGAATTTCAGCAACAAGTTTTACGGCTGTTTCAGGTATTTATTCCTTGTGTTCGCAGTGTTTATTCAGGGTGTACGCTGAAGGACAGGGAATGCAAGAGATACATTTTAAGCTCTTCAATCTAAATCCTTCTTCTTGGCCTCCTGTCTCTTCCCTAAATATTAAAACAAACGACTCATTTCTTTAAGACCTCCTTACTAAAAATAGT
The DNA here is from genome assembly GCF_009769625.2 of Cygnus olor. Lineage (NCBI taxonomy): Eukaryota > Metazoa > Chordata > Aves > Anseriformes > Anatidae > Cygnus > Cygnus olor. The sequence continues at coordinate 93,603,283 of NC_049169.1, read as the reverse complement.
TGGCTGGGCTGCTTAATTGTGTTAGCTGAAACACAAACAGATGAAAAGGAAAGGGTTTTGCAGGAAAAACATTGAAGAGAAAAAAAAAATTAGATTTCATCTGGCCTTCCCATCATCACTCGGAGAATTGTTTTGTAGTTACATCATCAGGAAATAAAATACTATCCTCTGCGGACCCCGACTCTTTACAGAAGGAGGAAAAAAAAAAAGGCAGCTTGAAGTTCGTATCGCCCTCTGAGGAGCTCAGCTAAATTCACTTTTTTTGTCAGGTTAAAAAGCAAGCAAGCAAAAAGATGTAAAAAGGAACCCCCCCGAGGCCAGCTTATTAAAGAAGATGACCTTGAAGGCAATTTCTTAGCTCAAACTCCAGGCTGAGTGCAAGAGACGGCAGCTCATCAGCTAACAATTTCTGCCGCCTTCATTATCGACACTAGCGAGGAGCTGCGGCAGCCCGGACCTCGGGCACATTCTTCCACGGGCTGGTAGGCAGCCGCGAGGCTTTTGCACCGTCCGGAGCGTCAGCTGGAGCCAGGAGGTATTAATAAGCTTCTCCCAGCGCTGGCCATCACCGAAACGCCGCGACCAGGCAGCGAAAGGCTCAGCTCCTTATATGGCGAGGTAATGACGTAATGCTCCATAGGCTTGGGGCTCGCCCGGCGCCCATCTCCCATTGTTCCTTCGCTGGGACTGCTGCCGTCTGTGGGACCGCTGCTGTTTGTGGGACCGCTGCCGTCCGTGGGACCTGCTGCGGCGCGCAGCCCCCCGCCAGCCCCGGAGCTGCAGGTAAGAGCGGGAGGGAAGGAGAGCGCTGCTGCCAGCCTTCTTTATCCTACCGGGACGCTTCTGGCGGAAAGGTCGCTTTCGGAAAAAGAGGGGGAAAAAAAAAATTATCGAAAGGGGTGACGAGCGGAGAGCGGTGGCAACGGCACCAGGAGGTCTAGAAGATGCCCAGTCACTCGGAAGCGGGATGAGCAGCTCGAGCGCTTAAAGCTGCGCTTTAAACGATTCCTGCGGAGCCAACAGAGGAGGAATGAATTTAAGGCTGGGGAAAGAGGTAGTTGTGAATTACACACACTTTCCAAATTGTTGGATAAAATCACGACTGCATTTGAAGCTGTGGAAGGAGTCCAACTGTATTGTAACATATTAGGTAGAGCTACTGCTGCATTTATATGCATATGCTACATATTAGGATACATGTGCAAGCACATGTCTCTAAGCACTTAACGCTACTTTTGAACAACTTTTACTGCAGTTCACAGAGCGATGTATAAATTGCCACAAACGTTATTTTGCAGTAAGATTTTGCCATGTCCGAAACAAACAACTGTAACCAGTTTAATTACTAACAAACTTTTCAACTCCTACACGCTGCTTCCCTCTTCTGTGTCTTGTGTGCAAGTGTCAAGTCGTGAGAGGACAGAGCTGTCAGATTTTCAGGAAAAAACTTGAAACACTGCTCACCAGACAAACAGAGGCTTTACAAATCAGAAAGCTTGCTGATCTCTCTGAGGCTGACTCTGCAAGGTGTTGCAGTTAGCAGCTCCAGAAACTGAGATGGAAAAGCAGCTCTGGTGAGGCACTGAGCACCTTGAAAGAGCAGACTTCAGCATGTTTACTGCTCACATCTGCGTAGCACACGAAATTACACTGTCCTCTCCCTGGATTAAGGACCAAGCCCTGTCAAATCGCTGTTTATAGGAACAACTGCCATTAAGTCAATTGCACTGTCCTACTTGCAAGTTCAGGCTACTAAGCATTGCTGTCCTATGTGCACTTTAAATGTTGCACAAGTTCGACTGCTTAACAGACAAACTCTTCTCAAAAGGAAAACCAGATTTTGTTGTATTTTTTCCATTTTCCTTAGTATGAAATTAAATAGGCATTCAGCATTAGTACAGATAGCAGAAAGGTGTAGGCATTCAGTGTTCATACAGACAGCAGAGAGGTGGTTGTTTTTTTCAGTTTCATCCAATGTTTTAAATCCTACAAAATCCTTGCTCATGTATGTATTTAAGAAAAATTTAAGCTGACACAATCCTATCTTTTCCAACCTTAATGATTCTATTTGTGTTGCTGTACTGTCCAACATACAAGGAGTTAGAGACTAAGAATCAAAATACCATGTGAACGTTTTGTGACATTTTTCAATTCTTAAAAAAAAAAATCAATAGTCATTTTCCCCATGGCTCTAAAATCTTAAATATATACAAACATTTCATTTCAAAGATAACTCAGATATTTGTGTATTATTCACCTTGGCATTTAAATAAAGGTCACATCCATGTTTCCAAGATAATCTTCCTTGTAATAAGTAAAGTCTACACCTCTGTTGATATCTGTAGTCTGACTGGCTATAGAATCAATAGGGCATAGTACAGTACATATAGAATGAAAAGAATCCCAGAAACCACAACAAATGGAAGTTTATATTAGAAAACCAATACCCTGGATCAGTATCCTAAACCCTTACAATGTCGTCTTCTGCGTGCTGTTCTGCTCTATCTATAGACTTGCAACCTACATCTCTTCCCTGTAAATGATTATTTAGTTTCCTATACATCCTGTTTCCAGTGAATTTAGTAATTAGTAAATGCACTGGCAAGTTATAAAGTGGAAGTGTTAGCTACATTGTGAAAAGATATGTTACAAACCAAAATTAAGAAATAGACCTTCAAGCGTGTCTTAAGAGTAGGGATAAGCAGAAGTCAAAGGACTACAATATGATAAAGAAAGAATATTTACAGAAATATTATACTTGCAATAAACTTTTTTCTATTTCTACTTACTGCCTTTATGAAATAAGACTACCCATAGCTAAGAGACTTTCAGCTCTTCAAAATCCAGCACAGGAGGGCAACATGTATTGTTATTTATTGCTTCAGAAATATCCGGAGTACCATCTGTACTGTGAATCCTGCTGGTCTAATACAAATCATGATATCTATCAATAAACAGAAAAAATCCATTTCCCATAGTCTGTCTTCCAGAAAGACAGACTTCCTTCTAAAGGGAAAAGTTTCTTCACTTAATACCTACAGGGCCAATTTTGCTCTCATTTCTACTGGTAAAAGTCCAAAATAATTACTCAGGTATCACAATTAACATTTCTTGCAGTTGTGTTTTTTTTCCCCACGGTGTTACATGCCTTTGTTTTGTCACAGATTTCTTCGTATGTATTGAGACTATCTAATTTTAAGCAATCAAAATGTTAGCTTGCATCACTTAACGGTAAAAGGAAAGAAGACAGTGAAGGAAAGGAATTGGCATGTAATTCAGTCTTGAGCACCTGCATTCCTTCACTTAAGTTTCTCCTTATTTATTTATTTACAACATACAATGTAAAGAGAAAGCACTTTAAGAACAAGCACATTCTCCAGAAATGAAAGTCAGCTTCCTATCAGACTGCATTGGCCCTTTGTTCCTTCCCCGTCACTTCCCTTCCTTCCACTGACCGATATCACGTAACTGCTGACAGCAAAATTTTTAGAGATCGATCTAGAAGATCAACAGGTATCACTTGCACTTTTTTTTATTTTCCCCATTAGTACTAATATAATCAAGCCACTGCCTGATTTTTCTTACTAACAGCACTTTCATGTTATTTACCCACTGCTGTGATGAATGATCACATTTGCCACTGTCATGGGATATTAAAAAAAAAAATACGGAAGCCTGATTTTAGTCCTAGCAACAGTTTCTACTGTGTGGCAGTTCTTAAAAAGCTGGCACTTTTCTTCAGGGAAAATCCTTTATCAGATGTAGATTGGCATGGAAGAGCAAGCAGCTACCACTCCTCACTAACTCTCCTGCAAACAGCTTCTCTCAGATTCTGGGTGTGGTATGACCTGAACACAGTTCATTACAGAAGCAATTAAAATGACCCATAAAAATACTTAAGCCAGAGAATACTATGGAGGTTATAATGTAGAAAGACATATCTTTAAAAACCATCCTATAAAATTTAATTCTGACTCATTAATAGTTCCCTTTAATACTTCACCCTGTCATCAAATTGATGTGAACTTAGAAACTACAACTTACCACTAAAAATACATTTATTTTAATTGCTTAGGTCTGTCTTCCTCATTTTACATGGATTTTGCCGGGGCATCCATGAGGTTTACCTTGAGCTTTTTTGATGTGGTTGAAAGCTTAGTTAGTTCACCATTCACTAAACTGTATTACTCAGCTCTAAGAGGGTAAGAGACATGGCTGAAAAATTCTAAATATAGTGCCCAGTCTCGTGCTTTAAGTGAAGTAATGGGCATTCTGAGTCCTAATGGCTCTCGGTACATTACGCTGATTTTGAGGTTTGCTGTGTTTCCTGTCAGTGAGACAGGAATCACTTTGATTGCACGGCCAAGGCACCATGTTGTTTCTGGAAGGTCAACAGCAATCTCACACAGCCTGACCAACGGAGCACACTCAGGCATTTACAGCTCACTTTCCTCGAGTGTTCAGAAACTCAAGGAAAGTATATTTGATGATTTTCTGAAGCACTTTGTAGTCTCCAGTTTAAAAACAATACAAAATCAACACTTTTCAAAGCACTGCCTGATCAGCAGAGTAACCGAACTGAGGTGATAAAGAAGGTGAATGCTCCTGCAATAAATGAACGCTAGGTTATCCAAGATGAGACAACACCCAGCCCTCCTTTAATAATAAAATGGGGGTGAAAGCTCCAACTGACCTTGCTTAGCAACATTTCAACACAACCCAAAGTCCTACAATCTCAGTCATTCAAGTTGATAAACGCACACATTTTCCTGTTGCAGAAGTCACCCCTTCTGCTACAGCTCATCATGCATGTCATGGTGGTGTAAGACATCCACTTCAGCCTTGAGCTGGGCAAGGGGACCTGTAGATAACCGCCAGAGAGCAGTCACTGAAGAACCCATGCTGTTTTACTTCACACTGCATGCTCACAGAAGCAGAGCAACCAGAGCCCACCATCACCTTGTGCTTGAGCTTCAGCAAAACTTGACAGAAGTACTACTAAGCAGGGGGCACAAAGCTCTGATGAACATGACTGAAAATATAAAAAGCAAAATGAAATACTTTTGACTAGGAGAAAAAAAAAAAGTTATCTATCAGAGGCATTTTGATCTTTGCATAATTCCATAAACAGACCATTTGTAGTTTATAAAAGAAAACCTTTTCTAATCTCACCAGATGTTTTGCCCAGCATCATTCATACCCACCAGGTCAGACAACATTCAATATTCATGTTTATGCCTGTACAATATCAAACACAAAAACAGTGCGATCAAAACTGAGACCCTTAAAAAAAACTACTATTATTTCTGTTTTAAATGGGGGTGGAGGGATTGATTAATCTTGCATACATTTCAGGGATGTGAAACAATGCATGAACCATATTTCATTGTCCTTTACTAAATTCCAAAGGCCTGGGAAGGAACACAACAACTGCATTGAAGTTAAAAGAAACAATAGGTTAGGGAGGTTTTGTTTTTTTGTTTTTTTGTTTTTGTTTTTTTTTTTTTTTAAAGATCTGCTTGAAACCTAATATTCAAGGCAATTTCTTTCCAATTCACTGCAAGAGAGTAGAGGGACAAAGCTCATCTAGTGTTTGCATAGCAACTACTGTAATGAGTGCATAAGAGATGGGAAAAAATTTAAATTACTGACCTTAACCAGTATGTTGCTACTACGAGGGAAAACACATGCACACAAACAACAAAAAAAACACAAGATTGGCTGTTTAAAAATGGAAAGTAATAGTAATCTACTCATAAAACTCACATTTTAATTACATACCTGATTTTAGCTCACGGATAAAAGCATCTTAGGGAAAGTATGAGCTACCTGAATTCCATCAATTTTTTGTTGTTGTTGTTTTAATCAATATTCAGGTAGAATTTGCAGAAATTTCAGTCACTAAGCCAAATTATTATGAAAATCTTGAAATTTTACCGCCACTAGGCCTGGCTTACCTGAAATTAATTCCACCCCCTACATTCCTAAAAAAACATGATTTGATTCTACTTAGCTACATAGATATTTCTTAGAAGCAGCTTGATAAATGTCACAGTTGTTTTAGTTTTCAACTACAGAATACTCCTCCCAGTCAAGAACTTACTCAACTTTAGCCATTCTGCCTCAGATCCCTTCATAGAGAAGAGGAAAGTGAATGAAATAAGCCTCATTTATTTATTAAGTTTGGTCTCCTGAACCTGGGGGTGCCACAACTCCACATTTGGGGCAGCTAGCCCATAATTTAAATATCTGAAATCCAATGCTTAACATATTAACTTGGATGTAGCTCTATGAGAACTAGATCCTCAAACAGCTACTAATGATTTTATATAGGAAGGTGGAAAAAAATGTCATTTCTTAATGCTCAAAGCTGAAACATTTTCTAAACTTACAAAATAGTACCATATACTCTTTCACGTAAAGAGAAAATCTTTTGACTAGCAGTCCACATCACTCCCAAATTAAATAAGAAATTGGCTTCAGTGAAAAGGCCACCATGAACCTTGGCAGGCTTAAAACTTCTCCTAAAATATGTTTCTAAAAACATGTCTAACATATAAATAGGTACTTGCATTTTCATGTATATGGGTAAGCCGCACAGGGGTATATAAACCCACTGAAGCAATTATCTCAAGCATAACTTCTGTATAGGATATTCCAAGACAGATAAAATAGATTGTCTACAGTGTGGGAAAAACGGATGACAGCAACTGCTGGAAGTGTTTAGGCTTCTGCTAGCTGGTACACACCGTGATTCCCTTTTGGGAAAATAGCAGACAACAGCTGACAAGAACCTTAAAGCGTACAGATTTTGCTAACCCCCAAAAAGGAGGAGGAAAGAAAATGCAACAGAGCATAGAAAGGTTACAACACTTACAAAACTTACAAGCTGACACTTACAAAAATATCAGCTTGTCCTTGCTTTGTTCCCATCCTCTGATTAAAGCCCTAGATAATTATTGCCTCCCCTGTATATGGCAAAATTCTCTTATTTTAGTCTTGATTAACTGGGGGGACAACAAATCAGAATTTGACAAGAATTTAACATTTTATAACTTGTATATGACCCTCTCATATATCTGGGCTAACACTGTTAACCAAATAACTGGCACGTTTTGTCTAGAGATAATGGTGTCCTTTTATTTTCAGCAACTGAAATCACTTTTTAAATTAATGATAAAAGCTAAGATGTATTACACCAGAAACATACTGTACATGAAAGCATGCTACAGCTCCTTCATTTTTGAGTGACGTCTGAAAACAGGAAAATATAACCTAAGCATCACAGATCATCAGCCAGGAGGCAAGAAGAGTGATCAAATAGGGCATGTAGCTAAATGCCCCTCAGTCACATAATGATTCCTGGTTATAAATCAGTTTGGGGTACAATAACGAGGTAGAGATCGTTCAACTGAATTAACAGTTTGAAGAACAGGGAACACTTGGAGCCTTTATTTGAAGGGGCAAGGGAAATACACATGGACATGACCCCCCTTTTTCCTAAAAAGGCCTTTTTTCTATGGCAGTTTTTGAAGGACAGAAAAAAAAACAGAAACCAACTAAAGATGGGAAAAGTAAGCATCTCTCTTGGCTTTAAGAAGACTAATTTAAGAGTTAAGAAACCATTGCACATAACATAGCTAGAACTAGCTAAGTCCACTTTTTCGTCCTAACAATTTAGATCTTTTTTCCCTAGAAGGAACATTTTTTTTCCAAAGCAAGCAACAGTCACTCCAGCTGCTGAACACACGTGCAAGTAGCTACAAGAAGAAAAAAAAAAAAGAAGCTGATTCTAAACACAAACTGTTATTGGCACTTTGACTGGACAGATGTCTAAAGCATCTAACTTTCATTTATGCTTAGGCAGGATGCTTGATGTTTAACACAGTGAATTCTCAAGGCCATAGAAGAATGGACAATCTTACTTCAACACATCATAATCAACCTATCTGAGAGTAAAAGATGTTTACTTAAACAATCATAGGTGAAAATACTATTTTAATTACTTGTTATTTAAATATATGAATTAAATCTATGAAGTAAACCTTAGAACTAGAAGAAAACATTTCTCAGATTAGCAACAGCAGCTTTCAGCTGTAGTTTCCCATCCCATGGTTTAAAATGGTGCATTAGTCCTCTTTAAGAGGAACAGTTTGGAGAAGCAAAGGTGACTTAAATCCTGAATAAGAGCATCTATGCTCAGGATTAGGATTAACATGCTTTAACCAAACATGCATCTTTAGATGATTCACTGAGTGTTCCCAGGCCAAGGTGGACCGAGGTCCTATTGAAACGACACAACCTCCAAACATTCCACGCTTCAAGTCCCAACACATTCAGCTGTAGAAGACATACGGCAAAACATTTCGCAGGATTAGGACAGATAGCAAGGAAGCGAATTAATTCCCAGGTAGTGACACTCTCAGAATCACAGAGCTTCAATACCTAGAATCATACCCAGAAACAATTTGTAATATGTGAGAAATAGTTTTAATACATTTTATCAATGAACCATACTGCAAATTATGAAACTGACAGCATTCTTCATCACTTGTAGCTTCAAAGCTGTTTTTAGCCACTGAACTACACTGTTCTGCACTGCTACCATCTCTTTTTCACTTTAGTCCTCCAAGAGGAAGTGATGGAAAGGTCCATTTTAGGGAAAACAGATGCCCTCACATTATCAGGTCTACAAGAAAATGATCAACTTCATGAAATTTGACAAGGTAAATTTAATTTTCTGAATCTGAACTTGCAGTAAAAATTAAGGTTCATATTTTGTGCTAAAGAAAGGAAGGGGTGCCACCTCAGCCCAGCCTTCATACACCCAGAGTTTATTACACACAGAGGTACTTCAGAAGCACGCACACGAAAAAGGGCTTATTCTTGTCTTAGGGTGTATGTAGATAGTAAAGATTTTATGGATATAAACATGACCTCAATAAGTCATGTAATTTTATCCACCTGCACAGGAGAGACAACACCTACATCATTCCTAAGGAATAATTGTCTAATTGTTTTTAAGTACCAACCCACCCCCCCAAAATGCTGGTGAACTCCCAAGCCTTCCCAGACAAGCCCATTCAGTACTGAGGTACCTTTACCATTTATCTTACAATATTAAGAAAATATTGTAATAGCGATTTAAGCACATAAATTCTTGCCATATGTATTGAGCACACGAAAAACACACCGCAGTTTGCAGCCAACTTCCACCTGTCTAAAAGCAAGTGGCAGCTGTATGACTGCAGCTTATCCAGGCAGCTTATCCAGGTACTGGTGGCAATTGGAAGGGGCCATCGGAAAGTTCTAAATTTTGCCACTGCTGCTGACCACTAACATACAAATAAGGCCATGGCAGCATAAGAGATAGGCACAGTGCCTATTCCGCCCATGGATGAAAAAGCAGCTCCAGACGTTTACTTCTATATAAAATGTGTGTTAAAATTGTTTTAGAGAACATCCAATTCCTGTAAATGTTATGGGAAAATGACATTTATGACTAACCAGTCTCCTCTGAGAAACATGATGTGTTGTTGTTGGCCAAGTGCCATTTTCTGTCATACCAAAAATATTAACTAATTGAAGTTTTAAAAAAGTTTGTATGAATTGGATACTTGCACAATTATGCCTAGTTCTGATCAAGACAACAGAACAGCTCCAGGTGAATCAGATAGCAGAAAAGCACCTATTTACCCAACTGCATCCAGGAAAAAACACTGATAAAAATTGAGGTGCACCTTGAACCTATACTCTATGATGTTATATTCAGGGGAAAAAAAAAATAACAAATTACAGACAAGAATTATCTATTGAAATTTCTTATAGATAATAAATTTCAGGCTGTGTCTTAATCTAAAAGAAGTATTAAACTGACAAGTGTAAAAGGAAGACTAAAGGGTTAGAAACTTACAGAGAGCTGAAGCAACTCATGCGTTCAGGGATTCAGAACTTCTGCAAACCCATTAGTCACTTGAATGATGCAGACGAAACACCAGAGTCAAAAATTCAGCCCTCGAACTGTTAACACTTCTATGAACAGTAAACACAACATGCAGGTAGCATTTACCTCATAAACTAAACACAAATTGCTTGCTTGGGGGTAATCAGTGCTAGTAGCAACCTGACCAGGAACTTCCAGAATTTGAGGCACAAACAAGAGCATGCATCTTGCCCATCTTCCCATGGGGGAAAGACAAGCAGGGCTCGAAAAGACAGTTTTCAGGAGCTCAATTAACTCCTTCTACCATTTTTCATTAGACAAATGGTAGCAGTAGGCTGCAATGATAACACTTACCAGTACTGATACTCCATACAGAAAACGCAAACATGTACACCTAGAAAATGCAAACATGTACACCTGCCCATGGGGAAAAAAAATGGTGGAAAAGCACTATCCTCTATACCTCCGTAGTACTGCGAGCTTTGTAACACTGGGTATTGTAAGAACAGCTCAACAATGCATGGTCAAGCAATAACGTTTTATTGGTAATAATTAAAATATACATTTAAAACAAAGCTCAGGTTCATAAGGACACAGGATCCCTCCTGCCAACTTAACTTGCTCAAAATGTAGTCGTTTCAATGACATTGTCATTTAAAATTCACACATTATCAAAAGCATTATTTGGCATAATTTGACTAGTAAGTATAACATTAAAACCTCTTTTGATTAATATTAATTCTCAAAATAATCCATTACAGCAAGTCAACACTGCTTTTCCATTTTAATAAATCTAAAGTCCAGACATAAAATTTTACTTAAGCTTAAGAAAAGAAAAAAAGCAGGACCTGGGTTAGTAACTGAAAATATTTGTCTGTGTCTTGGTGCTTTGACCCCTATACCACATCTCTTGTGGTTCATCTTTCCATTTCCTTCTGAAAGCTTTCCATCTGCAAAACTATAATTTCCTGGCTGACGTAAATTTGAAGAGTTCCAAATTCTGGTGTTGCATCTGAAATCACTTGCTTTATTTCCGACTTTACAGGCAGTTTGCTGGGGGGAAAGGAGAGAATGCACTACAGTAATATGAAAAAATCTCAAACTATTAACCACCAAAACCCAAGTCATATTCATGTGAGCTTGTTAAATTATTGACCCATTAAGACTGAGAACAGAAGAGGATTAACACTTGTATGTCATTGAAATGCCAGCAGTAATAGATACTATCTTCAAAGAATAATGAAATAACTTGAAACAGTTGTTGATAGAAAGAGGGAAGGAAGAAAGAAGTACATCTCCAAAAAATAACACATCAGAATACAGCTCACAACTCATTGTGCCATGCTTTCCAGTTGCTGAACTCTGGGAGATTTCTTTTAAGGCAACTCCAAGTAAAGCTTGTTGCTACTGAGGTCTTGTCAGGACAGAGCTCATTACAATTATGTTTTTCAGGATAGGTAGTCAAGGGAGAAAAAAAAAAAAAACACCTGCCAGCAATTTAATAGGATATCAACATCTTCACTCCTGTCTACAAATCGTGAATCTTCCCTGTTCGTAACCTCAGATGCTGCAGACGGCTGGCATTACAAGATTAGAAGTGAATGGCCGGAATTAAGAACCCATACATTGCAAATCTGAACAGTTATTGCCACAGAAGGCATTACTACTTTTATACAAGACTGGTCTTTGGATAGGTAACTTCCAAGAATATATAGATATGGAAAGAATATAACTCAAGACAGATTTTTTTTTGTTTATCAACTGAGGTTTTGGGATAAAGTAAAACTGAATTTTAGTACTGGATTGAAATTACTACAACCAGATGCTATTGTTGATCCAGTCTTAAATCTCAAATTTACCAATACAAATTTTAAACTTTTCTGGTGCCATTTACTGTCTCCAAATTTACACTGGATTTTATATCATCTATATCCCTATTCAACCAGGAGGATTTTTCAACAGCTTAGCAGTTGTGAAATTGTGGTCACAGTCAATGTTACTGTTACAGATTAATTTGGTTTTCAAAGAATATATTATCCTGTTTACATTTACTCAGCATCACAGCTAAGTACATCTGGTTATCCATTTTAAATTTTGCCCAAGTTAACCCAGAACTGGCAACGCCATTCATCACATATGACTTTTATTAAGCTTTGTAAAGCAAGTCAGCATTTTAAGCATCAGATAAAACAACGATTACCTCTCTGTGGTAGTCTGTGGAGTAATGAGCAGAACTCACACCCCCCTCATTAAAAGTCTTCATTTATTAAAATAAATTTCCTTATCAGGAGATCTGCCTTCCACATAGTCTCTTGCAACTGAGACACCCTTCGCAGAGATTTGCATCCTAGTATGAACTAATGATTTAAAATATCTACACACAAATAACATACTGGAAAACAAATTTTAAAGTAAGTGCTAGCATTCTGTCGGGAAGTGCTGACTGATTCAGATATAGCCAACAGATTACACAACAGCTATGGTATGCTGTTGCTGCTGTAATTTCAAAGGATTTTGACTTTCTTTATGACAGGGAAAAAAAAAGAAGCATCAATACAGATAATAAAGAGAGCTATAAAAGTAGCCCTAACATATGTCTTCATAAAAACTACATATCAGTAAATAGAACTGTAGGCAAAGGAAAGAAACACACAGACACCCTAACACCAGAAACTCAGTTTAACAAACCCAAGTTTTACTGCCACAAACTATGGAAGGCACAGACAGGCTGGCTTTCTTCTGAAAATAAATACTTAACAGTATTGGTGTCAAAAATTACACCAACTTTTAAGATTTACCAGAAATGATGAAGCGTGTTTCTTCTCTTATAAAAGCCAGACGATGGCTTATTGCTAACTGGGAAGAATGCCTCAGACGAAGAAGCATGACTTCATCTACATTTAAAAGCTTTCAGCTTAGCATTTTTATTTGCATTGTACAGGGGGAGATTCAAGTACATGTCCAAAAACTTTAGAAGCAAGTCTCCCTTATGTTATAACCTGTAAAACCTCTAGTAAGCCACATCTTTAATCGGGGAAAAAACATATAAACTAGATAAAAATAGGCATTTAAGACTTACAAAAAAGCACCCCAAACATTCAAAATCTTAGTCATTTCTACAGCATGACCTCATACATATCAAGATATTGATACTGATCAGGTATATGCTAAGATCTCAATACTTTGGCAGAAGGAATAATAAAAGTCCAACTAAAAAATAAAACACCATAACAACAAGAAGAACCTACTTTCACTTGCATCCTTAAAGAACTCAGCTATCATTACATTATTCCTTTAAAAAAATTATGATTCTAAGAACGATTCATTCTAGAACCAGCTAAAAGGCAAGAGTTTTGCAATCTCAGTTTCCCACGCTTTCTTTAGTTTTCCTGAAACTCAGAGGAAAAGCAGCTCCCCTCTAGTCCTGTAAAAACACAAATTAAACAATATCAATGTAATACAGGTCCCTGCAACAGCGGAAAACCACACTTGAAAATAAAAAGGTATCACATGACACCAAGAAGACAATGAGCTGTTTTGGGTGTCTTGTAAGAGCACATAGTAACGCATTGCTAAATATAACATAGTGAAGCTGAAACTATAAGCATTTAAAAAATTCTAGAAAACAAGACAACACAACTGAATACATGGTATTGAGGCCAAGAAGCTATAGCATACATGCTGAGAAACGCAGTTACAATGAACAGGTGAGAGATGATGATGACATATTTCTTTAAGGAAAAAAAATGGTATTGCAAACAAGTACGATAGTAAGCCACAATAAAGCAGTAATTTATAACAGAAGCTCTGAAGAAAGAGTAATAAGACACTGCCCTGACTCTGTTTAACTACCTAGCATTCATGTTCATAAAAACAGTTTCCAATGCCTGTTTTTGCTGGCCTGGTTTCAGAAAGGGTTCTTGTAGTCCTATGAAGTCAACTGCCTGGAATTATCTGTGAATACTTTGCCCCAATGATATACCTACCTTTGTCTAAAATGAAGTTACTTTATCATGAAACACTGTAAATGTAAATGCTTAAAATATTTTAATGGATAGTGGAGTTCCCTTTCTTTTATTTATTTTTGAAGTCAACTTTTTCTGATCCTTGTGCGTTTTTGGCAAAATTACTCTCTCAGATGCAACGTATCTGTGTCCTTCAAAGAGACCTGGTGGCTTAAAAGATGTTTGTTTTGTTGTTATTTTTTTCAAAAACTTGCTTATGGTATCTAAAGTCACACTTTCACTTTTATTTTTCTGCTATCTACATGGCCAGACTTCATAACACAAGACGAAAGCTGGGCTTACCCTTGAGTGAGGAGAAAGTTAAACAGGCATTCAGTCTCCATCCTGCAATCCCACAGTTATCAAAAACAAGCGCAAAAGCATTATTTAATGACACATGATCCAAAAAAAAAAACAAACATGTTTATTACAACTTTTTTTTTTTTAGAAACATATTAAATCCTTTAACAGCTTCTGAACTCTGCTCCACAATTTAACTTCACTGAAGTGATTTTATAGATTTAAGGGGTTAGAAGTATTTCCTTCTATTTCTGCTAGGATTTTAAAATTGCATTTTATGTTTCCAATGAAAGAGAAACATTTCTACATACCCTAAAGTCTTTTTGGAACAACCGAAAAAACAAGAACTCTTGAAAATTCTTATCAGCTTATACAACAAATAGGTCAGATTTAGTAATTTAGACACTTTTGTTCAAATACCCATGGCAATTCATGGTTGCTGATCACAACTTGGCTTAGACTACCTCAGTCAAGCATTCAGCTTGGTCTGGAACCTCAAGAGCTTTACTGAATCTAGACTTCAACAAGCACTCCGCATAGTTTGGGAAATGGTGTTATAGACCAAACAAATGAAAAAAAGAAAAAAAGAAACAGGAAAAAATACAAGTTGTACATACCTGTCATGTTCATTGTAAGGACTTCTGTTATCATTCCTTCAAACATCTGTCAACTGACTTTACTGAGTTATTTACAAGCAAGTCTCTTATTTGAATCGTAAAATTTTAAACAGCATCCTATGTAATTTGGGATTGCTGGTTCCTATTTGGGTCGAAAGTGTTCTTTCTAAAGCAATTTAAGGGGCATCAGTCACTTGTGCATTAGTATCATTTGGCCAGAGAGATATCAACTAGTTAATCAAGAAGCGCTGAATAATACACCAATTAATTAAATTCAGCCAAATTTGCCTAACAAAAATAAATGACAGTGAAGGAAGCAAAAATAAAACACATGCTAATAACCTCAAGTCTAACCGTATTAACGTGTCTTAACACACGCAAAAACTGAGTTCATTCCAAATGAAATTGTTAGTTGTGCTTCTGTTATGGTTTTATATCTATGGCAACGGTAAATCATCAATTGAACTTCATTACTAAAGCATTCAGAGACAAGGGTGGGGAGGGGAGAGAGTTGTGAGTTTGTTTTTTTTTTATTTAAAAAGAACTCAAACAAGCTAACGTTAAAAAGATGACAAAAGTTTATACACTGACAACACAGTAAAAAGCTGCCTTTGAAGATGGCGCAGTCGCCTTGTTCTGTCAGCCAGCAACATTCCTCCAAGCTCATTTCACAAACCTCTCCCTCTCCACTTACACCTTTTCATGTCTATTTTCCCCCATTATACTAATCTACTGTTGTAAAGAAATCGGGGCTGCTTTGAGTCTTTGAAATCAACTCAGTTTTCTGTTACTTCCCCTTCCACCTAGTTTTCACATAAATGTGAAAAAATATTTTTTACATTACACTCAATATAGTGCAACTTCTGCACTAAAATAAGAGCTGTGGGGATGGTGAATGCGTTAAGAAATTTCATAGTCAGGGATTTCTATCAAGTATCCCCATCAAACCAGACAAGTCTGATGGACAGTTGTAGAATGGCAGGGACTTCCTCTCTCCAGGCAAAAAAAAACTCAACTCTGCCAAAGAGGATGTTGCTGGGGCAGCCTATTAAGCCCCCAGAAATATATGCCTCCAGTCAGCCAGCAGCTAATAAAGAGCTGTGAAAAGGAGGCCATTATCTGAGCTCTTCCTGAACGAAAAGGATGGCTGCAACAGGAACTTGTCAGTGGAAAGCTGTAAAGACTTACTGTTTGGACATTACAACACTGACCAGGGACAGCTGTGGAACAGGAACCTGATGTTTCAGCAGCTACTTCTGGAGGGTCATTTTCACTTTTTGGGGAGAGGATGGAAGGGGCCTCAGCTAACAAGTGCGTAAGCAGATATTTTGTTGAAGTACAGCCCTGATATGCAATTCCTTACTCACCAGCACTCTGAAAATGAATATGTATCATACATATGAACAACAGCAAAACATACAAGCGCTCATATTCTTTCAGACTAGGCTTTTAAGACTATTCTTAAATATCAGAACATGATTTATAAGTCAGCTGTGGGGAAAAATCTAATTGAAAGGAGGCAGATGCACTGGCCAAACCTAATCATACCTCATAACCATTCCACAAATATCTCCCTGACAAAGTCTACAAAAGGACGTAATTATCTGAGGTATTTGGAGGTTTCTTAGGTTGTTACATGAACAAACGCACAACCTTATTGCAGGTCTCTAATAAACTAAGTATGTTGCATCTCGGTTAAGACTGAATGCTGAGCTAAAAACTTGTAAACAGTGATTTTGGAAAACCATTGTGAAAAGTTTAAAGAATCATATAAAACAGAGTTGCAATTCAGCACATCTGCAAGTTTGGGATATAAGACCAAGTCTGAATGTAACAGGCAACAAGGTTTGGCCTTAAGTTCTTAACCTAAATTCCTGCTTATCTACTGACTGTTTTTTTTATGATACAAGGTAATAAAGCCTGTATTTCCACTGAGGACTGACTCACCTACAATGTTTGTTTTTTGCTCTGATGTACTGTTTAGAAATCGGCATTAGTGAGCCCAACTAACAGCCTAGCGTGGGTATATTTCCTTCACACACTTTAACATCTGTAAGGTTTAATGATAAAACATCATAAAAGATCAGGATGGTTTATAAGTAGCTTAAAGGAATTAGGAGGTTTATAATGCTGTAAAAGTATACCTGCCCTTGAGGGCTGCACCGATTTAATTTCTCAAGCACTGCGATAATCAAATTTCTAAAAAAAACACTGCCTGTACACACCTAGCCCCAGCAGACAGCCAAGATCAGCATTGTTCCAGTACAGAACATCAAACAGTTGTGTTGCACTGATAACTGTCAGAAGCTGAAAATGTAATTAAAGATGCATAACTACTGAAGTTATTAAGTGTAAATGATCGTATTGAAGTGTCCATTACCAAAGAACTTCTGAGTAGAAAGCTAAGGCCTGTGGGGACTTCACCATGACACTACAAGGAAAGGCCTGCTTCTAGGTGCAAGTACAAGCGGATGTTCAGGCACATCTGGCAGATGTCATAGTATTTCAAGTGCGTTTTTAAATGCCTATAAAATACAGTATTATTTCTCCTCCCCAGATTGAAAAAGCTTCTTGAACAAGAAACAGCGTATCAGGAGAAAAAAGAGAAGGAAAACAACAAGAAAATAGCCAAATTGAAAGAAGAACTAACTAAACTGAAATCCTTTGCTTTAATGGTGGTAGATGAACAACAAAGACTCACCGAGCAGCTGAATCAACAAAGTCAAAAAATTCAAGAGTTAACCACTTCTGCCGACCAAGCACATGAGAAACTCGCTTTTGCTGAAGCAAAAGTTCAAGAAGAAGAACGGAGAGCCAGCAGGCTGGAGGCTGAGCTGCAAGCCCAAAGCAGTAAGGTTTCCCAAGATCAAGAAGCAATGATGGCCAAATTAACCAATGAAGACAGCCAGAATCGTCAGCTCCGGTTAAAACTGACTGCTCTCAGCCGACAAATCGATGAGCTAGAGGAGACCAATAAATCTTTAAGGAAAGCAGAAGATGAACTGCAAGACCTAAGGGATAAGATAAATAAGGGAGAGTATGGGAACTCGACACTTATGTCCGAAGTCGAAGAATTACGGAAGCGACTGCTGGAGATGGAAGGAAAAGATGAAGAGCTCATAAAAATGGAAGATCAGTGCAGAGAACTTAATAAAAAATTAGAAAAAGAAGCGTCACAGAGCAAGAACCTTAAAGGGGAAGTTGACAAACTCAACAAAAGAATTATGGAGCTGGAGAAGTTAGAGGATGCTTTCAACAAAAGCAAACAAGAATGCTACTCCCTGAAATGCAACCTAGAAAGAGAAAAAATGTTAACAAAGCAGTTGTCCCTTGAACTGGATGGCTTAAAAGCTAGAGTTGGAGAGCTTGAAGCAATTGAAAGCAAGTTAGAAAAAACCGAGTTCACGCTTAAAGAAGATTTAACAAAGCTGAAGACTCTAACAGTGATGCTTGTGGATGAAAGAAAAACTATGGGTGAAAAAATAAAGCAAACAGAAGAGAAGCTGCAAGCTGCAACTTCTCAGCTTCAGGTGGAACAAAATAAGGTGATGTCCGTTACAGAAAAACTTATTGAGGAAAGTAAAAAGGCACTGAAGTCAAAATCTGATGCAGAGGAAAAAGTATCCAGTGTAACAAAAGAAAGAGATGAATTGAAAAACAAACTGAAAGCAGAAGAGGAGAAAGGAAGCGATCTTGCTTCCAAAGTAAATATTCTAAGAAAGAGACTTCAGTCACTGGAAGCTGTCGAGAAAGAATTTCTTAAAAATAAGCTTAAGGAGAGTACTAAATCCAGCACTTCCTTGCAGCAGGAGAACAACAAAATCAAAGAGCTTTCTCAAGAAGTTGAGAGGCTTAAGCAAAAGCTGAAAGAAATGAAGGCCATAGAAGATGATCTTATGAAAACTGAAGATGAATTTGAGTCTCTAGAAAGAAGATATGTCAATGAACGTGACAAAGCCAAGCTCCTGTCCGAGGAGCTGGAGGCTGTCAAAATGGAAGTGGCTAGGTATAAATTAACAGAGAAGGCCGAGTCCAATCAAGAGCAGCGTCTTTTTAAGAAGCTCAGAGAAGAAGAAGCTAAATCAAGTCACCTTTCCAGAGAAGTAGATGCACTGAAAGAGAAAATTCATGAGTACATGGCAACAGAAGACCTAATCTGTCACCTCCGAGGTGATCATACAGTTTTACAGAAGAAACTCACCCAGCAGGAAAATAAGAATAGGGAGTTAGCAAGAGAAATGGAAAGTCTCACAAAAGAATTAGAGAAGTACAGACGCTTCAGTAAGACCCCCAGACCCAGTCTCAATGGAAGAAGAATCTCTGACTTGCAAGTTTTTTCTAAAGAAGTCCAGACAGATCCAGCAGACAATGAGCCACCCGACTACAAAACCCTCATGCCTTTAGAGCGAGCGGTGATAAATGGACAGCTGTATGAAGACAGTGATAATGAGGACAAAGACAACAATGAGGAAGAACAATCGGTGTCTTTCAAAAGCAACTCATCCATTGCGAATGCCGTGAACAAGAAGTTATGGATCCCTTGGATGAAGTCCAAAGACAACCATCCTCAGAACGGAAAGATCCATAAAAAGCAAAATGGAAACTGTGCACAGACGGGAGACCTAGTGCTAAGCCATACCCCTGGCCAACCTCTTCACATAAAGGTAACTCCAGACCACGGACAGAACACAGCAACACTCGAAATAACAAGTCCTACCACTGAAAGTCCTCACTCCTACACAAGCACAGCCGTTATACCCAACTGTGGCACTACCAAGCAAAGAATAACCATTATTCAAAACGCCTCCTTAACACCTGTAAAATCAAAAACAGCAGAAGGTTACATGAGCCCAGAGCAAGCCATTTCTCCCATTACCATGGCTGCTTTTGCAAGATCTCAAACTCCTGATTCATGTGGTTCTTTAACTCCTGAAAGAACAATGTCCCCTTTGGCTTTACCAGGCTCAAGTTCTCAGGAACAAATGCTCTCCGAGCCTTTGGAAATGGGAGCCAAGCACGCCGTTTTTAGAGTATCCCCAGACAGGCAGTCGTCATGGCAGTTTCAGAGATCTAACAGTACGGGATCAAGTGTAATAACTACTGAGGATAACAAAATCCACATCCACTTAGGAAGTCCTTACGTCCAAGCTCTCGCCAGCTCCAAGCCCGTCAGCCCTTGTACCCCGGTGCAAGATAACAGAACTCCAGCACTAGCTAACGGGATACCCAGTAAGCCCACCAATAAAATCACCAGCAGTATTACTATCACACCAACAGCCACTCCTCTCCCACGGCAATCACAAATTACAGTAAGTAATGTCTATAACTGACCCCCCCATCCATGCTGACACCCTTACCAGCAACCTATCCTGTTTTTCATCCCAGCAAGAATGATTTGGAACAGCCCCTTTCCTTTGGGAGAGATCTGTGCATGAACTTTACAACAGTATATGGAACTAACGTTAAGTTTTGCCTGCTTAGTGTTATCAAGTGTGCACTTACTGTATATCTTCTCATTGAAATACAGTTATGTAAAATATTTAGTCTTGCACTTGTATAAATGCATCTTTATGTATTTCCATTTTCAAAATAACTCACATTACTTTTGACTGCAACTTGCCTTGGTAAAATATTTTAACATTACAAAAACAGTAAATAATTGATTATTTTTATCATTGCTTGCAGAACATTTTTTGGTTTTGTGTGTGTTTGTATTTTTTTTGCATGTATGGTAGAATTTGAATTAAGCCATAATATTGCCTGCTAACTTCAGATATGACTTGATTCATTATCTTCCCTATTTCCCAATTCCTCCTAGCCCTCTCATTTCAGATAATTATCGTTACATCACACACACACACAAAATAATATGTATTGTATCTTATTGCAGATTTTATGGGGCATAAATGATATGTTCCAGACCACAACAACCACTTTTCCTCCCCACCTTTTTAACGCTATGTTTGGTTACAACTCTTTTAATACCCTCCTGTAAACCTTTCTTATAACTGAACTGGATTCAGATGCCTACATCAGAAAACTATTCAAACAAGGCATGTGTTTCTTTTCCAATACAGCAGAAAGACTACCATCATCTAGGTACCTCATAAATAATTAACAGCAACACTTAGATTCCTAAACAATTAGCTCAGAATGGACTCACACATAATACTCAAATTTCATCTTTGCTCCTCACTAGCAGTCCAACATGCTATATACAAGACAGGTACACTGAAGAAGAAACAAGATTAGCAAACTATGGCACGCCATGTTTTTTGTATAATAGGCAGAGGAAGACAGAATCATTAAGAAGTAGTACTAAATCCTCTCTCCAAACACGCAGACCTCTAGGACTACAGTAAATTGCAGTACCATACAGCACAGAGAAAACAGGTTAAGACATTTCAGTGATGAATACAGTATTAGTGCCTAGGAAAAGGACAACAACATAAACATTGCTGCACTCAGTTTACATGTGGGCCAAGCACAAAATCCTAACCTCCCAGAAAATGCTGCTACTAGTGGACCAACTTTCCCACTGAATGTAAATCAAGCCAAAAGATCTGAAAAAACACTTTCAGATATCTCTTTTTTCAAAAGCTGTCATGAAAAAAAAATCAAATTGGAGAGTCAGATTCTTATTCTAAAGAAGTTAAATGCCTATGTATCTCATGCTCTTTGGGGGAGGATAAAAATCAAACCTCCTTATCAACAAGGAAGTCTGCATGCAAGCATAACGTCCCTATTCACTAAACCCATATCTTTATTCTTGTCTGCATTACATAGTGTAAAAAAAAAAAAAACACACATTTCTGCAGTACAACCTAGCAATTGATTCAGCAAAGGACTTTGGTACATGCTTTAACATAAGAAAGGGACTTTTTTTCAGACCGGAATCTAAATGATTACAGCAGTAGGTAATAGCTGATTTTAGAAAGAACAGCTTCTACTGAAAATCAAAACCCATCACCCATACACACTTCAGTAAAATCAACAATGGGAAGAAAAATTAAGTTACGGATTTTGTCATAGAACTGGATATAACAAGTGTACTACAGCTGAGCAGTGGAAATTTTTAAGTCAAAATGTGGAACTGCACAGGCCTAGCTTAGTGTCATGCACAGCTTCAACAGATGCTGTATCAGATAATTGGGCTTCGCAAGATGTCCTTCCCACTTGGTTTGTCTCACTTTATCTTCACTGACTGCAAAAGTGAGATCTGATTACTAGCCGGTACAGAAGAAATGAATGGTCTTATCCTGCAGAGCAAATTGCAAGTTGGCTCCCACCAATTTCAGCAAAAGTTACTGATGAAGACAGTACCCAGCACTCAGGCAAGTCAAGATTATAATAATTTTAGAGTGTGCCAATTATATGAACAATTTACTACATTCAACTTACACATTATTAACTGAAAGGCTTGGCCAAAATTAAAAAGCAAAAGCAGTCCATTCAAAACACATTCTCTGTGCTGCATGTTCTATTGATCCATACCCAAGATCTCTCAAGGGACATGCTGTAAGCGTGGTACTGAGTAACTGTGCCCTGAGTAACAGACGTCAGATTTCCTAGAAATTAAATGAAATCTTGTCCCTGAGAAACAAAAGCATTTTCTTCTATTGGATGTTAAAATCATGTAGAAACAAGTATTTCATTTTATACCTGCATTCCAAGTGTACAGAAATGTGTTGATTATTAACCACCTGACCATCTATTACAATGCCTTGTAAAAGATAAGCACAAATCAGGACATAATACCAACAAGCACACTTAGTCCTTTGGACAATTCCCAAGCTATTATGAATAAGGACATTCAGAGTTTAAAAGATGTTGTCAATACAAAACCTAGGCCAGAGTTCACACCACTTTGCAGGTTAATTATTAAACAGGACAGTTCCTCTGCTACTCTCCTAGTACTTATTAAGACATTCTGCTAATGTCTTAATAAGAAGCATCACCATTACCTGTAAATGAACTTGCTATGTTTCCTAAAAAACACACCTTTATGAAGGGATACTTATATTCCTCTGCTAATTAAACAATCTATTTATAGACCTTCACTGACTTCACACCAGAGTTTTTGTCACTGATTTCAGCAGATGAAAAATGAAATTACTATTTTGCCTGAAATTAAGGTTTACAGAATAAAGCCTGTTCATCCTATTCAAATTCCCAAGATCTGTTTCAAAACATACAGCAGGGAAAATACATGCTTGGATGTTGCTGAGAGCTGAAACTTACTCAGCTGTTTGAACAGAAATAAGTTAGCTGTAATTTCATCGTAACAATGGAAAGCACAGCTTAGGGACTGAAATCACGTATTTACAAGTTTACTTCAAGCTGTTCAAAACCACTCCATATTTCAGGTGATTTCTCTTTTACTGAGGGGGAATATTCACCTGCTTCCTTAGCCGGCATAGAGAAGGCAATAGAGCAAGGAAAAAATTAAATGATCTGTCTGTAAATTGATTTAAACACTGAACAGAAACATCAGGCATAATCATATTAAATTTCAACCAAGACAATTTTTCTAGGCATCTGATACATTCCAGGTGGTAAGTATTGCTGTTTTAATCTTGGAGGATGAGACACTTTTGTTTTCAATGTTTGCCCCAAAGCCTAAAATATGACAGGTACTTACTTACAATAATGATACAAATAAATAATAAAGCAAAATATGGTCACAAAAAAATAAATTATATATATATATATATATATTTATATATCAGAGGGAATAAACTGAAATAGTGCATAAGAACAGTTTTCAGCAGATCATAATATCAACCCTTCCCTTTTCCAAAATTCTTAGCAAACTCCCCCCCTCAAATCTAAAAATCTTGACATCCAGGGGAGAAGGAAAAGTCTTCAGGAACAGAAAGGGAGAATTAGATGATAAAAGAAATAGCAGAAGTTATCAAGCTCACTTTCCTTGCTCTTTTCAGTTTTAGCTCAGTAAGCAAAAGAACACAAGCAAGGGCAGCACCTACAGTTCAGTGCTCGGCATTTCTGAGTTATTCTGTTTATGTGATTAAATATTTCCTTTGAAACGTTTATAATTTTTGTCCTTACAGGGAGGACAGATGAGGGAAGGGAAGGGAAAGGAGGAAAATAAAAAAAAAAGAAGAGAATAAGAGCCAATAATGGTATTGAGAGCAGAGTGCCCATCTATCAACTGAGAGGCACTATTTCAAGTTAAAAAAAAACAAAAAACACTCCCTCAAGTAGCTAATTAATGAATAAGTTCAACAAAAATTACAGGAGCAGTCAGCTAGTTTTCCCAGTTCAAAGTATAGTAAATAATGTGAATATGGTGCCTGGGGACAGAATGCAAGGCTGTAAGAGAAGAGATCTCTACGCAAGCATCTCATGCAAGGCTTAAAAAGGCACGTTTCCCACACTGAGGAAAAATAATCAGAAACAGAATTGTACAGTATTACTTTCTGATTAAGATTGAAAGGATGCTGCAGGGTTAGGTGATGGAAACGGAGTAACCATTTTCCTAGGGACTTTGTCCCTAGGAAACAGATACTGAGACATGCAAAACAAAAACTGAAAACTGCCTAATCTCTAGGCTTAAGCAAAGACTACCAAAACATTATGTTACCAAGAAACAGAAGAGAAAAAGATCTTATGGTTCAGGCTCAGCATGAGTGGGTGTATAAAGGCATTTTAAAATTAACACCAAATACTGTAAGTGGGAAATTGCTCAAGGAAGACTGACCTTAAAAATTTAAGAATAAGGGACTGTTTTCACAAAACTGCAGTCAATGGCCCCAAGATGTAGCCAAATGCTCTCTGCTAGCACATCCATCACCCGGTGCTCCATCCTTCTGTGGGCATTCAGTAGGCCTCAAATATTAGAGCTGCCAATTGCATGTGATTCTCCCCAGAATACTAAGCAAAATTGATCTTGGGAAGCAGATTTTGAGTACAGCAGGGAAGACCTGTTTTAATCAGTGACTCTCCACTCCCCAGGGCCTTCATACAAGGATAGCCAAAAGCAGCTCCTTCCCCACTCGTACCCCACCACATCCCATACCACAGGACCCGGCCGTTCAGTTACGCTGTTATTACTGTTCAGGAGCACTGCGAAGCAGGTTAAGAAACTAACTTGGATTGGAAACAAACAAACCAAAAGATAAAACGGGATTAATTTCACAGCACAGCTCTACAAACAGCTTCATCAGCACAACTGAAGGGGCAAGCAACAAGGAACCAGCACTCTTTGTAATGGAGTTGCTGCCAAAGCCCTGGTCTTATCTCCTGAGGTGCTACCACTATGCTCTGAAGAGATGCAGTCTAGCCTGCCTATACATCACAAAGCACTCCAAATGCGCAACCACTCAGTCCTACTAAAAGCCTTTTGGGGCTTTAACAAAAAATGACTCTCACTTTACAGCTGAGAAGAGAAAAAAATACAGGGAAGAAGTTAATTGACTTATGTAAAGGCACAGCAAGGCACTTCCAGTCATGACAAGAATCCAGAGCTTCCTATCCTTGGGTGTCTCATACTCAAACCATTATAGGTGATGTTTCTATCCTGTAGAAACACCAACCTAGGATCGACAAAAGTTGAGTATTTTTATATATGTATAATATATATAATTATACATATAAATTATATTGTATGTGTTTACCAATTACATAATTTTTATATTTATATTTAAAAATAGGACTCTGATTAACACACCTTTAAATGTGATCTCCACAGGTGCAAATAGCCTGCTCCCAGACAGAAAAAAGGCCCTGATGGTAAAAGCACAGGGTTCTTTTACCTCCTCCATGCGGAGCATGAGTGTGCTTTCATGTTCAAAGGTGTCTGTAGGTATGTTTTCACACATCCTGAAAAGGTGGACACTTAAAAATGCATAAACACATCTATCCCTAGCTGCCCACAGTCTGTGCGGAATACGACCCACTGTCAAGACTTACTCTGCAAATGGCAGATCCAAACCAAGAGAAGTGATGATCTCATACATGTTTGTAAAATAATGTATTGTACAAATACACTAATTTTTAAGCACCACCAGAAACATTTGTGTGTCAGCACTGCCCTCTCCTGGGCAGACTCAATATTGCAGGGTGTTCAGTAGTCTTCAAAAAGGCCATATACTATTTCTTCTTGGAGACAGTGCCCTAATACGGTGCCTTCTTTTTTCAACAGGCAAAGAGAAGAGCAACAGGCAACTGTCCATTTCAGGAACAGCAAGCTGCCTTGCAGTGCTGATCTATCAGTCCCAGGGCAATCTTTGTCCTACACGAGTTGACCCTTGACAACCTCACCTTCCCCTGCAACTTGTCAATTATCTATTAAAAAAAAATGACTTTCACCTACCTTATGTTTAGGGATTATCATATTTCCCAGTGAAGACATGTCCTACATGTCCTAAGAAAAGCAGGGCATGTGACAGAATTTCAGTAATTATGAATGCCAAGTCTGCCTCCAACTCTGCCCAACCCTGTTTCTTTTACCCACCTTTCCCTAGTTTAAAGTAGATTTAAACTTGGTGTTCAGGAAATAACATCGTAGTGGCACATTTGGACACATGAGCACAAATCATGTTGCATGTATGGAAATTACTTCTGATTTTAATAGAGATTTTTTTTTGTCTAGTAGTTTATATTGTTGAAATCATGAGTCCTATAACAGGCCCAATATCAGAAAAATAGTAGAAATGGTAGAAAACTGAGCTTAGAAAGGCTGAAAAACATCCTGAGGTCCCATTTTCTTGTTGCAATTTGACCTAAGCCCTTCCCCTGGCTCATCCTGTTCTTAACTTCTTGCAATGATAAAAATTTCCTTCCCAGTTACCCCAGGTATCTATAACCAGGGTTGAAACATCCTTGCCATTAAAAATCTTGCAAATTTCTAAACTAGATTTCTTTCGCTGAAATTGAAATCCAGTTTTTGTTTCCTATCCCTCCACTGGACTTGGAGAACTATTTTCTCTGCAGCAGCTTTTCACATATTAGAAGATAGTTAACATATCTTTCTTCAGTTTTATTTTCTCCAGATTAAACAAACCCAATTGTTTTCCCACCTAATAGCTAGATGAGTACTACCACTGTACAGATTACTAATTATTTTCCCTCTGCACAGCTATTTATAGTGGTGTGTACATTTCTGAAAATGCAGTGCCCCAAACCAGACAATACCCTGCCTAAGGTCTTAACAACATCAGTAAGTGTAAGGTTTACTTATCCTGCTCACACATCTGAATATAGTCACATACACAAACCAGTCACATAAAAGGAAGCACAGAGCAACTGAGAATGTCCCCACTGGATTCCTAGAAGACAGATGCCAGATCGTAGTGAAAGACAAGGAAATACTCAAATGCCCTATGCAATTGAACAGTCTCAGCTGAAAACCATCTTGTTTGGACACTAAAAGGAATATTTAGCTTTGCCACTTAACTGTAACTCATCCTCACTTGCAGACCTGGCTTTCAGTCCAACTGCATTCAATCATCTAGGAACAAACTGCAGTCTGGCAAGAAGCACCATATGCACGTTTGGATTTCTGTGTAAAGGATCTTCAGCACCACCCTCTGGCCACTTTCGTTTAAGTTGCAAATAATTCTCTGTACCACTCAAATTTCTTCAAGTAAAAATTTAAGCAGTGGGTAAGAACCCAACCTAAAGTTATCTCTCCTCGATCAAGTTCTACAATGACACTAGAAAAATAAATAAGAAAGCCTACAGAAGAAGTGCTCCCCTCTATTTAAACAGATACATTTCAAACAGGAGGCAAAGCATGCATCATACTTCTAGAAAAAAATAAGATTAGGATCAAAGGCATTAGAACTACCTGAAGAGCATTTTCCCTCCTTGATGCCTGCACACACACCTGCCTTAGCCCACTCCCCAGACAGCAAGCACTGTATTGTGGCAGAATACCTGACAGCCCACGTAAGTAACAGATAAGCTACCTCTGTGCCCTTGGGGAAAAGTGTGTATGGAATATAAATCCTAGTATTTTAGAGCTTCACAGCTGACTTCCTGAAATTGAGGAAGGACATTTTCACTCTTGCATGTGGAATTTGACAGCTGTCACCCATGAAGCCTTTGTCCCAGTCTCTGAAATACCTGATGCCGTTTCACCATGGAATAACAAACACACGCACTGCATACAAGTTCTCACTGTAATACCATTTCTTCTGCCAGTTCCTACTCCAAGTGATTAAATCTATTTCAGAAGTCAATTTAAAACTAAGTTAAAAGATCCTTATGAAACTACATTCTTCTTGATTCTTAGAACATTGCTTTAACTACTTATTTCTACAACTCTAAACACTACTGGCAAAAACTTTGATATTTTCTGAATCTAACACCTAAAACTAATATAACACTGTTAGTTTGACAGACATGTTGCATAACCTGCTCATTTCAAAAGCACGGTTTTTTGTTGCTTTTCTTGTTGTTGTTATCATTTGCCTATACTTACCTAACTGTTGTTTACAAACATTAAATAAAGGAAAACCACACAGCTGCTAAAATCCCAGCTAGGTAACTCCTGGGAAACATTTAGTTTCTAGGAGTGTTTTGAGAGCACTGATGGGAATTAGAAAGGCCTCTCCAGAGCACAAAAGGCAGTTCAGCTTGGTTTTTGAAAGATAAACATCTTGTTTCCTCTTCTGCCACTTAAAAGATAGCAAATATAAAAAAAGGCTTACAGATGAGGACTTAAGGAGCTTTAACTTAACACAGACGATGAACAGAGTAGACAAATTCAGGAAACAAGTGGGTGGCAAAAAGAATCAGGCAGACTGAAAACCATCTCGAAGATTTGGTAGAAATTGGTAGAAAGGGTTGAAGAGATTTGAGGAGATTCTTGGTATGCACACAGACTTCCCACAAACAGATAAAAGAGTGAAAGATCAAACTGAAAACACCACCAATATCTACACATAGTTTTTTTAGTAATATAGGTCTTCCTAAAAAAACAGCACACATGCCAGGAATTACACCATTTTAGTTATTTGGACTGTAAGTAAACCCTGACAAAGCAATCAGTTTCTAATGCAACATTCAGTGCTAAGCAGTAATAATTTAGATGTATTCAGTGGTGTCACTGATAACTGCAAAACAGAGCATCATTTTGAATCATCAAAAATTTTTTTGTTGAAACGAAATCTGACTGCTCTGAAGGCCACGTTGTAAATGACGGTTTTAATGAACTGGAAACAAACTGATGAATGAACAATGAACTGGCACAAACCAAAGGCCAGAGTACAGGGGTATTTTCACACCTGACTTCCTACTGTTTTAATAAGACTTGAGCATCTGGAAAACAGTTAGATGCCCAGCATCTATAAAGACTTCAGCCTACAAATACTTTCTTCAAGTGCTAACAATATCGTTCAACCAAATACAGGTAGAATCCTCCAACTGCTTTGTACTATATAGAATCTCTAAACTGGAGAGCTTCTCCAAAAAACAAAGCCAAAAGAGACAACAAAAGAGACACCACCTACTTAGTGATACAATCACACTTGAGCACGCAAGACTTTATATAAATACTTTTTAATCTATTCATCTCAATATGCTTGGCAAATGATGGGTAGTTTAATTCTTTTTATAATTAGGAAACTGAGGCAGACACATTCTATATATTTTCTAAATTCATAGCAGATAGTAGCACCTCCAGAAATAGTACATCCAAATGTTTTATTCTCAATACTGTGCCTTATCTACCAAATCATGCCACAAAGCCAGAAGAAAAACTGTATCAAGTCAGTGCTCAAGGATACTCATACAACAGCAATACAATTATCCCCTCCAACACCCACCCCTTTTTCCTTTGCAGTGCCTTTGAGAATTTAAATGAAATAAATTCTGTTGGTTTAGAGTTTTTTCCCTTGCACACTAACAATCTGAGCGATAAAATCCAAGATTATCTTACAAGTGCATGCTATTTTTTTTAATTCAGCATTTAATCACAAGTTTTAGTTCAGTTCTAGCAAAAATAGTGATGCATCACAAAACCCACAAACTTTGCTGCCACCTAGAGGTAAAATCTTTCAACGACCACAAAGCAAAGAAAAAATACATCTTTTTCCTTTTCATTTTCAAGACCAAACGCTTTTTCTCAATATATAAACAAAAGCTACACATTGATACTTTCTAATTCCAAAAATAAAAATATGAAATAAGTCACGCACTATCAGACCCAGGATCTATGCATCTCAACTTCAGCAGTGACAAGCAGTAAATGCTTACAAAAAAAAGCTAAAGTACCAGGTGAGCAGAGTAACATGCCAAGCTTCTAGCAGTCTACAACTTGGGGCTCTCCTTGGCTGAAACCTGCATCAAGCCTTTATGTTTAGCAGCCCTTGATGAACTCCCTGGATCAGTCTGAACTCTCTCCAAAGCAATTTACACCACCACCTTGCCTGCTTGTCCCAATGAGTTTTAGTTCATTAACAAGGGAGAACACTTCCTTTTACTGATCTTTTACTTGCCTTTTGATACTTTCAGTCTATGCCCTCTCAAGTACATCTAGAAAGAGTGAATTCCCCTATTCACTATCAATGGACTAGGAATAATGCAAACTTTTCCTGTTTGCTTTTCATCTCCACAATCTGTTTTCCAAACTGAAAAGCTTCAGCGTATGTTGTCACTCTGTATGCAGAAGCCATTCCATAACTGACTATCTTTGCCACCTTTTCCTGCATTCTGTTATACACAATTCTGAGCTGTTCAGACAAAATTCTGTGAAACCATGTAGGTATGGTTCAGATTTACACACTAGAAAATTATGTTTTATGTTTTCTTCTATACCTTTCATAGTAATTCCAAACGCGCTTGTTATGTTTGACAACTGCCAGTTGCTGAATACTTAGGACCATTTACAGTGACTCCAGGACCTGTTTTCTGAGTGACAATAAATATATTTACATATAGTAAATATAGTATATATAGTTTAGTATGCAAACTAACTTTCCCCATACATGTTATTTTGCACTTGTTAACGTTGAATTGACATACAGTTTATCACCTCACTATTCAGTAGCGGAGATTACCATAAACTCTTTGTTCTAACACCCTCCCTTTTATACCCTATACAAGCATCATTAGCTCTTTACTAACATATTCATAGACTGCGTAGGGGAAAAGTTAAATACCATGGGTCTCTATCATGTTCAAATGTTACCACCATATTGTTAAAACTGATTGTAAACTTTGCTTCCTATCCATTTGCCACTTTTTAAACACAGTAACTTTCCTACTTTTTCCACAGAAACTGTTCTCCCAAGATTCTTTTGTTAAGTGACCACTATCTTTTTTTTTTTCTTAAATCATAATATAACAAAGCCATGTCCATACCAGTAAGTTAAAGGCATCTATGTCCATCCCTCAGACAGTAATGCACAGCCAACTCAAACTGTAAGAAACTCCCTGACGCTCCAGAACAGGTGAGCCAGCTGCAAACTACCTACTCTGAATTAACCCTCCTCTGAGCTAGCTCCCAAACTATGCCTGTGAATTGTTCCAGAGTTAAATCCAGGTCACAGACCACCCAAACAATTTAACACTATTGACAATTTAATAGTTCCAGTGCCTAGCTCATTATTGGGCCATCTGATGCCACGTGCTTATGTATCTAACAGGTACTCAAAACAACATCATTCTTGCCAAGAACTGTGGATCGCAAAATCGGTAACCGCGTGGGTGCACATGCTGTTCCTTATTGTCATTTCTATAGTTTGACCAGCTCAGCTGTTACAATTACCAATACCTCTACAAGTCGCATCACATTCCTCTAGCCCCACAAGCAATTTCAGTAGTAGATTGCACACCACTGTTAATAATTCAGCAATTTCAAAAATAATCTCCTTTTGAATTCTTGGAAAATTACCACATTGTTCTTAAAGATTACTACTATGCTTTCTATCTCTTCTGAAACTTCAGTGAATCCAGGTTATTTTTTTCCTATTCAGGATCCGTTAAGCACATCTGTGATGTGCAAAAATTTCCCCCAAGTCCTCCATACTGAACACACACAAAAAATTGACATCAGCTTTTCCACTCCTACTTCGTTCTTTCAAGAAATTCAGTTGTCTACAGCCAAATCATAGGCTTTTGAAGTCTGATAAATTTAAATATTTATTTATTCCAGACAGACATGGTTGGCCACTAGAAGTTGTTTCTCAAAAGTTGTTTTTGTCCAGCTCATTCTCGTTCACACTCAATTGACCAAAGTTTCTATGCTGTTTTCTACCATCCTCATTTGAGCAACATTTCCATGTTGGTTTTTTTTGCTTGTTTGTTGTTTTTTTTTTGGTTTATTTGTTTTTTTAATCATCAGTGAACTTTTACTCTGTTGTTTAACTATAAAAGGTATATATATGTAAGTGTTTAGTTACATGAAGTGGAAAGAACAGTGAAGAGCTAAGTATACAACCAGCCTCTCGTCCCTAACATGACTACTTTCTTGGTTTATTTCAAGATCACTGATGCATTCCGTCAATCAATTCCGACTCGAATCCCCAAACCAAAGCCTACGAGCACAACTAAACTACCTGTCAAAATTCCCACTGGACATCTCAACAAACCACTCCAAGACAGCAGTTCTGGAAAGCTACATATTATAAGGACTGTGTCTAAAACCTGCCTTCAAAGTGGAGGAAGAAGGTAAATAATTGCTTAAATCCATTTTACTGTCATAGATCAAAGAAAATCTGAACCTCAGTAGCAGTTATTTCCATTGGGGGAAATCATCCACACACTCAGCGCATTAATGGGCACCAACCACACGACAGCAAGAGAGAGACAAATTCTTAAGAACCAAAGCTGAGTGCATGTCTGCCAGGACCAAGCTCTGCTCTTGTTTTTTTGGTGTCATTCCACAATTTGTCCCTCACAGTGGGAAAGCAAATGAGATACAAATAAGTTTCTATTATAAATGTGTTTTTTTTTTTTTTTTATTTCATAAACAGCAGTATTAATGTTTCTGTAGATTTATACAAGTACACGATAAACTAAATGAAGCAGGGTTAAAGGAGGGATTGTTTTGCTTTTAAAGTTGGTCTAGTAAAAAAAGTGTTTTAGCATGGATATTTTATGTTAGCTAGTAAAGACAGAATGAAGAGAGGGATGGAAAAAATCTACTCTTAAATTGCATAGAAATGCAAGAAATAAAGAGCTCCTTGCTGTGCCAAGCATCACTTTAGAAACATGACTTGAAGGTGAACAATTCTCTCCTCGATGAGTTAATTAGTATGATTAGCCCCACTTGCATTCACACAGATGTTACCTTTCAAAAACAGATGCAAGAGTTGAGATGGATGTTGTTTGTGTTAGCTATATTAACTTTTACCCTTTTATTTGGACTACAGTATTTAGTTTTCAGTTCACTTAAACTGTATTTGTTGGAACTGATCAAAATTTGTGTCAAGTATAAACAGTATGTTGTGACTTGAAAGAAATGCAACTCTGTTTCTGCAGCCTTCCACAATTTTGCCCTTCCTTACAACTGCTCACAATCACGTAAAATAAACAGCAGCAGTCATAACTTAGTGAAGTTTTTTCAACCAACTAATTCTTTGCACAAGTAGGATTAGATCACCCACGAAATAAGTTAGCATATTCCTTTTTTCTTAAAGTATACCTTCTTTAAAGGACTTAAAAAATCACTCAAGTTTCCTTTCAGCCAATGCACACACACAAAAAAATCAAAACATCAGAAGAGGCTCCAGGTTTGTTGTTTTCAATTTTCTGTAAAATAGCAATTGTTGCTCTAACAAGAAAATTCCTGACTGTTCCATTTTATAAAGTATAAAACTAACGAGATACTATTACTGTAAGTAACTCCCCCACAGGAATTCTGTAATACCAACTAACATCAGTTACTGTTTTAGAACATAAAGATTAGTTTATTTCCCTGGTATTAATGTCTCCCTCATTCTTCTTCCCCTAACAGAGTGCATTCCAACAGTCTAAATGGCTCATCTGATAATTTGTGGGAAAGTTCCTTTCACATAGGTCTTTCTTTAAGAACTGCCAAATCCTAATTCCTAAATAAAGCCAAAGCTGGTAGTGATCACAGCACCACAGACAGAACTGGGACTGTTTTGCTGAAGCAAAGAGAGATTTTGATGCATTCAGTTACCCAATTTCTCTCCCTTTTATTTCACAGCTAAAAGTTTAACTTAGCCACTGAGACAGTACACCACATTAGCACTCCTGCGTGACTGTTTTTACAAACCCACAACAGAAACCCATGCCTCCCTCCACAGCTCCACAAGAAATTCTCCATGGGTACTTAAGAAAGGGAAGGTTTAAAAAGATCAGTCTACTGAAAAGTTATTTCAGCACGTGCCCTACGAGACACATTTGTGGCAAAGAGCAGAAATTGAAAAGAGACTCTTCTATATTAAAAAGAGAAGCCTTCAAATGTAATTCACTAAAGCTGGAGGTAACGATAAAGTTCTGAGGCTATGTGTGACATATGCTCAGATCCAAATAAAGTTCACAGAAGCACTCTATTAGGTGCTCTGCGAGTTGCAGAACAAGTATGTGTACGTGCGAAGAAGCAAAACAATCTTGAAAAAGCAGCTGTCAACTTGGCATGCTTACCAGAGAGATGTGAGAAGGAGCTTCAGCACGAGAACAGCGTTTGTCTGAAGGGACAGCAACTCACGGATGAGCCAACGGAAAGACACAAAACTCTCTACATGCAGATCCGCCAACAGATCTCAGCTCCAAATCAAGCCCACAAAACTCTCACCGAATGTGCTACAATGATCGATCTACTCCTCATTAGCTGCAAATCCCACATTACAAATTGATGCTGTTTATCAATGGCAGCCTTTATTGCCTGCCTATCGAAAGAAAAAAACTTCTGGCACAAGAAATTAAATCCTGCAATAGCAGCCTTTGCTTTAGAGTACCGAAGGACCTCTCAAGTGCTGTCAGATCATCATCCACAGCACCATGCTATACTTCTCACCTATTTGTACTGCTGACATAAAATAGTTTCCCCGTCTTTTGCTCTGTCTTGGGATGACACAAATCATTTCTATGTAAAAGGGACACAACCAACATAGGCTGTTACTTAAGGACATAAAAAAAACTGCCAGAGGCGGATACTACAGTCTTATGGGATTAAGGGAGGCAAAGAAAGCATGGGAGAATGAAAGACAAGGAGTGGTAACAGAGAAAGAGGTAACTGGAAGAATTTCTGGAAAACAGACATCTATCCCTCAAACTACTCGGTAGATTTGGCACACTGGCTACAGGCAAGACAAGGACATTTATAACGCCTGTGAGGAGTGCTCTTTCTGTTCATGGAGAGAAAAGGAAACAGCTAGCATCCTGCACCAGTACTAAACAAATTCCTGAGTATTCCTTAACCTCTCCTGTACAGTTCTGAATGCAATACAAAAATAATATTCAATAATGGATGCAATTGTGGCATAAACTGGTCAAAGCAAGTGAAGGAAACCCTGCGTTTACGCAACTTGGGACATGTGCAACACTAAACAAAACTAATAAACAGACAATAATCCCTAACCACCCTCTCTCCGTATCTCTCAAAGAGAAAGGTTTGCTGAAGAAGTTATTTGGCAAGTTGGTTTGTGTCATGTGGCAAGGTAAATAGATGGCTAATCCCTTCAGGTTTTTTTTTTGTTTTGTTTTTGTTTTTTTTAAACCTCTATAAACCCCCTGAAGCACGGTAAACATTCATGTCTCAAAAGTGAGAGTAACTACCTTCAAATTTTAATACAGACTCTAAACTAATGATTTCCAATGATGTGGACAAAAACAGATTAGGAATTACTCTTATACCCATCTATTACGATATGTATCTCGTATTTTCCTCCCCTTTAAGCAAGTCTGAACATTTTCCACACACTTCATCTTAAAAGTAGCATCTTCTAAGTACAAGTCACTAAAATCAAAGACACTTAAAGACACTTATGAGGGATAAGTTATTTGGATGAATATTCCATTGGTCAGGTTTTATTCTAGGGCTAGTCTTAAGGGACTTGGCAAAAGGTCAGTATTTCAAGTATATATTTCAAATTCTTCTGCTTCTACCTACTATTGTGGCAGAGATGCTTTTTAAAATAGGTCAAAGGTGGAGAGTTTTTTTAAACTAATTTCATATTTTACAGAAATAAACATGATCAAATCTGTCAAAAGCACTAATGGAAAATTATATTCTTGTATTTCTGCGTACACTGTACTTTGTAAACCCTGTCCTTAAGATGCAGTTCAAATGAACATTTGATTTTACGTCTGTTGTACGTGAGGAGCAGTAACACAAAATAAAAATAACACATGTTCTTCTTAGTTTGCTGATGGCTTGTGTCAACTTAATACAACAGGCTCCACATAAAGAACATGTCAACAAGTTCACAGAGGTGGGATCTGGACAGCAGAGTCCAGATACACATGGTTTGCACAACATTCTCCCACAATCACAAGTAGCAAAGCATCCACAGAACGTTCTTGGAGTAAACAACGAGCAGCGCTAAAAGCTGGCTTAGACATCTCTAGAGGTGTTTCCTCACCTGAATTATTTTAGTGGCTCAACAGTACAATTGCAAAAATCTTGAGGAGTTGTATATAACTGAAAAAGTTGGGATTCAGTCTCATCTGAAAGTCTGACGGTTTACCCAGCATATCAAAAGTTTATCGTTCAAGTGAATAAACATATTTCTGATTTGTATTGAGTTTCTAAAGGAAAGCTATCAACAATAAATAATAATTTAAAAAAAATCAGTTTACCAGCCACCACAAAGACAAACTCTGGTTGGCAGAATGATCAAATAGGCCCTTTGGGAGCTTTTCCATTCCAGAGTCCTAAATCCCTTACAGCACTTACCATGGGAACGGGAACTGCTTAAGGAACATACATGAGACTAAGAATAAAAACGGAATGCTCAGCAGCCTCAAGGGGCTTGTGACCCCCCTTTATTTTATATATACGTTACTTCTCTTAAAATATACTCCAAGTACCTTTTCACAGGAAGTTGGTGACCTAGGAAATCAAGACACTGGAAGGTTTAGTACCTGGAGTCTATCCAGAGCTACAGATATCTCCCAGCTCCTACTAATATTCTTATAATAATTTTTAGTTGCCTAGACCTACCTAGATTTCCACAATACATCTCCACATTAAGAATGCAACAAAAAAAAAGAACTGGGGTATTGTATATCTTTTCTGTAAAGCACTTCAAGATCCACTGATTTAAGATGCCGGGTGTAAGAGACAGATATTTATCATCAAGAAAATAGACAAATCAGCCCTAATGGCACACTCCAAAGACAAATCACTAGAGAAAATAAGTGCCCTTTTGCCATAAGACATGGCAAGGGGGATAGGAGATGCCCCAGCCAACACGTGGGTGATGCTCTTTCTTCAAGTACCGCAGGTATTTTTCCTCCACAGGCTCTACTACAGGTTTACTACTTCCAAAGTCTTTCAGAACTATAACTAACCTCCCTTATGCATACCAGCACACATTAAGCAACATCAAACACTCTCAGTTTGGAATAAAACACAGTTCAGAGCCTAAATACTTGCAGGGCACTGATAGCCCCCGAACGCACAGCAAGAGGCTCCTGCAGCAAGCAGCTCCCTCCACAGGACGGTCTGTTTTAAGTCCGTTTAAATCCACTTTTTGGGGTGAATTCCTGCAGTTCCCCAAGTGCTTATACTCGCTGTTGCCGTTTTGACGGGCCGGAGCTCAGGCATGCCCGGCTGTAGAGGTCACCAGAAAATCCCCGTGGGGAACAAGCATAGAAGAGGACGGGAAAATAAAAATTAAGAAATACACCCGCGAGAGTGGAAAACCGGGAGCAGGGCGCTACAAGCCGAGGAGGGAGAGGCGGGGGGCGCGGGCAGGGGCTGCCCCAACCCTGCTGCGGCGTACCTGGGCTGCTGCAGGCCCCAGCCTCCCACCACGGCTCCTCCAGCGCGTCCCCCATGATGATGAAGAAGATGATGAAGGTGATGAAGATGATGGTACCGCCACGCGGGAGCGCGGTCGCGCCTGCGCTGCTCCCCTACAGGAGGGGGGGGGAGGAGGAGCTTTGCCCGGTTTCCGCGCTTTACAGCCGGCGCCCTCACCTCGCGACAGCGGGGCTGGCAGCGGGAGGGGAAGGCAGGCAGTCGCGACAGCTGGGCGCGCTGTACGGCCGCGCGGGGCGGCACGGCACGCCGACAGCGATGGCGGAAGGGGAAGAGGCGCCGCCGCCGGGCTGCTGGTGAGTTGAGGGGGGGGGGGAGCCGCTCCCAGTCCTCCTCCCACTCCGGGCAGGGCCAAACGGCCCCGTGCCCCTCCTGCCCGGCACCGGGGCTCTCAGCCTGCCCGGCTCCCCCGGCCCTCGGCGGCTTGGCGGGGCCGCAGGAGGAAGCGAAGCCATCAAACCGAGGGCGAGGCCCTCCCGGGCTGCGGCGGAGCGGGGCTGATGGGGGCAAAACGGGCTTGGGTAGGGGGCAGGGGGCCTGGGAAGGGGTGGCGGGAGGTCCTGGGTTGCTGGCAGGGTGATTCGGCCCGTCTGCTTCCTCCAGCGCGCCTGGGGCTTAGGATGGGTTTACGTTGAATCCCTAGGACCCCAGTAGAGACTGTGGAGCCGTGTAGCAGCATTCCGATGGTAGCAGCGGCGGGACTTCAGTGTTGGATGCATGCTTGGTCACTTAAGGTTTCCGAGGCTTAAGTAAACACGGGGTTTAAACACTGAAGCCCTACATGTCCACTCTTGTGTATCTCCACTTCTTGCATTTCTTCATTGCATGTGATTTCCTTCAGCGGTTCTCTGCCACTGCCTTGCTCTTTGTCCCCTCCACATAGGCACTTTTCCAGCACTTCATTACGGACCTGCTTCTTACAGTTGTTTCCAAACTGATGCTTTTGTTTCTGTGCTGTTATGTGGAGGATTCAAAGTTTTATGCTAAGCATGCCCAGCCTTCTTTGTGCTGTGTTGTCTCACTGTGGGGAAATAACACACGATTGATACGCATGCAGATGTAGCTGGTATCTGTTCTTTGTCTATGCTGGTTCTGCAAACGCAGCTCTTGGGGATGAATGGTGATTCTGCTCATAAAGGCAAACTCCAAGGCATTCATTAGAAAATAGGAAAATAAAAGATGTTCTTAGAACTTACGAAAACTGTTCCAGAGGTTTGCGCTTAAAAGCTACTTCAGGATGCCAGAATAAATCTTGTTGTTGGAGCTGTATCCGGTGAATAAAATGGAAAGTTGTATTCCTTATTGCTTGTTTAGAAACTTCACAAGAAGCTTCTTGTTTCTGCTTATTCTTTAAAAGCCAGCTTAAGTGAATTTTTATTGATTGATTTAAACTGCTGTCTTGTGTATGTATGGCTGGGTGCCATTGGAATAGAAAATGTTTTTTAAAGTATAATATACATCATTTGAATTATTTTTTTTGTGTAAATTGCTATGTTGTCATAGTATTGAAGTATATAGTGTTCTGCACTAGCATTTCATGTTTAAAAAGAAAACAACTGAAACATAAAATGATGTGTATGTCCACCTGAACTCTTGAGACCAAAAAGGGCAGCTCTGATTCCTTGTCCTATATTCAGTTCTATAGAGGGATTCCAAGGCAGATGTAATCCTGTCTTCAGAGACTGTGACAGCACATTGAATCTGGACGTGCTTATTGGCTTAAAACACCTTTCTTTTTCTTGTGTCACTTCGACATGCAATACTGGTTTTAGTAATTTGGGAGAGGAGGGCGGACACAAACTAATGATGAGTTAAACACTCATACTGACTGTTTTGTTTTCCTGAACAGAAACCAGAAATTTGCCACTACGCAATGCAATTGAAAAAAAAACCTTTTTGTGTAGTTACTGAAAGGTGTCATTGTCAGCTTTCATCAGTGAGTGCAAGAAGTTTGATAGCAACAGTTTTGATTTAAAAATGAGAAAAGTCTGTCAGACCTTGCTTGTTAACTACTTCTTTTTAGCTATTTAGCATGTTCTCAAAATTAATTTTAGTTAATTCCCGGCAGTATGGTATTTGATGCTGGAAGGCTTATCTGTGCCTAAAGCTGAGAATGCAGTTAAGACATGACCTAACTAAATACACCTCTAACCATAGATGGAATTATTCCTTTGCATTTAACTTTACATTGCAATTATTCATTGTGTGGATCCCAAAATACACTCAAAATTGTTTCAGACAGCAACATGACAAATCTAGTGCATGTGTGTCTTTCCATGCTCAGAATCTGGCTTATTAGTGCTCGGAACCATCATATTTCTTCTGAAAGCGCACAAAGCAAGAGCTCTTTTTAGTTAAGTGTGAAATTAATAAACCTGAGAAAAAAATAAAGAGGTAAAAATGTCAGGGAGTTAGTTTTCCTCTAAAATTCTATTTAAAAGTATATTCAGTAGTGTTTTGGCTACAAGGGATATTTTGATCTTAAATGTGAGGGACTGTTTTTTGTTTGTTTTCAGTAGAGAACAGACAGTCTTTATTACTTTCGATTTAATATAGCTCTTGTTGAGGTTTTCTTTCCAGTAAAGAGGACCATAAATGAAAGGTAGGAATCAGAGTAACTAGGTTATAGGAAGTATATTTCTCAGGGAAAAAAGCATTAGAATAAATTTGTCCAGTCTGCTACTGATATCTGCAGTCAGTCCTTGTAGTTGTGACAACAGTATTGCTATATGTGTGCCTGTCTTTCTCTTTCCATGTATTTTTGATATTCATAGCAGGAAAACTTGCGGGCTGAATGTGTTTGATATTCTAGGACACAACAGATTTGTAGAAACTGAAGCTGATGATGGTCCTCCTGACAAGATGGCATCATTTAAAAAAAAAAAAAAGTTCATCCAGTAGTAGCCTTGCTTCTGATTTAAGGAAAACAGGATTGATGTGTGAAGATGTTTAGCAAATGCATGCCTAAATACTACTGCTTACAATGGAAACAGCGGTGGCCTACTAGATAGTGTGTGTCACTAGCAGCTACAGTGAGTGTGTGACCTAAAGAATGTGGAAGTGAGTAGTCAAATAATCTTTTCAAGTGTCAGGGCATCGGATTAGTGGTCTGTATACGGGAAGCAGTTTAACCCTATTTTAGTCCAACCAGTAAGATCTTCAACAGACAGATGTGTGGTAGCATATTAAGTGTATATGGAAAAAAGATGGTCATTGTATTTTGGTGTGATAAGTTCATTTTAGATGAAGAATTTGGTACACGTAGAAAACACCTGTTGTGTTGTGAAAATAATAAATTATTATTAGAAGTGTGCCCATCACAAATGGAAGCTTTATGCTTTATTCAAAAGGAAGCATTTTCTTCCAAAAATGCATTCTGACTTGGAAGAAACACATCAAAGGGATCTGTATTTCCTAATAACAAAAGAGCATTACCCTGCTGGGCAGCTAAACTCCACCACAACCACTTTCTCACTCCTTCTCCTCAAAGAGAAGGAGAAAATACGATGGAAAAGGGCTCAGGGGTTGACATGATGATGGGAAAATGGCTCACCAATTACTGTCACAGGCAAAACGTACTCAATGTAGAGAGATTAATATAATTTATTGCCTATGACCAGCAGATTAGAACAGGAAGAATCTAAAAGCAAACTGTAAACACCTTCTTCCCCATCCACCCTCTTCTATGTCTTCCCCCCAAGCAGCACAGGGGAACAGGCAATGGGGGCTGTGGTCCCTCCCTGATGCTTCAT
This sequence comes from Cygnus olor, assembly GCF_009769625.2. Taxonomy (NCBI): domain Eukaryota; kingdom Metazoa; phylum Chordata; class Aves; order Anseriformes; family Anatidae; genus Cygnus; species Cygnus olor. The sequence continues at coordinate 93,561,743 of NC_049169.1, read as the reverse complement.
CTCCCATGCTCCCTCACGGTCACTCCCTGCCCCTGCTCCATGTGGGGTCCCTCCCACGGGATGCCGTCCTTCCTGAACTGAGCCTGCGGGGGCTGCCCACAGGCAGCAGCTCTTCAAGAACTGCTCCCACATGGCTCCGTACCACGGGGTCCATCCCCCAGGAGCAGACTGCTCCAGCACGGGTCCCCCACGGGCTGCAGCTCCGGCCCGGGGCCTGCTCCTGCGGGGGCTCTCCATGGGCCGCAGCCTCCTCTAGGCCACATCCACCTGCTCCACCGGGGGCTCCTCCACGGGCTGCAGCGTGGAGATCTGCTCCGTGTGGGACCCATGGGCTGCAGGGGGACAGCCTGCTCCACCAGGGGCCTCTGCACAGGCTGCAGGGGAACTGCTGCTGCGTGCCTGGAGCACCTCCTGCCCTCCTGCTGCACTGACCTGGGGGCCTGCAGGGCTGGTTCTCACCCCTCTCCCAGCTGCTGTTGCCCAGCAGTTCTTTCCCTTCCTTAACTCTGCTCTCTCAGAGGCCCAACAAGTGTTGCTCTGGCCAGCAGCAGGTCCCTTTTGGAGCCGGCTGGAGCTGGCTCTGATCTGACATGGGGCAGCTGCTTGGCTCTGCTCACAGAGGCCACCCCTGCAGCCCCGCAGTACCAAACCCTTGCCACATAAACCCCAAACATAGAAGTAATGGACTTTAGCAGGTACATTCCAAGCATTGTAATCTACTGAATGATTATAGTTTTCTTAATACTATGTTTTTTTCCTGTGTATTTGTGGTTTCTTGAAACTCCTACTGTCTTTTCCCTGCTATTCAGACCCCCACAATTACTTAATCCCTTCATTAGTATTTGTAAGTGGTTATTACCAAGCACTTCATGGTTGTATATAAATGAAATAAACAATACTTTAAAAAAAAAAGGCTGGAACTGAAGACCTAACAGTTGATCAATTTTTGTTGCCTCTGACTCTCTCTCAATCATAAGTGCTTTAACTAAAAAAAACAAAAACACAACAACATAAAAACACACTTCTGAATATTTGTGAAGGTTGCTGACCACTGGCTTGAATTTCAGAGATCCTTCTGTAGTATGGAAATTTACTCCAGATATACTACTAGCAATATTGTGAGTTATAGCATTTGAAGTAACGTCTTGAGAGAATTATATCTTTCGGGCCACAGCTGAGGTGTAGGCTGGGATTGTACGCATCTTAACCAAAGCTTGAATAGCTTCTAGGAACATGGCAGTGGAGCCATGGTAGAGCATAAAGTTAGGAAGTTCAGGTTGGGGGGAGTTTGCCTATAAACAGAAGTACTACATTCTTTTCAAAGTAACTGTAGGAAGTTTTTGTCTGTATAAACAGAAAGCTTCCTAGCTGGTATTCATTAAAGACAAGGATCCAGACTGCCAGCAGTTTGCTGGAACATTTATAGCACAACACAGAGTGAAATAAGCTAAAACACAGCCGGTGGACATGTGTTAAAGTATCAAAATCATTTTCACAATACTTTACCAGATAGCCTGAATAGAATATTTATTAGAAAAGTATTCCTCATAGCCTCTGAACAGTCTTGGGAGTTGACAACAAAAAAGAATAGCTAATTGAATCATAATAGAATGATATTTTTTTTTCCTGCTGTTACTTCATTTAGCTTAATGTGTTACTGTACCACACCTTAATGTGAGAGATGAGCATATAACTTTCTTGCTTTTTAATATGAAATAGTAAAGTCACAGGGTAGAAAGTGCTGATGGCAATACTTATGAAGATGTAGCAAATATAGGAAATACACATTTGCAGATAGCATGTTGAAGGTGATCTTGATGTTAGTCCATGCGCAGATCTTTTAGCTGTGAATATTAGGTACGAGTAACTGGTAGAATTACTACTCATGGATTCATGAAAAATTCTTTGCCAGGTATGTTTTTGTAACTTGTGTAGTTGTGTTTTCAAGTGCTGTTTCACAAAAATTAAATTCCTTTTTTTTTTTTTTTTTTCCGAATTGTGTCCTTTGGAGGACATAGAAATCAAATTTAAGTATTACAGTTTAAGACCTTTCCACCTCGAATACAATTTGCATGCAACTGTAGTGCTCATTTCCATCTGCCTACACTATAGATGAGAGCATCTGTCTCTCTTCAGCTTACGTTTGTTTGGTGTTGGCTTTTGTTGATGTTAGAACATCCCAGAGTTCATCAGGTTCTGCAGAATGCTAAGCCTTTTTGTGTAAATGTCCTGGAAATCCTTGATTTGAATTAAGGATTAACTGATCTGGTTGTTTAATTTTTCTGGTGTTAATTGTTATGTACACCATCAGGCAGTGGGATAGGTGATGGATGTACAAGTGTGCTTGTGTATTTTTACCCCTGGTTTCTGTATCGGGAATTGGATATTTTCCTGTGCAGTCTGTAGTTCTATAATAATTTGGCTTTGGGATTTTATTTTTAAAACTAAAATAGAAAATTAGGCAAGTCAGTCTTTTTGTAAACTTCTTTTGTAAACTTTTTTCTTTCAACCAAATTAGCACAATTACTTGAAGAAAATGGACTGTTAGTTGTATCCCAGTGTATATTGGAAATATGTTTTAAAGTGCTGCCAAAAAGTGCTGGAAAAGAAACTGGCTGATAATTGGAAGGAAAGTGTTTACTCTTTAACCTTATAAATACTTTGAGAAGTCTTCAGTGGTGCTGGCTGGTTGGTTATTGTCAAGTATATGCATATGTTCTTTTAGGATTGAGGGGTTAATCTGCTTATCAAAAAGGGTGGTAGTTAGAAAATAATAATTTTGTGTGTTGAGCTTTCAAGAGACCAAACTCAAGAAGACTTATAGCAAGGAATTTCAGCTAGTTGTGTTTATATGCAAATTAAAGAAGGAGACTGAGCTTTTTCCGTGGGTATATGGAATTGTCTACGTAGTACAGAGCACCTGGGGTAATGGAGAGTTGCACTGATAACACTTCACAATGTTCTGCCACGTGTATAAGTACGTGTTGTTCACAGGGAATGAGTCCTTATACTTGACTATCTGTCCTGAATAAGCAGTCATGTTCTGTGTTTTGCTGTGGCTCTTAACCTCCTGGGTGTGTTTGATTCCTCAGGTGTATGACACAGCGTCATTCTTAAGGCATGTGTCAGAGCTAATAGAGAACAGTTAAGATACACAGTAAGGGAGAAGTTCTGCCTACGGGACCTATATATCTCTGCCGTTGCTATTTTTCCAGTGAACCTGGTGTTTTGACACTGCTCTGCTCCATCATATTGAAATTCCTCAAATCATCAGCTGTGGTTCTCTCATTACTGACAGCATGGAACAGTCAGCAGAAGCTATCAGATTGTAAAGTAGCAATTTCTGAATGCATACCTTCTTATCTGTAATGCATAATGACTTGAGTTGTCATACTATGGCAACTAAAGTATCATTACTCCTTGACTGTCTTGTGAATTTGTGTATTTCTCTACTTTCTACACTATTAATATTTGTATATGTTTTATTTCAGTCTTATGCACACATCCACACTTATAATACTAGAACTGTATAGTTAAACCTGAGTTTGACTGAAAGGTCCTTTCCCATTTCTGGAAAAGGTGGAATTCAAAACTAAATGTTCTAAATCTTTGAAAAGACTTTTCCATTTTCTAGGTTTATTAATACATTAATAATGCATTTAAAAGACCTCTGCCATCTAATTCAGGTGTAGTGTTTGCTTTGAACGCACCGCGTGTATGTGAGTAAAAATTTGCTCGCTCTCTCTTACTTTGTAAACTAACACTAAATTTGCATTTTTATGATACCTTTTGTAACATTGTCACATCATGAAAACAAAAATCTGAGCTGAGCTTGTTTTCTCTCCTATGAAAACTGAATGAAATTAGAAGTTGAACAAACAGCCTTAAAAATAAAGGAGTAAACACAATCTTGCAAATATTATTTATTTTTGTTTTGCCAGTAACTGGGAAATTGTCTTATAACAAACCTTTACATATGTGTGTCTTTCTGCCTGATAGTAGCCTCTGGTCTATATCAATTTAATAGATAAAGATTTTAAAATATTGTGTAATTAGTTATTTTTTTTAATAAACCCTGTACATATCATTATTTTAGGGAAAAAGATCTTGCAGAAGCTCTGGAAGAAGGAGGCTGTGATCTTGAAACCGTGAGAAATATCATTCAAGGAAGGCGATTGCCTGCTGATCTGAGGGCCAAAGTCTGGAAGGTAAATAGGAGCTTAAATCCAAAACTAGGAAATACTTGAGGTGGCGTTTGATTTGAGGTGAATGATTTAATTATCAGGCATCTCCACAGGAAAGCCAACTTGTTCATGTCATACTGAAGTTTTAATATGCAAGTATGTTGATTAAGTTTTAGAACGTTTTTTCTTTAGTGAGCTCAATAACAGAGTAACTAATAAACGACACTGAAACATTTTTTATTGTTGTTTTCAGATTGCACTTAATGTTGTGGGAAAGGGGGACAGCCTGGCATCATGGGACGGCTGTTTAGATCTGCCAGAACAGAGCATAATTCATAAGGATTGCCAAGAGCTAATTGGTAAGTTCAGTTACATTTAGATCGCCTGTGTGAAAACTCGTGTACTCTCAGTTGTTTTAGGGCTTTGTTATTTGAATTAAATAACCTGAATGATGTTTACATTTTGGAGGAAGATGAGAGAGCACAGAAAACTAGCAAGAAATCATAGGAAAGAGTATCTTATCTACTCCAACACTGAGATGGTTGATGTCATGGAATTTTAAAGTATTAACTTGTAAGTGATAGCTTGCATGGACAGAGTCTAATGCAAAGAAAGCTCCAGGAGTTTAAAAAAAAATAATGTTTTTTCCAAGTTCTGTCTTCTAAACATGTGATTCTTTCTATGGTATTCTTCAAGTTTTTAATTGTCCAATGTCCAGTATTTAATCTGAAAAGCTGGTGTAGCACAAAAATGAATATAACCTTTAGGAGAAGAAACATACTGAACATTTTGGACTTAATAAGCAATTTTTTAGAAGGAGGTATTTTTAATAGCATTTTCAGCAGAAATGAAAGGTTGAGTTTGTGAAAGCAGGGTACTGCCAACACATTGAAAATAGTATTCCAGCATGCTGTAAGGAGCTGCCTCAGGATCTGATTGGAACTTCATCACAAAAATGGCCAAATCCCTGATACCTTGCAACAGTGGTAGTGGTATCAATGATTAGGTGATGGAGGCAGTGGTGACTCATTAGTAAGGATACTTCTTCCTATGGCATCAGTAAGAGAATCTTCTATTTTATTATCTGCCATGTTTTAATTTATTCTTGCAGAATTGAAAGTTAAGGCAGAGAATGAAGTTAGTGAATAAGTTAGTGCATGAATAAGTTAGTGCATGCATACATACATACATACAGTTTTGAATATAGTTGTACTTTGCCTAGCTCTAAAATCTAGTACAACTTATGTTCCTTTTCTGCCTGTCCTATAAAGGAAAGAGAAAAAAGGATTTTCTGTTTTGCCAAATTATACCATCTCTTCAGAAAATGTTAAAACATCACAATTGCTATTCATACAATGTAAAACTAGGCACTTCAATATCTCCATGCCATTATTTCTCCTTATTCCTCTCTTTATTACCATATTTTTTCTAATATTTGTTAGTTTAACAATAGTAAAAGTGATATAATCTGGATCAAAACATGCATTTCTAAATTATATAATTCATAAGTTTATTTAATAGTTGATTTTTCATAAAAATCTAAATATATGTTTTTAGTATTAAACTGAAAATTGTACGAACTTGTACAAAAGTCTGGTTTCACTACAGTCCGTATAATATATGTACATATATTTATACTGCAACTAAGCTACAATCCATTTATCATCCGAAGCTATTCCTTCATAAGAAAGAAAGCGTAATTTGCAGTACAGTGTTGACATATTTCAGATGTCTTAGATTCAGTGCCTCAACTGAGGTGGATGCCAGTACTTTTTCTGAAGCATTGCCAGCATTTTAAGTAAGAGCCTATGCAGAAAGATGCTTTGTAAGTAATGAAAGCCGAAGCTTTTTGTATGTATCCAACTCAAAAATGATGGTATTTAAGAAGTGTTTGGCTTGCTACTTCAATTATGGAACTGCTTCTGTACCAAATTGTTGTGCAAGTTTTCATCCAAATGCAACTTAATACAAGTCATGGATTTAGAATTAACCTGTCTGTAAACAGGGAACATCTTAACCCTTTCTAGTACCTTACAAAATTTGTAAGAATTTGAAACAATATGCTACACTATATAAAATATTATATGCTTATAGTTACAATGTAACTTCTGATCAGCAAGAGTGCTAAATCTAATTTAAAATCTATTTGTAAGCAAGCAAATAATTTCTTTTTATAGTTACACTAACAAACCAAATTTAAACTCTTTTTAGGAAAATAACTTAAAAATGGATATTAAAATGTGACATGTAAATGCTAAAATTTAAGTCCGTAAGCCTTGCTAATTTCAAGCTGCTGATTTTAATGAATTTGTGTATCAGTGGGCTTTTAAGGAATTGAAAGGTATGCATCGTGGGTTGATCTGTGTTGAAATTCAAATGAATTTGTTGTGGAGTTGAGTGTAAGTTTTTTACTGAGTACATCAAATAGGAGTAGAAGAATTAAAAGAATCTACCTTTGCTTCATGTAGATTCTGGAAAATCTAAACTTCTCCCATCCTGCTTTATTATGATATTAAATGCTTTAATCTATTGAGGTTAAAAAATCATATTTTGGTACTTTTTGGGATGCCTTTCTATAAACATTTAATCCATGGTGCTGGATTTTTTGTTTGTTTGTTGATGTTCTGTTGTGTGTTTTTTTTTCCAAGTGCCCAGAACTTGGTATCGGTACAATTGTCCTCTGAACTAATCTTATTCGCTTTCTTTGGGAAGCTCTTAAGATGGTTTATATTTCTATGTTTATTTCAGACCGGTTGTCAGTGCCAGAAGACGAGAAGTCAGTATTGCTTTTGGATATTGAGTCTGTTATTACTTTTTACTGTAAATCACGCAATGTTAAATACAGTTCTTGCCTTGGCTGGATACATCTCCTCAAACCTCTGGTGCACCTTCGATTACCACGCAGTGATTTGTACAACTGCTTTTATGCTATCATGAATAAATTCATTCCAAGGTAAAACTCCCTTCTTCTGCCTGTGTGCTGTTTTTAATGGCATTAAAAGTATTTTGTGAATGGATGTGTAGGTTAGTATAGGCTGGAGTAGCACTGTTTGTAGGAAAGTTGTCAGATTCCTTCGTGTGATGATAAATCAAACCATTTTTCCATCTCTTGATTATAAATCCGGCAAATAATTAAGAAGTTTTAGGATGTAAGGAGTTATCATGTGACAGATGTAGATTCAACATGCTTCTTAAAGAAGAACAGTCATTTCATACAAAATCAAAAATAATTGTTTAGTAACAATCCTGCCTATATATTATGTGAAAGCAATTTTTCATTCCTTTTCTTTTTCTTGCATTTTTAACATCTAAAATGCCTCTATACCTGTTGCTTCAAAGTACTTCATAAACACTACGTTTCCGAAAATCCCTTTAGAGGAAGTAGTTGCTATTTTACATGTATTCCAATGAGTTGTGGACTTACCTTAATGATTATTTTTAAGAAATGTTAGATTTTTTTTTTTTAATGAAAAGAAATAGGAGCATTTCATGCTGTTATGTAGGCATTCTCAGTAAAAACTTCATTTATGTCAGAGTGGCACTGTGACACACTAGTGGGACTAGAGTACACCTCACAATTAAGACTTTGTGAAATAGTATACAGACAGTCTGTAATTCAAGATTTTAACCTCATTTACTGGAGTGGAGGCTCCGGCCCAGCTACTGGGTATCTGGGCATAGTATGAAATGTGCACGTTTGGTGTTGTGACAGGAAATGTTTGTCAGCCCTGGCACATGACTCAAACTGTGTTCATACTGTTAGTTATTTTCTAATTTAAAAAAACATTGTTCACTGCGAACTGTTTTTTCTTCCCCCCCCCCCCCCCATTGGGTATGTTATTAAGAGTTGATTACAATGGTAGGTACCAGAAGGAAAAAAAATTACTGAGCAAAACAGTTGAGGAAAATGTCTTAGCAGTGTTGCTCCACTATCAGTAGAAATGTCAGAAGTTATTTTTGGATATATATCCCTTCCTGATGTTAAAAGGTAGTAAAGAATTACTGATTGAATAATTGACCATATTAACCATTCACGCAAAAAGTAATTTGCAACTCTAGAATCTTATGCTAAATTTAGTAATAGTACATTATTCTCTTCATTCTTTTTGTCCTGTTAATTTAATGGGAAATCAGAGTTCATGTAATAATCTCAAGAAAGAATCTCCACAGTTTGCCGTGAATATTTCCCATTCACCTATGTAGCCTTACCCTTGTTTAAGAAAGTTAGGATGATAATTGTGTTTGGAAATTGGTGTGTCAAATTTCACGTAAGCTTAAGTTTTTAAACACTTGAGTTTTGTTCTTAATGTGTTACAAACAGCTGTTTATTCATTTTAAATACTCCTTTATTTCCTGCTTGATGAATTGACCTTTAATTGTTATTCACATGTGAAATGACCATCTTTTAAAATTCTTTTGGCTCTTTAGAATTGTTTTTTAATTCTTATTGAGTTAACAACATTGATACTATGCTAGCCGTATTTTGATATTTAAATCTTTTCAATACTGCTAGGACTTGATAAAGTATGTAATACAGAAGTATTTAATTCTTTCTGCTGCCTTTTCAACATTGTGGGGTTTTTGTTGTTTGTAGGTGTTTGTTTTGTTTTCATTTCATTTCGTTTTTCTAACTGTTACGAGGCATGTTGGTTTCAAGATTAGTCCCTGTGATTTAAAAGGACTATGTTGGAAATTACATTATCACAATAAAAATTTGCTACTTTAAGTCTGACAAGTGAAATTTTATTGGGGGATTTCATGATTATTTTCACTGCTGTCTTTCAGGGATTGTTTTCTGAAGGGAAGACCATTCCATCTATTTAGGCTGCTTCTTCAGTACCATGAGCCTGAACTCTGCTCCTTTCTTGATACCAAGAAGATGACTCCAGACTCATATGCGCTCAACTGGGTAATAAAGTGAAAGTAGGGAAACATAATGAAAAATAAATTCCTCTTAAATTGAAGTACACATTGCCAGTTTAGGGAAGAGTAGTACAAAAGATTAGAACTGCATAAATTGAAATAAATCATTTATATTAATGTAGTGCAGGCTTTTTTGTCTTCAGTTCTATAATGTAAGGTAGAAGATCTTGTAAATACTACATTTTTATCGTACTAGATGTTAATTGAGCCATTCATGTTAGGAACTACTTGGAATAAGTAGGAATGCAACTGACATACTCAAAATAGTAAGCAGCCATAATGTTTGACATTAGTTTTTAGAGTGGGCTGTTGCATGGTTGTAGATGCGAAGAAACATCAGCCTAACGGGTCTTTCGAAATCAGCTTATTGTTTTAAGAATGCCCATTGCATGAGATGTATTGCTGTACTAGGTAGTCAACTGTAGCATACAGCTGTCATACCTTTTAAAGTTTAGGCATATATATTTTGCAGTTCTTCAAGAATTTCTCTTTTCCTTCTCCTTTAAATTTCAAAGCTGCCTCGAGTAGGAGGAGATGGTTAGTAAGATGCTTAGCTCGAGTTTTTTTTGTTGTGTTTATTTTTTTTTAAAGTTTGTGTAGCAGGACTACAACATAAAGCAGCCAAATTCTCATGTTTCAATACTACTTAGTATAGACCATACAAAATCATGATACAGCACTTGCAGAACAGGCTTAAAGGAAAAGACTGTAAATTAGTAAAGAAGACTTTATTATTACCTCATGAACTCTTCTAGACGCTTCTTTCTTACCCATTGGCTTTGCAATATTTTTTTTTTTGTAACTCCATTTGCTCTCAGTTAAGGAAATATGACTAAAATAAATTACTGAACTACAAGTTTTGATTTTTGTTTGTGTTTAAAAAGATTTTTTTGGGGCTGCTACCAATTTTAATATTTAAATGCAGGAAGAATTTCCATATTCTCAAAATCTGCGTTTGGTCAGTCATCAGTCTTTAAAAGAGGAATTGGGTCTTTTTTACTACGGACTCTACCTATTTTTATATATTTTTCCTTAGTAAATACAAACATCTTTTAAGTTCTTTATTAAAAGTTTAGTGATTTATTAGGAAAAAAAAATCTTCTGAAAGGAGGTAGGGAAATGAGTTGATGTTCCCAACCTGAATGTCATGCCCTCTGGTATACAAGATTAGAGACCAATCTCAAACCTCACTTTATATTATGAGATTACATTAAAATTCACTGTTGTTTCATCTATGAACAAACTTAGTTTTTATAGAAGTTCTACTAGTGTGTAGAAATGCATAAGCAATATTCAGAGACTTGTCGTTGTCTCATTGTTCGGGGACATACTGTCTTCAGTAGTGTTTGATGCAGAGCTGGAAAAATCTTCGTACCTTTTATTACAAAAGTATACTAAAAAGCGTTGAAATATTCCCTGGTGGTGTTTTAAAACAGCTAACTGAGCTTTTGAAACCTGTAACTTTGTTGATGCAAATTTAAATGTAACAGAAAGCTCAGTAACTCACCAGTGAAGCCAGCTGGTATGCAGTTGAATTAGGTGCGATTACAAATTTTATACAGGATGTCTGAAAGGACATTCCTAGCTTTTCTTTTATCCACTTTGAACTTCGCTGTCAGAGAAGGTGTATTTTTAAAAGGGAACATGAGAACAGGTAAACAGTTTGTTAAATGGTAAGGACAATTTTCTGTTGCTTGCAAGTGTTCAATTAATCAGCCTTAACTAATCATAATGTAATACAAAGTAAGTAACATTGTCAAACTAATGTGCAGCAATATTCAATTAGCTTGGTTCTACTGTGAAAATGAGAGAATGCTGTTTACTGTAGCCTTTCATTCTTGTTTGCTAATCTAGTTAAGTAAATGTATTCTGTTATTGTCTTGTAAATGATTTGGCATAATACAGTTAGTATTGAGGAGTGGCTGTGAGCTAAGAGGCATTCCAGCCTGGTTGTTGTATTTCTGGTTGAATTTGCTGGGCATACAGCTCAGTTTACCTTTACACTAGGAGGATTTATTCACAGAAAAGCCTGAAGCATTACTGCACTGTTTCCTTAAACACTGCCTTTGAGGGAAGAGCATTCTTTCAATATGGGGTACAAATGTATGTTTTAACATGTTTTTGTTGTTTTTATTTTCTTTTAGCTAGCTTGTATCTCTTAAAAATGCTGTTCTGGTAAGATCATTCCTCGTTATAGCTTTTTTTCTGACAATATTTTCTAAATTTTTAGCTTGGAAGCCTTTTCTCATATTACTGTTCAGCTGAAGTCACTCAGGCAATATGGGATGGTTATCTACAACAAGCAGATCCATTCTTTATCTACTTCTTAATGTTAATCATCCTTGTCAATGCAAAGTAAGTATGTTGTTAATTCATTGAGATTTCCTTTGCTGACACAGTTTTAATCCACTTGTATTTTATTTTGGTTTTGCTATCTTAATCTTTCCCTGTGACTTTACTGTTTTCAGAGACATTATCTTAGCACAAGAATCAGACAAAGAAGAAATGATAAGTAAGTACTTATACATATCTTCTAGTAAAATGTTCATCATATAATATAGCCCTTATTGTTTATTATGTCTTACTGAATAATTGAGTTGTCATTTAATTATTTACTGTGATTTTCTCATCATTACGTCTCCTCACTATTTCCTTTTTTATTTTTCTTGTGCTGTGTCACATCTGCCCTGTCCTCTTTTCTTATATTTCCTTTTAGCACTTCCATGCCTATTTTTGTACTTCAGTTGAAACAATTACCATGTTTTCAAGCTCAAAGCAGTAGCTTTCAAATCTTTCTTTAAATATACTGCACTTGTTACATTTTCCAAATTATTATCTTTGTATGAACTTGATTGAGGCTTAATTCATTGCTCTTATCATAGAGTCATAGGATGGTTTTGGTTGGAAGTGAGCTCAAAAATTACCTATTTACAACCCTCCTGCCATGGGCAGGGACATCTCCTAGTAAACCAGGTTGATCAAAGCCCCACCCAGCCTGACCTTGAGCGCTTCCAGGGATGGAGCATACTTTGGAATCCTGTTCCAGTGCCTCACCACTCTCATAGTGAAGAATTTATTCCTTATATCTAATGTAAATCTACCCTATTTCAGTTAAGAACCATTATCCCCTTGTCCTATCATTACAGGTACCTATGTAAAGTCTCTCCATCTTTCTTATAAGCCTCCTATTTTGTTTTAATAGAAATTAGACTAATTTTCATGTGAGCTGTTTCACTGCATTGTATTTTGTGTTTTTTGTTTTTTTTTTTTTTCTTTTTACATGGTATACCATGATAAAAATAATAAACTAACTACTGATAGCCAAAAATGATGTTGCTTAGGGGTTGCTTTGTTGCTGTATACTCCAGAACTACACCTTTGTGCTATCCTGGACGTACAACAGTGCAACTGATAAGTACTCTGTTTTAGAGGGTTCTTTTGGTCAGCCCATTTTACAAAAGGCAGTTGATTTAATATTACAACTGAAAGCCAAAACTGTGCAGAGGTAGGAATGTGGTAAAAATGAACTCTGCATCAAAGGCTTGAATTTCTGGCAAATAGCACAGGTTTCCTACAGATAAGGAGTATTTCGTTTTTGTTCTGCTTCTATCTGGAGAATGAATCAACGTTCAAGTTTAATCAACAAAACAAATTATGTTATGCTTTACTTAAAAAAAAAAGTTAAAGATAAGTTATGATGTGATACACTACTTCTTTGCTGTGCCTGAAATAATGATGCACTTATGTCATTTGTGTATATCAGAATTCCTAGAAACTTCACCAGCCAATCTGGAGTTAGAGGATATAGAGGATCTCTTCTCTTTGGCGCAATATTACTGTAGTAAAACTCCAGCTTCTTTCAGGAAGGTAATAAGAAAGTAATTTTGAAATTCTCCTCTTTTTAGTGACTGTAAGCCCCTGCTGACAGTAACTTCAGTGAATATTTGTGATGTTTTAAACATCTTTTTCATATTATTATTCTGGTGACATTTACGATTAGGATCTTTGAATTATAAGCTTACATGAAACTTGTTAGCAAGAAGCTTCCCTGCAGTATTGATTTTTCATGACTGATGACCTTGTTTTTCAAACCAGGTTCTTGTAAGAACTGATAAATTAAAATGCCACACTGACACAATTGTTCCATAGTAGGCTGCACAGCACAGTACTTGTAACAGCAAACAGAAAGAAAGTACGTGAAGTAAAGCTGTCACCATCACAGGCTCTGTTCTTGCAGTCCTTACTTAAAAAACGTTTGGTGAATTCGTGAAATAGATTTTATGACTGTGGACAAAACACACGTGTGTCAGGCTTAATGTTTTTGACATTGATAATATATTTTTATTTCATGCCTTCACGTTTAAAGACAATGGCTTTATTTAACTTTTTTTTTTCTTGCCTTATTAGGACAATCACAGTCTTTTTGGCAGCAGCTTACTGGGCCTCAAAGATGATGACACGGACTTGAGCCAGGCTCTCTGTCTAGCAGTTTCTGTGTCGGAGATTCTTCAAGCAAATCAGCAGCAAGGAGTCAGTATACTGAATTACTTTTCTCCCATCTTCTAGAAAAAGAAAAGAATCCCTGAATTCTTCATGTATCAGAAATATATCTAAGTGCCAACAACACAGATGAATATTTCAGGAAAGGGTATTCTTGTATTGAAGTTGTCTCTTGTAAATGATCTGTTGACTGCAATGCATCTGTACTGTAGCAACTAGAGCTACAGCAAAAGAGAACTTAATATAGCTGATTAAGATCTTAGGGGTGGGAGCTTGAAGAAATATCTCACTGATTTGAATTCCTTTCCACATGTAGCTATTATAGGGGAAAATTTTAAACCCACTACTCTGTACCTTTGGAAAAAATGTCATTATGAAGTATTGACCTTTTGTCAGCAAATGGTTTAGAAAAACAAACAAAATGGATTCAAGCTATTTCCATGGTAGCTCATTGCAGGTATGTTTAGATGCAGGGACTTCTTTTACAGTTTTTAAGACCAATACGTGGATAATACTGTAGCTAGATTACAGTATTTCTTGTTGACTACTGGCTTTCTGTAGCAATTGCCTCATGCATGCATTTCTTTTCCTAGTCCAAGTATAGCTAAGCATGAGTTTATATCCTGTTTAAGTTAGTGGGACATAAATCTAACCTTCTGTGTCGTGCTGAGTAGTACTGGACTGTTAGATTGGGACTTCAGAGCTGTCCCTTCTTGTATTGTTGATGCGTGCTCTCATACCCACTATATTTCTTACCAGTCGAGGTGAAATAATTAGAGTACGTACTGCACTTGGTGATCCTTTCCGATTTGTAAGCTAATGTATGAATGGGAAATGATTATTAAAACACTGTTCGTGGCCTGCTAGCAGTAGTATGGAGTACTCAAAATATGATTTTCTGATAGCTGTTAGCCCCTCTGAGGGGTTCCTGTAGAATTGGTATTACTACCTAAATGTAGTTTAATTACGTACTTTCATATCACTAACTACATGATTTTAAAATTTGGGCAAAATCTTTCTCTTTCAGGAAGGAGTAAGGTTCTTCGTAGTAGATTGTCGTCCTGCAGAACAATACAATGCTGGGCACTTATCAACAGCATTTCATTTAGACTCAGATTTGGTTTGTATGCTTTTTATTGTTCTACTGATTTTTGAAAATCAAGTTAAGTAGAAGGAATGTCGGTCTTGAAAAAATGACTTGTCCATACAACTGTGGTGATGAGACTTCAAAAGTTAACTTTTCTGAAGGTGATTGGTGGAACAATCATTTTACTGAGAACCTTTATCCTTTGTGACATTAGAATGTGAGATTTCAGACTTCCCGATCTCCAATTAGAACTGGAAACCCATGGAAGCTAAAGTCTAGACATTGCTTGGAGAAATCATCTTTTATTAGCAGTATAGTAGCCTGGTTTTAAGGAGCATATATCCTGAAAACGATTTGGTTGGTCCTTGAAAATTTTGGCAGTACATTGTGAGAGAGGAATTGCACTGATCTTGGGACTGAGGTGTACTATGGACTAATTACTTTATTAAATATTCTGCTCTAGTTTCCATTTGATTTATGAATTCCTAATTGAACATCTAATCATACTTCTACAGTCATTTTTCTCACAAGTCATCTATCCTTCATCTGCGTACCAGTGTAGTCTTCAATACTAGATTAACCCTCTACTATTTAATTTCAAACAGTTTGTGGGTGCTGCTTGGAATGATTTCTCTGTATATATGTCATAAAAGGCTATATATTTTTTTTAACCTTTCTCAGTTAAGAAGCTCAGTCCTGCCCCTAGTATATTTATCTCTTTAGTTAAAATGCTGTATTATTCAGTATTATTTGCACAAGTATAAATTATGTAATGTGTAGGTTTTTAACCTAGATCAAAAATTATTTTGGAAAAAAAATGCGGTATGTGGGGGTCCTTCTGCTAGACTTAAATGAACATTAGATTCAATAAAGTAAAAATAAGCATTAGAAACTATTTAATAGTTAGAAAAACTTACTAATGTATGAGAAAAAAGAAGTCCTGACAAGATTTCAGTCTTGTTTATAGGTAGTCTTAGATAGAGGATGCAATGAGATTTAGCCCCTAAGCAATAAAGCACCATCATTTGGTTCTAGGAAAATTCCAGTTAAAATTCAAGCTAAATTACTGATAGATAGCTTGTGTACTTGTTACTTTGTATTTTATCATTTAATCCATGTATAGGCTAAATAACAGGGATTTTTCCCCCCTCAAATCCAGTTGCAGGTAAACATTTCCTCAATTCAATTAATTACCTTCCCCATAAGAGCAGGCTGGAAGAAAAGGACCATTCTTCATGTTCTTTATATAACACGAGGTCTGAGTCAAGCTGTCTGGTGTGTGTGCATGTGTGTGTCTGTTTTGTGAAGTGATGATGTTGCATTGTTTGTGCTCAACAAATTATAACCACTTTCAAAGTTTATATCTTTTCATTGTTGTGTTACAGTACTTTAGTGTTTAACAGATGATTTTGTTCATTCCACAGATGCTTCAAAACCCATCAGAGTTTGCACAGTCTGTAAAATCCCTATTGGAAGCACAAAAACAGTCCATTGAGTCTGGCTCCATAGCTGGTGGGGAACATCTCTGCTTCATGGGAAGTGGCAGGGAAGAAGAAGATATGTATATGAACATGGTGCTAGCACACTTCTTACAGGTACAACTGAATTGCTGTTGATATTAATGAAATAAAGTGTCCGTACATATCAGTGATACTAAATCATAAAATATTTTCCCCTTCAAATCTTAACTGTTTTAATACTACTCAAAATTTCATTTTTTTAAACAAACCTGTGTTTCTCTACTGTGCTTGCAGGACTCAATCCACAGATTTTTGCTTCAACTAAAATGTCTTTTTTGTTGCAGAAAAATAAAGAGTATGTAAGCATTGCCAAAGGAGGATTTATGGGTAAGCCTATTAGTAACAACCTTTGTATTAATATTGTCTTAAGAAAACCTGGTGTATTAATATTGTTTGTATTTTTATTAGGCTTTGGCTAGAAATTTCTGACTAGTGAAAAAGTAGTAGAGGAAGCAGGGGAAATTCCCTCTTCCTTCTGAGTTTTCATTCCTGGTGTTTAGTCTCTGTGCATTGCAGATCCACATGAAGATCCTGCTTAATTATTGTGTTTTCTTAAATTGTCAGTTTGTGTTGCTTAAACAGTTCCTGGAATCAATCAGTGAGGCTCTACAAACAGTGGAGGTGTTTATACCACAATATGATTATAGAAGCAATACTAGTCAATAAGTGCGGTGTCAAAACAGCTATCGTTAGGATCAAAGTAGTGGCTTATTTTTGGTTGCTGCTGTGTGTTGACTATTTTTTGTTTGGATGTTTGGTGGGGCTTTTTGTTTGTTTGTTTTGTTTTTTAATAAAGCTTATGTTAATGCATTTTTATTACTGAAAGAAAAACCAGGGGTGATTATAGCTGTATCTGAATTTATGTGTTTTACTGAATCACACGGAGCAAAAATTGTTACATGGTATTTTCATCAACAGATTAATTCCATTGTAGTTCTGAACATTTTTAATGGCCTTTTAACAGCCCTCCAGCAGCACTTAGCAGATATCAATGTTGAAGGACCAGAAAATGGATATGGGCACTGGATTGCTAGTACCTCGGGTTCAAGAAGTAGCATAAACTCCTCTGTTGATGTAAGTAAATTTTAAGCTCAAGTGGTATAGTGGTATCAGAAACCCAGGTGTACTGAATTTTTTTCTTCATGTTCCTCCTTCTCATCTGTAAAGTGCATTACTTCAAGTCTTGATTGTTCTCAGTTGTGTGGTTTTTTCACTATCTATTTGGAGGTAATTTAAACATTCTTATCCTCTTGAAAGGAAGAGCCTGTAGAGAAGAACTTGCTGTAGTCAGGCATTCACTAGCAGAGTATAAGTAATGGACTAATATGGACTCTTACTGGCTCTTTCTTACTTTGGGAATAAGATACTGTAAAGTTGGCTTACAGTTTCATGGGAAAGCTCAAAATTGGCTCTTTTCTACAGCTGATATGTTGCCTGTAGAACTTGGCTTTTAATTTGGATACAATTTAGCATGAATATAATTCCTTCCTCTTTAGATTTTCATACTAGAGTGCTGATTAATAAGGTTTGTTAGCTTGCTTTTTTAGATATTTATTCCAGACCCATGCCACTGCTATCATTTGATAGAACTCAAAAAGAATGCTTAATGCTGTAATTAATGTTCTGTTGAGTACCAAAAAGTGCACGTGCAATATTTTGTAGTCTGTTTCAGTTCTTAAAAAATCAGAACCCATGATTAAATTGTATATTTTTTTTAATGATTAAGCCTGAGAAGTTATTTTTGCAGGGTGATTCTCCTAATGGTTCAAGTGATGGAAAAGGAGTGAAGTCCTTGGTGAATAAAATGACAGTTGCTTTGAAGACTAAATCTGTGAATGTGAAAGAAAAAGTTATTAGTTTTATTGAAAATACATCCACTCCAGTGGACAGGTGGGTCATTTATGTCTGACTACGGTTAACAGTAAGGAATGACTACCTTTTTGAGGTGGCTATTTTGTAAATGTAAAGATTGCGCTAATTAGAAAAGGAAAAAAGAAGTTACCTTCCAGTTTCAGCTTTCATACTTCCTACCCCTCTCCCCCCTCACAATTTTATCATGATATAGGAAACCTACTGTGCTGCCTTACTAATTGCGAGGCCAATGTAAGCAACCTTTTCTCTTGAATGTTTATCCTAGAGTTTGTCACTGCATGATTAGTTCAAATTACTGTAGTGTGTCTTTTCTGTGTTTAGCTTAAAAGGCAAGAATGATTTCACTTATATTTTAGTTCCTTCCCATCCTGACTCTAATGGAATGGGTGAATGACAGAAGGATTTTGGACAGGTTTTCATTGCTGTTTTCTTTTGGTTGGTCAGTTGCTTTATTTTTTTTACTGCCCCACATTGTCAAGTTGAGGTTATTTTTATTTTTTTTTGAGGATCTTCATTTTCAAGTTCTGAGGTAAGCTTATGTTTAAACCCCAAATCGGCTTGCTCATTTCTGTACCTGCAAGTAGGGATGGGAATGAAAATAGTAGAGTATGTTAAAAGACACTTTCAAAGTTGAAGATCTTCATTTCAAATGCTTGCCTTAACTAGGTTAAAGAAGAACAGCTTCAGTCCATCAAAGTTTTAATTGAATAGTCTGTTTTAGAGTTCTTTAAAATGCAACCTTTGGAGTTGTATGTTATAAAGACATTAGTATTCCAGAATCTTATAAGAGGTAGTGTTTGCTTGATAGCAGGGCTTAAAATGTGGGTCAAATTAATAGCATTTTTTCATTAGTTTTATACCTGATTAAAGGTACAGATTCTTCCTTGTGTGTTAGAAAATGATACTTTTAATTATTTCATACCTGTAGGCAAAAAATATTTAAATAGCATTTGGTAGCACCTTTTGTCATGTGAAGAATTCAAGTGGGGTGTATATGTAAGCCATACATAGCATTAAAAACTATGTCTTTTTTAATAAACTTTTTACAAATTTTTCTACCTCACAGCTATCTGTCATGAAGCATTCCTAAATTTGTTTATAAGCATCCTCCTTGACAAAGATACACTGCCGATATAGAGCATTTCAATTGTTTATCTAGGTTTTTCCCTTAAACTTTTTTTTTTTTTTTTTAATTCTTTTGTTCTGTCCTCTGCCCCAATGTCCTATAGAATACCTTTCAATATTCCCTGGCAAGACAGAGCAAGCCTGGAGCGGTAAGCTTGAGAATTAAGCAGTCTGACTAAAACCACCTTTGTTGTATTTAGCATGGCATTGCAATATTTGTAAGCATTGGTTACACTGACAAAATTGCTCAGATACCTACTAAAGCTATTGCTTTTTACAAATACTAGTTAGGGGACTAGAGGAAGAAAAGAATGCTTTCACAGAGCTTTCTTCTATTGGTTTCTGCTTTGTTACTTCTGTTTTCTTCCTTACAGTTGCTTTCTGTGGAACTTTTTTTTTTACTTGTCATTCTTATTTATATTTTATAAATGACTTGTATTAGTGAAAGACAACAGGAGCAATTACTGAACAAATTGTGGCTTAAGGTTTTAACAAGAGAGACTGCAGCTACAAAAAGGGCTTGTTACAAATTGTGCATCAAGTATCATCACAGCTTCAGGGGGTAGTCTTATGCTGGAATCCTATCTGTAAATCTGGAATTTCTATGCTTCTTAGCATACTGTGATAGAATATGCTGATAGAAACAGAGGTACTCATTACTGGAAAAAGACAGATGCTGAGGTGATAAGTAAATATGCCTTGCAACTTTCCCTCATCTTGTTCACGTAACAACAGCATTTCACAGAACTGTGGAGTCCCCTTACATTTGTGTCAGATATATTATCTCATAATTACTTCAAAAACAAAAAATATCATTTTGAGGGTATATAAAATTATTTTTGATTAATGAAGGACTTTCACAGCTGTGCGTGCTTCTACAGCTCATGCATTACCTAGGACTTTGCTTATCCTTTAAGAACATTGTGTTACAGCTTTTTACCGTCATAGACCAAAAAGCATAAAGATCGGTGCTATAAGAATTAATGGAGAATTAAACTGCTCTTTGAGGTTTTCAAGGATTTTGATCTACTGCTTTCAAATAGTTTGTACATACTTGGAAATAATATTTACCCATAAGCATTATAGAATAGAGTTGTCTGAGGCAAACCAATAGTAATGTTAACCGGCATCTATTGGAACTACCCCAACAGCATATTATAATTTAGAAATCCTAAAGATTGTGGGGATTTTTTTTACCCATTTTCTTGATCAGTTTTTAGAATGTTCTAAGAAAGTACTAAAATTCCAACCTGAAACACTTTTTGTGACTGTTCAGTAATTAAAAGACACACAAATCTGTGTTTGTAACCAAGAAGTATATTGAGATTATATGTGAGTTATTTTACTTTCAGCTTTCACTCATATAGCTTATCTTGTTTTAGGAGGCAGATGCAATAATAACCTACTTTACTCACGCTATTGATCATTAGACTATTGTCTTAAAATTGCAACTCTGAAAAACCTTTTCCGATTCATTCAGAAGAATCCGCTTAGCTTTTATCTCCAATGTATTTCATTTTGCAGATTTGCCACTAAAGGGAATTGCATTAAATTTGTAGCAATGTAATGATGGCCTTCCATGAGAACAGGTTTCAGGGAAGTTAATTTCTAGTTTAAGATGTTGCCAGATTTTTATAAAGCGGCTTTCTTATTTCTCTTGTCTTGACTAACTTTGTTCTATAAACGCCAATAAGATCTTCTATTAAATCCTTCCTGTGTAATTCAGTTCAACATTATTTAAATGTGTTTCTTACTAAATTGGTTATGTATTCCTAAAACAAGTCCATATTTACAAAAATCTACATAAACAAACACTGCCCTCTTGAATTGTCAGTGTCATTGATGCTTATTGTCTTAAATACTAATTCGCATGTTTTTGTATGTTTATTTTTTGTAGAATTCATTCTTTTCCTATTAAACCTTTCCTTGTTTTGTCTACATTAGTAAATTTTAGCCATAGAAAGTTTAGGTTGCTTTTTTTAACTTTCAAATATACTTTCAGATCTACATGTGAGCTAGCATTCATTGATATTATTACTAAGAAGGTCGCATCTCTGACTTAGTTCTACAGTGGCACATAAACAAGTGCGAGAACATACTCAATACATGAACCCAGGGTTGTGGTTTATAGGAAGTATAAATGTACATTCCAGTAGAGGAAGGCTATCAAAACTGAAATTGGGGAAAGGGACAGGTGTGTTTTAGAGTGTTGGGTTTTGTGTTTGGTTTGAAGTATTTCATGTTGCCAGTTAGGCTAAAGTCATGAATTGGTTTTGGGGTTGTTGTTTGGTGTCATCGTTCTCCCCACTCTCTGCCCCCCCCTCCCCCCCCCGAAGACCAGAAGATGTGCATTTTGAGGCTTTCTGAACCCTTAGGTATTCTTGTGAGTTTTTTTCAGGCATTTCTCTGTATTGGAGGACCAGAACCTTTAACATGACAGCTGTGACTATCTTCACAGCACTCTGAGCTAAAGCTTTAAAATATCTTAGGAGTTAGCAACTGTTACTGTCAAACATTTAAGATTCATTTCTGTTTGCTTGTGTCATTTAACATTATCTGTAGAAGCAGATTTAAATGAGTTTTGAGGTCAGTATCTATGCAGAAATCCCAGTGATGCTGAGATTAGCAGCAGGAATTTATTGACCAAAAATTACAGGATTGGTTTTACACTGGAGGAAGTAATGGACAGGAAGTCAGAATTCACCCTACAATGGATGGTTTATAATACCCCCAGTTTGAAATGCTTAGGGTATTTTATCTTTCTGAGGAGTGACCTATTTACCAGAAAAATGAACTTCTAGGCATGTTAATTAATAGTCTTAAACTTTTCCTCTATCCCAATTTGGCATTTTCGTTTGTAAGTCTACCTTCGATGTTCAAAAATACTTCAGACAGAGTTCAGAATTTCATGTTAGAAATGTCATATCATGTGTTAAGTTTTACAGTCTCTAATATATTTTGTAATTTGGGAAGGTGATCAGAAGTTCTTAAAACAAGTGTTTCTTTTTACTTCATTATAGTACTCAGTCTTGCCAAATAACTGTGGAATACATGCTTTTACTAACAAAACTGCGTGATGTGTCAGTCCTAGCTTCCTTGAAGGCAACTCTTTGAAATTCTCTCGTCTTTTTCAGTTGCAAGGTGTTGTTTACGTTTTGCTGATGCGTTATGATAGGCTTCATACCATCTGTTTGAAAGTTACTTGTCTTCTTCCCTCCCATCCCATGTCCTCTCCTACCCTTTTCATTGCCAACAGACATGTCAGCAGCAGTGACAGAGTAGGAAAACCTTACCGTGGTGTGAAACCAGTATTCAGCATTGGAGATGAAGAAGAATACGATACTGGTACAGTAGATTTTCCTCTTAACTGGATTGACTTATATAGACAAATTTATGATGTGTGGCTAAATTATACGTGTGTGTTTTGCATCGTCTTAATGTGTGACATTTTTCTAACTATTGATCATGTTTGTAATTGTGATGTCTATAACTAATCAAGGAAGAAATAGTCTCTTCAAATACACATTAGCAAACTAAAGAAAAAAAAGTTTTTGTGGTAGGAACCAAACAGCCAACAGGAAGAAATGGCATCAGGTGGATATAGTTGATTCTTCATGTTCACTCAGTATTTTTGTAGTAAAAGAGGTGTTTTTCTACACGGGTCTTGTAGAGGCAAACCTACAATTGTACCCTTATTGCTCATGACAGTAAGCAGAATGCAAAGGACCTAATTTGACTGATAGATTTCAGGTTGAATCTCTAGTACTGGCAGTTAATATAACCATCTGAATTTCTTGTAAAGAAAAAAAAATATTAGTCTTTAGAGGACTGATGTATGCACACCTCTCCAGTGTTATACTTCTCCAGTGATAAAAAGATATACTTTTTAGCATTGAATGTGTTAAGAAGTGATTCATCTCTTGATATACATGCAAAATGCCATAGAATAATTGTGCAATTTTTATTTAATTTTATCTACTTGAAAAATTATAGGCAAAACTGGAACACCACTCTTCTCACAAAGATTTTTGAGAGACAAGTGCGAATGCTAGAATAGCAAGGACCTACTGCTGTTCTGTTTTGATTCTGATAGTGTTAACTCACTCCCAACCCTCATCATCTCACAAGTAGCCATCCTGTGACCAAGAGGCATACTCAGTTTCCATATTAGAAACAAATAGCTAGATTAGAAATTGTTGACCTGAAAAGGAAATAATTTAGGAAGATTACTTAGATTTTTAAAATCTGGAGCCATTTAAATAAGATTGATCAGAAAAAAATTAATCGTTGTTTGACTTATGTAAGAATTGGGAAGGAGCAAAATGAAACTAGCGGGTAGGAGGGTTAGCACTAAGAAGATACTTCTCCAAATTCCATAAAACTACTAATTTTGCACTGTTCTTTGTTGCAAGGCATTATGGATGCTCAAAGTCTATGTGGTTTCAGAAGACCAGGTCTTTTGAGATGAATCATTCAGGACATACTTTCTGTAGTGTTTTTAGCTGATTTCTATTCAAATTTGCTTTTAAAAGGACTGTTAGACTAAAGTAAGAAATTTGAATAGACAAATTCAGCACATACAAAGTGAAATATGTTATTTTTAGTACAGAAGAATGCAAAAAGAAGAATGCTGACTTTGTTTCTGTAAAGTTTTAGTATGGCTTTGGTTTGTGGGTTGCTTTGGGTTTTGGGTTGTTTTTTGTGTTTTTGTTTGTTTGTTTTGTTTGGATTTTAATAG
The DNA here is from genome assembly GCF_009769625.2 of Cygnus olor. Lineage (NCBI taxonomy): Eukaryota > Metazoa > Chordata > Aves > Anseriformes > Anatidae > Cygnus > Cygnus olor. The sequence goes on along the minus strand of NC_049169.1, from coordinate 93,537,794 downwards.
TTAAATAATTGCAACCAGCTAGAGTAATTGCAGTCTGCTCTAGGTGGCCCTGCTTGAGTAGAGAGGTCGTAGCAGATGACCTCCAGAGATTTCTTCCAACCTCAGCCATTTCATGGAATGAGGATGGATTTTGTTCCTTTCTTTCCAATTTCATAATGTATTTTGCAGTGAAAACCTTTTCAAATGTGTGGATTTCCAATGCTGAAATGATTTGAAATAAATCATTTAACAAAGTATAGAAAATTGACTTTGAAAGAGACACTTTAAAGAGTTATCCTTGGAAGTTATTTCTGGGGGTAACTTCTATGGTTTTAATATACTTCATTTCTTGAGATAGATAGATTGCTTAAATTCTTCTAATGTAGCACCAAAGGTAGTATGTAAACAATCATCATATTTAGACGTAAAAACAGTCTTTTACAACTAAGTGATAACGCTTGTAGAAATTCCAGGTGTTTCACAGAGGTCTGTGCTACAAATTTTGGTTTTGAGTGTGTTCTCAAATGTCTTTAGAAAAGAAGGTGAACCCTGAGACATCTTTTGCTCTTATCCAAGGTTATTCAAGGCAGTAAAAACGAGGACAGTCTGAAGAATTGCAGAAGTAACTTGCTAGTGTGAGTGATGGCTGTGAAATGTCTTTTGCAACAGGCATAATTGAATATGCTAGAGCTTTTCTCCTGTGGGATAGTCAGTTTAGGGGAGGAAACATGGCTGCGAAATAGTGCCTGGAATATTGGCACATTTTTGGTACTCTTTGCCAAAAAATACTGGTATTGTAGATGCAAAAAGTGTACAGGACTTCAGTGGAAGTCTGGAAAAGTACATGTAGAAGAGACCTGTCAAACTTCACTGAAGGGACAAAGCAAACCAGCTTAATAAATTCTATGAGCTGAGAATACTTGTCTGCTGAACTTGTCTGCATGCGTCTTTCTTGTTTCCCTCAGAGCCATTGTTTATGGACACTTGGAGGCTAGGTGGACCCTGATTTGAACCAGTGTAGCTACTATGATTTTAAATGACTTGAAAATTGCCTGACATTGTGTGAAAATATTTTTTTTTTTTAACTACCACCTCTTCAAATAGATGAAATTGATAGCTCTTCAATGTCAGATGACGATCGAAAAGAAGTCGTCAACATCCAAACATGGATAAATAAACCTGACGTGAAGTATAACTTCCCCTGTAATGAAGTAAAAGAAAATGGACATATGTTTCCCAGGTACTGGAATTACTCCTAAACTTAATGTAAATGTCTGTCTCAGTACACTTTTAAAAAATATTCTTGTACAGTTAAGTTATTCATGATACACCTTCATTTCTGGTATATTAGTGAAACAACCTAGAGGAAAATGTTACCACTATATTTGCATTCTTATATTTTCAGTGTTATAGAGTATTACTTATGTACAAAATATAATATAAAATTCTACTTTGTAAAAAAAGATAGGAAGAAAAACATTCTCATTAAATGTAGGCTTATTTTTCAAGACCAGATAGACCCAAGTACCCATTTTTTCATGTTTTTCTTATCTAGTTTTCTGACTTGTAGTACTTGCTCATCTTGCCCCTGAAATTCAGTGACCTTGTTAATCCTGCAAGAGCAGAACGTTGCTTACTGCATTTTAGCTACCCCAAAGAGTACAAATCCTATTGAATCTGTATAACAGAAAATTAGGATTAACTTTCTCTTTCATCATGGTCTGTTATTGTCTTTTATTAAAATAAATCTAATGGAGAAATAAAATGATATGGTGTATGATCGCTGATCTGTCATGGTATAATTTCCCAAACTGAGTTTAAACTGCAGTAGTGTGTTCATCACACATGCATTGCTTCTGAGAAGACGACAAAAGTGGGTCTTGAACTGAGTGGGCAAGTGAGCAACTCCACATTAGTGCTTGTGCAGTGACTGACAATCAGTCATGGAGTGCCAGCACATCCTGGTGGCTTAAATATACAGAGTTGCAGTTCTGTAGATGAAGGGATAGGGTTTGGGTTATGATTGAAGGATGGAGAAGAGAAGCTGGAGGCATTTTCCCTGCACTGCATGACCTGGCATGTTACTGGTGGTTTTGGTCATTGATGTTGATAGCACTTGTGTCTTTTGTGCTGAGGTGATGATGCTAACTACTTGCTCTGATTTTGTATGCTGTTGAGGCTGCTATACTTGTTTTCAAAATATCTGTGATTCAGTACTTCAGGAAAATCTGAAGTATTTTGTAGACGGTCCTAATCTACATAAGTATTAAACTGTTTTATCTAGTTCTCTCCATGTAACTTGTTTGTAGAATTTAGCTTTGTAAATAGCTGATAATTAGTTAAATAGAAAATGTAATTTCTGTTTTTCTTTCCCTTCAAGTCATCTCCTAGTCACGGCAACCCATATGTATTGTTTGAGGGAGATTCCATCACGGAAGGGCCTGGCTTACATACAGTCTCGACAGGCACTCAACTCTGTAGTCAAAATCACATCCAAGAAGAAACACCCAGAACTGATTACCTTTAAATACGGAAATAGCAATACTTCAGGCATAGAAATTTTGGCAGTTGAAAGGTAAGCCATTTCAGTAGCACTGATGTTGGTAGCGATGGTATACAGAATGATGTCAACTGGAAGACACATGTATGCTGTAATTCCCAGAATTGAGTTCAAAAGTAATAGTTTTTACTTAGGAGCAGGTATTTAGATGTGAGCTATAAAGAAGATCTGCCAGTGGAGTAAAGAGAGTTATGAGACCCAACAGAGAGGGACTGGACTCTAGGGTCTCCGATGACAGTTGTTGGGGATGAGATGTGTGCAAATGTTTTCTTTTTGTAATGTCTTAGTTGACCACTTCATTTTCATGTATCTGCAGCCTAAAATAGGGATGTGTGAAGGGTGGGATTTAAAGAGAGAGGTCAGTCTTTTGTGGTATACTTTTTGAGACATTTAACTCTCCCTATATGTCGTATAAGGAGTTATGGAGCCTGGCTTCAAACTATGAATCCCAGGTTTTGAAAGTTGGCTATTGCCATGGTTAACATTGGAATGCCTAATACTGGGTCTGAAGCCAAAGGGATGTTTATTTTATTTTATTTTATTTTATTTTATTTTTTATATTTTTATATTTTATATATTTTTATATTTTATTATTTTTTATATTTTATATTTTATTATTTATTTTTTCGTCCATGTAGCCTCTTGTTTCTTTTCACTGTTTTAACAAAGCCACTGACATTCAGTAGGTCATTTTTCCCATCCTTTTCCTTGGTGAGAACTGTACACAGTGAGTGTTCTGTTTTCAGAATTAAGTGAGAGATGAGCTTCCCAGTTGTCCTGTTGGCTACTTAGGACAAAATGAGTTTGGTATTATGTCAGACACAGGTAAATTAAATGTGTTGCGGAGAACTTTGCTTCTTGTTGAATTACTTCATCACCACTTTATTGAGTGGAGCAAATACAAAACAGAGGATGGTAACTAAATGATCTAGGTGTATCCACAGGAATTAAAAACGAAAATGAAAACCAAAGACTGCCATATGTAAATCGGACAGTGCTATCTGTAGAGATCGTGAACTGCCTGTTCCGTTCCATTGGCAATTAATGAGGAATTTTTCCTTTCCAGGAGGGCCAGTGAAATACTCCTCAACACTTCTAAGTTCACAAACAGAAAATGTGTCATAGCATAAATAGGAAGTAAATGTTATGTCATTTTAATAGTTTCCCTCCTCTTTTCCCCTAGACTGTGCCAGAGGAAAATATCAAAGCAAGAATTTGAGTTGATGCTTAAAAATTTTGTAGCAAGTTTATGATGCCTTTTTTCTTTTTCTGTTTTTTTTTTTTTGTTTTTTTCTCTACTTAAGGTATTTGATTCCGAATGCAGGTGATGCTACAAAAGCCATAAAACAACAGATCATGAAAGTATTGGATGCCTTGGAGAGTTAATAACTAAAGACTTTGTAGAGAACAGTTTATAAAGAAGAAGCAACAAAGATACTGTATATGGACATGGGCTGGCTGTTTTCCAACTGAATACTAATTTAAGAGTTTTTTTCTGTTTGCTGGTGGGAGTGCCTGAGTAGCAGGCTTAAGATAGGGTAAATTATTACCAATTTCTTAACAAGATTTTTAATTTTTTTCTTTTTTTCCTTTTTTTTCTTTTTTTTTCTTTTTTTTTTTTTTTAGAAACATGTATTATAAAGGTCAGTTTGTTTCTTTTTTATGCACCCTTAATCCAAGTGATCTGCATCTTTGTAAGAGAGGATGCAGCTGGGTTCATATAAGCATGTTAAAGGAATGAACTGCCTGATATGGAGAAGCAGTTGAAAACAGAAACAGCTTTAAATGACTGATACTTGAAAGTCAAATGTCTTCATGGCCTACAGTCTATAAATTTGACTTTTGCCTACTGGGTAGTATCAAGGACTATGAAAAACTTAGCTTTGTAAGCAGAGCAGATAAAATCTTAGGAATTTTCTTCCAGTTAAAAACAGTTAAGTAAATGGGACAAAATGCCAATAATTTGGAAAGTTAACTTTTCTGAAAGTCCTATCCACTACTAGGTTAAATAATTGGAATTGATTATAAGGGTATCTTTAAATACCAAAATGAACTGTACACAATAAGCTTTTATTACAGGGTTGTGGTTCTTTTAAATTATGCTAAATTTTGCATTTCATAGGTTGAGATTGTTTCTTTTGTGAGGGTGAGTGTACATGTTGAAATTGGAGCAAGTGCTTAATGGCAGAGTATGACAGTTGAAAACAAGTTATATGGCTCCTCTGAAGCAAAATGTCTAACATGTAAATTAGATTTTTAAATACCTTCAGTTCGTGCAGAAATGAGCTTGTGCTGATAAGTCTGTTTGAAGACTGAAGGTGTGGCAAGAAAATTAACACACACGAATAAAGTGAAGAGATTCCAGTGCTGTATACTTGGGATAAATGTATTCAGTACCTGTTGCCTTCATTGGTTCAACATCTGTTTATATTCTTTTAATAACTTCTAAGCTAGTAAAAGTGTGAGAGATTGCAACTGTGTCATAGTGTATCTGCAGCCTTCTGCTTGATACAAAACAGTTAATAAGAAGGGTTTCTCTTGCTAAAAAGCCCAGTACAGGAAGGTTCTTATGGCAAAGGCATAGCATCTTTGTAGACGGATATGAAAATTACCAAAAATTGTGAAATAAAGACACTAGGGGTTAGAGTTGTTGTGTAAAGTCTTCTGAGTATTTGAGTCAGAGCCTGTGAATTGGTACATCATCAGGAGAAAAAATAAACTGACCTTTATAAAAGCCAGTTACTCTAAGTTATTTTACTAGGAATCAAGCTAGGGCACCTTAATTCTGGAACTTATTCCTTTTTTTTTTTTCTTAGTATCTGAGTAAACACCAATAGAACTTGAACTGTTGAAGATATTTGCATGAAATTGCACCTGGGCCAACACTCACATATTTATAGTTTTGCCCAGCAGCTGTTGTATTACATTTTCTTCCTACTCCCTTCTGAAACTATCCTGAAGAGTCTCTGACTCTGTGCCTATTTCAGCAATGAGATTTTTTTCATGTAAAGATGTTTGTGTTACTGTTTATAAACTACAGTTGTAAATAAACCAGTACAATTTGAACATAACTTCTGACAGAAAGTATTTTTAATTGTATAGTGTGTGAATTCTGTGAATCAATTTAACAGTTTTTCCTAAAGGTATTTTGTAAATCGAAGTGACCTTGATATCTGGAGTAAAAGAAGTTGATTATGGGTCATAAGGAGCTGCTGTCAGTGACACATTAATGTAAGTAGATCGGAATTTTGGCTGATTTTACAGGATTCTTTTGGGTGAACCATGGTCAGCATTCATAGAAAGGTCAAAATGAGTTAATAAATGGTCAAATTATAGAGAAGGTTTCTGCATGATTTCCAGGCATTTCAGCATCATATTTTACTATTATGCTGACAAATGAAAATGTTGACAAAATGATACAACACATTTTTGTAAGTCACGAGAGAGTGCTAGTGAGAGAAAAAAGTTGCAGACAAAATAAGGGGAGAATTGAGACATGCGTAGCTGAAGTACCTAAAGTGGTATCTTGAAGAATCTAGTTACTTGTGAAAAGTACATTCAGTTGTTAAGCTATTATGTGTATTTGGGTATTAAATATGAAGAACGAGTAATGTGTATGCTTCTCAGAGGTCAACAAATACAGGCCTTTTAGATCTGCAGTAACTAAGGCTACAGGAAGTCAGTTTTAAAATCTCTTCTGTGTAGAAATGTATTACCCATGCCAATAAGAGGTTAATTATTTGTAATTTTTAAGTTACAAGTTATAACTGTGCAAGTTACCAACAGATTTCTTGTGTTACAAAGCTCAGTCCAAACTGAACAATCATATTACCATTTTATGCCTACCCACAACTTAGAGACTACTTTTGTCTCATGGCGTATTTGTTGTATCTGTACTTAGGGTGCTAGTTACAAAACCTGAATTGCTAAGCAGAAATTCTAATTATAGTACTAGAGTGACAGCTTTTGAAAAAAAAAAAAAAAATCAGTGTACAACTTCTAGTCTCTTTCATCTTCGGGGATTTTCTTTTAATTACTTGCCAGAGGTTTGCAGGCTCTTATTTTGTATGTGCTGCTGACTACATTGATGAATGTGTTGTTTGAAGATAAAATGACAGCTGCTATGTTGCTCGATTTTTAACTTTTATTTAATCTCCATTTGGTGATTAAAAATGCGGTCTGTTGCAGGAAAGGAACACTTCTCAGAGTAAGCTTTCTTGACAGTTTGAAACTCATACCTTTGCTTTTCATAGCCAGGGTCAGTGCTTCTATGCTCACTGATTATTTTTTTTAATTTATTTTTGTTTTGTTTTAATTGTCTCACAAGTTATTTTAGATTCTGATCTATGTGCAAATTTGTGCAGAACTTATATTACCCACCAGAAGTATTCTCAGACTGTGGAGATATTATTTTAGTTACATTGTCCTCTCCATATGTAAGTAAAGATTAATTGCTGCTCTTTCAGTTTAGTTCCTGTTAGGCCTTACACATGAGTATTAGCAGTGTTTGTAGCTTTGACCGAGCATGTCAGATGTAGTTCCAAAACTTTTGATGCTGTCATATAACATTTTTCAATATAGGGGCACTCAGTGGCTGAAGAGTTTCCCCTTTTGGGGAAGGAGAGGGTGATAGTCTGCTAACATGTTCTTTTGGGTATATTTAATGCTTTCAGATATTACTACTGTTTCGAAATTTGAAAAATACATTGTACCTCTCGTTACCATGGGAAATAGTATGAGCCTTCCTGGTTGAAAGGATGTTACCAGTTCACTGCTTGTTCTTATTCTTACTTTGTGCTCTGTCTAAACCCTACGGAAACTCAGGAAACAGCTGTTCTCTGCACCCGGAACCCTGCAAGGTTTGCTGTTCTGAAAAAAAAAAAGAAACAAGAAAAAAAAAACTACTGCTGGTAATTCTGCCATCCTTTGGGTTGGTCAGTTTGGGATGAGGTGTTTGCTTGACTGCTCCAAGGGGCAGACTGAGCTGTGTTTCTGTTTGTAACTGCAGCACATAAGGGGTGTCCATTTTATGGTGGTTGTGGGCTTCCCATCCTTTCTCTCTCCACGTGTTTCCTGAAAGTGGCTTCAGCACGACATGTGAAAGAGAGTGACCATACCGGGTTACCCATTTTGTTTTATTTTTCCCCCTTCTGCCGCCATTGGTTTTCAACTTTGAGAGTTGCCAGACTCTGAACAGGAAAATATGCATCTAGAAGCATGCTTTTAGAAAGCACAAGACTGTAAAATACACACGTAAGGAAGCAATGTAGTGAGTGAAGGGGAGCACTTGATGGTTAAAACTTCTGCTGGCTGCCAAGGTGTTTCGAGTTTTCTACCTGGGGCAATGCAGTTTCGTTAAAGAAGGGGGGGACGTGCCAGCGTTTCAGGTCAACGACCCCCCTGTAAGCCAGCGCGGCTCCCTTGGGACGAGCCTTGCCCACCAGAGGGGTTGGTAAGAGGCCTTCAGCCGTTCCCGCCCACCGGGGGGGGGGGGCGGCCTACATCTCCCAGCAGCGCCCCGCGGCGCGCAGGCGCAGAGCGGGGCGTGAGGCGCGGGGATGCAGCCGACGCGCGGAGCCATGGCCCGTGAGTGGCGGCGCGCGGCGCGGCGGGGCGCGGCCGTTGCTCCCGTCAGGGCCCCCGTCAGGGCCGCCCCACAGCGGGGCCGCGGCTTGAGGCGTCCGGAGCAGAGCCCGGGAGCCGGCTCCGGGCCCGGGCCGGAGGGTGGTGAAAGACCAGCGGCTTCCCCGTGGCCCTCGCTGGTGTTTTAAGCGCCGCGGCTTCCTCGTGGCTCCCTCCCGCCGCGCTTTAAAACATCAGTGAGAGGAGCTGGGCTCGCTCTGCCAGATGTGCTTTTGATTTTTTGCAAAAGGGATCTTACAGGGAACGGAATCTCTGCGCTTAATTTCCCTGAGTTACAACACCCCGTGAAAAAGACACAACTTGAGAGCGCCTCCTGTTAGGGCTGTCCTGTTAGGGAGGCGCACGAAGCGAACTCTGGTTGGCCTGTTGGAAATCTCATCGCAACCTCGCTTTCCCAATCAGCTAAACGTTAAAACAGTTTATTACATGCACTGTGGCCGGGTGAGAAGTTAATCATTTGCGTACCTTGTAGAAGTCAACCGCTTGCCTACTAAGGTGAAGCAAAGCACGAAGGAAGCTACCACTTGCCTATCCGTGTCCCAGCCTGGCCTGCCCTTGGACCAGCTCCCATTTCCCCCAGCACTGTGGCAGTGTTGCTCGCTGCTTCCCTGAGTCCTGTGGTTCTGGGTGATAGGGGAGCTTCCCTGAAAAGAGAGGTGATTTCAGCCTGGGGTAACTCTGTGGAAGAAGGCAGAGCGTTTGGCTTCAAAAGGAGAGAGCTCTGTGCACTCCTACAGTCCAAGATATGAGGAGATGCACAAAGGGGAATGAATGCACATGATTTGATCTCTCCCATGCAATTCAGAACATACAAATCCTGCTTAGGTGTGGTAGATGCAGATGTCTCTTGGCTAGAAACTGGGTTGTAAAGAAATGATCAGGAAAGATGTTATCTTTATGGTTTTATGGTTCCTCACATCCATTTCCCAGGCCAGGCGTGATTTGAATCATAAAAGCAAACTTCCCATATTTGTGTGTTTTGGGGATTATGCAGCCTTTTAGTTTGCTAGTGGCATTTTAGGAGATTCAGCACTCGTTGGGTGATGGGTGCAATGAAAAGATACACTCACAAAGCACGCAGCAAACTGGGAAGGAAGAATCAACACTAGATAACTAGTGGTCTTCCTTTCCTGCTTGCTGTTGCACAGTGTCCTACAGGAGAATGTGGACTGGGTACCGCCTAGGCTAAGCAGGAGCTAGCCTGTGACCAGCATGTCAACTCCCTGGTCCTTGACCTGAACCAGGGGATGGCCATGTATGGTTCCCAGGTAGCAAGCCTGCGTTTGAATGTTCTCCCTGTGTTAGGAGACTTTTTCCAGAGTCATATACCGACTGCAAAACGAGTCGGAAGTGGTTTGTGTGTATGTTGTTAATATGTAAGTAGATTTATTTTGTTAAGTGCTCATTAATGAATTCAAGTTTTGATTACCTGGGGAAATTCCACTGGCTAATTTTTTTTTCTTTTCTGCCATTAGACTTCCGCCTGGCACTTATTCAGCTTCATGTATCTGCTGTTAAATCAGATAACCTTCAACGAGCCTGTGGACTGGTAAGAGAAGCATCGGCTAAAGGAGCAAAAGTCGTGGCTCTACCTGTGAGTAAAGATCATGATTTACTTAAAATACATACACCTCAAACTCTTGGAAATATCTTTGTAGTGTTAACCATGCATTATATATTCCTGTTTCTCTCTGGATGTGCTTGTATGCTGTATGAGACTCCAAAACGGGGGGAAAAAAAATGTGTTGAAGTGCCTTGTTCTATCTACCAGAATGTATAAAAGAAGGAGGGAAAAAAAAAAAAGTTTTTTTAATTTTATTTTTAATGGGACAGGAATCTGTTCAAGTTCATGTGGTTTAAATCCCAGGCAATTCCAGCAGCCCTAACTGGTTTATTCTGAATTAACGAAAGTAAGACTGTGGTTTGAATCTTTGCAGAAACCGTCTGTGCCAGAATGTAGGAAAAGGTGATTTTCAGCTAAAGAGTGTTGATACGAAGCAGGATGTGTTGATAGGGAAGCAGGCATCCATCTTTGCCATAATTATTCAGGATCAAACAGTCAATGAGAAACTAAATAGATGTCAAACATTTCCAGCAAGTCATTTGTGGCTGGATTATGATTAAAGCATCATGATATCCTTGTGCGGGAACATGATCACCGCTTAAAATTACTGATCACTTCTGATTTACTTTTTAGACTTCAGCCAGGATTACCTTGCTGATTTCTTAAATTTTTTTTTTTAAACATGATATGCTGGCAACAAGGTACCTTCCCACTGTAGCTGTGAGCTTTTTCCTGTGTTCCTGGGGGTACATGTGCCTGTGCCTTGCAGCATCTGACTTGGGAGTGCAAAGTTCTTTTCTGGGTGAACTTTTGGTCTGAATGTTTTACACAAAGAATGTTTTGGTTCCTGCTGTCCTAGGTGAAGTATTAAGCAACCTTCCCTTCTCTGTGCTAACACAGCTCTTGTGTTGCAAATACGACCTTTGATTATTCTGTCTAGGTCTCCTAGAGGGAGATTATCTATTATTAGCTACTTTTTGTCATGTGTACAAACAACCGAGTTTTCCAGACCTATTTAGCTGAGATACTCCATTTGCCAATGATAATCAATGCTTGTAGAGTAAACCCTCTCGAGCAAGGGCAAGGTCTTTCAGCAAGTTTGGGAAGGTAAATTTTGTACTGATACTAAGAGATAAAATATTCTCTTCCCTCCACCTTATTTTTTTTTAAGTCACACAACATAAAGAGTTAATACGCACCAAGCATATAGTCTACACCTTTGCATAGGCATATGGCAGTTTGTGTGACATGTTAGCCTTTATGTGTTAATATTTTTTAATTTCTGACCTAGAGAAAAAGCATGAAGAAAAATTTTGAAAGGTCAAGTGCAGTGTTTACAGATTTTAACTTCATCTTTTTTCTAATTCTAGGAATGTTTTAATTCTCCATACGGAACCCAATACTTTAAAGAATATGCAGAGAAGATCCCTGGAGAATCAACACAAAAGCTCTCAGAAGTTGCCAAGGAGTGCAGCATATATCTTGTTGGAGGTAGTTTATTCCTAGTGACTGTCTCATTGAGGGGAAAAAATGGGCAATGTCTATTTGTGCAACTGAATCAATACTCCATATACTACGGGGTGGGGGAGTAAAACTTTGTTCTCTCCTTTTTAAAGGATCCATTCCAGAAGAGGATGGTGGAAAGCTGTATAATACATGTACTGTCTTTGGGCCTGATGGTGCTATGTTGGCAAAGCATAGGAAGGTAAGATGGTACAATATTGTTATTAGACAGTTTCTCATCTGTGTGGCTAGTATTCAGCAGTGTTACCCAAAAATGGTATTGCCCTTTGTCTTTAGGAGGCACAAATGATTTCATCTGCACCTAAAGGTGATAGGAATTAGCAGCATCTTGCAGTAATAATAAGCAGTGCACTGTCATTAAAACTGCATCTCATTTTAATTTGGGATGTGTGTTTATCCCTTCCAAAGTTGGTCATCATTAAGTGCTGGACAAGGACTATGAGGTATGGAAGGCTTAATTGACTTGTCCCAGATGCTGGGAAAATTGTGGTAAAGGCTGATCCAAGTCGTCTGAATTCTAGTGCCACATCAGTGGGATCAGGATTTTTCCTCAGGTTCCCAAAGGAGTTAGCCTCTCAGTTATCATAAAGACTGCTCTTTACATACTTTTTGTGCTGTATGTATAATAGTGCAGACAATCAAAGTCCAAGTTCCACAGTTAAGCTGTGTCTGCTGTTTGTAGTAGGTAGGTGCTTACTGTCATCTTCCACCTGCACACTGCTTGCCCCTCGAGAAACTACCTGTATTCGTAACTATGTAGTTCCTGCTACTCTGGCTTTGCATACAGGCATCATTCCTTAAGTGAACAACAGCTTGCTTGTTTCAAGGAAAAACAAGAGAATGCAAGGTTACTTGGAACAAATGAGATGGTGCAAAATGGATCTGGGGATGCAGTTATTCTTTTTTTTTCTTTTAACTGATTGTGCATTTAGCTACACCATTAGATCACTTTCTGAAATACTGCATTGTCTTCTGTCATACCACACCAGCCCATAAGCCCTGTAGTTGTTTGCAAAACGAGTGCAGGCTTGTACTGCATATATATAAACTAACAGTAATACAGAAACAGCTGTATTTTTACAAAGCTCCAGTCAGGAACAGATATCTACATCGCAAGGGATGGGATAAACACCGTCTACAGGGGCTAAGAAGCATCTACAAGTCATGTGAACTTTGTGACTTCTTGAAAGTATTTCCTGGAGAAATTTTGCAGGAACGGAACTCAAATTTTGGCGAGGAAAATACCACTTGCTTTACCATATTGCACTTATAATCATGACAAATTTGAGATGTCATATACATAGAGTACATTATATATGTACCCTTTCTTTAGCAAAATTACTCATTAAATCAAGATAGATAGTTATTTTACAAGGACCCTTTTCATGAAGATGTAGAGCCATACTGCAAATTAATTGTTCTATTTTTAGCTGTTTTTACTAACTCTCTATTACTGCATGGGCCAAGCATTGGACATTCTATTTGGTAAGCAATGTAAACATTTGATATGTGCCTCACTTAGGTCGAGGCTTATATGTGTTGTTTAAAATGCCTAGTATTTATCTTCTTTATTTTTTCTCCAAATAACTTTAGACATGCAAATTTCTGTAAAGAAGAGAACTGCTTTAAATTGTCTTTAGAAGATCTCTTCATCTTAAGCAATGTATATTTGGGATCCTGACGGAAGAGTAGTCCAGATAATTGTGACTAGTATACATTGACTAGTAGGAAAAGTCTCAAGCACCAAGCAGGGAAATTATTAATAATTCTTATTAATAATCTTATAATTACAGATTCATTTGTTTGATATTGATATTCCTGGGAAGATACAGTTCAAAGAGTCTGAAACATTGAGTCCAGGGAATAGTTTCTCCATGTTTGATACTCGTGAGTATAAGACAAGCCTTCTCTTTAGGAGCACTGCCACAATAACACTACAGTCATTCTGGAGCTCTCTTCCCTACCATTTCTCCCCAGCAATGGATTTTTAGACTGTTGGGTTTAAATCAGGCATTTGACAATGATGGCAAATGTATTTAAGTGTGTTCCAAGTGTGGGGGTGACTTCTGAAACTTTTTTAAAAGGCAAAGTGATTGAAAAAGGACAGAGAATTAGAAAGGGATAAAGCATACATCATGGCACTTCCCTTAACAAATAGTGGTCCTACTGAATTGTAAAAGAGAAGTTACTGTATTTTTAATTGCAGTTTTTAAAACAGTGCTTATAAAACATGGCTTGGAAAACAATACATGTAGCACATGGCTATGCTGGCAGTTGTTTCATATGAAGATGGTATAATAATGAAGATAACTGTAAATTCCATTCCAGTATTCTTGAATCAACCACAACAGATTAAAAAAAAAAAAAAGACAGCTACCCCTACCCCATCTTAAAAATGAGTATGACCTGTTAACTGAGCTCTAAGAGTCTCAACTCCCATGTTGACTTTCTCCTCCTTACAATGTGCATGCTGCAAGAAAGTATGTAACTGTAATTTCTTTAGTCCACGGAGACCAGTGAGTAACTTTATCACTGAAAAATCTGTATCTAAATCAGAGAGGAACACGTTACACATAAACCTGATATAGCGTGATGTTGTGGAAATGGCTGTTCTTAAAGGGTAGATGAGGCTACTTCTCACAGTTATCCTCTCATCATGAAGCATGAATTCTCCCCCACCAATAGACAATGTTTGCTGCAGATACACCTTTAGAGAAACACATTTAAATATCGCTCCCCTTGTTACTCTGAGACATGTAAACTAACAGGTGGCAGGAGATCTTGTGATTGCTTTTGTGTACTCATGACAGCAATATGACTGTTGTCTCTTGTGTTTTGAGAACAGCGTACTGTAAAGTGGGCCTGGGCATCTGCTATGACATCAGATTTGCTGAGCTGGCTCAAATCTATGGACAGAAGGGTAAGGCTGTGTCACCTAATGAAGTGGAGCATGCTTAGCCCTAAGGCCTGAATTTTATGGGGCTGTTTCAGGGTGATGGTACTGGGCACTCTCTTAAGTGTCATCAGGCACTCTTATCTTTGCCCATTAACACAAAACGCACCTTGTAGCCCGGACTTTGTTATTCATAAACAGAGCAGATACTCATTTGTAAAGTAACAATAATTCTCTGCTACATATCTGCTGATATAATAATATAATACATAATGGAAACATATTATGGCCCCATACTTGGTGATGTACCATAGGGCTTTGCTGGCATAAATAATCATCTGTGCCACACATGAATGGGCTCTATTTGTCCTTCTATTAAGGGCAGAAGTCAGAAAAAAAATAAAAGCTTACCATGAGCTTCAAAGTAGAGACACTGGAGGGTAAATCATCTTCCCCTTAATGATAGTTTGTTTGTAATTTTCTTTTAACAAAGGTTGCCAGCTGCTGATATATCCAGGGGCTTTTAATCTGACAACAGGACCGGCTCATTGGGAATTGCTACAAAGGGGACGGTAAGAACAAAGTAACTGAGGGGGATTTTAGTATGTGGAACCAAATTGTTCTTGTATTCTACATCACGCCATACAGCAGAATTTCTGCTGCAGGACCACTCTGCTGTCAGAACTGTGCCATTCTTTGGGTCTTGCATGGGTCACCAAAATGGTTTTGCTGTCAAGGAGAAAAGCAGGAGCTGCTTATCCTTCACTCCTGCCAGCCCCTCTGCAGTTAAGCTCTTACATGGCCCTTTTCCCCATGGCTCTGAGCACCATTCACAAACTTCTGCACAGAACAGCCAGTAGACAGCAATAACCATGTCAAAACTGCCTTAATTATGGACAGAAATAGATCCTTTGACTCCTGATTATGCAGTATTACTTATTTGTTTCGTCAGCTTCAATCAACTTTACTGCACACTGAATGAACATGTAATTCATTCTGTCTACTAACTCTGGGGCAGTTGGGTAGAGACTTCTCTTTCCAGGCTTGTTTTCTGTAACTTTTGTGTCATTTACAACTTTGAGAAGTCTTTAGGAGGCTGTATTGTCTGTTCTTCAGAGTGAATTCAGTCTCTTCTGCTTAGTTAATGGGTGGTATTAAAAAAAAAAAAAGATCTACTCATTTTCTTGCCCTATCTTTCTGTGAATACAGAGCTGTTGATAATCAAGTCTACGTAGCTACTGTATCTCCTGCTAGAGATGAAAAAGCATCCTATGTTGCCTGGGGACACAGCACCGTAGTAAATCCATGGTGAGTTCAGAAAAAAAACACCTTGGTTGAATGTTTTACTTGACCGTCTCACTTCAGCCCCACGTTTTCACCTACTTTTAAAACAAATTATCCTTTTTTTCTTATTTTCCAGCCAGCTAGTTTTAAAATGGTTTAACAGTATGCATTTTTGTTGGAAGCGCAGAAGCTACTACATCAGTAGTATTAAACGCTAGTTAAGCTGCTGACCTTTTCAACTTGCATTATATATTATGCACTGTGGTGACTCCTTGAGCAGAATTGAACCATATTAAACAGCTTATACAAAACTAATTTCCTCAAAGAACACTTTGAGGTGAGAAAGAATGAGAAGGATACCTTCAAGTAGATGAGACTTTCTGACCTTAGCAGTGATTACTTCCCCTCCACGCCTCTAGGTGACTGGGAAAACATCAAGTCTTTTGGCAGTTATTTTTCTTCCAAATAAATCATTCCACCGACACTACTCTTCTAGACAATTGCAAAGTAAATAAAGCTTTCTGTCATGCGCTCTTAACATTTTATGCTGAAAGCAGTGGCAGAGCACCTAGTGGGAGACATAAGCATGTTCAATAGCTCATGCAGAGTGTAAGGATACTCCTAGTAAAAGCTGGTTGGATCTGAGAGGTGAAAGTGTTAGTCTAAACAACCAACTATATATGGTTGTCCCCAGTGAAGTTACTTCTTTCCCTTTGAGGTATATTCCACGTTCACATGTGCTGGTTCTCATAGTTGCGCTTGTGAATATTTTTGATCTTTGGAAACTTATGTTAAGTATGTATATGTCACACACAAAACATGTGCCACATATAAAACCTGGAAGCTATTTCTATCATGCAAGAGTTAAGAATTATGATGCTATTTTTAAGATAGCCCTGTGTCTACAGCTGTAGACATCAAGGCTAGAAACTCCCTCTTATATAAACAGCAGCAACTGGACTGATGCCTTAGACCTCTGTGTTAATGCTGTGAACAAATGTTCTTCATTTTGCAGGGGTGAAGTCATAGCCAAAGCTGGAGCTGAGGAAACAGTTGTATACACAGATATAGGTAAGCATTTGTTTGTTTTTTTCCTGCTTTCTTTCTTGGACAGGGCATAAGACTGGAGAGACTGTTTCTTTTTTAATGGCCATGGCTTTGTTCATGCAGTTACAGATGATGCAGTGTTCCCATCCCTTCTCAACCTTTGCTAGACTGAAGCAAAAACAAGCACTACCAGGACTAGAATATTCCAGTTTCCTTACTTATGAGGAAGTTGCCACCTACCCTAGGAGAGAGCAAAGCTGAGGCTTCCTTCCCCGGCTGCTCAGTTGCTGTGTCCTATGGACTCATTCTTCATGAAAGTTGCTCTTTTCCTACCTTGTCTCAGACAAGTCCTGCTGTTAAAACTGCTCTTTTAATAGCTCTTTCTTCCCCCTCCAGATCTGAAGAAACTTGCAGAAATCCGTCAGCAAATTCCTATTTTAAGCCAGAAGCGCTGTGATCTCTATGGCACAGAGATGAAAAAGTGACACCAGGTGAACAGGAAAAGTTCAAGTGGCACAATGACTGCTGCTTTCATCGTCAAGATTCCCTTACTGGTTGCTTGATAGGCTACTGCTAAATGTAATAGTTAATTAAAAACAAAACAACTTCTATTTGAATCAATTTTAGAATTACACCAACAACTTCTGTATCTCCTCATACTTCATTTTACAGTATTTAACAGCTAGGGCGAAGCTGGAGGTGAAATCACCTTAACTCGCTAGCAGTTAACAATGATCTTTATTCATCATAAAAGTGAAATAAGAAAGTAACTAAACCATTAACTTTCTGGGGCTTATATATAGGATGTAGAGGTGGGAACTAGGTTCCCTCTAGAAATCATCTCAAGTCAGTTTTGGTATTACGCACTTTTCACTGATTACCAGATAATCTAGAAGTATGACTCTTCTGTGTCTGTCTGTCTTAATGGTATGTGCCTAAACAACTTGGTTTCTTAGCTGCCCAACTTCAAACCAGCTTAAAATTTAACATATTAAGCAAAACAGGCCAAATTCTGCTCTGTACGACTTAAGGACAATGCAAGAAGCAGCCAAACAGAACTAGTACTATACGAGGAACTGTAACATGTTTTGGTGCACGCATTCTGTCTGGAAGATATATATTAAATTCTTATTACAATTCCTGTTTATTGCTGAAGTGATGTGGATTACTGTTTTATTAAAGCATTTCATGTGTCACCACACCTGTGCTCTATTTACTGCTTCCTTAATATAATGGCTGAGTTGGCTTTAGTTTCACAGTCGGGCTGTCTTCTAACTGAAAAGGTTGAGGGGAAGTCAGTCAAAAGGGTTAGAAAACTTGTTGCACTAATTAAGTCTTTCTGCCCACAGTCTCACAGATGTTCAGTGAAACCAGCACCTGCTTTCTACATGTATTATTGCTACCAAAGGCCAACTCTCACCAGCTGCATGGGAAATATGCCTTACTCCATTGCTCTTGCTGAATTGATCAGCAAACTGATTAAACTTTAAAAAACTTAAAACCAGTCTAAAATTTTGTAAGAATGACCTTTTTTCTTAGAAGGCCAGCACTTTGGTGCTTCTCTTTCTAATGTAAAAAGATAGTTTCTCCCTTCTTGGGAGTCAAAAAGAAGCACCTACCTCTGTGCTTTTGGTTTTCCAGCAGCAAAAAGGCACCAGAGGCAAAAGGAGACTTCAGAATACAGAAAAGCAGGGCATCAGAGAGAGGCTTTTGTCTTGTTCCATCTAGCCAGTTTCACCCAAAACCACTGTACCTGTTTCTTCACGTTCAGCCATCCTCTTCTTCCCACAGCTATCCTCTTGCCTTTTTTATTTCCTCTGAGTTCTCTGGGATGAACCAGCTGTGTGTGGTTTATAGAGGCCCCAGCCACCTATGGGGAAATTAATGGTTAAATTAAGCCAAACCCGGAGGAGTCTTTCCCCTAAAATCGAGGTCCCATCATTCCACTCAGTGGTATTATCCATTCCTGCAGGCATTTTGCATCTCTGCTTTCACAGCATTTTGGTATACATATGGTACTGGAACTCTTAAAAAACACGCCACAGAGCGCAAGGTGAAATGAAGATTTATTTGTTGAAAAATAAATATAAAAAATTAACAATTTACTATTTGAGTTAGGTCTCCTGCATTAAATTGGTACCTGCCACATACATGACAATCAGCATGAATGATGGCCATCACAGCAATCTAACTTCTAAACCACAGCAACTATTATATAGCCATATTTTTTTCTAAACTACCGCATCTGTCTTCCCTACACCACCCCCAACCTCTATACTATTTTAATATGTGGCAGAACAGGAACTAGACACATCTTTGGAGGATTAAAGAAATGCAGGATTCTCAAGGGCTACCCACTTAATTTTGGAAGTGTAAGATGCAGTCTGCCACAGACAATGTGACAAAATCCGTGGCATGTACCATCCTCCCCTGGACTTCCAAATGGAGAATGAGTAAGAATCAGTAGTGGACTACTTTGGTGAACTAAGCTTCAGAGGTGACACGGGTTCAGTCCCATTCAGTCTGTCAAGACAAGTTCTGAGCACCTTTTCTTAGGAGGATATTTTAGGAGTCCCCAGTAAGATTCCCTCAGAAGTGATACCAATGGACTGTAATTTTGGGGGAGTTGCAAACAAAAAAGTACACAATCAGTTCTCCACTAGGTAGTAGTTAAAGCAGTCAGTACTCAATCCTATGGTGGCAGAAGACAGGCACTTTAAGTATCCACATTATACATATGCACCAATATTTTAAGTATATAAAACCAACCAGTTGCAGCCCTGTAATGGCTACGTAAGTTCAGCCTGCAAGGATTTCACTGGATTTTAAAGAAATGGTAGAAAACATAGTAATGCCTGTTTTATCAAAATTCAGCGGAAGAGTTATTACCACTGCAGTGGGGAAGCCTGCTCAAAGCAGTATTTAAGCTGGCTCACTCTTCAGTTCCAAGACAAATCACAGTACAGCTCCTTAGTGTAGGCCAGTTCCCTTCTTCACTTTCAATCTACACTTAGATCTTGGTAAAGCAAGGCACAATTCCTAATCTCCATTTTGGCAAACTTATCTATATCTGAAGGTGAACAGCAGGAATTTTACATGATCAGAACTAAGACATATGACAACCATGCATAGAAACGGCTTCCCACAGTCTCTAGGATACAACAAGTTTAACCAAGTCTTCAGTACTAAGCTTCCTACATGATTTCACCATTTTTTTTTAAATAGCAGCAATAACTGTTTCAACTTCAGCTCTCAACCCATATTAAAAAAAAAAATCTTAAGGTTCATATGCATACCTCATATAAAGCAAAACCTCATTTATATCAGCCATTAAAAAAACTAAATTGCCTTTCACTAAAAGGAAGCCTGAGCAGAATCCAACCACAGATGCACATGAACAGAATGCCAGCTACTCAGATTCCCAGCTTTCCTTTCCCCTGTAATCTTCAGCTCTCAAGATCATACCTCTGCAGGTGATGGAAGCAATCAGAGGTAAGGCTCGTTCCTTCCATGTCTCCTCCTCTTTTCTTAAAGGTTCAAGTGAGAGATGACAGGGAGTCAGTTATTATTAATTCTTTCCTAGATTCAGAGCAATCACAAATAAGTATAGAGAACACTGCTGCAGAGAACACTTTCATCAAAACCTGTTCTTATACATGTCAGAGAGAAATACTTGAAGGTAATATTTATTTTTTTTCAGTTTACAGGTGATACATCATTTACAAAAAATTACAGACAATGCATCCTTTCAGTGCAGTTTCAAACTAGTTCAAGAACAGGCAAGAGTCTGTGATGATTTGGAATGCTAGTATTTGACAGCACATGCTTTTTTCCCTTAATTGATTTGGTGGGGGCAGGAATGGGGTAAGGTAGGGTGAAGAGGAGAAAATGCCAATGTAGATAAGGCCATGCGAATAAAAACTCCTCAGGAGAACAGGACACATCAGTCAGCCTGGCATATTTTTGTTCTCGGGTAACTGATGCAGAGACTGGAAGTTCCAGAAGACATTTGACACTTGTTACGTGCAATACCCTTAGCAGCTGCAAGTACCTTCCAGTGCCTTCAATTCTATACCAACACTACAATTTCAGATCTCCCTACTAAGCTAGCTAAAATAAAAGGATTAAATCTCCATGTCTACTGCTTACCATTTTCATTCTCAATTTATTTGCTGGGAGAAATGATGGTCAAGCTGAAAATACGAGCTGCTGCTATGTAGCGTCACAAGTAGAAAACAAGACAGTTTGATCACAGTTTGGTTCATTTCTTTAGGAGGTGAAAAACATTAGAAAATCCAGCACAAGGAAATCTATGATTTTAGGATGTGAAGAAGTCCAAATCAGTGTATGGTAAATTAAGCAACATCAGTTAAGAATTTGCATGAAGTTTATCCAGCCTCATCAGTCCAGGGAGAGGCACAATGGACTGGGTTCAGTACCAGAAAGATCAACCTAAAGCAGCAGAGAAGCCCTCTGTGAAGTTCCTAGTTAAAGGAAGACCGTTTATACTAGTATTTAATAACTTGCCAATGTGCTATTTGCAGACCAGTTGCTTCCTTTCTATACTATCTGTAATCTTGGACAATACAGAGCCTGAAGAACAAGGAAACCAATAAAGATTCTAATCCATTATTTGAAGTTTTAGACTATGCTTTGTTCTTTATCTCACTTAATCCTGCAGAGGGCTATTATAAGGTCTAGATCAAAACACAGAAGTCTCTAGAGAATGAAGAAGAGAATTCAGTCTATTAACTGTTACATTTCAGCAACAGACAGAGATTACAAAGATTATACGCAAGCATGACCTTACCTTGGCAGCTCTACTCCCAGCAGTGCTTTCTGTTCTTGAAAGTCTCTCAGAACCTTCCAGAACAATTTCCCGTGACATTCAAGTAAGGATTGCTGCATGGGAACATGGCCTTTCTTCCAGTAAAATCCACACTGAAGCAGTGTCACCTAACCTCTCTCCCCCAACAACCTTTGTGCTAGCTCTCCTACACAGTACACTAGGGCTTTTTCTGGGGTGAGGATAAGGACTATCAAATTAATTCCCTAATAGCTGCCACAGGACCATTTCTAAGTAGTTATGCAGAGGGTGGGAAGGGCTCTAAGGGAAGATTGTGCATGCTTGCATATATTTACAGGATTCTCTTCACAGCTACTGGCTTTAAAAAAAATCCCTATTATTAAACAGTTTGTAAATTCTTTTTTTCCTTTTGCAAAATTAAAATCAACCCTCAAGGATTAATTGCATATAAAAGAGAAACCTATTTTACAGCACTGACTAGTATTACCTTTAAAATCAAAAGGGAAAAAAAAAACATGCTGTAATATTGTTTGGTAAAGCAAAAATTGCCCACAACGTAATCACCCAAAATGAACCAATGTAAAGTTTTTATTTGCATGGCCAAAATATCTTCCATTTGTTCCCCTGCAACTTTATTTCCCTTAACACACTTTAAGGTTTTTGCTGCAGAAGGAACAAGATGCAACACTGCATACTTCCTTGAACAACCACTCCCACAACACCTAAACATTTAACGGATGTAGCAAATGACAACATCATGAACAGGAAAAAACTAAGTTCCACCATTCAACATGGTTTGCAACAGCGTCTTTAGGGCTGAAGTGGGCAACTTCACTTTAGAAGGTCATTTCCTCCTCTTGTTTTATGTTTGTTTGTTTTTACAGTGTCGGTGGTTTCAATCCGTACTTCTTTGCAACTTCTGTCTGGGCATAGGCAGCATCACAGAGTGAGTAGAGGTGGGCCATCTCCATTTCAGATTTGGCCAGGTTGATAGCTTTGTTGAACATTTCAATGGCTTTATCTAGATTACCCCTGAAATAAACCAAAACATCGTCCAATTAATACCAGCAAAGCAATCTTTGAATCTCTGCAGCACCTTTTTTAAACACCAACAGTAGGTTTGGGTGTATAGGTCAGGATTCTCAGTATAAATGGTCCATTAAGATATGTCTAAGGACTACACTAGATACACATTGAGCCTAATAAGGCTCAATGAAGTTATTTTAAATCCAGAAGGGATATATTTAAACACACATACACTCATCTGCATGTTGTCCAGTAATTACAAAGGTGGCTGAATCATAAAGCAGAATTATGCCATAGATAAAGGGAAGACTTGCCTTTCCCTAAGATTTACAGAACAGCAGTCAGGACAACAGTTAAGAGCTGGCCTCCCACTGCACCAGGGAGAAGATCTTAAGAAAGGTTTAAGATCCATGGGGACATCTAAAGGACTGCTGTAATTTCAAAAGTAACTTAGAATTCTTAACACTGCACTTCAATTACCTTTGCACTTCAATCGTTCCCATGGTTTCATATGCAAAATCACATTTGTTATCAATTTCAATGGCCTTGCTTATGAGTTCTAAACCTTTGTCTAAATCTTGCTTCCACTGAAGCTGAAGTAAACTGCAAAGGAAAGAGAAAATTTAGAATATCAACATACTCCCCAAAACCCAGATCAATTAAGCAAAAAAAAGATCCCAATTGGTTTAAGGGTGGGGCATGGTAGACATTAAGATGAGGCCACGGTAAGAGATACACTTCAAGCAGATAATCAATTAGGAACAAACACTAATGAAATTTTACTGAGACTACACTCTTATTTACCATTTAGACATCAAGAGAAATTGTAGAAATATATTTAGCAGCACTAAACTGTTTTTGCGAAGTTACTTCTCCTGGCTAAACTTCTAAGCACCTACCTTCCGTTTGGATTCATTCACCAGAACTGAATACATACCCTTTATGAACATATGTTGTGGCATTGTCTGGCTCAAGATCAATGCATTTATCATACATTTCATCTGCCTTGCCAAACTGCTGTTGATCAGTTAGTGCCTGCATCAAAAGAGAAACCTGTATATCAATATATGCAACCAGGACATGCACCCTGTGCTAGGCTGATTCTAATTGAAATTATATTGATGATGTAAGATCGGATATAGCTCTCACCAGAGAGCAGGCCAGGCACACCGGTTACCACAAATAAGTTTCAAAATCAAGGCTTTTTAGAAGAAAGCTGCTAGGCTTTAGGTGCAAAAATTACTGATCACAGCACCATCTGTAATGGCAGATCCACAAGCAACAAGTTAAGAATACTGCAAATAAATAAAAAAAACCACCACATACATAAAAACCCACCACATACACCAAGTGCAAGTCTCAACTTCTTCCTTTTTTAAATGTTTCTGCTTCAGTTTCTTGTCCTGATCAAAAGGAATTAAAAGAAGATGTTTCCATATTGCTTCCCTACTTTGAAATAGAACATCTGATACTACTGATGGAGAATCTCCATCCTTTGTTGGATGTGGGGGGAAATACAGTGACATGAGATGAGGAAAAGGCTGAGGTACTTAATGCCTTCTTTGCCTCAGTCTGTAGCAGCAAGATCAGCTGTTCTCCAGGTACCCATCCCCCTGAGCTGGTAGATAGGGACAGGGAGCAGAATGAAGCCCTCATAATCCACAAGAAAATGGTTAACAACCTGCTAAAACACTTCAGATGTACGGAAGGCTATGGGGGCCTGATGGGATCTATCCAAGGGCACTGAGATAGCTGGAAGAAGTGCTCGCCAAGCCGCTTTCCATCATTCATCAGCAGTCCTGGCTATCAGGGGAAGTCCAAGTCAACCGGCAGCTAGCAAATGTGACGCCCATCTACAAGAAGGGTGGGAATGAGGATCCGGGAAACTACAGGCCTGTCAGTCTGACCTTGGTGCCAGGGAAGCTCATGGAGCAGATTATCTCAAGTGCCATCACGCAGCACCTACAGGGCAACCAGGCAATCACGCCCAGTCAGCATAGGTTTATCAAAGGCAGGTCCTGCTTGATGAACCTGATCTCTTTCTATGCTCACTGGATGAGAAAAAGTCTGTGGATGTGGTCTACCTAGACTTCAGTAAGGCTTTTGACACTGTTTCCCACAGCGTTTCCTGGAGAAACTGGTAGCTCATAGCTTGAACGGGTGTACGTTTCATTGGGTACTGGCTGAGTGGCCAGGCCCAAAGAGTTGTGGTGAATGGAGTTAAATCCAGCTTAAGTTGTGCAGGGGAGGTTTAGGTTGGATATTAGGAGAAATTTCTTCACTGAAAGGGTTGTGAAGTACTTGGAACAGGCTACCCAGGAAGTAGTTGAGTCACCATCCCTGGAGGTCTTCAAAACACATGTAGATGTAGAGCTTAGTGACATGGTTTAATGGTGGGCTTGGCAGTGAACTGGACGATCTTAGAGGTCTTCTCCAACCTAAATGACTCTATGATTCTACTAGAATCAGTAACACACTTTCTTAAAGAAGAAACGGCATTCCCTGTTACATGTGTATTTTAAACACCTGTACTAAACTCTCCTTGACCAGAGCATGTCATTTGTCAGAACAAAACCGTTACTTTAGTTCCACAGATTTGACTCCCAAACTGCATACACACTCCCTGATGTTAATCCGATGAGATGTCACACACATGGACAAATTCAACAAAAGCGTACTCCAGACCTTTTTGTCGTAATAACCACCCCTGATTCTCATCACCTACCTTCCCACTCCAGCAAAAGAGCGTGTGTTATCTCAAAACTTATTTTCAAAAATTTTATTTGAAGAAATACATGTTATCCAAATTAAAAGGCACAAAAGAATGCAACATTTTTTAAGGAAGAGTAAAATGCAAGTACCTGAGCATAGAGAGCATAGCCTTCAGCACACTTTGGAAACTTTTTAATGACATCTTCAAAGCCTTTCATGGCTACCTGCACAGGCAAAGGATTATTTCCTGTATAGGCTTGGCGATACTATTCGAGAAAAAAAGAAAAGGCAAAATTAAACAAGAAAAGGAAAATATGGCTCATCAGACCTACCCACTTCCCAACATGTGTCATAATAATTACAAGTTCCAGAAGATGACACCCTACCCGACCTGGTTTTAGGAACCAACCGTGTGTTTAAGTCCTTGGTAGAGTGGACTAGTAGAGAAAAAAGGGTGACAGAGAGGGAAGCCACAAGGTCTGAGAGTTGCCAAAAGTCTCCCTCCATTTCAAAAACCTAGAAACCCCTGACTTAGAACTGCTCCTTGCTCACACCATGTAAAGCTTTCCACAGGAGATTCCTGCATGCAGAGCCACCGTAGTAGCTTGAAATAGTTTGTTTTCAATTTCTTGAAGATGGATATTTTACACAACTTTAAAATTGATTTAAATGAAGCTTTGTGTCATATAATTAGAGTGAAAATTTGTGTTCCTCTACCACAAAACAGGAAAGATGACCTACTGTTAAATAATGAGCACCGCAAAATAATAGTAAACCCGTGCTCCAAATGAAGAATCTCTTGTTGCATTATTTCTCTATCTTATCATTAGGCGAAATTGAGCTGTTTGTTGCACTACTCTTCCGTGAAATGGGAAGAAAGCAGAGAGACAAAGTATGTTTTCAACAACTCTTTAAAAACAAAGAACACCCAGACAAAGCCAGCAAGTTACCTACCAGTGCAAAACATTTCTGTGCTTGAGCCAAGGCAGAATCGGGTCGCAATCGAATACATTCATCAAAGTCTTCCACAGCCTCCTCAATTTGGTCAAGCAGGATTTTCAGCTAACCAGAATGAAAGAAAATCCTATTTCTGCATTTAATCTGTGCTTCATAAACTTAAGTGATAATTCAGTTAGCATCAGTTACTCATATTGTTCACAATTCAGTTTTAGAAGTATCTAGAAACTTACAAAATCCACGACTAAAAAAAGAAAATCACTTCCATAAAACAACAGATCCGCCAATAAAACTTCAGCTTCATACATAAAAAGGCAGTGTCCATATGTAGGGATTGAGAATGTTTGCATTTTAGAGAATACTGAGTTTCCATTATTGCTTTAGCTTAATGTCCAGTCTCCAAAACCATGCCGTATTTTCTCAAGTCACTTTGCCTTACTGTAGTTAATGCCTTTGGACTATTTGGCTGTCGAAACGTTTTGGCTTTCCCAACTGGCATTTCAGCCTTTTTTTTTTTTTTTTTTTAGGACAGTAATTCTTCCACAAGAATGGAACTTACTTTGTCATCTTCTTACTTTACTGTGAAGTTACTTTAAAATACTAATTTTCAGTCTTTCAATTAATAAATAACACTGTTCTTATTTCTGAGCACTAAAGAGTTCTAACAAATTCACGGAGAGAGGCACTTGATCTGTGGAAGTCTTCCCTACAAAATACAACTTAGCATATCTCTATATGGCAATGTCTCCTTTTCCTTCCAGCATCTTTCATATTACAGCTCAGTGGAAGCAGGCCTCTTCAGGCCTACGAATTACTGAAGGACACAGCAGCGTCACACGTGGGAGAGGGATGAGCTGAACAGATGCCTGTTTAGGCTGCAGGGCTGCAGACTGTGAGTTAGCAGGAACACATGGTTCTATTTTCTGTCACGTAGTTTCCTCCTGTGTAGATACTGCTCTGTAAATGTATATAATCCCTAATACATTTAAATCAGAGTTCCTGTTGACAGAGGGCTGAACCTTTGTCACCCTGCATTGTCTCCTATAGCTACAGAAATTTGCTGCTTCTGCCTGACCTGAACGTGAAAATTTCACTGTGTATTTATTCCTCAACAGTTCCAAAGGAAGACTTCCTCTGTTTCTGCCACAAACAGTATAAACTGTGTCCAGTGATGTACTGCTCTTTATTTTTCTTTTAGTATACACTGAAACTTTCTTGTACTGGGACAAAATCTCTAATGTTTCTTACTTGTCCTCGATGGTGGTAAACATCTGCATTTTGAGGATCGATATCAGCAGCCATGTTAAAGTCTTGAGTGGACAGTGCGGGCTGCTGCTGCTGCATATACATACTTCCTCGTTTGATCAGAGCATTAGCCCGGAGCTGTAAAAAGACAAGTTCAAAGAAGTATTAGCCACTTCAACATGTCTCCCAGTTTAGGACTTTGTTATAATTACACTAAATTTTTCATTTGACTACTTTCTCCTACTAACATGTTATTCTAAGCATGAATAAATTTCATATTAAATCTAAATCAGTCAACTCCCTTGCCTAATTTCAAATGTTTGAAATTATACTTTCATCTATGTGGATCTTCACCCCCACTCAAATTCTTTAGAAGACAGTTTCCCTACACATACAAATACACAAGCATTTTAACAACCATTAAACATGTAACTGCAGTTAATGTTTTTCCTCTTATTTATGAACTGATTTTTCAGATTCCATAAGCCTCTAATTGATTCAGCTTCCTTTGTACTTTCATTTTTATGACTTAGCACAGATGCTTCAGATATACACAATCCCTTGGAAAAAATTCTTTTACAAAACAGTAAAAGAAAATAGACCATTTCCATTAAAGTACCTCAAAACTTGGAAAAAAAAAATCTCTGAACTGTACTTCAAGTTTATCATCTAACTTACATGTTTTCTCAACCCACACTACAGTCCAGCTGTGACAAATTCTTACCTTCACATTTGCATCTTCCATGCTGATGACCTCATCTAGGTCTGGTTTGGCAGCATTTGCATTGCCAATAAGTAAGTAGAAAGTAGCTCGCAGAAGCAAAGCTTCTGCCATGTATTTTCCCTTTGCTTCAATTTCTTTTGTGCTCTCACTGATAATTTTGTCATAGTTCTCCTCTTCCATATATTGTTTTGCTCTCAAATAGCCAGAGCTGTAAATGATGTAAGAACAGTTGTATTCACTGAACACTGCATTTGCAATTCAGACTTTTCTTTAAAACTTGACAAACACTAGCTTTTTGCTATGCTGAGCTACAACACTAGCATTGCAATTAAACTTACAAATATTCCTCGACAGAACCATCACAGACTGAAAACAACTTAGACATACATGCACAAATAACACTGCAAAGAAATAAGGTGCGTTTTTTTTTCACTTCTGGAACTTAGTTTCATTTGAATGGTTTGAATGTTTTCATGAAAACAACTTAGACATACATGCCCAAATAACATTGCAAAGAAATAAGGTGTGTTTTTTTTTCACCTCTTGAACTTAGTTTCATTTGAATGATTTGAATGTTTTCAATGATTTCAATGTCCCTTGAATGTTTTTCACATTAAGGACAGCGATAATCTCTGCCTTAAAACAAAAGGGCTGGGATGGTATTCCAGCTCAGACAAACTGAATATCGCACCAAGCAATGTGCAGTTTGTATGTGGAAGAAAAGGATTTCAGATCAAAAATTACTGTTAGTACTGCCTTGTTCTCAGCTAAATGTCCTGGATTCGGTGAAGACTAACTTGCTTTCTTCCTTGGAAGCTCTTCTTCAACATAAAACATTCCTTTTGCCAAGAGTATCATTCAGCACTCTCTAATCCTTCCATCTCATAAGCTGTACGATGGTGCTGTAGCAAATACTTGGCCTATTGTCCAATCTTCTACTTTATTCACTTTGCTTAGTGGATCAAAGCCACCTACAGATTGGAACTAATCAGTCAGCCTCAATAAAAGTTTCCTTTGTAATACTGATACATTATTTATTCTGTAATAATTAAAGAAATATTTTTTTCTTTATTATTAATTTTATTTATTGGTTATTAAAATCATTTATTATTAAAAATAATGTAAATCATACATTTACATTATTACTGCATGATATCCCATGGCAAGTACTGTAAAACAGCAACTTACACTGAACAGAATGTCAAAACCACTAAAAACTTAATTCCAACACCAAATAATCCCTAAACATACTGTATACTCACTTTTCTTTTACTTCGGAAGCCTCTCCTTCCTTATCCTTATCTTCATCCGATTTCTCACCCTTAAGCAAAGGTTGGGAGATGATATCATCTGTGAAAGAACTGAAGTAGGATTTAATGAACTGTGGTGAGGGCATCAGAGGCTCACGATTCTGAAAAAGAGAAAAGTAATTTCAAGTCATTAGACAGTAAAATCAGATGGTAAATGTGGAAACGGATAAACATGATTATAAAAGAAATATTCAGGAAAGAACCAATTTATGACTTTCCACTATCTCATTTGATAGTCTGATATTTTTGACACTTAGGGACTATTTAAGCTTCAGATCAAAATTCAACATGCATCACAAGAGGAAATCAAGTGAATATATTTAAGAGTGAAGAAAGAAGACTGCAACTTTCTGCATGCATGGCCAGAAATGAGAACTCTTACAATATTGTAACACATTGCAGTGTGTGTGCACATAAATTGTATGAAAAATGAAAGCTGGTAATTTAAACATGAGCCTAAATTCAACTAGATTCTGAATGGCAATTTGCCCTTTTCTCCAATTTGTCCAAGAGAAGCTGGTATCATTGCAATGAAGACTAGTGAGACAATACCCTAACTCTTAGGCTTGGCCCAGACACCAATCATTTTCATCAGTGTGAGAAGTAACAACTTTCAGGTGCAAAATCCTTTGTACAACCATAAAAAGTTTCTTGCACAGGAGAATTACAATTCAATCTTTCCTGCAAAAGAAATCTGAATACACTCTTCTCAATTTCTCTATTAAGTTCTATCATAATACTGCCTATATGAAGCACACCTATTTTATGGTGCTTACCATACTAAGAGCATGATTCATTTTTTGTTACCTCGATGCCACACAATTATGTAAGTTTCTACATGAAAGAAATTCAGCATGTCAAAACCACTGTGGATTTCAGTACTTAAACTACAGTCACAAATAACAAGCAAGCATGTTTTAATACCTGTCCCAACCTTTTGTAAACCTATAGTAACTTAAAATGTCTGTTCCTGGCTATCTCTATACTTCTATAACTCTCGCTGCTGGCAGTTTCCCAACATTTATGTAAAGAAATCTGAGTGCCCAAATAGGAAAATACAAGTATGAGCACCTAATTACAGAAATGGAACATAAACGCATGACTGTCACAAATAATCTGTAGTAGTCAGGAGATAAAGGCATATTTCTCAAGATAGAATCAGGAAGCCTGACCACAAATAAAGAGACAAAACTTCACCCTGCATCATTTTTTCTTAAGTAATGTTTTTTTGTTTGTTTGTTTGTTTTTTGGTTGGTTGGTTTTAAACAGTATTATTTTGCCACTTTTTAAAACCCATGAATTCCACTGTCAACATATTCTTTCCTGCATGAAATTTCCATTTATAAAGCCAAGAATAACCTAGGGGTGAAAACCCTCTCAGCCTTCTCACTTTAAGCTAGTCATTATACAATAAACACAATCTTTTTTACACATTTTCATTTATAAACCTTCTTATCTCAACACACAGAACTCCACCTGATATACAAATGAATGTTTGACTACTGCTCTAACACATGCTGCTTCCATTATGTTGCTAGTCCAGAAAAGCCCCAAGTAAGGCAACACATCAACTTCGGATCTCCTGAATGTCATAATAAATTTGATTATTAAAAGGAAACAATCTGATTAGTTAGAAACAGGCTTTTCTTCCCTACAGAGGTTTCAAAAAGTTTGGCCAGGTCCCAAAGGAAAACAACAAAAGTAAAACACTCGTTTTGTAATAATAATAATAATAATAATAATCAAAAGCATTCACTTCAATTTTTACACTTCAGCAGATGAAAACAGCGACTGACTTACAAGAGTTGTCAGAATGCCAACAATCAACATTTAAACAGTCAGGTGAAATCAAAATTTCTAAGCAGTATCACAAGCCCTACCTTGTACTTCTCTTTGGCCTTTTCTTTTCCAAGGAGTTTGAGAACTTTATCAGCTAATAACATACTTTGCTGGTTTTGGAAGGCTTCTAAAATGCAGACTGCAGTGACATCTAGGAAACACCATTAAAAAACAGATTAAAGACAAATTCTGATAGTCACTGGAATACATAAAAGCGTGCCATAGTATCAATGAGTTACAGTCAAGCTAACACACATTCTATAATTGATAAAAGCTTCAATTTCCTGTTTGTTGTATTTACCACATTTTCCAAGAGATAAACTGATATTTAAAATGATCTCCTTGTGGTAAAAGGACTTCATGACAGTGAATGAAGAAAATTAACCTTTATTTTTTATCTTCATGTCTTCATCTACAGACAAACACACTTAGATGAATAGTAAAAATTCATACCTCCAGTAGGGAGTTTCAACTTTTAAAACTCACATTCTGTTCAATCATAGCTCAGTCCTTTCTCAGTTTTTAAGAACTCTTCCTAGATTAGATCCCCTACTTTTTCTAACTATCTCTGCACCTTCGGAAAGCAACTTTAAAAGAAATACCTTGCAAGCCCATTTAAAGTGCTAATCCATATCATATCTCTTCCATTAACACACAGAGGATCTGAAGATCTTAATCCACTGCTCCCTGAATAATGTTTCACAGTGTCAAATTCACTCTTATTGTACATTATCTTTATTTCTCTAGAGCCTATCATTTGTGGAATCATAAAATGGCTTGGGTTGGAAAGGACCTTTAAGATCATCTAATTCCAACCCCCCTACCATGGGCCGGGTCACCTCCCACTAGACCAAGTTGCCCAAAGCCCCATCCAGCCTGGCCTTGAACACCTCCAGGGATGGGGAATTTATGCAATTAGTTATCGCATAATTAATGCAGTGTTACCATTGATTCTTCCTATTCATGTTTTATTTAAACTCCAGTCCCATTAATGAAGCAGCAGCAAAATCTGGGAAAAGGCTTCAAATATCATTCCCACGAAGTCATTGTGTAAGGTTATTAATGTGAAGATGAGCAGAGTTTGGACCTGAAATTCAAACACCGTCCAATACCCTGGATTTTTCTGTACTCCTACATCGCTACACATAGCAATTCCCTACAACTCTGACATAGTCAAGAAAAACAGGAGTTCCTGGAAAACACAATACAGCCAGAAAAAGTGTGAAAGAGTATATGGCAGCAGTACCATATTCTACCACCTTAAGTGCCTGGCAGAGATGCTTTACTCACTACAGGCAGCTGTAAACTAGTGCCCAGACTTGGGTAAGGCAGGAACATCTTCCCATATTACACTGCCATGGATCACTGGAGGGAGTTTTTACTGGCGGCGGCGGTGAATTTTTGTTTTGTTTTTGCTTTTCCTCCATTACATGGACATACCCTACTTCCAAGGATTTTATTGCCTACACATGGTTGGCAGATAAACACAGTATTTTATTAGAAAACTGATGCAATCCAGGAGAAAAGAAAAAAGCACATATAATTTTCAGATATGAAACGTATTACAAACTAAAATCAAGTACAAGTTGAAAACAATTGCTATGAGCATTACCACTTAACATCACAAGGGAGTTACATTTAAAAATTGGCATGCTATCAGATGGACACTTGATTGCTCCTGGGGCTTTTATCCCCTGTCCGTTTATTTCAACTTCATAAGGTTTAGATATTATTACAGGACTCTAGAAATGCAGCTGGTCTGCAGCAAGCACTTGGCAGATCCAGTAAATATTCTATGGATTCTTCTATAGTCCACGTGTGATTGCAAAGGACTAGACTGATTGATGTAAGCCATACTTTTCTAGTTACGATGGTCCAATGGGACAGGAAGGCATCTTGCCAGAAGATAAATAAAATTAAATTTATTTTCTATTTCAGCAGATCTAATTCTTAGCTATTTTTACACCTAATGAAACTAATTTGATCTGTAACGGTGAGATTGCCAGTCATCAGAACACTACCTTATTTTCTGTCCTTATTTGATAATGAGCATTAGCACTGCTGAAAATTCATTTGCCTTTTAATCTTGCATCAGCAGAATAGTATTTACAGGGATTTGACACAGTAGATTCTGCCAAATACATACTGTTAATATACAAAAGGATTTTTATTTTAATCTGTTCCAATATTCGTAACTTATTCATCAGAAAGAAATGCTACTGGAACTGCCTTCCCTTTAACACCTATCAAATGCATTAAATGACCTTAACACTCTTGTTCCTGACCATACATCTCCACCTGTAAAAACACCTTAGTTTTTGGAAC
The DNA here is from genome assembly GCF_009769625.2 of Cygnus olor. NCBI lineage: Eukaryota > Metazoa > Chordata > Aves > Anseriformes > Anatidae > Cygnus > Cygnus olor. The sequence goes on along the minus strand of NC_049169.1, from coordinate 93,504,355 downwards.
ATTACTTTTTCTCTAAAACAAATAGAGAAGAAAGTTTAGTACTGTATGGAACTAGAATGATTGTTGTCCGGGTTATCTACTTAGCATGTTAAATGAGTTCTGCTCTAACATGTAAGGAGCTTCCTGGAAAGACAAAACGCTAAGTGGCTACAGTAAGAAGAATTTCTCAACAACTACTTCAGATTTCAGCTGATGACAGCTTGAAAAACAGAAAAGGCTTCTTACATAGAAGAAAATGTATTTGCAGCAGCTATGAACGGCATTTAACGAATAATTATGCACTACTGTAGTTTCAAGAAGTAAAAAACTACAGAAATTTTATCATCTCCAAAGTGCCAAGAGACACTCACCTTCTAAACATTCCTTCTTATTGTCTAGTTTCTCGTGAGCCTTTGCACGTCTGAAGAGAGCTTTTACATATTTAGGATTAAGCTCAACAGCCTTTGTACAGTCTTGGGCCACTTCTGTCCATTTTTGCTGTGGGTAGAAAAACAATATGATGAAAGAAGCCCTACTCAGCTGCATGATAACAGCTTTCCACTACCAACTCCAGGGTCATGCCCACCTAACAGTAGCTGCAGTTCCCAGGGCTCTGGTTCTACCTGCCTGCTTCTATTTCTTTAAGTTTCTCAGTAAGAAACTGCCAGGCGCCACTGGAAGCCACCTGCACCAGAAGAGCCACAAAACAGAAAAGGAATTCCTACAGAAAAATGAAACCACACAGTTTTGTACAAAGCATACGGGAGAAGATAATGAGTTGATGCAAAGATATTTGCAGGAGGTAATGTTGGGACTAAAAGACTGGTACACAAAAAATAGAAGACAGACGAAATTATAATGAAAACCAACAAACAAGTTTATCAAAGTGCTGAAACTGTTAGTTTGGTGGTGGGATTTTCTTCTTCTTTTAGTTGCTATTTCAATTCACTACACTGTTACCATAAAGGAATAAAAAATGATTGTATGTAGGAACAGAACTGGTCAAGGCTATTAAAAACTAAAATCCATTTATCTGAAAAATTAGTGGTCGAAACAGATTTTTCTAATAACTGAAAAAGAGGAACCACATTTTTTATGCATTCATTATGGCATGAATTAGTGTTATAAGCAGTACTTGATTAGACTAGAACTGTTTTATGACTCCTTTTTCAAGGCCCAATTTCTTGAATCAGTCTCTCACTTGATACTCCAGACTATACAAAGCCAATTTTTCCATTCACCACACCAACTTTGCCACAGAAGCCAGTATTGCGGCAATTTACCACTAATGATACAGTAACAAAAAAAATACAAGCTGACTTCTAAAACTAACATCATGTATGCACAGCTACCAAGTAAATGTTGCTTCCAGTTGTGCAAAACTTAGGGGTTAGGCTTTAGTAGGAGTTCTGTGATTTTTTTTTTTAATTTTTGAAGCAGCATCCCTTTGCAGTATTTGGCTTTTCACTTAACAGTTAAAGCAACACTCTTGCAAAGATAAAACTAAACTAACGTGTACAAGAAAGTTGTTCCAAAGGATAAGAAATTAAAACCTTATCTTACAAGAGAGAAGCACTTAAGAATTACATAAGACAGATAAAATGGACTCGGTTAACAGAAAATAGCTTTAGTTACATGTGGAAAAGTGTGATGAACTACTGAAAAATAGCTGCAAGCTGTAGTATCTTGTGAAGCAGCCCATATCACCACCTGGGATCTTTCAGTGGACAAAAATGACAATATACATAATTTAAAATTTGACTTTTTAGAATAAACTTATAATTACGTCTTACCAGTTGTTCATAGGCAGCAGCTCTGTTTTGATAGAAGGTAGACAGATCAAGGTTTTTCTCAGGAGGGCACAGGCTGATAGCCTCAGTATAGCACTGAATAGCGTGCTCATATTTTCCTGCTTTAAAAAATTTGTTTCCTTTGTTCTTGGCTGCTTGAGCTCTATCAAGAGGGCTCTGAAAAAGAAAGTGATAGATCAGTTCAAATGAGAAAAGCTTCACTGCTCACAAGCAACGCACTTAAGGGCTCATCTTCAAAGATATAAAAAAGAGCTGAGTGGTAAGCTGTAGACTGGACTTCTGAAAATCTCCCTCCTTCCATTTTCTGAGAGGAAAAAAATCTTTTGCAAGTGTATGAGAGAGCATACAAGCTTCTGAAAAGATTCACTACAATGGTATTAAACAATGCAGTAATTTCTCTTTGGAAAGCTAGACAGGTTTTAATCTAAGATGAAAGGTGATCAGAAGAACCAATGAGATTTCTCACTGATATTGAAATAGTTATTTCTCCAAAGACTAAATGCACGAAGTAAACAAAGCCTTCAAAGCAATTCAAATAGGAAAAGTTTCCTACTGAAACACATACAGCCTGTAAGTAAAGAGTTGACTCAGGAGAATACGAACTATATAAGGGAAACACTTTGTGGACAGACCTACTGAGCAAGATGAATAAAACCTGTAGGGAAAAACCAAGCTGCTTTGCCTTCCGTGCACTAGGCTAATTAACTAAATTCACAGCCACCTCCCTTACAGCTTCACACAACCTGCTCATCCATCCACTGATAGAAAGCGCTGAACCATCATGGTCTATCATTCTTAGCAGAGGAAGGAAAACTGCTAACTGGGCTGTGACCTTGCTAAATGAATCTTTAAGTTCTGTGCTGCTCGTGGAACATCTGCACTTGTGAAGAAATCAGAATTGTCACATGTATATGTAACTCCTAGATTTACAGACCAGTTATTGAACGTGGCTTATGAGGAATCAGATGTAAAAAGCCTCTCTTTAATCAAAGGGCTACGACTCACATTCAAGACATATGGAGCTGCAAAAGATCCTATCACCCACCTTCTTGAGTTCTCTTCCTTTCACAGTCTAGCTTCAGTGATCATCATTTTGGGGGCTGCTTAGGCTAAACTACCAGACTGAAACGAACAAAGGTATGAACACACATGCTGTTCTACTGACCTCTCTGAGGAAGGAAAGTGTAAAACTGATAGTAGTAATGCCTTAAACAATAGCTGCAGGATTCACTACATCTCACCTGTTGAATCACACACACACAAAAAAAGATCAACTAGGATTGTTAGGTCAGAGGTTGGACTAGGTGATCTTGGAGGTTTCTTCCAACCTAAATGATTCTGTGATTTGCTTGCAATTGTAAATGCTCTTTTTTGACAATACTTCTGTCTCTTCTTTGACTACACTGCTGTCTCCTCTCCTTCCTCATTCACTGCCAGCATCACAAACTATACCCAAACAACTTTAAGACAAACTTCAAAACATCTTTTCAACAACCTGCTTCCCTTGATGCCTACTTGTTACATACCAATCTGATCATTTTTAGTATCTAACATTTTTAAAACACAAAATCTGGAGGAGGAATAGGAGTTGGTGTACAGGCCCCTCTTCTAAGGCTTGGTTTCCAATCACGGCATGAGAGAATCAGATAATGGGTGCCAGACTTAGGTTCCTACATAAAAATAGATGTTTTATGGAATACAATTACCCTACAGGCATTCTCCTGAAGAGAGGCTTACCAGTGAAACCATATAAGGGAGAGTATTTCTTAAATATCCCTACTGCCAGCAAAGCTCTTCAGTCAGACCTCACCAGTCACCAGCCTTATAGAAAAGCCATCTACATCATCTCCATTGTTCACAGAACAAAATAATCTGCATTGCTCTCAAGATTTTTGTTTTAATGATTTAAGTTCGAATTGATAAAAAGACCAGCTTCACCCCTTTTTGTATACGGTATTTAACTGCATGGATACAGACCAGAACTAGTGAGCAAAAACTTTTACAGAGAGCCAAGTAACTGTGTATTTGATAAATTGTTCCTTCAAAACTCAACCCAAATCTGAAGGGAAGGTTTTACTTCCCATTTACTTCAAGTATGTTATAAACTTGGCTCCCTCTACAACACCACTTGCTCCTCTTTTAACGAATACATGTAACAGACAAACTTAAATGCATGAAAGTCAGCTTGAACTTTTCCTTCTGCGTTTCTACATCAAACCACGATACAAACATCTTTGTGAAATAACCTACAAAGTTCAGTGCTGTTCCACGTTACTTGGTACCAAAAAGAAAAACATGCAAGATACTTGGGCCATGCTGTAACATTCAGACCTGTGTTCCCAGTCAGAAGCAATGCCAACACCAGAAGGAAATCAACTCTTTTTTTTTCTTATGCTGCCTTAAACAAGGCTTGTAACTTTTGAATGGTTTTATCTCTGCAACCTTCGTCACACTATTCTGCTCCAGTCCTCTACATGCATGCAATATACCATTTCTGAATGGCTGTTGTGTTAAATGCAAAAGCCAATACAGCTCTGCATCATGAATAAACCCACTTTGATAAGGGCTTATATGAAAAATGTTGCTTAGCATCACATCCCCATGAAAAACAAATCCCATGCAGACTGTATGAAGTGTGCATTAAAAATAACAAAATGGTGTATTTGCGTCTTGAAGTCGCTTATAAACCACAATGCCAAGTTTTAACGTCAACTCTTTTTTAAATAACGATGCTAATGAAATTTATTTTCTCACCAATTATATCACTCGTTTGCAATAGAAAAAATAGCAGAAAATAGTGGTTCATTTATAGGTTTGGTATACAACTGATCAAGACATGGAACAAAATTTTGCCAGGGGGAAAAAAGCACCATATCTTTTTATTTCAGTTTTGTGAACCTTAAAGAGTTCTTATAATCAACAACTTTGTTCAAAGAAGCTTAATAATTTGTAAGTTACATATTCAGTTAACTGCAGTATAACCTGATGAAGCCCAAAAACCACTAAAAACCTAAATCCCACGCTTCCCTTCGTTTGCTTTGGGTGTTGTTGCTTTTTTGGACATTAAAAATTATCACTTCATATGCACAAATAAGAAAATGGAAGTTACTAACAAATGATCCGTTTTTGAAAATGTGTTGAGCCTCAGATTTAACACTGAAGAACTTTTTCAAGCTACTGCTTCTCAGCCTTTCAGTCCTTCTTCTCAATTGCTACACTGAAGGCTTGCACAAATAAGAAAGTGATCATGCAAGCAAAGTCCATGTACCTTACCCAGAAGTAAACAGAAAAACCCACTTCCCTCAGTTTTCTTGCACAAGTAACAATCCTAGATGTTATTTTCCAATAGACTGAAAATATTATCAGACTTTTTTTCTTTTTGAAATCTTCCAATTTCACTGCTTCTATTCAGCTGATCCATGACAATTGCAGTTACTGCAGTAACATTCTATGTGACACACTGCGTATTTTTTGTCCCTAAAATGAAGGGCCATGTAGACCAAGAACTTCCTTTCACTAGGAGATGACAAACTGAGGGCTCGGCACAACAAGCAAACCAGCTCAACAAAATGAATGGAAGTTCATAATCAATTGACTGCCAAGGCAGCATAAATAAATACAGCACTGAAACATGCCACAGGTTTTTCTGAATACGTGAGCACGAAAGGAAGGGCATCTTGAAATTCTCTGTCTTGCTTTGCTTTGGATTAATTCTGATGAGTGTTTCAGAAGAACTACACCAAAGAGTTATTCTCTTCTCTGATGGCATTCCAGTACAGTTTTAAAGACTAGTTTACTTGTCCGCATTTAAGTACAATCTACAACAGCCTTTATCCTCCAAAGAGCAGCTTTAGTTCCTCACAAGAAAGATTTCCTTCTAATCCCAACTTTACAAGAGGGGAATTTTATTTCGTTCCTGCCAATGACAGGAGTGACACTCTATGGCAGATATCCCATGGAAAGACAGAAGATACACTTTCAGGTCACAAATACTGTATCAGTGAAGAGATTCTGACACTTGCCCTGTACATACTGGGAATGCAGAAACTTGTTGTGTATTTACACTGCAAAGCCAGAGGACAGCACCCCTACCTGAAGCCAGCAGAGCAGAAAGAGCCTTCTATTAAAGAAGTCTGTTTTCCACGCTTTCTTCAGTAAAGGAGTCTGGGATATCATGGCAGCCATTTCCGATTACATATTTTCAGAGGAAAAAAAAAAAAAGAAACACAACACCCTTTTATTCCATCTTTAATGCCCACCGGGGGATTTTATTTTTTTATTTTTTTTTAAACTTTTCTTTAAAACCGTGTTCATGTTGAGAGCTCATTTCCTACAGATGGAACTGTTTTTATTACGTAAAACCTGAACAGTCGGGCTTTGTTCTGACTGGTTGATCAGAGCAAATCAAAAAGTGTTAAAAAAAACGTTATCTATCATCACAAGAGTCTTGCATATTTTACAGATGCCAAAACAAAGGCAGCAATTTCAGCAACTTTTGCTAACACTTCTCTACGGTACATTTTTTTCTTTTTATTTTTTTAATATTTAGACCCAGTTGTCAAACAGACGTTTGACACAGCCAAACCAAAACTATAATAAATATTTTCTATCACAGCCTTGACATGCATCATGGTTTACTCTATCGTGACACTCACAATTTATGCCTCTACAATGGTTATACTACAAAATATTCAATAGACTCCTTTCAGTAAAGATATATGCTTTTTTCTAATCTTGACAACATTTCAAAATTTGTAAGCAACTCAGAAGTTACCTGAAAAAATACTATCTCAGTATTTAGGACTGCTTTTAGCAGCTGTTCACTAATAAGTCTTGAAACCTAGACTTTAAGCAAAAGAACACTCGTATATTTGAGAAGCACTCAATTATCTAGACAACTAAATAAGCAGATTCCTAACTTTCTAGACACCAGATAGCACAGGCAAAAATTTGTTAGCTATTACTTTAACCTCAGCAAACGTGCTCTCCGCACAAAACGTTCAGAAACCGCACGCAAACAGCCGCCACTTCACAGGAACAGGCTGGCAGCTGCAAGAATAAAGAGCAGTAACCTCCAGCAATGCCAGTGTGGTCAAAGCAGAAGTTCAGATTTTTGTCTTTGAGGGACATTGTTTTTTAAAGCAGAACAAGAAATTTGCTGCCAGTCAACGATGGCAGCGATTCACAACAGAAACACAAGCAGCGAGTTCCAGCATTTTCTTTTGACTGAAAAGGATTTGCACAAGCCCTTGTCTGACAGATGACAGGGAGGGGGACTATTGCTTCAGACAATGCTAATTCACTAGCTTCCAAAGATGCCCTAGAGGTCTAAACCACTTTCTTCCTCTCCAAATGAGAGGACCAAGAGGCCCTTTTGATAAGATTAGGCACCAAAAAAGTGTTATTTTCACTAGTACTGAATAACTTTTTTTTTTTTTTTAATCATTCACCTCAAGTCTTATCTCGGACCTACACTGAAAAGCATTAACTGAGTATAAATGGATTTAAGATACTCCTTAACACTAAAACCACTATGAGAAGAACTATTTCCACAAGCTTCAGACAGAAATTCAGAGCACAAGCAAGGATGTATTATAAATAATTAAGCCCAAGTTTACAGTACAATTTGTCAATGTTCTTCAGCAGTCACCCTCCTTTCAAACGAGCGTCATCCACGCCTACCATGAATAAGCAAGCCGCACAAGCTGCCAAGAGTCTAGCAATTGTTCTACCACTTTCATACACATATTTAAGAGTTTTCCACACCTGTCCACTACAGCTGACATGAAACATAGAACTTACAGTAGGTTGATGAGATTTATTATGCAACAGGTGCACAATACAACGGAAATGACGTTTTACATATTTTGTTTAGATTAATTCAGAATAAGTACCAACATAAACACATATAGACAAAGAATTCTAATTCTTTGACGCAGTGATTTAACACCTCAGCACTGAGATAGGTAACATTTAGCAAATGCTATTAAAATAGATCCTGGAAAGAAGCCACACCAGTTGGCTGTTGATCCGGAAAACGTGACATCGCACAAGCCAGTGAGTTTGGCCACGCTCACCCACCACTACGCCCAACTGAGTGCACCCAGCTCAGAGGAAAATGTTGAGCAAGAAGTGCACAACAGCAAAGCCCTGCTGTGGCCCAAACCAGCTTTGTCTGCAATACGCAGTGCCAGAGAATCAACTGAACAGTCGGCTCAGTGCTTCCTGGAATGCCAAAGCCACAGGGTTAGCCCAGAAACTTGATGCGACAGTTAATGGGTGAGATTTGGACTAGGACAGACTTGCTTAAGGGAATGATTTTAACTTAAGGAGAAAAAACAATGCAGAAGCATCCAATGCATTACCTCACTGACTAACCACTGTTTGCTCCTCTCACACAACGAGGGCATAAACTTGCTAAATTACCATGGAAAAAGTAAAGAACACAATAGAATCAACTGGGTACAAACTAACGTAATAAATACAACGCATTTTAATTTTCCAACATGTTAAAGTTATACCAAAATTCACCACAAACTAGAGAGCACACAAAAAGCAATTGCTGTCACTGAGTGGCTAAAACACATTCCACCCAAACAATGAGAAATGATGACAACTTCTGTAACGAACAGACACAATTTGACTTCCCGACCTTATCAGGACATCCATAAATATATTTTTAATCTTAATTGGTACAAGAATACCAGTTCACTATATTGTTAAGGAGCTATGCTTACAAAAGAAGCGATCTCAGGTGTAGTTTGGCTTTTCCTGACCTAACACCTGTGCTAAGGGCTTCTGCCAACACGATGTCAGTCGCAGTCGGCCAGTACATTTATGCCAGGAGACTCCTCTAGTGCAGATACAGCCTGGGGAAAAATGTGAGGCCTCTGCAGCAGCTAAAAGAAAAGCTTGAACTGAATGCAAAATAGTAAGAAGTCTGAATAAATAACAAAGAAGATTTTAGACCCTGGATATTTTTAAAGAAAAAAAAATAATCCAGGTCACGTCTTCAGAAACAGTGAACAGAGCATCTCAAATGTGTGCAAGAGCTGATTTAATAAAACGCGCAGAAAACTTGGAAATAATGTTTAGATCCTATGTTAAAAACATAAGTAAAAGACTAGTTATCTGACACATACACACAGCTACTGGTAGCCCATCCATTATTGACCATTATTGTGTTTTCTAGAAGACCTCCCACTTGTGTTTAAGCTGTGAAATGAATTACTGGCTCTTAATCACCACACAGATTTGCATTTGAAATTTGACTGAGTTTAAAAAATTCACCTCACCATAGTAGAAAGGCCAAGCACTACAGTGAAGGTAGTCAACAAGAAAAGCATCTGCAAAGGTTGTGTTTTGAGTCAAGGGTCTTGTCAATAATATCTATAACAAAAAAAAAACCTGTGGAAACTTGACATCTACACAATATCTTGTCTTTGGATATGAGGAACAGGAAGCCAATCCTTCCCACACACATAAAGGGATGCTGCAACCACGTTAATTCTTCTGTAGCAACGGTATTTAGACCAGCTACTCTATTGTCTCATATAATCTGGCAAATCTGATCCCATCTTCTACCGCTTTGCCAAGTAATTTCCATCACTTCTTTACAGTATGCAAGAACGCTTTTCAAGGAACTCTGGATCATACCATTCAATCAAATACTTACTCTTAGATGCACAGTCCACCAGTAATTTATCTTGGGGAGTGATCTGCAAGTGCTAGACACAAAATGCTTTAAATTAAGTGCTATATAAAAGCTACTTCTTGCTTCAAGTTCAGCTACAGAATGACTATAAACCACTCAATGGCAAATACTGCAATCCAGAAATACATCCAAGAAATCCAGAGCTAGCAACAGCAAAGTCACTGCAGCTAGATAAAGGGCATGAGTAGCCTGCAACCCAGAGCTTATGTGTAGCAAGTGCAACACCATAAAGGTGACAGATGTTGTTTTCAGTCACCAGGCAAAGCTACCACAGCAAACAAAGTTTGATTTCATCCTCCCTGTGCTGCTTGCCGAGAACTGCTGTCCATGAACTACCAACAAATCACTGCCTCCAGGTCCAGCATAGGTTTTGCAGCTCACTGCAGTTCTAGCAATGCCTGAGGGTATCTGTGATTCAGTAGCTATGAAGTTGCCACATTCCTCACCACTCCCATGCCTGTTCCTACCACCGCCTGCACGCTCACTTGCATAACATTAATATTCATCGCTGAAGTGATCAAGGCTAAAACCTACCATCCCGTATCTCCCAGTTATTTTTTTAATCCTGATTATTTCAGACAAGAAGTTTAAACTGTTGTCTAACAGACAGTTCGAGGCAGTCTAAGCAGCATAAAAGAATGGGAGAAGAAAATGCAGGAATACCTCAATGAGATTTTGTCATCAAAGCCAGCGTGGCTTAAAGCTGGTTCCAGTAAGCCAAGTTTAAGACTAGCTTCAGTATACCACACCATAAACATTGGAAAAAAACCCACATACTTCATCACAATTAAAATAATACTGATTACGCTCCTCATCCAACCAGTCTGCCAAGTCTAACACTTTACGTGTGCCTGTCAATGGTAAGCTCACCTCAGCAGCACAACATGACAGTCGCTGCAGGTGTGCAGAAAGTGCACGTTTGAGATATTTTTCCACAGACGGACACACAAGAGAATCACGCATCCGATCTGGACTTTGGTTTTCCATGTTGCCCTTCAAGTTTTGTAGACACAGCTTCACCTGAAAGTTCTCAGGAAGGTCATTTATATCAGAATAAATGTAAGACTGGAGAGCGTCCCTATTTAGGCAAACTCTACCATGAAGTCTCAGCTGCTTTAGCGATACAGGTTTTGTGTTTTCATGGAACGCGTTTCATTTTTAAAGGATTCTGACTGCGTCTTCTTTCCACAGAAGGACACTTCTCAACAGCATCGCTGAACAGTGACTCACGCTGGTCAGTTTCAGACTCACCTGGTCGAAGCATGCTTCCCGGCAGAATGCTTTCAGCCACTTTTCAAAGCTCGAGCAAACCACTACTGCTGGCAGCAATCCGAGGAGAAGGGAAGCGATTACGGGGGCCGCCCACCCCCTCTCCAAGCAGCCCCCCGAGCTCGGGCAGCGGCTGTAGGATCCCGGGGCCCTGCCGTTACCCCCCACCCCTTTTCCCCTGGCCCCTCTCTCACCGTCTCCTGGTGGCCGGGCCCATCGGGCTGCCCTCCTCCTCCTCCTCCTCCTCCTCCTCCGCAGGCTCCGGGCCCGGGGCTCGCCCGCCCCTCGGGGGTCTTCCTCTCGCTCGCCCCCTTGCCCCCGCGGCGGGCCGCCCGCCGCCCCCACAGGTACAGCGCGCCGGCCCCCAGCAGGATGGGCGCCCCCAGCACCAGCGCCAGCTGCCAGCGGGACAGCCCCGCGCCGCCGCCGCCGCCGCCGCCCGCCGCCTCCACGGGCTTCGAGGCGGCCATGACGCGCTCGCACGGCCGGCGGGGAGGGCCGGGGTCAGCGGACACCCGGAGCAGGCCGGGAGAGCGCGGGGCAACCAGCACTTCCGCGCCGCTCCCCGCCGCACCGCCGCCTGCCGGCGCGGAGGAGCCCGGTGCCCTCAGTGAGGGCCTTGCTGTTGTTTTCGTGAAGTTGTGGAGTCAGTCAGTCGTGGAAAGTATTAAATATACAGTACTGGAATTGTATTTGTGTGGTGTGCCCACACATGGCCATGCCAGCTTAACATCCCTGTCAGGAAGGGGGGACTCACATTTCTATCTCCACTTATCTATCTCCACAGCACTCAGTCAATAAAGAGCAGCCGTCTTTGGCCTTCTTTTCTACTCAGGTTGCACTAGTCACTTCATACTTACAAATTTCCTAATAGGCAGGAAGGAAAACTGAATTTAAGTGCAGATACATACTGCTATGAAGAGGGGGTAAACACGCTGAAAACAAAAACAACAGTAACGTTGCAAAGCAAACACTTCAGAAGCCCAGTCAATATTTGCCAAGGTGAATTTGGTGTTGCCTTGAGTGCTGATGACACTCGCACCTTGACATCCTGACCTCCTAACCACTACAGGTTTTGCTAGTGCAACTGCAGAGGGTGCAGCTTCTTTCATTTCCTGCTCTTTGCATCTCTTATGGAGCCTTGATAATTCACCCAACTTAACCTGCCGTCCTGCTCCTTCATGAGCTTCGGCCCTGCTGGACTCTTGAGTCAATATGCGTTGGTGCCTGGTAATAAACAGCTGGAGCCGTATCTCCTTTAATGTATGGATTATCACTCTATGAGTAAGCATATTTTGGCAAAACTGTGGGACTCTCCCACTTTTCCTTGTCACCTGTCTTAATATGGCCAAAGTACTCCCAGTTCATAGAACCCTAGAATCATTAAGGTTGGAAAAGACCTCCAGGATCATCTGGTCCAACCATTACCCTACCACCAATATCACCCACTAAACCATGTCCCTAAGCACCAGGTCCGACCTTTCCTTAAACACCCCCAGGGACAGTGACTCAACCACCTCCCTGGGCGACCCGTTCCAATGTCTGACTGCTTTTTCTGAGCAGAAATGTCTTCTAATTTCCAACCTAAACCTCCCCTGGCTCAACTTGAGGCCATTCCCTCTAGTCCTATTGCTGGTTACCTGCAAGAAGAGGCTGACCCCCAGCTCCCCACACCTTCCTTTCAGGTAGTTGCAGAGAGCAATAAGGTCTCCCTGGAGCCTCCTCTTCTCCAGACTAAACAACCCCAGTTCCCTCAGCTGCTCCTCATAGGACTTGTGGTCCAGGCCCTTCACCAGCTTTATAGCCCTTCTCCGGGCACATTCCAGGGCCTCGATGTCCTTCTTATAGTGAGGGGCCCAAAACTGAACACAGGACTCAAGGTGCGGCCTCACCAGAACAGAATACAAGGGTATGATCACCTCCCTGGTCCTGCTGGCCACACTATTTCTGATACAAGTCAGAATGCTGTTGGTCTTCTTGGCCACCTGGGCACACTGCTGGCTCATGTTCAGAATGCCAGTTCACATGGCAGAAGAGAAGAATCTTAAGCCATGCAACACAAGTGACATATCTACAGGCCAATAGCTTCCTAATGGGATGGCCTAAATTCTACCCACGTGATACTTATGATGAAACATAGGCCTTCAGATATACCCTGTCTGTACAGATTGCTAGTCTGAAGGCCTTCAGATAAATCTAGGCTCTCAGAATATGGCCTGGAGTATTCCCCATCTGGAGAATCAGCCTACATATCCTTCACATCCACACATCCTTTTTATTGCTTCAGGTGTATTTTTACTGTGCTGTTTTGCAGGTATTCCTATCACTCCTGTCCATCTGTGCCTCAACCATGACAGGTAAACCTCCTGCTGCAGGTTTAGTTGAGTCTTCAAGCTCTGATGTGCAACTTCTGAGGACATGCTGTCTATACACCCATGTGCTCCAGGCTCTCATGCTACTCACAGTCTCATCTGCCCCAGACATGGTAAAATTCACATAGGTATATATGACCAATCAGTTCCATCACCTGTACCAGAACTAAGAGTCCTCCATCAAAATATAGTACTGGGAGAATTTAAGCCTCACACCTACACCCACATGAATGAGACTGGGGTTTTGTTACTTCTTCCATATATTACTAATTGGATTAAGCACAAGGGGCAAGTTTTAATGCTGGACCCCTGATTGTCCATAACGCTAAATTGCTAGCAAGTGTTTTGGCATACTTTTGGTCAATGCCAACTAGAATCTCCAAGACAAAGCCTAGCCATTAGGAGAAGACCTAGTCACCCAGCACTCACCAAGATCTGTTTCCAGTAGTAAGTTAGATTTGGGTCTCTTCCTCCTGTGCAGTCTTCCAGTGCTATCCCAACAGGCTCTACATCCTCAAAGCACTCCTCTATGTTCTTCCTCCGTGCCTCAATGCATGTGACGTCTTCCAGTTTCATGCCATACATACAACAGTTTCATGTGCCACAACAGAGTTCTCATACTATACCAAATGTTTTAATATATATTTTTTTTTTAAATGCCACAAAAATATAACATGGTATTATAGCCACAGTGAAGTACATATAACCTCAAGGAGACCTACAGCACAAACACTATATAGAATGGATGTGGTCAGTCTAACCACTCGGTTTCAGGGCCAGAAAACAGTCCCCAGTCCTGTTCTGTTTTACAGAGTAGACACTGCCAATACAGCCTATACCCAGGGCTTGGTTAGGAGGATCCAGATCAGACTCGTTTCTGCTCTGTGTGCATTGAAGTGAAGCTGGGCCTACCATAATCCTGATATAGCAGATGAAATTACTTCAGTGAAAAACAGATGATGCAAGTCCATGCATCATGCCATAACCCAAAAAAGAACAAGCAATTTTCTCAGGAGGGCCTTCTCCCTGGCGAGAGCATGTGTCCTGAATACCAGAAGGAAGAGTAGAGACAACAGAGATCAGGAGGGAGGGCAGCATGGAAAGAGAATGCAATTTGTCCTGCCTCCCACAGTCAGTTAAGCCTCTGCAAGCAGATGTGCCAGTTTCTGACCACTGTCAATATGTCAATTTTGCTCCTCAAAATTACAAGCCTTCTTTAGGTTAGAGTACACACCTCCCAGGCACATTACCATGGGCAATTCTCCATTGGTATTGACAGCTGGTGCACTCAACAGCAATGCATATGGAGTAGAGAACACATTTCCCTTCCTGTCGGCCCCCTACGGCAGTGTCGTATCGGACATCTCTGTAATGGAAAGATTAAAAGTTGAAAATAGATGAGAAAGGATAGACTTGATGTTTAGACAGTGCCTAGGGCTGCAGTGGGATGGGCTTTGGGGGATGGAGTGCAGAAGAGTGGTTGAAACTGCATCTCCTCTTCCCCTTGTTGACAGAACAGCGTGAGGCTATTGGCTTAGTGGTGGCATTTGAGATTGCTTTTCCTTGTCTGGTTGGGAGAGAGACGCAAATTTGGAGTGTCTGTACATGGAATATGAAGAGGATGATGATATTTCCTTTGCGAAATGGATGAGCAGTTTCTGGGGCCACAACTTGATTGATGAGAATGAGAAAGAGGGTAAAGGCCACAAGAAACGTCAAACACGACACTTTAGTGAAAGAAGAGCCTCCCTTCCGGTAAGAACTGTGTGCAATATTCCCTGTGCTTGTGTGTGTGTGGTTTATCTATAAATTTTAAGTGCCATCATCCCAGGGGATAACCCTAGAGATCTGTGAGGATGAGAATGCCTCATTTACCTTGCCATCTAAGTTCAGTTCCTACTGGTAGCAGTTACTTGCTTTTTGAACTCATCTCCCCCATCGGAGGCCTCAGATGCCTTTGAAATACAAGAAAGCCAGTGAACTCCAAGATAAGGAAAGATGGGACCAAAAATGGAAGGAAAATGCTGCAATAAATGCTAGAGTCGTAACTGTGTATTATGCTGTTCTGTCTGCTAAGCTTGACCTGACAGAAAGCAAAACATTTTGGAAATCTGACACGTGCAAACATTGTCTTCAGTGAGTCTGTTTTCACTTGTAAAACTACATAAGCCCTTCTCCAA
This sequence comes from Cygnus olor, assembly GCF_009769625.2. Lineage (NCBI taxonomy): Eukaryota > Metazoa > Chordata > Aves > Anseriformes > Anatidae > Cygnus > Cygnus olor. The sequence continues at coordinate 93,489,030 of NC_049169.1, read as the reverse complement.
GAAGCTGTAAGTTTTACCCCCTAGGATTTAGCTGCTTGCAGATGTAACTTCTGATTTAAGATAGATGATATAGTCCCTCTTCGTTTAAAACCTCTGGCCCTGAAAATGAAGAGGCAACACATAACAAAGCTAATTGTATTATGAAGTAAGATTTTAAGGGAGAATAAAGTTCTTTTTTCTCAAACCAACAGGACACTGGGGAAAGGGAGAGGATGCACATGCAGAGGCAGTTTTTTAAGGCAGCTGACAACCGTCTAACTGATTGTCAAAATGAAGTTAAACTGAAAGCAGCTGTTCCAGTCTGCTCTCTTCTTGAAAACTTGCTTTTATTTCAGTCTTTAAAAAAAAAGGATAAAGTACCCCAAACATGTCTATTTTTTTTCCAACTGCAGCGGTTGGTTTAACATAGATATGTTTCCTTACAAATGATTTTTCACTTATATCGTTAGATCATCATGTCTGCAACAGAGACAATGCTATTATATTGTTGAGAAACAGCTACTTCTTCCAAACTTTCTATCATGTGCTATATTTCATCTTGGAAATTCTCTTCCACTGGAGCTGTTCTAAGCTGTGTGAGTTTTCTTTTTCAGAAATTACGGTTAAGAAAGGCAAAATAAAACAAACCTACCTCCTAACACTTTGAGTTCTTGATCAGTTGGAGAGGTAATCTTCATCTATTAGTTTGGAATTGATAAGCCATTTTTTTTTTAATTACAGTTATATTTCCGCTTGGTCACAGACAGCAAGACAGACTCTGAGCTAGATTTTTGCTAATGGATTCTATCGGAATGCCTGAAAACAGAACATTTATTAATGTTTATTTATTTATTAATTTTATTATATTTCAATTTTGTCCTGGAGATAATTACACAGAGAACTATGCCTACATGATTTCTTTAAGCCTAATACAGAGTGAAGTGTAAGAACATACTTTATATCACTTTCCATTCAGCAAGTTGATGAATACACACATGTATATGTGTGTGTATTTGCATGTGTACACATACATTTAATTTGAAGCATGTTATTACATTCAGTTTGTTCAAAAGCTATTTGAATACCTTGCTAACTATAGTTTCATCCCTGAATCAGCACCTAGAACTTGGATTAAGTTAGCTGAGACAGAGAAGACTGACTTTTGGACATTACTGTTCAATCAGTTAAAGTTACCCGGTACACTCAATTGTGTCTGGCCTTTACATTAATGCTCCACACAAGTGGTTTTTTTTTGGCTCAGTAGTATTATACAAGAGATACAAATCTCAACTACTTTATTTCTCAGTGCCAGAAATTGACTGAAGGAATGAAAAGGGAAGATCAGTTTGGAGATCCTACAATTTGGAGATAAAGTTTGGTAATAAACTTTAAAAATAGATATCTCTGACTAGTTGGTAGTGAAGACCACTAAAACATGTTGTTTTAAACCAAGAAATTATTTGAACAGGGGCAGTAAAAATTCCTTAGAAATACTTTCAGAAAGAGCAGCTCCTTGCTCAGAGCAGCAACTTGCTATTGCACCTGGATGTGTTTTTTAGATGATTATTACAAATGATTACTACTGTGACAATCAAAACACTTACCAGTGTTAGTTAAATAACATCTTCATTTCATCAGAACAGTGCTATTAATTGGGGAACTAATAACTGAGATCAGACTGTGTCTCTTCTGTAAGTTTATACCTTCTCAAGGGATCGCAACGTACCCTTTCTTGTGTCAACATCATAAATGGAGGTAACCATTTACAATGTCTGTCCTGGTTAAAATGAAGTCAGCAGGTTCAGACTGACACAGTCGTTCACAAAAGTTATTTTGTGCAGATACACCTGTGCTGCCAAAACAGCGCTGCCAGCATACTTTGTCTGCCCACATGAACTGCATCAGGAGCACTTTGGTATTACACAGCAAAATGCTAGCAATATGACAGAAAGGGTGTTTTGGCATAACTCTGTAGTTTCAGACCACACACTTTCAACTCCATGTTGGTATGTTGGTCTTCTTTGTATTTTTTTTTTCTGTGCTGTAGAAGCACGTTCAAGCCACTGCTCTCACGTCAAACATGATGGTAAACTCCTGCAGCATCCTGTCATTGTGGAGCCTCTCAAAATATGGGCAAAGCTTTGTAGAACTCCTTCCGTAATTTGCTTCACAAAAACTAACAATATTTTTCAAAATTTTCTTCCTAGTATCTTAGCATACCTCACAAACATTACTAAGATGTGCTTCACGAAATGATTTTGCTATGATCATTCCTATTTTACAGAGGGGAACATAAAACCATATTCATCCTTCACTAGGGCTCACTAGCAGAGCATATAACTGGCCTCAGAAGTCCTGGCTCCCAAGATCGGCTAAAATGATGAATCCAGACTTCTCAGTTAAAACGGGCACCTCCACTCCACTGTCCTGAAAAGCATCAGAGTTGTATGTGTTGCTGTGGGCCAACAGTGAATGTGAAAACTGCCTATGGAGAACCAAGTCATCTGTTTCCAACTCCTTTGGTTAACTTCTTGCTGGCTGCAGACTTTAGATACAGTAACTGATTCTCTTTTTCAAGCCTATGACTTTCCTTGGCACATTCTAGTTGTCCTCCATCAGTTCAGCTCAGGCCAGTTTCTTGCTTCCCAGACATTTTGTTGTGGGGAAAACATAGGTGGCAGAGGAGCACCAATAAGAGTTTTACAATTTTATATATATTTTCTCTTTGAAGTAGACATTACTGCTCATAGCAAAAAATTAGGTAAGAAACAGCTACGGGTGAGAGCAGAACACTAAACTACTGTTGAAGGTACTGACATTTAATCTAAACTAAAATCAGATTGAACATCTACCACAGATCAGTTGAAGCCTAGGTCAAAATATTTTTAGAAATATATGCTTGGCTATAAGCTTCTTGGAAGGAAAGAAAGCTCTAGGACAGAATCTGAATGTCAGATGTTCCACAGTATTCCTAAAGTACTGGGGTCACTGTGTAAACTTGAGCAAACCATGAATGCAGTACTGAAGATTAATTTTCTTACTGACAGCTGTGTGAGCCCTCAGATCAAGCCCAAAAAATGGAAACAATTTTCATGTCTCCAACAGAAACTGAGAAAGAAGATAGGCAAATGATATTGGCATTGATTTCTTGAGGTATTTTTGTTAGTATGCTTTTGTGTATTTGTTTTTTATGGGTAATTAGCAAACAATCTGCTGCCAATTGTGTAAATAGAGATACTAAGCATGACTGGCATTACACAAAGGCTCACACAGAAAAAGGGAGTACTAACTGGAGTGAGAAACAAACATTGAGAACATTCTTGGTGCTCTGGCTTCTCTGATATTAGCACAAATTCCCTATTTTGATATGGGGGAACATTTATCATTCTTCATTTGTCATTCTTCCTTCCCATGCCTTTTCTCTTGTTTCATATCCTTCCCACTTCTCCTCCAGTTTAAGAACTGCTCAAGGGCAGATCTTAGAAGCCAGAGAACAAGGGGAACTTGCTAAAGAGGCACCAGATGCAGGCACGAGGCAGCTGCTGGGGCAAGGACAGGAGCAGACGCTGGAGCTGTGCTCAGAGTCCTTTGGCAAGGGAAGACAGCAGCAGTGGGTGGACTGATGTAGAGGGAATCTCTGTTGCCAGCAGCTGCTGAGACTCCAGGAGGGGAAGCACAAATTAAAGCAGTCTTAGGCCTGTTCTTATTTACAATGGTACTAAGTAATCCACTTGGCACCAACTGTATGTATTAAATGCAAGTATTAATTCTAAGAAAAAGAAATAAAGCCATATAGATACCTAAACTCATTGTCAGATCCTCTTCATTGCTGAGCTTCATTTTATTACTCCTTCAGTTCTTTATAGAGTTTATCTTAAATAAAAGAAGACTATTGTACTGTACTAATAATAAGCCATGAAATATTCATGTTTGAGCAGTTGTGTTAAGGCTCCTGTCCTCTATAGGGTTGTATTCATAAGACAGCAATGTGATAACTTCCACGTGCACTGTGAGAGGAGGCACAATCACTGCAATATGGTTACACAGTACGTATGTGCAGCTTTACCCTAAGTTCAGTGAGACAGGTACGCATTTCAGAGGAAGGCCTGTCCCTTTTCTGGACCATTGCGCCTGTGTCAGTATGTGAACTACAGTCTTTTTTTTAAGGGCTTAACTATAATTCTGTCTGTGAAATAAAATTAAAAAGCAACATCTTAGTAATATAAAACATTTACAGATAATGCAAAACAGGATTGGTATAATACCATTCTCTGTTTTAGCTGTCCTCATGTTTGTTTTCGTGTGTGGGTGTTTGTTTGTTTGTTTTTCCCAAAACCTCTAAGAACAAATATCAGTGATTCTTAGTGTGAAACAATATATATTTCAAGGAAACAATGTATGCTGATACCATTAAAATGACGCAGAAGACATTTAGCTTGCTCAGCTTGACATGGCATGTGCACTCCTAGCCCTCGAGCACAATGAGATTGCTTTGGTGCTTTTTCATGTAACAATACAATATGACCTTACAGAAAATACAGCCGTATTGATTAGTTTGAAACAGTATGCCTTGAAGTAAAAATAGTATAGCAGAAATCGTTACCACTACTCTAATAGGCTGTCCAGAATACTAGTTACTAAAGGAAGCTTATGTCTGGATATGAAGTTGAACTAGTACAATATGATCTGAAAACCCTTTGGTGTTAGGTGCTTCTGGCACGTATAAGACTTGCGTAAAAAAAAAAAAAAAAAGTAGTTTCAGACATCTGTGAAAATGGGAAGTATAAATTAGTAAATAGCAAGATATACAGTCCCCTCAAAACATATTCTCAGTTACTGCCAACAGCAGCATGTGGGAGCTTGTAATGAGGGAGGCAAATCTACCTATATGAAACTGTAGTATTTTGCTGGAAGATGCATAACGCTATCAGGTGTAGATTTGCTAGTGATTTAGCACCTCTCATCAAACCTGTCTAATGCAACGTAGTCACAACCATACAGGTTCACAGCCTCACTATTCAGACAAAGGCTACCCAGGTCCCCACTGTGCTGATACATTTATAATATCATCTGGGCTAGAGTAAATGTAAATATTTACAGGAGAGGTTTCAGGTCCCTTGAAGTCCAAGTGTGGTAGATTGATGTAGCCACTATACCAAGTTGGTTTAGCTTTCCACTGGGGGGGAGAGAGAGGGAGAGAGAGAGGGAAAGAAGGAATGAAAAGAGAGAAAACAAAGAAATGGGAGATTTACAGTAACAATACCCTTAATACCAACTATATTAGTACATTTCAAAAGCCCCGTTATGGTGAGGAGATTCATACATGCAGGACACAGAACCCACTCAGTCTCCACTAGCAAAAGACATTTTGGAGAATTAGGAGATTTTGAGTTGCCTGGATGGTGTTAGCATAAGGCAGCGTCATATGTATGGCCTGAACATGTAGCTGCAGCCATTCTGCATCGTTTTAATCTCCTTTACACACATTCACTTACACACAGCTCATACAGATCAATTGTTTTTATCTACAAGCCAGGCCTGGGAAAATTGAACCACACAGAAACTAAACAATTCTCCACTCCCTCCCCACTTTAGCCCTACAAATGTCATTGGGGAAGCCTGCTTCCTGCTATTTCACTAGCAGGAATGTGTCCCTTGGTGCCCTAAAATTCTCCCTCATCAGATCAGGATGAATGTGCTCAAGAAATCAGCAGAAAATTCAGAGCTGAACACTAGAGCATCTTGTCTGCATGTAGGCCACACTGCAAAAATGACAAGATTAGGCTAGGAAAGATCTCTTTCACACTCAAATTACCTCAAACATCTGATAAGTCCTGGTGCACCTGTGGGTCAAACCCAGTGTCTGTCTCATCCGGCCACAAAAGGCTGGGTCTTTGCTGTTTGACAGCCCTGCCTAGAACCAGTCTTCAGAGGGGAGGCATGGGTTTTCAAGGTTCTGAAGTGTCTCAGTTCCTTTTGGTGTCAGTGGGCACTAAGAGGACCCAGCACACTTTGCATTTGAAATGCTTATTTGGATACCAAAGCTTAGATACTCAAAAATGGTAACAAAAACAAATTCTGCTGCTGCCTCTGGGAAGCAACCTCTTGGCAGTGTGAATCTCCTGCATGTATGAGAAAAGACAGAAGAGTATGGGAAAAGTCCTTCCTTCAGCAACATTGCCACTCTGTAGCAGAGAGAATCTGCCCTGTGTGTTCTGCTTTAATATTCAATACTCAGCAAGACCTCTTGTTTTGCAGGCCAGGCTTTCCTCCCTCCATACAACACGACTTCATGCCTCTACCAAAGGCTCATCTTCAGGCCATCTCAAGGGCTCCAAAGAATTTGAAGAAGACCAAGATTGCAAATGCCACTGCCACAAGAAGGCAAGCAGGACACCTTCAGCAGACAGTTCATGCACAGAGAAAAGATCAAACTCCATCCAGGAATTTGCGGAGTCCTTTGAGAAGCAATTGCATTTCAAAAGCAAACGTTCAGTTTCTTTGGTAGGTAAAAACAAATAGCTTTGAGATGACTTCAGAAAACAAAAACAAAAATAAAAACAAAAAGCAGGCCAGCTATATCCATGATATAATTCTTGTGGCTTTTCTGGGGGAGAAGCAGAAATAAACTTGAATTAGAATACCTTAAATGATGTGGTCCTTACTGTAGTTGAAGCAAGGTTAAAGTGGTAATGTCATTAGTATAAGCATTTTGGATGTAGTGTTGTCATCTCATTATTTCAAAGTGTATATCTCCAAAATGAGACCCTGTGCTCTCTGTGGTAACATTTTCAGAGGTTTCTACAGCTGTGCCAACAAAATGTGACAATATAAAAACAGGTTTGCTTCACATTTTCTGATAGCCAGATCTCTTTCTCTCTGCTGTTGGCCTGGTTTGACCATATGCAGTGTTATCTGTAAGACTGCAAGACATGACAGTGTTTGAGGGGTTTCTCTTTCCTCCCTGGGACTCCATCCATCTGCTTTCTTCAGTGTCACTGCACACCTGCAGCAGCAGAATTGCTGTATTTCCACTGCAAGGGCATGCAACCAGCATGGATTCTCTTCCTATTTCACCCTTCTCTTCTCCCTGTCATTCTGTCCTGAGGCATGAGCATTTTCTATGTGGTTTGTGTTGAAGAAGTAACCAGTAGTGAACTTCCGTCTATGACAATTTAACACATTTATTATTATGATACATACTGTCTGGTGTATCATACAATGGAAGGAAGGGTATTGAGCACTAACTCCCTTTTAAATATCAGAAGAACACTGTCAAATTCAGTCACCCTGTTGAAAAGCTGTGCTTGAATAACACTTGACTTTAGCAACAAACAACAACAAAAAGAAGTATCCTTTTTTTTCAGTTTGTTGGCACTGACAATTTCATATGGAGAAGTAATTCACAGATCTTTTTGCAGGTCTTCCAGGCAGCAGCAATAAGAGAGAGAGAAAAAAACATCTCTTTTCAATAAGTAGCAACATTACATGATCAGTCCCACAATTACAGTCCTTGCATACCCAGTCCTTTAAGAATATGAAGAATCATGCTGATGACAACTCTATTATGCAATTTTTAAGATTTTAAGTGCATTCTGTAATCTTCTTTTTCCCTTTTAGGAACCACTCAGAATTTATTTCATTTGGAATTTCACATTGCCTCATTTGCCAGCCCTCACCAGTGGTTGATGGTTTATTTATCATTTCTCAAAAGTGCCTACCACTAGAAAGCTTGTGAGTGGTAATAATTGTGCAATAGGTCTTGTGAATATAATGCATTAAATACGACTTTGGTTCCATTTAAAAATGTGGATTCTGGTACCCTTCTCTAACCCACAGTGAGGTGTACTGGGCTCTATTTTGGTCTACCTTTCAATTAGACCAAATTTTGGTCATTCCTTCAGTTACCACTGAAGCCTGTGGGATGTAAAGGACTTCAGAAACTTGAAGAACTGACTGATAAGTGTTAGAGATCTTAAAGGGAATTTGGGAATGGACTTAAACATGGAGTTTCAAATTGAGTGGTGAAAATTCCCTTTTTTTTTTCCACATTTGGAGCCTTGTGGTTGTAATTTAAACCATCCTTTACAAGACTATACAGGCTAAAAGAAAAGAAAAGCGGGGAAAATATAATTCCACTTCATCTTCTTCCTTGTCTATTGGTTTTCTCTAAATAAATTAATAAATGTGGCTTTGAAGACACTTCAACACTTTTCAGTGAGGCTTTTGCAGCCAACACTGAACAACCTTCAGACACATAAAGACGGAGCATATGAAAGAATAGAAACATGGAGTCTGGGCTGAAATCTCAAGAGTCCTTCCCTTTTTCCCCTCTTGTCTCTTCTCCCCTGCAAGCCCACCAGGCAAGCGATTCTTTTACCACTCATACAGTATCATCAAAAGCACGTTGCCCCTTGCTGATGTTAGGGTATTCACTTGAATTTGAGTCTATCATGTTAAAGCTCATCTGACTGAGGTATGTGAATGGAATACTTTATTTTATATTACTATTGAAATATAATTACTACAAGATTTTGTTGATCATGTAGGAGTCACTTTTAATTCCCTGCCATTTTTCTCCTGCCTTGTAGCAACCTGAAGGCATGAAGGAGAGAAGAGAGAGATTGCATTTGAGAAAGAGCAAGTCTCACAAGAGAATGGGAGAGAAATCAGCCAGGGAGGGAACAGAAAGAAGATGAATGTTCAGAAGATGTACCTGCAAAGCACAACGAACAGTTTGCATCACAAGCAAACATTGAGAAAGGATATTTATGCACAGGCAGCTAGAATGTCTTAGGCTAATGAATTTTAACACAATCCCTGATGAGCAGAGGGAGTATTCTTTTTTGTTGTTGTTGTTATTGTGTTTTGTCTGTGTATGTGTGTGTGACTAGAAGACGCCTCTTAGCTAGAGTAAACCCTGACCTGTAAAATAAAACCAAAATTCAACTGCATCACTACCATTACCAATACCACATTGCTACCTTCCTGTCTGTACTTTTTCTACTAGGAATGTGACCACTCTCAGAAGGGGTATGCATCTGGAGCAGTGAAGCACGCCCTAAGAGGGTTTCAGGCAGACCAAGCACTGCAGCATAACAGTAGTGGATGTATTCATTTAAGAGGAGTACATGTACATATTACAGAGCTGTGTAAAGTCATTCTAAGCCTTATGTTTCTGTTCTAATTGAAAAAAAGGCTTATTAGTAGGTTTGGGGAAGAAAACACACATAAACTGCCACCTACTTCTTGGCCCTGACGTTCACTTAGTCAAAGAAAAAAGATACCTGTTTCCAAGCCAAATATATCTCCTAACTTCAAATGTCTGGAAGTAGTAGAAGAGAAGCCCTCACACTCTCTTCCACATCTTCTTGATGTCTCACTTCTCTCTGCTTTCTCTCACTGTCACTGTGCAATACTACTCTTGTTTCTGTGACAACCCACTCTGCCATGCTCACAGTCCCAATTCCCGAGTCACAAAACTACTTCTTTTTGCCAACCTTAACTTCATCATTTGCCTCTCTTGTATCCTTCCCCCTCTCCATTTACTACCTTGTAGCCCTGACTCAAAGCTATCAAACTCTTGTTACATCTCTAGTTTTGCCTCATCAAAATGTGACCCTTGTTTGAAGCTCTCCGGTAAAAAGATGTTCAGCCTCTTGCACTTCTATATAGTCTTCTCAAGGGGTTGCTGATACTTGCCACAGATTCAGGGTGAGGGCTTTCAACCCCTTTCAATTTTTGTATTTTCAGGAACTAGGGCCAAACCAAAGAAATGGGAGTCATCTCTGCCTGTGGTAAGCAGGGCTTGGGAAAACTCTTTTTCCTCTGGCTGACAATCTCTTAAACTCAGGTGTAAATCTCACCAACTGTAAGCAAGATTTCTTTCTGTTTAGAAGAAAACCACCTTCACATGCTCATAAACACAAACACACACACAGTCTTGCAGTGTATAGGTCTTCCCTGCAGAGAAAAACCCTGCCCTCTTTGGAAATAATTTCCCCAGGCCCAGTATGGAGAAAGCCCGGTTTGATAATAGGGTTAAAGAGTGAAGACTGATGAATTTATGAGCAAGAGTCAAAGTCTGATGGGTGTTCTAGCTGTGATTTTATTGTAGTTAACAATGTTCTTATTATTTTCCTTTAGAGCCTTAATTTTGAGTGTTCAACCATTTAAAAGCTTAGGGCATCCTCAAAACTTCGTAACACTTACCTTCATTGGGGGATTGTTTCTGTTTAAATTGGGGCTTTGGGGATATATAGGAAAGTCACTAAACCCTTTCTGATGCTTGTAAACTGTTTCTTACCTGGCTACATTTATTATAAAATAATAAATCTGACTGAAATATGTTGTTACTGTGCATAGTTCCTCTCCTCCCCAATCTAGATTGGATTTTGATGAAGTTCTTCCATCAGCCAAAACTTCCATTTGGGAAGGAAGGTAACCATCCAGAGAGGACTCTGACTGGGACGGCATGGATGATATTTCTATTTTAACAGAAAGTGGAATCGGGATGTACAAGTATTCAGAAAGACTCTGGAGGGTTTCCATTCTCACATGGTTTTTCTGCTCTTTCCAAGAGTGAGATGTCTGCAAGGTGGAATAAAATACAAACCTTGGACATGAAGGAGATCAGTTAGCAGGCAGCAAAGGAAAAGGACCCCAATATGTCTTCTCCAAAATCCCCAGTTAACGCTGAAAACCTAAAATAGTTTTAAAACAGAGGGGAACTAGCAGGCAGCATAAGTAGACTGCTCACTTCCTTTGTGGGCTGGCTGTCAAAAGCTGACATGATTCAGAAGCCCATGAAGCACATTTTAAACTTGCTGTGACTCAGGGGCAGGAGACCACTCTCTGATAAAACACATGCCTTTGTGGATCCTTCCCACCACTTCAGGCCAACTAGTGAGTGCTCCTGTGGGAACTCAGGCCTTGGGTATGTACAAGTATTTCAAGAGCAAGACCCAGTTATACCACAGTATTTTCTAAGAGAGGTAAGAAAAAAAATTCCAGTGTGGTTACTTGATCTTCTAGGTGGGAATTTTCAAAGCAAAATCACCATCTCTGAATGCATTCGTAAATTCACACGTAAATAATATAAAATTACACACGGATATAATCAAACCTGCTGAACAAAACTATTCACAAAGAAATGAGTCATAATCATGGGACCTTGAATTTTTACAGCCATCATTGAAAAAAAGCAGATCTTGAACTATGTCCAGAAGGATATTGCAGCCAAAACTCACTCCTTTAGATTAGAGAAAAGTGAAATCAGACTGACTTCATAGACAATGCCCTGCTTGCAGTTGCTGTGCCAGAGCTTTAGATAATTACGTGTTAACAAATGTTAGGATATATTTGCTCATCATAGAAAACATTGTTTGTAGGGGGCTATTTTTCATTTACTCTGTTGTTTTATGTGGGATGGACAGATGACATTCCTCTTATTAGTAGGATCCCCCTGAATCCTAGTCCTGTCTCTACCGTACTTCACATAAAGGTAACTTCTTCCAGCTGTGTCACGTATCTGAGGCCAGACTGAAAATAGCCAAAAGAAGGCATACAGGGAGCATCAAAGACTTACATTCTGTCACATTTGATGCTTTATTGTCTGTCTTACATGCTTGTTAAAATGCTTTAGCTCATGCAATTTCTGCTCTGAATAGTTTTGCTGTATAGAGAAAACACAATGAAATTTGTAAAACAGTCATACATATATTTTCATCAGAAAGTCCCTAGGGTCCTGATGCAGAATCTATAGCCTTAGTAATTTAGTCCGATTCCTGGTTCCAAAGTATCAAAAAGGAGTTATTTTTTTGCTCCAAAGCTTGAGTGGAATTCATGGACACCACTGCCCAGGGCTTCCCTTCAACCATATCCCATTTTATGGGGTGGATGGTAAGGTTTTGACCCTTTGGAAAACAGTTCTATCTGGACCTTTGTGCAATGAATCTAAGCTGATAATCTGCTCTTCCTATAAGCACAAAACACCTGTTAAAAGTGTCTCACAAGCTGGGCATGCTTGGGTGTGCTTCCCAAAGGATTTTTTTTTTTATTTTTATTTTTTTTACACTGAGAGTTTTGGCTGTCAAAAGGCAGCTAGAGTGATTTTAGGTTAGCCTACCCACAGCTAGCACAGGTTTATGCCTGGGAGAGAGGAAAAACAAGGGCACTCCTTTGCATTGACAGTCCCAGCACCAATAAAACCTCCTCAGGGATAAGTGGACAACAAACTAACCTGGAAAAAAAAAATAAAAAAAATTCATGAGCTTCTTCTTCTCTGTTGTGCCAAGTTCATCCTACCCACAGATGGAGATAATGAGAGATTTTCCATTTGCATTAAGGTTGCTAATGCCAGTTTGATTACCTAACCAAAAATAATTCTGATTTGAGGTCATTGAAGTCTGATGAAAATTTCTCTTCACTTAAATGAGGAAGACTTGGATCCATGTGTTATTTGCCATGATGACCTGAGGACTGACAGCAGCACAGAACTTCACTGCATGCACACCTTTCACAAAGAGGCATTGTGACAAAATCCCAGGGCCTTTCTTTTTCTTTTTTTCTGTAACTTCCCATGTAGAGAATAGAAGAAGGATTTTATACATGAACTTCTCCAGACCCTGGCTAAACTTTGAATCCTGGTGACTGAAAGAGGTTTGTGTCTGTTGGAGCTGCTGCAGTAATCCCACATTATCGAAAGCTGTATGGAAGGCAGAAGGATCTTCAGTACAATCATTAATGTTTTTTAGGGAAGTTTGCACTGGTGGAAAGACCAAAGGTGAAGGTCATGGGCCACACTGGAGCTGCTTCAGACAGTGTTTCATTCTTTTGAAATGAATTTATGACTGGATTAGCAGGAAAGAGTAACACCAGTGCTCCAAAGGAGCTGTGAGCATCTGGGTGTTTGCATGTCTATGGTTCGGAGCTGGCACTGCAGAAAAGGATCAGAGTTCTTCTAAATCCTGGCTAATCAATGTAAGGGTGTTCAATCGGTTTGGCTCACTCCTTTCCATAGAGATAAATTATGTGGTATAATTGCTGCCCTTATTGATAGTTGGACTTTGAAACACAGAACCTTAATCTCAATATTTGCTGATCTGGTACCAAATGAGCTAAAAGAGAAAGAGCTGCATATCACTTGCTCCTGGGGAAAATAAATAAATAAAAATAAAGGTGTCCAGATCCTGCTGAATATATTCTTATCACAACAGGATTTCATCTAATAATATTATCCTTGTTTTCTTAGTATCATTGATTCAATAAATGTTTTAAGAATCTTAAATTCTTAAGGAAGTATATATCAAAATTCCAGGGAAAAAATATTGCTACTTTAAAATCCTGTTTGCATGCAGTCTTTTCCATTTGCTTTTAACAGTATATTCAAAAGGGGCTGCTAAGGAAAACAACCTGTCCAACATATCGTGTCCAGATGCTTGTGTAGTCAGTCATAGACTCCTGTCATCCATGATGAAAGGGCTGAGAGAGGCTCCTTCAGGACTACGGGGGGGAAGCATTCCAGATTTGATTCCAGGTACATAAGAAAAAAGAAAACAAAATTTTACTCGGTGAAGTAATCCATTACATGGTTATTCTAGGTGTTGTGGTTTTTTACACATTTCAGAGACCAACTTTAAAGATAAAAACCAACCACTAACTCCTTCTGCCTGTGCATCTTATAGAAACATGTCAGGGTTTAGGGAAGTGGTTAAAATGTTTACAATTCTATGCACAATTATAAATAAAAAATACCTATTTGATACTCCAAAAAATGCATTGTTTAAAAATTATTTCACTTATCGTCATTAAATGGCTAGATAACATGTATAGATGTTTTCCAGTAGAGGGAGCCCATCAATACCGGTTGAGAAGATGTGAGATGTGCTGTAGTTCACACCAAGCACGAGCTTGAGGTTAAAGTCAATTACAGTCCTAGTGGGAGACAACAGGGAAGAAAAAAAAGAAAAAAAAAAAAAAAGCAACGACATAACCAAGAGCACAGGACTGTATGGTCAAATTTTGCCCTGTATTGTTGACATATGACTTCTGTTGACCTGAAGGAAATCAACACACAGTAAAACCCACGGCAGAGTTCAGTTTGGTGTTAGGGATTGCAGTACCTACCCCATGGTCAGAAGATTTTGATCTGGTTCCTGAGACCTTGTGAATCTCAATCACTAGTTGGAAGCTCCTCTCTTCAGGCATTTCCCAAACTGTCCTCTTCATCTGCCCTCAATTTCCAGGATACAGCCCACGTTCCTCACCTTTACCTTTCAGGGAGCTGCTGGTATTGCCCTGGGTGCCCCCACCAACAAACCCACCAAAAGCCCAGGCCAGAGGGAAGGGATGAGCAGCAGCCCCTGCAGAGGGACAGAGATCCCTGTGACTCCTGCTTTCCTTGGGGTCAACAGGCAATCAATACCAGGGATGGCTCCCCTGTCTCTTGCCCAGAGAGCTGATCCTCTTGTACACCCAGCTGAGCTGCTCTCCACCCGTGTGGCAGCTCTGGGCTTCAGCAACTCCCATCCCACACCCATAAACCAAGATGGGTTGTCTGCCCCTCACTTCTCTGAAACCCTGCTCGGGTACTTGCTTAAACCTGGTGAGCTGCTCCTCTAGGCTAATATGTCCATGTCACCTGCTGCTCCCAGCAGGTCTTGCTGCCCATATTTTCACTGTTAAATGCATGAAAGCTTTGGGGAAGGTCTTCCCTAATCCTCATTATTGGAAAGCTCTTTCCTTAGGGCACTGCCAGGCAGGCCTTTATTCTAACAGAATAATTGTGTGTGATGCCAGAAGTCTCTTGCTGAGAAAAAACAGTAGTGTTTTTTTCTTTTTTTTTTTTTTTTCTTATGAACAGCACACTCTATTCTGCAAATGTAAGCTTAAAAAGACTAATTGAAACCTTCACTCTTAACATTTTTTTTAAAGGAACATTTTCCTTCCAGAACGTGTAAGTTATATTTAGCACGTATGTGCAGGTTTCTGTGAATACTTTCATGACTCTTCTTTACTTGTCAGATGTGCAGATTGAGTTTTCAAACTCGGATTTACACAGCCTGAACTAGTAAGAAATCTCCATTCCTCCACCCAGGAAAAAAATAAACATTACAGCACTTTTCATATACAACATAGCTGAAAATAAGGAAGTTTTGAAATACATTCCAAAACATCTCCATTCATCAAATGTAACTTCTGCTCTGCAATGGTCTATAGCAAAGCATAGCACATTGCCTGCATTTCAGCTGGTCCAGTTCAGAGTCCACAACACTTTGCTGGGCTGTGCCCTGCAACAGCTGAAGTGCAGTGACACGTTCCTGTTGGTGAGCCTTGCTCTGAGGGCACGTACAGCACATAGACAGAAATCAGCAACTGGGGAACAGAGGGAGTCATAAACTGCTCAGCTGGTTTGTACAGATAATGTGAATTACAATCCTCAGTCTTTCACTATTCTCTCTATTCCAGAGAAATCTGGATACATAAAGCCATACTGAACTTGATTCTTCATATACATATGAATATGCCTAATCACTGAGGGATTACTCATGGCTGAAAAATGCAGCACAAATGTACATGTTGGTAGGATTGGTACCTATTTTCTGTCAGATAAAGAAATATATTTGCTCAGAAAAAGGAGGTAAAACAATTGAATTTCTTAAAAAAATAGAAAGAAGTAAGTCACAGGAATGTCAAAATAAAACAAAGCTGATGGAAGATACATTTGTATTTCTTTTTCAATTGAAAGAGGATGTTCTGTCTGGGAACTTCAGCAGGAGAGCCATTATCAGAAATCATCATTTTTCTTTTACACCAATCACCAGCTTTCCAAATTACCTGGTGATTTCATTTTCATGTACTTGTATAAATATGTGTGTGTGCATGTATGTACATATATTCTGACACATGCTGTCTATCTATACGTGTGTGTGTGGCATACATATGTACTCTCTCTATATATATATAAAGACATACTGACCAGTGGAGATTTGTACCCCTGCATGTCTCTTGAAAAATGTGCTGTAGGGTAGGTTTCTGTTCTCCAATGCCCCTGCTTCACCACAAATTCTTCTCCTTCAAGCTCTCCCCAAGTTTCACTGCACTCCCTCAAGTTCCTCGCTCCAAACAGCCTTCTTGCTATCACTGCCCTGCTTTCCTACCACCCTCTTTTCCTGAAAAGATGTTTAGCTGCCTGTAATCAGGTGATCTGACATTGCTCCAGGAGTTCAAATGCAAATTCAAGCATGCCTGTGCTTATAATCCATCTGTGCCAACATACACTAACACACAGACAGACAGATGTTTTGATGCTGTGGAAACCTGGCAGGGAGCATGGTGGGTGGGAGCCAGCCCTGTGGAGGTGGGCTCGCACCCTCACCAGTGCTAACAGGACATGTGGACTACAGCAAAGGCAAGGGAGAGCAGAGGGAAGCCACAGCCACTTCATAGCTCATGGGAAAGCAGGGCCACTGAGGCCAGGAGCGAGGAGCTGGGGCTGGACGTTTGAACAGGGCCATGTGATTAGGACATCCCTGGGGAGGCATGTGGTGGAGAGAGCCCAAAGCTGTCTCTGGGAGGTAACTGGTTTGTGAGAAGAGTTTTGAGTTGATGGACAAAGATCTTGGCTAAAAAATGATATGTTTTCGAAGGGCTAAGCTTTGATGTGTGGCAGCCAGGCAGGAGACCAAAGGGTCCCGTTTCCAGGTGTAAGAAAGAGCAAGGAGCTTGTTGGGGAGGACAGTCACTGAGGGAAAAGACTTGTCTTCAGGGAAAATCAGACCTTGACACAGAGACTTTTGAGATACATGGATGGGCTCCTTCATCATGAGAGCTTTTGCTCCTTTGTGTGCTTGAGATGAAGCTTGTGCTGTGGCAGCTTTCTGGCACCAGAGCTGTTCTGTCCCAGGTGCCCTGTGGGATGCAGCCATGTGCCTCAGCAGCCCCATACTGCTCCGTAATGGCAGCAAGGGGATGGTTGCCTGTAGCCCTGCCTGCAACCCCGGAGACAGGGTTGTAGGAGGTAACACCTGCGAGGTGACAGAGGCTTTCTGAGCTCCCAGCCTGTCCTCTCTCCACACAAACCTCCCGCTGCCATACTTCTCTCACTTTTCCCCCTTCCCCTGTAAAATCATTTTCCTCTCTCTCTCCTTAGCCTGAGCTACAGCTGGTGCTTTTCATATCACTGTTCAATTGGCCAGTTTTCTCGCCTTGTCTCTGCCTAGTGTCTCCATCCAGAAGGTTGTTCACCCAGATATCCTCCCCTGGCTAGCCCTCCATCCTGACTCACCCGACGTACGTGCAAAATAGAGCAAATGAGTCAGAGAGACAGAGAACAGAAATTAGCAAAACAATGAGGAAGATGGAATTGCATCATAAAAATGTCAAAGGAACACCATTAGGTTCACAAAGTCAAACTCTCAAAAACTGGAAAAATCCAGATTACAGCTGTCTCTGAGAGTTTAGTCCAACCCCCTCTCCTCTTCCCCCATGCAACGTGTATTATGTGACATGATTTAATCATTTGACTGCATACCATTTTTCCCACAGGACTAGCGCCTCATATAGTGTAAACGAAGGACAGTGTCTGGGAATGGAGCTGGTCTCTGCATTTCCTTGACTGCATTTCCATGTGTGACTACAAGCCCTATTTACCACCATACAACCCGAAGAATGCACAGCATTCAGAACCACCAGCTTCTTCATTAGGTTTTCTGAGATGGCTTTACTTCAGCATCGGAGTATTTTGTAAGCATGATTATCATCACAATATGCATTAGAGGCTTCTGGGAAACCGAGAACCTTTTACGATGATTCTCTACATCTTTCTGAATACGCTGTTGGCTCTGTCATTTTTTTCAGAATACTTTGCATTTTAAATAACTGTTTCAGTAGACTTCATCTGCTGTTTTGAGGGCTTGTCACTTCTATACCTCTGTAACCTAGATGTCTCTGACCAGGTACCCCAAAATCAGAAACAATCAGCCAAATGCAGACACGCAAGTAGCTCATCCAGAAATGGCAAAGGAACCTGACAGAGGCAGAGAGAGTTTCTAATTCTCCATAGCTGTAGTTTCTTTACTTAGCTGGGCAGGCTGTCTTGTGTTTTCCCACCATCCTCTGCCTTGTATTTCCACATCCCAACTTCTGCAACAACTGATAAACTTTGGCTTTGCCTGGTATTTGACCCCGAGTGAGTACAAGAGATGAGATCTCCTCCATCTGACAGTATCTAGGAATTACACTGTCATGGATGTTTTACTAATCTTTTGCTGACAATCCTCCACCAAAAAATGCAAGGTTAGTGCATGCCATTTTTCACCGGTATGTGTAATCTCTTACTTTCTAATTAACTTGCTTTGTAAGCTGAAGTGTAGTAAAAATGTTTGCAGCTTTGACACTGGAATTGCCATGATAGTTCCCTGCACAAATTTTGTGCTTACTAGGATTGTAGTTCAGTTACACTTCCTATCAGGAATATACTTCTTAGATCTGATTTTCAAAATTCTGTGTTGGCATTGGCAGCCTTAGTAATCATCTTTACTCTCATTCAGCAGATATGTGACAAGAGAAAAAGCGAAGATTTTTTATCTGCAAAGTACAGATAGAGATCACAGTGTGTATACGTGTTTGAGCTCTTGCTCACCTCTGTAGCTCACAGTGTCAAGGCAAATATTCATTTCAAGTGCCTATATTATCAGTATACTGTGACTTGTTCTCTTTTGGTGCTTCTACTTTTCCCAGATTTCTCTGTTCTGAATCTTCGATATATGGAAATGGAGAAAACATTCTATTAACATGCTTGGCATTTCTGGCTTTATTGCCCCAGATTCCCCATGCCAAATTGCTAGACTAGTTCAAAGGACTATAGTCAGTCTGAAACATTGCCATTTAGTTATGAATTATAGATTGTTCCATGTATTGCACCTGCAGTAATTGCAACTCTTCTGTTAATGCATGTAGGGGTTTGATAACATTTCCTCTTTTTTTTTTTTTTTTTTCTCAGTAATCATTTTTGCATGTTCTTCTATGTGAGACACTTTCATAAGGGAGCATACATTTATATATGCTAGGAGTGAGTTTGGCAAATTGCTGGTTAATGCAAAGAGAGCATACAAACTTGGAAAAAGTTCTCTTCTCTGATGTTTCTTAGAAAAGTCTTACAGGCAACATGTTTTTAAAAAAGCACTTCAAGCAACAGCATCCATGTAATTAATAACAATTAAAACTAATGTTTTAAAAAATGCTGTGTATAATGTAACTGCATATTTTACTGATGGCAGAATTAGGCCTAGAAGCCTTTTTAACCTTTACAGATTTAAACCTGTATCTTCTAAATCTATATAGGACAAATATCCCTTACAGGCCTCCAAAAATTGGGCTGTTATGAAATGGTCTTTGTATTGGAATTCAGTGTTCATTTATTTTGCTTGCTACAAGTTGTAATGAAAACAGAATGTCAATGTTTGCTTTTCCTAAGGAATAGCCAATGTATGTATTTGCTCTTTATTCAACTGTTGCACAAACTTTTCAAGGCCAGAATTACTCATTTAACTTTCTGGGCACTCTGTCTGGAGACTGATTATTCTATCTGTGTCAGCTATCTGTGCATGCTGTTTTCACAGCTATAAATTAGATATACTGTTACAGAGATTCCGACAAAGTGCAAATCTTGGGCTTGAAGCTTGCAGGGTGGTCTTTACACGGAAAAGCCTCATGAATGTGCTGGGTCGGACTGGAGCAGGCCTAGGAGGTGCACGGGCCAAGCAGGCCGTGCAGGGCCACGATTGTGCTCTGTAGCCATGCCAGGGCAAGGCTGCCTACCCCAGAGGCAGGCTGGCATTAAGGCAGCTGGCTGGTAAGAGAGCAAAGGCCAAAGAAAAGGCCAAAGACATGGCCTGCGGCGGCTGGAGCAGTGAGGTCAGCTTCCACCGCTCGCTGAAAGTGCTGTACTTCGAGCAAGAACTGGGCACTGCATCAAACGCAATGTAGGGCTCAGAGCCACAGACATTTGACCCTGTATTGTTTCACTGAGGTAACCCCCTTGGAAAGTGGTTCAAGCACTAATTGCAAATTCATCCCACAACAATTAGGCTTGGCCTTGAAGAAATGTTTGTGACTTTCTTCAAGTGGGATGCTCAATATCAGCAGCAACCAAGCAACCAAATGGCCACAAAAAGCCTACATTGCCAAGCATCTTAGGGACTCAAGACCAATGGGTATTTATTTAAAGTAATGATTTTTGTGGATGCTGTTTCCTCGGACTCTAGCAAGAAAGGAGGGAATCACAATTATGAAGGAATTTTCTAGGCAAATGCAGGAGGACACAAGAGCATATGGAAATAATGAGTTTGTCAGATGGGCAGACATACAGGATGCATCTGGGTTGTATTGGTCAAAAAATCTGGCTTTTCTATTTTAGAAGCCATAGTTTTTGTTTGTAGTAATTTGATAGCTTGTTCTTACCGAGTTAATAGGTTTTACAGTGTTGGAATGGATAGATACATGGCATGTCTACGTGGTTTTGTTTGTTTGGTTTTTGGGGTTGTGCGTGTGTGTGTATGGAGGGGGGGTGTTTTGTTTTGGTTTTGGTTTTTTACCAGAGAGAAAAAGCAATGCTCACATAAAAACCTTCAAATTCAAGTATTGAGTGATGATCCAGAATCACTCCTAGCACAGGCCGAACTTTCACTATGTTGTTAAGCCTATAAAGGTGGTTTTCTTTTTCCTATGGACATGTTGAGAAAGAAGAAAAGTGGAACGGACCCAATAGGTTATTAGTTACAAGCTAGTAAAATAAATCTATTAATAATTTTGATTGTTTTATACAATTGCATTGTAGAAAGCAATCCTGAACAGGCAGGAAAACAGACTATAATCTGAACTAGTCTTTTTCACTTATTTTACTTCTTTGTTACATATTTAAGTTTTCCTTGGGAAATTTGCCCTTGTTTGTATTGGTTCTCAGAATAATCAAGGCAAGTGTTATATAGTTCCTTGTCTCTTTTGATCAGCTAGAGTTTGGGACACACACATAGCCCTTTCAGAGACAGGCAGATACTCTATTTTTCCAGCTAAAGCAGGGTGCAATTGCCTGCCTTTGTGCCAGGCATGCATCATATGTTTGGAACAGGTACGGCAAATCAATTTCCTAACCTTTTGGACTCTCATTGGTTGGTATTTGCTAAAAAAAATTGCAGAAGATGCTTTGTTGTTGCTGTAGTCCTTAGCGGTACTGTGGAATATTCTGCTTACTTACTTCTCTGTGATTACCTTAATGCACATTGCAGTTGTCCTCGCAGACGCACAGAATCAGGGTTTCCTGAAAATGCAGGGTTTCCGGTATACTAATTGGAGATTCTGACACTGGAGACACTAATCATTACTTAGAATCACTTTTATGTCATTTTAAGAACAGATGGAAGTGAGGAATCCCAGGAAGTGATTTTTGCTCCACTGCCAAGGCAAACACATCAAACCACTGATAAAGAGATGAGGTAATTACAATTATTCGTTTCATTCACTGATTTAGCTTAGTCTAACTGAAAACTCTTTTGCAACAGAATGATATCCATTAGATAGAAATTAATGCCATTATCTGAGATGCATTCTGCTGTCAAAAAAAAAAAGCTGCTCAGAACAAGAAAGTGGAGCAGCTGCCACAGAAGCCAGATTTTGAAGCACTGTTTGGGTAGAGAGGTGGTCCTTCTGGAAAATATTATTTTTTTTCCCTATACCCATGACATCACCCAACCTGCAAAGGCATCTGCTTGCCAGATGCTGAAGGGTATTTGGTGTAGTACTATTTATCTGAGAGTAAAAGTGCAAATAGATACTAAAGAGATGGACATGGGCAGAGCTGGTTGAGAAGATAACCCAAGATGAAAAGCACCAAACAGGAACGCACTCTTAATCTAAGTTTTAATCTTTACACAGAGTTAATTTCATCCACTAATTTCTTCAAGCAAAAAGCTTTCAGGTCCTGCAAGGCAGAGATCTTAATTGGATTTGGGGGGTTTCTCGGGACTTAGTCCCAGTGGTGGCTAGCTGATGGGGATGGGGGCACCTCAGCTTGGCTCTTCCAGGTGCTGCAGAGGAGATTGGCGATGGGCAACCTGAGAGCTTGGTGCCAGCATGGGTGGAAAGGGTCGGGGAAGCTGCCGGTGTAGTTTAAACAGAGCCACAAGACCTGCTTATTGCAACTTGTAGGCAAACACCTTTAAGTAAAGTTTGTAAGATTTGAGGAGTGAGTTTGTGTTCTCTGCCGGGTAATGCAACAGAGGCGGTGCAGTGTAAGATGCTTTTCATTGTGCTGCGACTGAGCCAGCAATGTTAATGACACCGTTTACTCCGGCAAGACGTTTGCACATAAAACCGTGGCTTCACCCTTTCAATTTTATCTTTGGACCTTCTTCTTTTGGATTCCAGGCTCTGCCATGCATTCCTGGGTAATTACAGGAACTGCAACGCCGGGTGCTCATTTTCCTGGAGAAAAACCGTGATCTTCGGGGAAAAAAATTAAAAAAAAAAATCAAAAGATTAAAGGCGGTGGGTAGCCTGTGTTGCACGCAGCGGTGAGAGGAGGGCCCCGGCCCGGCCCGGCCCTACCGGGAGGAGCCCGCCCGGCCCCCGCGGGGCCACCGGGGGTCTCTGGGCCAGGGTCCCGGGGCCTCGGGGCCGGCCCGGGCCGGGGGCGGCAGCGGGGCAGCGCAGGTAAGGAGCGGTGGGGCTCCGGGCAGGGGGCTGGGGCTTGGAGGGAGGGGGCTTCTGGGGCCCGGGGAGGATTTGGGAACGGAGCCAGGACTCTCCGGGTCGCCCTGCAGCCCCAGCACGGGGAGCGGGCAGCAGTGGCCGCGGATCGCTGGGCAAAGCAGGGTTATGTGCTAGGGGTGCGAGGCATGCGCCGGAGCGTCTCGCACGGCTCTTTTCCCCCCTCCTCTTTGGATGTTTCAGACGGAGGTAGGTGTGCATCCCAACTCGTATTTCCAGGGAAAATCAACAGAAGTTAAATGCGGTCGTGGCTACTTGGGGAATGAGAGAAGCTCTAAAATCAGGTTATCGCCGTCTCTCTATTCTGTTTCAAACCAGAGTAATGCTTGGAAAAACTTTTACAGCCTCTGCATATGTTCCGTTTTGCTTCGGTTTTCCAGCTATAAATCATCTTCTGCTCTCCTAATAGCACTTAATGCTTGACATGGTATCAAGCATTTCATTGGCTTTCTGTGAAACTGCTTTCTGAACTTTGAGAGCTTAGGAACTGAAACGTAGAGGTACTTAAAAACAAAGTATTTATGCTTTTTTCCTTTTTAAAATGAATGATTTGAGGATTACTGTGCACTTACATGCTTAGGACTTGTGATTTCTCCTGTGTGTATGACTTTGTTTGCCTTACCTTATGGCACTTTTTGTAGACCTCTGTAAATTATGGCATGCGATGTTCCATGAGTCACCATAAATACTTTGTCATTTGTAAAAGGAACGTACTCAGTGTCTACTTGATATGAAAGTGCATCATTAGCTCTGCTGTTACCTTTCCAAAGTTCACTCAGATGCTTTTTTACCACTTATTTAGACTTTTCCTGTATTTTTCTCTTTGCAAATGGAGCTGGGTAACACAAACAGATTTCTCTCAGTTGTGGAGAGTGTGGGTAGAAATAACTGCTTGGGCAGAAAACTCAAATGAATCTCGAGGAGTGGCTTGAATAATTATGCCTGTGTTTAGGCAAACTGCTCTCTGTTTGCTCTTGCACACTGAATCTGCCTGTAAATATCAACTTACCCAGTGCTGCAAATGGCCAGAGCAGCAGCACAAAAACGGGTCTTTTGTTTTTCAGTCTTAAGACAGAAATGAATCAAGTCTTCTCAGTGTCACAGCTCCTGTCAGTTGCCCCGTGCTCTGCTTCTTGGATGTGACCAAATGCGCTCACGCTCACTTGGGGTGGGCAGCAGCGGTCATTTTGATTTCTCTTCCTCGGTGTGAGACAGGCAAGTTCCTAAAACCAAGGATTATATGTAATTAAACCTTCTTTTTGAAAAATCTGAGTTTTTAAAGTGAGTGCCATGATACAGTGACGCTTCTGTGGCACTTACTCTGTGGTGTGAGCCAGAGCTGAAGTGCTGGCACCACTCTTTGCTCCAGATGATAAAAAGGAGCCCGAAGTCCCTTCTCATCAAATTAAGCCTAAGCCAGGGTCTGCTGGAACATTTTAATACTATCTGAACGACATTCCTAAAACCCTTTCTCTGCGTGACCTTGCACTGGAGCCATTTCTAAGATATAGAGTGTAGCGTCTGTAATGCCAGTGGTTTTAGAAGAGCTGCTGCTCTGATTGAATCACAAAGCTCCTGCTCCACAGCACTATCCCCACTCGTGCCATTACTGCTGTTGGCTGAGGGGCAGCAAGGGCTGCAGCTGCAGCTGCTGTAGCCGTGCATTATGGAGGACACTCCGTTTTCTGCTGCTGTTGCATTGGCCCTGGCTGATTCCCATCCAGCGAGTGCAAGGTGGTCTCATAAAGAGGAACTATACCTGTTTCTCTGAGACATTTTGATTTTTCTAGCTGGGCTAACTTGGACAGCCTTTTCTCGCAGCTATTATCAATGTTACTGACTGCCTCGCCAACACTCTCATTTATTCATTAGTGTTTCTTTTTCCCTTACATCTTTCTGCTGTTGAAAGCCTATTTCAACCTATTTCAACGGTGCATTTAGTTGCCATTGTGACGAACAGTACATCGAGCACCCTGGTTTTGACAGACGTGGGTTGCAGAGAAAACTTCCAGGTCCAAAGACACGTCTGTCAAGGAAAGCTCTAGGTGCAAATCCCACCTTCAGCTCTGGTGTATGGCTTTATGTAAATTACCTACAAGAAAGCTTTTTATCTTATTTTTTTTCCCCTTCTTATCAGAACACAACACTCAAATATTACTCGTTATGGCACCCAAATCCGTGAGATTTAAATATGTATTTGGATTCACTTTATTTGTCTTTTCCATTTAAAGCCCTGTGGGCTCATGTTACCTGACTGTACTCCACAGACAGACAGGATGGCAGAAGGTTAGGAATCCCTTAATCAAATACCTTCAGAAAACACGAATTCAAGAAAAAGAGGCTGGGTCTCACAGGAGTCAGCAAAAGGCAGAAGTTTCCACGAACAGCCAACACGCTGGGCACACTCACTGCTGGTCTCTGGCTTCCTCCCTCGCAGGGAACAGGAGAAGCTCATCTCTTACAGGTGTCACCTGCTTGTTGCCTGGTTCAGAGCTGTGCTGAGCTGGGCTATAATTTTTTGATATGAAAACTGAGTCCTTCCTATGAATGCTGTCAAGGATTTAGTAATGTTCTTGCGTGTGTTGACATCAGGTCCTTCCCATGTTTGTTAGCTTGATACTAACTTTAAGATGAAAGCTTATGGGCATTGACAGCGCAGCATGATACTTTTGTGTATTGTATTTCATTAGTATTCGGTGATTCTTTAAAATGGGGTCTTCTGTGTAATATTTTGGTTACTCATTCAAAGGTCTCTGTCACCCAACACCTAGTGCTACAGAATGAAGTGTTACCTTAATGCCTTGTCTATATGGTAACTGGTTGTTACCGTAAGGGAACAACCCTTAGAACCAAAGAATTACAAATCATATCAAGGTCAGCAAGTCCTGTCTTTCATACCTGAAGATCTGTCCTTCTCCAAAGAATTCCTCACTTTATTTCTTTTAGACCTAGCTTCCTTGCAGGTAGAAAATACCATTTTGGACCACTCAAACACTGTCTTCTCAATATCCCTTTTTTTTTTTTTTGGTTATCTTCTTATCTTCAAGAAGTGTTTGGGAACATAAATAATTGCAGCGACTTCTAGCAATCTGCAAATTGCTATATAAGTCTCAAAGGTAGGATTTTTCACAGCCCAGGAGATCACTAGTATATATTACAAATATTTATCTTGGTCTGGTGGTCTCGCCAGCTTCACTGTCTTCTTAGACCGTTCCACTGAAGCCCCGATTGTATTGTTAAGATGCTGTAAGAGCAATTCCATGAAAGGGATGCTAACAGAAACCAAATCATGTTTTATTTCATTTCCTCTCCAGGGCTGGGCTTTGAGCTCTAAATCATCAGCTGATCCAATAGACTTTTGATCTCCTGATATTTTTCTAGCATGTCTAGCAGGAAGCAGAGAGCATGTAGATAAACACACCTGGATCTGCAAGGAGAAACCGTACCCTGCAAAACTGTTTTATGCAGGGTACCCAGGGAGTAATTCTCCTTGGTGGTGGCTCGAGTCTGCTGTGCTGGGAGGAACCGTGCATTGACAGCATCTCCTCTGAGGACAGCAGTATGCCTGACCCTCTGTGGGATGGAGGCTGCAGCTCTGCCCATGGGGCAGCTGGAAGGTCACCCCAGAGGAAGCAGCACCCAGGCTGGGCTTCTGCAGGTGGGGAAGTGGCTGCAGCCAAACACACCCTGCAGGGGCTAGCAGCTCATACCTGCAAGAGCTGAGTGATGCACCCATGCTCCTCTACCCTTTGTTGCAAGCAGTGCTAGGAAATGGCAGGTTATATGGCCAGTACAGGAACAGACCCTCTTTCATTAGAAAAAAAAGGTATTATAATGTGTCCCTTGCAATTTTAAAAAAAATAATTTTGTCTGTGTGTGATTTGAACTTGTGGTGATCTGAATAAAAGGCTTCAAATGGGCAGTCCTGGATTCTGAAAATTTCATATTCACAGAGTAGCAGCTGCTCTGATATCAAGAGCCAATGCTGAGATTGTTATGGAGTGATTATTGTCCTTGGATAACCCCTGGAGACAGCCCGCTTGAATATGGGAGCTGAAACGGAGTCAGCAGACGTGCAAAGGAAGGGAAAATCAAGCCAAAAAACG
Source organism: Cygnus olor (assembly GCF_009769625.2). Taxonomy (NCBI): domain Eukaryota; kingdom Metazoa; phylum Chordata; class Aves; order Anseriformes; family Anatidae; genus Cygnus; species Cygnus olor. Next base: position 93,462,178 of record NC_049169.1, on the reverse strand, counting down.
GAGGGTCATGAGAGGTGAAAAAACACTGTGAGGAGCTCTCAAGAGGCCGAGAAGGACAAGTGTTTTGGAAGGAAGAACTGTTGACAGCTGACGAAAGAAATGGAGTAGTTCAGGTTGTGGGCCCAAACCCAGCACTCTGAGGGTTTGTCTTGGAGCTCCTCCCTTCTAAGATCAGTATATAGACTTCTGGTCATTGAAGCTTCGGGATTTTTGTTTTTCATTTCTGTCTTCTTGTAGGCCTGAAGATTTGATCAAGGTGTGAATTATTCTCTTGCAGGCTTCGGAGATGTTTGTTCATGACATATTTTGACCTAAAATTCTTTATCTTCCACACCCTTAAGCCAAAAATATTAGGGATGTAATATTTTTTAGCATTTCAAGAAGTCCTGAGTCCTGCTTTCATTAATGTATTCAATACTTAGCATAAGTTTAATTCTAAAGTAGCTATAGGTGCCATGTAAGTGCTTCCTGATGCCAACGCAGCGACCTCATTTGGGAACATGGGGCTGTAGCTGCTGAAATGCTTTTAGTCTTGACATGAAACCAGTATTGCATTCAGCCAACAAAGCAATTACAGATGACATTGTGTTTCAGATCAGCGTGGCTCTCTGTGATGTTTGCAATTTAATGGCTGTGAGGTAAAAGGCACTTGGATTGTGAATACATCTTTAAGTGCAAATAGGAAACTTTGGTGTTTAAGTAAACTTGTCTGGGATTTTCTTCACCTCGGATGCATTGGACTGTTCTGCATTTCAGTTTTCAGTAGAAACTGTGTGATTGGGATTTGTATACTGAACAGAAATAATCTAGAAAGTGTTCTTACCAGTGTGCATTATTTTTACTGACATAAAGATCGATTACTCTGGGCATTATGGATAAATAATAATTTTGTTTCAAATATTATTATCAAATATTATAAATGCCACATTGTTGTTTCCTAATCTAAGTATATGGGAGAAAAATAACACTTTGCTTTACCATTGGAGTAACTTTGCAAATGTCTAATCTTTGGTTTTAACTTCTGTTGCCACACAGTTCTGCAGCAGAAACTAATGCACTGCAGAATAGCGAGTTTGTGGCCTCATAACTTGTGTCGTTTGAGGGGAGAGAATGTTTCTGGTTGACTGTCCTCTTCAACATCCTCCAGGGCTTGATAAACACAGGAAATTACAGGGCATGCTGATGTGAGAGAAGAATGTGCAGGGCAGGGAAGCGCCGTGCTGCGTCGCTGGTTCTGACTGACCGGGTGTTCGCATCCTGGTCCAGTATGGGCTATCCTGCCTCAGGCCCTGTTTTTTTTTTTTTTTTTTTTTTTTAAAGAGAGAAGGGGATTAAAGGACACTAGTCTAGTTCTTCATAAAGTGATTGAACAGCTGCCTGGATAGCCAGCTTCTCCAAACAGCCTGCAAGCCATGCCTCAGTCCCCACATCAGCAGCCTCAAGAGTGAATGAAAACAGTGAACGTTATGAAGCTTCCCTCCCCAGAAAGTCAGAGGATGCTTGAATCAATTTTTTAAGTCTATTTCTCACTTTCCTTTCATTTTTCTGTCAGTGTTAGGTGAGGTAATTTTCAGGCTAGAAAGGCAGCATTTAATACCCAGGAAAACGCATACCTTTTCTTGACAGCTCAGCTGGAGACTGCATTTGCTCATCCCCTCCCTTCCCTCCTGATCCCCACATTCCCTTCTGACCCCAAGGAGTAAGGTGCAGTCTGAACCAAGGTATGGACATCCAGGGTACACAAAGCGTTACTGTTACATACGGAATTTGTGGACTACCGTCAACAACCTATATTTGGTTGGAAAACTTTGTGTGTAAAAATACTTTTGCAATACCACCCAGCTTGTAATTTCTGGAAAAGCTTAAGCCATGCAAAGCTTTCTGTGATTACTGCAAGAAAAATGATACTTTGAGCTCACATATGGAAGAAAAAAAGCATCTCACGGTCACAAGTAGCTGTAAATTGTTCTCATTCCTTACTCTAGTCAGCTGCAGAAGCGTTGCCTAGTACTTAATATTTGTAAACTATCTGGACAGCTGATTTTATGGCCATCATTATGCCTCATTGTCTTTTCCTCTTCCTTCCCCGAGACCATGGGGCCCCTGAGTCCTGGGTGAGGACAGGGAGAGCCTCAGGATCTTCTCTACCTGCATCCCTGCAGATGCTGCGCTCTAGGGAAGCTGGTGGGTAGCGAGGAAGGTTTGCTGCTGAGTGTGGCTGTGGCTCTTAGAAAGAAGTGGCTCTGCTGGCACCCCTGGCCCTGAAACCACTGAGGGTGGAAGAGGGTCTGGGACCTGCACGCCTTCCAACATCAGTCCTCCAGTGATTTATTTCTTTGCTTATGGGAAAAGGCTGTGTAAAAACAAAACCTCAAACTGATTAATGGGCTGGGGTGTACAGGGGTTGCCAAATTCCCTCCAGTCAGGCCAGGAACAGCCATCTTGCCCCGATCTCCCTGCACCTCCCCTTGCGGCTCCCAGCCCTGCTGTCTGGCCCCATGGCAGTCTTCCTACCAGGAGGCCCTGCTGGTCCTTGCAGTATCCTCCGCATCACACGAAGCCCCATGAGGTGAAGCTGGCAGAACTGACGGGTGTCTTTCTAGAGAAGCTGTAAAAATAAACCACAGCATCTTCAGATGCTCTCAAACTGAAGGATATGCTCCCCAAATTAATAATACTCAATCATACTGCTTATAGCAAAAAGTCGATTTCTTCTGGTTCTCTCTTGTTTGTCTTGGATATGCAGCAGTAGCTTGTTCCTTTCTTCCTTTTTTCTTGTTCCTTTCTTCCTTTCCCTTATTTTTGATAGTTTTGAACAGAATGTCTTGATGGGTAATCCAGATTTAGGGCAGATAATCTTGCAGTATCAGAGCTCTAAGTAACCCAGGTGTGAGTCTACAGATTGGGATTTACTTTTGAATTTTCATACACTGTGCAATACAAATTATATTAACAGATGGTTATTTATTTAAATCTTACTGCAGCTGTAATCTCCTAGAGGTAGGCTTTCCATAGGTTTAATTTACCTTTGTAAACCAGTATCTCCCTTTTATGTGTGGTACAGGGTAAATTTTTCCATTTGGAGTGCTATGCACCTGTGGTGAATAACAAAATACCTAATGAATAAACTCTTTTTAATGAACTATGATCAGTGAGATCAGACACAGAGGGGGAAAGGTCACTTCACCCCCCACTCCTTTTCCTTTAATTCAAAGAAGGAAAGAAATAACGTGTCTGAAACAACAGCAGTGCCACTCAGGCCAGCAGGCTTTAGGAGAACCAGAAATTAAGGCTTTCAAAACAAAAGAAGTGTTTCAAAGTTTAACGCCAAGTTGAGGCAACTGTCTAACACTTCAGCTCCTTCTAGTACCACCCATCTTTAGGGGAAACGGTGGTATGGTGAGCATTGGCAGCAATACACCGGTTGACCACAGCCTTTGAGATGTCTCGAGGTGAGGTTACTCCTCTGGGACATATCAGCGGCCAGCTCCAGTGAGTGGGGCTGAGACCCCAACCCTGCTGCTGGGGACCAGGCAGGGGTGTCCCCACTTGCAGGCGCCCCAATAAGACATGCAGGTATAAACCCAGCAGGCTGACTTGCCATCACTAGCGTGCTCAGCATTAGGGAGCTTAGAGCTCAATTTGGCATTTTGTGAGTGAGAGTGGAGGTGGCCATCACCTTCACTTTTTTTCTCGATGAGAGAGAAGCGGCTTGGAGGAGCCTTTCCCCACAAGGGAGTCCAGATCCCAAGTGGAGTCCTTTCCCTTTCATAAAAAATCAGCAGACACGTCCCTCGTCACCCCTTTGGCACAGTGATTGTTTTGGGACCTGATGCTTGGTCACAATGAGGCGCTGATGCTGGTTCAGCAGTTTTGGACAAGGCATCCCAAAGCATGTCTGTGGATAAATCCTATCCCTCCTCATACTATGCAGGAACAGTCATGGATTTTTTCCCTTCTCCTTTGTGTCTATATAGGTCACCTCTCTCTCTCATGCAATTGGGTAATAGTCTTACGGCAACTGTAGGACCTGTGTATGTGGAAAAGTTTTCCTTCCTAAAAATAATAAATAGAAAAATAATGCCTTAAGCGAAGTTTAGCCTCACATTACGTGACTAGACAGTGTTATGTGAACCATCTGCAAGTACTCCATGGCCCACAAGCCACAGTTTAAAACTTCTTATGCAGAGCTGACTGTAGGAAATACTTACTCAGAAGAAAAATATACCAGAGCCTCCATATTCTGCTAATAACTAGATGGCTGTGGTGTAGTGTGGTGATGAGATTTTTAAGTTAGTGACAATAATAATAGGAAATGAAGTTTGCTAATGCTCATTAAGTGGTTATTTTTGATTACACATTGCCTATGCAAAGATTTGGTGTGCCTTTGGGTCGTGATGCATGGCAACTCAGCTTATACAAGCTTAAAGAAAAATTGCGATCTAATCTTAATTTTAATGAAGAAGCTATTGGAGCTAAGTTACTTCTCCTAGAAGTTGGGATGAGGACATGAGTTAATAGGTCCTGTTAACAGCACTGCTGTTAAACATTCATGCACCACTGACCAAGTGATAGCCTTATCACTCGCTGTGCTTGATGGGGATAGTATATAGCTAGTTGTGGGTACATAATTCACCTATCATATACTGAGAATCACTTCTTGTTTGCAAATCATCATGAGACATCCACATTGAAATGCAAAATAGTTTTTTATTAGTTACCCATCAGATCTGTACACAATCCATTTTTCCCTTAATCAGATATTATATTGATTTCTGTTTGTGGAGAAGAGAAACGTGTAACGCTCTTCTTTGTGAAGGGACCAAAGGGGAAGGAACCAAAGTTTGAATATTCATGTTCTCTGTTTTGGTAGTGAAAGCTCAACGGCATGTCGTTGTTCACTGTAACGTCTTTATCTCTTTGCTTGTCAGATGCCGGCTTTGCATTTCAGGTCAGCAGCTTTGCAGCTGGGTCACTTTTGTTCTGCAAAATTGTGAAACTCGGGAGACAGGCTGGGTGTCTTGAACAGACATGGGCAGATAGTGGTACAACAGGGTGGGACAGTTTTAAACTAAAAGGGGGGAGATTTACATTAGAAGTTAGGAGGAAATTCTTTCCTATGAGTGTGTCAAGGCATTGGAACAGCTGTGGATGCCCCATCCCTGGAAGTGTTCAAGGCCAGGCTGGATGTGGCTTTGGGCAACCTGATCTGGTGGGAGGTATCCCTGTCTGTGGTGGGGGGTTGGAACTGGATGGTCTTTGAGGTCCATTCTAACCCTAACCCTTCTGGGATTCTTTGAATCTGTGAACAGCCAGGGACACTTCTTCGATCTAAGCAGGAAGATAATTTAAAATGATAACCCATAGATTTCTCCTACTATTCCAATAATCAGTCTCTCTCCTTTTTTTTTTTTTTTTTCTTTTTTTTTTCTTACCTTCAGCTATTGCAGAGTAGAAAACCATGGGAAATTTTAAAGGCCATGCCCTCCCTGGAAGCTTTTTCCTTCTTTTTGGCTTGTGGTGGTCAGTGAAGTACCCCCTGAAATATGTCTGCCGAAAGAACAAGAGCGCTTGCTACCTGGGCTCCAGGGCAGGACTTCAGCGCCTGGAATTTGTTGAGGGGATCATCAAAGCTGTCTTTGCCCTGATTGGTAAGTTAGATGGACTCAAGGAAGAAAGCAAAAATGCAAAGAACTGTGCGTTTTAACACTTTTTTTTTTCAAAGCTTGCTTTCTGATGAAACGTATCTTGTTCTGTGTTTTTTTTTTTTTTAGTTTGTTTGTTTTGTTTATAATTAGTCGTGCAAGACGGATTGCATCATGAACCAGTGCAATAAGCTACTGAGTTTCCTGATCTATTTTTTTTGTTTTCAGTTCAAGAGAGGATGCCATTCTGAAACAGGTCTTTAGGTGGATGCACACTGTTCTGCTCAACAAAACAAACAAACAAAAATAAAATTGTGAGGGGCTATTTGGTATCTTTACATAGACATTTAGGTCAGACTAGGTGCTTTACTTAGCTCCTCCTGGCCTTTAAACTCTATGAATCGAAGAATTAGCTTAGTATTTAATATTAATTACATCCTTATGTAACTTGGTTTCCATCCATAGCACTCTTCCGGAGCTTCTGTAAATCTCCTGGCTCCTTCACAGGTGGTCCATTTGAATGTTCATTTGCTGTTCATCCCTTCAGGGAGGGAAAAAAGTTATTTAGGCAAGAGGCCCTCATGTGCAGGCTGTTAGCACCAGACTGTGGGGGCATTGCTTATCTATTTTTGAATCCAGCCATCCCAACCCACTGCTGTGAATGGTTTCAGGTGGCCTGCCAGCTCTCACATGTTGATAGGCTCCACCAAGCTATGGATAAAATATGCTTTTCATTAACACCATTCGAAAGGAAAAATATTCACAGAAAAGACTGAACTCCAGGTTTCACTGCTGCAGAATTTGTTCAAGGGGGGTCCTGTTTCTCATGCTGTGGTGAACCCACCTGCACACTAAGAGGAGTGTTTAGAGATATGTGCAGCTGGATGGAAATGCCCACTCGTTATCTGAATCCCAGCATGCTGCATGACATCCATCTTACCTTTTTTGAGTAAGTAAACTAAATAACAGGAGGCAGGGGAGCTCAACACATGTGGGCCTCAAGATGAAAAAGATAATAATTTTCAGTATTAAGATCCTATTTTATCTATCTGCTCTTTAAATACTCACAATTCCCTGGTGTCTAATCCAGGTGCAGGCTTTATCCCCATATATTGCCTTCTACCTGGTTTTTCTTCCCCTCTGGAAGTTGTGTCACTTAAGATATATAAACACCGACATGATGCTGTGGGTGCAATATAACATGCCTCAAAAATTATCAAAACCTGAATAATAATGTCTGTTCTGAGGTGTGGGTAAGAACATCTTTCCTACAAATGTCCCAGTCAGTGTCTAGAGAGAGTCAGACAACTAAAACATGAATCCAGTGTTTTTATTTTCACCCTGGAAAGAAAAGCTATTAGTTTGATGTATAGCAATTTCAATTCCAGTCAAAAATGTGGGCAGGAAAGCTTGGCACGGACAAACACTACAAGCAACAGAAGGAATAAAAACTGCCGTTTCTGTGTTAGGAAAATTAAAAAAAAAAAAAGTGGAAAAACACTGCATTTGTTCTGCAGTATATCCACTTATACAGAGGGATGCTGGCACACGCTATGCTAAACAAAATAAATAACTCCAGTGTCTTAAAAGCATAATGTATATTAAGCCCTTCACAAACTTAATTGATCCTATAAAGTATCTAAAAGCAGCTTTCCCTGTTCTGGAGTACTGCATTTAGTTAGCAAGACAACAAGAGGCCAAGGTAAGGGAGGCGGTGGAGCAGCAATGCAAATACTAACTCTGTATATGTCCTCGTGGGACCTTTAACAGCTCTGCATGGCAGAGAGATTTCCTTTTACGGTTTTATAGGAAAGATCTCCTTTGAATTAAGAGTTTGAACTCTGCCATCCTTCATATTGCAGAGACTAAAACGGGAAATCTTTCTTTGGGGGACTTCAGCATGTGTTGAACGCATGTTTGAACCACTGGGAGACAGCTGAAAAATTTAGTCAGTGGACTACCACAATGGCAATTGTTTTTGTTTTTGTTTTTTTTTTTAAAAAAAGGAAGAAAAAAAGCACAGAATTCATTTTCACTTCTGGAACTGCAAGATGCAAATAGTCCCACCAGGAGTGGAGCTGAAGCCTGGTTTCCTATGGCTTTCTCCTTTCTGGATTATGTGATGCTTAATATATGCTTGAGCTTACTCTGTGGTCTTTCCCTCTGCAAAGAAACTTATTTCACCTCTCTTCCACCCGCTGACTTTTTTTCTTGAAAATTTGTAGGACATAAATTTCTTTGAGGCCTCTGTGCTTTTTCATTGGCATTTGGACAACATGTTAAAACCTTTATTGGGAAAGGCTGAATTGGGAAGTCTTTATCTTAAGAACCAGGACAAATAGTAATATTTCTCATTTCACGTGCAGGAATGGTGGCTGAGCAATTTGTTCCTGATGGACCTCACCTGAAGTTGTATAATTATGAGGAAAAGCACTGGGATCACCTGATGAACTGGCAGCATGCCACCATGTATCTCTTTTATGGCATATCAGGCTTGGTCGACATTGTGGCTCACGGTACTAATGCGTTGCCAGTGGCCATGGACAGGATGATGCTTTCGTTAGCAGTTTTTATTGAAGGTAAGTTTACCTCCCCCTGTTGAGATGCCTGTGAAAGTGGCACACAGGTATCAGTCCTTTGGCTGGGATTCTCAAATTAACTTTAGAGAATGAGCTCTATGGGAGATGAGCATTTAACATTCTGAAACATTCAAAAAAGAAAAAAAAATACAACACATTCTTGGCCCTCCTTAAACTGCTAAGGATTTGTCTGCACTGTAGCCCAGGAGCATGGTCACACATTGCACAGGTGCATCTGTGCTTTCCTAAATAGCTAGGTAGTAACAGGAGTGTTATGAGAATATTTTGGGTAAGCACTCGGTAGCTCAGGCATGTGCTTCAATGTATGTACTGAGATGGTATACTACTGTTAGCTGAAAGCCAGCATGTGTGCATCTACCCTCACAGCTGTCACATGTTGGAATTGCACTGTGGACACACTCAATTTGCATTTTCTGTAGGCACAGTATATCTCATGGCAACCCTCTTGTTATACTGCAGAGACAGATGAATAAGACTTCATTAAAGCGTGTTTTAAATAAAAGGTGGTAGAGCTGTAGCTTCCCATATTGCTTCCTGTCCTGAGCTCACAAGTGAAAGCATACAGTACACAGGCATGAGACTTAAAAAATGACTCTCAGCTTACCTGAGAAGGTGATGCTGACATAAAAGGTTCACTCTTTTCTAAAAGCAGATTGCAAGGAGATTGCAAGGAAGGAAAAAATCTTAAACTGTACACTTATTTTATTCCAGGTTTTCTCTTTTGCTACCACCTTCATGGGAGAGCCATGCTGGATATTCATGTTCATCAGTTACTGCTGTTTGCTATCTTTGGAGCTGCTGTTTGCATATTTCTGGAAGTTTTCTTCCGTGGCAGTATTGTACTCGAGATGCTCCGAACAAGCCTCTGCATATTACAAGGCAGCTGGTTCTGGCAGGTGGGTCACTGTTCTACCTTGGGAATGTCTTCCTTCACCAATATTAGTCATCTACTCCTTTGCAGATGTTTCACAGTTGATATAATATGCCTTTTAAATACAGACCTCAAAGGACCATAGAAAACAACACACTCTCAATGTCCCCTTAAAGAGATAAAAGTACATATTATTTCCATTTTACAGATGGTAGGCCATTTTACTTCTCCTGTCTTTCATTTAACTCATAGACTCACAGAATGGCTTGGGTTGGAAGGGACCTTTAACACCATCTAGTTCCAACCTCCCTGACATGGGCAGGGACACCACCCCCTAGAAATCAATACAGAAACTAAGGTGGTTTTGTTGAGCTCTCCCTTGCTATAATCATTAAATGTTCCCTCTGATCTCTGTAACATCCTGTTCAAAATTTGCAAGCCAAACAGCAGTGATTTTATAATCCCACAGTGTTTGCTACTGTGGGAGCAGGGAGTCAATGCCCTGGGGAATACAGGAAAGGAGAGACAAGCAACTCAGTGACATTTTCATGAAGAGGAATGACGGTGCAAATTATTTTTTATGTGCTGAACAGGTTGCCTCTTTTTACTTTCTAAAAACATTTCAACAGTGGCAGACTAGATTCAAAAGGTATTTAAGCTCCCAGTTCTCATTAGGGCATTGGGTGGTGTCCAGTTTATTGTTCTAACAATGTTCTGGCATGTGAGCAGAAGTAACAGTCTAAAGTTGTACATTTTGGACATGCAGCTCCAGCAAGGTAGCTGCCAGGCCTTGGCTTATGTGTGATTCTGCTGGATTAATAGATATTTGATAGTATCCTTTTGCTGTTAGAGAGAATCTCATTAATTGCTGCAACCTTGCAACAGAGCAATAGGAGTGCTGGTGACTCTATGTGTTTGATCTTATAGTAGAGAACCGAGCTCACTCCAGTGATTTTTCTTTCCGGCAAGTCTAGACTGCCTTCCCTTTTTTATATGCTGGCCAGACATGATGAATAAAAACGTTTGCTGTTCCTTGGGAGAACTGGACACTCTGCACCAAATCAAACATTTAAATACTTGCTCTGGCAAGAAGACAGACCTCCTAAACTGTAGTATTTTTCTATAAGTGAACTCAAGAGCCTGATGCTGCAACACTCAGTGTTTTATTTTCTTGTTTGTAAGCTTTTTTATTGTTGATTTGAGAAGCCTTACAAAAGAGGAATTAGATGCAATCACTTATTCTTTGTTGTCTGTCTAGTCTAATTTTAAAACAAGTTATTTCTTTAGCTCCAGGGACAATGTGCTTTTTGTTTCAAAGTAAAAACTGAAGAGCTAAAAATACAAGGGATTTAAGTGTGGCTTTTTAAACACCCACATTAGACTTCAACCATATGTGTGACTGAAAACCACATACTGGCTGCAGCATGACAAATTTGTAGAAGGTAAAGGAGCTTTCTTTCTGCATCATCAACACCTTCATTCAATGAATTCTCTGCATGTAAATGCAAAATGCTCTCCTCCCCTCCTTCTTCCTCTCCCCCTCTTCTCAGCTTTAAAATCCTCAACTAAATGGCTGAGCAGTGACTTTGAAGAGTATCAGACAGCACCGAGAAGTGGTGCTTGTCAGGTCAGATGCCTGACCAGCCATGGGATTACTAATTCTCTAGTTTATGCAGCAATATGAATTTGGTATTCCCCAGCTCTGGCTAAGCAAATCAGCTATGTACTTCACATGAGTTTATAGTCCCATGTGACAAAGCTACATTTTTACCTAATTTCAAAACCTGATGTTTTTCCTGGATGGAAACAGAACTAGGGCTTGTCTTTATTTATTGATTTATTATTCATCTTCTGAACTGTTTAGCACATTCCCAGATGCTGTTGGGAAGAAGCGAGTCAGTGCGAGTGGTTGGGCAGGTTTTCTATGTGGTGATGAGTCTGCAGTTGGGATCACACGTAGCTGAGGATCAGCCCCTTTCCTTATTGCATGTGGTTCAGGTTGCTGTAGGGCTTGTTGGGCCAATCGATCACTCTTTGAGCAAGAGCAGAGGGGCTCTGGAACTGGCTCTGCATTTTCAAAGGCATTTCTGCACAAAGCTGTGTAACATGATTCATCCCATCTGAGTGTGACTGTAAAACTGTTTCTAATATCAGTCAGCACTATAAGCAAATGAAATGTCTGCCTTGTGATGGGTAGCATAATACATGATACAGCACAGGATACACATCAAATGACATTTGCTAAACATCTCTTATTTGATTGCAGATTGGCTTTGTTCTTTATCCTCCAAACGGGAGCCCAGAGTGGAATCAAACAGATCATACCAATATGATGTTCCTGACCATGTGCTATTGCTGGCATTATGCTTTTGCTTTTCTTATACTTGCAGTAAATTACACAATTGTCAGCTGGTAAGTTACTTGAAACACTGAAACTATGGAGAACTTTCTCTTTGCTTTACCAGGAACTTTATTTTTTTGAAGGCTTCACTGGCAAATCAAAAGGTTACCACAAAGCAATTCATTGTCTTGCAAGATAAAATAAAAATAACCATATCTAATCAATGAAGACAACATGGCCCATTGCTTCAGCAGAAAGGGGAAAAACATTATGCAAGTACAGTTCTAACAGCCTAATGCTTCTCATGTAAAATGAGCTCTTTTTGATAGTCTTCCACATTCGTAACTTCTTAATGAGTTAGAAGTTGGGAAGACCTTTTTCTCTATTCTCTCCCAGTGCTCATCTCCTGTAATTCCAAGTGGATCATCAGCAGGCTTCATGACGTGATTATTGGATAGATTTCATTGTTAGTACTTTCCTTTGATCAGACATGATTTTTTTTCACTAGCCAGTTTCATCCCCTAATTTCTAAAGAGAGCCCTTTTCCTTGCCACCCAGTGCTAATTCTGACAAAATTCCAACTGCAATGTGAACTTTGTTGTAAAAATGAGCCTGACGCTACCATGCATGATCACTTTCTGCCTGCAGGATCTTACCAAGCCTTTGCTGGTATTGTCTTAAACATGCTTCTCACCCCTTATTTTACCACTACCATTTTAACAGCCCTATTTAATCATGCTCTGGCCACATGTAGTTCTTGCAGTCTTGTCGTGCACCAAAAAGGTGCTGGTTCTTTGGGGATCTTAGTAAGAAAGGCACTGATACTCCAGGGTTGTTAACTGGTTTGTTGTGTAAAGGGTGGAAACTATAGAAAAGATGACAGCAATCTTACGCCCCTTCTGATGTTGGGAACTCTGGCTGCTGCAGCATTGGTTGACCCCCTCCAAGTTGACCACAGGATGCTGATCGGAGTTCCCATCCATGGGGAAGTTGGCCAGCCTCACGCTGCTTCACAGCTGTGGAGTGCTCTTCCAAGTGAACAAACGCATCAGTCTTGTACCTGTACAACATTAAACTTTCTATACGTTACAACGAGGTTAGCTGGAAGTATATGATCTCACGCAACTCTATAGCAAGAAGCTCTTACCAAAGGTACATACAAGTGGCATTGTTAAAGGCAGCACATACTAATGCCACAGTATGTACTTGGACTGTAAAGTGGTCAGTCGTGCTAACACACAGATCTCTACAGTCAAGGCCTTTGGCTGAACTCTGCTCAGATTCTGCTTGAAATCACTTGTCTCCTCTTCACAGTGTCTTCAGCAGTGGCCCACTACAGGCCTTCATAAGTCAATCATCCAAACTCCCTGATGAGATGCAAGAGTTAAACAGTTTTGTACCCTTTAATAATAGCCAGGTTAGCCTTTGAGTCATGGTTTGATTTGTAATATGCATGACAGCTCTTTCTTTTTTTTCTCCAGGGCAGTTCGGTCAAAGATTAAGCAGTCCCAGTCCATGGAAATGGGATTACTGAAAACATCTGAAAGAGATCAGGAGTCAGAAGATGAAATCTAGTATGAATATGGCTTGATTAGTTTACCTGCTCTACCATTAGGCTAGTTGATACCTCATTTTTCAATTTGTTTACCATCTTATTCACTCTTTACTGCTACTTGCTATGCAAATATCATCCCCTGAGTAGAGTCTACATCTACAGAATTAGATCTTTATTTGCAGAAGGTAAACTTGGTATTGATTTGTGTTGGTTCCTCTAGTACTTTACTTATCACATGCTTCAATGAAAAACAGACATTCAACAAACTTGGACTGGGTGAGGTGGCATTACCAAGTCTGTGTGTTAGACTCATTAAAACCTTAGCAAAATAGTTTCCATCTGCTGCTGAACAAATGGTTGTTTCCGTAATTAGGGTGTCCAAATAAGTGCGTTTGTTGAACTGCAAATAACACAGTGCATAAACAACTCTGCAGACCTGGAAAAGAGTAGAACAACACAGAAAATCATAGTCTTGCAGCTGTCTTGTAAAGCACGTTTGTGTCTTTGCTTGTGGCCTTATGTTAAATGGAAAGAACTACTCACAGCAAAGACCTTCAACATTTCCTTGAAGAGTGTGCAGTGTGTTCACTCCCAAGCTTCTGAAGGAGGACCAGAGGGGTGTACAGTAATTAAAAGTCACCGCAATTATTCCCTCCCTTGCCTAGATGGTCCTGTACACTGCTGCATGGTGAGCACTGGGAGGGTGGAGGTTTCCTTCATAGTTGCTCCATGTCTGGCTGGCCACAGCACTCTCTCAATAATGACAAAAAATACTGCTTTTTTATTATTATTATTGTATTTATTTTTTTCCACTGAACAAGCTGAAGCCAGGCCCAGGGTGCTCTCCCCAGCACTCAGTCTCACTTGGGACGTGCTCCAACCTCCGCAAATGCAGAAGCGAAATAACTGATACGTGGCAGAAGACGGCAGAAAAATGATGCTGTGTGTAAGCACACTGCCCTCATGGGGCGGTCTCCTGCAGCCTGGCTCTTGCTCTCCTGAAGTCTTGCAAAGCCTGGCCTCAGCAGCTGGGCAGCATACGCTCCATTTTCTAGGGTCTGCTGATGGCCATGAGCCATGTTGCGTGGCCGGATGTGGTGAGGTGGTTCTTCTGGAAAATAGCTTCTTCCCTTTAGAATGCCTCTATTAAAATGTTATTTTCTTAGTTGCTGGTGCAGGATGACTTCTGTTCAAATAATACTGGTTTTGGTGCTGCAGAAGTGTTCCTTCTATTATTCTGCCATTTCCATATTCTCTTAAGGAAATGCAGGACTGGGCTCTGGTAGATGAATCAGAATCATTTGGTCTAGCACCTCCAGTTTCCAGTTCACCTATGTTTTTTCAGTGTGAACCAGAAGAGTGAGTAGTATAAAACTACTAATTGCAGTAAGCTGTTTACTTGAAAAGATGAGCAAAAAAAATAATTTAGTTTGTAGCTCAAAGGGATCTGAGGACTCAGAAAAAAAAATACTAAAGGCTTTTTCTAAAGCTATTTCACCTTCAAGGCAACATAAATTTTCACTTCATTTGTAGGATTACCCTTTTTATCTTATCTTTTCCAAGGACAGCTTTCCTTGGCTGTATATGCTGTTAATGCTGAACTTTAGGCATACCAATGCCTCTTTAAAATAAGTAGGGTCATTTATTCTGAAGGAGATCTTCAGAAAGCACTTTGCTTCTCATAGGCAGAAACAACACAAGTCTTTTCAGTGCTTTTCTTGATAAATCCATGTAATGCTGTACAAATATTAAGGTGCTGTATATCTAAACTAAAGGGAAAACCTAACCAGGAAGAAAGCATGATAAACTGGTAGAGCTTTGATCTGTCTTCTTAGAAGACTTCAGGTGGTCATTTTTTAAATTATTTTAGATCTTTGCTAAGTATCATGAAGTGACACTTATAAGTAGGTGTCAGATTATTTTACTGATATAATTAGATTATATCTACTTTGGAAAGCAAGAACAGATGGCTCTGTGTTTAAAAATGTAAACTGGAAAACTGTATATGTATATATATAGCCAAATACCACCATTTTTTCTTAATATTTGTTAGCTCTTCTTTAAAACCTTTCTCTGAAGGATCTTGAAGATTTTGGCAAACTTTAATGAAGTCTGTCTCAGGACATCCTTGTAAGCTAGGTATCGGTATGGCATTTTTGTAGCTCTGTGTCTCAGTTTTGCATTGGTCTTATGGTAAATGCTGAATTAATGGATATTTACTTCCCTCTGCAAATCTAAGTCTTGAGTTTCATTACTGCAGTTCCATTAAAATAAAATTTTCCATTGGCGCAATATAGAAGGAAGATCCATCAGTTTGCTGAGGAGCTTGCCTGGTAATAGCAGAATTGGCATGTCGTTACACCTAGCTGTAATCTGGTATTCATTGCACTACACCACAGTTGTCACTTCGTTGTTGTTTGTTTTTAAAGGGAAGAATTAGTTCCTGTTAGAATGGTTGGGGTGTAAAGCTTGCTGAGAGGTATCCGCTGCATCTCCCTGTGTCGCCCCATGGTGAATCTCCCATAAATGATCAGAGGACTGGACAAATAAGCCCACCAGACACATCTGCTGGTTGTGGTGCATCCATGCCTAGCAAAGATGCCCCTGAAGAAGCCCAGTCAGGAGGCGAATGCAGTCTGTGACCAAGAACGGTAGGATGTGCCAAAAACTTGTTGTGTAAGAGAAGGTGGCATTCTGTTATTAGACTTGAAGAAATGCAAATAAAAGCAGGTCCTGAAGTCTTAAAGAAAGAGCAGTCTCTTGGATTTGATTTTTAATATGTAAAGAACATGCAGAGTGAGCGTTACAGTGTTGTTCTGTGCCTAATATTTTCAGTACCACCAAGGACAGAAACAACCCGTTCCATGCTGGAGTTGAATGAGTGGAGGGAATTTTGACAAGTTTACAAATGCCACTCAGATCTAGGTAGCTGCTCTCAAGAGAACTTAAATTATTGTTAAATATTAGTGCCTTTTAAAAACTAAATGGTAGTGTGTAATAGACAAGATATGCTTGTATTTTTATTTAAATAAAATCAGTTTATTCATCTAAGGTGTCTGTCATGTCTTTAAGGGAAAAACATAATCATTTATGGGGAAGGATGGGGCAGGTAGATATGATACTTTTATAGCCCACCAAGACATTTGAACTAGCTGGACTACACTTCGGGAATTGGCAGTTCTGCCTTCTGCACATTGTAGCATTGGCTCTGGATAAAGCTTGGCTCAGAATGGGGAGTTGTTTCAACCTGGGGGGATGGCTGGGGACCTCATGGTCCCTTCGGTGGTGAACTAAGAGTAAATTTGGCAGTGCAAAAGATTTTAATCCTACATATTCATTCATCCTTCAAACTGAGGCACTAGAAAGCTTTGCTATGCCTGCTACCTTAATGTGCTCCCCACATGGTTCAGCTCAGCTGAGCTATGCCAGCTGGGTTGGGACTTTCTAGTACAGAAGTCAATGGAAGAAAACAGAATAGTTTATCCAGAAAGTCCTTTGGCATGTGAAATAGAAGAAAGCCTGAATTTCAAGGACTCCCAAGGACTGCACAGTAACTGCACATCTGTTAAGAGGGAGAAAGTCAACTGGAAAACTGCTGGGCACTGGCCTTTAAAATCTGTTCTAGGTCAAATATGTGCTTGCCCAAAATATGTGGGAGGAAAAAGCCTAATATTTGTCAAATGGAATAACTAGTCCTCAGATGACTTTTTCAGAATAGCAGTTTCTATCACCTTGCTATTGTATTGTTGCAATTTAGGGATTTCTATAAGATACTGGGTACACTTATGAGAATGGAACTACATTTAAAAAATAGTTGGAAAAAACATAATTATAAATACTACAGAATACTTAGGAATTTGATTCAGGTAAAAAAGCTCTTGTGTAAGGACTAATGCCATTTAATGACAAGATATTCTGCAGGTGATGGTGGCTGAGAGGTCAAAATACGGGCAGGAAATTGGACCAGAAATGGTTATGTCTACACATTATCAGCCATTGTCTCTCTGAAAAGGAGAAAGAGGAAATGGAAAGCAGACTGCATTTATAAAGATCCATGCAACTGCAGAGCAATTAAGCAATTAGAAATCACTCCTAGCATTCAAAGACTGAAGGGTGAGGGAGCTGCACTCATGGCACACTGCTGCCATATCACAGGCAGCCTCCAGCACTCTTTAGGAGGAAAAAAGTTCTCAGACACACTCTGGGGCTTTTATGGCTCCTGTGTGGCAGACTCAGAAACAACCATGCTGAGATCCTGCTCCACAAATGAATGACGGCACGAGAGAAAGCTTGCACTGCTTTGCTGGAGTTTTACTTGTTTGTAACTGTGACTCAGCCAGATGCAGTTGACACATGAAAAAATGTCAAAGATGGTGTTTACTGCTGGCACTGCACTTTATTTGGGCTTGAAAACAAAAAAGAAAGGAAATAAGAAACATCTGGCTCCAATTAAGGCTCACAAGAAATGGAGAAAAGCAAGAGAAGCATATCTAGTCACTCAAGAAGTTTTGTCTCTGTACAGCTGCATCACATACAGATTTGCAAGTAATAAGGTTTTCTTTCAATTTGATTTATCATATAAAAATTGTTTATTATTTTCATAAATAAAAATGTACTATCCTTTAGGATGTATTTATTGATTTGCTTAGGTTTTGTCATCTGTTTCCTTATGCCATTATTATTATTTTTTTATTAAGGCTTATTTAAAATATTCTGGTGAAGTTAGAAGTTCACAATCTTTTTGCTCACGGTCCTATTTCCATTTCCCAGCTGAGAAACCATCTTCCATTTGCAAACCTGGGACTGCAGCTGAAGATTTTGGAACCAGAGTGTGTCATATACAGAGATACAACATCCCGCCCAGAGATGTACACAGTGATGTCAACTCTGTAAAGGAATGAAGCAAGGATGATATTTCCACAGAAAAAGAAAGGGCAGTGTTAGTAAATATGGGATTTAATTTTTATTTCTTTCCTACTTTGTCATTTAAAATCTCTGCAAGCACGCAAAGCCCCTACTACCTTCCAGCGGCACTTCTATGAGCAAAGGACACCAGATTCAGGAGCTGGGTATGCTTTTAATACAGTGTCATCCTCAGACTCAGTGCTATACTTGGATATGGCTTAACTCTGCATTGCTGGACTGTTCCATGACTCAGTTTCCCCCAGAAGATGCTGCCTGTCTGGGTGTGCTTTGCTCTGCTCTGCACAAGTCCCTTTTTGAACCCTGTTCCTAAAGTTGAGATGAAGCAGCTAAAGAAGCCTAACAAAACTCCTTTCCTCACTGAGAGTCACTGATGGAGAACACCATGTAAAAGCAGGGCTTTGTTCCTGCTCATGCACCAGGGATTCATCTGCTGACACTGACAACAAAAAAAGACAGTGTTTATTTCAATTCATTTTTTAATAGCTCTTTTTGCCTCTTTTGACTATGATATTAATCTCTTAGATTTTAATTTGTCAGAAAGAGACATGTTAGCATGCAGAAGATACTAGTTTTGGCAGTTCAGGTGTTGCAATTTTCTTTCTGCTTCCCATTTTACATGTGCCTTTTTCTGATTTTTTTTCCCTCCCCATTTTGCCCCCGCTCCTCTCTGGAGAAAGATGTCTAGCAAGTCTGAAGGCACAGATTTTATTCCCTGCTGAGTGACCACATTTCATGGTGGAGATGCACAGAGGGGATGCAGCAAGGCTGTCCCACGGGGGACACTGGGCTTTTCATCCTCTGGGGTTATGCGAAGGTAGACAGCATCTCCGTGTCAGATGGGGAGGGGTTGGAGGTTACTGTCTGTACGAGTGATGAGTGATGGGGCCTCGTACCCTACCAGACGTGGACACGGGCCCTGTGTGGCGATGCAGCTCCTGTGCTTGGGCCGCATGCAGGTCTGGTTTGGGGATCAGAGGCCTAGGGTGCCATGCTTGGAGGGAGGAATGGTCTGCTGGCATGGTCACGAGCCCTGCCACACACACAGTGAATGGGCTCTGGCCCATGTGAGTGCAAGCATAGCTGGGTGTCTGCTCTGGGATGCTCTCCTGTGACAGGCAGAAGATGTGAGATTCGATGTCTTGTTAAGTGAAATATTTTGTAGGGTGGAAAATGTTGGATATAAATGCATGCTATTTATCTACCAAAATTTGTTTTCTTTCCTAAATGGAACTGAAAAGGTTAATGTTCTAGGAGTAGGCGAGTAGTTAATGGTTTATCCATCACAAGGTTATGGATATATAATATCATTTTATAGCAGGGCAGACAGTCCACACCACAACATGCCTTCATGCCACTGGGACAGAATATTGATTGCAATTGCCTGCTGTGTGGTGACTCTGACCCTCTGGTCCCTTTGTGCTTGGCAGCTTATCATCAAGTTTCACACAGGTAAGAAATACAATTCTGCACCATTTGAGCTCTGTCTGAGCTCTTTGTGTTCTTCTGCCTTTCCTGAAGTGCTTAAACATGATTACTGGTAGACTCATCTGTGCCCCAGACTTTTTAGGTGGAAATGACTTTCTTCTTACATTGATGTTTAAAGAAGTACTTAAAACTTTGCCTTCTCTTGTAAAACAGAATAATGTGGCAAACAATCTTGAATATTTCACTTGTAACGTACGTACACTGTGAATGAATTCTCTAACGTAGTTTTGAAGAAATGTCTTGAAAGCTTCTCACTCTTTGGGTAGAAATCTGATTTACTTTTTGAAAGACAAAAATAAAACTCTAGCTAGGCTTGTAAATTATGTTTTAAAGAGTAACTACTTAGCTGTACAGGGAAAGGAACAACGTATAATCACAAAGGTGCTGTATAGCACCTGTCCATGATTTTACTGCAATTTGCATTATAGAAAGTTTTGTGGAGGGAATGTAGGAAACATTGGTTTGCATATTCTGTATCTTAAAATCAGGTCAGTGCAACCTCTCAAGACGCTTTCTTGTACAAACTTTGAGCAGAAAATTTGTTTCCTCTCAGCAGAATACTCAGTATATGGACATGATACAAAATCATGCATGGGCCTATATGTATGTAAAGTTCATTGCAAGAATCAGACATTCCTCACTGCTCACCCAGCAAGACAGATGTTATTGGAGACTAGGAGGCCCAGGGAAAAGTTTATGTTAGGACACACTGGGCTATATTTGCTTCAAGAGATCTATCAGATGTTTACAGGGAGGGAACATACCTGAACACACGAAATGGCACATAAGTAAATATTAATTGCTTAACTTAAATGAGTAATTATTTACCTTTGTGAATATAAGAATATGCTTAGGGCTTTGTTTGACTTGATGATCCTAAACCCAGATGATTTGAAGTTAACTCTTGGCAGCTTGGGAATTCTTGTGCCTCCAATTTACACAGCTACAGGGAAACTAGCTGCTAGGAATAGGACTGAAACTGCAGCGACTTCAAGGATGGGAAATACCTTCATGCCCATCTGATGCAGTGCTTGTTGTGCATAGTTGTAGTTTTCCTGATTTTTCCAAACCTTAACTGCAAGTATTACCATTAGCAGTCCCCAGGATGTTTGGTTTAGAAAAGAAAAAATAAAATAAACAAAAAAGCACAGTTCTTGATGACATAATATTATGCAAGAATCTTAGCCTCAATTTAAGAATATATACAGTCAAAATCAATGTGATTCTTGAAATGACTAATTTCTGCAAAACTTAAAAGACGAGGACAAATAAAAACAAGATGTTTTCCGAAACTTAAAAACAGAAGAGCCCTATGATGTTAAGCCAATGCCACAATTATTTGAGGCTGATGAGTTTTACTGTGTGTGGGGGTAGGCATGACTGCATTATTAAGCTTGGGAATTCATATTTGTGAAAGATACAGATTCCTCCCCACTCCACAAAAAAAAAGAAAAAAAAAAAAAAAAAGCAGTAATGAAAAAGCAGTAACGTTAGCAGATCCCAGGAGTGTCATGCTGTTGTTACATTGGTGAGGTGGATGCTGCGTGCTGGCTCAAGAAAGATGTGCCTGTACCTCCAGGGGCCAGTGCTAGACTTTTTGCCTCACAGCTTTGTGTTTTTACGTTTTACCACTTGCAGAAGAAATGATTCAGGAGTTGGATCCCAACAGATTCGGGATTAGTGGTTGTAGAAGTGCCAGCATTGATGCTTCCAGCCCATGGCTGCCCTGGTCACACTCCCTCCTCTCCCTGCTCCTCTGCAGGCAGCCAGGATCTCGTGCATTTGCAAGGCAGCACTGCTGCAACTTCATTTTTGGGGATCCTATGTGACATAACTGCTTCGGCCATGGAGGCCTGGAGCTGTGCTGCAGGTCCCTGAGTGTTTTGTGGGTTCCCAGGTCCAAAGGGCTCCCAAGGCAAAGCAGGAAGCTGAGCCGTGGTGTCATTCCTCTGCCACATTGCCCCATGTGCTACATGCATGTGCCTGCCACGTGAGCCAGCACTGCTGGGGCAGCAATGGTTCAAGCACTCACCCAGCTTTGCCACATCAAGCCCTTGTCTGCAGCTGCTGAAGTGTCCCCCCTCCTCCACCACCACCCACTCCCTGCTCTCAATTGCTGCATGAGTTTTCCTTTGCTTTTTGTAAGATTTCCAGCAGAGAAACAATTTAAACAGCTGATGGCTAGCAAAGATATTACCTAGCTGCACATAGATGCTATTTCACTAGCATCACAGACATTTGGCTGAAACGTAGCTGAGACAGACTGAAACACAAATGCTACATAGCAACTACATGAGCAAGAGTCAAGCAACACTTGCCAAGAACAGAATTACCCCAGCCACGTGGCGCATCCCCTATAGTCTGCAATAACCTTTCAGTTATATGAATCCCATTAAAGAGCAAGAAGTTAAGCAATCTTTTTACTTCAATGAGAACATTAGGAATATACAATAGCACATGTGCTCCTGACAGCACTGTTTACTTTTACATTTTCTGGCTTTATTGTATTTGCCAGCATCTCAAAACATGGATTCTAAAATGTCAAATCAAATAGCAGGCCTCAACTTCAGTTTTCTGTATAATTTCAAGGCATAAAGTGCACCCAGTGCAGTCGGGTGGGAAGGGATTCCAAATTCCACCCTCCATGTTGGGTTGGGTGAGATAAACTGAGAGGAAGCCTTGGCCCATGGGGATCCCCTAGGTCTTGGAGCCATATCCCAAAGCTTGAGGTCCACCAGCACCTTCTCTACTGCAATTTCTGCTGCAGAAAACCCCTGAGCCATTTAAGATTTGCCAGCCTCTTTTTAAAGAAACCTTAAAATTTCCAGATCTTGACAAACACTATCAATACCTTGGTATAGTCAGAAGTTCCTAAGAAATGTAATTTCTCTGCTCTTGCTTATATTGTGCTTTTTTGTTTCCTGAAGCTGCAGCAGCCTGTGCAACAACTACTTCAGACAAAGCCTGCTATTCCTGCCAAGAGACAATAAAAATTGGCACCTGTCCTGGAATGTGAATAGAGGCTATGGCTGAGACCAGGACGTGGATTTTTATCTGTATTACCCCATAAATTCTGGCTTAAATCAGAATATTTCTGTGTGATTCTTGGAGGTCTGATTATCCACCTGCCCATTGCCAGTTTGGGTCTTGGAAATCTGTGGCCCTGTTTTGCCCTCTTGTTCCCTGTGAAACCCTCCAGGAGCCATTTGGGCTTTTCACAGATTCAACAGCTTGAGTTTCTTGCATTCTGGAGGCCCACACCATCATTGCTCCTGCTCTTCTGGCAGCTACACAGAGCAGTTTCTGCCTACTTCTCTGTGTGGATGCAGATTAATTTTTGAAAGCTTTGATCCCACATTCACAGCATTAGTTTGGGGGGTTAGGAGGAACTACTGATTGAGTCCATGGGCGAGACTATGGGGCACAGAATAAAATATTTTTTAGTTGAAGCTCCAAATAAATCAGCATCATATTTGTATATTTCCTTCATCAAATTATTTATAAGCATATATATTTTGCATACATATTTATGAATATGTACATCTTGATTATTTATTCACACAGAAATTACAGAAACCGTGGTACCTCCTTGCTTCTGCCGCAACGGGGGAATCTGCCAGGATGGATCCTGCGTGTGCCCTGACGAGTGGATAGGACTCCTTTGTGATATAGGTTAGTACAAGCAAGGCAGCACGAGCAGTTGGTGTTATTTCTGTGAACCCCTCTGTTCTGGGAGGCTCCCGACTCACCTTGCCTCTCCTGGGACGGGCTCAGCAGGGTCGGGTGTGCAAGAAGTGACGTGGCTCTTCTTCCTAGAAGAGGCCATAACTTTCACCCACTTCTGTCACTCTTTTGAATGAGTAACATATCTGGGGAAGACATTATGGTTTTGAACTGTCTGTGGCCTGTTTCTAGCCAATTTGGACTTCGTTTGAATTCCTCTGTTTGAACATCACAATGACTTGAAAATCTGATTCAGACCTCAGTGGCTAGCATTGCTCTCTCTGGATTTTCCAGTGCCAAGGGGACTCAGTACCCAGCAGGATAATGCCTATACTCATTTCCTGCTGCCAGTGGCAACAACACCACAAAAGTATTCACATGCATGGATCTATACAGGATTCATGTAGGAGTGCCAGAAGAGCTGACTGATGTAAATGTGGGACTGCTTTCTGTCACCTGTGTAAAAACATCATGATCAGGGGAGGCCGCAGAGAACTAAAACGCCAACATCATGCCCACCATTAAGAAAGGCAAGAAGGAGAACTGGGGAAACCATAAGCCTGTCAGGTTTTCCTCAGATCCTACAAGTACTATGGACCACATTCTCTTGGAGCTTATTTCCATGCATGTGAAATACAAGAAAATAATCAGGAGCAGTCTGGATCTACAAATGGCAAATCAAGTTTGAGCAACCTGACTGCCTTCTGTATGAAGTAACTGGCCAATGTAGTTAACAGGAGTGAAAGATGTAATACACCCTGATATTAGTCAGGCTTTTGACACTGTCTCCCTCAGCATCCTCATTTGATAGGTAAAGATGTACAGGTAGGGTGACTGGACCATTAGCTGGGCTGAAAATTAACTCAGCTGTCAAACTCGAAGTGTAGTATCAATGGCTTGATTAGATTAGAGTACTGTAAAAGTAGGGCAACCCACTGGTTGATACTAGGGCCAGTATCGTTCAATGTCTTTGTTGACAACCTGAATGATAACAGAATGCACTCTCAGCAAATCTGTGGACAATACTAAACTCGTGGTGGAGTGGAGGTATTGTTGACACTTTAACAGTAGAGTGTCAATGCAGAAGAGCCTTGGAAACCTGAGAATCAGACCAGCGGAAACCTCACAGCGGCCTGCAAGGACAAATGCCAATCTCTGCACTGGGGACACTGGTACAGACTAGAAACTTGCTGTTTGAGGAGCAGCCCCGCTGAAAAGGATCTGGGAGTGACAGTGGCTACCAAGTTCAATATGAGCCAGCAGTCTGCATTCATTGTAAGCAAAGCAGAGCAGCTGTGCTAGGCAGAGAGAAACAGATTGATGGACAGCATTACCCTCCCCATCTTGGGCACTGGTGAGGCTCCACTGGGAACTCCATGCTCAGTTTTGCCCCCTGCACTCCAGGCTGAAAAGAGTTGGAGAAACTGGAGAGGGTCCAGCAGGAAGCTGTGAGGAAGTGAGGACCTAGGACAAGTGTACTTCAAGGAGCATTTGAAGGAGCTTGGTTTTTCAGTGTGGTGAAGAGGCTGAGGGCAGAACAAATAGCAGCCTCTGGCTAACTGAATGAAGTGGTGTTGTGAAGATCATTGAATCCAAATTCTTCTCAGTAGCACCAGATGGCAAAGCAAGGGGCAGCAGTCTTAAGCTGCAGTGTGATAAGTTGAGATTAAGCATGAAGAAAAGTATTTTGGTTAGAAAGGTAGTGTCACTGTGGTATGTTGTCCAGTGGGGATATGGAGACTCTGTTTGGTCTAGATGATCTGCAGAGGTTCCTGCCACCTGCATTTTTGACATACCTTGCTTTGTTGATCACCTCATGGCAAGTGAGTTTCAGTTTTGGGACTATAAGGCAGACCTAATCATTGGCAGAGCCATGAGTACTTATTTGTTCATAACCATTTATATGAAGGAAAAATATCATTATGTCATAGGAAACTCAGACCCTATAGAAAAAGAGACACACGGAAAGTTATGTGACTTGGCAAGGAAGCCTGTGCCAGGACACAGGGAATGCTCCAGGTCCCCTGTGTCCTCTCAGGATCATAAGTATGCTTCTTTGTCTCATTTCTGCTAATGGGACACAGTCAGCTTAAATGTGGTCCAAATTAACAAAAGTTAGCAAAAACAAGATGTTGAAAATCCTAAGACCAAGCAAATTTTTTTTTTCTGCCTGTGTCCTGCAGTATTTTTTCAAGCATTTGCAGCACTGCAAGGTAAATATGTGTTGTTATAGCAGTATGCCATGGTGTGAGAATGCAGCAGGGTGCCACTCTGGGTCAGGACACAGGCCCACGGAGCTCACCATCCTGGCTTTGGGAGCAGCCAGTATCAGGGGCTTGGAGACGGTGTGGGGATTGGGGTGGTGTGAGGGGGCCTTCCCAAGCTGCCCCTTCCCATTCCAGCAGGCAGCGGGGCAGCAACTTCCTAGGCCAGCAGCTGCATGTGGGACATCATGGTTCAGTCACCAGATGACTGTCCCCCATTAACTGTACGAATCTCATCAGCAGAAAACTTGTATTTTTGTCTCCACTGCTGTATTCTGTAGCATTGAGTTACTAAATCTAATTAAGTGAAGCATTTAATCTTTTTAAATTTTGTAAGAACAACACAGTGAGAATAGTACAGACAGCAAAAATTATGGGCTTTTATGGCTTTGGTGACTTCATAAAGATCACTTCTGGCAGCTTGGTTTTAGACAAGATTTACCTAACTGCTTTAACAGACATTTATTTCCTTTAAGACAAAAGAGTCAATGAGTTTCTATTTTCTTAATACTATTTTATTTTTGAAAATTTCTCCATGTATTAAAAATATTTGATCCTAGTGTTTTTTTTTTTTTTTCCTTTTTTTTTTTTTTTTTCCTCTTCTGTACAGCTAATTTCTGTGAGGCCAGTACTTACACATACAACAATTCTGAAGGCAATATAAAAAATCTTACTTTTGAAAGGATTATAGTGGGTAAATATGGCAGCTCCAAAGAAAAATGTGAACCTCACACTGCGAATGGTATGTTTCTTTCCTTTTACTTCCACTTCACAAAGGCAAATATAAGGTTTGTGAAAGATGTTAGATCATTAGAGCAGAAGATGAGAGCTCTCTGTTTAAAGCCAGAACAGCAGAGTTCAAGCAGCAGGAGCACAAATCTGTCCACACAGCTTCCTACCTCAAATGCATATGATTTAATGTACACATTCCGAGTAGGGTACGTGCCTGTCTGGAACTCGTCTGAGAGTTGGTTAATGTCACTAATGAACTGGTGTTTGATAGAAAAATTATCTGTTTATCTCCTACTACTTAACATTAGGATTCTGGACACTTTCCATGAACCGTGGCTGAATTTTGGTATCAATGAAATTAGAAAAACAAAAGGCAATATTGGGGTTTCTCACAGAAGAGACCTGAAAAGCACAGAGTATTCCAGCAGCATATACCAGCTCTCAGAGACCTTTTAGAGTAACTATTGCATGGCAGTTCCACCTGCCCTTCTAATTTCTTTCATGATAAATGAAGTACATTTTAGAAGACATGATAAAAAGTCTTTCTGATGGTTTAGTGCTGATGTCTGCACCTCCAGCCTGAGAGACGTTTCTGCAGCTCTAGCATGTTTAAACCTATCTAAATTTGGCATGCATAATCTCAGCTGCTGTGACAAAATTATGTCTATAAGTATAAAACACACATTCAAAAAAGACCAGTAATAAACCATTTAAATAATTGATGGTCACTTCTAATCTTAAGAGACAAATGTTTTTTGTATGCAAACAGAAAATAACACTGGCTAGGGTGTCACACCCACTGTGCTGTTTTACTTCCCAATGAGGTCATGTGCATATGACTGAGGGCTTGTGTACTAAATGCATATCTTTCTGCTTTTACAATATTACCAGGTAACTCTTCAATTGCGATTCGGTTGTGCTCCAGAAACGGAATAATTCTTACTTTAGAGCAACCCAGTGTGCAGAATTGTAATGAAAATCTGGACTCCCTAGCATCACAGGTAATCTTGACATGCTGTTTACAGAATGGCTGGGATTCTGCAGCATCACAAGAAAAAAACGCAATAAGTATTGGAGGCAGGAAATATGTATTTGTGTTTCGTTTCTTAACATTTTGCAAAAAGATAAATGAACAACCAAAGCCTGTTTTCAGAGGAATTCTTGGCATGTGCCTGCTTTGCAAATGGATTTTGTATACTGCTGATTATTTTATTTTGCTTGATTTTGCCTGAACACCATATCCCACTTAATATTACCTAGCTGGCCTGGAAGTTCCTCACTCAGGTTCCCATTTCTCAGCAAACACCTGAGAGTGGAGGCAATGCTGACACAGGATACTGAGCTGCTGAGAAAATTGATGGGATTTGAAGAAGAGGGAAGAGGGAACATAGTGGTGCTAACACTGACATGTTAGAAAAGATTAAGAGCAAAGCCTAAACACCTTTGCCTCTCAAGAATTCAAAGTCAAAATGTCTTGTATGAATTACAAACTCTTCCTGATTAAAGAACAAACAAACAAACAACAACAACAACAACAACAAACACATATACCCCTAGCCTTGCCTTAACGCTTAGGTCTGCCATACTCATAAACATGGAGCACTGAACATGATTACACGTTACAGACAGCCACAGCTCTGCTTTCTATTTTTACTCTTCTATTCTTTATCGCTAATCTCAATTTAGAAAAAAAAAAAAAAAGATACAGTCCCTCTAAGTGAGTCAATCCTTCATATTGTTGCTTGAATTCTTAATCCTTGAGATCAAGATTATATTTTCACACTATGTAACTTTTATTAAATTGTTCAAATGTCAAATCTTCTCTGTAATAATATGTAATACTATTAGCAGTTATTTATAATGCTCGTAAGAGGCAGATCTGCATTTGGTTGCAACATAAGGTTAGCCTGCTGCCATTAGTAATTTGGGGTTTTCTTACGATTTTTGGTGTTGTACTGCCACCTAGTGAACTTTAGGCAGCTGAAGGTGCATGCTAGGAGTCCGAAGACATGTATAGTGATATATAGGCCAGGTTTAAAAGGATTTTTATTACTGTAAACACAAATATTTATTTTGAACACGAGATGATTATACAAGTCAGAAGTAAGAATAGTGAAAATAGACATTCACAGTGTACATGATGCAGATGCTTTCAAATAAAATAATAAATCTCCAGTAATTAATTATTAACGCAGAATTCCTTCCTTCCTCCCTATGCAACACATTCCCTTTATTTCCTACCACTCTGAGCTCTAAAAACACTTAAAGGTTTCATGATTTAATTAAACTTGATTTGGATGGCTTAATGGATTAGAAAAAGGATGACAATGTACTATTTAGCTAGTGTCCATAACAAATGAAGAAAATTCTTCTGATGATAAACAGGTTTTCCATGCCTTGTAGTCATATTGTCAGCTAGCTATACCTTCATATAACATACAGATAACACCTTATTTTTTTCTGTGTGTGTTTGTATGCCTAAAATGTTATAGACATTTACACCCTACACATTAAGTGCTAACTGATTCAAATTGGACCCACCCAGAGCTCCTAACAATTCTTGTTAGTAATTCCAGCACTGATTCTTCTTTTTCTCTTTTTCTATTTATTCTGATTTGACAATCTACAATGTACTGAAGTGAGGATAATGTTCTCAGTGCAGTTTATGAATGCTGTTCTGAGAAGCACTATTATTCTAGCTGACATTTCTAAAGTTCCTGTAACGTTTTTTTTCAAAAAAAAATAAAAAGTGTGTATATATATATATATATATATATATATATTTATATCAGTTTCTGGTTATTTGAGGAATATTTAAAGGTTTACAGAATTTTGTAACCTCAGAAGCTCCAGGAGGTCTTACTGCTGCTGTTGACACCCACCTGCTATGAAGGAGTGGAGAAAGATATGGTCAGATTCTTCTTTGGTTACCTGTATGATTTTGTGTAAGAATGTTATAAAACTGGTGACTTTTTTCCTTTTCTTGTATTCTTTCTTTTGAATGGCATTTTCCTAATAGGTGGAAACTGCAGACTCCAACGCTGTTTTAGAAATTGCAAAGACCACTCAAATCCTTACCGCTGTGCCTGACCAACTGACCACACAGAACATCTCTGCTGCTGTGAATATCTCGGTGCAGATTCTGAAAAAGCCAAACATTTCAGATGACCCTCAAGTGAGCTTTATTAAGACTGAAATAAGATATTTACGGTTTAATATTTGGGATATGGATTCTGTCCCCTCTCCACCAGCAGATTTAGCAATATGCTGAGTTATTTCGGTGGCCCTGAGTGAATACTTGTGGAATCACTGCTGCTTCAGTTCCCAGAATGGAAATTTGTTTCTTATCAGCTCTTTAAACTTGGCCTGATCTGGAATTCTAATACTAGCATCATTTGATGTTTAAGTTTGTCATTTAATCTTTACTGTCTAAATTAATAGAAATGTAGTATTTATGAACCCTTGGCTCAAAGCTTATATTCTCTCAAATGATATCCTGTATTTTGTTTACTCCACTGTATGTACTTTCAAGTAATGTCTGTTGTATTCTTACTTTGCCAGTGCACTATGTAGAACAAGGGATGATTTATTTCATTTGTCTTTGAACATTGCCTTTTTTTCTGATTGTCTCAGGCATCTGAAACAGTAGTGACTACAGTGAGTCAGCTCTTGGATGCCAAGGAAACAGAATTCAGCAATGATCTTGTCAATGTTACATCAAGGTAACCTCAGCTTTTGCCCTACTTATTAAATCTAATCGACAGCATTTTCCTTTGTGTTTTTTCCTTTGTGTTTTAGAACGAAAGTTGTTTATGAACACATCAACATTTTAGTGTTCAACTCTAAAGTGCAATTTGATTCAGTAAATTGATACTTACATAAACAATTTTGGCTGACTTTTTATGCTTTGTATAAAGGATGAGGGCAGGGAATTATACTTCTGGAGTTAAATTCTGATTTGATCAATTGGCTTAAACAGAATGGGCAAATTGTTTAAGTAGCACAGTACTGTTTGTAAACAGGGAGGGGTTTACAGGTGGAGGGACTTACCTGCAGGCTGGGATGCTGGCACCTTAAAAACACTTCCAGGTGTTTTTAAGGTGTAAAAAACAGGTTTTTTATTGCACTTCACAGAAGTCTGAGAAGTATTATTACAATTCCCAGCACGTAGAAAGGGGAAGCTATCAACATGAGGGAGCTGCTTCCTGCATTTGTTACAAGAAATCTCTGACTTAACAAGCTGATGTAATTTGACAGCATGCTAGATTTCACATTGCCCCACTCCCAGCTGCATGTATGGCTAAATCCTGCTTCTCCTGTTAGAAAGTAAAATTTCTGTTGACTTCAGAAGTAGCAGAATTTCCCCTTTTGCTAGAGATAACGTGTAGCTTCTTCACTCATGTGCCAGAGAACCAAATCAGAGAGGAAGCTCAGAAACTGAACCTATAGCTGTGTGTAACAACTAGTGGTAAGTTTTTTCCCACTCATTATTTCAATGCAGCCTCACAAGAGCGATTGAAGAATTTTCTTTGATGAGCAACATCACTCAGACCAACATTGCAGTCCAGTCTGTCCCACTGATGTTGAACTCCTCTGCGATTCTGTTTTTGGCACAGAGAGGTAAGCCTGGGTGTGTTGTTGGATTTACCAGCAAAAGCAGGTGTGTGCCATAAATTCTAATGCACCCACTGTTAATTTTTGCAGATGAAACACCGGGAAATGTTCAGACAACAAAACTAGAAATACAGGAAGATGCCACTGGGCTTAGTGATGAACTCGGTACTGAAGTTCAGATCCTGCTCAATATTACAAGTAACAGTAAGTTCTTTCTCTTACTGAAAACTGAGCCAGGGGAAATTCTGAATGAATATTCCCTAAAAATCTGCTTTAGGAAAAAAGAAAAAAAAAAAACACCCAAACCAATATAAAAAATTATGTTTTTATAAATATTATAACAACATGTTTTTTGATATGCATGTTGGTACCATATTGTGGAACAAAAATGCACATATCAAATGAGCTGGATGATCTTACTTATAGATTAATACATGTGTATATGTAATGGTCAGAAAGCTTTGCATGTTTTGGTACTTTTCACTTTTTTTGTTTTTTAAAAATTCAGAATGTAATGAATCTTTGACCATACCTCTCTATATATCAAAATCAAAGGCTAGTACATATATATCTTCCCCCAAATCCAAAGACATCTGCCATTTCAACTAAAATTACTACTGCTGTCAGGTGCCAGCCAGGACAGATGTATTCTTACATCTAGGTGTTGTGATCATTTTTAATGGCACATGGGATTTTTCCAGCTGTCCCTTATGTACACTCCAAAAGCGTATAGTTCCTTTGCTTCTTTTGCTGCAGAAGCTGGTGGCTGGGTAGTTCACCCTGTGCGGTAGTGGTGAGGGTTAATGCCAATTTAACTTAGCAGCTGGACTCCCAGGTAGGTTATAATCCTGGCCTTACCAGGCACACAATACCTGGCTGCTGATTATATGTCATTTGTTTTCTACATGTCCAATTTTGCCCCTGTGTATGATTTGCAAGAAGATTGATTATTCACAGCTGCAAATACAGCCCCAGGGAGCTGAACTTTCATCACGTGCTTTTCTATGATATACTAAAACTGCAGACGTTTCAGTCTTGGTACCTGAAACCAGCAGACTCGTCCGAAGTCTCTCTGTATAGTGACAGTAACATTAGACATCATAGCACAAGAGCATAATGAAGATGAAGTTTGCAAAGCATTTAAACATCATATTGCTGAACATTGTTCATATACCAGTCCACAGAGAAATGAACAATCCAGTCCTGTCATAAGGGTTAGAAAAGCACTAAAACTGCCACAGACAATGGGCCTGTGGAAAAACAGTGTCATCATGTAATGTCTTTATCATAATGCCTGTGTATCATAACACTTCTTTCAAGTGGGTTGGATTGAATGCGCAGTTTATTTTTTCAAAAAAAAATAGATTTCTTCAGTATTAAATGCACACATGACATTTTGTAGGTATAAAATTACATTAGTCTCTCATGAAGAAAACAGTATAAAATCAAGAATAAAATAAATTGTATAAACTAGGATTTTTTTTCCCCTCACTTTAGCAACAAATAAGACTAGTGATTTAAATCACTTAGAAATCTTTCTAATTTGGTGTAAGAGCGTAACAAAAGAAATAGAGTCTAAGAGTTGGGTCTGAAGGGAAAAGTCCAGCCAATCTCTTTTATCCTCCAACTTCCTACTAACTGTAAATGTCTTTGTTGTTACTATTTCTTATTTAGTGTTATTAAAAGCCTGGCCATTTGGCGTATGTGTATGTATCTGGATTTAGGATATTATTTCCCTCATTGACAACATTTTTCTTCAGAAAAGGCATTAGGAGAAAGGAAATAATTAATTTATTATTAAAATTTCACACTCCACCCCAGCAAAAATTGAAGATGAATCTTTTGAAATTCATGGGGAAAAAGAAATTATTCTCTACATTTTAAAGGGATTCTAAATAAATATCTAAACAAAAATATGCTGTAAATACTGGATGTGTGAAGCAGTATAGAATAGGCTTCTTCCAAGGCACCAGTTTCTCTGATATCTGTACCTACTTTTCTGTTTGCCTAGCGAAGGTTCATCAAATAATAGAAGAGCTGGCTTTGTCCTTTATCAAAACGACAAACTCTTCCAGTCACAGACTGATGCAAGGCTCAATAATTTTTCTAAACAAGTTGTCTCTGGCAATATTGATGGCGGAACAGCCAATGGTGTTGAAATAGCCTTCAATCCCAAGGTAAGTTTCTGTAAGAAATCATAGAATTATAGAATCATAGAAAAACAAGTTTGGAAAGGACCTACAAGATCATCTAGTCCAACTGTCCTCCTATCACCAGTACTACCCACTAAGCTACTAAATTGTATCTCGTAGCACCTTGTTCAGGCACTTCTTGAACACCATGAGGGATAGTGACTCCACCACCTCCCTGGGCAGGCCGTTCCAGCACCTGACCACTCTTTGGGAGAAATAGTTTTTCCTGATATCTAATCTAAATTTCCCCAGGCGCAACTTGTGGCCATTTCCTCGAGTCCTATCATTAGTTATTTGAGAGAAGAGGCCGAACACCTCCACATCACAACCTCCCTTCAGGAAGTTGCAGAGAGCAATAAGGTCTCCCCTGAGCCTCCTCTTCTCCAGACTAAACAATCCCAGCTCCCTCAGCTGTTCCTCACAGGACTTGTGCTCCAAACACCTCACCAGTTTTGTTGCCCTTCTCTGGACATGCTCCAGGGCCTCTATGTCCTTCTTGTAGTGAGGGGCCCAAAACTGAACACAGTACTCAAGGTGCGGCCTCACCAGAGCAGAGTACAGGGGGACGGTCACCTCCCTGCTCCTGCTGGTTGTACTCTTTCTAATACAGGCCAGGATGCCACTGGCCTTTTCGCCACCTGGGCACACTGCCGGCTCGTGTTCAGCCGAGCTTCGATCAACACTCCCAGATCCTTTTCCTCTTCACAGTCTTCTAGTCACTCTGCCCCAAGCCTATAGCGTTGCATGGGGTTATTGTGGCCAAAGCGCAGGACCCGGCACTTGGCCTTATTAAACCTCATCCCATTTGCCTCAGACCAGCAGCCAAGCCTAACCAGATCCTTCTGAAGGGCCACCCTACCCTCAGGCAGATCGACACTACCTCCCAGCTTGGAGTCGTCTGCAAACTTACTGAGGGTACACTCAATCCCCTCATCCAGATCATATCATCAGTAAAGATATTAAACAAGATAGGCCCCAGTACTGACCCCTGGGGGCCACTACTTGTAAAGGGACGCCAGCTAGACTTAACTCCATTAACCACTGCCCACTGGGCATGGCCCTCCAGCCAGTTCTTTACCCAGAGAAGAAATGCCACGTTCAGTTTGACCAGAGGCTGTCCTTGTCCTACTACCTCTTCAATACTCAGGGAAAGAGATATAAGTAGAGGGTGGTATGTTTTTGTTTTGTTTTGTTTTGTTGTTTGTTTGTTTGTTTTTAGCATACCACTTTCATTTCTGGCAATGAGCAGTGAGAGTGTTTGTGGGTTTTTGATTCCTGCCCCCCCCCCGAAATGATTCCAGATATTACTGCATTTTTGCAGGAAATGCCCTATGTGAGAGCCGATTTGCTCAATTAGCAATGTTTACATAATATTTATTCATTTTTTAGCAGGCTTACTCCAAAAACAAAACCAAAAACACTTGGATTCTTCTTACAATATTTAACTCATGTGGCAAAGATTTTTAGGCTTGAGCACATGAGTATGATAGATCAGTAATCACCACCATAGATCTATACAATTAAGTGCTTTGGGAAACAAGCACTTAAAAAATACAATAATAATGGAAAACTATTTTTTTCTTACTCCTACCCTTATTCCTCATTTGTAATGAACTACCAAGACTGCGAACAAGATTGCTTTTAATATTTATTTGCACTTCAAGGTTCTCATTTCATATTCTAACTGCAGTAACCTGCAGAAGTATATTGTCTGAAAAATACTGCATGCAGTTTGACATATTTCTGTGTGAGCAAAGCCATAGTGCAGGAGGGGAGGGGATGGTACACAGAATTTATCATTGTTTGCTTCCTTTTATTGTGTGGATTCATCATTAATCAGCTGGCAGTAATTTAATGTTACTAAAATCTGAAATCTGTTGTTTGGCCTATGCAGAATTCCTTTGGCATTTATTTAGTGTCTCATGGATGTGTATTTAAACTGTAATTACCTGAATAATTCATAGAAATGGGTAATTTCTTTGTCACTCTTGACTGAGAAAGAACATACAAAGTAAGTTCAAAAAGCCGAATTAAGCTGTTACTGATTGCCTTCATAAGTTTACTGGCAATCCCTTAGTAGCTGTTGGCTCCCCTCTCAGAGGATACTTGTCAGTACGCTTTTTGCTGGTGCATATCTCTTTGTGTTTCTTTATCCCATTTTTCTCCTTGTTGTCCCAATCCATAGTACAACACATCCAAATTTCAGCTGCATGATTATGCATGCGTCTTTTGGGACTATGCTGTGAATGACTGGAACACCGTAGGCTGTACAAAAGAAAGAGGCCAATTCTTGAGATGCAAGTGCAACCACACTACTCATTTTGCTGTCCTGATGGTAGGTCATTGTTCTTCCGTGAATGGGCGGAGTCTGGTGTGGTGCTTTTTGTTATGGGTGGTGGTTTTTTTGTTTGTTTTGTTTTGTTTTCAATTGTTCTCTGACTTACAAGACCAGAATGCCAATAAAAGAGCTTGGGCGCAGTGCCCTGGCTAGAAGGGCACTGAGCTAGAAGGCACAGCAGTTGAAGATGTCCCCACTTATTTGTTTCTGATCCATGGCAGAACTGGCTAACTGGGGCATATGATGCTCCCCAGCGCTGCTGGAAGGCCAAAGTTATGGGCAAATCCTGGCTTCCTCTGGCACAAAGCCTGAGGGCTAAGCCCACCTGACTTTGCACTGGCGCTGGCTTTCCTCTTGCTGTGGCAGCTCTGCACCTGAATTGCTGCAGCTGGTTGTTAAATGAATGTATGGCTGAACCCTAAAGTGCCCTGACACAAACAACAGAGTAGCTTGGGATCTGTGTTAGCTGCGGCACTAACTTGTGTTGGGCAACTAATTCAAAGCACTCAGCATTAGCTACTTCCTTTGCTTACAAAAAAACAATTTATCTGTAAATATTAAGCCTGCTGCCATTTAGTTTTATATATTGCCCTCTTATACTTACAAGACTATTTAGGAATGACTCTCTCTGCCATTCATTATTCTGGCAGATTCTCTAAACAAAACGCTCCATGGGTAACATCATGTACTGGTGGTCATTAACTTCCGGAGTGCTGAGATTTCAGTTTCTTTTTACTCTGTTTTCGCAGAATAGCATTTCTATATTTGTAGTATTTACTTGTTTCTGTATTTCCCTTTGTGTTATGCATGATCTTATTGCATAAAATGACTGTATTCTAAGAGAAGATTCCCATCCATTTGTGCAAAGTTAACGGTATTTTCTGTTTCTCTGACTACATTTATATTTTGTGTGCTGCTTTGTTGACACTATTCAAACAAAGACTGGTTTTGATTTGGAATTCCTTACAACATCTTACCTTAGAACTTATCACCAGAAGTCAAAATTCAGAATGCACGTCAGTATGAAAAGTCAAAGCTCCTCTTTTCAGTCTATGTTGGTTTGTATTTCTCTAAGAATAATTTAATCTGCTACTTTGCTGAATATTTGATTGGCATTGTTAAGTCTCCTTTTGCAGTTCTGCACAAGCTCCTCTTGTTTTGCTGTCTGGAATAATTTTGTGTGATCTGAAAATTTTGTCAGTGGCTAGCAACAGTCATAGCTTTACTAAAACATTTTCATTTCTATGTTCAAATAGAAATACAAATTTTAGGAAGGAAATCATCTCATCTTGTAATTGATTTGATTTTTTTCTAGGCCTTTCGGATCAATTATAAATATGCAAAGCCTTTGGAGTATATCTCATACGTTGGTGTTGGATTGTCCATTGCTGGTCTGGTCATTACCATTTTATTTCAAATATTCACTAGGTAAGAGAGAAGATGTGAAACTGTGTTTTGTACTAAGTTCCAATATTTTGCTCTGTATATAGTTTGAGGGGAAACAGAGACAGCAGCCAGTCTGGAGCATATTTCAATATTATTGATCAGCAGATAGTATTAAAAACAGTCTAATTGTGTGTTGCGTAGCTTGGGAAACGTGTTTTACTGATTAGTGAAGTTATGCGATGTATATGTGTATGAAGTTATGACGTCACATTTTTCAAGTTGAATATAACTGTGGTGAATGTTTTGTTTTCTGACTTTCCAACAGGAATGTTCAGTCTAGGTATCCTATGGGTGACAATACAGGGCAGCTCACCAGCTATGATAATAAAGCAAGCACTATGTGCTACCGAGGACCAAGTCAAGGATTGATCCTTTTACCATGGGCTCTCATGATTATGTCTAAAAATCTGATCTCTGGGTTATGTCCCAGGAACACATTTGCCCAGTCTCCATGTGTTAATGGTGCTCTGCTGTTACTGTTTTTTTCTACGTCCCCCCGACCTCGCTGATGTCTGTGTGACTACCTTCGTTAGGCATTTGACAATACAGTCCCAGACCTGTATTGTTGCTACATTGACCCATGCATTGAGGTGTTCAGTTCACTGTGCTCACTTAATACTTACTAAATGTGTAATAGTCTTCCATCACCAGTATGACCTACTTTATACCTTCTTGTGTGCCCTGTGCCCTGGTATTACAATGTCTAACGAATTGTCTTTCTTCTAGCCAGTTACCAATATGCCTGTTACATTGGTGTCTTCATTCAAGGCTAATCATTTCAGTCCACTCTCTTTTCTCTCAGGCTATTAGTGTTCATGTAAAAGCATATGTATCACTCCTCAGGTTCTCTTCTTGCTATCCTATTTTAATTTTATCCTATTTTAATTTTTCTTTGATTTCTGTTGCTTATTTGAGAGTTTCTATATTATAGACTCCTGTTTATAAAACATCTGTAGTAAACGGCTGATTTCAAAGCATCATGAATATATAGTAACACAGGTTATGTGTTACTGTTTTATTGCGAATGACTTCATTGAAATACAATCGCAGCACACTTCCTAGATGGACATGCCTGGGATTAATGGTGTCATGTGATTCTGCCTTGTACAAGGAGCAAAGTCATGCCAACAGAGCTGTAGCTATTGTAGATTAAGAACTATCTCATCTCTCTTGCACTAATGTAGATTTGGAGTAATTCCATCAAGGTCAATGTTTTTAGGATTTTTGGAGCTTCCAGACTTTAGCTTTTAAATGCATTTACAAGACAACATTTGGAAGTAGAGTTCTATTATTCTCTTGTACCTTGAAGAGTGCTTAGAAATACTTGTCTTATGCTCTTAACACCAAAGAAAAGACTCTCTCTTCTAAAAGAGCAGAGTGACAAAAATTAAATGCATCCCAAATTCTTTTGGAAAGAGTCCAGTCCTAGAAGGTACTGGGTCTTCTCCGTTCTAGTTGAAATCAGATGAAATTGAAGAATTTGGTAAGGTGTCTGAGAGTAACCACAGTGTAAAATTCTGCAAACAAGTTATTGCTTTTTCTATAAATATATATTAAAGACTGCACACTCTAGCTTGCTTTTGACATCAACAGAAACAAAGAAGTATTTTATATTTTTTCTTATTTTGCTTTACCTTTTTCTCCTAAATGTATTCCTACTAATAGGAAAACTCGGAAGTCATCTGTAACGTGGATGTTAGTGAGTCTCTGTTCCTCAATGCTAACTTTTAACATCATCTTCATCTCTGGAATTGAAAACCGAAATGCCAGGAATCACAGCAGCAATACCAGTGGAGACGAACAGCAATACAGTGCTAACTATACCACCAATACCTTGCCCAAATCTGGTGTGGTAGATCCTCCTGAAGACTCCTGGTGTATGGCTGTGGCTGTCCTACTGCACTATTTTTTGTTGGCAACGT
This sequence comes from Cygnus olor, assembly GCF_009769625.2. Classification (NCBI taxonomy): domain Eukaryota; kingdom Metazoa; phylum Chordata; class Aves; order Anseriformes; family Anatidae; genus Cygnus; species Cygnus olor. The sequence continues at coordinate 93,423,524 of NC_049169.1, read as the reverse complement.
TTATGTGGACAGCACTCAATTGTGCACAGTTGTACTTACTGCTGCTTAGAGCCATGAAGCCCCTTCCTGGAAACTTCATTGTAACCATGTCAGTAATTGGATGGGGTAAGATTTAAAGTCATATATGTGGCAACTCTTACCACAGTACCAGCACATAGTGCATTCAGGGAGAGGTATGAAGACAGCAGATCAGTAGCGAGCAACTAAGAATCAATGTCTCTCTGGCTTAGGGGACATGGTTTAATGAATAACCTCCTGTTGCAGTTTACACTACAGGTATAAGATGAGCTTGTTTTCACTGCCCTGACATGGCAATGAAACCGAGAGCTTGTTCACCAGAACAGCAACATGTATCTAGTGCACGCAGGAGAAATTTTCACAGTAATCAAGGCATTCAACAGTCTTTTTCTGTCAACTACAAGATTTTTTTTTTTTTTTTCAGATAGAGTGTTTTCATGTATGGAGTCAAATTCTTCATTTAGATATCTCTGAGGTTCCTCATGACCTCAACCAGAGCCTTGCGTGCGTCCAAAAGCAAGGACTGACTTACATGATTTGTTATATATTATTTAGTAATAAGCAAAGAGTGCATTCTTAAAACACTATAGCAATTAGCAACAACACTGCAGCTTGAAAGGAGACTATTTGGAGGACTGAAGAATGCAGCCAGATGCCCACTAGGTATAATAAAAATCTCAGCCTCCTTCAAGAAACTGTTCTGATACTGTATACAGGAATACCTGCCTTTTCCACATTGTGTATTCAGCTAGTGTGGTATGTGTTTTTGATGGCATCTAGAAAGCAGCTTTAGATTCAGATTGTTTTATAGTTATGTTTTGCATTTGGATGGAGGCAGAGGCAATTCTTTTAAAACTTTTAGCATTTGGACTGCATGTGCAGGCCAGAAAGTGTTCAGTGAAAGCTGCTTGGCTATATGCCATTGCTCTCCACATACATTAGCATGATAGCACAACATTAGATTCTTCACTGTCCTGTGACTGCATGTCTAAAAGAGCATGATTCTGACTCACTGCTTGTCAGATTTTGAGAGCACAGCAGTCTGGAAGATTTCTAGTAGAGCTGAAGGAGGGAGAGAGCAGCATGTATATTTCCCAGACAAAAACCAGTGTGGGAGGCTCCTTCCCATGAAATGTGCTACTTAAACTCTTCTAACAGGTAGTTAGGACACAGGGAAAACAGGAAATGAAGCAAAGGGGTCAAGGACATAACTCTACACAAGAGCAAGAAGCTATTTATGTGGAATGGAGTTAGGGTGCACCTATACAACTGAACAATAAATTGCAAATGTCTCTCCTATCAATTAGGAATCCCTGCTGTAGTAGTTGCAGTAACGCTTGGAGTTACTTATAGAGAAGGAAGAGCTTTAAACTACCGACGGGAAGAATTGTAAGTTTGTGTATTATTACCATAGTTGCTATTGCATGCCTTGTGTGATGGCTTATTATTAATACTATTCTAGATTTATATGGTATATTATTTTGTATATTTAAGTACCTGTACTAAAAAGAAAACAGAAGTCTTCACTCAAGGTGAACTTTCACTATAAGGAATTGCAATTTTTCCTCACTAAGGACTTAGGGTACTGTACCCATATCTGTCCTGAATGCTACTGCAAGATCTCCTGTGGCTTTAAATGGGAATTGTAGATGCTCTTAGACTAACTAAAATTCAGGACCTTCACTTAAGTTCATAATTACATTTCAGTACCTAAGCTTAGTCCTCACATTTATTTGAAATCTTTCTGGCCAACATAACTATATCCCTAATTACCCTATGTGTTTGGTATCTGCACTTAAATTTGTGTGCCAGCACACCAAAGCAGGCTATGGGCTTACAGTGTACCCTGGTGACAGTGGATGATGCAGAACTTTTGGATATGCAAACACAAATGCCCTTCCACATGGTGGTGATCCTGTGATACTCATGTAGGGAGTGTTGACTTCTAGCTTGAGATTATTTGTCAGTGAAAAAAAAAAAATAAATATTTTACAGCGTAATCCCATCTTCCTGAAGTTGCCACTGTTTGTTTCAACTTCTGTCCATAAGGTCTTCCTTTTAACTCTTTAGCTTTATTATAATATGTACCCTAGAAATCAAATTGTATATGGTGGCCAGATACGTATTTGGTTAGCTATATTCCACCTTATAATATTTCCCTGTGCAGTTTGTTTGATAAATCACTTTGAACTCCCCAGAGAAAAGAAAGGCATGATTGAAAGGCCTCAGTTGTCCAGGACTGGTTGCCTTTCAGAGAGAGGTTAGGGCTGGAAAGCCCTAGCTGAGGTCTTTCGGGATGAAAAAGAGGTGTACTGTTTTGTTTTGTTTTGGTATTCTGAATAATGTGTCTAACAAATCTTTTGAAATGGCCTCTCTTTTTATGAAAAGTTGCTGGCTTGCAGCCCTGGATGAAGATCAGAATTTCAGCATAGAAAAGCCCATGTTGTGGTCGTTCCTTTTGCCAGTAGCACTGATACTCCTGTTTAACATTATCATCTTCATCAAGATCGTTGTCTCTGTGATATGGAAGGAGAACAAGGATTTGACAAGGTGAGATGGCACAGAACTCCTCAGATCTTTCAGAAGATGTATTCCTTGATCTCTTGTTAGGAGTTCAGGCTTTCTTGTCACAAATTTGGATTTCTGAGAAAATCTTTTGTTTTAAAGAAATGTGCATTTAAAGCAGTCAGAGAATTAATTCCATGGTTGTAATGGGTCAGGATATGTTCCTTTGCATAGCAATGAACACATTACAGGCTTCCCCCCAGCCACCACCACTTTTTTTTTGGTTGCAATGTTACTCGAGTTCAATGAAGGTTATGTGTGATTTAGTCAGCATTGAAACAGATTTCCCTGCCCAGTTTTAAATCAGCACTCCATGTATTGTCACAGGCTAAGCATCACAGACTTTGCAGTGTACATTGTATTATTTAAAAGAGAATTGCTTTAATTTTTATTATCCCAGAGAACACTGACCTGTTCAACAAAACTTTGCACTTTATTCCTTTTATGTACAATTTTCATGGTTGGAGCAAACCAAAATACCTTCTCTCTGATTCCTCTTAGGCTTGAGAGAAATTGGATGTCCAAACTTCAATGGCAGCTTATTCTTCTACTGAAAATTGAGACTATTTGGATCAAAATTGTAAACATACTAAAAGGTTTATAGTAACTAACATATTAATTTTTAATGTATCCTGTTGCCTTGGTAAACCTCATGTTTTTGTTAAAGAAAGATATATCCATGCAGAGATTATTCAGATAAGCCTTTCTTTTTTCTTTCTTTCTTTCTCTCTCTCTTTTTTTTTTTTTTTTCAATTCTAGGAATAAGAAGGATTCATTCATGGGAAAGATCACCGGCACTATCTCTGTCGTTGTAGTGCTTGGAATCACCTGGACAACAGGCTACTTCATGCTAATAAATCAGGAGGAAACTAGTCTTGTTTTCAACTATGTGTTTTGCATTTTGAATGCTACACAGGTAAAGTATCTAGCAATTCTGAGACTAATAACTGAGATAATGGAAAAAAGATGTCCGATTCATTTGTCAAATGAATAGTGGTATAGTGGCTAGGTTTTTGGAAAGCAGTTGTGAAGATTCAGAATTTTTGCTCAGAAAAGGGTGTTATCTCTCTGGTCTGTCACTCATAAAACATTTCCCATCATACAAAACAGTGCAGGACTTTATTTCAAGGTCAGTACTGAAAAGACCATCCTGACTGGCTTCTCTTGCACTGAACTGTATATGATATTAAGAGTGAATATCAGGAAAACCTTCTTTATCTGCTGGGGGAGAATCCCTGGGAAGTAAGTAGAGCTTTATGGCTTGAGAACTTTCACAGTGATTCTGGATGGAAGCCTACAGGAAAGGACCTGCCTTGCTTTCCCCCATAAGTAACGTGGCCCTGGTGGATTCTTGGCTTTATATTCATATAAGGCATATGAACTATGAAGTACATGGAGTAGTGGATACTTCCTTGTCACATCACTGAATATTTTCTGCGAAATGGCTAATTGGACATATGTGACAATTCCCTCATCCCCAAATCTTAAGCTGTTTACTGTCACCTCGATTTAATGAAAACTGAGGCCCTGTACACTGGTGGGGATCAGATCTGCAAACTCTCCCTGCAAAAAGTCCTGAAGGGATTATCACTCTACTAATGGATTTAGTGATTTAAAACTGAAATCATGAACAGAGCTAGACCATGGTTCTCTCTGTTCAAAACCATCAGCCTGTTTTCCTTGCCCCTCGGGATTCTCCTGAAATGCCTTAAGTGAGAATTTAGAATTGATATAGAAATTCTGAAGTCCTATTTTCCCTCCGTGTGTGTCTGCTGAAAGTGCTGATAGGGCACACCAGCCACATTCAGTGCATAAGGCATACCCAGGCAGGTCCTAGTTCATTCTGTCCAGCAGAAGGTAATAACACCTTTCTGAGCTAATCCATTACAATGCGCAAATGAGGCAACTATTGCTGCAATTTCATAGTTATGTAGAATAATTTTCCCAATGAAAGTAATTATTGTACTCCAAAGCATTAATGTCATTGTTAGTGGTTACAGAAAACTACTGTGTAGTTACTTTTTCAGGTCAAATAATATTGACTAATCTCTTCTGGTTTTATTAGTAAAACATTAACACCGTGCTTTTGTTTACTCTACAGGGAATTCAGATTTGTATTCTGTACACTTTCAGATCACCAATTTTCAAGAAAAAAGTTTCTAAAATGAGTTCTGCTTGGAAGATGCCAGAGATATCATTCTACCTGCATTCACAAATTTACCATGTCTCAAAATTACAGCCTGTAAAACATTTCCGGGAAACTTTCAGATCATTTGAGACAGAAAATATTTCCTTTTCCACCTTCTCTGATTGCTATTAGAAACCTGTAAATACATGAAATATAAACCCATATGTTTTCAGAGTTTGCTTTATGTAGATCTCACTGGTATGTTGAATGACGGACAGACTATTCCAACTGCAGGTGGCTTGGCATAGATCTTTAGACCAGAACAGCAGGAGTCAAAAGCAGGACCACGTGTGTGTGATTGTTGAGAGTCAATGCAGCACTAGATCCTCTTGATGCCACTTATACAGTACAGAAGTTGCTCTGTTTATACCTGTCTCATTTCTCAGGCCCGTTGAACAAGTTTGCTTAGCTTATGCCATGTAGCTCTCCTCTCCCTTTTGTAAGAACAATTTTAATTTAATTGGAAACCAAAAGGTAAATCAGCTGCACAGTTCGTACCGGTTCTGGGCACAAACTGTGTGTACTACCTCCATAAAATGTTGGCTTTATGACTGCCTTCACAGAAGAAAATGTGTTAGATTTTTTTTTTAATTTCCCAAATAAAACTTCTTCAGATGAAATGATAGACAAAATATTTGTTTTCATATGACGACATGAAGAAAGAGAAGCTAGACACTTGAGGAATCAGGCTGGGAAATAAATTCTTTATGGGTATATAACATAGCTCCTATTCACATCACCCCCAGCTTTAGCCTGTCAGGATGACTGTTCCCTTTGGGAGGCCAAAGTGCTTCAGTTACCATCCTGCTCTGTGCTGGCTTTTGGCTGTGCCTGTCTCTCTGTCCCTTGGCTTTATGGAGAGTTTGGGAGAGGAGCAACCTCTTCTCGCTTTGGGACTTGAGCAAAGCTCTATGGGCTCTTCTCTAACAAATGGGAATAATGGTACTGACTCACCTCATTCTCTCCTGTGTGAGAAAAAAGCCCAAGAAATTTAGACAGGCAACTTTAAAAAACATTATTTCTTTATTCCATTCTATGAATAAATACACTCACATGCTTTGCCATCAGTGGTTTTAATAAAATAAGAACACCATGTTGAATTTTGCACAACCCATTTTAAGGAGCATGCCAGCCAGCCAGCCACACTTTTTTTTTTTTTTTTTTAAAATGAATGTGTGGTGTTTTTGGAAACTTCCAAGCTGCTCTAAATAAGGCCTGCGGGCATGATCAAATGTGATCACTGAATGTTTAGGGACAGTGTCCCCGAGTACGCTGGACATGGTAAATGAGACTTTGTGAATGTCTTGATGTAAATGTTTCAGAAGTCCTGAAAACTTCTCTATATCTTAGAAATGTGTGCTCTCTCTATGAGGAAGAAAAGAAATTCTTCTGTGAGGAAGAATTCTTCTATGAGAATCCTTCTATGAGGAAGAAAAGAAATATCTGGCACTAATAAGCCTCCAAAGAGAGTGGTCCTATCAGATAAAAAGCTGAAGTTTGTCACTAGTGCTTCAGGAAGGCAAAGAAGGTCAGTAAAATTTATCTAAGAAAGGTAATTCATAACCTTTTTTTTATTTTTTATTTTTGGACAGGTTATGTTCCTATGCAGTATCCATCATTTATTTGTAAATCAGATGTACAACACCTGTCTTTTTCAATTCCTTTAATTTTATTGAAGAAAGAGTATTTTAGAAATTACAGTGTGGTTTAGGAAGGATGATATTTGATCACGTTTTAAAAAGCAGCTAGACACTGCGAGGGTGGCTCCCTAAAAGAGTGACAGTATTTTCTAGTTTACAGTGTTTTTCTTGCCATAAACAAAAATTGAAGAGAATTTGTAACACTGAATTGGCAAAGTGTTGACTTTTAACTAATCAAATTAAGCATCCTGTATTTAACTTCAGATGTTACTCTGTTATAGCCAGCACTACGCATGTCTGACCTAACAGCAAACATTTTCATCATCAAAGAATATGGAAAATTATAAGTTTTATGTCTTTTTTTTTTTTTTTTTCCATCCAGGGTTATATGCTTAACTGTTACAGGACCAATAGTTCAACTCTTATCTATACACGTGAAATTGAAATTGATATTGAAATATATATTGATATTAATAACATAGCGAACTTTGGCATTCGCTATCATGTTTGTGCTTTACATTCATGAGGTTTCTTCTTATAAGGCACTGTAAATGTTAGTTTGATAAGGAAATGCTTTGGAGAAAGACTGAATCATCTGTACGAAGGTATAAAAAAAGGCACTATTTGTGTCTGTAAGGGATGGAAAAGTCCTGTTTTCCTGAAGATATGCTGTTTTAGCTTTACTTTGTAACAGTTACCAAAAAACCCTCCTGAGCCGCTCCCTCCAAAAATCTAGAATTCAGTCTTAAAACCACGACCACATTCAGCTTTTTTTCACCTCCCTTTAGATTTCAGTGCGAGCACAGCCTGCTTATCGCCAGCCAGACTTGTCCCACACTCCCCTAAACACCGAGAAAGGCTACACAGTCAAACTCCCACAACCGTTTTTCGTATCCCCGAGAAACGTGGAGTTCGTAAGCCTTGCTTTTATAACCCCAAACCCCAAAATTGTCTTTCCAGAGGCAATTTTTCCAGCGGGGCCCAGCACCCCGCCTCCCTCAGCCCTGCCCCTCAGAGGCCCTGCCCGCAGCGCGCATGCGGGCGCCATGCGCAGGCCCGGCAGCGGCTCCCTCCGTCCCTCCCTGCCGCCGGCCCCGCCGCTCCCTGTGCCACGTACGGCGGCGGCGTGGCCCCGGCCGGGCCCTGGCAGCCTCGGGGGGCTCCTCCGGCGGGGTAAGAGAGCGAGGGGCGGCCGAGGGGACGGGGAGGGCGGCCGGGGGAGCCCTTTGTGAGCCCCCGGCCCCCAAAGCTGGGCAGTGGGGGTGAGGGCTGGGAGCTGTGGTACCCGGGGAGGGCAGGGGGGTGGCACCGTGGTTCCTAGAGGGAGCGGGTTTCCTGAACCAGGAAAACGCCAAAGGCGGTTGTTTGGGTTTTTATTTTCTCCTTCACCCTCTCCAAGAATGTAAATGCCACGATGGGATCTGTTAAAAGGCGTATTAGTGTGCGCTCGGGGTGTCGTCTGTGGAAAATGGCCTCGAGTGGAGGAGCCGTCTGGCTGTGTCACCCCGGTTGAGGAAAGGGTCGGGCGCTGCGTGGTTCAACGAGCAGAACACTTCACCCGGCTTTCCGTAAGGCTCGCAAGCAGATGCGGCCTTGAGAGTCTGCCTCTTTAACCCTGGGCCCCTTCAGGCAGAGCGGAGAAGGGTTGGACAAAAAAAAAGCGTGTTTAAATGCCTTCCCGGTATCTTTTCTTGTTCTTTGATAGGCGTGCGATGGATTTCTGGGTGTAAGGTTGGTGATTAGGATGATATAATTGTGAGTATGGTAGAGTAGCCAGCTTCCTTGCACAAAGAAACAAATGATGCCTTCCGAAGGCCAGGGCAGCTCAAGGGTGTCTGCCGAAGGAGCAATGAGGTCCTGTTCTTACCATCGTCAGTTTCCACGTAAATTACACTGTAGTGCCATAACCAGTGCCCAACTATCCTGTTTAAACAACACGGGAGGCAAACTAAGTGAACTCCGAGTTCAGCCACTTTTAGCTGTTTTCTGCATTCCTGATTTGTCCCTCATTTGGAAGCTGTACCTGGAGCTGCAGTAAGATCGGGTGAGGAGCAGCACCCTCTCTGTGGGTTACTCAGTTCTTGAAGTGTGAGTCAGGAGACAGAAAGGTAGGCTCTTCCTGCTCACCTGCTCCGTCTGTCACAGCGCCGTACCCTCTCCTGTTGGGAGTGAGTGAGACCTGGGGAGGGGCTTTGTCCCTTTTCTGGGGCTTACTTGCATGCTGCTTTAGTCCTGTGTTCCTCATGCCTGTCCATTCTGGTTTTTCCATCTTGAGTTGAAAGAGGAGAGCTGGGAAGCCCAGTATCATGTGGCTGAGAGGAACTTCCTTTTCCCTGCTGGTTAGCAACAAATCATGTAAAAGTCAGATCGCTAATGTTTGAGATTAACCACGTGTATATGAGAGAGAAGGAGAAAAATACAGAGTGGAGTACACTCACCATCTGAGTGGGAGTTGTGTCGTACATTGGGTTGTTTTCTGTGATAAATCAGGGTCTTGTAGCTCTGGACAACAAACACCTGTGTGATAAACACATGGCCTATGTACATTTCAGGCAGCTCGTTGCAGGCTTTCCAGCAGAAAAACACAGAATCTGAAGCTAAATTCAGGGCAGATCATATTTTTAAATGCTGCATATTTCTGACTGGATTTCCTTCTTGCCCAGTTTGGTGGTTCTTGCTGTGGCAAAGAAGAATTCCTACTCTGTTACTGCTGGTAGTCAGTCCTAATGCTCTCTGGAAGATACGCTACTTAATGCCACAGAGGCGTCAGCCTTAAACTAGGAGATGGAGTTGCAGGTTTTTACAGTGCTAAATCAATCCAAGTCTAGTTTCTTTAACCTAACCTGGGGTTTCAAGATGGAGGCTGTATGAATGAGTACTTTCAGACAGCTGGGGAAGATTGCTGTCCTGGAAAGGAGCATGTTACTGTTAGGAGCTCCTACGTGAAATTGGAATAAGTTTTAGTTCTCTATTTTTTTTTATTATGAAGTTAAAATTCTTGTTCAAGATCTATTTTAGCTGAACCTCAAACTCCACAATACTCAGAAGTGTATGATTGTTACATTAGGGATAATATAGTAACTTCTTTAAATTGGGTTTGTTTGTTAAAGTGTTCTATAGTAAAAGATTAATGTGAAGTGTATAACTCTAAGGAAGTCTGACAGTAAATAAATGTATTTTTTTTTCTTTCTGTTGCAGCTTCCTGTTTTCTGCCACTGATAGTGCATGGCGGCTTATCCTAACTCTGTCCTGAAGTGAGGTGGGAAATTTGACCAATAATCCAGCATCAGTAAGACAGACAAGGTAATGATAAATATATGGTTTTGGGAAGGAGGTGAAAGAAGACCTGTATATGGATGCTATTTTTTTAAATACTTAACTTTTTTAAAGCCTTCTGCAAAAAAATTGTTTTTACAACCAACTTCTACTGAAACAAAATAGAACTGAAACGACTGGACTGAGTTGATGCACCTGCAGGCAAGACTCAGGAGACATGATTAGTAAACATTAACGATATTATGAACTTCACCATTTCATCAGAGTGTTTCATCTGCTACCTTGCTGTGTGGATTGCAGGTCTCTTTTTCTGCAGTTAGACTGAATTTCTCTGTATCCACCTACCTCCTGTTACATCCCACTAGGAGAATGAGTTTTGTTTGGTAGTTGCTTGTTTCTTCTTTGGGATGTCAGCTGGGCTAAACAAAGGGATTTGGATGAAGCGTTTGCTTTACAGTAACTTAATTACCAAAGACTAGAAACTGAGCTGCAATCCAGAGATAGCATCATACTACATCTTTTTAAAGCAGAACATTGCCCTTGAAATAGTAGGCCTACATATATATATAGATACATCAAGGTATGGCTTTAGCTCAGTATCTTGTGTCTCTGGTAGGAGAGAAGTAATTTTAATGTAGTGCTTTAAAAATTGACTGACCAAAGCAAAATTCAATTTTCTCACAAAGCACTGTGTTATAGTATCCTTAAAGGTAAGGGAGAAATATTTGCGTATCACTACCGATACTTCTTTTTGCACAGGAAGAACAACATGCTTGCCAGCATGCAGTTTTGGAAATGTCAGTTTTGATGTGTAGGGCTTTGTGCTCCTAAGCTCTCCAGTATTTGTACCCTAGATGTAAAGATAACTGCTTCTTTAATTTCTCCTCATTCTAGAGCTATTGTTTTGGTCTTGTCCAAAACAGTGAAGAGTGATGGGGATATCTGACTAGCTATCTAGTTTGTTTTTCATTCTCCTGCTTGGTAACTTCTCTAGTTTCTATTTTTTCTTAAAATGTAAGCCCTTTGTGGTTTTTAACAAGAGAGGTGTCTCATTCAAGTGGCAATTTTTAAACTGTCATATATGAAGAATGAAAGATATGACTTTTCAGTGTATGCTATGTGCCTCTTGGACGCAAGATGGCTTTGTTGCATTTCCTTTTAAGTTGAAGTAGTTGTCCACTTCTCGTAAAGCACCAAAAAGTAGCCAACTGTTCTGGCCATGTATGCTGTGTAACAGCTTGGTGGCTCTGAGCCTAACAAGTAGCTAATGTGTGGCCTAATGAGCAGCTTTTTTAAAACAGGAATTCTTGGTTAAAGTATCTTGGATAACATTTAAAAACCGGATAGATTTTCTGTCTTGTTTTCTGGAGAGGAACCCTCAACATATTCTGATCATGTATATAAAACCGATGTGCAGATCGTAATTTTTTTCATTTATATATGAAATGATGCACAATTCCTAGAATCATTAAGGTTGGAAAAGACCTCCAAGATCATCTGGTCCAACCATCCCCCTGCCACCAATGTCACCCATTAGACCATGTCCCTAAGCACCAGGTCCAACCTTGCCTTGAACACCCCCAGGGACGGTGACTCCACCACCTCCCTGGGCAACTCGTTCCAGTGCCTGACTACGCTTTCTGAGAAGAAATGACTCCTCATTTCCAACCTAAACCTCCCCCAGTACAACTTGAGGCCGTTCCCTCCAGTCCTATCACTAGTTATCTGCGAGAAGAGGATGAGAAGAGCAGTAAGGTCTCCCCAGAGCCACCTCTTCTCCAGACTAAACAACCCCAGTTCCCTCAGCTGCTCCTCACAGGACTCATGTTCCAGGCCCTTCAACAGCCTCGTAGCCCTTCTCTGGGCATGTTCCAGGGCCTCGATGTCCTTCTTGTAGTGAGGGGCTCAAAGCTGAACACAACACTCGAGGTGCGGCCTTATCGGAACAGAGTACAGGGGGATGATCACCTCCCTGCTCCTGCTGGCTGCACTATTCCTGATACAAGCCAGGATGCTGTTGGCCTTCTTGGCCACCTGGGCACACTGCCAGCTCCTGTTCAGGCAGGCATCAATCAGCACCCCCAGATCATTTTCCTCTGCGCAGCTTTCCAGGCACTCTGCCCCATGCCTGTAGCGCTGCATGGGGTTGTTGCAGCCAAAGTTCAGGACCCATCACTCAGCTGTGTGGAACCTCATCCCATTGGCCTCTGCCCATCGACCCATCCTGTCCAGGTCCCTCTGCAGGGCCTTCCTGCCCTCCAGCAGATCGACACTTCCCCCCATCTTGGTGTCATCTGCGAACTTACTGAGGGTTCACTAAATTCCCTCATCCAAATCATCAATAAAGTTATTAAAGAGGATGGGTCCCAACACTGCCCCCTGGGGAACGCCACTGGTGACCGGTTGCCAGCTGGGTTTCACTCCGTTCACCACCACTCCCTGGGCCTGGTCGTCCAGCCAGTTTTTAACCCAGCAAAGCATGTACCTGTCCAAACCATGGGCTGCCAGCTTCTCCAGGAGAATACGGTGGGAGACCGTGTCAAAGGCCTTGCTGATCTCTAGGTAGACTATGTCAACAGGCTTTCCCTCATCCACCAGGCCGGTCACCCGGTTGTAGAAGGAGATGAGGTTGGTCAGGCAGGACTTGCCCTTCATGAAGCCATGCTGGCTGGGCCTGATTCCCCAGTGGTTCCACATATATTGTGTGATTGCACTCAAGATGACCTGTTCCTTCACCTTTCCTGGCGCCGAGGTCAGGCTGACAGGCCTGTAGTTCCCCAGGTCCTCCTTACGACCCTTCATAAAGATGGGTTTCACAACCTGATTCTCTTTAATTCAACTTGATTCTCTTAATAAAACCACCTTACTGCATATAGTCTTTGAAATATGATATTTTGTTCTAGCAGTCCTTTCTTAAAAGGGGAAAAACAGCCCTTTGCGTTATCATAATTATGGGATACAAAAACGTAGTAAGGCGATAATGTAACCAGTATAATATTGTAAAGCTACGAACTTTTGCTATAATTTCACTTTCCTCAAGAGAGATGTATACGTGTATCCCTAGGATTTGCTTTTGGGACACTAGTTCCTTTTCTACTTTTTTTTTTTTCCATTACAGCTTACAGCTGATTATCTTACAAAACAAACAAAAACAAGGTTGGAATTCCTATGTGTCACACACATTTACAAGCTATCTGATTTATAAAACGTCTTTAAATTACAAGTGCTGGGAACTGTGGTAACTGTTAATGTGGAATCTGATGTTCCAGAATTCTGCTTTGCGCATGAGCTCAGTTAAAGTACAGTTCACTTTATTGTTTGTGAAATTAGTGTATTGCAGAATGTGTCTGAGAGAGGTGCTCCAGAGAGCTTCCTAACCGTGTTGCTTTCAAAAGATTGAAAGCTCCAGAACTTTCAATTAGACACACAAAATAATTAACAGTTTAGTTTTCTAAAACATGTTTTTAATGTTTTGTTGCTAACAGGTCTGTAGGTGATAAGGGAGCCACCATGAATGGGCAGCTGGACTTAAGTGGGAAGCTGATCATCAAAGCTCAGCTGGGTGAAGATATTAGGAGAATTCCTATCCACAATGAGGATATCACCTATGATGAGTTAGTGCTAATGATGCAAAGAGTTTTTAGAGGAAAACTTCTCAGCAATGATGAAGTCACAATAAAGTATAAAGATGAAGGTAAGGTTTAATCTCTACTGTTGAGGTTTAATTACTACTGTTGCTCTGATATGATTTATCTGAGGACAGAAATTGCAAAACTTACCTCTTCAAAATTGTCCAAAATACTGTTGGCAAATGCAGATGATTTCTTTTGAAATCATTTGATTCAATCAGTACAAGCTCTATCTTCTGTGATTATGCGTGCTGTCTTAGCGTATTATTTCCTCCAGTGTTTCTGAAATAGCAGCTATCTGAAAGTTCACTTTTTCCTGTTGCAGGAAGCTGATGCTATTGCAGATTGTTCTGCTGTCTACTCATTCACTCAATTTTTTGTGTGCTATCAGTGGTAGAGTGGGTTTGAAGGCGAGAAGTGAATTAATATGTATGATTTAACAGAAACTCTTTTAAGACTTAAAATTATTTTATATGGTAGTAATTCTTGATTGTTTTGCTCTGTCAGTAAAGATGAGAAAAAAAATGAACCTAATCTGAAATATTTATTAAAAGTAATTTTTCCTCATTTCCACGGTATGAAAAATGCATTGTTTGAGACATATGGAATGAATGTTGTGGTTCTCAGGGGCTTTTCTCTTTGAATGTCAGTGTGTAAGTTAATCAATTTGGGAGAGAGGGATGGTATTCATTATATAAACATCAAACTCTGGATAGAATAATAGAATCCAAAGCCTCCTGATCAGATCAAAGACTGCAATAATTATGCTGGTATACAGTAAAAGTGCTACATTACTGAAGCATTCAGGTTCATATTTCTCAGTGGCACTAGGAGCACTGTCTCTGGTACCTAAAATGTCAAGTAACCTTTGCTCATATGTCTAAGCAAGAAAATTTCACTTTGAATGTCTCTGAGGCAGTTTTTCAGGTTTATAAAGATTTGAGAGAGACTGCTTCTCATCAAAATTGATATGCAATGAAGAGCTATTTTTTTGGGATCTTGACCTCTAGTAGGGGAGAGCTCAGTGGATTTGCAGCGGTTTTGTTTTTCATCTTATCAAATAAAAGATTGATTTTCCTTTCTGGAAAGGGAAAGGTAAAATTTATGAATGCTTTTTCATTAGGTTAAAGCTTCCAGTCCCTTTTTTTTTTTTTTTTTTACATTCTTGCCTGTTCTTTAAGTATAATTGTCCATTTTTGTGTTTGCTTGTTTGTTTTTTTAAGATGATAAATGTGTATGATGGAGACTGCAATTACTGTTTCATTCTTTGGTTGTCTTTCACAGCCTACAGGCTTCATACTTTTAATTTAGTTTTCTGTCTCAGAATGTACTAATTCTCTGCTGTGACGTGAATTTATTATCCTAGATGATGATCGCTACTAAGAACATTTAAACAATATTAATATCAGATGAAGTTGCAGTGATTAGGGAAAAAGTTAACAGAACTGGGGACTAAATTTGATTGTCGTATGAAGATTGTGGTATTCTTGACTTTGTTTCAGCTAAGCTAAGATTTTTATTTAAATTTGTTTCAGTCATTAGAAGGGTTGGAATATATACTGTATAGCTATTTCAGTTGTATTTATCCCTCCAAACCTGGAGGAATTCTTGTCTTCATCTTTTATGAGCAGATTTTTTTTAAGTGGCTATAATGATTTTGTAATTTTATGTCCCTGATCTGGGTAATCTCAGAATACATGTGCACATTCTTTAAGTATTTGTAAGAATGCTTCATCTACCCCCTCCTGTCTTTGTTTCTTGTTTCTGTAACATGAAGCTAGTGACACTCAGGCCTGGATATGGGATTTTCCACTTAAAATCTCTGTAAAAATTGTGGCTTTGTCATATCTTCATTAAACTCTCATAATCCTTAAATCTAATAAATTATGGTTTTTCAAACTTGGATAGTTGATTGGAGAGGCCAGGAAACTTTAAATCCCAATCCTTTGGTCTCTGGATTTGTGGCCTAAGATCATCAGAAGTGTATTCCTAAATTATCTTAGGCTATGTGATGCTTTTATTAATTACCAGGGCAAAGAAGTCTCAGTGTGATAACTGCCTTACAGAGGTGTGTTTTATTTTCAAACTGGGCACCTTTCAAGCTTCTGAACTAAGGAGATTGTTCTACTATGCGTATTTGTCCTGCTGAAGGTTCTTGAATATGTAGTAAAACCCAGTGCCTGAGGACAAAAACAATGAGTGCCAGCGGTAAATTCATATAAATCACAGTAAACACTCTTGTCGTTTTTTAGGAACGGTTTGTGAACAGCAGAGTTCTGGAGCCACTTGAAATAGGTGTATAATTTTAACTGGCAGCATCATTCTTTCTTATGCTGGTCTTTGTGAATTCTTAGCTATCATGTTTCATCCTGTATGCAGATACCAAAGAATGATGAGCTGTATGGAACTTCCTTTTCAAAGGGTTAATGTCAGAAGGCTATCTTTTGAAGCCAGTCATAATTCTGTCTTAACTTCTGGGAATACTTTCCTTGTGTGCTGATCCTTACATTAAAATAATAAGCATTTTTCTGTTGTGTTATGCACAAGTCTGATTTGTTGCTTTGTTGTAATAGTATTTTACAGAAATGTTTTTTTGTGGACTTCATTTTTCTTGATAAGTGTTTTGTATTCTGTAAATACTTCTACCCAAGTTTCTGCAGATGCTTTTAATCAACAGTAAATGATTCTAATTGATTGTAGCACAGGGAAACAGAGAGCTAAGCCTCACTAATGAGAGAGCAAAACCTCCGTTTTCTACTTCTGCGCCTTCAGTTTTCTCATCATACATATAATAAGTACCAGTTTGGTGCCATTTTTGTGATACTGTTAATTGGTAACTTTTTTTTAGTAGCTTCAGAATCAAGTACAGAGAGTTATTCTTTAGTGATGAAGTAACGCTTTCTGCCCTAGTGTGAAGATTGGTAATTAATAGGTTTGCTTTGATGGAACTCTTTTGTGTTCTTTTCAGATGGAGATCTTATAACAATTTTTGATAGCTCAGATCTTTCCTTTGCAATTCAGTGCAGTAGGATACTTAAGCTGACATTGTTTGGTAAGTATAGAAGATGTTTCATCTTTTTTTTTTTTTTAATAACCTTTTTACAAATTCAGGCAGTGAGGTTCACTGGAAGATACTAATAACTTCTTCACCTTGGTAGAATGAAATCAGTAATTTAAAAATGCTACATTAATACGACAACTATTTTGTCTATTGCTGTTTCCTGTGATATCTGAACTTAGAGGAAATTGAAACTGTCTTTCTTTTTATAAGATTGCTTAAATTATTTGGCATACAAATGTATACGGTCAATTGCTGTTCTGTAACATTATCTTCCGCTCTAGCATTTGTGGGGTTTTCTTCACAGGTGTGTGAAAAATTTTAAATGGTGATAAACTTGCAGTGTTGCTAGTATGCTATTAAGAAAAAACATCAATTGCTTCTAGCTTAATAGATTTTAACATTTATCCTTTTGCCTTTGAGTAGAATTATTCTTTATTTTCAAGATGCTATTGGTAATTTAGTACATAGTTCCAAGGAACAGCAAGCAGCTTTTAACCCAGAGTCTGACCCTACTGATGAATAGCGGGAGTGGTGTGTGTGCTGCCTTAGTTGTACAGGCACTGTCTAATGGAACAGATTTCCATAGCCAAGCACAATACTTGCATTGTTCAGGGTATATTCATGGAAATTGAGCAAACGATGCAGAAACTTTCTGCAAAAATTACGCTGCAGTTCTGGTACTTGGTAATCTTAGTTATGCTGAAATGAGATTATATTAAAGGAACAGTAAGCTCCAGAATGAATTTAGTCTCTGTTGACTCACTGTGTGTCACCCCAAACTCCACAAAGGATGGTGATACTACAAGCAAATAAAAGTTGGGAATATATGTTTTTTTCAGCATTAAACTGGATATCAAAATGTTACTACAGTCTTAAATGTATCTAATTGTTGTTTTGCAGTTAATGGACAACCAAGACCCCTAGAATCTAATCAGGTGAAATACCTGCGTCGAGAGCTGATAGAACTTCGCAATAAAGTCAATCGCTTGCTGGACTGTCTAGAACCACCAGCTGAACCTGGGGTTTCCACTAATCTGCCTGAAAGTGGTAGGCAGCCTGGCAAAGAATTGTCTGGCTTGAATTGCATAGTCGTGTGCTGTTTAACCAAGTGAAAGACGGAGTCTTGAATATTAGTTGTGATCATTCTTGATTGTTGCTCAGTTTTTAATGCTTCAGTTATTTCAGAGGCAGAATCCACGTTCAGATTATTTGGAGTAAAGCAGTAAGTTAACTTAGAAATAACAGAAGTACGATTTTTGTTGCAGTATATGAAAACCCTGTAACTAATGCTTGTGAGCCTGGACAATGTTTTGATCAGGCTTTGAGCTGAATTAATAGTCTGTTGCTGATGAGGGAAGATCTTGCTCCCAGCTGAGCGCTCACACTGCTTACTTTGGGCTAGCTCTGGTGCTTATCTTGTCATGTTGCTAAGCGAGTTTGATTCACTAGAACAGTAAAAAGCTAATTCAGCAAAAATTATATTTACTTCTTTTGCCAGGTTAGGAAATTGAATCCACACATTTTGAGCTCAGACCAGCATCAGAGCTGTCTCAGGGTAAGCAGCACAAGGGTGCAGAATAGGGGTGGGAAAGGATTATAGGGGAGGGCAAAACAGGGAAGGAACTCATTTTCTCCCAGTTTTGAGAGTGTTCTCCTAGCTTAGGGTCATTGTACTGTAAAAAGTATACCTCTGTGCTTGACTACAGATTTTTGGGTAAGATTGGACACAGAAAATGATGACAGAAGGTGACGGAGTGCAGTGTTCCGAGTGAAGAGGAAAGCCAGCAGCTCCAGCCTTTTCTTTTTTTTAGGAAACTTTGCTTTTGTTATTACAACAAAACCAATAAAGCCAACCCCTGGTCCTACAATATAAGCAGTTATTAATTTCAGTGGAATACTGAGGATTTGGGTTATAACCCATTTGTAAGGAGGCTAGAGTGATGATCGTAGAGTGCAACACAAGCATTTCAACAGTTAAAACAGTTTTTTTTGAAACTATGCATTTTCAAAGTTGATGTAGGACAATATGTATGTACATTTTTTTTTCTTTTTTGAATTCTCAAGAATTAATAACAGGGCATTTTCCTTTGTAGATGCTGTAGATGGGAGGGAAGAAAAACCTGCTGCTGCTGATGCTAATGTTAAGCCATCTACTCAAGTTATAGCAGCAAGCATGTCTGCATTTGATCCGCTAAAAAACCAGGATGAAATCAGCAAGAATGTCATGTCAGCATTTGGCTTGACAGATGATCAGGTGTCAGGTAAGAACACATCTCACAAAAACGAAAGCAAAATCTGTTGACAAATCAAGATTTGAGTAATCAATGGCAATAAAGCACTTGTATTTTAGGTGTATTAAGCTGTGTTCTGTGTTGGCTATTTTCAGAACTCTAAAATGGGATATGTTAAGGTGTTGTAACTGGGTTTGCTAAGTTTTGTATACAAAATTTTGAAATGTTGCTGTTGGTTGTAGCTTGGTGTTCTAGCTTGGAGCAGAAAATAGCTTAATATTTTTTTTTATTTGAATTACTTAGAGCTACTACTAAAATAACTCTTGTAGAGTAACTTAAAGGGTATCTGCCAGTGATGAAAAACAGGACCCACTCCTCTACCTTAAGGTTTGATCTTGCAGTTCAGCTTAGATTTTTGGCTTGTGTTTCTGCTCTTTGGGTCAGTCAGAATGTTTTGTGTAACCCTGCCTTTTCTTTTTTGCATTTCAAAAGTAAATAGTGTCAACTTTTTTTTTACTCTTAATAGAAAGGAATAACCTACTTGTCAGAATTATGTTTATCGTGAAGAACTAACTGTATGACTGTTAGTACTAGTATGACTCATACTAGAATGCTAAACATTTTAGTATGAACTGTTTAAATGAATACAGTCAATTTAGGATGACTGAAATTATAAAAGAAATTTAGGATGTAATAGGGAGTGCAATGAAGAATATAGAGAATATATTTTTTTCACAAAATCTGCTCGAGTCTGTCAAATTTTAATAGAGCCTTGTTACCTAAAACTGCTGTTAATAGGGTTTGCTATGTACACTTGATTGTAGACCAAGTTTTATGTGGTGTTTATATGGTTTAATATGGTTTTAAGCGATCTCGTCCTGCATGGAATGTTTTGGGTATATCACAGCATGGTTATTTCACAAGCTAGGTAAAGGTTTGATGGTATGTGGAAACTTAAAATGAACTATTTATGAACGATGAAGTGTTAGAGTAGGCTGAGAAGTACAACTAGCTGGAAATTGGAGTTAATATTTGAAGGAGTGTGTTTTTGTCTTTTTTTACAAAGCTTCACAGTCAGTTAATGCTTTCATCATTGCATCAGTGATACTCTTAAGGTCTACATGTCTCTTTAATTCTTTTGATAGACTGAACTGACTTGACTTTGAATGCACAATGAACTTCAGAAAGGACCATTTAATCAAGACAAGAGAAATCACATTTCTACATACATAACTGCAGGGTTGTAGCTTTAAAGCCAAAACCAGAAGCGGGCAGCTTTAATTCATTTTTCCCCTAGTAAGGGTAACATAAAAATGCAAATGTTTGGTGCATGCATATTTATATTGCATAAATACTAAAAAAAAAAAAAAAAAAAAAAAAAGTGAATTTGCAGAAATTTTAATACTTTTGCTTAACTTTGAAAGTAGTGTCTCATGCATTGTACTGATAAAGCTAAGAGCTGGAAAGATAGGGGTTTAAGCTCCCTTGTTTCTAGAAAAAATATTTTGCATTTAATTATAGTATACTGTACCTGTTCGTGTGCCTATCTGAGAACTTCTCATTAACTTAAATAAAAACTGAAATCTCTGTGTCCATGCTTTCTTTGGGTGCTACTCAGTATCTGGAATAGTTACAGAATTATCAAGGAAGGCTATTGCTTTCAGGCTGACACCTACCATATCCTGTCTGGGTGTGCAAATGCTGTGTGACTGTTGGTAAAGCCCTTCATTGCCCAGGCCCATATGAACTATACACTACTGCATTTGAATAATTTCCTGCAGCTTTGCGCCTTTGTTCCAGGTGAAGAAGATAGGTACCTTAGGTGTGTATTCTATCCAAAAGTAGCAAGTCTTCAGTGCGTGCGTGCAAGGTTAGGCTTGAAGCTGCAGAAAAACACCTTGTTGTGGAGGGCTTTATCCCCAAAATGGGTCACATTCTCTGAAGCGTGAAATTTGAGTGACTGACCTAGAGACAGGTGGGAACCACCCCCCCCCCTCCCCCCCCCCCCCCCCCCCCGAAATATTTTAGAGGGTGATATGAGATGTGCAAATATATTTGTTTTAGGCCAGGCCTGACACTCTCAGATGTATATCTATGGAAAACTGGAAAAAAATGTTGAACACTTTGCAAGGGAATGGACTTGTATTAGACTGCTTATTTCAAACTCCCTGTTCATTTCATTTAATGTGTTTTGCTCTTGCTCCTCTAGGACCACCCAGTGCCCCTGCAGAAGAGCGATCGGGAACACCGGATAGCATCGCTTCCTCCTCTTCTGCTGCCCATCCCCCTGGTGTTCAGCCACAGCAGCCAGCGTACCCTGGAACACAGCCACAGACAGGTCAGGTGGAAGGTGAGTAGCACCTTTTTCTGCTATTTTAGACACAGATGATGATGTCTGAATCTGCACAGTCAGTAGCTACCACTTCGAATTAGCAGACCCGAAGTCGATACCAAACTACAAATTGATCTGTCCCACCAGGCAGAAATTCTTCTTTTCTCCCATATGCCATTCAACATATAAACGGCAGATGGAGCAGTACCTTTATTTAAAAGGGTAGGTGATGTAAATGAGTAGGAGCTTCATGGCACTATTTTCTACTTGCATCCATGCTCATTTTCCTGTAAAGTAAATTTATAATATGCCGCACTATAAAGCTATCAGATCATCTTAGATTGTATCCTGTGTGTTGTGTCAAGGAATGTTTGTAGTTGCTTTCACTTAGCCAACAGTTTTCTGGCTTGTCTAGTATGAGTTAAGTGTTGTTTACTGATCATTTCTATCTAACAAAACAGAGCCATTATGATATTATTATTGTATGCATGGCTCTGTGTTAGCCAGGTGAAATCTTAAACAATCATGCATGCATTGAAATTTTCCTGCAGAACTTCTGAGAGCTTAAATTGGCTCTCCTGTGAAGCTTAAGGGCTTGATTCAGGTATTTAGATTTCTTTGGACTATTCCCTCTTACATGTTGTTTGACTTCTAGAAACAAACCTATTCAGATGTTTGCTACATTTGGGCATTGTTTTCAGCTGAAGTTTTGTAAGAGCGCAGAGCTGCACAGTTCTGGACAAAACTCTCTGAAGAATGGCTTGCTTTGGTACCTGTACCTCCATACAAAGTACATTATACAGTTGTTTCCCTTTGCTACTTTCTTTACTGATTTAATGCAGAGGCACATATAAGAGGCATTGGTGATGGTGATCAGAGTCACAGTCACTTGAAATACCTTGGCTGAAGTTTATCGAGTAGAGGATTTGAGCACCCTGTAGTTAGGTATATCTTTAAGCAAATGTGAAAGCCATTGGTTGAAGTGGAGCGTATAAAAACACTTGTTTTGTTGCTTGCAGCTTTTAATGCTTAGTTCCCTTAGAATTTTAAAGTGATATAAATAAGACAAGAAGAGTCATCTTCATAGCTTAAAGCCGCAATAACTGTTTGGTGTCTGTTTTGATATGCCTAAAAGTGGAAAACAATGCTTCAGATTCTTCTGTCAGCAGCCAGAAAACTTAATATTCAAGATATTTTTTTCTTAGCTACTGAACTTCTGTTTTTATGAGTTTCACCTTTTATTCTTTAATGAAATAAGTCATGAGATTTTTTTAAGTGTTGATGTCAAACTAGATCTGAAACAGTGAAGTGAAACTTGTAAAGGCACTAGCAGCAGTAGGTTGGAATCCTGAATCGCTGCTAACACAAGGGAAGGAAAAATTACTTCCTAGTGAAGAAAGAAGCAGTGAAACTGTGCCATAGTTGCTGGGCCACATAAAAAAAAAAAAAAGGTACTTATTTCAGCAAAACTCATCTTAGGAAAGAAATTGGCTAAGTTCATGTATCAGAGTAGATTTAATAATTTTTCTAACTTTGGGTCAAAGTAAGTATAATGATTTAAAAACAACAAAAACCACAAAACTGTGTTATACCTTTGCCCAAGTCCTTTTTTTTCTGTATGTAAAAATACAACTGTGCAAATAATGAAGGTTTTTAGTCTGTAGTTTATGCATTTTTTTTATTATTGCACTGAAATACTTTATTACTAAATTTTCTTTACCGTGGATAAAATTAGGTTGGTTCAGTTCTTGGGAAGAGATTGGAAGTCAGTATTACGCTTTGATCATTAGAGATAGTAGTGGGGAGCACTTAACACTGTCCATTGTATACATATGGCAAGTAGCAGTCACGTACCAAAACTTGGTAATGTATGTGGTTATCAGCTTCCAAATTTTTTTCATAAACTATGTTGTATAAAGTGCTCAGGGACTTTCCTTTGAAACATAGTGTTACCTGGCGTCTCCAGCAGGTGCCAGTGTGGTCTCTGTGTTAGCCTATAGGCAATTACCTGAGACAGGCAGCCTTCTGCTGGTCCTCCCAGAGCTTGCAACATCTGGCTTTAAAAATTAGAAGCTGTTTTTTTTCTGTTATTGTTTTTGTGGATTTTTTGTTTAGTTATCAAGACAACAGGCTTAAATTCTCTTCAGGCCTTGTGCTTAGTACTCTTTTCATCTCATGATAATTGTGTACCAGATACAAATGTGAATGGTTAGTGGGAATATAAAATGTCATTGCTTCAGCTGCAAATAAGGCAGAGTTAAAAGGAAGTAGGGAGTTCTGTTAAAGCAGCACTCTCAGGGATGTGGGAGGACTTGGAGCAGAGCTGTTTTTTACTGTCTTGGTGCAATTCAGAAGATATAGTTTACAGTTATACAGTCTGTTGATCTTTACAGAATGAATAATAGTACAGTAACACTTCATAGTAGTAAAGTTTCCAAGTTTGCTCCAGTTTAGCTAAGCTTTAGCTTGACAGATAATTATTTTTGTTCTTTGACTGTGAATGTTATTAAAATGAAAAACTGCAGAAGCATAAAGCCTAAGCAGGGCCCATAGGTTGTCTGAACAAATATTCTGCCTCTACTTGCCAAGAAAATGGAAAAAGCAAACTTAGGGAAAATTAGCATTGAATTGGAATATCCGACCTTAAGAATGAATGGTTTTATTTTTGTTTTAGGGAGTATACCCCTGGGTCTCTTAAGAAAACGTGGTTTGCAGCAAGTCAGATATTAAGAGAGGGATGACCTGTCTAGAAAATGTGGTCAGAATAATGTACTACTCTGCTTACAGTACTTTGGTACAGAAACAGTCTTAAAAACCTAACATAGACAATCTTAGGACATGTTTAACTTTTGAAATACTTTAATTTACACAGTAAGTTCTGGAGCAGTTATCAAGCCATATAAAGATTATTGCTCTGTTACACACCAGTGTAGTGCTAATAACGGTGTATAGCTGCTGACATCCCTTGAAGATGTGAAATAGTAAGCCTCACGTCAAACTAGAAGTATTTATTTTGTCTTCAGAATGGTATGGTTCAGAAACTAAAATCTGTAATTTAATTTCAGTTGGTAATTAGGTGACACGCTCAAACTTCACTGTCTTCAGATTTTTAAGAAAAATTTTCACACATTGTGGGTTTATTTCTGCAATTTGAACTGTTGGGATGTTATCCATCTTGTGTTTATAATACAGCTCGGGTGCTAGGCCTCAACTAAACAAGTTCTCACCCCACAGGCCAGATGTACCAACAGTACCAACAGCCCAGTTATCCTGCCCAGCAGCCGCAGGCTCAGCCTCAGCAGCAGTATGGTATGCAGTACCCAGGTAAGCAGCTCCCCCTGTGCACATGTGCCATGGCTGTGCGAGGTCTCCTTCGGCACCTGACCCTCTGAGCTTTGGTTCCTGAATATGTGGGGCAGCTCAGGGTGCTGAGCGCCTGTGGAGAATGGCATGATCCACAAATCACCAGTTAGAAAGCACTGTAGCTGTGTGTGTTTTTATTAGAGTGGGAGCTTGGGTATCTCAATCCTACTTGACTGTGACCCAGCAGACTTATTTATTAATCAGTAGAATGCATTGGTTAAAAAAAGTAGTGAAATAGATCACCTGAAGCATAAGCAGTCTTCAGGATTAATTAATGGCTGCAATCCTGGGATTCTAGCCAAGTAACTAGAACATTCCAATATAGCTTACTTAAATATTGGAGGCATATAAAGATGGATCCCGTTTCTTGCATTTAGGATGATCTTGACATATAAAATTTAGTGGTGTGATCACTAATTATAGCTGTTGTTAAGGTGTTTGTAAGAGCTAAGGATTTACTAAATTTTGGAGGAACTTCAAGTGATAGGCTTTTTTGGTTTTAAGTCATAGATGTTACTGATACTTCAACTAAAAGTGCTACTGCTTTTGACAGGAGACCATTTTATTGCATTAGCGGTTTAGCTGCAAATAAGAAAAGCTAGGTTTTGCATACACCCAAAATACACTCGACTGCAGAATTTCCAGTTATTTACTTTAGCAGAAATAGACATCTAATAATGGATAGTATATTCTAGGAATCATAATCCAGCTAAAGTAGAGGGATGAACATATAATAGCAGGATTCCTTAACAAATCTCCAGTTTAATACTTTAGAAAATGATAAAAAGCACATCTCATTCCTTAGTTTAATGAAGATTGTTTAAAACAAACGGAAGACTCCTATACTGTTAAGTGACTCAGAACACAGCCTGTAAGGCTTTTTTTTTTTTTTTCCACAATGTATACAGTGGAAGTGCATCAGTTTTGATGTAGATGAGAACATTTGCAGCGCTTATGAAAAAACTCCCATGTTTATCTTGGATGAGAACCCTAGAAAACTTGGAACTGAAGGTTTGTACCTCATCCCTTGTTCCTGGGCTCTGTGCAAGAGCTGATTGATTTGAGTCTCTAAATGGTACTTTGTTCTCTGCAGATATCTCACTTTTGTAATTAGAAGACAGTGACAGACTTCCAACAGTCTTGTTACTTCTGCTGAAATTAGACTTGAGAAAGTAAAAGGGTCTGTCTGACTTCATTTAGACTTAAAAACTGAGTGGAGAAAAAAAAATTACTTACCAGTAATATCTTACCATGATCTAATCCCCAGTTGTACTGGAGAAGTTCCTGTGGAATTTGTAGTGCGATGTGAGTTCTGCATTCCTAATTCCTCACAATGTGCTCCAGTACGTTTCTCCTAACTTATTTCATGATTAGCCTAATCAGAAACAGGTTTTGTTTGTTGATGTTGTACCTGTGAGTATTATCTCCTTTCAAACCCATGTCCCCTAAGAGCAGGATCCATTCCCACTCTGTCCAGTAGATCTACTAGGCAAGAATGTGCTTATTTACTCACGGTAGTGAAAACGGACCCTTCCAAGGTTCGTCTCATGAGTAAATTTTGATCCCAGGTTTCAAGGTGAGTTCAAAATTTACTCCAATGCATTCTTCAATCCTTGCTCTTTCTGTTTAGGGCTGTGCACTTTTAATAATTTGTGTATCTGGTGTTTAATGCTGACAGGATTCCAGTCAATGGAGAATTTTCATTGCAAGTAGCTGCAGGTGTGTTTCATGATGGATAAAAGTAGCTATTTCTTCCTTAAAGGACTTTTTGTTATTTTAAAGTCTTCAAAAAGAAAAAAAATCCTTTTGGAAGCTGGTTTTGTACAGAGAAATCAAGTTTGGCACATGTTTAAATGGAAGTTTTGTACTGAAGTGTTCTTTTCTGCACAACTACTTTCATATTTAACTCTACGTTTAAAGATCTGAGTACATCTATGATTTAACCAAAGATATGATTTAAGAATACGAAGCCTTAACAATGTTTCCATGAGAATTCGGTTTTAGTTTTTTAGTTGGGAAAAGAGGGTAAATTGTTGCCTTACCTGCCAAGGAAGACTTTTTATTTTCAATGTGACGCAATGATAAAATCCTGTTTGTCTTTTTGTTAAGTTTTTGTTAGTTGTGGGATAACTACTTTATACTGCTCCTTCTGCTGTTGCTATTCTGCTGTTTGTAGTGCACCCAAACCAGGCCGTGTGCTTTCATGTGAAAGGCAGGAACCCTTGCGGTTCATTATTGTTTGCCTTTTCTGTGCTTACTGCGTTATTTTGTGCCGTCACCGTGGTCATTTAAAGAAAGATGTATGTATGGCTATATGCACCTGCGGTTCCTTCCTGTGCCTCACCACCATGCTCCTTACCTTTCCAGCCGGCTACAGTCAGCAGCAAACCCCTTCGCAGCCAGCGCAGCAGTTCCCCGGGGCCTACAGCCAGCAGGCGACCCAGGCCCCAGCCACCGCCTTCGCCGGGCAGCCGCCACAGCTGCCGGGGCAGCAGCCACAGCAGTACCCAGGGGGCAGCTTCCCCCCGCAGCCCTACACCACGCAGGCCTCCCAGCCGGCCCCATACAGTGGCCCCCCAGGCTCCCAGGCGGCGCCCGGCACCTACCAGCGTCCTGGCTTCACCCCGCCGCCTGGCAGCACCATGACCCCCCCGCCCAGCGGGCCCACCAACCCCTATGCCCGCACCCGGCCCCCCTTCGGCCCCCAGGGCTATGCCCAGCCCGGGCCTGGCTACCGGTAAGGGGCTGCCACGGGGCGCAGGCGACTCGCACCCACCTGCCATTCCCACAGACTCCAGTGGTCTCAACAGAGGTTCCCCAAACTGTAACGGGGCGAAACGCTCTTCGTAACTGTCGGTTAGAGTCTGCTGGGGCGGGGGAATGACCACACAAATCGTTCCTGCTTTAAATTGTATCTGCTTCCTAGTTTAAGTTGGGGCCGGGTTGGTTTTGGGAAACAATGCCTAACTGTCTGTAAAGTGATTGACATCCTAGCTTGCCTTGTTTGAAAGATATTAAATTGCTAGTTGGAAGTTTAGCCCACTTATCAGGCTTGTTCTTACTAATGACATGATGTACTAAATTAGATTCATTCCAGAGGTAAAACTAGATATGATGTATTATAAATTGTAATGCTCACATGGAAAGCTAATAAAACCCCCCCTGAATCTATTACTTGCCTGGTCTTGATTTAAAATCTTGATAATACAGAACAAGAAAACTACGTTAAGACAACTGCACACCTAGCGTGCCCACTTACGTAGGAAAAGATCAGTGGTGCTCAGGTCTGTAAGTCAAGAGACAGATTTTTAGGTGAGTAAATGGAGAAATGTGAATAGATTGCATTTGCAGAGACTGTGCAGTAGTAGATGTTTTTGCACTACTATTATTACTTAATTGCCAAGTAACTCTTTTACTAAATGAATAAGAACTAATATATAAAATCTTAGAACTAACCTCTTACCACTTTCACTTTAACAAGGGCAGGGGGAAGAACTGGTTTACTACTTGAAAGATTAAGCCAAATCCATATTTTAAATGAAGAACTCTCAAAAAGGAACAACTTAGCACAAGTTCTTTGCCACCCAGAAAAACCTGGGAGCGCAATGCTAGTGACTGAATGTTACGCCAAGAAAAGGCAGATGAAGAGCTGTAAAAAATTCAACAAACAGCAATGGGCAAAACATTCTCTTAGAACTATTTTCCATCTTATGGATTCTAGGAATACATAAAACTAAAGAGTAGGGAACAAAAAAATGAACTGGATCACACTGCTTGAACTCCCATAAAGACAAATTAGGAAATAAAGTGAGTAAAACCATTCCTACCTTCAACGTTCTTAAATACTGTTGCTTTCATATCAGGCACGGATTTATCCAGTAAGCTGTAATGTGTAATTACTGCTGGTGGTGCTTGTCAGACCTAACACTTCAGGTGCTCATCAAACTATTTAATAAGGTCCTGTTCTAGAATGAACTGCTTCCTGTAATAACAACAGTTGCCACAGAAACTAATACTTGCTTTCATGTAAAACAATGAAAAACACTTGATTAAAAAATATTTTATTAGGCGTACAGTGTACCTGCAATGTACTTTATAAGGCATTTTCTATAAATGACTATTTCTACTTATATATATCTGTGTGTTCCTGTTCATATTTTTTTTTCAGTACGTTAATAATGTAATGAATAACACTTTTTAAAAAAAACTACATCTCTTTATTTAGTTCATAAATGTTCAAGCAGTACAACAATAGCTTTGGGAGAGGTTCTAACTGCTGTAAAGCACTTTTAAAAGTTTAGATATCACTATTTCCCGTTTGTCCCCAACAAACAATGTTTTAAAGCATTTTTTTTTTTAATAAACCTGATTATGCTGTTATGACTAGCTTATTTTTTTCCATTTCACTTATCTTTCTAAACCCTCCTTGCACTATACATACACTCGGTTTTTGAACCATGAAGTTTCTCTGAAAACTTACATTTTCATGAAAAGCCATGGCAATGGAGTCCAGTTTAATTATTATTATTTTTTTATTATTATTATTCAGTGCATGTATGTACCTGTCTGCTTTAATTAGAGTAAAGCAAACCACTGC
This sequence comes from Cygnus olor, assembly GCF_009769625.2. Classification (NCBI taxonomy): domain Eukaryota; kingdom Metazoa; phylum Chordata; class Aves; order Anseriformes; family Anatidae; genus Cygnus; species Cygnus olor. The sequence goes on along the minus strand of NC_049169.1, from coordinate 93,394,624 downwards.
CAAGTTATTGGGTAACAGTTCTAACTCCTTAGTCATAGGCTGATCATACTGTTTTGCTGGAGGTGAAGCTTGCATTTGAAAACAAATATGGAAAAAAATACGGAAAAAAAATACTAACCTGATTGTTTAAAGCTGCACGTACTATAAACCTGCTTCAGTGTTTAGGCACGAGTATAAACTGTTTGTACATGTAAGGAGAAAGCGCTTCAAGTTTACTGGTTGCAGGATATTAAAAATTGTAGGGTCTTTTCTATAATTTACAAAGAGGGAAACATTACAGATTTATCTGGACAGATAGCTTATAGCACTTACATTATAATAAGACCAGTGAATATTTAAAAACTGACACACACTGCATTCCATGACCAACTTTACCATAACTGTGCCTTAAACATTTATTACAACATTGTGATAAATAATATACACACTGTATCTTTTAAAATACCATATAAACCATACCTCAAGAATAGGGAGCCAGCTTCCCTACACATTATCCTACACCATGTCCCTAGCCTTCTTTTTTTTTTTTTTAAATCTAAAATTTGTAAAACTGAATAACTACAGTAAGCAGCCTATGCTATTACACAATTAATGCAGTATTGGCATTAGACTTGTATAAACCTTACACATCAGCAAACTTGTTTAAGTGACAGGCATACCATACATTTCCATCTTTGAGCTGGGTTGGGCAGTTGGAGGGATTGTTAGTGCTGGGTCTTTTCACCAGGTTCACGTCACGTCTACCATTTCCCAGGTATTGATGTTCCACACTCGTACCAGCGAACATAGTTAATGCGAGTCTCCCCGCCTATTTTTCCAAATTTGACAGGTTCCTGACGAACTGCCCTGAAAAATCCTAGAACAGAGAACAGAGTTTTGTTTGCATGAAACCATAAAAGAGTACATTCTTTTGATTTCCCTGTTGGGTTTGCATAAAATTCAATTAATGGTTAGAGTCACTAGGCTGTTAGCCCATCTGCCACAGCTAGGGTTACTTGCAGCCCTGACACTAATGAGCAGTCCGAAACAACTGTGGTTTGTCTACCGCCCTCAGAAGTGCCTGGGACCACTGCAGCCCAGAGTAGGGCCGAGGTGAAAACCTGGCACCCTTGAGCCTTCTTTTCTCAGCACCTCACCCCCGGGTGGTGCCGTCAGGAGAGGCAAATGCCCTCTGCCACCCCTGCCCACCTGTGGTGCTGCGGGGCCTTCTCTCAACACAAGGCTGCTGCTTCTTGCAAAGGCCCTATGATTCAATAGCCCCCCCCCTGCAGCAGCATTAACACTGCAGTGAACCTAAATAACTTGAGTCAGGGCTATTTCACACGATCTTCCCTATATCCCAGGTGAAAGATCAAACCTCTGCTTTAAATCTATTTTGTGACAACATACACACTTCCCATTCAAACAATTAATGTGAAGTTAAAAAAAACTAAGCGAGCAATTAGCGCTGTATCCAACCTGACCATCAGAAGCGTGCAAGTGGCTAACACATGCAAATGTGCACGCAGATGCTGGCACATGCTAACATACACCCAAAATAATCGTTTCTGCGAATAATACACCACAACAGCCATGATTCCCTCCCTGCATTTCAGGTTGAACATAAATGAAATTAATCCTGGTTTGAATCGGCTTGCCACAACCAGGGAAGAACTGAGCAGCAATGGACAGTATGTCTGTTCTTTCCTATGTTTGGTTCATTTACTAGAAATACAAGCTACAGGTTTGTTTTGGGTGTGTGCCTTTGTTTGATTGTTTTGTTGGTTTTTGTTTTTTTAAGTTTTTCTTTTGCTTTTTAAACTAAAAATGAACGTATCTCATGCATCTAGTCAATTAGATCCAGTAACTGAAAACAAATTGGCTTTGTGTGTGTCTTGTAAGCTTATGGCATAGAGAGCTTTTTTTCTATTTATAAAATCTTTTTTAAAACATACAAAAATACTTTTCAGATTCTTTACCTGTTTTCTGAAAAACTTGTAAAAAATTTAGGTACTTCAGTTTAATCTACCACACCTACCACAATGCATTTATATACTACTGTAAGATGTTTTATAAATGAAGCACTACATCTGTGAAGTTTTGGTCATCACACTGACACTGTATTGAAAACTACTCTGATATTTTTCTCATCAAAACATTCCATTACACATTCAGCATGCACACCTCCACCAGTACTGCCCATGTTCTTACAAGGGAATGGAATAAATCACACCAGGGATGCTGCAAACAAGCAAGACGGAGGTTCAGCTGGCAGAAGTACAAGTTGCTTACACTCAAGGAGCTTAAGCAACATGTGAAAAAAGAACCAGGCAGGTCATGGCTGCATTTAGGACATCTCCCCTGTCCACTTAGACTAGACTGGAACTCTGTGCACCCAGTCTGAATTAGAGTATTCAGACTTGCTGCAGCATGAATTATATTTTCCAGTAATAACTTTTTAGTTTCTCATTAGCACTAAACACAGCTGTTTAATGCTGAACTGATGATTTATGGCATTTTAAATCAACCTTGCTAGTTTGAACCTAACATGCCTCTCTGCAAACTCAAATTTGTGCTTGGGTTTAAATATGTAATACCAAATGTGAATATGAATAATCCGTTGGAATGTTTTAAACAGGAGAGGCTGTTTACTACCAAATGGAACCTGAGCCGTAACATTCTTTTAATAAGACATTTGCTCATCTTCAAAATCTTCTTGACTCCCTTCTGCCTGCAGAGCTGGTAGTCCCTCTCCATTGCCCACCCCAGCGGTGGGCCCTGATTTCACTGGCAGGAAAAAAACTGACAAACAAAGGAATTGCCAAGGTTTGCTGCAGAGACGTTCTTAAGGAATTACCATCTTTGACTGGTAGATCTTCTTGCTGTCCTGTCCTTCCATCTAAGAACGAGTCTACAAATTGGCAGTGATCTTCTCCATGGCCCCTCTGGTCTCCTATGTTATAAAATTTTCCTGAAAGCAAAGGAGCAGCAAAGTTACAAATCCAAATGCAGTTTAGTGAGGGCTAAAACCACCAGAGGTCTGTACACTTAGCTCTGTGGGAAGCCAAGGCAAACGCTACAATTCTTTACCTCTCAGGATCTGTAGCTGTAATTTGAGCATTAAGTGCAAGTACAGCGCTCATGGCTGTTGACAAAAGCACCCCACGCTGCCAAAACCTATGCCTGGATGCATATTTCCCTTCCTTATTTTTCATATGTAAGTCCTGTTATTACCCAGAACCTCATCCTGACTGTATCAAAAATGAGGTGAGTTTTGCTAGCAATTTTAATGGGAGACAGGTTTGGTTCCCTGTCAGAAAGCCCCCAGTATTTTCAAAGATGTCTTTATAGACCATCTCTTAATACATACCAACATATAAGTGATACCTTTTAACTAACCAATATATGACCATAGTGTAACAACTGCTTATCCAGAACACGAAGCGTGCCCATATGTTCCCTTGCAGGATTGCTTAACAGGACCCTTGACTGCAACTGAGTAGAAAATGAAGTGTCAAGTGCCAAATGCAGTGTGTGCTGACATTATGGGTTGTCCATAGCCTTTTGATAAGAGGACTCACAGTGGAGCAGTTTTGACAGAGCATGATTTTTCCTTACTGGTATGATTTGCAAACAGTAAATTAGCAAAATTCAGCTCAGAAGATGGAGAAAAGCATGCCATCTTCTCTTCCCAGGCTCTGGCAGGAAATGTTTTCAGATAAACTCACCATTTTTTCTAACCTCCTTTCACAGCACTTCTTAGTACATCCAACCTTGGGTTGTGAGGTTCCAAGGAGAGGTGGGAATTATTTAGAAAAAGACTCAGTATTTAGGCATAAGCTAAGCAGAACGTCTAGTTACTCACTAGATGTTGGGTCTCCTGTAGCCCTGAATCTGTGCCAATCTGGCTGTTTGACAGATGGTGAGGTAGCTTATACTACTCCCTAAAGTTCAATTAATAGAACAGCAGCCTATCAATAAACACTCTCTCATGTTTTTGTGGTCTGATCAATATTTTGCCAAAAATTCTTACCTCGTTGATGGTCTCTGTCCATGCAGTTCTGGTCTAGCTTTAGAAAATTATTTATTACTGTCTAGCTTTGGCTGCAGGAACATTTTTTTCCGTACAAGAACTGGTCAGAGGGAGTTACTCCTGGTAAATTTGTGAACTGAAATTAAGAACATTGAAGCTGCCAAAACTGCATGTTTTTTTTTTGTTGTTTGTTTGTTTGTTCTCTCTTTTTTTTTTCCCCATGGCTGTTGAAGGTCACACATAGAATTTATTTTTTTCCTCTGCTCAATAAATACTTTTTTCTTTTTCTTTTTTCTTTTAGGTGGGCTGATTTTCTGGCATGCTTATTGTGACTGCTCTGGAGAACTGTTAAATGAGGTCAGCAGTAGATGCTGGTTTATAGAATGATCCTGGCATTTGTAATGTAGATCAGTTTTTCTTCACCAGAGACAGAAGAAAACAGATATTTTTATGGCTAACGCAGGAACAGTATCTTTTAGATGTACACACAGTCTTCTGGACCATAGCATACCCTATGTATAATTCAAGCAATAGCTATGCAGAACTTATCAGCAATCTCAGTGACTATTAAATCCTTATTGTACAATTCTTTCCACAATAAAGGAACACACTTAACATGTTAACTAGCAAATTACTAGATTCATCTTCTTTTGGGAATAGCAATTCTGGCATAAAGTGAAATGTTTGTTTTCAGCGTTCCTTTATGGATCGTCTTAAGAAAATTAGATACCGTTCTTATTTTATACATTGTGAATTCTGCAAGAATAGAAGTTTTATCCTAAAAACAAGCATGCAGAGACACCTTGTTGTTGGCTGCCTTATACAACAGCACATCTACACTGCACCCAAATTTCAAGATCATTATGCTGCTTAAATAGTAAAACTTTAGAAGCTATTTTCAGTGTAACGTGGAACTAAGACCTCAGCATAGCCCTTTGCTACTGGCATGTTGCCGAGCTGGCTAGCAGTAGCAGACACTCTTCTGCAGGTCTCCACGAGACAAGGTATGACAGTGAAACACTTGAGAACAGAGTTTGGCTTCAGATTGGATATTTTCCCACTCTAATCTAGAGGCCTGTGCCATGACAGCCTCACTTAGGAAGAAGGCGGGGGGGCGGGGGGGAGTCATAGAACCACGTTCCTCCTACATAAGCATTTCAGTTCCTTCCAATATTGCGACAACTGGTCAGCACTGGTTGTAAGAATTCAAGTGCAAGAACCAGGTTTAGCAAGTATAATGAATACAATGTGGCTACCATGATCTTCCCCAGCCAAGTTAAATCACCACCCTTCCAGCAAGAACAAAAACAATCTAACAAAAACAGGAAAATGGGCTCCTGCTATATTAAGCTTTCACTCCAAGATTGAAGTAGCTTTCATTGTGGTGTTAATTCACTTGATTTAGAGCTGAAGTCTAGTCCTGCTAGATTAGCACTGCTATTTCCTGTACTGGCTAGTTTTGTGATACGCTATGCCTCATTGCCAGCTTTTGTCATTTGATCACAGCTGCTTAAGTACAGCACCAGCTGAATGAATGATACCTCTGCTCAAAACTATCTTTCTTATTCACATAATTGCCAAGATATTATTTATATATGAGGTACTATACTTACTATTAAGGATAGGGCTTTCCTTCCTTGTCTGCTCATGGGGGAATGGTGGTGGATGCAAGGCCAGGCAGCTTACGGTTCTGTTGGCATGGGCTGTCCTGCAGTCCCCCTGTTCTCTTTTCACTCCATGCTACCACACACAGAGACCACTGAGCCCTGCTCCTGTGAGGTGCTGTGCTCTGGGCTGGGGCAGCTTTGGTTTATGAAAGCTGATTCTTTCAGTCACAGTCTCTCCTAGTTAATTCAATACAATGGGATGAACATACTACCTAACTTTCACTCAAAGACATTTCCCATACACAGCTGTATTACACCCTCTGTGCTCTGGATGCTGCACTAACGCCATGGTAATAGAATTGTCAGTGCAGCTCTGATAAAAGACCTCATACTGAAGGAAGCCAGGAACTTCGGAGGGATTATGAGAAGTTAAAATATTTCTAAATATAGCATTTACAATCTATGTGAGATGCAAAGTTCTGCTTAACTATCAATTAACTGAAAAACAATACTTTTACAGGCTTCTTCCCCAGCTTAGACACAGCATGTGTCACTTGATTCCAGTCTTAAACACATCATTCTCTAATGATCTTAAGACACAGAACAGTAAAATGTAAGAAAAAGGAGGAAGACAAAACAAGATCATGAACAGAAATGGGGAATGTGAAAAGGAAACAAGAATGTCAAAGCAGGTGAGTAAAACCTGTTCACTAGGGTTGTAGTCAGGTATTTATAAACCCCACAGTAATAGAATAACCAGATGTTTACCAAATGGGATGGGAATGACTGAGCTCTAATCCTAGTCTAAATTTAGGTGCTAATCCTCTATTAGGAACTATCCCAGGCTATGTTTTAAATACAGATGTGGCACCTTTACAATATAAGCTATTGACTGGCAGACATCTGATCTTTACCGTTTTTTTTGTATGATCCCCCAGGATACCAACAGATCAGACGATGACCATACAGAAGTAACTCTTGAGTCTGAAAATTCAGTAGCAAACATGTCAATGACTACTGAGCACAAGCAGACTAATATTTATGACTTATCTGTCTAGTGATTAGATTAAACATACTTGATCACACTTCAGCAGAGCTCATCTTGTTAATAAGCCTCTTAGTTCTGGCAGCCATGATATTTTTGAGGAGTATAAAATGTGGACAACACTGACATGAATCTCTCTTACCTGTAAGTGAATCGCTGAGGTATATCTTGTACCTCAAGGAGTTACACAGCTGCACACCTACAAACTTCTTATACCAAGTCCTCTTTACATACTGTTTCCCTTTGCATTCTGAATAGGTGTCAGAATTGAATGGGATTTCAGTCCAGATAGCGTCCTTTCCCACTGCAAGAAAGGAAGAAGCTGAAGTATGACGATGCATATAAAATTATTTACAACAAATACATTCAAATAAATAGAATTAGAAACCTCCATGCAGCAGAATGCACCATGAAATATAAATATATCAATAGTTCAGAATCAGTCAGCTGCATTTTGAACATGAAAGGTATTTCAAGGAAGCATTGGAGTGTGCAGATGTGATTGATGTAGTGAACTGCTTCTGCTCTGTGTGTCAGTGGAGCCAGTTTGGAATAAGCTCACTCTTACTTTCTTAGGGGGACAATGTGTGTGGGCAAAACGTTCATTTACAAAGTTATGTGATACAGTCACTGTTTCTCAGTGGATTCAAGACAGGACAATCAACTTGCAGCAAACCATATGTGATTAAAAACTTACATAAAAATTAAGTGCCATGAATTATGTGGAAATAAATGGGGTCTCAGTTTTTTTGTCGAGTCCTCTACAAATGCAAAAAGCAGACCACTTTGCTTGAATGGATCTCAGCTATTCTTCAAAAGCTCAGTCTACCTCCTACCAAAGACAGCAAGAGCCTTGTAAGTGGCCTAAAACAGAGCTGGATCAAGCCTTCAGAAGCAGATTTTTTTTTTCTAAAACACAATGGCAGATAAATAGTATCCTCTGAGTTGTGTTCTGTAACTCACTTAAAAAGTGTGAAATAGCTTATTCATTTTGCACAGCTTTCTTTTGACTTAAAAACAAGACAGAAAATATGAGGCTGTCCTTGTCTCATTTGTGTACATTGGTTTGAAGCCATCCCAGCTGCCATGGGAGAACCACATCACATTGATTGCATTCTGCTCAGGTAAACAAGTAGCCTAGCATGGATTCCTTACAAGAAATATGGGTGGAAAGAAGGAAATCATGTGTAAAGGCTGTTTGATTCCACAGTTCATTTAACTGGTGCAGTACAGAATCCCACCATTAAAATTATGCTATTTTATTTCTGAAAAAAATCTGATCAGAGGACATTATAATATACATAATAATCTTACTTGAAATTGGCTCACTCACTCTTGGGTCCGCTGTGGAAAGAAACAAACATTCAATCAGACACCATAAAATTAACTTTCCCAATACTCCAATGGAAAAGCATTGGTAAGTACTTTTCTACAGTTGATGTCAGCTGTAATTTGTGAAACACAGTGTTTTGGAAGCAAAGTTCACTTTTGTATCAAATTAAAAAAAGTAATTTCTTGTGTTATGGTGTGAAACTACAGCATCAACGAGCTTTTAAAAATGTTACTTTTGGGACCCTGGATTCAAACTGGGTTCTAGTAAAGACAGAAGTTTAAATCAGTTGCCAGTAAAACCCAATTCCATTGCCTTTGCAACCCCCCACCTTTTTTAAATTACACTGTCAAAAACCTGGGGGAAAAAAAAAAGGACACTTCTGTAATGCTTGCTACACAAAACTTGGTTAGAAATCCCAAAAGTGAGAAATTGATGTGTGCAATTAAGAAAAAATAAATCTGACTGCTTAATTTGGCCAAGCTAAATAGGAGACAGAACGTAAGCCTTGTCATTAATGAAAATTGCACTTGGCATAAACATTGTTTCAAGTTTAACAATCCAGGTTACAAAGAGTGTATTCACAGTTTTTCAATATGTGTGGCTTCATCTGAACTCCTCCCTGTCTAATCCCTTGCTCAGCCAAAACTCTCATCCATCCATCAGTGACTGAGCACTAGATCAGGACTATTATATTATTACACCTGGCTCAAAATGCAGATCAACAAAGTCATTTTAAGCAGGCTACACCCATTTGGTGTTGAATAGGGTCCTTAAGTGCTATCAAATAATAAACACTTCTACACAAAAGAAGATACCTGGTTTGTACAGAGTCATTAAGTCGAATGTAGTTAGCCAGTTAGCCTCACTGTGAACTCAAACACAGCACAGGCATTCTCTGATTCTCACCTTTGAGTCAGCTAGGACTTAAGATCGGGAACCAACCAATGGTCAAAATGGACTCGTAAATACCTCTTTAACAGTTTCACAGGAGAGTAAGAAGGATGGATGAAGCCATACCAGGACATCAACTTTTCCAGCTACTATTTCTCAATCCTCTTTTCAGTCTAAAGACAGTACTATTACAAACAGCTTTTTTGTACAAGTAGAAAAAGTGCTTACAAACATACCAGCCCCCAGAAAAACTTTATGTTTCCTATCCAGAACATATTAACGAGTTTGATAGACATAAAAAGGTCAGAAATATGAATCCTAAATGAAAGGGCTTTCTTTAAGGATAAAGTTAATTTCTTCATAGGGAATGCCAGACTCTCTGTGCTCCTGCCTTTTTTCCTGCAGTCTGGCCATCTTACACCCTCACACAATGGAGCTGTGATCTCAGGCTGACCTTCCAGCCATTAATGTAACAGGCTGAGTAGTAAAAACAAAAACAAAAACAAACAAACAAACAACAAACTATCTGGAGATTGAAAAGATCTCCAACAGCAAGATCAGGCATACAAAATGAAGCAAGTTAAGACCAATTAAAGTTGGTCCACAAACATGGATACAAGAGCCACTGTAAATCACAGTCAGCAGACTTTTGGAAGTTCTTACCTGATTCCGTACTGAAAGACACAACATTGCTACTTGGACCTTCACCAAGCGGGTTTTTAGGTTTCACATGGAATTCATAACTGGAGAATAAAAAAAAAAAAAGAAAATTTTGCAAACCAAGCATTCTTTTGGAGTCCAGAGCAAGCAAACTGCCAACACACACCTTGGTGCTACTCCTCGTGGAGGAGAACCAAAAGGGCTTGTTTGTTGCTCTGAAAACACTGAGACATTCTTCATCCTATCTGTACAAGACCTCTCTGAACATGTAACTTACCAACCCTTTTGCAAATTCTTTGCTCACACACTATTAATGTTTGAATTAATGCACCACTAGTTTAAGTCCATCGCCTCTCACACATGCAGTTTCAGTTCTGGCAAAGGGAGCAGTTCAGGTGAGGTTGGAAAAAAACTGATAAGGAGAGATTGAGTAAAGCACACTATTTATTTGCACATTTTTCAATCACAAGAACACAAACTTCCAATGTAGTACCTCCTAGGCCCACCAACAGTGACAGAGTGAGCCAGTGGTGAAATGCAAAGCATGTCTTCTGGGACAGAAGCTCAGCCAAGGCAAGGCTCCAATTGCTTGAATATATGTTAACAGCGAATATATGAAGCAATTAAAAGATACTGTCACCTTATCTTTTCACCTTATTATCTCACAACATCAGTCTATGCTGCAATTATCTCATTATCTCTCCTCCTCACAACTCAGTTGGGAACCATTTAAGTGCAAGGAAAACTGAATAAGATTGAAAAAAAAGAAATCCAAGCCAAATTCCTCTGCTCAAGGCTCTCCCACCCCTCGCACTTGCTTAATGTTGACAGGCAAGACAACATTGTTTCTAACTTGGCAGCTCAGCTGAAACTTGGATGTTCAGTTAGATGCTGTAGGTAAACAGGTATTGGAAAATAGCTGCAAACTTACAAACATTGCACAGAAGACAACAGCCCCATGGGGCAGGAAAGAGAGTTACAAGGGGGGAGGCTGGGTATGGCTACAATCTCACATCAACAGCAGAGCTAGGAACACACACTTATTTCCTACCTCCCAGCACACGCCATCTCAGCAAAGCTGCTTTTCTACTCTCCTGGCTCCAGGTTGGCAGCACCTGGGAATTGCTCACTGCTCAGCAACAGCTCAGTTTCTCACCTGTGCCTGTGCCTACCTGTAGGAGCCGCAGTGCCTTCCCTGCCAAAGCACCCTCATCAGTAGCATGTCAACACCCAGTCAACAACACCCTCTTCATGCTTTTCCCACCAGTCAGAAGCAATAATCCGCCCTACAAATACCAGCCACAAATATTTGTCATATGCTCTGGGTGCACGCAAGGTAAACCTCTACAATATTTCATCAGCTAGAGATACAGAGGACACGAGTCAAAAGGACTGTAGTGCTGGAATATGGACCCTAACTTAGAGACTGAAAACTGAACAAAATGAGAATCCCTGAAGTTGGCAATTAAATCCTCAGCTCTCGACTCGTGAAGGATCACTTATTAGTGACAACATGGTAGGTCAAGGCTGTAACACAGCATTTTAATGTACTGCTAAGATTGTTTCCAAACAGCAAATTTCATTAAAGAAAGAAACCTAGCACTCTTTGCACGGTTAATGGTAAAACTCCATTTACAAATCCGTACAAGAGACAGAATATTCAATCCAAACTCTAGATTACTTCTCATTTCTTCTTGGCTCCTACAAAACCTGACAGCTCACTAATTAACCTCCGTGGACTAACTGTGCAGTACCGAGTAACTGTTTTCCATCTGCAGCATGTCTAAGACAAACTTAGAAATTGCTTACAGAAGCAATTGCCTTTATTTCTAGGGTTTTCTTTTATTTTTTTAAGGGGAAAACCCCAACTTTTTTGGTCAAATATTGTCATCTAGCAGGAAAGGTTGCTGCTCAGAGAACTGTAGCACAGCAATTGGAGATTCCTTCTGAATAATCAATGATGAAGACTCAGTAATATATTGGGTGTTCTAAAGTAATAGCTAGAAGATGCATTTTGGATAATGTACAATTTAATGCATACCTTCAGATGTAAGTCTCCAGAGAAGTTCTTTTGCTTCCATCACAGCAGAATACTGCATCTAGGTCACTGATTGAACTTTGATCACTGATAGCTTAGTATGGTATGTTCTACTGCTATTATGGGCATTTATGGTCTAATTTTATAGATGATAGTAATATCTTTATGCCACTTCATATGAAATCGAAAGAGATATTTTTGCCTAGGATTCCTGATGTAGAGTTGGATTTTTTTAATTTTTTAATTCCACAGCAATGGCTACAAGGAAAGGACAAAAACTGAGCAGGTGCCATGCTTTTATGGAACTGGACTGGGCAGCAGCAGGGATCTGGAAGGTAATGATGCAGCAAGTGTGAACTAAAGATCTACAGATGCCAAATCTGGATCTCACCTAAATATATAAGGGTTTTACAAGTTATATTCCTCTACCATCCATAAAATCAGGATCTGGAAAAGACGGTGGAGAATTTTGAAACAAATTAAGCTATTTTGCTGATTTTTGAACCAATATATTGTCCTCAGGAGCTGATATGTCCTGCTTGGAGTTGCACTAAGTAACATACTTCACTGGAAACAGTCCTGTTCCAAAAAACTGAAATCCATGAACTTGGACCCATCAATTCTTTAACTCCATAAAAAGACCAAAACAAAACTGAAGTCTAAATATTTTCCAAACAGTGCTTTTCAAACTGTGGTCTAGGATTTCAAACTGTGGTCTAAGATCTCCGCAAAAGGTCAAACCACAACAGGAAAGCTATGGCAAAATTTAAATAAAGAACTAAAATCTTTAGATTTCAGCCCATGTAAATAGAAAGAAAACTGGAAAAGGGGAAAGTAATAAAGGAATGTCCAACAATGAGTTTAATGGATGGACCTTTTTTCCTGTTTTTTCCTAAAAACATCAGTTAGGAGAGCTTCCTAATAACATTAAAAAGCAAGTTTTGAAACTAAAATATATACAATTCACCAGTTTTGTGATAAGTGTTTTCACAGGTACCCAAGCATTACAGCCTCCTTTTCCTCTGCCACACTCGCTCCTGAAACAGTAGTGGTGGCTGGAACAGTACAAAAACTAGAAACGACCACTTTTGAAGATGAAAAGAAAAAACTAGTTGACTGAGTCCTGAAAGGTAGAGGAAGGTGAAGTTAGACTGTGTTCATGGTGTGACAGACTTTATAGATCTGACTAATTTTAAAACCATGGTGTGGCTCTCTTCAAAGAAAACCGTATGAAGTCTTCCATTTTGTGTGCCAGGTGGAAGATCTGAAAAGCTGAAGAGGGACTCTTCAGGAAGTGTAGTGTCAGAACAAGGGATAATGGCTTTAAACTAAAAGAGGGGAGATACAGAATAGATGTTAGGAAGAATTTCTTCACTATGAGGGCAGTGAGGCTCTTGAACAGGTTGCCCAGAGAAGCTGTGGATGGATGCACAATCCCTGGAATTGGGATTTGGGCAACCTGGTCTGGTGGAAGGTGTCCATGCCCATGGCAGGGGGGTTAGAACTGGATGGTCTTTAAGGTCCCTTCCAACCCAAACAGTTCTATGATTCAATGAAAATAGAAGGAAAATGGTGTAAAAATAAGGGTACTTGCTGCAATTTTACATACTTCCAACACAAGCTAAAAGGGAGGGGAAAATTGCCTAGAGGTTCAAGAAAGTATGTAGGGCAAAGTTAATAAAGGGAAATAGGAAAGCTATATAATGATTATCCCATGTCTACATCATAGCTAGACTTGATATTCATGAGAAACTGCAGCCTATATTCCATCCTTCTATCTGTGCACCCACGATGCCAAAAGCTCTGCTACCCAATATAAGTAAGCAATTAAACATTTCTCACACCTCTGTGCTCCTTAAGACTGTCATCCTACACACTTGGGAGAGGACTAGGCCTCCCAAATTCCCCATACTGCAAAGACAATAGAAGTCATTGTGCAGATTAAATGGACTTGACTTAACAGTAATTACTATGCAGAGCATATTTTTCCGCCATAGGAAATCACTATTCCACATGGAACTTTGGCAGAGGTAACTGTTCCTGCACTTCTCAAGTCATGCAAAAGGAGAAGATGGAAGACTGCAGCACTGAAAACAGCTGAAGAAAGTCTTTCATCATAATACTGAGGACTAGAGGAACTGAGTACAGTCCTGGGACATCAGATCAATAGTTGGGGAGATGCCGGTGGTTAAATGACAATCATGCAAGACTGCCCCAATGTATTGAGCTTCTGTCTATGCAGAGTGTGCTTGAATAACAGCATGATCACACAGAGCAAACAAAACTAGGCATAAGACAAGGAAATATTTTCTTAATAAATAAATAAATAGCGCTGAGCTTGTTTGAGGAGTCCTTCTCCTAATTAGGTTGGAAGAAGAGCCAAAAGAAATGGGCAGTGCTTACATGTGAACCCTGGAGTCAACAACAGTTTATTACAAAAGCCTGTAAGCCTTGCAATAGAGTACCAAAAAATCCAGCATTTTTCTGTAATCTTCATAGTCCTATCCTAACATCATTGTATCTTTCACTGTAGTTCTTATCTCTTGACTCTTGCTGTTACCAAAATCTAAGCTATCTGCATCAGGAGATTTTTCTCTTATATGTGGTTAGCACACATTTTGGTACTAACTGCAATACCAAACAATACTTGATAGTGGTAATAATGACATGAGTAGGTACATATGAATTAATGCCTATAAATTTATAAAAAGCTTCCAGCTGGGGTTATTTAGCCTACAGGAGAGAAGACTCTGGGGAAACCTTATAGGGGCCTTCCAATATTTAAAGGGGACCTACAGGAAAGAAGGGGAGGGACTCTTTTATCACGGAGTGTAGTGATCAGACAAGGGGTAATGGCTTTAAACTAAAAGAGGGGAGATTTAGATTAGATGTTAGGAGGAAATTCTTTGCTATGGTGAGGCACTGAAACAGACTGCCCAGAGAAGCTGTGGATGCCCAAACCATCCTATGATTGTATTATTCAGTAGAGATTTGAAGACTTGGTATGGTCTCTGAATGTATTATAACAGCATTCTCTTTTTTGTTTCATACCTTAAAGAAATACGAAATAAACTTTTGAAGGAAACCACCTACCACGTCATAAAAACAGTTTGGTATGTGCATATATCCTACACATCTCACCTTTACTTTACAGTTTTGTTTGTTTGTTTTAATTGATTGGTGTTTTTGTGTGTGTTTAAAATTATAATGATTATTAGTTTTATTCTGTTTTCGCATTTCCTGCTATTTTTAATCCTCAAGATTATTCATGGCTGGAAACATACTCTACCTTGGGGCACAATCTGAAGCAAAAGTCCAAAGAGACTACTTCAAATGTGCTTTTAAGCACCTTTTAAGCACCTTTTTAAATGTGAAAAGTATATTTGAAATCACCAATTAGGCAAAGGATCAGAACCTAAAAGGAAGCTTTACGTATCTGTGAAATGCAAGCATCACAGGCTTTTTGATTATTCTTAATACTTTTTTTGATTATAAATTTTTCACCAGTAGACTAGTGGGACAGACACATCCCCTATTTTAATGACTACCTGAATTTTCTGAGGGACATTTGGCATATCTCTGACTAATACAGCAGAACTGCAGCCTTCATATTTTCCTTTATTACCTTCCAATTACTGCCAAAACAAACATGCATGAGAACTGTTTTCAACAACATTCAGACTCTTTTTTGAAGGCTTGTATAGAAAATAGTGTTGCAAAGTTTCCTGGACACTAGTGGTATGTTCTATGAACTTAATTGCCCTTAAACAAACCACCAGAAAGAAAGAGGAAATACACAACTAATTTAAAAATATTTCAAGATAGAGCAGGGATACAGGGACTACATATTTTGGCAGAAGAACCAGCAGAAATACCAAAGTAAAAATGATACTATATCAGATGATTGGGAGACTTAGAAAAATAAATCAATTTTAAGAAGTCAGAAACTCTAAAACTATTAAAAAACAAAGCAAACAAACAAAAAAAACCCTAAAATTCTTTTGGAAATGGGAAAAGCGAATTGGATGCAAAACAAAAACAAAACCAAAAAAAAAACACCAAAAAGAACATCTGTATTTAACATTCTAGGCTAGGAAAGGTTCATGAAAAAAGCTATGGGACAGTGAAACTAATCTTAATGAAGGAGAAGATGCAGATGAACACCATTATTACTACACAGGAGACAGAATGAAGGAAACAATAATCACAGTAAGCCCCTTTCTATATCAGGCTTCTCCAGGTTTATTACAAGCAAGCACCTCAGGGAGAGAAGTGTGGAAAGCTCTGAATAACAACTTTACTTTGACAGATTCACATACGGCAGATCTTGCATGACTATTATCATAGGAGAAGTTACTGCAACACTTTCTTTCTTTGAGGGCAGTTTTTAGTTCAAAGCTAAGAATATATAAAGAGCACAAAGAATGGAGTTTGGGGTATGCCAATGAAAATAGGCATTCCTGTGGGAACAGCCCCATCAAAAAAACTCAAAAACAAGAGACCTGTATGACAGGTTAGATGGAACATTACAGAGCTCACTCCTAAAACAACTGCTTGGAAGCTAGACTGTAATTGCTTTGACCAAAAAGATCAGTCTTGTGTTTTAGTTTTGACCGTTTTCCAAATAGAGTAGATGGTACATTTCTCAAAACACTGTGAGAGTTGCTCTCAACATGAAAAACTTGAAATTTCCATGTGGAAGACAAAAATTAAGCTGACAGGTAGTTTATACTTTTCTCTGATTTTTCTTTGCTAAGAAATGAATGATATTTGCATTAACTTACAAAAATACCTCAGCCTGCATTAAAGAAAATGGGCAAAGTTGAGGTTAACAAGATCGGAAACTACCCACATAAGATAAAACCATATAATAATTTAGATTGGAAGGGACCTCTGGAAGTCATCTGATCCAGGCCCCTTTTCACAACAGGACCAACTTAAATTAGGTTGCCCAGGGTTCATCAACAAGCACATAGACGCTCACTGCTTGAATGACGGAGTAAAAATTGAGTAACTCAGTACTTGATTCAGCCTAACTAGAAGAAAGGAGGATGAATGGACTTTGGCTATTTCACACATTTAACAAGAAGGACAAAGTAGGGAATAAAAATATAGTAAAAGCTGTAGAAAAATTGGAGTAAGTGTGATACTGAATGGAGGTTGGACTCAAATATGACCTGAATCTACTCTAAAATTCCTGAAGAATATGAAGGATAATAAAAGCTAACGGCAATACAAACTTATAAATCAACAACAGTGTATATGTGATTAATAGCTCACAGAAGGACATCTATAACAGAAACAATTCAGCAGAAGACATTAATAAACAAGAGAAAGGTTTCCTCTTCAAGCACCAGCTAATTGGATATAACTATCTGTATAAGAAGTGTATATAGTTATCTAGCTTGTATAATGTAACCATACAACATGGTTTGAGAGATTTCAGGTAGAAGTGAATATCAGAAGCAAAATACTTGATAAAACTAAACAGAAATGTAAATCCAGAGTATCTGGAGCCAGGTAACTGCTTAGTGCCAGGAACAGCAGCAGTTTCAAAACTCTGACCAACCAAATAATGGATATCATGATTAGTACTTTCCATGTTGCTAAAACTAACAGAAGTTTTCTAAGATAGGATAGTGAAATACTGAAAACACTATGTTTGACAAATCTCCAGGTGAAAAAGATGTCCTATTTTACTTACAGGACAAGTACTACTTTAAATAAGGGCCACTGTCAAGTGTGCCTCACTATGACATGATGGAATGGATATAACACCCTTTTTCTTTGGCAAAAGGTGCAGGAATCTTAGTGTTTCAAAAAATCAAATTGTATAGGGGTTTGTATAATTTTTTTTTTTTTAAATACCAAGCACTTTTGTTGGAAAGCAGATGACTCCCCAGATTTATTTAAAGAGTGTCTGTCCTCACATTGACAGATTTTCAAGTTCTTCTCTCATCTCAGATTCTAGATGTCTTGCAATCAAGTCACCAAGAAGGCATAAAGCTGGCTTATGTATTACAAGACAAACAAATGAGATGACAGACTGCCCTAATGTATAAAACTTTTGTTTAAAAGTAACCCTCACAAGTTGTTGTATGCCTATGAAGGTTCTTCATTTCCTTATTATCACGGCCTGAATTTGTGAAAAACAAATACCTGATAACAGTACTGGAAATCAGAACTCCTCTTCTCTTTTGGCCAATATATTTTTTCTGGACAGCTGCAGTCACACATGCATTTTTTCAAGAGAGACTCTCACAGTCTCTCATTGAGAATGTCTTCCTAACACAGCCCAAATTTCTTAAATATTCCAAGTCTGGCCATCAGCTCCTCATCTTTAAATTGTGCCTTCTCTAAAGGAGGAGGGGTATCTGGCTTACTGCAGAACTTTCCAGAGGTATAGCAGTATGATCGTTTTGAAAGAATAACGTAAAAGAGAAAAGGAAGCAAACAGCATGATCTGCAGGCACAGATTGACCTAGCTTTTTCCTGATGCTTGCTCTGCCCACTTCACACGGGAGAGTTGTTTGTCTTGCTTCACTCCTCCTAGATGTGGGCATTTAATTCTTTAGTTTCTGGCCAGGCACTGAATATCCTTCCTACCTATTTTACCTCAACAGGACAACAGATCTTGGGCGATGGGGCTGCAAACCTTCTTTGTTATGTACTGCTCCTAAAGAGTAAACACCTGGAGAATTACAGGCTTGAACTGTAATTCTGCTGCTGTAGAGCTTTCACATTCAAATTTACCCATAGAGACTGAGATATGTTATCCACAGTCATGATTATTGTTTTTGAAAATCTTCATTTAGATCTGCCTGGATTAGATCCATCCTGAACTTTCTTCAACTCTGGAGGCATTGAACCTTTAGAGCAGCATATGGGATTCACACAGCATCACTGATGGCTTCAGAAAAGTTGGAAAACTAGCATCTCAAATTCAGCTTGTCAGCTTCTCCAAAGCATTTCAGGGCCAAGAGGTTCTTTCCCAGCTGATCCACCTTCTGCTACTGATCATCTCTTTCCATATACTTTCTGGTAGTGTTGTAAATGTTGGTCCTTTGCAAGAGGGATTTCTTTTTCTCTTCCAAGTTTCATTTCCAGCTCTACCTCTTCTACAGCTCTTTCCTTTAAGGCTAGTTACGGAAAAATCTGCTTCCCAGATTTAATGTATTACTTGATGAATTTTCAGACATTTTGGGAGCTCAATTAATTTATTCAGATGTATTTCACTGTCTCTCTTCCTCATATTTTCAAGTCAGTTTTATCCACTGGTCCATTTACTTCATCTAGTGAGCAGTGAGCTCATGACAGCTAGGAGATCTTTATTATAGACATTTGTCTTTCCTTGCAACACTAAAACTGTCTACATGATGCCAGTTGTCTTCAATCCCTTTCCTACTTTCCCTGAAATTAATGGCCAACAAGCCTGGATTCAAATGGCAACAGTAACAATTTCTTGTGTTTCTGCCAAAGCTTTCAAGACATTCTCAAAATTAGGAAACACATTCTGAAATGAGAGTTTAATCAAACAAAGCCTCTCTGAGGACTTTGCCTCCTTGAAATCCTGTGGGACCGAAGGGACACCATTGCAATTCATATCAAACCTTTTCAATTTCAGATGATAGCCTCCTGAATCCAGAAAGACTTTCAGGGTCCTTCCTTTCTGGTGCTAGGGGAGTAGGGATTACAGCCATCACCCCACCAAGGAAAATTTATCCCTTTATGTCCTAAGTCATCATCTACCAGTTAGTGTTGATTTCGTATCTAGCTTGTTTTAACAAAATCCACACTCCAAAAGACAACTTTTGTCCATGGTCTCTGGTCTGCTGTTGATCACCAAAACCCAAAAGTCCTCTCATAAGACTGACAGAAGTGTTACAAATTAAAGCCAAAAACTATTTTATCTGCTTCCCATAACTCCTGTCTTTCTTATGACCTTTCCAACGGTTTCAGGTGGGTCTGCCTGTCTCCACCTTGCTTCCTTTCTTAAAAAGCAGCAGTCTAAAAATGCTTTCCTCTTTTAGCCACCTGGACATTATTCTCAGCATCCAGGACTTCACATTGCTTCTATGTCTTTTTTACTCTTAATCAGTCCATCTAATTTTTGTCACCAAATGTGACACAACCAATTTGAATGTGTAATGGAGGACAGTCTCAATAACAACTCACACTTGTTTTCAAGGATGCAACTGCATCATTTCAAAGCAGATCCTAAAAAAAATAGAAACAGAAAAGAAAACAAACAGCGCCCACTGCCTTTCTTCAGCTGCTACTCCAAAAACCTGTTGTTTTGCTGTCTCTTCTAAGCCTCCTCAGCTGACAAGATTTACTAGACTGATGCTTGGTCACCAGCATCAGTTGTATTGCTAGTGTATCATAACTGACACGTCATGACACATCTGCAGTTCACTCTTTCACAACCAATGTGCCTTTAGAAGATAACAGAGATGATCATTATGCAATACACAGCAGTTCTAGCCCATCTTTTGTGTTTTGGAGTCTCTTAGAGAAGTTCTTTTTGGGTATCCCAATTTGCTTAGCCTTTCTTTTCCATTTCCCTTCCCCCTCCACTTTCTGCAACAGTTCCTTATTCCTCCCTTGAGAAGCTGCTGCTCACAAGTAGGTAAAAGTTAAGAACTTATGCCTCAGATTAATCCACATACTGCCTAGAAGTTAAGATTCATGAGGGGTTCTACAAAGAATTTTGTGCTGTGTTACCAATTTAAAGATAGTAGTAGAAAAGGGCAGGCTATCTGAAATGGAAAATCCGGTTACCAAAGCCAAATGGTCTTACAGGGCAAAAGAAACTTGTCATTCACTAACTTTCTGATGCAATCAATAAGTAATTCAAAACACAGGACAGTGCCTTTTTTTTTTTTCTCACTGCTCTGAATCTTATCATGAAGAAAGAAGAATTTATATATATATATTTATGAGATTTTTTTAAAACTGAATTATAATGCTTATTTGGCCTAGTTGCCCAAGATGCATGCCATCAACTGGAAGTCACTGACCCATTTTTAACTTGCCAGCTGTTTTTATGTCCTGAAAGAAAATTGGCCCAATGTGTCTTTCCTCTTCACGGTACTATATAAAGGTCAGGCTTCGTACAGTGGCCTAACTTGCATTCCAGTAATTGAATGCATACATCTACATAGCCAAGGAGCCTGTATCTGCTGTGCTGAGTATCCTTAAATCTCAGAGAGAGAGGACTGTACATATAAATCTTGATCTGACACATCAGGATAATATTTCTTACGTTTGTCTTGTTTCTTTGTCTGCTAAATTTATCAAGAGATTAAAAAAAAAAAAGCATTTTTTTCCTTTTTTTTTTTTTTTTGCAATCTGTCCAGACCACATATGTGTTCTTGGAAATTTCGTAAAGTTTCCTCAGATCTATCTTATCTGTTCACTTAAAAGAAAGTAAAACCAAAACATGCCTTTTTCCTATCAGAGCACAAGTAAAACCAATTTGGTCTTACATATGTACATGTGAATATATAAATATTATATATATATATTTATTTGAAGTAACTGCTTTTAAATATATATGTGTATATATGTATATATATTTGAATATATTAGCATTTCAAGTGGCAGACAGCTGACAGACTAAATTAGTTGAAGAAACTTAGAAAATCATTTTATTTAATTACCTTGTGTCAGGTTTTAGGTTTTCCACTGTAGAATGGGTTTGATTTGTAGTGATAATCGACTTCTCCTTTTCACCATCACTTGCTCCATTTTCAGTTGACACAACTTCATACTCTAGAAAAATACAGGAAAGAGAAATGTGTTTAAATAACAGCTCTCCCTTGAGCTTCTTCATTGCTCTCCCTTTGTCTCATCTGATTTCTACTCCTACTGTCTAACAGGCTGTACAGACATCTCATGAACAAGTCTGGATGTTAGTATTCTAAAATGGTTAGAAAAACTCCTTAGTGTTCCAATTACAGATTGCTGAGTGCCTGGCCTCTCATCTTTTCTCATGATTCAGTTATGGGACAGAGGATACTCGATATCTCACCTCTGCCGAAAAGGTACGCTACTGACAGAATACTGAACACAAGTAAGTTTAAGTATCCTTCAGTTTGAATAAAGAAGCATCAAAGATGAAAGTACGGTTTCTAAATGCTTAAACCCTGATTAACTTAAAATAAGACCTAGTAAAACTTAGGTTTCCACAGGAAACTGCTCATTAATTTTGGTGTGCTCTTGGGGAATCTGTCAGTTTATAATTAAGTACTTTTGTTTATTTTTGTATTTATATTATTTGTAGAGACTTACTACTTTCTTTTCACCTCACTGGTACATACCACCAAGCGCGAGGCATGCTCTAAACAGAGGAGTAAAACCAGATGTTTGGGAAGAAGATAACCCTTCAAAAAATCATAACCATATCCAAGATATAGTCTCTCTCTAGCATGCATCCTCTGACATGAGTCACAACTCCAACACAATTCACAGCCTCTTCTAATAAAAACACTGAGTATATTGTTAATTTTCCTCTCAACACAAAGAAATTCACAACCTCCCAAACCCCTTTCTTTCCCTGAGCTAAAAACACACACACACACACACACACACAAAAAAAAAAAAGGAAAAGCCCTTATTCACCACAATTAAGCTTCATTAGAGCAATGATGCTTATTATTAAGGACTGGACAGAGGCTTGATTTCCACTGCCTTAGGAATATCTAGATAGAGAATCAGTAGATAACTTCACAGGAATTTGATCTATCTGCCCTTCTGCTAGCCCCAAGTCACATGATTTAAACTTTTTAACTCATTCAAGTTGGAGAATAAAGGATAACACAACAAATGCATGGGCATGTGCTTCCATGCGCACACACAAAGAACTACTGGAGTGCATCCAGTATCTGCTTGTTACTGTGTATTAACAATGATCCTCAGTGGACTAGACAACACACTGCCCTCCATCTCTGAGACAACTCAACAGGAGTAGCAGGGCACCAGAAAAAAGTTCTTGGTCCCTGACATTTTGCAGCTTTTATGAAAACAAGGAGGAAAGCTTGATCACTGCTTTAGTTATTATTTGTCAGATCTTTCCATTACCAAAGTACAATTTTGTTTTTAGTAATACTTAATATTATGAAAACCCTCATGCAACATATTACCTAGTAGTCAACAACAGTATTTTTTTTAAATAAGGCTCAACAAATTATCCACAGTTCTATCTGAAACTGTGCATTAAAAATAAAGATGTGATGCCCAAATCAGAACATTGAAAAAAACATTTAAAAAAATACAAAAATAAAAGGAGATGACAGAAAACTTGATTTAAGTTTTTCTAAACAAGTAATAACATTCTTGTGCCAATATGAAGTAATCACCTTTTGGAGAAAATGGGATTCATCGACTTTTGTTGACTACAGAAAATATCCTTAGATGAGTCATTAATGGACTTATTTTTAGAAGTTAAGATGAAGGACAAAACCTCACTGGGAGTATTTGTAAGCCACAGAATTCAAACATTTTGTATTATGCATATTCATGCCCAGAGAAAGGCAATGAAGCTGGTGAAGGGTCTAGAGAACAAGTCTTATGAGGAGCAGCAAAAAAATAAAGGAAATGAGACTGTATCAGAAGGCAATCAGGTCTTGCTTTCCTCATTACATGATGCATGTTGACAGTTTTTCCAGTTATAAAGGAAATGTTTTTTTATTTCTGCAGTTGAAATGGTTGTGCTGCATTGGGTTCATTAATGTTCTCAAGAAAAACAGGTCTACTTCCAAGAAAAAAATGCAAACTAAGCAAGTTATCTGATCTTATCAAGCTAAGGACAGGTCTGTGGAGGAAGACTCCAAATGACAACAGCAACAAAAAGGGTTTTCCCTGGACAAAAAGAGGTATAGCTGAACTGCCTAGAAAGGAGAATGTTCACAAAGAGCCTCTCCCCAGCCTAATGTTAAGGCTAGGAATAGGCTACAAATAGGTTCACACTGCTTCCAGCACATCATGGAAAACAAGTCAGGTAATCATTCTTCTTTCTTATTGCTACTTTTCATTAGCCTATAGTCTTTTTTTTCTTCCCTTTTAATTCAGCAGAAGGGGCAACTTCCTTCCTCTTTCTCAGAAGAAGGTGGTGCAGGCTAATTTTTTTTCTGAGTGTCCCTTTGGATCTGCATTTATTATTTTCCAAAACTGTGGGAAGAACAGGAAAGAATCCAGGCTGAGCTTAGTAATTATTTCTAGAGAATCAAGGGAAGACTATTTTGGGGAAGAGAGCATGTGACAGTCACCATTATAGCTCTGCATTGAAATCTGTTATGACATGCATATAAAGCAACTTCTGAAAATATCCCACTTACATGTTAAAGTGAATGGCTAGTGATCAAATCTTCCTCTTCACAGTTCCTAGACTTATTCTACTCACTTGTAAAGCAACACAGCCAAATCTGTTTAGCCACAGCAGTGATTGAGTCAGTGATTTTGCAAATCAAAGTTCTCTTTTATGACAGTGGTAAAAATGGAAGCCATTATCCTGACAGTACAGAACCACCATAATTTTCATATTCAATTCTGGTAAGTTTGTGTTGATACACAGAAGACAGAAAAATTACAAGTGGTCTTCTTGCATGCCTACCTAGGTACTCATAGACATAGCCATAGACTCAAACAAACAGAATCTTTTACACAAAGAGAACTTTGTGGTCTTCCAATGGGTACAGCAAGTAATATGCTGGCAGAGTTCTACTGACCTACCAGACAGATACTTTCATTGTATCTGGCTCACTGATCAAAAGCACCATGGCAAGAAAGATATCTGCATTATGTGTAAGTAACCATGCAATAAAGAATACTGACACTTTTTTATTATTATTTTTTGCTTGCCGAGAGTGAACAGAGAAGCTAGAAATTAAGGGAAGATACAGTCATAGTTCTTAAGTGTCTTTTTTATGTCATCACATGATGCAAAATGATATAGTTGAGAAAATCTTGTTCTAATCTAGTAGCATTTTTTTTAATCCATACTGAAGTTGACAGTAGCATGAAACAAAAGCACTGGAGTGTAAGACTCTTTTGGGATAAAAGTATTATTTAAATGGCACAAAACCACTGTCAAAGTAAAAATAAGCTTGAAATACAGTATTCTGAAACAAAATAAAAAGAAATCAAACCAACCAGTAACAGTGTCATTGTCTGGTTTTTCCCAGTCCAATATGACAAAAGTTGGACAGCCCTCAACAGTCACCACTGTGAGGTTGGTTGGAGGATTTTGTGGAGGACGAGTAGGTTCTTCCTTGATGCTAGCCTCTTCTTGAGGAAAATGTTCAAGAGAGCTTGTGATAGAGCAAGGCACATCATCATCTTTCTTCATGTACTTGACATGAGGGGCTTAGAGCAATAAGAAAGAGCTGTTATTCAGTACAACGTTTTTAACAAAACATCGATGCCATTCCACCCATCCTACAACTTCCAGTTCAGGGACCGACGCAAAAAATCTGTACAAGTCAAAATCAAACACAGATGTTTAAGAAGGAAAACTATACATTCAATAATCTTTCCTAAGCTGCCTTTTTTGGGGGGTTGGGTGGGGTGTTGTTAGACCTGGAATCTGCACTACTTCACCCTTCTGTTGTCACCTTTCATCTGAGTGGAATAGACAGAATCAAATGAAGCTTTGTCCTTCCAATAACCAAAAAAGATAATTTTGATAAAAGACAGGTCAGTGTCCATGCATTCCCCCCAAAAGAAACACCATAGCTATTAAAATCCTACCTTGGTACCTTGGTTTGCCTGAAGAATCTGTTTCTGATGTAGGACTTGAACTGAAGACAGTTGCATCAACTGTAAGAGACACGGTTGTAATTCAATTTGCAATAAATATAAAGTTTCAGAACTGCTGTGTCTCATGGTTCATTTGGCATTTGAAATATCCCTGGTAAAGTTCCTCCATGGTAGACCTTTGATATCAGATCTGTTTTTTTCCTTTTAAGGACCCCATTTTGGCTGTGGTGCTAAGTAGACCCCATACTTACCTAACAGTGTAAAGAATGTCATAGTCAAAATGACAGAATTCATGACTGCTGCTGGATTCAGTTCATTCAATATATGTGAAGTGTATTTTGGACCTTTTTAAAAGCAACTTTTTGCACTGTACTGGCCATTTAAATTAGAGCTCACTTAATATTCAGAGAATATGTAGTACTATTAAGTTGGCACACAACTTTTCAAAAAAATAGTGACAAGGACATCACAAATTTTGTCTTCAGAGCATAAAACTTCCACAGAACGTGAAAGGAATTGGACACAAACATTGCTGTGAGCAGAAATGTGCTAGAGCGTTCAGGATTCTTAACATCAATGTTGTGGTAAATAGCCTATATATTGAACAGAATCTTCCCTTAGATACAAATACTAAGATGGATGTCAATGAACAGAACATACGATATATTCAGAACAAGCCTTTTTTTCATGTATCTAGTATCATGAGATCATATTTTGTCTCAAAAATTAATTTTAAGCACACCCTCCCCACAACTCTAGGTCTAAATATCTAGGTCTAACTCCCCACAATAAAGGTCTAATTATCAACTATCTATAATGTTTATCCTATTGATTTTTTTTTCTATCTAGATAGTTGCATATTGATCAGATACCTGGTAGGATATCACAACCATCTTGACCACTGTCAGCCACTGTTAAAGTAATAATTTAAATTTATGTCCTATGCAAAATAAAACGTCCAGGAAAAGAAGTGTCTTATCTACACCTTTCACAGATTTAAAGTAGACCCTGAATAGTATTGAAAGGCTACTAAGCATGTATTGCTTTCTCGGAGGATAGAAGAGCCATCATGTTCTCATTTGTAAAGATGTGTATCAGAAGACAGCCAGGTGAATTCAGCCAAGTTACAAAAGTCAAAGTGGAATAAGAGAAATCAGAATCAACCCAGACAGAGTATTTCCTATATTATAGTGCATCAATATATTTTAGGAAAGGGAAGCCAGAGGAAAAAAAGGAAACCTTTATGTTAATGAAGAAAAAAAAAAAGAAAAAAAAAGAAACCAGAGCTGTCTATATTATGCTCACCATAATACTCTGGAGTTGCAAAAGCTGTTGGTGTCTTAGATGGAATTCCTGTCCTCACAGGTGTTGTTGGTCCAGCAGGTTTAGCTATAGTGACAGAAGAAGGAACTTATGGCAACAAGGCATTCACTATTTAGAAAATCAAAAAGCTATTTCACTCTTCTAACAAAACTCAGATTCCTGACGAGTGATTCATAAAATAAGTGGGCACACGATTTCATTTAAGCTATGACATTCCCCTCAAAGCTTACTCAACAGCTGCCAGTTGGATTTAGGAAAATGCTGAGTTTTCCTTATTGCCTATAGAACCTATTCCTGAAGTCTAGTAAGAAAATTCGTTGCTATTTGGAGATCGTCTTTGAGAAATTCAGTCAGCTAGAACACAACTTGGTTATTAAGCACTGGCTGGTAAATGGACACAAAATAACTAACATAAACATTCTGTTTCACAAATAAAAGAACACTTCTTCACACTAGAGAACAGCTGAAGTCACCAACAGAAACCTGGAAACCTCCCAGACAACCACTGTAAGACTGTGAAATCTCACCTCCAAAAAGCCAAGAACTACATAATGTAGTCACCTTCCCTGCATGTATGACACAGAAGAACATGGTGACTGAAGGCAGAATGTTGATGAACCAAGTTCAAAAAAATGGAAGGTAGGGATAAAAGTGGAAATTTATTAAGATTCTCACTAGAGTCCAGACTGACAAAGGTTTTGGAACACTCTTATTTCCTTTATTTCCATTCAGGAGACATTTAATGTCTGCATAGAAACCTTCCCATAACACTCATCTAGTGGATGAGTAAGAAAGATACAAGTAAGGAATTAATCACACTGTTAATAAGAAAGAGAAACAGAACAACATTATAAAAGGGAAAATCCAAGAACACTGAAGCAAAATTTTCCTGTTAATACTGTGGAACAGTTTCTCCAGGGAACTAGAAGAAACTCGTATGATGTTCAAAACTAAGCAGGACAAACATTATGAAACAAACTAAAAGGAAAATCTACTACCGGTCCCGCAAGGAAGGACCAGATCATCTAACTGATTTATTCCATCTTGAATGTCTAGGAAGGCATGATAACTGCTGACTACTCCATAACCTCACCTCTAGTGTATGGAAAAAGAGGTGGAATTCCAAAATGCTGGTAGATGAATTACAGATTTAAGAAAGAAAATAAGCATAGATCTCATTACAAGCGAAAGAAAATGCAGCAAGTGAAGATTTTTTTTTGTGCTACAGCTCAAGACTGACAACGTCTTATGTTCTGTTTTAGCTATTACTAAGGAAACGCCACCAGTCAACAGGAAGTACAGACACAACATTTCTATCTTGGCTCTGCTGTTGAGAAGATATACAGCTTGTTTCATCCATGTTTGAGATTGTAGTTCTAATCTGATGCACAAAATACTGAAGATTTATTTAGGTCTTTCCACCATTGCCAACAGGAAGACCTGCCACAGGGGTAAATTTTCTCACAAGGATGTTGGCTGATACAGAGATGGACCAGTTTTTTTGTAGATGAGCTAAAGAGGGAGAGGACAAAAGGGGCTTCCCCAGCAGGCCCAAACAGAAAGGCAGTCTCTCCTTTCGAGAAAATTCGGAAGAAAAATCACTACCCCCTTAACACACACAAAGCTCTAAATGAAACAATCCAGAAAAAGTAAACAAGTAATACAGCAGAGCCAAGATCTTTGTATTTCCAGTGAACTAAAAAGAGTAATAAGCATAGTGAGATGGAATAACATTAACCTTTGGATTCTAATTTCAAATCCACAGACAAAGTATACAGAAGGACTCTGAATATTAGCTTCAGGGTAAAATTAAAATAAAATAAGAAAAGTAAAAGATTCTGAGTGCTCTTACACTGATACTGAGAAGCAGGAATATTGTTACACATAGACTCATTGTACATGTAATAACTCATATCCGTCTACCTTCCAGTGAGTTTTCTGGCTGCCTATTAGCTTAAGTTATTTGCAGGGGTTAATGGATGTGCCATATATATGGTATAGGGACACAAACATGGGACAGAATTCCTTTATGAATTATCAATTGTGGGTACATACTGAAGCACGGTATTTGATATCTCCCACCTGACACATACATTAAGTAACTGCAAATGCTATTAGTAGACATTGAAATGTTTTTACAGTTCATCTTCTTAAAGGATGACTTGCATGATGCTACTTGGCTTTCAGCTCCCTTGCTATGGATGATTTTTACACAACTAGGTTAGGAAAACAAAAGGAAAACAATTTATATATTAAGACAAAAGACACAAGGTATGCATATTCCAGAAGACTAGTTTCTATAGACATCACATTTGATTCAAGAAAGAGAATCTATACTATAATATTCTCCTGTACACAAACAGTCACTTCAATATCTAACACACTATAAAATATTTATGGGGAAAAGGCTGAGATACCTGGACTCCCTGGTTTACCAGTCACAGTATTTGGAGGCAGAGGTTTTCTTCGCATAGGTGTAGGCTTGACGGGAGGTATAGGAGGACGCTGTGGTCTCAGTGATGTAGTTACTGAATGACATTACAGGACAGTGTCGTTAATTAGTTACCCTCAAATTCCGTAAAATCAGAAAACCCTCAAATTCCATAAAATCAGAAAACCCACTACAAGTTATATTCTGACTTCTGAAATAATGTTTCATGTTTGATTTATAATCAAAAGCAAAGAGGTGAAGCAAGGAGCCAGAAACAGTTGTATTTTCAGACATAAATTCTTTGGAAAGTGGTGCTGTGGAACTTTAAACCAAGCTTACAATGAGAAAATGTAGCTCCTTTGGGATTTTGTACAAATACTTCAGAGACTTTTTCTTTGTGTAGTTACTCACTTCTGTCAACAGTTATTTTTTGGCAGCTGATGGGATACCTCTTCCCACAGTAAACACCGCCTGAGTTTAGATGGAAATGTCTTCAGTATCCTACTCACAAAATTCCTATTCGTTTGTACTTTCTATCTGATAAAACTTGTCACTTTCAGCTTAAAGCAAGATGTAGCAAAAGGGAAATGATTATTAGGGATATGTTACCTTATGCCACTTTAAAGTAAAAAATGAAAGTCACAGTCAGCTCATGGATTGATATGAAAAAAAGACTGTTATTGTGTTAGAAACTCCTGAAGCAACCAACTAGGCTGCTTCAATGCACATTTCCAGACAATATGCATTAAATTTATCTGGTAGAGTCCTTTGACAGCTAGCTCTGAAAGGAGAACCTAAGTCTGATAACTGATACAGAACATTTTCCTGTGTCTTCCAGGCAATTACAAAGAATTTTATCATGTAAAAGAAAGGCAAAGGAAAAGATTTTTCTTCCACTATTCACCTCTGCACTTTTTCCCTTAGGAAAAAACTAGGAGATGTGTGCAACATGTTTATGTAACAAAAGACTTCTTGTACCTAAGAGGAGAAAATCCTTAATGGTAATATAATTCTTAATATGCTGCCAATATCAACAAAACTGCAAGCTGCCTGATACTGAGTTACTGGCTATGTAGAGTTCCTCCTTTATCAGACCATAGTTTACCCCATAAATAGAGTGATTATGGGTGAGATGGGAACAGATCCAAAGACTCATTTAGGAAAGTTTTTTAGAAATACTTACAATATACAAACATGAACATTTCCGTCTTTCTCGGTTCACTTTTACTTTTGGACTTATGTGATCACTTACAACCCCCCCACTTTTTTTTTTTTCCTTCTCTTATCCCTCAGATTAAGACAGCTAACGATACTTAATCTAATTCAGAAAGATTTAGTGGTTTCGAAAACAGCGTATGTAAGTTTCATATTCCTTCTTCATCCCCAGGTGGAGATGAAAAAAATATGCCTAAAGACCTGAAAAATTATATATTATGTTTATATGTCATCGTATCCTAGATATTGCTACACAGTAGTACCCATAATTAATATCCCCCCTGCCCATATGTAGGAAATGGGATTGTGTGAGGTATTTATGGGGTAAAAATGTGTAAGCACTGACTTGTTAGTGGTTTCTACTGTATCTTCCAAAGAACACAACCACAGTAGTTAAATGCAAGCTGAAACAGTGTGTCACAGTTGAATCTAGTATACTGCACTCTGGAAAAAACAAGAATCCTTACCATTCCCTTCTACTTCCACAGTAATTTAGAAGACAGTCTATGACGTTACCAAATGTAATTAATTGAGTTTGTAAACTAGGACTCACACAAGAATTTAGGGATTTTCCGATAGCCTGGCTTATTGCTAAAACAGTGGCATTGTGAACTGTTAGGATTTATTTAATCTCAGATGTTCTTTGGGCAGGGAATGTATTTCCTTGACCTTATCAACCCTATCACTCTTCATGAAAAAGGAGGGCGAATAGCCTCTTAGGACATACTACTAACAACACATCAGGTTTAATTCCTGTGTGCTGTAACGCATCTTTTTCATACCTCATATATGGTGTAAATGACAGTCTGTCAGTTAACACACATTAAGATTTCAGGAAAAAAATGTGTGTATTTAAGAGCTAGGTCAAATATTGGCTAACTTATAGCTATACCCAATAAATTGAGTTTTCATATACATATTAAGGCACCATAAAAAGAGCTGAGATCACAAAAGTATACAAGAAAATTATGGAACAGTAGTAGCTAATTTCACAAACATAACCAACTGTCTATTATGATTAGAGTTCAAGGTACTGGCTTACTTCAAAGCTCTAAAAGCTTAACTTTAAACATCTAATGTCAAAAGATGTGTAAAAGCATATGTAGATCCTCCTTAAAATCTCTGTGCATAAAAAAAAATAATAATGCAGTCTTTGTAAATCACAGACTGGATTTACTTAAGTGGACATCACTGCTTGACATGCCATGACAGAAAAACAAAAAACAAAGAAAGCAAAACAGAGAGCCATGCTTCTTTTCAGTTTGCAGTCTGAATCCAGCTACTACTAAAAGTACACCACACTCTACATAATCTGTGCTAAATACAACCTTCAGATTGAATTAAATTTAAAAAGATAAAACATCAGAACTCAGCCATCAAGCAAGGCTGCTGTCTTTGTGCAGGTAAATTAGGTGCAAAGGAAATCCAGTAGGGATTAGGAGCAAACAGGAGTTTATTAATTACTAAGAAGTGTATCTCTGTATCTCTGTTTTTAAGTCTAATAACTTATTTTCAAAGGAAAATCTAAACCAAAAACAACAGATGCAGCTGAAAAATAAATCCAAGGGCAAAATCAGAAATATTTTGAGTTTAGTCAGTTTTTATGCCAGTAAAAAAGCACAGTTAAAAGCAAGCTCTATTCCTTGTTATGCTAATGAAACCAAGAAAATTATCTGTGTGTGTGTTTGCATGCTTGTCTGTATCGTTATGTGGCACAAAAAAACCACTATAGTATAACTCTTCATCTGCAACAGAAAATTGCCAAGAAGCTGATTAGAAAAAAGGTGAAGCACAAGAAGTCTATTTTTAAAAGCTTGTTCAGGGAAGTTGTTTTTCTGTAAAAATATTTTGAATATTTTGAAAATGGAATTGTAAGACTTGCAAGAGAAGTAAAACTGACAAGTCTTTTATAGCACGTGTAAAGTTAAAAGTCACATGTAAAGTCTACTTAAGTTAAAAAACTGTAAGCTTATTCACTCCCACGATGGTACTTTGCAACAATCCTAGCATTCTAATTTTCCTAACAATCCTAAGGTCCAAAAAAACATTCTCATAAGTGGGTAGGTAATTTGGTTAAGCATTCTCCATTGCTAGTTAGAACCCACAGATATGAAAAAAAAAAATCAGTGTTTACAGTAGAGTGGCTGTTTAATCACAAGGATACAATGAGCACTGGCAATGGTAATATTTAGTCACAAACATATGCCACATACTAAGTAGTGACCATGAAATATTCTTGTTTTTCTCTCTCTTAATACCATCCTGAAGCCAAGAGATCATGCACTAATGAGGATGACCAAAAATTATTTTCTCTTCTTCAGTAGAGGTGTTTTTTTTTTTTTTTTTTTTTTTTTTTGTGTAGGGAAGGCGATGTTCTGATTTTTCATAACTAATAAAAATTGGTACATTGCCCTTTTTATTAATCTTACCATAAAACGGCTTTTCCCGAGTATCACTATATTCAAAAGGTTTTTCTACATCCACGCCAATTTGTCTAGTAATATCTTCAGGTGTATATACATCATCTGTGAAACAAAAGGAAATGAATTAATTATCTACAGAGCAATACCAAGTTATATAATACTTCTATATTGTATGTGTCCAAACTCTAGCTAACATGATGTGCAAAACTGGCATTTTTAGTGATAACTCTATTACCTTGCTATTTGAATAAGTAGAAAGTGGTCTTGGTATAGGGAGTCTACACTTTAATTTTAAATATTCGTTGGAAAAGGCATGTTTAGAAAGAGAGTAAGATTAAGAGATAACTACTAAGAAACCAAAATTATATGTGGAAGGATGAATACAGGGCACGTTTTAGTATTTCTGCACACAGAATAAAATGTCTGTTGATTTTTGTTAAGGGCAAAGTTCTCCCTGAAAAATAAGATCTTCCATTATCCTCCATATTGAATAACTAGAGGAATTCGAAACCAAACACATACCATATTTGGAGTAGTGGAGGCAAAGTGTGCATAAAATTCAGTTTGTATATAGAAGAATGTCCCACTTAAAAGTAATATAAACACATTAAAAAAAAGTAAATGGCATTAAAAGATCAACACAACTACTCCTGGTACAGAACAATTGTTTCACATGCCTACATTTGTAGGACAGCCAAATTGTTAAATTAATATGCCTTCCCTACACAGGATAAGTATATTTACTTTATAAAAACTCTATATATAGTAGACTGAGAAGACGCTTTGCAATTTCATCATGTTTGTGAAAAGTTCACCCTTCTCATGACATTAGAACCAACCCCCGTCCAGCAATTTAATGTATCAATTAAAAGAATACACACATACCTACACAAACACACACACACACACACACACACACATATAAATTACCAAATTAGATAGCCTATTCCAACATGATTAAAACATTTCAACCAAAGATTTCATACATTTATAATCTGGTACTCAGCTTATTACTAGACTACACCAGTATTTCGCCAGTATGAAACAAGTAATTTTTCATAAATTTGTCATGGTAAATAGGATGAAGGTCTCCTGGTTCCTGTGACTGAAATTCTTAAATGTAATGTGATTTTGGTATAACTGAAATTTGTCTTCAGGTAACTAAATTGGTTAATTAGGTCTTCAGATATACAAAGCACCAGAGTACTAATCAATGTTTCACGTGACTGGTGTTCAAGGATGACACATGAGAACATCAGCATTAGCTTTAAAAAGAAAAATAAATCTTATGCACCATGGGTTACAGTTGAAGTATATGAGCTTCTTAACTTCATCCCACAATAAATATGCATCATCCCATTGCCTCAATCTCACAAAATCATCCAGATATCTATTACATGTCTAACTTAGTTTTGCACCTGTGTCTACAGAAAAGCCTGCCTTTATTTTGCTCTTCACTATATAGTTTAGAATTACAATCTGTTCTGAATTGTATTGGCTATCAACAAACAACATACTGTATATATTCTATACAGTATTACTGCCACTAGTAAAGTAGTAGCGCAAATGAAGTGAAAGGAAAAACAAAAATCTCCTCTTTAATGTTTCAATGCACTTCAAAGTCACATAAAAGTTCGCCTGTATCTCCACACGAAGTATCTGCAATGTCATACAACTTGCTGTATTTATCATAACATTTGCCTTAAGCAAGTAACATTAGCTAGCATATTATAAGCATTTCAACACAGCATATTCATCCAGACTTTTAACAGAAATGAGAATAGATGTGTTAGACAAATGTGTGTTGATGTTTTCTTTCACTTTCATCATTTGTTTCCTGGAAATATTAATGGGATTTGGAACACCTTAAAACTAACCACTGCACCTTGAATAGCAGGAATACTATTAGAAGCGTGGATCGTTTTAAGGAAGTGGGAAAAGGTGCCATTGATAAAAAATAAAATTGGAATACCTTAATATTTGAGTTCCTCTAGAACTTAGCTATATGCTAACAGTTTCACAAATAAAAACAAAGCACAGCATAAAGTTGATGTCTGTTATAGTGAAAATCAATTCTCTCACAAGGGAGATGAAACATTGCTGAAACTTGGGTGAAGGTTGTCCAGAAGTTTAATAGACCATGAGCAACTTTTACATTGGTAAGATTAAACCAAATAATGCTTAGGCAAGGTATATCACATGAACTAAAACAAGTATGAAAAGCCATGTCATTAAAAATAAATTTTACAGAATATGGCTGGAAACATGGAAGAAAGCTAAAAGGAACGTTAGTCAAGTGGCTGAAACCTCTGCCGCTTTCCCAAAGTCAAGTTTACCACCTGGCATTACAGCTAACAATACAGCTAGCCAGGAGACTGAAAAGCCTGCCAGGAAACCAACTGCAATCCCATGTGCTGCTGCTGGAAAAAACAAATTCCACAGCTTATCATCAGAGCCCCACTGCTGCCAAACACACTCTGCATGCAGTGGAACATCTTTGCATTGATGCTAATGAGTACACTCAGGAAGAAGAACTGGTGTGCATCCAACAGCACTGCCTGCACAACAAGGAAGTAAGAGATCCGAAGTGGTCTTAAAACAATAGACTATCAAATGTACTCTTCTTCAGAGGAAGAAAAAAAAAGATATAATGTCTAAATGTAAGCTTGAAAACTTGTTGTCCCTTACAGCTTGGTTAAGGATTCTGATCAGCTAACCACAGAAAATAACACCATTTTCCTAATGGAAGAAATAAACTTCTCTATCCTCAAAAATCATCCAAATATCTTAAAATATAATTTCTCTGAGATATCATCTACTGAAAAAAAGCTCTTTTGTCTTTGCTCAGCTGGTAAGGTTTAGGGTTCCAGGTTAGTAGAGTTCTCTTTTTGAAGTCTCTTCTGCAGACTTCAAGATTGTTTGCAGAACATAATGGCACATTGCTTAGGAGGAATATAGAAGATTTCCATTTAATTGATTACTTGAACCCTCTGTTGTACAAAATGTTTTTTTTGTGAGCATAGACATTCTTGTATGCTCAGACACTGCATTTGCCACAATATTGTGACGCACTTACTCTACAAGATGACTTGGGATTTCACTTTTTGATCATAAAAGGAGGAATATAGCGCAGAATGAAAAGAATTCGCTAAAAGTTGCAGTCCTCTTAATCATGCCATAAATGCAAAAAAAAAAAAAAATCATTGATGATTTCTCTAGAATTCTGAGAAGAAAGGTGTAGTCTCATAGGAAGTTATCGATGAGTTACTATGCCAGCAGCACTTGTGGTACGAATAAACAGATAACAGACAATAGATGCCAACTCTTCCTTAGTAATTTGAACACCATGTTTAACTGAAAGTGCTCACTCAGTAGGATGCAAAATCTAGGTAACAGACGTCTTCAGGACACTTATTTCACTTAGGAAAAAAAAGACTTGCTTAACTGAGCAATGGAAAATATTGCAAAAGCATAATTTTCCAAAAACCTAAATGAAGATACCTATTTGCTTGTGAATATACCTAGCATACATAGCAAGGTAATAGCCTTGTGACGATTTCTGACATCATCTACCATAAAGGAACTCTACTTCTTGCTGACAACTGGCCCTACTGTAAAGACATGGAAATAATGACTACTGGGTACTCCAAATGGAGCATTTAAAATAAAGATCGCTTAAAATAAGACTCCAGCAATCACCTAAAATAGCATTAAGCACAATAAACTATACTTAAAACGATTTAAACACCTATTATCATGTTTATACTGCTAGTTTACTTAGAATGCTTTTTTTTTTTTTTTTTTTTTTTTTAACTTTTTAATCTAAAAATGCCACTGCCAAAGACATTGCTATGCGGTAGAATGGAAGAACTTCACATACTGTCTAACATAATTGTGTATTCATGCATTTGGTGATCAGACATTAGAAAGTTCACTTTCTGTGAAGTAGATTGTCCAACACTAGTGAATAGCAAAACCTCCTGATCCATGATTACTGCCATCATAAGTCACTTAATACCATAACTGTCCCTGATGTCCTGCAGTCAGATGGGCTCATTTCATTTCCCAGAAGGAATATGAAAGGTCAAAGAACACATATCTCCAATGAAGACATCCCCTCTATATGTAATATAAAAGAGCATATCAAGTTCAGGCTATTTTTAATTCAATTTAGATATACAATCATCTCTGGTTATTTATTCTGGATTATCATCTGGACCTATCACCTGGCTGTTTATTCTGGACCTATCATATGGAAAACATCAACAAACAGTAGACATATTATATACTCTACCTCTAAGTCTACACTTATCACGTACAGTGTCATTTCACAGTAGCACTCAGGAACAATATAGCATTACCAGTAACAGCAATTACATACAGTACTCTAAAGAATTAACTTCTATGATCATATGTAATGAAATATTTTGCAAGGCTTAAGATCATTTCAGGAAGTAACATTTGTGTGTTTTTACTTATACATTAAAAACAAACAAACAAACAAACAAAGCACACAAAAAACAGCTCTACCTGTTGTTGGCACAATCCACTTTGGCAAGCCAGGTGATTTTGTTCTAGCTGGTGCTAGTGTAGTTTTACTAAGAGCTGTGAGGAAGTTTAAAAGAAAAAGCTTAATGAGAAGAAAATGAGACTTTAAGTGATGCCAACAATTCCATATTACAGAAGAAAAAGCAAGAGTTGCTGTGGTGGCATAGAATTTTTTTTCCTAAATTGAAAAGGTTTTATCTTAAGACTGATTAATTGAAAGAAACACACCCTTTTTCTCCAGCAATACTTAAAATTTCTCTAAGAACAGGTGAAAATCATTAAATAAATACTTAGTGTATCTCCTTCCCATCCCAAAGTGAATAAACAATTATTACCATGTCTGGTCTGTGATTTATCAGATGGCTTTGGTCTTGCAGAAGTGAGACGTGTTTTATACGCCGCTAAAAGGAATAAGGTTCAGTTTAAATGCTACGTGTAAAAGCAGTGTAATTTGCCACAAAAAAAGGTCCATGCACCAATGCGATATAGCAAAATGGACATATGACAATTCTATGAGTTCCGATCCAAAATGCACGCTGAAAATGCTGGTTTCTTTAGTGGTCAGATGACTCCATCATGCAGTCTGACCAGTTACATTCATGTTTAGGTTTAGGAAAAGATATAAAATATTTACAGCCAGTTACCCAACTGTATATGGATACAGAGTTAGCTCTGCAAGGTATCCATGGCCTTAAGACATTTAATTAGGTTCTGTAAAAAACAAAAAAAAAAACACAAAAAACCTCAAAATAAAACACCAAACTGAACCCCCCAAAATCAAATATTCAGATAAAAACATGAAACATTAAAATATTGCTGAGATGACAACTGGAAGCATACAATGCAGACACTATGCATGGCTGCTGAGGCATAGTGTCATCATCAAAGTTAAAATTACTAGCCTTCAACCTTTTCCTACTGTCATCTTTCACTTGCAAAACAATTTTGAAATTTTATTTGTTACAGTATGTGTGTGAATCACACTGAAAGCTGAAAATTTAAGTAGTCATCAATGTCATCTTATGCCAAATAACTGACCTGAGTAACTCAAACACTCTTTTACATAAATACAGCTAGCTATTTGATATTTGAATCTATCAACCATTCTATCAACATCAGTTACTCTAGCCTCTCTGAAGTGTCTGAGAAAACATTTATGCAGGAAAGAACATATTACTAATTTTTGACATTCAAATTTGGTAAAAATTTCACAAATACAAGGAAAAAGGTGGGAGTCAGTTATGTTTGTGTTAGCAATGCTTTTGATCTGTGGATCAGACACAAAACACTAATAATGCTTAAAAGCTTTCAAGGGTAGTAAGAACAGACCATTAAACCTTAAGTTGTATTGATTTTACTTAAGAGCTACAGACTCTCAATGCAACAAACTAAGAAAATTATAAGAATTACCTGTATTCAACCGTGGAATTTCAGTTACAAGAGCTGTTTTAGGTTTGGGTGAAATCTGGTATGTTTCATTGGGAACTGAAAGAGATTTTATTGCTTATCAAATGCAAATGATTTTCTTTTTAACATCAGACACCACAGGTAGAAAGGAAATTCAAACATAGTGCAGACCATAAACAAAAGGGTGAGTGATAGAAACCCGACTGAAAATCATGGATTTATACCAGAACTTCAAGACTGGGAAGATATACATCATTAAAAAGCTAGACAACAGAAGAAAAGATGAGCAAGATATCTTTTTATATGACTCCTCAATCATGTACATGAAGTATTTATTTCTATAAATAATTACAAACAAATTGGCTGGAAAGTGACTGGAAAATTAAAAACAGCAACATTTGTACATGCACTGGAATGTGCCTAACAAATGAAGAAGATAAAGATATGTTTAAGGTATTTCTGTTGATTAAAGGGTAAGTTTAGCCATATAGCAAAAGCAGAGAAAGTAAAGTTATCAAAATAAAATGACATAATATTCTCATTACCCAAAGTCATTTTGGACCCATCAACAACATGAACTGTTATGAGGTTAATTGATCCCAGGTGTGTTGTCCTTGGAGCTATGAGAAATAAAACATTGTTCTGTGAGATGTGAAATCAATGATGTTGGATTTCATTAAGTATTTGTGTCCTTTGTTTCATAAACATCTACCTATGCATCTGTTAAGACAATTTTTACAGACCTAAGACAGTCATGTGTTCTGATTAGTCTGGAGGTATTTTCATGCTGACAGACAGACATTGCAAATATTCTGCTGGGCCTCCACCTACTTCAGAACAGACACTCTAATAGTGGACGCTAGCTTGCATTTCACTAAAAATTCTCTAAAAGTTTGTAGTAATACAATTATCTTTAAGGCATTCTTCCCTCATTCAAATTTGACCACATTTTGTCAAAGATAGAAAGTTACTGGATGAAAAAGAAAGACTGGCAAGCAGAACTGCATGCTACATGTGTCTCTTTCTCTTTCAGAAACAAGGTTAAAATATGGAAGCTGGAAAGTAACCTACTTATAAGGATGAAGAGCATTGACTAATTAGTGCCATTCATTTTTAACAACTTTCAGGATAACAGTAGAATTTCTTTTGCATATAGATCATTACAATGATTTAAATTTTAAATGGTAAAAACATAACCCCTTAAGTTCTGTTTTCTAAAATTCTTCTACTAAACTGAACTGTGTAGTGGTGCCAAAATGTGGTACTTGTTAACTATGACAAGATTGGAAATACCTCTAATTCAATTGAGACTTAGAATCTAGCTTGGTTACTTACAGAGAGTCTTCCAAAATAATCCTTTAGAAAACAATTTTTTTTTGGCTAGACTGTTCCATTTGATTTTCATAATAAATACGTGTATCGTTCTTTAATGAATAGGTCTCTGCTTCAATTGTTTCTGGCTACATGAGAAGTCTAAGGGAAAAGGGGGAATGATAAAACTATTCATGAACCTAATTGCCTACAAAATAAAGTATCACCAGTTTGGAGGTAACTGGGAATTAGGAATTAAGAAAAGTTAAGAGTTGTTCTTTCTTATGATCAGGTTGTCACACCTTCCCTAGTAATTTTTTTTCCATTGTAAGCTTCCAATCTAGTAATTTTTATGAAATAATTCATACCCTAGGTGAAGCTGATACTATACATCCTTCATTATAACTATGCATCCCTAAATTTACTATAATTACTGCACTGATTAGAAGATGGTACTAGTACTCTTACCATCTAACTATTTTGGACTAAGATCCTGTAGCCTGAGTTTCAAAGTACTTGCACATTTATTTAGTGTAATAAATTCCCCCCGAATAAAAGAACTTAGTGAAACCAATTACAGTAGTGTATCTTATATAGAACTCAAATTAATTAAGTTCCTCATATTTTTAATGGCTTCTACCCACCAATTAAAATAAATTAAAAAATATAGCCACCCTAACTTGTGCACCCATAGACATGGTCCAATTTTGGGGCATTCTTTGATGTAGTTCACTGAGGTACAAAAAGTTGAACAATTATACTAATTTCTCTCTAAATACCGATCACGTCACATCCAGTAGTACTGACTGACAGCAAAAAGTGTAACTAAGATAGTGCTCCAATAACACTTTTAAAGTCAAAAACTTTAAATTACCAGGTTTAGTCTGTGGTATTTCTGGCTCAACAGATGTTTTGGGCTTGGAAGGAACAAGCAGTGTTTCTTTTGGAGCTGAAAGAAAGGAAAAAGATTATTATTATATTTTTAAGGAGTCACAATCCAATGCCATACTTAGCCCACAGAAAGTGCATGCCTCAAATGCCTGAAAAAAAGACAATAACAATTCCATGGGTTTCTGGAACCTGAAACAAAATATCCAAAACATAGAAATATTCTAGTACTGTGCTGTATGATAAGGTGAGTTAGTGGCTAAAATTCTTGCTTTAAAAGAAAAATTAGACCACTGAATTTGGTTGGAGAACTGAAAACATTCTTCTGGCTAGACATGAAGCGTAGGCAATTTCTGCCTTAGTTCGAGAATAGAACTGAGACTCTTCTGTATTAAG
The DNA here is from genome assembly GCF_009769625.2 of Cygnus olor. Lineage (NCBI taxonomy): Eukaryota > Metazoa > Chordata > Aves > Anseriformes > Anatidae > Cygnus > Cygnus olor. The sequence goes on along the minus strand of NC_049169.1, from coordinate 93,353,338 downwards.
AAACATGCACATATGTAAGCAGAATGACGGACAGTGAACTGATATTGCATGAAAGAACACACCAGAGCATATTCTCTACAAATTTCCCCATTGAACAATTAAAAAGACCTGCATCTTAAATTTAAGGAAATTTATTTACCCATTGTTGCCCTTGACTGCTCAGTGGTAGTAGATTTGTAATAAGTGGTTGTGGGGGTTGTTTGATGTATTGCTGTTAAGGGAGAAAATGTTGAGAATCTTAAAATTTTACTTTAAAAGAAACAAAGCAGTATTTGCACTATTTCTAAAGCTTTCAAAAATGCCCCAAACTAAAGAGTAGTAGAATATCTTAAAAATCAACTGTTGACAGTTTTCAGTATCCTTCTATTAACTTCTCCTACACATTACTTCTATAACAAAAATGGGAAGAGACACAGATCATCTTAACTATTTTAAAAGTACTTTTGTTTCAGTATAACATGTCAGTTGCTAAGGGTACCAGCATATTTCAAAGGAGTTAGATTGCATTTTGTGGGTGAAAAAACGTACTCATAGAGAAGCCCCTCTGTTTACAAGATAGCAATAAGGGAGAACTCAGTGTATCTAAGTCACTGAAATTTGTCAACGCTCAAATTACTAGTCATCATTTGCCGAATGTAATAAAAGGAGGAAAAACATATACTACAGATGCTACTATTATTTGCAGTGTAGTTTTGACATTTTGGATTGACTGATCTAGAGGTTGATTTACCGTTGATTCACCATAAAACCAGGTATGAATAATTCTGTTTAAAGCACAAAAACTCAGGCTAGGGGAAAAGAATGATTAAATAAAAACACTCAAAATTACAAGATTGACTCCATTACCAGGTTTGGTGTGTGGTGCTCTTGGTTTTTCAGTTTTTTTTGGTTTGGTATGAATGAACTGTTTCTCACTTGGAGCTGAAATTAAAGGAAAAGAAAAGAAAAGAAAAGAAAAGAAAGAAAAAAAAGAAAAGAAAGAAAAGAAAAGAAAAGAAAGAAAAAAAAGAAAAGAAAAGAAAAAAAGAAAGAAAAGAAAAGAAAAAAGAAAAGAAAAAAAAGAAAAGAAAGAAAAGAAAGAAAGAAAAGAAAAGAAAAAAAAACAGCACCCATAACAATAATTGAAATATTTTAAAAACAAAACAACACAAACAAAACACTGTTTCCATAGTACACAAGGAATATCATAGTACACAGGAAGTGTGATCTAATCTGTAATAAGACAAGCTGAAAATCAATCAGTTGGAATTCCTGTAAAGAAAGGAGAAGAAATTAAATGGCCACTGACACAGACTGACTTCCCAATAATTATATACAGATTTGTAGCTTTGGATGAAGCAGTGAAGAATACAGTCACAAACAGCATACAGTAAAGTAATGGGACAAAAACAGACAGTAGTAGCCTTTCTGTGCTGTACATGAGAATCTGAAGAGAGTACCTGTTTTTCAGTGGGCCCTTCATATCAGACTTGATATATAAATTAAATTCCTTGTTTTTACATGGGAACTATTTATCCCTGTCATTTCCATACTATTCAGTACCTCATTGCTCTCTACAACTTCCTGAAGAGGGGAAGTGGAGAGGGAGGTACGTTTTTTCCCTGGTATTCAGTGACAGAACATGTAAGAATGGCTCAAGTTGCATCAGGGGAGGTTCAGACAAGATGTTAAGAAAAGCTTCTTTACTGAGAGGGTAGTCAGATGCTGTAACAACTTCCTAGAGAGGTGATTGATGCCTCATGCCTGTCCACGTTTAAGAGGCATTTGCATAATACCCTTAATAAGTTTTAACTTTTGGTTAGCCCTGAAGCTATCAGGCAGTTGGGAATCAATCAATCAACCAACCAATAGGTCTCTTCCAACAAGAACTATTTTATTCTATTCTAGTAATTCTTGTCATGACTTTCATACTGGAAAAGGTATTTTAGCACTTTCAGCAAACACTTGCAAGTCTGTGATCCACGCCAATGTGAAAGGTCCTCAAAAATCTACCTTAGCCTGTACATTCTTCACCCCCTTGTTCTAAAGAACCATTTTCTGCATGTAAAGATTCCGTCAGGTAGCCCCAGATATGTATTACGAGGCACATAAACTTCATAAAGCTATGTAAAGATACCAAATACCTAAGTATCAATGCATACAGAGAATAGATGTTAAAATATGAACACGATGAAAAGCATTTTTAATTTCCTATTCGCCACAAGGAAAAAGCATACATAAAAGATTATTAAATGGCTGTTATTACTTCATTAATGATACCACTTCATTCTCAGAAAATCTTGGGCATCTCTCCTGAAACCAGCGACAGAAAACAATTATTAGCAAAGATTGTTAATCCTACTGCCCTATTCTGCATGGATTCATTCATCCTTATTTGGTCCCCACCTGGCAAGTTAAGAAGGAAGATTTCTGAGACTAATGTTTCACATATTTAAAAAAGTTTCCCCAGTAGGTATTACTAAAAGTTAACAGAGAAAATGGTTTTAAGAACTGGTGTTTGACTTGTGAGGTCACATAACTGGTATGCTTTCGTGTATGTTATGCTGTAGTTCATACATTCTTCCATAAATTATACAATGAGTAGTAAAGCAGAACAGCATTTTATGATAACAGTATCCATACCTCAGATGCAGAAATGACAGGAATCACTATCTGTTCTTTAAATAAAGCTCACTTACTGGAAAATATATAACATCTGAAGGAATATGTCCTCCTGATTGGAATGGCTAGCAGATGAGGAAAAGAACCTTCAAAAGTAAACGAGCTTGCGCATTACTACCCTTATCAAGATCAAAGGGCAAGCGGGTATCTAGAAGCAGAGCAGAACTGCATTATTAGTTTTTAATATGATGTAATGACACCTTCTCTAACAAGAATGAAAAAGAGAGTAATTATTTACGAAACCATGATTACCCGGTGTTGCCTTTGTTCTTTCAGGAATATGAGGAATCATAGCAGTAACTGGTTCATGGAAGGATGGAAAGATTCCTGTTGGAAAAAGTTTGGATAAATGCTCAGAATAATGAAGAGATCCTCCTCCCTTCCTCTCCCCACCCCCTTAAAAAAAAACCCTCAGAGATTTCTGTTTATGAAGAGTTCCTTTTTTTTTTTTTTTTTTTTCATTTAAATGCTTTTAAAAAAACCGTCATAAAACTCTTCAGTGAAATCGGTGATTATCTTACACAGGTCAGCCAGATTTATGATATGGAGTCTCCTAAATGGAATACAACAGAAGGGAGTACTCAGTCTCATCTGGGTGAAATGTGTATGTAGGGAAAAAAGCACTGCAACAACCCTAAGAGAGCTCTCTGATAAGTTTCAAAAACATGCTACAAAACAACCAAAGTGTGTTGCTTGGGTACAAGTTGTTAATAACTTCATATCATTCATCTAAATATATGGGTCCCTACTATTCTTCCAGTAAAACCCACACAATACTAAAAAATTTTGAATTACTGTAATTTCCATCAGTGGTATGACTTACTGCAGAGGTTTCTTAAGCTATAGTAGTACAGAGGTATAGCAAATGTACTGTGACAATTCTACATCCCCCCTGCCTCCCCTCTCCCCCACACACCTCCACCACAAATGGCATGCCCAATTATCAACCACAGCATTACAAAAAGGCAAGGTAATTTACCAGGCTTGCCGTGTGGAACATCTGGAGATGGGAGCTGGTTTAGGTTTAAAAGGTATATGTTGTTGTCCTTTAGGAGCTGAAAGAAAAGACTTGTTTTAAGGGTATATACTCTTCAGAAATTAATCAGGTATTGCACAGGCACTGCACGCCTTGTGCCTTCAAGAAAAAACAAACTGCAATCTCTGCATGAGTGACTGAAAAACTGAGAGACAGACATATGCAAGTGTTTAAAAGGAAAAGACAACCATAAATTAAAAATATGAGTGGAAAAAATGATCAAGTAAGCAAAATCTCATCTGGAGTCAAGGAGCAAAATCTGAAAGAACAAAGACAGCCACAGCTGAGATGTTCCCATCTGTATTTCAAAGCTGACAGCTGCAGTAGCCATGGCATGCTTGTCTCCTACAAGAGTCAAAACAATCATGATCATGTAAGAGTGAAAGAGAAATTTTCTGTGAAGACAACAAACACAGCTAGGACTCTTTCAATACCTGGAACAGAGTAGAATTTAAGTTCACTATGTAAGCAAGAAAACAAATCAAACCCACGAACAGATCATGTGGTAAAACAGAATAATAATCCATAATATTTGGTCCATGGAGCAGCAGGGAAAAAATAATAATAATCAGCTCAAGGTAATATCTTTACCTAACATTGTCTTTGTTTGCTCAACTGTAAATGTAATAGGTGCCAATACTTCATAAAACAAGAACGTACAAAGAATTAGTGGTAAGTATCATCAAAATGTAAAATACTCCCTTTTACTGATTTCTTTTTAAATTGCAATAAATATTAGTGAATATGCACTAACTAAAGGAAGTTTCAGCTGGATGCCTTCAGAACCACTACAAGTTAAGGAGGTTTGGCAATTCACTAGTATGCAACTCTCTACTATGTATAATTTTTAAGGGTCTAATTCCATTACCAGGGCACACTTGAACAGAAGAGATGCAATTTCTTCCAAGAACATTGTTACAATGTTTATATGTTGTTGTTTGCTCTTGCTATGCAAATTAGTCATCAGTGACAACTGTCATGTGACAGAAAAGCATATATGCAACCCACCAAAAGCAGCCATGAAATATATAAACCATCTCTATCTTCCTTTATACATGTATTTCATGTTCATTACAAAATCTATTTGTTTGTAATATGAAGAGATGTTAATCAACACTTTTTTCATTGAGAAAAGACAACCCAAAAGAAAACCCAAATATTCAAGCACAACAAACAGCAATGTATTTACAGGTTTTGTGTGTGGTACATCTGGACTTGGTGATGTTCTGGGCTTGAAAAGTGACTCGTCGACTTTCTTTTGGACCTGTGAAGATGAGCTAAGTTTTGAATGCAGTAATGAGGGTGATGACTAATCATAAGTCTTTTGATTTTCCTGACAGGACATTCATTTTCTGCAAATAAAGTTTTTTTAGGAAATATTTTTTCCATTTGAAGGTAACCACAAAGAGACCTCATGCCAATGTAATAAATGTTAGTGCTGAGATTACAAAGTGACTGTTACAGTGCAGTGTTGGATTAACTCTCCACTTCTCCCAGTTCTCTCCAATAAATCTTTCTACAGAATAGACTGCTATAGTTCTAACAGTACCCTTAGCTGCACTTCTCAAGTGTTTCACACTCCAAAAATCTGCTGCTTGCTTAAATTAATAGAGCATTAAAAACAAAACAAGACAAAACAAAACAAAACCATTTCCAGCAAAGCAGTCAGAGCAGAAGAAACATGGAAATTTACAACTAATTTTCAAATGGACAGAGCAATTCCCAAATGAAGTTTTGGGAACAGGAAAGTATCATAATTTTGCACTTGTAAATGAGTAACTAGAAAATACAAGTACCTCTTTCACATTCTGTGGAAATTGAGACACAAATTTTCCAACTTGTGAGGGTTCAAAATTAGAGTGTTTAAACCCCACACCCCAACCATTATACAAGTTATTGACACACACAAATATCTGTCTTGTTTCATGACAGCTATGTAGCAAAATTTCATTATGACAGTAAAACAAAGCCTATTCAATGAAATATTTGTGTACTTTCAAAGAACTTATGAATTTTAGCGATTTTCAAACTGAAGAAAAAAATCATACACTAAAGTGCAAAGTATTGAGAAGCTTACTTGTTCTGGTTGGAGGAACACGGGGACTGGGTGATGTTTTAGGTTTTGAAGGCCCATCACGTGTCTCTCTAGGAGCTGAAAGAAAGAAACTGGGTTACACTGTGTTAAGATTTTCAGAGGTGTCAGTGTCCTCTACCACCTACAGTAACCAAAAACAGAGCAAAGATTTGAGCCAAAGATGCTTGTATGGAAGTGATGCAATGGGTGTGGGTTTTCTTGGAACAAAACCAAGCTGTAGAGAAAATACTCTTCTGTGACATATCATTAACAGAGCATATGGCAGAATTATTGTTCCTGTTTAGAAGGACTTAACCAATTAAATAAGAAGAAAACAAGGAAAGTAGTTTCAAATACAAAGACACCACTGCTCTTTAATGGAGGTTGTACTGGAAGGATTCTCAGTACCACAAACAAGCAATAAAAGTGCCTTAATCAAGTGGATCTGCTTCAAGGATCCATGCGTCCAAAGATCACTGAAGTGATTCTGTTCTGACAGTGGAATTGATATTTAAGAGAAACAGAAATATTTTTCAGAATTCTATGAAGGACTGAATTTAGTAAAACTGGAAGGGATGGGGAATAGAGAAAGATAACTTAGGGCATGCAGCTTTGCTCACCCAAGCCATGTGACTAACTAGAACAGAGTCATCTTTACAGTATGACTGAGAATGTGTAAGTTAGGATTTTTTTCTGAGCTGTCCTCTGTCTCTTTAAATACCAAAGGAAATTACCCCATCTTATGTACATAAAAACTTGAAAGGCATAAGGATCCGCCTCAAATGTTTTGAAGAAAATATGAAAAGAGGTGGAGAATCTTGACCGTTAAATTATTAAATGCATTATTAAATTATTAAATATTTGCAGGTCAGCATTTAATGATTTGTGTTGAGGAGGAATGACAATCTGACTATACAAATAAGAAAGTATAATTACCTGCTGTTGACTTTGGTTTCTCAGTTCTAAATGTAATTGGTTCCAGAACTGCATCAGTGTAATAAAGAACAAAAACAACTCTTACCAAGAACAATTAAAACATTACAATCCCTACCTCCACAATGATCATACCATCCCCCTCCTACAGCCACTGAGAGATGGCCACTCCTTGAAACTCAATACATGACAGAGTATTATTCAACTCAGAATTGCTGCCACTTCAAGGCAATAGCTCTACTACAGAACAATGCCCCAAATATAAAACTGAAACTTCTGTAATAAGTCACAAAGAAATTGTGGGTGGTTTTTCAACTTCAGTTTTCTACACTCTCCTGGTTTATTTTAAAATTTTGATCCAAATAATAGGTGCAGATTTACTAGAGAAGAAAGGAATCTTAGTTTTCATCATTCTGCCCATTTCCGCAGTAGCATCATCTAATGCTGCAAATACCTTGGATACTTGTACTGGGTCTGGCTGGGAGGGAGCTTATTTTCTTCATAGCAGTCCCTGTGGTGCTCAGTTTTAGATTTGTGACCAAACCAGTGTTAATATCACACTAATGTTTTAGCTGTTGTTGAACAGAACTTGCACAGCATCAAAGACTTTTCTGTTTTTTGCTCTGTCCCCCAGAGAGTAGACTGGGGGGTGGGCAAGAAGGGGGACACAGCTGTGACAGCTGATCCAAATTGACCAAAGGGATATCCCATGTCATGTAACATCATGCTCAGCAATAAAACTGGGGGGGTAGTCTTTTCAAAGGAACCATTGCTCATGGACTAGCTTGGCGTTGTTCTGCTAGTGGGAGGTTTGTGAGTGATTCTTTGCATCCGTTGTTGTCTTCTCTTTTCCCTTAGCTTGTTAAACTTTATCTTGAAACACATTTTTTTTTCTCATTTCCGCTCTTCTGACTCTCTCCTCAAAACCGATGGGGGTGGGGGTGGTAAGCAAGCAGCTGGTGGGCACTTAGCTGCTGGACAGGGTCAACCCAGTATTTCATGCAATTGCTGCTATAAGTTTTATAACTTTCTTCCTCCACCCTTAATTAGCCCAGGGTTTTATATTGCTATATACCGAACTGTGTAAACAACATTATAGAAAGTATTACGCATTCTTCTATGTGTGAAAAAACTTAAGGGTTGTGAAGAAATGACTGAAAAGAATGAATGAATGAATGACTGGTGCCTATGAAAGAAAAAACATGTACACAGTTTGAGGAATACAGAAAAAAACAACAAAAACCGCCTCCTCTTTGCAATGACACCCCTCTTTTTCATTCTCACTTTCCCAAAAACAATCCAAACTCAGAGAAGAGCTATTTTCATGGAAGACTGCAGAGAAAATATCTGTTGTTGTCGTGATGTAAAATGTAAAAAAAAAAAAAAAAAAAAAAAAAAAACTGAAGAACTTTAAACTTACAAGATTGCTTATAGACTGCACTTAACATGACATGTGATACTGGATTTTATCCTTCAAGGACTACACCAACATACACACCCGAGGGATAAATAGGGATTGAAGCCTCACTGTTCACAGTAGAATTTGTAAAACACACGTATCAAGATGATACAAAACAATGTACTTACCAGGCTTGGTTTGTGGTACTTCTGAGCTTGGTGATGTTCTAGGTTTGGAGGGAATACGGTGTGTTTCTTTGGAACTGGAATAAAAGAAATGCAACTATTAAAGTATTTCAAGAACTGAGACGGTCAGGAAGCAAAACATCCAAAAAACAACAAAAATAAAACAACAACAAACCAACACATGCCTTTGGGACCCTCTGGAAACCCAAAGTGTTTATATGAGTAGTGAAGAAGTATGAATGCCTGGTACATGAAATACTGCTGATGAAGAACCTGTGTAACAAAATCAAACGAAGCAAGGCCAGGATGGATGCCTGATTTGGAGACTAGCAGAAAAGATGAAGCACGTGACAGAAACTGAATACAACGAAACACAGTCAAAGGAAGATCGTGGTGCATCCATCCACTTTACAGAATACACTTGCGTGAGGAAAACCAAATGAGATGAATATGAATTGTTAGTGTAAAATCACACACACAAAAACACTTCAGAAGGACAAAATATAACAGTAAAAAATTATGACAGTGGCATACAATGAAGATGTACTTGTGATGCTAGATGTCTACTGAGTATTTATTCTAACCATGCAAAGCAGCGTTGGTGAGAATTGTACCACTTAAGTAGCCACAATATGTATTTTAAATGTGATGGTCCTTGTAGGTAAACTGTTACCTATTGTTGGTTTTGGTCGAGCAGTTCTAAGTGTTATAGACTCCAGGACTGTATCAAAAACAAAACATAAAAGCTGTTTTGAGAATTGAGGAAAACAACTTCACTTACAGTTAGAATTTTTTGTCTAGTAGCTATACTTTGGATTATACACTGCTTCATACAAAAGCTGTTGTATTAAATTAAATTACTGAGAAAATGAGGGGCTAAGCAGTGTAAAATGAAACACAATCCTTAACTGTGAGCTTAGTTCTCCCATGAGCTGCAATGAGATATCCAAATATGTATCATTATCTTACTAAGAAAATGGCTTTTTAAAGATACATAACTCTTCACTGTATTTCAAATGCTGTTTGTATATACAACTGGAATTGGAGACCACTTGCTTGTTTCCTGGATGCTGTATTATTAAACAGCATTGCTGTGTATTGGGTTACATGACCACATACTTTAGCTTTATGGTATACATTTTAAAATAAAACAGGATGTTTAAATTGCATAAGGAGGTGAAATTGATGCTATAAAAAATAATGTCATGAGCTGAAATAATTGTGATTTAAAAGGGAGACACATTGTTATTCTATCAATGCAAAGCAGTGTGGGTGGGAATTGTACAACCTAAGTAGCCATAATACATATTTAACTGCTAGATACTTGTTTTAACTACCACTGCAATTTGAGCTTAGCAATATTCTCATCCAGCTGCCATGAGGTAGCAGAGATTTATTCTTCTATATGATGATAAATACCTAGTAAATCTCTTACTACTCCTGAATATTGAAAATAAATCACTGAATACACAGCAGAACAGAACCCCATTGTATTGTAACTGGCTCAGATAATTAAGCAGCTGCTCAGAAATATATTTCAATCCAATATCTACTGTATTAGAAATAATGACACAAAGCAGTTTACCATCTTTAGCGTGTGGATAGGAAGTTTGGGTGAAGTTTTAGGTTTAGAAGAAATATGTGGAATCTCCATTGAAGCTGGAAGAGAAAAGGTGGGTAATAAGTTGGTTAATTTACACAGAAATTAGCATCTGATATAAAGTTGAACACACAAACACTTAGGCCTCACACCTGCAACAGGGAAAAGAATTCTCTTTATAGGAAGTAGCAAAGGAAGTCAAGTAGTACCACCCATGTGTTTTCAACAGACTAAGCAAGAGAGATGAAATTTGGTCATTTCAGAAGCCCAGATTTTATTTTATTTTTTAAATAAAAAACTGGGATGAGCACAGACAAGCATAATTATAACAAAGGTGATTCAGAGCTTCCAGGTTCATTTTCTCAAAAAGTAGACATTCCAACTGTGAAGAGAGCAATATGCCCAACTGACATGAATGCCAAGCAAGAGAACTACCTAGAAGAAAAATTAAGTTTAATGAAAGAATCCTAAAGCATAAGGCGAGTAACTTCAGTGGTGCTGTCTGCGATGAACAAAGCAAAAAACAGCTTGCCAAAGAAATATCATTACCTACTGTTGACCTTGGTGGTTCAACTCTAAGTGTAATAGGTTCCCAGACTGCAACAGAAACAGTGTGACAAGGTAAGTATGGAACCTACTTCAAAATATATATGTAAATAAATAAAATGTAAAACTACTCCACTGGTAAGTGCAAAAGCAGCTGCTGGTACTACACCACAATAATGCCTACCTTGAAATTAACTTTTATTTTTTTAAATCGTGGACAATTAAGCTTTCTAATAATACAGGTTCAATAGGAAAAAATAATTGCAGAAACTTGCTGACAACAGAAGGAAAAATATAACAGAAATCAGTAAACCCTACAACAAGCAAAGGACTAGATCAGCTTATCTCACAGACAGCAAGAGTCTTGATATACAAGAATATCCAGGTATCCCTCAAACTGAAGTCTGCTGCTATTTGAAAGTGGTATACTGACCATGACAAAACAGTTGAGTTTTTTCTTCTTAAGGTGAGCAGTCAAACAGAGGATGAAAAGGCTGTTATTGTTACAAATATATAATTATATCAAAAGTACTTATTTTGAAAAAGCCTCAGCTTTTTCTCATACCCTAATCCTATAATTTGGATTAAAAAGAAAACAAACAAACAAAAAATGGCACAAGAATATACCATACCATTTTCCTCTTCACGAACTATGCCAAATTGAAAAAAAATAAAAAGATCACAATCCTAAAATACAAACTGGCAGTCTATAAAAAATTCCTGACACTAAAGGAAATTAAAAATAATGGATAAATTCTCCTCTCTCATTAGGCAGTAAGAACTAGAGTAACATACAGACATATATACTTAAAGTTAGAACCTTATCCATCAGCTACACTCACTTATATCCCAAGCTCTCTTGTAATTCCACCTACTTTAAAAATGGAACTTACAATAAATAAAACTATAAAAAAGTTTGCAATTGATGCTTTTGAATAGCAGAGTATTTCTTATCCTTCTATTAGCATACACAGTATAATTGTTACTAACGCTGCTGCAAACAACAACAAAAAAACAGCATTAACTTCTTTCTGTTGACAATAGCCAGACACTGTATAGAAAGGTTAAACCAGTCACTAATCTTTCTAATGTACTCACTATATATTCTAGCCTTGCAATGACTTCTCTGTTATTCAGGCTTGTCAACTACCTTTGGAATTCAAGTTCAAAAATCTCTCTCTATAAGAACACTCATTTCTATTTGCAGGTTGCCTTCAAAACAACAGTGAGTTCATAAAAAAGAATAAAAAATCTTCAGAAATTCAGAAGAAAATTAAATTCTTCTTTAGCTCTACAAAATGTTTTCTGAAGTAATATATATTGGTATAAATATTATCAGAAAGTAATGAGTGTCTTCCTTCTCCCCTCATTCAGGAAAAAAAAAAAGTTTTAATTCTTTCACTTTTTGACTTTTCTGCAGTAACAGCACACCTCAATGTATACAGTTTCAAAAGAAATGTCACTACCAGGTTTAGTCTGAGATGCTTTGATCTAACAACAGATTTATGCTTCACATGTACAGAACATGAGTTTGGATACTGGAAAAAAAAAACTTGGTTTGTAAAAAAAAAATCAGCATTTTAACTGAAAGTAAATGATGCCCCATAAAAGATACTCATCTACATTTGCCAAAGAAGAAACGAAGTCTAGGAAATAACCTTCAGTTAGTATCAATGAATAAGCACAGAGAAAACCGATGCTATGGGTTTAATACATGAAATGTTATTGGATATGGGCAAAACAAGCAGATAGAGCCTTTGATGAAAAGGATAATCAAAGAGTTAGATGCTCTTCTGGAGCAAAATTAGCTTCTAAAAGTTTAGCCTAAAGCAAAATAAGCAAGTGCTAAGAAATGATGCTAAGAAAATACTGTTATCCAATGCCAACCTTGGCCAATCAATGTCATTAGAAGAGTTTTGAGCGTACTTTGAGCACAAGTTTCAATTGATTAATATCGATTAAACAAAACGATTCAATATTTTCCATAAATTTAAAAAACAATCACACAATGTTGTATGCCATACAGAACTCACCTTTCTGCAGAAATTGCTCAACAGTTTGTAGATTTTAATCTGATTTTTAAATTAAGTGATTTTTAACCTGATTTTTAAATTAGTTTTGTATTTCATGAAATCTAAATTCATTAGTTTTATATTTAATGAAATCTATTACTGCAATAATTCTTACTCTTTCTTCTTATGCAATTAAGGTTTTTAATCAGATATCTTTGAAGTAATATCCTGTCTTTTAAAATACAATATCTTCATGTTATAAATGTGAAGAAATAATAAAGCACCAAGACTATATTTTCATTTCTGCTGTTTGGACCTCATATGAATAAGTAGCCTACAGAAAAGAGTGTTTCCAATCGCACATATTATTACACCATAGAAAAGAAGAATGACTAAAAATTGCTAGTAATCATTACCCTCTGCAGTCTTTGGATGTTCATATGTGTAGGGTTTCCTAGTAGTGACTGACACCGGAATGGTTGCTGCTGGAATAAAGAACATTTTCTTGAGATAAATACAGGTGCATCTATACCTATTTTTCATCTTCTGGTACAGCTCAGCTGCTTTTGCTTCCCAGTTAAAATCTACCTCCTCCCCTCTATGCAAATGGAAACATTGAATAAGTAATAATGTTGATCAAGAAAGTTCAGGAAATAACTGTCCTGTGCAGCTTCTGCTGCTCTTTGAAAAGAAAAGATGCATTTATGCTATAGGAACACAGGTGGAAGAGAAACTCTGAGTCTTCATCCTCCTGTTTTCCTGAGAAGTTTTTCTTTTCCCTGCAAGGCTGTAGACACCTTTAGAGAAACAGTTCCATAGAAATCTTTTTTTCTTTTGGTAAATATTTCTATTACTTTTACTGAGTTTCTTCAAAAGTGATGCAAAAGTTAGATCTGAAAGATTCCAGGTATAAATAATTGCAAAGTCACATATAATAAGGCTGAAGATCTCAGTAGGTTATGACAGTTTATGATGAGGGGATTATATTTAAGGAGGTTGTGTTTAAGACTGAGTAAAAGAACTGACATATTTCATTTAGAACTTTAATTTTTCCCTCATTTATTTACTGGCTTTAACTTTAACTTTTTATAGTTAATGATTGATGTATTTAATACTATTGCAACTACCCTAAGAAAGCAAAATATTCTAAGATGCCTTATCTGTGGGACAAATACAGATTGCCTGGAGATGTTTTGAAGTCTCCCTCCTTGGAGAACTTCATGTCCACCTGAACATGGTTGTGGGCAACCTGCTCTAAGTGGCCCTGCACGAGGAGGGTTGTACCAGGTGGCATCCAGAGGTCCCTTCCAGCCTAAGCCATTCTGTGATTCTGTGAAAGAGCATTATAATTAACCATCATTGTCACAGGCTATTCTAGACATAGAAGGACTTTAGGTTTGGAGGAAGAAGCTTTACTGTGAAGGAAAGTTAAAAAATAAAAATAAAAAAAATATATAAAAATATATATAAAATAAAAATATATAAAAAATAAAATAAAAAAAATGTGACAGAGCAGTTATGAAGTTTTCTTATGTTCTCTGGGAATCTGATCTCTAAACTAACAGTACTCGAGTGGGTAAATCTCTCATCAAAATAATCTCCTTTAAAAGCCATGTCATTCAAACTGAGAATGCATGAAGTAGTTCATGTCAGGTGATGGCGTGTTTCTGTCAGCTTACATGAGGAGGTGAGAAAAGTTGAAAGAAAAAAAAATATTAACTCAGCCAGGGCAATCAGTTCTTGCTCTCAGCCCCAGAACTCTGGCATTTAGATGTGGTCAGAAGATGAAGAATGAGAATACACAGAAGCAGCTACTGAAAAGTAAGTCACTAGTAGGAACTCTTTGCCATGTTCTTCTCTGAACTGCCACAGTGGAAGTACTTCTCTGTCATGACAGAGATCAACAGGGTGTCCCTACCTAGTTAACAATGGGAGACTGTTTTTCTACACCTGGCAGCACTCGGTACTGCATAATGTATCTGTGCTACAGCACTATTCTTTGCTCTAAATCCAAGGGAAATCCAATATGAAGCATACTAACCTATAAGTTAGCTGCATGCAGATTTTTCCAGAACTAACCAAGTGCTAGACATTCATTACACCATATTTTTCTGATGAATACTAAATCACATACCGGCTTTTCTTTCTCATTTGTTTGCTTTTTCTAATGTAAAATCAACAATGCCATCCTTCTCCCAGTCCTAAAGAGATTCTGAAAGTTTCTGGTAATGATTTCTTTTCAGCCCAGTTTTTAAAAGTTCATTAACAGATATACAATGCACATTTGATGTAGACTTTTCTATGTAAAATGAAAAGGTAGAGTTGGGAGATGATGTTTCTCAGAATGACAATGAGAGCAGATTGAGATTGTAAGAAATTAAATGCCTTTCATTTCCTCTGACCTTTCTGAAAGCAGAGCATCTACATAAAACTCTCAGACAGTACAACAGGACTTTGGCATATTACTCTCAATATTATTAAATGATCTACCGGGTTATTGGATTGTAAGCACTGATCAACCACATAACCTGAGACTTTGAATGACTGAAAATAATAAGACAGACATGAACCAAGTTTTCAGACATTTTTCATAGGCAGAGAAGGCATGGTTCTCTGGTGTGACTATACTTCAGAAGATGCATGTTTTCAAGTTTTTCCAGGACCCTCATAGTCCTGGTAGGGGCTGGAAGATTCTAAAAGGAACAACTACATGTATGCATCAGTGTATCTAACAATACTGTATCCCAACTTCACTACTGTATTGAGACTAAGGAAATTTGCAAACCAATAGCAGGCAGTTGATGAAATATGAATTTGGCATGTATTTTTCATTATTTTGATTAATGGTTAAGTAAAGGTGACAACCACTCTCACGACACAAATTTCTAATCTATGCTGAACACCCAAAGTGACACTGGAATACATCTGAGATCATTATAAGCTTATTATTATCATAGAATCATTTAGGTCAGAAAAGACCTTCAAGATCACCAAGTCCAACCGTCAACCTGACCTATCAAGTCACACCATTGAACCAGGTCCCTTAGTGCAAGTTCTACACATTTCTTAAACACTGCCAGGGTACTTGGGTACACCACCACCTCTCTGGGAAGCCTGTTCCAATGCTTTACCACGCCCTCCATGAAGATCTTCATGATGTCAAATTTAAACCTCCCCTGGCACAACTTTACACTATTTCCTCATGTCTTATCATTTGTCACCTAAGAAAAGAGACCAACACCCTCCTTGCTGCCATCTCCTTTCAGGTAGTTGTAGAGAACGATGAAGTCTCTCCTCAGCTTCCTTTTCTCTAGACTAAACAATCCCAGCAATTAAAAAGTGTTCCTTAGAATTCCATCTGAATTGAGCAAGGAAACCACTAACAGAGAAAGGACAGACAAGAGGCATGTGCACAAATGAAAAATCATGCTGCCTTCTCTGTAGTTATGTAGAAGCTGAAAGTAGACTTTCATTGATATGGAAACATCAATACGTAGGGTTGATCCTGATGACCCAAAAGTATTATACAAATACAAATATACAAAGGTTTCCAAATGGAGTTGTTTTCTCTGTCATTTCAAGAAAATGTCTATATTCAGAGAGACATAGGCATTGACAGCAGAGACTAAAGTAATTATTCAAGTATTAAAATACTGAAATTCTACACTAAAAAAGTTGTAGTTGTAACCACAATGAAAAACTAATTATGCATACTAATTTGAGATAGTTATAAAACACAAATACCATTTAATTAACAAGCTTTACAAGGAATTATTTTATCTGAAGAGAGTAATTCCTTTTATGAGAAAAATAACAGATTAATTCACAAGGAATCTGGAAAGAATTAAATAATACTGACAAATCTCTTCCATGATTAAGTAACATATTCTCACGACATACAATTACACATTTTAAAGCTTTTTTAACTTCATTACAACCCATGCAAAACTATTGACTTGTTTTTCAGCTTCAGGCAAGGCCAGGTATCTTTTTTTCTTTGGCATACATCACAGACCAAATTCAGCTCTGGTATGAAGGTATGATTTCACTTGTCATCATAAAATATGCCTTTGCTAAACTCCAAAGCTCATTCTTATTTCAACAGTTTCGGATAAGTCTGTATATTAATGATCACAGAATCAATACAAATCCTATAGTTCTAGGTAAGATGCTGTAGCTATCACCAACGCAAGAGAATGTGCGTCTTTGGATCCTGTGCTGAGCCAAGGTGGGAAACAACTTGTTTCCACACCAGGCCATGTAGCTTGTTGATTTGGGTACAAATCTAAAGTTAAAAGTTTACTTTCTTTGCTTCATTTTTTTTGTTCAATACAAAAATAATATTCCTCAAAGAACGTACCTTTCCTCTCTACCTATCTTTCTGATGATAAAGTGCTGAGCTTCACACAGAATGAATTTAAACTTAAGTATATTAAACTATTTAAGTGATATGGTGCAGTAAATGTTTGGTATGGAAGTTAGTTACCAGGTTTAGTTCGTGGCTTTTTGGGTCTGGCAGATGGTCTAGGTTTAGATGTAGAAGGTTTGAGTTTTGCTTGTTTGGGAGCTGAAAAAAATATACTGGATTATAAGATTATCCTTTCCACTGTATCAAATAAGAATCACACTCTTCAAGCCTGAAATAAAGCAATAAATGGCTACTGGAAGAAAAGAAAATGGCAATCAAATTTGCTAACAAGACTTCTCAAAATTCCTACCACCCAAAACTGTTTGTTCTTCATTGTAAAAGTCAGTTAGTAAATTTAACATATGTAATTATATCTTATAATCACATCAAAATGTTCCCCTCATTAAATGTTCCTCATTAACAGCAAATATGTTTTTTCAATATACCTATGTGGTAAATAATGATGCTGTTTATCCTATTGAACTGCAGGTCAATTTTAAGCCATCAAACCACAGAAAGGAAATTACTGGTAGAGAGCTGGAAAAGCTTGGAATCGATAATATAAAAGGGAGTTGCTTCATTATTGTATTCATTGCATTCTGTTAATAAATAGAAGTAGTGTCACCTAAGTGGTAAAAAAATAAGGGCAACCAGTTCTAGAAATGATTTTTCCCTGAACTTGCTGAAAAGTGTAATTAGCTTAAAAGATTGTTAATTGGACATCAGATAAAGCTTAAGCTGAGTTTCAGGTAGCATAATAAGTAATTTTCTTCATTTTTATAAAGCAGTGCAATGAGACTGCTTTCAAAGAAGTTTCCAAAAGTTACATATCAGTAAACACAGTGGAAAAGCATACAGTACAGAGAGAACAGACTAGAGTAAGACATGAAGTGACTGAGAAATGTTTTTGAAGCCAAGCTGACATTCATGAAGGATTCATAAAAGAACAGTGAAATTAACGTATCCACATAGTGCCAGAGGAGTCTTTCACTGAGAGTTCTAGGATTAACATCTACAGTGCTGACCTTGTACTTAGACTTTCAGTAGTATTTCTGATGGGTTTCTGATGATTCTTTGGGGGTAAAATGTGTTGCTGGTCTAGCAAAACTCCCAACAAAACTCCCAACAAAAAGGATGATAATTCTGCTTCATGCAGAAAAAACTGAACTTACTTTTTCTCTTACATTGAGAAAAACATCATTTCAGAATGCTTATTTCTTAACTTTTTTCTTCTCTAAGAGAAATGGATTACAAACAAAAGAAACTAAGAGATGAAATAAGAGAGTTCAGACTGTGGGTTGGACTGCAAAGAAGAGTGACCAACAGCTACAGAAACACGTATTACCTCTTGTAGCTTTTGGTTGTTCAGTCTGAGAAGTTTTAGGCTCCAAAAGTGGTGGTTTAGGGGCTAGAAAACAAAAATTCAGGTGTAATCGAACAAATCAGTAGATGTATCAGCAGTAAGCCAAAAATGTTATGATTCCAATAGTTCACTTTTTTTTTTTATAGAGTGAATAAGCATGCAAGAGTCCTACTCATATGCATAACATCCTTTTAGTTCTGTTTCCTACGAAACTTCACACTGTATGTTCAAGTGTTCAAGGTTTTATGTGACAGCTGCTTCTGAGGCTTCTTTCCCGTATCTATGTTTTAAGGACATTTTTAACGCATTGCTTGGCTCAATCAAAAAATAGATTTCTTTAAAGTTATGGGAGAAAAAAAAGAAAGAACAGATGAGGCCTATGACTGAAGAAAAGACCACATTCTGTAACAAATACCACAAAATATACTGAAGGCAACTTTTGAATGCCAAAATCTTGCTGAAAATCCTAAGTCAGAGTTGCAGTCAATTGTAAGACATGTATGAGACATAAAAGGCAACTCCTTCTTTTTACTGACCTGCTTGTTTATAAGAAATGAGAATAGAAACATTATTTAAAGCTCTAGTAATGCACACCATAATATTTACTTGTCCAATACCCGAGTCACTAAAAGTGGCAAATTCATATCCCTTAATCCCAAATCAGAAAAAAAAATGACAGAGATCTATTTTTTGATCAAAAAGCAGAAATGGAAAAAAGATACCACACAGTAATAATGCTCCAATGGTCAAAGAATGAACTTTTCACTCGTACACGAAAGTTTCCTCTTCTGCTTTGAAGGCAGCTCTCCTATTTCCACTGAAATGAAAATCTTTTTCATTGAGTTTCTTGAGGGAGGGCTTATCAATCACACGAGTAGTACCTTACTCTGAATTATCAGTGCTGTGACTAGCAAAAATGCCTTCTTTGCCAAGCTATGTCTGTATGAAAGTGGAAGATGGGGACTGACAAAAGAAGCAATAGAATAATAGAAGTTTTTTCTCTACCGGTCTTTTAAACTAAATTACAAAACCAGAGAACTTGTTTATATTTTTATCACTGGACCCAACTGTGTAAAACTGGTGAGCTTAACTCTCATTTCCTTTGTCACGTAACATCACATGACTGATTACAAAATTATGAGTTAGTCGAGATGCTCACATGTATTGCACAGTTCCTATTTTACAAAGTATTGCTAAAATATTTTTAGTGAACATACGTCTCTGCATACCAACTTAAAATAATGGTGTGCATAATTACCGGGTTTCACACGATGTACTTCTGGGGTAGCAGATGGTTTCGGTTTAGGAGGAGTAAGTGGTATTTCTTTTGGAGCTGAAAGAAAGAGCTCAGTTTGCAATCAAAATTTGTTTAACAAGGGTTGCCCAGAACACACAACACATGCCACAAGTTTATAGTGAAGAAAAAACAACTCAGTGTGGAACATCAAAGCCATCTGATGAAATCAGAGTTTGAAGAGTGGAATGGAGATGATATTGAAATGCTGTGCATTGATCAGAAATAGATCTGATGTCTTCAAAAGAACTATAATTTCCAGTATGAAAGCTCTACATATCGGAGAGAAAGAGAGCACATGCGTGTGCACCAGAGAAAAAGACAGAACACAATGATCATGGAGTTTTTCATGCAAGTTACTAAGAGGCAACTTTTACTGCATTGAGGACAGTAAAACTGCTTTGAACTACGTTCCCATACAGAAATATATCAAGAATAATCGAAGTCTAATGACAATGGCAGAACAAGACTATAACCAGTAAAAAGAACAATGATTATGTGTGTAAAATGATATGCTGGATGAAATGCATTCATATGGGATGAAGTGCTCAAAACAAACAGAGTTTTTCACTGCGTGAAAACAACATTACCTAATGTTACCCTTGGCCATTGGAAAGGATGATAAGTTTTAGGAGTAAAAGATTCCAGAATGGATTCAATTGTTGCTGTTGGAAGAAATGGTGACAGTCGTAAGACAGTAAAGAGCTAATGGAAGAAACTCTTGCTTCGCAAGCAAAAACAAATTTGTTTTTACAAGAACAACATAAATATTTCACTAATTCTTGGACACTTTTCAGTTTATCTATCTAGTATGCATTAGAGAGAAATTCAGTCTTTTGAACTGCACAGAGCTTCAGTGTCTTTAAATCATTGCATTTGTGATGTGCAGAAGTTTTGGACGTTCATTTCTTCCTGCCTTTATTGCAACTGGTCTGGATCTCAATCACTGCCAAGTAAGATTTTGAAGTTTAGCATTTACACATTTTGAGTTCTGGTCCATTACTTAAGGAAAATGGTGTGTAAAATGCATGAATGTAATGAAGAGGATGCGTTGACCGATCAATCAGCCAAGACACTTAAACTATAAAATTTGGACTAGAAAGCTGACAATCCAACTACTGTTTCAGTCCAGAAGTATCAAGTGTCTGTGACTTTTGTCTGTGACCATTTTCATGCAATTAAAAGAAACACTCTCCTTAATATTCTTAACAAGACTACAGCAGTAGAATGCAGCTTACAGCATATATCACACTATTTAGATCAGTAGCATTGGACAATAAATACTGTTTTCTTGATTATCTATGTGGCATATTTTTCAAAATACTGAAGGCGAATCAGGTAACTATGAATTGCCATATACATCATAAGTGTGAGAAAGCAACAGTGTCAACCACTAACAGCAACCTAAACTCAAAATCCAGATGTTACGGTCTAATCCAAATGTGCACTGAAAGTGAAGACAACCAGTGTAGTCATTTCAGTGAGTTTTAGAGCCTGATCTGAGCTACTGATTAAAAAGAACTAGGCAGTGTATTGTACCTGGTTCAGTATCTGCTATTTCAGGCTTACTAGGTGTCACAGGGCTTGAAAGAACAGGCTGAATATCATTGAAAGCTATAAAACAAACAAACAAAAAAACAGTTGAGAGTATCTACGATTATTGTTTCTATACGTAGCTTTCTGTTCTTATACCTAATTTGCAATGCAGATTTCCATCCATAATAAGCATACCTTACCTTGAAAATAGAGCAGTGCTGGTTTAGAGTAGGAACTGAAGCTAGTGGCTAAAGTGACAACTGAAACTAAGTGGCAGCCAACCAAAGCTAATATGATATTAGACAGTATGGTCCACATAACTGAAAGCAACCCAGAAAATATAAAAAAGAACTTCCGACACAATGGCTAGAAGCAAAAAGCACTCAAAAAAAAAAAGGAAAAAGGGTAGAAAAAAATAATTCATAAAGCTCAAGAACACAAGAACAATACCAATATACTTCTGCACAAGACTAAATTGTTTTCAGTGCTTTGCTTTCTTCGAAGTCTCCGTGAGTTTGATTTT
Organism: Cygnus olor; assembly: GCF_009769625.2. Taxonomy (NCBI): domain Eukaryota; kingdom Metazoa; phylum Chordata; class Aves; order Anseriformes; family Anatidae; genus Cygnus; species Cygnus olor. The sequence goes on along the minus strand of NC_049169.1, from coordinate 93,331,768 downwards.
TTTTAGAATACGTGATTATAAGCAATATACACACACAAACACAGAGACATACCAAACAAAGGTAAAACAAATAAATAAAAATTATCACCAAATACTAAAGCAAACAAAAAGCAGTAAGAAAAAGATTTAAGACTCTGGCATAAAGAACAGCAGAGAATATGTGTGCATCTATCTGAGCATATAATAATTAAACATGAACGTACCTAATTGGCTTAAAGAAAAAAAAATAATTAAGCTTTTGGCATTTTGAATTTATTTATCAAGGTTACTTCATCTAGGTGTATTTCAAAATACCCTTAATAGCTTTTGGATAAGTAAATGAAAGACCAGAAACACTATCGGGTGAGTTTCTCAGTAGTAAGCACACACACACAAAAAAAATAATATATATATATATATATATTTCTCCATTGCCAAAAAAGCACACTTCACAATTAGCTTCTAACACAGAGCGATGCTCCAAGAACCACAGCCAGAACTTTCAGGAATCTACTATTTACCTGCATCCTAGAGAGAAGGATACATTAATAAGGTTCATACACTTTTAATTTGCACTTGACTTCAAGTTTGTAGGCTTGACAGTTTGCTCACGCAATGCTTACTGACCTCATGGGTCAAAAATACTGCCAGGCCACATGCCTGGCCTTGCACACCTGCCAATACAAAAGAAGCTGCCGCTATGAGCTTCTCCCGCATTGTCACCGAGTGCCACAGCCAATGCCTTAGGAAAATGGATTTTCATGTGCGGCAGCTTCATCTCCACATCGGTGCTTCACCCCAACACAGGCCAAGAGAAATAACGGTTCCACTAAAATCACAACACCATTGGGGAAAAAAACTCCTGTCCTGCACCAATTCCAGATCAGCAAGAACCATCGTTACCAGATCTGGCCAGCAGCACTATCAGGTGCTGAAGGCTGGTGGTAGCTCTGAACCCCAAAGACAACCCTGTGCTTCACCACTAGGTGAGAAGAGGCAGCATGCTTCAAGTCCTAGCATGACATCAAAAGCTGCACAACAGCAGAGCAGTCACTTCCAGGTGGTGACAACGTAAATGAATGCACAGATGACAGATGGCTGCCTGGACAGCCAGCAGCCGGGGGCGTGAATGGAAAAGAGGGAAAGGAGAAAACGGAAAAAGGGGTTTTGCTAGTTACCCGTCACTGTTTGCTGGGTCGCCAGAGGGGAAGGAGAGGTGGATTTCAGCCTTGGTCGCTGGGTAGCTAAGATCAAAAACAAAAACCACCTTCAGGTCCTCGCGCTGACTGTCATCACACAGGCGATATTAAGATGCACTGACAAACAGGGAGACGGAGCCTTGCTCAAGGCAGGCCTCCACGTCACAGCATCCCCTCCCCTGGAACAATCCTCCTGTCCTTCAAATGGCAGAGCTAGCCCCAGGTAACAGAGGAAGCCTTGAAGTGGAGGAGGCCTGTACCGCAGACAAGCCTCCAAAAGGAATCCAAAAGCTTAACGGTGGAGCTCTTATTCAAGAGCCATTAGGGACCAGCTGCATCATGCACCTACTTTTCAGGACAGCCAACACCAGAACAGGCTCACCTCTGCAGGGAATAGCACTGCCTGAGTACCCAAAGTAGGAAGGGAATCGCTGGCTATTTACCCATCACAGTCCTCGTGGTTTCCGGTGAAGCAGACGAGGTGGATTCCGGAGCCCATCTCTGGGTTGCTACGGTCAGACATGGAAATGATCTTGAGATACCTACACAGTCCTGCCAGAACAGGCTACCTAAGGCCGCACCACTCCCCATGACATCTGGAAACCCCAAGTCTTCCCTTAGGTTAGTCCCTAAGCCAATGAGCAACACACCTACTCATCCAGCTAGAACTTAAATGCTCAAGTCTCTGAAACAAAAGAGGAAAAAGGGCTGTAAGGAAGCTCTGGAACACCTACACCACATCAACAGCGACACCAGTAGTAGTAGAGTTATCTTTCTGCCATATTGGAACGTTTCATTCTAGAAATAAGTTTCTGAAGAAAAAACACGTGTAGAGACAGATGCACAGACAAGCAAAGTGTGATAGATTCTTTCTGCCAAATGGCCCTGCAAAAAAATGATTCCCAGGTGACAGCAAAAGCGGTGGTTCAGCCATCAGAATCATGGAACTAGCATGACAAGTGTTTTCGCAAGCCATCGTACATTAACAAACCCAGATATTGCTCAAAGCAGGTGCAAATGACATCAGGTGATGGAAGGGGAGAAGAAAAACAAAAAAAACTGTATTTACCCTCCACTGTTCCTTGGATTGCAATGTAAGGAGGAGGAGGTTTCACCTTTGGTCTCTGAGTAGCTAAGATCAAACCAGAAAACTGCCTTCAGATTCTACAGAGGAACGGTGTTTTTCAAAGCAGTACCAGCATGGAGTTGGAAATGCATGAAGTACACGTTACATTCAGCTATTTTACATAAATACCTGCTCTCGTTACAGTATTATTCCATCCTTAAAGCAAGGCAGCCTGGCTGCATTAATGTAGAACACAAGCAGTTAACATTTTAGTGAACTAGGCCCCTTGAGCAGAAAATTTATGTAGAGGAATGGAGAAGCTTAACAATGAAGTATCTCCTTGTTATCATTTATAAAAGGGACTGATCACATCACTGATATTACTGGTAAAATATCACTGGTGTTATCACTAGCAGGGAAAAAAAAAAAAGGAAAAAAGGTGGGGTTGCTGAATCTTAAAATTGTGCGCCTCATTTTTAAGTATAGCCAAAATACAGAAATTGTAATGGAATTCCTATTTACCCATCATTGTTCTTGTGGTTTCCAGAGAGGGAAACGAGGTTGGCTCCAGGACCGATCTTGTGAAAGCTAAGGTCAGAGACAGAAACTATCTTGAGATGTTAAGGCCTTCTTGCTACGTGTATGAATGCATCATTTTAATCACATCCAAATAAACCAGTATTTAATTTGTGGTTATCAAGGTCTACTTTTCCTACCTAATAAATCACTTATCAAATTTTTTTAATCATTCCATACTATCAAAAGAAACAAAAAATGAAAAAAAACACCCCAATGAGCTGCTAAACACTGCTGCTATGAAAAAAAGTAAACAATAATGAAGCATTCTTTATACATGAGTGATTACAGCTGAATCAGAAATTTAAACAAGCATGAATTAACAACAAGAAACCGGAATTCTGGTAGATGATAATGACAGTCTTGATGTTCTACAGTTACCTTTTAACTGTAATAAATGACAGGTTCTAAAATCCATTTTCTAGCACCAAAGTAATAATTTCAAGCTATAAATTGAGACCTAGTAGATTAATACGTACCCAGAACTTCAGCCTACATCCAAGATACTGTCATATTTTGGTAATGGCCACCTTTTATTTTATCTGGATAACACTAAACTAGCTCTCACTTCTACATTCCTTGTCATCCTTACAAATCTCAGCTTTGGGGAGAAAAAACGTATGCCTGGGAAGAAAAGAAAACCATAGCATCTCTGCAGAAAAATGCATACAGGTAACTTCAACATGGACTTCCATCAAGATCCGGACCAACAAGAAAAACAACTTGTGCTTTCTTAACCAAAATCTATAAGAATCTCTAACAGAATAGCACCTCCTTAATTTACAGCAGTAGTAGGTTTCCGTCTTGGAAGAAACATGAAGTACTTCAAACAGACAGGATGTCATATCCACACCGTTAAACAAGCACAGGCTAAAAGAAGAGTCACACCTATTGTCCAGAAATTAATGAACTGTTATGCAAATGACTATAGTGAAATGCAAAGATAATGGTGAAAAAAACATTTATATAAAAGTATATTATTAATAATAAGAAAAAGAAAAAGAAGAGAAGGGAAAGTTGATAAAAGCGCAAAGCTAATTATTAACATAAGCAGAAGACAGGTCAAACAGTAGATACTTTGGAAAATGGAATAAAAATTTTGGAACTGCCAAACACACTGGTAAGAATATGTTACAGGAAAACTGGAAGAGCACAGATTTGATGGACTAACAAAGGGAAAATTTCAAACATGGAATTCTTGTTCTGAAAGAACTCCATGAGATTCCTCCAGCCTAAAACAAAACACCTAGAAAATGTAATAAAACTCCAAACAGGCTTAAAGAACCTTGGCAAGCAAACATTTGCTGAAAAAAAAACCAACCAACCAACCAACCAAAAAAAACCACTAATAAGTAATCGATCAACTAACTAAGCAGTTGTTTTTTAAGCGACATCATGAAGATCACTGATCACAGCTAAAAGACCCTCTCCAGGGGAAATAACATATAAGCAAGTATTTTAGTGTAGTCCTCATTGTGTGGCTAGAAATCCTCATCTTCCTTTAATTGAAAGACTCTTCTATTCAGTCTTTTCTCTCTCGAACACACACACACGCAAAACCAAATCAAACCAGAATTCCTCAGGCAGGTTACTTCAAGGCAGTCCTTCAAATACATACAACTGTATATGCTAACTGTTCTCATCTCAAACCAAACATATGCATAAAATCTGTTAATCAGTTGTTATTATCATGCTTAATCACATTTTCAACTCTCCTTGAAATCTGGGACTCATCTTTGCATGGAAATGTCCATGTTTCATTAAAATGATTAACGTCAGACTAGATCAGACATGATTCTATCCATTCTCCCAGACATTGGGCACCTATCCACCATCTGGTTTGGAAAGAGCACAGTATAACTTTCTTTACAGGCAAAGCATACAGAATAAAAGAGCTGAACTTGGATGCGCTATTATGCCAATATGTAGAAAACACTGCTGAACCATTCTGTTAAGGCATTTGATCAGAAGTTATTGCTCAGTATGAAAGATGTGTTAGTGATAAATACTGATCACTATCTCTGCCAAATAAATGCATAAAACTTAAGTCATCTCCATGTCTTGACTTTAAGAATGTTTAGTTGGAGTGTGCAAGGTTTACCATTAGTTTGCAATTACAAGCAACTGGACAGCTGCTAAAAGTTTCCTATCAAATGCACATTTAGTCCACTCCTTACTGCAAGGGAGTTCTGGCAACAACATGAAATGGACTTTGGATGGAATTGTCATTATTGAAAGGAAACAAAATATATCCTCATACAGACACAGTAAAACAAGTAGAACCTTGAGCATTGATATAACTGCATTTGTTCACAGTCGTTCTGCAACACGTTGATAAGTTTTAATGTAATCTCTGCACACAAGAATAAACATTGGCAAGGAAGAAGAGGGAAACTATATATGCTTTAGATTAATTATTGTATGTTGTGCAAATAATCTAACAAGTTAAATTTTATTGGAGTCTGGCAATAACAGGTTTCAAGAGTGTTTGATAACACCATATAGAAGTGGAGCAATTTGTTACAAATATTTTCTTTAATTACAGTGCTATGTAGTTGTTTAAGAAGTTGTACTCAAGCAATGCATAATCATGTTTCAACTCCTATTAGCTTTGGACCTATCCTGTCTTGCTTACTGGCAGCAAAGCAAAATGTCTAACTTAGATAACTGCTTTGAAGATATTTGAATGAAGGGACTGAAGGATCTATTCCTTGCTATATTGAACCTTCCATATTCATTCATCTCCATGCGAATTGGATAATCCCACAAAACGATTTAGGTTACCTTTACTTATTTTACATTTATATTTGCAGCTGAATATCATCATCTCTAAAGCATCAGGCTGTTGCTTAATTTCATGTTGCACTGCCAATGTGTTGCAGATTTAATACTATTTTTCCTGAACCAAAAATGCTGGAATAAGGGAACTAGTCACATCGGCCAAAACTTACTAAACGTGCATGCTCCATTTTAAGGCTTAAAAATCTGTATTAGGTCAATATAGGTATTTGTATATTGACTCATATTGCTAATGTTAACACTAAGCTTTTAAACTGTCTTCGCAAATTCATCTAATTGATCAAACTGTTTTAATTTAATTAAGTGAAAGGGATAAATATGAACAGGTAGGAAGAGCAACTGCATAAGCATTATTTCCACAGAATATCAGGATAGCAAAGGATCATGAACAATTTTCTACAAGCTAAATACAGTGGGACTCAGTCAACAGGGGGAAGAACTGCCATGGGGAAAAAGAAAAAAGAAAAGTGGCCTTTCAATTAGATAAGTACCTTGCTAAAGCCTAAGGATTCACAAGTTACTGTCTATGGAACACTAACAAAACTGATGTAGCTCCCGCACACAGATTAAACATGGCTGAGTAAGTTAATTGGCTATTTCTGGTTGATTTGGTAAAAAAAAAAGATGGTTTCCATTAGTCTAGCCAACACAAACAACACACATGATGCTAAATTGGCCAAATTATTGACAGTTTGCTATTGATCCTCTTATTTCTATGGGACTTACTCAACCCCTTCAACCATTAGAACTATTTTGATCATGGATTTAAATGTAACTTATGTTAACTTGCACTATAACCCACCTGCAGTATTGTAAATGAAAAAGAGACCACTACTATATGTAATAAGACATGCTAAAGCTTATTAACATCAAGCACTGCAATACAGACTTCTTAGTGTATTAGGAATGTAGACCAAGGACAGAAAAGAGTGCTTATTATTTTGGAGTATCATAAAAAATTTCCTAAGTTAGCCTGGTATTTGAGAAAACAAATTAATTCCTACAGTTCTGTAGTTACTCTAATTCATATTAACTAATAACATGCCAAAAGTATGATAAAATCTGTGTCATAATTTTTATTTAAAACCACATTTTCAACTATTACCAGGTACAGCTGACAGCATTTCTTGGATGCCAGATGTTTCAGGTCTTGAAGAAACAGGCTGCTTTTCATCAAAAGCTGAAATAAAATCTCGAGTTAAAATGAGAATGGACCTCAGAGCCACAGTATTTGAACAGCAGCTGTTGAGCAGTTCAAGACAAGACTGATGTGATCAAGCAAGATAGCAGCAGCTTTAGAGATGACTGTGAAATGAGGTGCTACATGAACACTGAAGCTGGCATGAGGTGAAGTAAGGTCAACTCTGATATCTCATGCTAGGTAGAATTCTTCTTACTGATTTTTTAAGTACCTATTCTTTGAAATAAAGTTGATTACACAGAAATGGCTGAGATGGAAAGAAATAAAAATTTTTTAAAAAAAGTGCCTTTTATCAAGTAGTCTTCAAAGCAATGTGTTTGAATGAATTTTAGCATTGTCCATGTGATGGCAAGGGATGGGAAATGGTAATGGAATTACATGCTATTTATCCATCACGTTCTCTCTGGTTTCCATGGAGTAAAAAGATGTGAATTTCAGGCCTGGCTCCTGTGTAGCTAAGATCAAATACGAAAACAATCTTGAAATAATGAGTGAGGTTAGTTTTTAAATGAGGTGATCTTTGCCCTTTATTAGGGGAGCCAAAAGTCTATATTTATTTTAACTTTCTTGTATATACATTTTAAAGTGATATTTGTGATAGCTTACTCTATTCTCTCTGTGTGTATATATATATTTATGTTATATATATATTTATATATTATATATAAAAATATACATATATATATATATATATTTGACACATAACATCTAATTTTGAAGCATTTAATACAAGACCAGCTGATTTTAAAATTCTTTCCAATAGCAACACCTGACAGGAAACCCCTTTCCCCCCACGTTTAGTTAGGATAAGCCTTTTAAATAAGGAATTGCAAATGCCCAATGTTATTTTCATACAGCATGCCTTCACATTTGAAATTAGGCATAAAGTGATGAATCAGGGCTTAATTACACTTAAAAACATCACTTCATGCACACAAATTGGAAATCCTATACAACTGGCATGGTGAAAAGCCTGTAAATGTTCTTTAGACAAAGAGGCAGAGTAAATTAATGGTTCGTTACAAAAAGCTTTATTTTGTCTGCACACCAAAGCAGACACAACGTGGGATGCTCATTAAATCCAGCTAGTCTGCATTTTTAAAAATCTTGTGGGAATGGTTCACTGCCTAACAAAACCATGTGGTATCAACCTAAAGCAGGATCACAATTCAAAATCTCATCCTACAGACCAATTCTTTTTTTCTTATCTCTAAAATCTTTGGAATCAGAACAGTAGCTTAACAAAACTAAACAAATTATTGGCAAATATATATGTATTTGTAGTAACTGTATGACAAGTTACACAGAAGCAGCTGATATAAAAGTTTTAAGAAAAAGCCTGCTGCAAACATTTGGCAGCCAATATGCTTAAGTCTCTGCCTGTTGAAAAGAAATGCCAAAACGATGTAAATAATTACTGAATCTATTCTATTTAGCCAGTACTGTCCTTGTGGTTGCTATGAAGGACAAAAGAATGAACTCTAGTGTTGGTTTCTGGATAGCTAACGCCAAATGAGAGAAGTTTAAGACATCAAGGCAGGCTGTTTCGAGAAGATGAGTTATCAAAGGTTGGATCATACTTCCTGTTGATGCTAGATTCATATTCAGCCCAGGGACCTTAATTTCCCCCAGCTGCCACAAAGTTCATTTAATATAAATACCAAAAATGATCATCCTTTGGTGTAGAATGGCTTAAAAACATCTAAGTTTTTGTGACTATATTTTAATGAAAACACAGATGCAAAAAATCACTTTCTACCCAATCACTAAGGTCACCGTTTCTGTTGGAAAAAATATGCAGCCAGTGAAAGAAACGTGCTCTGACTACTTCTGTGGGCAGTGGTATATGAAAAACTGAAAAGTAGGTGCTTTTGATACTAGGAACATTCATGACCTATTAAAGTCAAAGGACAAGTAATAAGAAATCCAAGTTGTCTGATTCTCTACATCAATGGAAAATGCTGTGGTAGTTCTGACAGCACACGCCACAGAGAGCAATAACGCCACACCTGACTAGCTGCTGAAAGTTTTCCATCTAATGAAGATATGATGTGACTGAAATGACCTTGGAAAGCATACAGTTCTCAACTTGAAAAGGAAACAAAAACACTGCACTAATGCGGAGGCAGGATAACTGTCAGTACCACCCATGGAGCAACAACACAGCTGCATCACGTTTGTGTTCAGTATGAGTTTTATAACAGAGGAAAGCTCAGACATTTCCAAATGTATTGGTGATGAGAAACTGAAGGAACATAGACTGAAGTTTAACAAAAGACTAGGGAAAACATGAGTACTGTATGTATGATGTAATAAGCTAAACCCCAGATGACAAAAAATGTTAATGATTCACTCAATTCCACTTTACTGTTGTCAGATATAACAAGTTTGAAGGGTGCTTGAACAGTTACTGTAAGAGAGAAATACACCATTTCCTCATGTTAGGATTTTAGATCACACTGTCTTTCACAAATACGTTGCTAATAAATTCACTTTTTCTGTAGCTATGTTACTAAGCTGCACTTAACTAATATAGCAACAAATGCAAAAAGCTGCTGATGCATTAAGTTTTAGAACTATTAAAATAAAAAATCATCAGCACTTGAGCTTACTAATTTCTCAAGGTATTTTACAGTTTATACTACCAGCCTTTTTGAATCTGGGCACTTAATATTAAAGACCAAATCCTTCCTGAGACTCTTACTATTGTGTTTATTTATTTAGTAAATGTTGAGCACCAACAGTTTCCAGGTAATTTGTGTGTGTTCAACAAATCTGTAAATAAGGGTATTTCAATCAGGCCATACGATGTGTATCTTTGACACACAAGCATTGTATAACACTTAAGTCCATTTAGTAAGGTTAATGCTCATTGCCCTTAAAATATTGAAGCATACTCTTATAAACACATCATGAAGAGATGAAAACATCATACTACAGTATTATACTAAATGCAGTCCTGAAACCTTCATGAATGGTGCTCTTAGGAAGTCAATTTTTTTTTCTCTGCAATTCTTGAAGTATCCCGTATTAAATCTAGTACACTAATCAACCCACAACTTCTAAGACAATCGAATGCATTTCAAAATAACCAATTACTAGATATGCCACATGACATTTATGGAATGCTAAGCATTTTAGATGTGCTGAATCTTGAGCGTCAAGAAAAAGCCCGCGTTTCATCGAAAGCTGAAATGAAAATCTGGGCCTAAAATGTTTTAACAACCCCAAAGGCAACAGAATATTAGGAGGAATCTGGTAAACGAAAACAAGCCATCCAGGCAGTATCAGTCCAAATGGAAGCAAAATGAGAGATGGCTTGCAAGTCAGCTGAGAAATTACTATTTTATGACAACAGTGAAATTTGTTTAATTACTCTCTATTAGATAGGATTCCTATAAACTAAGAATTTGATTTCTCCATTTTGAAGTAGGAGTAGCAGCTCCAGGAAAACAAACAAAAAACTAACTAAATAAAAAAGGAACAGCAAGAGACAATAATATGCTCTGATAGCCATCAGTCAGTAGGTCAGTAACAGAAAAAGACTATGATGGAGAAAAGAGAGCTACAGAAGCATTAAAAAACAAAATACAACAAGAAAAATATGACTCTAAACAGACCAAATGAATGTGATTGCTACCCATAACTGTTGCTGATGACTTAGTTTCTTCGGAAATCATAAACAAAGATATTTCCAATTTAATTTTAATTGCAGCTGAAGGAAAAGCACATAAACCCAGGATAGTCTCATACTGGTATGGCAATGAGAAACACAAGAGAAAAGGAAATACAAAGAGAGCCCTTTGTAAACCACAGTAGCTCCAACTAATTTTTCATTCAGAAGCCAGTTTTGCATATGCTTGCTTTGCTTTCTGAGCACAATGTATCGCAGAATTGAGATATTTAATTTTAAAGTTGGTCCCCCAAAAGAGAATGGTTGATATAACAATGCAACAAAATACCCCTTGCTTAAATTGTCCTAGCATTAACTGAAACAGCTGAGAACATTATGGAAGCTCTCTACCTTCTTTTATGACCAGACTCTGGGTAAAATCCCATGCTCAAATATAAATGCACATATTCTGCCTAAAAAAATACATTTTCTATAAAGACAGGGAGAAAAAATTAATGGTTAGAAAAAACAACTGTAAAAGATATTTTTAATGCCAAAAATCTGTACTATGGCAGTCTTTTGAATATTACCGTTTCTAGAGACTACTTTAAAAAGTTGTAATAGGAAACAAACATTCAGCTACAAGATTTTTTTAAGAAATGCCTACTAGCTAAAGACAAAACACTTCCTCCCAAAAGATAATCATCATCTTGAAAACCTGAAATTCATCAAGCTGGACATTTTTGTCTCACCTGCTAAATTCCGTCCCACCCTCCTCTCCAACCCCTCAGTTATTATCCTGAAAAGGCTAGACCATACTTCACTTACTTGAACATACTGATGTAGGAATACATCACTATGATGTAGGAATACATCATTATGATGTATGTCATACATAGTGATGTAGACATACGTCACTTAACTTGAAGCCAAATCTGCTGGATACTGGCAAGTATTAAGTGTAACATGAAGCATCAATGACGAAATAAAACACCACTGCATGCACTATTAAAAAGCTAGGAGAAATAACGAACATCAGAATACTACTATTTCAATATCAAGAAAGGTCATAGATTGGAAATAAAACAAACATCATTTACCAGTCTCTCTCTGTGACATTTTTGCAGATGTAGGTATTTGGGAAGTGGAAGTAACATGAAGAAGGTTATTTGAAGCTGGAAAAAAAAGTGTGCCACATTATTTAAATGATACAAGAACCATTACTGCACACCATCTTCTGGGAGTATAATGTCACAATAAAAAGAAACGGAGAAAATGTAAAAATATAGTCTGCAAAATAAGCAGGCTTTTAAAAAATAACAAGGAGAATGTGCAAAATTATGTAAAAACACACGTAAACAATGTAAAAAATGAAAAGGAATATCACAAGTACAACAGAAGAAATACCACAAGGTAAGTACGAATGTAGGACCAAAAAGGCTGAAGAGAACTGTGCAAAGGGAAGCAAAAAGAAAGTAACTTTAGATGATGATGATGAAATATTTTTTTTTAAATAGAAAATATATAGAAAGTGATCTAGAGACCACTAGGCAGAAAAAGAAATATCTTTATCACAGGTAAATTTATAGAATTTGTTTACAAGTATATTTGGTTTCTCCACTGTAAGAACAAGACATTTATGAAAACAAGAAAATTTACATGAAATATCACGAAGTACCTAATGCAATACAAAAAACATAACTTCACTGGAAAAAGGCATGATGAAACATGACGCAACACAGCAGACAAGACAACAGGGTTCCTCCTGAAACAAGCACCATAACAACACATTGCAAGATGCTTTATACTCTTCATATATTTTTAATTTGCACTTGACTTCAAGTTTGTAGGCTTCACAGTCTGCTCACGCAATGCTTAATGACCTCAAGGGTCAAAAATACTGCCAGGCCACATACCTGGCCTTGCACACCTGCCAATACAAAAGAAGCTGCTGCCATGAGCTTCTCCCACATTGTCACCGAGTGCCACAGCCAACGCCTTAACCAAATCTGGATTTTCATTTGCCCAGCCGGTGTGCACTGTCTCATTTGAATGTGCCTGAGAAAGAAAGACAGCTCCCGTGACGGAAGCAGTAGAGAAACAGCAGCTGAAAGCAAGATGCAGTAATACATTGTCCTCTAGGCAAACTGTCGTTTGGTCCCCACAGACATAACTCACAAACAATGGAAAAAGCACAGCATCAAGCAACACAGCTGTGTAATACATGCAGCAGGTGCTTCTGCAAGCCAAGCTGCACCCACAAATCTCTGTGCTCTCTGTGGCAGATGACAACGATGACAGGTGGTCTGAGACAGATGGCGTGAATGGGAGAGAGGGAAAGGAGAAAATGGAAAAAGAAGGGGTTTTACTAGTTACCCGTCACTGTTTGCTGGGTCACCAGGGGGGAAGGAGAGGTGGATTTCAGCCTTGGTCGCCGGGTAGCTAAGATCAAAAACAAAAACCACCTTCAGGTCCTCGCGCTGGCTGTCATCACACAGGCGATATTAAGATGCACTGACAAACAGGGAGACGGAGCCTTGCTCAAGGCAGGCCTCCACGTCACAGCATCCCCTCCCCTGGAACAATCCTCCTGTCCTTCAAATGGCAGAGCTAGCCCCAGGTAACAGAGGAAGCCTTGAAGTGGAGGAGGCCTGTACCGCAGACAAGCCTCCAAAAGGAATCCAAAAGCTTAACGGTGGAGCTCTTATTCAAGAGCCATTAGGGACCAGCTGCATCATGCACCTACTTTTCAGGACAGCCAACACCAGAACAGGCTCACCTCTGCAGGGAATAGCACTGCCTGAGTACCCAAAGTAGGAAGGGAATCGCTGGCTATTTACCCATCACAGTCCTCGTGGTTTCCGGTGAAGCAGACGAGGTGGATTCCGGAGCCCATCTCTGGGTTGCTACGGTCAGACATGGAAATGATCTTGAGATACCTACACAGTCCTGCCAGAACAGGCTACCTAAGGCCGCACCACTCCCCATGACATCTGGAAACCCCAAGTCTTCCCTTAGGTTAGTCCCTAAGCCAATGAGCAACACACCTACTCATCCAGCTAGAACTTAAATGCTCAAGTCTCTGAAACAAAAGAGGAAAAAGGGCTGTAAGGAAGCTCTGGAACACCTACACCACATCAACAGCAACACCAGTAGTAGTAGAGTTATCTTTCTGCCATATTGGAACGTTTCATTCTAGAAATAAGTTTCTGAAGAAAAAACACGTGTAGAGACAGATGCACAGACAAGCAAAGTGTGATAGATTCTTTCTGCCAAATGGCCCTGCAAAAAAATGATTCCCAGGTGACAGCAAAAGCGGCGGTTCAGCCATCAGAATCATGGAACTAGCATGACAAGTGTTTTCGCAAGCCATCGTACATTAACAAACCCAGATATTGCTCAAAGCAGGTGCAAATGACATCAGGTGATGGAAGGGGAAAAGAAAAACAAAAAAACTGTATTTACCCTCCACTGTTCCTTGGATTGCAATGTAAGGAGGAGGAGGTTTCACCTTTGGTCTCTGAGTAGCTAAGATCAAACCAGAAAACTGCCTTCAGATTCTACAGAGGAACGGTGTTTTTCAAAGCAGTACCAGCATGGAGTTGGAAATGCATGAAGTACACGTTACATTCAGCTATTTTACATAAATACCTGCTCTCGTTACAGTATTATTCCATCCTTAAAGCAAGGCAGCCTGGCTGCATTAATGTAGAACACAAGCAGTTAACATTTTAGTGAACTAGGCCTCTTGAGCAGAAAATTTATGTAGAGGAATGGAGAAGCTTAACAATGAAGTATCTCCTTGTTATCATTTATAAAAGGGACTGATCACATCACTGACACAATTGGTATTACCACTAACAGAAAAAAGGCCAAAACAAAAACAAAGAAACCAGTGGTCTGCTACAGACATTGAAATGACCTTGAGATACCTACAGTCTTGCTACAGCAGTCCAAACAACACCCCAGAATTCTAAATTCAGAGCAAGATGTGACATTTTATGGCATTATCTTGTGATAACATACATAGAATCACAGAAACTGAGCTATTCCAAGTAACAGGCCTGGATATACAATCCTTTACAGAACAACGTAAGACAAAACAGCACAGGACAATCTTGCTACTTGTTTACAAACATAAGAAAATTTACTTTTGTATCACTTTACCTTTCCACTCCAAACTTCTCTAAAATTGCAGCAGATACAACAGGTTTTTCTCTCTCTCCCTCTGCCTCCTTGTCTCCCCACCAGTTACACAGCAGAGTGTGTACTCCCCAACTACAACAGTGCAAGTCAGAATAAACTTTCCATTTAACAAAGTATCGCTGTGCCTTTTGAAAGACTGTCTAGATGTCAGGAGAACTACAATGAAGAGAGATATCATTACCAGCTGAGACTGGTGGCATTTCTGGCATGCCAGATGTTACGGATCTTGAAGAAAGAGGCTTCGTTTCACCTAAATCTGAAAACATAATATTCTGTTAGAAGACTTACTTACCTCAGGGCTACTACAGGTAGCACATGACTCAGCAGACAGAAGTTGCATTGTTAATATGGAAGAAGAAGGAAATTTGCCTGCAAGCCAGCTGGGAATGACTATGTCTCATGAACTGTTGGTTGGTGTGCGTGTCAAAATGGAAGCAATGAGACTTAACTATTCATATTAGTGAGAATTCTTATTGCTGGTTAAGAATCTTAAAACATGTATTAAGATTTGGAGGTAGTAAGAAAACACCTTTTGATTTAGAAAGCAGACAGTGGGCCAGCTAACATAAAGCCAGTCAAAACAACCTTTTCACAGAAATACTGCACAAGTATATGTTAAGCCCCTCATTACCTTCCACAGTTAAGTGCTCTTAGCACAGGAAGAAAATTTGGAAAGGCAGCTCCACAGCTGGGAATCTCAATAATGAGAAAACCAAAACCAACCAAAGACAGCCCATTCCAAGGCCCCTCAATCCTCCATCTATCACGATGAATGACAAGTGCAAATGAGAGTCGAATTAATTGCAGCAATAAATGGTATGAATTACTGGGATGGTGACAACTAAAGCAAGGAAAAAGTTCCAAAAACAGCTGTAAGGATAGAAGTGGAAAGTAAATCATTAAAACTAAAGAAAGTCAACTTATCAATTTTACCCAATGCTGTTTCTAACAAATGAAGTTCTGTGGTAACTACATGCATGGTTATCTCCAAATCAGCAGTATATCCAGCTGCAGAAGAAAATGTAAATACACCTGAGAAACAGCTTCACGTAAATAAATTAAGGAGGAAGATTTGGGGAAGGGAGAGAAAATTTACCTTCCACGGCTCTGTAGAAGTCAATATGGATTTATTTTTATAACAAAGTGTTCTTTGTTTTTTCTGAGTATTTTAAGTACCCTCTCTACCTACTTGGCTGAAGACATTATCTTACTTTCCCATCTGTAAAAATGTTTACGAAGGGACTGAAAACCAACATATACATAGTTACATGTAGGTTTGACTTAAAGAGCATCTGAAAAAACAGATGCACAACTTTCCATCATCAACTTTTCCACATCTTTCCATTACGGTAAGAATACTTCATAAAATCTAAGAAAACAATTGTTTTTTCAGGAGATGAAAGTCTGTCTGTACCACTTCATTAAGTAACTTAGGTCAAGGAAGTTTCTCAATTTTGGCAAATTTTTGTTCAATCCAAATTGGGCCCAGGTATCCCATATAACAAAATGAACTAATTTGATTAAAAAACATTATCTGGGAGTAGGATGCTTTATAGTATGGTGCAACTAAACGGAACTCCTGAAAACTTTTCAGATGCCATGAGCCAGTAGGTTATACAGCAGATAACTCGATAAACTACAGCTTTACTGCTCTAATTTTTCAACAATGAACTGCTTCCTTTCCCTTCCATCTGCTCCTATCCTTTCCTCATTGCCCTCACTTCTCATGAACATATGCGGTCATGTTCAAGCAACACCTACAAATATTAAGCATCCTCACATTACCAAAAGCTCTAGGAGAAATAATAAGCTATCCCCACAGCTGTAGCCCACAGTAAAGCTTTGTTAGAAAGGTCTGGACTGAGATGTGTTTATTTTCTCATTTTAAGCCAATATGCATGAAAAATCACAGCAAACTGTATACCGAACATGTATATTGAAAGACAGACAGACAGAAAGTGAGAAAGAAAATCTTATCGCTGAAAAAGTATATCTTACTTGACTATATCAGTCTTATTTGACTTTTGCAGCCTTGCAAAAGTTAGATCTTTTCTTGATAAACCTGTCAGATCAATACTGCCTTACTAAGGCAGTATTGTGTATCTGTAAGCTAGTTGCAGTCTTACTTTTCATCTGTGGTGTGCCCGATCCCAGGAATTATGGCACTGTTACAGGATTTGAAAAATTAACACATAGGATAACATCCAATGCAGGCAGTATGGAATAATTGTCTGAAATCATAAATATGGGAATAGTAAGCTTTTCAGCACCCGCCCCCCCCTCCCCCCCCCAAAAAAAAAGTTATGCTTCTGAAATAATATTACTGTAATTTACCAGTGTCTGGCATTTCTGAAGCTGTAAAAGTTTGAGGAGTAGAAGTAACATGAAGAAAGCCATATGAAGCTGGAAAACAAAAACAAAAATCATGCCATATTGTTTTAAAATTAAAAGAACCATCTACAACAGCATTATCTTTTTTTTTTTTTTTTTTTTTTTGAGCTGAAGAAATCTCTAGCCAGTATTTAACACATGACGTCCTCCAGAAAGGTAAGACTCTCAAATGTAGCATAATCAATTAATTATGAGTTCAAAACAATTGTATTTATTTAGAATACTATGCACAGATGCATAATGCAACTGATGACCAAAATGTACGCAGAATCACACAAGAAGTTTTGCATTAAAAAGGAGAAAGGCAGCTCAAAGAAGAAAGGGAACAAATTATGAAAAGAAATCAGCAGACTGGAACAGTATGGAATTTTTCCCTAGGATTCCAAGGATCAAAAAGGAGGATATCCTGGTGCTGAAACTAGAGAAATAAAGGGTGACAAAGCAGGAATGGTACCAAATGAAACAAATGAACTGTCTTTTGTCAGACATGAGTGGTTGACGCTTCCAATTGATCTTCCCTTTAGTAATGGATTTCCTTCAAATATGGATTTCCTCCAAAAACATATGCATCTGGCATTTCACTATTGGCATGCTAATGAAGTGAAATCTATCCAACTGGCTCTGTGTACTTTTTTTTTTTTCTTTTGGGTAACTGTCAGTGGCCCCACATAAATAACCAGCTCTTACATGCAAGTTTCCTCATCTGTAAAATAAGAGTAAAGTCATCAGAGACATTTTCTAAAGATCAAGTAGCCAGTGTTTAAATCTTCAAAAGCGTTGTCTTCATAGTACCAGTTTTGAGATCTGGTTGTTTAAAAGTAACCATGTCTATATTTACATAAGAAGGCTAAAAGAAGTCCGATATTTTCAAACTGTGTTGGACTATCTGCAGTTTCCATTCATCTCTTAGGACTGAGCACTTCAGCAAGTCAGGATACTCTACCTACAAAACTCTGGTGTGGACAGAGCTATTTAAATTTAGCATTTACCATACGTCTGATACCGTTTTAAAGCTTAAAGTTACACATTGTAGCCAAACATGAAAATAAATAATAAAACACCTAGCAAACCACTAGTTCAGTATTTCATAAAAAACATCACTTAGAAACCTGTAATTTCATATAGCATTTCCATATCTGCAGTTACTCTTCATGATGTCAAACTGTACAAACTCTTTAATGAGAGACACTATGTCTCTTCTGAAAATTCCTAACTGTCAAGAGGATTAATCTTGTGAGAAATCATTACCAGACTTGGTTGGTTGCACTTCTGTGGTACCAGATGTTTTGAATCTTGAAGAAATAGGCTGTGTTTCATCAAAAGCTGAAAAAAGAATCTGAGCTTAAAATGCTGAGACCTGTGACTTAATGGGTTAGCATAAGATAGCTTTGTGAAGGCTGTGAAATTCCAGATGATGGTAATGCGAAGCTAAGCAAGATGGCACACGGCCTGGAAGTGAGGTGCGAGACAACTGTGTCATAACAACAAGGGATGATGACTCACAGTACAGTCCTCTGGCCTTGTAATTTGAGTTCCACATGCCCAAAAGAATGCTTATCAGCAAGAAAATTTAATCTTATTAAATTCTCTAGGATAAGAGCTTTACAGTAAGTGAGAACACAGTAAGATATGACATTATCTTTAAGCGGTCAGTTTTTTAAGCCAGTAATAAATATGTTTTTCAAATGATAACACAGACAAAAATGTTGAATAAGCAGCTCTGTGTGAGTGTTGGTAGCCAAGATTCTAAAGCAGATCTTAAAATTACCATTTGCAGATCTAAGTGATGCCAAGATAATGGAAAAATTATGGAAATAATCCACTGATTACCTATCTCCATCTCTCTGGTTTCTGCTGAAGGTAGAGATACAGATTTCAAGGTTGGACTCTGAGTAGCTAAGAGCAAACATGAAAAAAAAGTGAGATACCCAGGCAGACACTCTCCCTGCAAGTGGTATGCAATTTAATCTTAACTGTAACTATCAAGTTTTTGTTTGGTTTTAATCTTCCTTCTTTCTATACATTTTTACTCTATTCAAACTATGGCATGCGTCAAATCAGGCTGAATCTGTATTACTCAAGAGGTTTTTCTTCACTGCCCAGCAGCTACAACCCAAAAGCATTTGATACAACACTTTCAAGTGTGTATCAACTGGTTACTATTACATAATGTTTAGCTATTTTAAAGGAAGGTGTAATGGAAAAAGATAAAAGGAGTAGGTAAGATGAAGTCAGTGAAATAATCATGAAAGTGAGCGAACAGCATCTTTTATTTGTTATGCTGTAATGAATACTACTACAAAGCCCTTAAAGTTATTTCACTTAGAAGCATGGGTAAGCTGAAGTGTGCTTGTTTTCATAAAAGCACGCAAGCCATCAAGATTGAATTAGGTTTTCTTACCTAAAGGCCAAGATGAGTACGTTTCCACTATGTGTGGGCTTTATAATAGTGTTCTGCTTCTAAGAAATAGATCCTATTAAAATTCAACCATGTGTACAGGCCAGTGAGTACCATTCCTTCCAGTAAACAAATTGACACTCATTAATGCCTGTTTGGGTTATAATATATTTGAAAGAGAAAATTTCCATCTCTATTTTTAACTGCTCTTTATCAAAACTATTTTTTTTGAACAGCAATTACACTAGAATTTTAAAACTAATCTTCTCTGAGATTGAGAAAAAATATTCATACAAGGTGCAGGGCTCATTTTTAACGCAGGCAATATGAATATAATCCAAAAAGTGAACACTTGTGTTTCATATATTGGATCTGCTTTCCCATTTGCCTTAAATCCAGCACATCATACTAATAAATATGATCCCAGGTTACCATACTGATTTCTATAGAGATGAAAATAATACAAACAAAAGCCATATGATTCACAGCTTTTGTCAACAAAAGCTTCCTTTGATCCATTTACGTATGAACTATTAGAGCTCTCCCAAAGGCATCAGAACAGTAAGGCCATGTTAACAAAGCTATCTTTTCAGAAAGTTTTGAATTCTTTCTGTGTGGTCAGTATATTTAATTTATAAAATAAGGGAGATGTCTCCCTCTGGTACAGTCTAGATAGAAAAATAAAGAAAAAAGCCTTCTGGGGAACTAGGGCAGATTACAGGTCACATACACCTAAACATCAGGAAATAAATTTTGCTTTCTTCACTGATTTTATAACCCGAGGTGATCACAACATGCAGAGTGATTTCACAGTGCAGTGAAATCTCCCATATATGACCCACCCAGTCACTCTCACACAGTATCTGAGTTCAGCACTGACTTCACCGAAAGCACAGATGCTCCAGCTGACCCAATGGCAAGGTCCAGCCTCACGTAATTAAATCCTAGTTTTTGCTACATGGAACTATTTGGCAGAAATGGAAGATGTTAGAACAAGACCAAAATAAATATCTAAAACACTTACATTGCCTCAGTTGTTATTACTTTACCTTTACCACTGTCACAAGCATAAAATTAGATCATTATTCCCCAGCAGAAAGCAAAAATACTTCCTTTCCGTTATAATTTTCAGATCTTAAACTACATTTCTATCAAACATGTTCTTAAAACACCGAATGACTTTCTATCCAATGCTACCTCTATCAGCTTTTAACCAAAATTATTTCACTACAGTAAAAACCAATATGTATCCCCATTCCCACAAATACATCTGGAAAAGAGCTGTCAAAAATTGTAACAAATTGTGAAGATCATTCACATATTCTGCTTGGTTCAAATATGCACTTCAAGAAGCAAGGGCTAGTCCTGGAAATGATTTTAAAATTTGGCAGAGTGCGTTAAGTAAAAGTATGTTGTCTAAATAAATCAGCACTACACTATAACTTCTTGTCTAAGGCTTAACGAAATAAAAATCCATACTGACATAAGGTCACTCCAGTTATCTAGTGAAAAGAAAGCCACAATCTGTAATGGCATGGGTGTAACTGTGTAGCTGGTAGCAGGTCATAAACTTTGTACTGAGTTCAGGACCAAGGCCTGGCAGGTCTGCCCTGCCCAAACTCTCCTTGACATGCCTATAGCTCTGGTTTACTTTGGTTTAGCTGTGAGAACTTCTCCAACTGACTAGGTGACTGTATCAATTAATTTTTGTTGTTTATCTTCTTGTAGTACTATATAGTACTACAACCTGTCACTACAATAAAACAAAACTAGACTGAGAATGAAAAAAGAAACTTGCAAATTTTGTGAAGAAAAATCTAATTGCTGCCATAATTTACATTTACTGAATGATATTATTGCAGTTCAAGTGTTAAAACCTATCAGCTAAACAACAACAAATATCAGGTAATTCAGTTAATTTTCCATGGAAGTTTACTTGAATTTACAAACAAAGTTATTACCAAGTTGTGTCAACGGACTTTTTGGAGCATCAAAGATTCTGGATCCAGAAGGAAGCGGATGTATTTCATTAGAAGCTATGATAAAAGAAATAATCAAGGCTATATGTAATAAAGAATGCTGCAAGACACAGTATGGAACTATATTTTGTCTTATAAAGCACTCCTGAAACCAATGATGTTAAACAACAAAAAGGCTGTTCCAACCTAGAAAAAAACAACAAACACATGCAACTTTGTCACTTAAAAAGGTGTACGGAATCTGCACGAAATCACACTTTTTCCTCCAATCACAATACAAATTCACAAAAGAATCATCAATTAAAGGAAGTTAATAATGAAAATCCATCAAGAACTATTATCACCTAATCTGAAATTAAGCAGTGATGCATCTGGATTACATTTCATATCTTCATCTTAAAAAGCTCAAAAAAAAAACAAAACCAAGCAAGATTAATTATGCTTAAAAAATGATTAAATGTTAACATGAAAATTAGATTGATGTTTTAGCTTCAGTAAATTCTGGAAACCTACTGGCAACTGTAAGAGACAAAAGAGAGCATGACATTAGCGTGAATCAATAGGAATATGTAAAAACGTTTATTGAGAAGCATCAGCAGTCCTCTTCACAAGGAACATTTGTATTTTTGTGCTGGAAAAAGTTCATACTTCTCTCCTTTCTGAATCATCATCCTGTATTTATACATTTGTGCTTTAGAAAATAAAAAAAATATATAAATAACTGTCAGTTTATGTTCATAATTTTGCATAGTTTGGGGATTAAAATATAGACAACAAAATCAACGTTGGAGAACTTAGAATTATGAACGCAAGAAGAAAGTAAATGCTGTTGCAAATCACAAAACTAATTACAATACTTCTTAGAAGTTAAGATCTTTCATTACAAGAAAACTCTGAAAATAACAAAAATAATATTAAAAAATCTGTAAAGTTTTGTTTTTTTTTTTCTTCGTCCAGGACAAATACAAATACATCATGTCACATGCAAAGTAAAATTTTCCTTTTGCATTACTGTTGATGCTACCTAAATGAACCTGTCATCAGAGGAAAATCATTGAGGTCATTATTTCAGTTGTTATCATTGAGGTTATTTTACTGATGGAAATTTTGTTTGTTGGTTATTTAGATCACATAAACAGAAATCATTACTTTGAAAAATAACATTGAATCAACCAGTCAAATCTGCTAGCAATAATCATACACATAACAGCCACATCTCAGCCAGAGCTAGATGCATTTTGATTTATGTTTCCTCTTTGAGTTACTAGAAACACAAAGGGAATCAAAAAATTTTAATTAGGACTTCCTTTGGAGTAGCTCAATAGAAAGAGGGTGTAGTAGAAAAATTCTGCTAGAAGGGAAAAAAAAGAACCATTTACTGTACCAAGAAGGTAAAAAGCAGCAAAATTAGTTACCCAGTATGTTTTGAGTTTGCAATTCGGGTTTAGGCGTTGATTTAAATTCCTTAGGTCCATGCTTTCTCTCAGCCTGAGCTAGAAAAGAAGAAGCTTTATTTAATTTTGAATCCCTCTGAGCATTTCTTTATCTACTGCTCAAAGCCCACTGTCTTCCTCACCACTATTTTATGCTATCTGATTGGAATAATTTCTGCAG
This sequence comes from Cygnus olor, assembly GCF_009769625.2. Lineage (NCBI taxonomy): Eukaryota > Metazoa > Chordata > Aves > Anseriformes > Anatidae > Cygnus > Cygnus olor. Next base: position 93,308,747 of record NC_049169.1, on the reverse strand, counting down.
TAGCTCAGCTTCATCATGATTAATTTTTATTTGCACATGTGAAGTCCGTATGTATTGAATTTATTCTGCTGCAATTTTACACAAGCAAAAGGAAAATGTTAGTCAAAAAGAACAAAGTTAGGATCGTAAGTTCAAACAGTACTTCTGCTACAGTCTCTCAAGTTTTGTTCATACTTTTTAAGCGTAATAGAGTTATTTCATTACATAGTGTATTTATAAATATTTCCCCTGCTATTCTGGATTTTTTAATCCTGCTAATGCAAAAATTATCAGGAAAAGAATACAGATTCACCTGTAACACCCTAGCTCTTCCATTTATCCAGTAATAACAATAAAATAAGCTTTTGATTTTTATTCTTTTTTCTACATCTTCTGAGTAAACCACGAGCAGCGAATTAAACAGCAATTTGTTGTACCTAAACTGAATTGCTAACCATATTTTAATACACTAGTGCATAATTATGTGCCTCCTGTTTCACATAATATTTAATTCCTATGGTATGTGAACCAGTATCACTTTTTTTTCCTTCTTGTCAGAGGTCCCATAGCATTTACTCAATCATGAAGGGGACACAGCTGGAAATCTCAGATTATAAAATAAAATAGCTTATTGATATGGAACACAGGATGGTACATTCTCAAGCCTTGAATGGGATAAGACCACTACTTCCTTTCACAGAACGAATTACACAGGATTTAGCACAAATTGGTGTTTAGAGAAGATCTTTAACATTGGTGTCCAGCATCATTATAGTCATTTAAGTGCCTTAAAAAGTTTAAGTCTTTATAAAGTTTTAGTCATTATAGTTTCCTAAAAGAACACTTTTATTTTGAAATGGAGTAAAAGAAGAGATATATCCCTTTTTCACTTTGCTCTCCATATTTCCACGATCGACTAAGTATGCTTCAAGCAAGAACTACTCAAGTGTATTTCTAAGTTTATTATTTCATTTCCTGAAGAAAACATGCTGTTTTCCAGCTTGCAAATAGCTGGATAGTTGCTACTAAAGTTACACACATTCTACTATTTTCTGCTTTGGAGAATAGTGTGTTTCAGTGCCACAAAAGCTGCAATCTCCACACATGCTGCCTTATCAGGACCCAATTCAGCTTCTACTAAGTCAACAGTGCTGTTACTGTCAACACTGGAAGAGGGATTTAGTAGTACAGAGAAATTCAAGCAATTTATCTCTATGAAACTTGTGGGAGAAAATTCACCCATGAGAGACCTAGAAAGATAACAGAAACAACTTCCCCAAGGAAGATAACGGAAACAACTTCCCCAACAGAAACCAAATTCCCCAGAAGTACTTCAAAAGCTATCATTTTTTTCTGTTGAAATGTAACCATGAGAAAAAAAAAGTCAAATGCAGATATTTAGTCCTCATTACGCATTGTTTGTTTGTTTGTTTGTTTTAAGAGGTTAGCTGGTTTATACTCCTATGAAGCATGACTCTTGGCAACTAAGTGAGCTGAGCAAGATGAACAAAGAATTGGGATAAAAGAAACCAGGCTCTCCTCTATTTTGCACAAAATGGTGTAGGGTTGATATGAAGCAACAGAAGACTTTTTTTATTTTATTTTATTATTTTTTTTTTAATAAAGTGGTACATGAAGCAGAAACTTTAGACCTTAAAAGTTAAATTACAGAAAAAGAGTAATTCACCCAGAAATGCCTCTGGCATTTACAGGGTATGAGGTAAAGTAGGTTTAATATTCTTCTGGGCTGGTTCAGTGGTAGCTGCAAAGTAAATCATTAATATAACCAAGCATGATAAGTTTACTCTTACACCATACACATACACATACACTTACACATGATAGTTTACTCTTACACCATAGCAACATAGCAAGCATTCATTTAGGCAACATCTCTTATTTTTCTCTAAGCTCTCTCATTCATGTTCCTCTCTTCCTCCCCGGACAGCATTGGCATATTCTGATGGAAGCAGTAATCCTACTTCTTCAGGTATCCCATGTGAGCACAAGGGGAAGCCTTCAGGATCCAGAAGGAGGACAGGAAGAACAGAACTTGGAAAATATGGCAACAAAGGGGTTACCATGCATTATCCCTACCTATCCCTACTATGCATTAACCCTACCTTGGATTCACAAGTGGTCCTTTTTACTTCAAGTCTGTTTTCTATTTCACAAGACTGCTTTGATATATTTCTGGCACAATTCCTTACATAAATAAATAACCTGCTGTTTTGGTTTTTGTTTGTTATGTTTTTTTCCAAACTAGTTCTTCCATGTCCTAGACAAATGTGCTATTCGTAACTGTTGGTCAGTTCCAATTTCTCTGTGAAGTTAATAAAGTGCACACATTGGATTCAACTGAATTTTCATGACTGAAAAAAAATAAAAGTAAGAAAGCATGAATTCATGCTGTTCTGTTAAGAATATATTATTCTTAACTGGAAAATATTGTAACAAGACTGGCAAAAATGAAGCGTGAAAGAGCTTACTACCTAGTCTTTCCATGGAAGTGTATGCCAAGGGAGGGGAGGCCTGAAATTAAGAAAATGGTGGGATGCTTGGCTGACAAATACACCAAAAAAAGTTGCTGACCAACACCACACCACAAAACACACCCTTTGGCAAAGACTCAGAGGAATATAAGAGTGGCCCAGCTCATGGAGCTTTTCAGATAGTTCTGCTTGCTGAAATGCTCTAAGTTTTTTCTTCCCTTGCATGACAGACAGCACACGATTTTTTTTAAATGAGTGTTCTGTTGCCACTTCTGGTGCCAGTTCCTAAACCTTTCACAGCAAGTAATGACTATGTCTTACTGCAAGTCAATCTAGTATGATTTTCAAATTGGTAAGTCCAAAAGAAATATAATGAAACAGATCTTATTGATAATCTCAATTAATTGTGCCTACATGTTACCCTGTCACTCAAATGTAACCCTTGTAAAAGGCCAGGGCTCAGATCTCTCACTTCAGTTGCTTGTGCAAGTCTGTCTCAAATGCATAACTATACAGGTCATTTTTGCCTATTCAATAGCTAGACAGAAATTAAACTCAGATAACTTCTGTTTTCTTTTAAGGGATTCACTCTCATTTCCATTTCCCCCTACTGCCATTTCCCCCCTTAAACTGAAATACTGTAACCACAATGAATACATTCTCTAATGTAAATAGTGTGACATGCCTGAAAAATCTTCTTTAACATGAGACATTGGTACTGTGATCAGCAAATTATAAATAAAAGGAATGGTCACCAAAGGAAAAGAGATATGGAAGCAAAACCACAGAGGAAGCATGAAGTAGAAAATGAAAAGGATTTCAAGTATTTCAGTAAATAACTGATGGTATGATAGCAATATGAACATGTTTAGATGTAACAAACAGTTATATATCATTTGCCACTAAATAGAGAGTAGTTGCCAATTACTACCATGTACAATGAAACATACTATCCAACTTCACAAAAATATAATTCTGTGCTATGTCTAGAGATGACGAAGTTTATGATTAGAATTACTGTATATCAGGTACATAATTACAGAACACGAAGGAATGGAAATGAAATGGACTGATTCTCTCCTCCCAGGCTGATATATCAATTTCTGTGTCAGATTTCACACTGTTTACTTGACTAACCAGTAAATTCCAGCACAAGAAATGGTGTATTTTGATTAGAATGCAAGCCTGAGGACTAGGATTTTTTGCAGGACAAGTGATTACATAAATTTATGCAGTTGATTCTCACTTTCACAAAATTGTGAAGTTCTGTAAAATATATTTGTAAATTGCTTGTTCTGTAGTTATATAGACAAGGTAAGTTATTCTGTAAAATAAGTGTGTAATTTAAGTCTACAAGAGACCTCAAATTGTAAAACAAACAAAAGAGTTCTTCACAACTTTTTTTTTTTAAATTATCCACACATTTCCAATTAATGTCAAGCTGTTTATTAAAACATATGCTAAGCTTCTAGAATTTAGAGCCTACTTAGATAAAAAAATTTCCTGTGAAGGAACATTTTTGTTTTACTTTTAATATTTAGGATGGACAGAAAAGAGCAATTCGTATAAAGGTTTTGCCCAAAGGAAGGCAGAGTTAAAAGTAGAATTTGGCAAATAGGCTTATCTACAGGGTGTGAAATAAAAATCAGCGTTTTCTGGAGACTAAAAACAATGGATTGCTTCATCTAAAACATGGTTAGTGATCACTACACATTTTTGCTGCATAACTTCATCTTGTATCTCGTATTTCCTATATATTTTTTTTGGAGTGCAAAATTCTGGTACAACTGGAAAGAGTTTTTGGTTTTTAATTAAAATCTGAGAAGGTCTCATGATGGAATGTGCAGTATCTTTGATACATGTATGGAATAAAATAAATGCAGTCACATTTAAGGGCAGTATCTGAGTGAAGGCGGTGATGCCAAAGGAACAATCTACTACATCATTTTGGTCAAACAGGACATACATTATTGATTGAATACAGTAGTCAAAGAAAGGTTACATAATATGACTTAACTAAATCAAATCAAACCTTCCCTGTCTTGGTTTCTCAAATTCTTTTTCATTTTCAAGTCTTGTCGCCATTCAAACCTCCTTTCTCCCCTCTTAGCAAACACATTGGCAAAAGCCAACTACCATTTTTAATGACAGCAGACTCAGGTTAGTCTCAGTTATAGGATAAAAATCAGAGTAAAGAAAATGGAGAGAGACATATGGCTACTTAAACAAATCAGAAATGTGAGTTGATAGCAATAGCGAAGTGGAAAGTCATACTTCGTCATTTGACTCTGACCAATATATTTCTCTCCATCTTTTTGCCTTCATATTGCAAATGTTAAAATGTAGGGCTATGCTTGCCATACGACTTGATAAAGTATACTTACATTGCCTAACTTGTTTCTTAAGTAAATGAAGGCAGTAAATCCTGTGAGATTTAAAATTTCTCCTCACATTTTTGAAGAATTGAACAAATTAGCCTCTGACTACATCCTTTTACGTAAGTATTTTTTTCAGCCATGAATAAATGATGAAAACTTCAATCTTCGACATAAAAAAGTTAACATACATTTGACAGACGCATAACATTGAATATGAATCTAGGATTGATTTTATATTTCTTTCCCATGTATATGAACAGCTCCCATTTACTTTAATAGTAAGCAAGTCCACCGACAGAATGTGCTCCACATTAATGTTTTCAAAACTGAACATCGATGGCACATCATGCTGTCATTCCCTGCACCTCTAAAATAGTGCCTGTGAACTCTGACTGTTCAATCTTAATCTCACACATGCATTCCTCATTTTCTTTCTATCTTGAAAGTCAGAAGTTCAAGGTGCATCACAAGATCACTTTTGTTTTGCTATTTTTCACAATTTCAAGATAGCCATCTGCCCATGAAAATATGGTTCTAGTTCTATTATTGTTCTATTCTAATTAATTTCATTATTATTACAGGTTTTTTTTTTTTTTTTTTTTTTTTACAAACCTAACAACTGGAGCTTTATTCCAAAATTACAGTCAGATTTTTATCTACATTCTAATTCTGGGTACCACTCAGAGCTACTAATTCAGCTTCATTATGCTCCTTTCTTCCACCTACTGCATTTAGTAATACAATAACTGCTTCAAGCCACACAAAGATGAATTTAATTTAAGTTTATATCTTCGGCAAAGATATTCACCAGAGTTTCTAAAAATAGAATTCTCATTACCTGGAATGGACTCTGGGGAGATTTCTTGAACTTCTGGTGTTTTGGATTCAGCAGGCCATACGTGGGTTTCATTCTTAGCTAAAGGGACAAAGATAGTAGAGAGTTATAGAAAAGCTGCATCTGTTCTGTTCCACTACAGATTTGTTTCTGTCCCACTTCAGTCTGCCGAATAAAACCAATGTGGTTGAATGGCTGAATAGCTTTAGGAATCAATGAACATCTACCACACAATGAGTACAAGCACCTGTCTAGTGATGTTGAACATGCTTGCAATTTTTGGTATTGTTTTATTCATAAAAAAGATGCTTTGAAAATAACATTTACAGCAAGTTTTATGAGTCGTTACTTTCACAGTGCAAAATAGTTTTCAGTGTTTTTCATTTGTCTAGCATTTCAGCATTAACAGTAAAATTCCTTTCAAAATTCAAAGATGTAATACAGATTTTCGATCTTCTAGTACCTAAAGGGGTTCTACAAGAAAGCTGAATCAGGATTCTTTATCAGGGAGTACAGTGAAAGGACAAGGGGTAATGGCTTAAAGTAAAAGAGAAGAGATTTAGATTAAATGTTAAGAAGAAATTCTTTACTATGTTTTTTTTTTTTTTTTCTGGACTATTATTCTTTAAAAAAACTAGTAAATTTTTGATTAAGTAAATAAAAATTATTTTGAGAATCAAAAAATATGTTATTCTGGAATGTTTTATTTTGACTTTTCTAAATAATATAAAATTAGAATATTTGCAATATGTCAGAAAATCATACTTAGTCGTAACTTCATACACAACATAAGCCTTACTGCATTTTACTGTAGAAATTGTTCTCAGGCATGAGTGAAGGAAATTTGTGCTTGATCAATACGTCTTTTCGTCAATTATTTTACAAATTTAAATCATTTCTCTGAGTATTTTTGCTTTTCAAGCAATAATTCTTTCCTGTTTTACAATCCTTTGAAATCCAGTATTCCCCTATGTGTACAACCATGCACTTGATGTTCTCTGATAAGGAACAAATAGTAAATGGAACAAAACAAAGCATCACTTGTTTACACCAGTTATTTTCACAAAGATGATTGTGTAATCTACCATAAAGAGTGGCTCCAAACTGGCATCACACCAGCTATTTTAAACACATTAGAGCATCTAAATTTAGAAGTCCGAGTTCTACGCTCAGCCAAATGCCAAAGTTGGACAACTGAAGTTACCTTTCTCTTTCTCCTTGTCTTTTGCTCACAATCACGTTCTCCTATTTTTACTGTGCACCCTACTGAGCCTTACAACGTATTTTAAAGCAAAATGTTTTCCTGCAGAAAGACATAATTTTACTAGTAGAGAACCAAACCAATAAAACCCTCTAGTCCAAAACCAATATTGGAGGTTTTATAATATGGTTTACTAGAAGTGAGGGTTATTACAAACGGATTTGTCAAAATATGGTCTACTGACTTTAAATAGTACATTTGTTTGTTACCTGCACATCCCATACCTTAAACTTTTTAAACCTTAAAACCTCTAAACCTTAACTAAATTAAAACCAAGCTAGCAAAGACAAACACCTTTTTTTCTATATTTAATCTTCAAAGAAAATATTAGTTATCAGGTTAACAATATGGTAAATTACATCACCATGACTGAATACTAATAATGTTCTGTAATATAAATACTGCAATTAAGTTTTTCTGCTTAGTTTCAATTTTCAGTAGCCACAGATGATGCTAGGAGTGTTTGTCAAATGTTGGTAAATACTTCCTCAATTCAGATACTAATTTTTCATAGAATCACAAAATATCCCAAGTTGGATAGGACCGACAAGGATCATTGAGTCCAAGTCCTGGATCCACACAGGACCAAAAATCAGACCATGTGTCTGTGTGCATTGTCCAAATGCTTCTTCAACTCCGACAGGCTCAGTGCTGTGACCACTGCCCTAGTAAGCTGGTTCCAGTGCCCAACCATCCCCTCAGTGAAGAACCTTTTCCTAACACCCAGGCTGGTGTCCTGCTGCTGTCCCCAGAGAGCAGAGCTCAGTGCCTGCCCCTCCACTCCCCTTGTGAGGAAGCTGCAGGCTGCCATGAGGCCTCCCCTCAGCTTGCTCTGCTCAGGGCTGAACAATCCAAGGGACCTCATCTGCTCCTCATACTTCTTCCCCTCTAAACCCTTCACCATCTCCTTAGCCCTCGTTTGGACACTCTCTAATAGTTTTATGTTCTTCTCATATTGTGGCACCCAAAACTGCACACAGTGCTCGAGGTGAGACCACACATGCGCAAAGCAAAGCGGGACAGTTTCTTCCCTCAACCGGCATTGCCTGAGGCACCCCAGGGTAGGTTTGACCCCCTCCTGGCTGCCAGGGCACGCTGCTGGCTCATATTCAGCTTGCTGTTGACTAGAAATCCCAGATCCCTTTCTGTGGAGCTGCTCTCCAGCTTCTTGTCTCCCAGCCTCTACATATACTCAGGACTACTCTGTCTTAGGTGCAGAATCCAGCACCTGCTCATATTAAACTTAATGCGGTCAGTGTCCAGCCCTCTAATTTGTCAAGATCTCTCTGCAAGGCCTTTCTACCCTTGACGGAGTCAATGGCTCCTCCCAATTTAGTATTGTACACAAACTTACTTATCATTCCTTCAAGTTCTGCATCAAGTCATTTATGAAAACATTGAAGAGCACTGACCCCAAAACGGAGCCCTGTGGAACCTCACTAATGACTGCCTGATGTAACCCCATTTGCTAAAGACCTTTGAGCCCAGCCTGTTGGCCAATTGTTCACCCATCCTATTACGTACTTGTATGCTGGACATTTTGTCCAGAGAGATACTGCAAGAAACAGTAATGAAAGCTTTGCCGAAATCCAAGTAACTCAGCCTTAGTTCAAACATATTCTTACTCAAACACGTTTCAGTGTTACTCTGCTGTGTAGCTCTACCCTTGCATGCACAAAATATCTGAACAGGAACAAGCAGTGCTCTTTTCTCACTGCAAAGCAAACTAGTCTGAGAATGTGCCATGGCCAGCAATGGACCAACAGAGTAAAAAAAAAAAATAAATAACAGAAAGAAGAAAGGAAGAAAATCCCACATAGTTGTAAAGAGTTCAGATAAAGTACTAGGCCTAGGCAAGCCAAAAATCATCAGCTCCAGAATTCTGCTCAAGCCATCTGTGAAAGAGGGACCAGGGACATTTTTAAGGTTATAAAGACAGCTGTATTTCCCATGATTGTGCCATTCACAGATGATTTGCTAATTTACTGAACTTAAACAAAAGCCTCAATAAATCTCTTTCACATGGAGTTGGAACCTGCAAGTTCCAGACATCCTCATGAGATATACATGAAATTTGTACTGAAATTTGTGGCTACTCTTTTCTCATGGATTTAATTACAGATAATCAATAAGAATCTCTCAATGAAACAATTTCTCACATCTACTCAAATCAGAACTCATAAAATAAAATTCACATAAAATCTGGTCTTACAAGTGCACACAAACTCCCGTTTTTACAGACAAACACTGAAAGATAACACCTATGAAAAAAAAAGTTACAATGTAAAGCAAAGCAAAACCCCTAAATACCATAAACATGGTTGTGTTTTTCCTTCCTTTCTCTATGGATCAAAGCTAGTACATATACTTTTGCATGACTATGAAATACTTAAAAACCTGTTCAGTTGTTTTAAAATAAGCGTATTCCTACAAACTCTTGGAATTCCAAACAAACCATTAATTAAACAAATACAAAATGAAGGGTAAAACAGGAAAAAGGGGCTTTTCTCTTGCATACAGAGTCTCCCCCCCCCCCCTCCCCCCCCCCCCGTACTACTAATACTTCTCACAAACAAATAAGAGCTTAGTTCATTTCTGCTTACCCAGTTTTTTCCTGGATGCTTGAGGTATGTCATCTATTGTCAGGGGAGGAAAAAGTTTCTGCTGAGTTTCATTGAGACCCGGAACAATAAGGTGCACTACACAGAAAGGTGAGTGAACCATTAATTCCAGATGAGCTGAACAATAAATATATAGTCTGTCTTCTGAAATATGTGACCAACTACTACAGAACCACTGGGAGTTTAGCCTGAATATCTGGGAATTGAGTTAATCCTATTCAGTAATTATTACTCCCATTTCGTGCCATTTCCTTTTTTTATTTTTTTTTTTATAAAAAAAATCACTCGCTGTATTAACACTATTTCACTATTCTTCAGAATGGCAAACAATTCAAAACAATTCAGTACTAAAGCATACAACCCTGGAGTACTGTAATATCACAGATACAGGGACATTTTGTCTAGTGGGCCAAGGAGGACAACCAAACGTGGTTATCAGAGGTTACTGCTCTAAGCAGTATATGACAGACATTTCTCTATATGTTCTACATTTATGTGCAAAAGACACATTTAATGAAAGAACTATCAAGATCAAGAAAACTCAAAGCATTTACACAGTTCAAATTTTCAGCCACAAAGGAAGAAATATTGAAACAAAAAATCTTCTCCTCACCTAATATTGCTCCAGGCAGAGAAGAACTATCTGAAGTTTTGGACTGTGTCCTATTTTGAATAACTGTGGAGACAAAACAAGTACATCAGAAAATCACTTGAAAAGGCCTGAAACAGGAAACAAAGCTACCACTGAGACAAGCCTCAGCATTCTGAAAGCCTTTCCTCAATTTAATACTAAAAGATGAAGACATCATTGTAATCTTTTCTACATTTGCATTCAGTTTAAGAGACTGCAAATTGTGTTACTTCTACATTTCCTCTTAACTGTGCATCTCTTCTTCCTAGCATATCAGTTTGAGGTCCTTGGTGAAAAATATCATTCTATGCTTGTGTTAATAAATGGCCAGCTCTGGCACATCTCATTACCCTACCATTCATATGTCTTTAGGAAAGAGGCATACTGGAAAAAACAGATGTGAAGTAAATGTCAGTACAGTCATAATTTAGCGGTAATTACTCTAATTTGCTTTTGCACCACCCTCCGTTGTTTCACGAGCTGTGAAATACCTCAGAAGACAATTTGCTTGATTTTGTTGCTTAAAATTATTTACAATATAATTTCTGTTAGCAAGTTTTAATCTGCACCTCATTTTCTACCACTACCTTCAAGTAGTTAATTTTCAACAATTACACTACTATGCTACCTCTCACTACTACAGTCACAGGTGAGAAACAGGTACTTCTAAAGGTCAATATATCTAAGTCTACTGTAGCTGTCTCTCTCCACTGACTGGGGAAGGGAGCAGAAGGTTAAGACAGTGGTGTAGCTAAAGACATCCACAGTGCAGACATCAAAAGTTTGGCAACGTTATTCTCATCTATACTACTGCATTTCAAGCTCAAATATTGAGCCATGCACAGATGGAAGACCAAGACACCTGGACAATTCAATAGAAACATGAAAGAATGGATAGTAGCCGAAGTCAAAATTGATTGGTGTCCATTCAGGAAATCAACTAAGGCATTGTTTATAATGCAAATTAATAACTCATTTTATTAACAAGTGGGTAACAGCTTGGTATTATTTGCAGTTAAAGAACATGATAGTTTCTAAGATTCTACCGATTCTAAAAGGGAAGTTTCATGCATTCACATCACAGTCAGTAGTTTTTTTTTCCCTCCTATTAATTTTAAATCAGTCTTGCAGAACAAAAGAAACAGTTTAAAAATATATAGAAGATTACCTTGTTTGATTATTGTGACAGGGACCAACTTCTTATTATCTCGTAGCGTAAGCTGAAAGAAGGGAAAAAAAGCCTTGGGATAACTGCCATCATAGTAATTGAACTTTCTTAGTAACAAAAATAGAGGGCTCTAATCCAAAACCGCGCCTGCCCCAAGTTAATGCTGGATATGGCTCTGGCCCCAGTTACTGAGGGTTACGCTATTGCTTCAGTTCCCTTGGGTTAACATAGTAATATTGCATTTTGATCCCTTTTTTCAGTTTGAGATGTTTTGCTTCATAAAAACACAGTATTTGACAGCTTAGGAAACCCCAATCTTTTTTTCTTTTAAGAATCTCTTGAGCACTCACTAGGGTGTAGACCAGAAAGCTAAGAGAAACTGACATTTAACTAAAACAAAACATCCGAAATACAGGCAATTACAAATGTGGTTACAGGATAAAATTATATTCTCAGGAAGAGTATTTTTTGAACACAAACTATTCCAGAACCAAGTGTACATTTGTAACTATCAGCATGCTTGGGTCCATAGTCTGCGTAAAGTACGAGTAACTGATGAGTTGTTTAATTCAGTGAAAGTGGTTCCAAAGACTAATTGGCCAGCCACCCGTGTTCTTCTCAGAATTGTTAAGCTAAATACTTGCACTCTTCTGCTGTTCGTTTGTCTTTTACCCAGATTAGCTTTTGCCTAAGTGTGCATCTTTTTCAGAATTCTGATAACCATGAAAAGAAGTACATGAACGAACCCCACATTTTTTAAATAAAGAAAACAGCTGGTCTGTATGATTATAAATCAGTATTCCCTACCACACATGTGTAGTAGGACCAACTTCTGAAAGCCTTTAATATAGTAAGGGGAGGGGAAAAGGAAGACTGTCATGTCAGCAGTAGGAGAATGCTAAATACTTTAAAAGTGGAGGTTTTCTTTTATTTATGTTTTTTTATCAGTTATACCTGAGTTACAAGAAAGAAAATAACTCAAACAACTACCTCTCTGAGTTAAATGTACACCACTTAAAGTCAGCATCAGTTTAAGTTCATTTTGCACTTCATGATATCTGGTCTACTTCACGCGAAAACGCCTGCGTGAAAATTCAGCATTTGATGAAATTTATTTACTTAACGCTATCTATTTCTGCTCTCCTCTAAATATTTACATCTTCAAAAAGTACTGGTTAGAACAAACCAAAAGCCTAGGAAGCTGGAAGAAGACAGATCTTAATAGATAAGATAGCTTTTTCTTCAAGAAAATGGATGGAGGCTGCTTATTCTACAAAAGCCATTACTTTCTGTTACCTAATAACAAGTTTTCATTGGTATGAATATGGTCAATCGTTGCCACTGACAAAGGATATGAAATAATGTTCCTTTCCTATCACTATTTTGCCTTTATTATTAATAAGCCTACCTTTTTATTTTGCCTTTTAGTGAAAAAAAAAAGTTTCAGCTTATCAGCTTTTGAAGTAACCCTGCTATTCATGTAACTAACAAGTGGGATAAAATGCATATATTCGAAGCAGCTGTCCATTTAATTGTATTTCCCATCAGGAGCCCTTATAATCAAATAAACAACTCTTAAGAGTCCACTCACACGACTCTAGTGTGAAACTTGTAATCATAATTATTATTAGTCCTCATACTAATAAAAGACTCTTACATTCATTGACGAGAGCATACTTTGTTGACTAATAATGGATGACTGATGCCAGCAAAACAAAAATGCTAAATACACTAAGCATGCATTAAAATACATTCAAAAGTTAGCTTAACACTTGAGAACAAATCACTGACACGAAATCTATGTTCTGCAGCTGCTGTACTTATGCTGTTTATGTGCACCAATATGCAAGTGCTACACTTGAAATGTAACACCATGTTGTCAATCCTCTTATTCTCAGTCTCCAAAAAGCACCTAGTACAGGTGCTTTTAATTTTTTTTTTTTAATTTTACTATATCTAGTAAAATTTATGACTTTGAGCAAACTATTTCAGAAACATTAACGTATCATCTGTAGTAATAGCACTGTTAACTGTATTTCCCAGGCACAGAATACAAAGCACATAGGTGTTAGGAACAATAGTTATTAAAGTGATTGTGGAAACTCCATGAAGGAAGATGACAAAAAGTATTGCTTAATTTCAGGGGAAAATTAGATTTGTAAGCTATACCATCAATCAGGTATCTTAAATTCTGACTGCATACTTGTTGCATATTGCATAAAGGACTACAGTTCTTTGACATTCTATCAAATGGTATATGGCCACATAACTTCTAGAATACTCGTTCTTTCTGTATTTTTTATATATAAGTAGCCAACAAATAATTAGCATATACTTAGAGACTCCTCAAGGAAGCATTACAGTCAACATGGCTTGGGTAAGCTTGGGAAAAACACGTTTTCAAGTGATAGAAGTTGGGAGCCCTGCTTTTTGACTGAAAAACTCAAGGAGGACTCCACCTTTCAGCCTGACATTATGAAACTATGGGAACCTACTTAGACAAAAGATGAAAGAAATTTCCTCTGCATTCTCTCCACCCTACCACCACTCATTGTTTATAAAGGGAAAAACAACGACTGTCCCTAGAGGTCTTCTTTTTTTCCCCTCTCATTAGTTGTAGCTTACATAGCCCCAGGAGATTAGTCAAACTTAGTGGATGAACCTGCCAAAAGAAACACAAGCTGAAATGTGACTGATGTTGAAAGGGCAGAATGACTAGATGGATCGGTAATGTTGCTTTAATAAACAGCCTTTAAAAATGTCTCCTTACAGAGAAGAATTAGAACCATGCTCATACAATTTAGTTGTGTCTTTGGAGAAAAAACAAGGCACAAACAAAGCTTGGCCTAAACAACAGTTATTTTGGCTTTGCACTGATGAAACATACTCCACCTAATACTGTGGAAACTGAAGTAATAACATAAATTTAAGAGCTGGACACTATCAGCTTCCCAGCCTTAATTTTATGACTTTTTGCACCACTGAAGTGAGAGTGGTAAGAGATTTTTTTTTTTTGAACAATCTGTGGAATGTTTTCATGATATTTCTATGGAGGGTGATGAAGCAGTAATACACTTGAACTAAGCCCTGTGAAGCTGACTAAAAAGACTTGATATTGGCTCAAGTCTTCTTTTCGTGCCTAAGCTGTACAAATATTTGGAAAATTGTTTTAGCTCACTTTCTCAGGACTTCTCTTGCATAAATAGAATCCCTGCTTTCATGGCAGTGGCCTTACAGGGTTAGGGTTCTGACACACAGGAATAAAGGAACATAGTTTGCATACCAGAAGCCAGAATGTATTACCTGGTCTTATGCTGCCACATATATCTTTAAAAATGTTTATGGGACCAACGGAAAGAACAGTAAAGTTGACTTCATCAGCAATGTAATGAGATGAGCACCTTCTTGAATATCTATTCAACTGGCTTCAAATTACCCACAGATAAAACATTTTCTCTTGAATGTGAGGCATGATCATGTCCCCAACAACCTAAGCGTTATACTACTCTAATTCAGTATGTAAAGCTCTAATCGAAGTATTACTATCCTAAATGAATACCTAATTATTCCCGCAAGAAACGATATGTAATGGGCTGTGGTTTGAGTCACGAAGGATTTCCAGGTCTTAAAATTACAGACAGTTTACAATATTGTTCAATACTATAAATGAACAATGCAAAAACGTACATGACAATCTCCTACTAACAAAACACCCAGAATATCAGAGACAGAAGAGAATCATGAATAACAAATTCTTCCTTTATAATAATCACTCATGAAGACTTTTAAAACATTATGTTTTTAACAACAACTTCTAAAACTTTCCTTGGGCAGTTATTCCCTAGTCCACCCCATAGATGCTATCTTAAAAAAAATCATAAATAAAGAAAGCAAAACTGAAGATTAGCTGCTGAACCCTGCCCTTTGAAGAAAAATTTAGAAAAGTAAATGTGAAGAAGCCGATTTAATCTCATACAAGAAGAGGTAATGTTCAAGAGCTCTGAATAAAATTTTGTTTTTTCACTATATTAAAACTAGATTACTAACAGGTTCAGTCTAAAATTCCTTGATTACTGCTTCACTTCTCAACGGAAAAGTATCTTTATATCTGAATCTATGAATGCACAAAGTCCATTCATGCTGGCTTGGTAACTGTTATTGCAAGTGCCAGATGAGAAAAGATAAGGAAATGAATAGCATTTATTTTGTTTTAAAAAAAAATCTCCATATGGTTTGATGAAATAGTTAAATTCTACCTAGATGAGGATCTGCAAAGATTTAATGAACTGCTTACCTGTCTTGATATGAAAACTAAGTTGCACTTTTCAGCTTTCTCTGGCTCTGTAAACACTTGCCTCACATGATAAATATTAGTGAGTAGACTAAAGTTCACAGAAGACGTGAGTATGTATGAGATTCCACTCTAAAATAACAACATTACCTTATCACAAAATGAATTCCACGGAAGTGCAATCTTGACTACAGAAAATCCTCTGATCGCCATAAATATCACAAGCTAACAAACCTGACTACTACAAAGGGATAAGCAAATTCTAATGCTTAGAATCCACATACTGAAACTATCAGCTTTATCTTTGTTAAACCAGAATCAGTAGGTTTAATCAATTCATCTATCATTCTCAATCATTTAATCAATCCACACATTTAAACACTTCTCCATATAGTTATCTAGTCTTAGATTTACAGATTTTTGGTATTGGTGATTTGTGGTCGTATTTTCTTTCTCATTTTAACAGAGAAGCAAAAATTAGACTGTACAAAATACAAATCTGGTTTAAAAAATAAGACTATTTTTGCATACCTGTGTTTGGGTATTAGGTACCAACTTGTACATATTCTGGAGATGTCCATTTACTTTTTTATCTGATTTGACAGAAAGAAAAAAAAATGCAATTACTTTTTGTTTTCTCCAAGCAAAGCAAATAAAGTTTATTCTACTTTTTCAACAGCTAAGCAATTAACGAGACTTAATTACGATGTATAAAAATATAGCGCATAACAATTTTGTTCAGTCCTGTTTTTCCAGATTTTTTTTTATTTAATTCAAGTGCAAAGCCTGCACTTCATGTTTTGACAGGGAGGAAATGTTTTTGCTCTACCACAGGGGTAAGAAGGCTGAAATAGCTTCTAATAGATTAGAAGCTTCTTGTGATGGAGCTGTAGATACAGAGGAGAAACAATCCCTTTTCCCGTCTCTTGTGTTCTTCATATTCTTAAATACTTCAATACTTCAAAATTTGTCTATATATTCCATCTTTGCACTGCCCTGCTCCCTTTGAGTCAACAGGACAAAAAGCACAAATCAAGGTTAATATCATATTTCTTCACAATTCCAGCCAAAATTTCCAGCACAAAAAAGCGCTAGAAAAAAAATCAACTCTAGAGAAATATCAATCAAAAAACATTTAAGTTGACACACTATCATGGAAAATCTTTGAAAGTGCTTGACATTTCTCAGGAACAGGACCTACTATTGGCCTGAAGACAAGGCAAAACTGAAAAACATTTCACAGTGATTTCATGAGAAAATCATGTTAAGATGGTCAGAAATAATCTACTTTCATCTGTTTTGGTTAATTTTGGTTAAATAAATATTGAATATTTGCCATGCTTTTTATGTTTTCCTCAAATCATGAATTAAAAACAGATTCTCCTCCCAAACCCTCCCAATGTGTTTAATGTATACTAAAAATTTGGGCTGTGGATTCAACAAATACAGGAACGTGAATCAGTAATTGTGGCTTATGGTCATTTATGTATTCTTTAGTGAGAAAAGAAAATTTACAGTGAAGGAGATGTACCTTAATATATGAAAAGACATTGGGTGGCTGCAAGACAGTCTAAGTAATGCAGAGAAAAAAGTGGCTATTTTGTCTGATTGATAAACTGCTACATAGACAGATGATAATAAATTAAATGTTCACTCTATTTGCTGCTCAAAATTTTTCCATCTACCTACTATGCACTAATATGAAAGACTTGAATCTGAAACATGCTGCCAACTTTCTGATTAGAAATTAGTATTTGTTGAAATCAAGTACCTCAAATATGTAACAGACTAGTTAGTACCCGTATCAGCAGACCAGAATGTAGACATACAGTTCAATTGCAAGCCCTCCATTTTTAGTTGCTGCAGAACTACCCACTGAATACACAAGTCTATGTTCTAGAAAAAAAGAAATCTTATCTAAAAAGTTTAGGAACTCTTAGAAGAACATGTCTTTCAACCCAACTCAATCTGTCTCCATAACTCAAGGATGATTCTTCTGGCGTGTTAAAAACATGGTGTCTGTAAGAATATCATTTAGAAATATACATAAATAGCAAATTTTGTGATGCCAGTAGACATATTTCAATCATAGTCTAAGCACTCTATGCACTATTCACTCTTATTCTCTCAAATGCTCAAATCTATTTTGGGAATAGCTCAATAAATTCCTTTAAAATGTTGGAAAAGCAGTTATTTAGCAAGCCTTCTTTAGTGCTGTCAAGTAGAGTTTATTTTCATGAGGTAGATGGGAAAAGAGTACCACCATTTTCTACTTTAAGCTCATGGTATAATGACAGCATTATTCTGGACTGCTAAAATGACTGCAGGCACTGGGCAGGTACTTCAAAGTTACAGCTTTCTAATTTATTCTGAAGGCCAGCAAAGTTATCTATTATGAAGTATGAGGACTTTTGCAGAGTTACAAGCCAATCTATGGCTTCCCTCCCTTTTCCTCAGTATACTGAGCTGCGTAACTTACCTGCAACTTGAAAAAGAGTACTAAATAAAATTTCAGCTGGAAATCTCAAATGAATAAGTCTCTCTTATGAGAAATCCCACTCTTCATGTCTCAAGTCAAGCTAGAAATACTGAGCTTAAGAGTTTGTAACATCTGACAAACATCATGCTCAGAATATCTCTATGTAAATGTCTGAGGAAAATAAATCAGATTAGACAATGTCTGTTAAGTCTATCTCAAGGTCACAGGCTTCCTCTCTTCCTTTCTTTAAAAGGCGGAAGACTTTGCTGCAGCATAATTCCTCTATTGACTGCAGTGATCCTTTGAACAATGTGGTTTTTCCATGGTTAACGTGATGTCAACTTGCCTGCACTGTCCTGGGACTTTGCATTAAAAACTTAAAATGTAACTGAGCGAACATCTAGAAATGCCATATCCTGTCTCCATGAAAATCCAAACAAAGGCATGTGTCAGAGCCTGTGTTTCCTACAAACACAATTTATATAATTCCTTGACTGAAAATTAACTTCAATTTGAATTTTTCTGCATAGTCATAAGGGGCCCATTGTGATGTATGCTGGATAGGAGAAGCCCTATCCAGCTTTTAACCAGCTTGAACTTGTAAGCAGATATAAAAGAAGATTCAAACAAGGATAATACTTTCCATCAACTCAGATTAGTAAAGATCTTATTATTCAAGACTCAAAGAAAAAGCTTTGAGCTACATAAAAATGTAAGCAACACTTCGTGTGTATCTGTCTAAACCAATCACTGTTACAGTCTTACCAACCTGCAGCAGATCCTCTATTATTCACAATTAGGTAAGAACACCTTTCAAAAACCGTAGGTAGCAGTTTTTCAAATACCTTTTATTTCTACTTTCATCAATTCCTAAAATAATTTGTTAGGGGTGCAGGGATGGTATTTAAACAATGAAAAACTGATCAGTAGCTTACTTTAAGTAATAGCACAACAGAGGAAAAATGCTGTCAAGCTGCATTATTTATTAGATAATTATTACCAAATACTTACTAGACAGAACTGTCTTATGATTGAAAGTCTTGCTCCATATACTATCCTCTACGTTGTCTTTAACTCCAAACTCATAAACTGTGTTTGGCTTTAGATTGTCCACTACCGTCTCTGTAACTGGGCAAAGCTGAAAAACCCATTTCTTGTCTTTATTCTTTTCTCTATAGCGAACAGTATAGAACCTGCTCAAAAGAAAAAAGGGAAAAAAAAGTCATTTTTTCTTCACAAAGAAACTCACTGCAATGCTTTTTATTAGGAATTACTAAAACAACTTCTACTGACCATTGTTCTTGTTCTTTTTGGCCCCTTAGGGTCATCAAATACAAGAAAAGCCAGCATACCTTCCCAGCCCCTGTTATTTCCAAGATACGTATGAGATCCCAATATGAGATCCTCATAGAGATCCCAATATCAGAAGTATTACAAACAGAGCGAAAGAAGAGTCTCATTAGACACAAACACTCATGTGTGGTTCTGAGCACAAACTGCAAGTTTATTTTACAGGCAGTTTCTGTGATTCTGACGTAAGTCAGACCTAGTCAATTGAATCATGAACCTATTAGTCAGGGAGCCTCAACCTGTTTCTTAGAATCTTCTAGATCTGCTCAAGAAAAGGTGTTCCCCCCAAAACTAGTCCAAAAGTAGTCTCTAGAGGAAAAAACAGTAATAGTTGACATTTATAAAATACATTCCTCATTTGGTGACCCCTTTATGTATTGCTCACACTTAAAACAAGGCGTTACTTTCTGCAGTTTAAATCAATAATGCAATGAATACTAACAGATTATGAAATTAAAAAACGTTTCTCCAGAAATTGCCCAATTAAATCAAGCAGCACCACCCTGAAAAAGTATGACTGCAATGTTAACCAGTATAAAACACCACAATGTAAATGGTGAGTTACGGCACAAGAACTCCACTGCCGGCTACAGTCTCCTTTTCAATATACATACTGTATCACTGCCAAAATGGGGTGGGGTTTTCTGTTTTTTGCAAAAAATGTCGGAGACGTTTAGCATTTTTTTTAATCCAAGTATTACTGAAAATTGTTACATGTACCACAAATAAAACACATCCATCTTACATTGCCATAAGCTGAAAAAGGATGAATTCCAACCAATCGTGTTTTCCTACACTTCAATAATTGCTTGAGGAAAAGAAAATTAAGGTCAAACAAGAAATGCAACTTAAAAACCCTGCTACAAGCCAAGAATAATTCAGAAACATAAAGAAAAAGGAATTTGAGTTGTGAGATTTAATCCAGATATTATATAGAAAACATAACGAGATATAGGAAGGGACCTTAAGAAAACAACCAAAAAGGTTTTTAATACACTGCAAAGGTATCAAGTTTCAAGGTCCAGATTAAAATCACTTAACAGGCAAAATAAAAAGACTGTCAATGCATAGACCACCTTTTACCAAAGTTACAGATGAGCATTCCCAGAGTAGAGTAGAGTATACGTGAAAGATAAGTACATATGTATAGACATATACACACATCTTTCATATATATATATATATACACACACACATACATATACACACACCCCTATATACCTAAATGCATATATTTCCCTGCTGAGGACAGGGAAATTCCTACTTCATTAATAAAACGCAACCTATGACAAGGCAAGGGTCTACCACAGAAAATATTTTCACACACCAAGGTTGATTTTGCTTACACATTTTATCCCATAACTATGAATTTTGTTTCCTTGGCACCAAAACCACAGGTTCTCCTGTTTTAGAACTTACAGCTCAGAAACCTGTAGGCTGGATTAACAACAGAGAGTGAGATTGTTACCTACCAAACTGAGCTACCAAAAGTTACTCTGCTAGGTTATAAAATTAATGTTTATGTTGGTTCACAAGACTGTCTTCATTAGCTGTACTACTTAGCACTCAAGACAAGCCATAATCTAACCCCCAAAAGTCTGTTTTTCAGTAACGATTAAAGTTGCTAACATTAGAGTACTTCACACAGTTCCTCAGAAACTTACTATTTTCTACTAGTCCGAGACTTCATACACTTGTTCTTCTTGATCAGCCAGCATTCAGCAAACACCCACAACAATGCCACCCACAATGGTCTGCTCTTTAATCTTTGTCCATAAACTCTCAGCTGGCTCATCACTCATCCCTATGCACTCCAGCTGCCCCCTCACATGAAGGACATCTTCACCTTCTCATCTTCCCAGCCTGTCCTTCCTAAAGAGCCTGTATCACTCCATTGCAACTGTTTGGTCATGCAAGGCATCGCACCACATCTTGCCACCTCAGCAGTCCCCATTGTATGGCTTAGTAAGTTTTTCAGCAATGATCACCACTATTTTCCTATGCTACATTTGCTGCACTTTCATACATGCAGCTGGTAAAGTCAGCCTTGGAAATGAATGAAATATGATTACTAGTGTAGATCCTCTCCTGATCGATTCTTGAATATCAAATAATGGTATTAATACTCTGCATAATTATTTCTGTGGGCTGTAACCTACCCGGATTTCACACGTCAAGCAATATGAGATCTAACTATCATTTGGACTGACAAAAAGTTTTTAATAAGAAATTATTGGCAATGCTAAAATAAGCAAAATTTCTCCTCCTTTATCTTCTTCGTCCCATCATACATAATCACATAGATATTAACACATGACAAAAGTACTGAAATCTGTCACTCTCTTGCAAAGGAAGTAACAGAAATAAATAAATCCCATCTGAAACACAAATACATCTTGCTGGACTCCATACAACCTCTTGTAAGGGATTTAGAATAGCTATAGATCTATAAACAAAATGTGATACACAAATAGAAGTAGCCATCTTCTTCTCAGCTTTCCTGAAAGGGGAAATTTCATTTGCTTTCATCTTCATCCTTAACTCTTCCTCCCTGCTTTAGCTGAATGGGATAGACATAAAGTGACTGTATGAGATGGAAAGAAAACATATGGATTCATTGCAATTATTAACAGTCTAAATCAATAGTTGCATCAGAAACGAGGGGAAAAAAACACTCCAAATTACTCACAATTAATAGGCTTTTAAGTGGTTGCTCTCACTTGCCTCTCCTGTAGAAAATGTTCTGTTTGTGAATACTATTTCCACACCTGCAAATTCCTTCTCCCTAACATGAATTAAAAAACTGAGAACGCTTGTATGTAGAAAAAAAAATCTTTCAGTAAAGTTCAATAATATAAAAAATACAAGAAGATTTTTCATAGTTCTGCCAAACCATGCCACTAGAAATAGAAACGTATAGCACATAAAGCATGTTCTCTCAACTCCCAAGATTTCCCAGCCTGTAAAAGCTTCACTAAGGGTGTAATTATTTCAGTGGAAACTTGCCACCATGAGTACTAAAAACACTGACTGTAGTGATAGAATTTCCTCAATCCATTTCAATAAAAAGCAACCAAAACAAAGTTCAATTTAACAATTTGCAAGTCACAACAGTTTGAGTATTAAAAATATAAAGATGGTAAACAAGATGTACTTTTTGGAAAATGCAATTATTTTAGTGCAGGAATTCAGAAATGTCAATTTTTGTCATTAAAGAACAATGTTTGTTCTTTGTTAAACCAGACCAACAAGCTGCCAAATACAGAGCAATTTCAGGTCCTGCATGAGAATATTCTACTGATTACACGTAGAGGGAAAAAAACAACACTATAGTATCAAGTAATTAACACATATAATTGAAGACATGAGAAAGCAGTAAAATCCAGTCACTGCTCATGTATATCAATCCCCTTGTATCAGTGACATACACATAAAATTTGCACAGTTAGTCTGTGATGCACATCAGAAGCTGCAAAATTGCTTCTCCTTGATTGCAAATATTTAGAGAAACCTCTGTACAGATTCTCCTGCCAAATAATACATGCCAGGCTGAAATGGAGTCAGGTAGAAGGGGGAAAGGTCTGCTATCCTACTTCACAGACACAGCATGGTCCCATTATCTCTGTGATATGAAAATACGATTGTGTACTGCAGTCTAATAGCTAGTATAAAAGTAAAACACTATTCATATAAAGCATAACTGAAACAGCCCTGGGAATGCTATTCACACCTGTGAGTGTTAGGTTGGTATTTCAGCAAAAGGTGGCACGCCTCATTTCCTGGATTCTAGAGCAGTTAACAGTCAATGAGAATGTATTTTCATCTGCATTTTCTTTGTGTGAAAAAACCTGTCAGCATTTAGCTGCTTTTTGTTTTGATTCTTTATTTGTTTTGGCAGAGGATGTGAAAAGGGTACAATTTATCAGAAAAAGGTTTACTGAATAGAACTTGTATTCTTAAAACAAATACTAGTCAAAAGATTTCAAGGTTCACTTCACTTCCATTTCAGCTAAGACTGTATAAAACATTAGAGCTCTTTTACTAAGTTCCATAAAAATTATTTTCTCTCCCTCTCTTTCTAATGGGCTGTGTTTCACTCATTAGAGGAAACATCCAACCCAATGACTGTGTGGACTTCAGAGAAATTTTACCTCCTCCTTTTTCACTAGACAGCTGAAAGGGCAATAAACTCCAACAATTCAAACACAAGTTATCATGAGCAGGTGAGGAGTACTGCTCCACTTGTGGTTAACTGCTGCAATAAATGAAGCAAGGGGAAGACATAAAGAGCCTACAGTCATCAAGGCAGTCTCTCTCCATATGCATTTGTGCAATATTATGTTTAATGTTTGCATTCTAGAAATCTCTACAGAAAAGAGCCCTAAGTTGTATTTTACAATATTCTGACCTCACTTAATGCCACCTGTGATACATGCAAAATGTGCAATAATGACAGAAATAAGAGCAGTAAAAATAATCTCATCATTTGAAGGAAGCCACGAGAGTATGATTATAATCCATAAATCAACTGGTGTAGTTATTCTGTATCTGAAAAATCTATGCAAGACTAAGCGTGATACAGAAGACTGTTTGTATCCTTTCTCTGTTCAATGTATATAGTTTCGCTTTTGCTTTTTTTCCTTTTCTTTTCCTTTTTTAAACACCCCACGTTGCAAGACAGTGACACCTTTTCTTTCTCAGATAGAGCTATCCCTTTTATCACACAAGATATCAAAATATTATGAACACTTCAAAGAAACAGCCCCAAGGTTTTTGTTTTTGGAATTAAAGAAACCTTGCTCCCTGCTACAAGAAGAAAAATTCTAGGAAGTACTGTTTTCATATAGCAGTATGAACAACATTGTCAAAAATTTCAGTGATATTTTTCCAATTGTTAACCAGATCTCTTTTTAGACAGATTACCAGAAAATGCTAGCACTGTTAAATATTTGGGCCCAAAAAGTTAGATACTGGAAATCTTATAATGCAAATGGTTTTACAGGATTTTTCAGGCTAGGTCAATTTGTATAAATATCATGGGTTTATTTGGACATGACACTAAACAAAAAATTACGCCTTGGAGAAATAAGAACATTTCCGATCTCTTGTCATAGATAAAACATTATAAAACCTAATTCATTTTTGTGTATAGGAATGTAATCAGTCTTTTAAAGAGACTATTAACACATTTATTTATTTGTTTATAGTAAGACATCATTAGAAGCACAGCACCCATTTATCGCTAGATAGGAATAAGGGAAACAGTTTGAATTATGGTTTCTCAGACATTGTTTCACAAATTGGCACATGAAGTTAGTGTATCGTTTCCAAGCTTACTTCAAAGTAACAGACAGGTATGTAGAAAGATGGAAAGAATCACATCCCTGATGGCTACCAGTTAAGTTTGTGAAGCACTTCCTAATGTAGTTTTCACTTGTACATGATCACTAACGATCATTTTCCTGTCTTTTTTTTTTTTTTTAAGTAAAATTATGGATATGAGTTGAAGAGTCAGAGGTTCTGAAAAATTAGAGGCTGACAACCAACAAATCTTTCCATGTTTAAATAAGCTTTCAACATATACTCCCACAGCAGTAACTCAAAAGCATCTGAAATTCAAGAAGTTAATTTGTTGCAGCATGTTTTCCTCAACGAATTCTGCTAAGTTTAAAATATATGTTCTATGACATCTGCAACCCAAAGTATGATTACGTTGTCAGCTCACAGTGACACAGATTTGTAGATATGCACAGAAGATGCATGCAGATAACTTTCTGAATTTAAGGTTTTAAAAATTCTACTCTGTGCTGTCTGTATTAAGAGTAAGTATGGATTTTTCTTTCTTCCCCTCCATCCCTTATTCCTTCCTCTCCCCCCCCCCCCCCCCCGCCCTTTTTCTAAAGCATCAGACAAATCAGGTAAAGCACAGGATCTGCACTATTTGTAAATATGACATTAGAATATTTCTATTACAGGCAAACAAAATTTAAACAATATAAACATGAACTCGTCCAAAGTTCTTAACTTAGATATATTTCATGGCAAAAAAACAAAAAGCATACCTTCAGGTTCAAAATTTCTATTTCACAAAAACAAGCCTGCTTGTTTTTATTTATTTTTTATTAATAAAATACATCATTCTATCTGGAAACCCTGTTTTTGTCTTGCATGGAACACCCTTCACACACACACACAAAACAAAACACAACAGACTTTAGACGCTGCCTTTTACAACCCCTTGCTCTGTTTTGGAGTCTGTGGAGTTGTTCTAACCAAAGGGAAGGCCAAGAAAAGTCTATACAGTGGTCTATACTCTTTTTTTTGGATCTAAATGGCCACTAAACATACCCCCCTTATGTTTATTATTACAGCTCTGTCCATTAATGGTTGCTTGAACACTGAAAGGCAGGAGAAGCAAGTCTCTCCCCTCTCTGAAATACAAAAAGAGGAACTCAACATGTCTGTGCAGCAGGTTATCATGGCTTTGCCATCCTCCTTTACCAAGTACCTCATACTGGTGTTAATCAACAGAATATACCAAGAAACCTACCTTAACATTGTTGGTGGAACCTTTCTGGTGTTGTGGAGTTTCTATAAGTTACATAAAACTAATTAAATGATTTTTGGGGTGGTTTTTGTTTGTTTGCTTTGTAATTGTTGTTTTCTTTTTTTTTTTTTTTTTTTTTTTTTGCATTCTAGTGCTTTTAATCAGAGATGATAACCATCTCAAAGAAGCTTTAAAATTTGACCTTGTGAAGAAATTCCAACCAAACACAGAGCAGTGATTATCTTCACTTCCCCATGGAATAAGGGTTTGGGGTTATCTTGAAGGAAATATGTAGCACTCCATTGTCTCATGCCCTTAACTTCCAGAGAGTTACGTGAAAGAAACCAAAAGATGATTTGTTTACAAATGACATGGGAAATTTTTTTCTTCATTGGAGTTTCTTAAAAAGCACTTTGTAGGTACAGAAGGATGCTATGTGCTCTCAATAAACAAGCAATAGTTTCACTGAAGCAATATGATACCAATGCTCTTTGACAGCATGGCACCTCTTATTGAAAACTCATTTGCTCACAAAACCTGATCTTCTAAGGAATATTCCACTGAGGTCACTTGCACTAGAGAATACTTTGGCAGACAGACCCATGCTGTTCCATATGGTTTCCATCTCCTGAGTCAGTAACTTGTCCAACTAGCTTATATTATGCAATATTTGTACAAAAGCCTAAAGGCCATCCGGAGATGGTAAAATCTGAGGCTGAGAACAGTTGACTCCACTTCAGATCATACAGACTTCCAGATCTAAAACTTGGTGGGATGTTAACCAACAGAACTGAGTGAAGGGGTCATAATTGCCACATACTGCCAATGTCAAAGTGTAAAGGTTAATCGCTAAACTATCTTGAGGATAATTAACAGAACATTTCAACACATCACTCTAAGTAGAATATGCCAGAAGAAGAAGGATCAAGTATGTGAAGTACACTGCCCCTGCAATAGACACAAATGTCGATGAATCAATTGTCTGATTTTCAGTCTTGTACTTCTAACACAATGCTAACTTGCTAAGGATGGGCTACTTCCTAAATATTTCTTATCATAAATATTTAATTATCATTCAAATTGCTATAATAAATTCATATTTTTTCTTCTATATAATGACTATAAGTATACTGGAATCCTATCTTGGCTTGGCATTATAGACACATACACCATGGTGACATGGAGAACTGTTTTCTTCACTTAGGCAGATCATGAGCATTTTGATTCATTAAAGGCAAACAATACACAAGCATCACTTAAGTGATTCTTTTTTCTCCATTATCTTTACTGCTATTCACGGGTGTCAGTACATCTTCACAGAGTTGAAGTACACTGAGATATTTAAACAAAATGAACACTACATCTCTTACAGTCTCTTATGGGGCAAAGGGGAAGTAAATAGGTGGTACTTCAACCTGACAACATTCCATTAAAGCAGAAGGCACATTAAAAGCAATTGCCCAAGACGAATCAGCTAACTGGACTAAACATTTAACTGCAGAAAGAGAATTTTGGGAGATGCATACCATGAGCTGTTGCACAGCCACAGCAAAAACAAGTCTCACACAGTAGAGTAGCAAACATACCTTCTAAACATAGCAAAACACTGGTAGCACTGCACTAAAGGGAGAACACCACACATTGTGTTAAACAGTTTGTTCAAACTTTGAGTCAATGAATGTCCAAGAAGAACATTCAGTTACTGAGGAGGAAAATCAAACTTGATGAAAGCATTGTGGTTGGTACCATATACCTCGATTCTTTGGCTGGATTAATACCAGATATATGCCTCTTCTAAAGGATTCTCACTTCCCACTAAACAACAGCTGTAACTTTGTGGATGACGCAGAAGATAAGTAAGATAAGATGGTAAAAAATGGTGCTAAAATCACTGTGGGCAGAAGACTTCACAGCCTCCTCCACAATCAGCTCACTTCTTTGATTTCTAACCGCAGGAAACTATTTGCTTCCTTCTTGATCAAGAGAAGCAAAAATTAAATCTATGAGCAACCTCAAAAACCTTTTATTTCTACTAGAAAGAAATGCAATTAAGTTACATGCTTAGATATTTGCTAATGTTTCACAACGAATTCCTAATAAGCATTAGCATTGTGTTTGCAATAATCTTTGAAATGCCAGTTGGTGATAAAGATCCAAAGTTGTTCAAGAGAATTTTTTGAAGCTTGAAAAGGGTTAGTTCAAAATTTTTTGGAGGTAAGAAAAAGGCATAGTAGCTACACGTTTTTTGTTTTTTTTTCACACGATCAAAGTTTGACATCCAGTTTAATGGTGTCAAGGGGACTTTTATTATCAACATCAAAGCAAGCAGATTAAAGGTCTAAATTAGACAGCTACAAAGTTTGTCTAAATAGAAAAATAAAAGGAAAAAAACGTTCACGTTAATGCAAAGATTCGTTAACAAAGCAAGATGATGCTTTCAAACAAGATGTTGATGTATCTCTAAAATGGGTGCACAAAGTTCTTCGTTTTACAAAACACTGCTGAGTTGAATGGAGCTTCACAGGAGGTAAACAAAGACCCCCAAAATTGTATTTTGTCATAAAAGGAAGAATACAGAAAGGAACACCAAAAAGAACAGAGCATGGAATACATCAAGTTCAACAGTTTCTTCCAATTTATTCAAATACAAAGGAAGGTAGATCCAAGTCCACTGGTTTAAGAACAATGGATCTGTGGTGAAACAGCAAGACTTGTACTTCAGCATGTAGGCATCTGACTGATTTCCAATCAAGACAAGTAAAGGCTCGATAACCATTAAATTAAGCAAAGGAGCAAATTTACTTCCTATTCAGAACTATTGCTTCCAGTGTTCTCATTTCCACTGTCAAATTTTTTCAGCCACACCAGATAACAACCTGCAAAGCTTCAAGCTTGAAATGCTAAATTAAAAAATGATCATTACAAAAACTGTTTTCTGTTATTTTACCTGTCACTAGCACAGTTACTTGTTGCTGTCCAGTCATGTTGAGGGTTCACTAGGATGCCCCAAGAGAGGAACACAGAGGTTGGGGTGAGAGTGCCAACTACCAGCTGCAGAGGCTTTTGAGTCTTGGTCCGACCTAGATAAGAAACATGCAATTCCAATTACAAGTTAGTTTCTCTTGTAGTATGTAGGGGAATGTTTTTGTAGTCAGATAGTCAAGTAAATAAAGTCAAAATTTGAAGATAAAGGTACAACAGCTCGCTCTTTTTATTACAGCCAGCACTTCTAATGTATGATTTAAAAACAGGGTAGAGACAGTGTCTGTGATCTGTTTGTTGACTTCTCATTGAAAGGAAAATGGAAGGGAGACTGCTCCTTCCCTGAAGCCAACTGAGCAAGAACAGAGAAAAAAAATATAGAATGAAGTTTGCAGAAAGGAAAGGATACGAGTAGAAGGCAGCAAGAGCAGAGATTAGGTTACCACTTAAAAAAAAGCAGATATCAGACACACAGTCAAGCCCCAGAGGCAACAGAAAGACTATTTTTTTAGGAAGTTGTACAGAACATATTTCAACTTAGGAAGAAACTGGAATATTTTACTTCCAGACTTATGGATACAAGGTAAATCAGAAGGAAAGAACCCATCTTGCTATTATTTGGTGGGCAGGAGAGACACCGGTTTACAAAATTTTGTTACAATTTTATCTTTTAATAAGCTTTCTCTATTACTCATTTTTCAGATTATGAAAGCTTTTTTGGTGTTTTTGGTTTGCTTAGTATGAAGTTAATCTGCATATAGCTTAAAGTTCTGGCTGTCTTGGACCGCATCACTTAAGGTGTTATACATAGTTCAGGACATCACTCTCATTCCGTGTAATAGAGAAATAGTGTCTTCTTGGCAGGATTCCTAATAACACTGCAGTTGTGTCCACAAATAATTCATACTGTCTGCAGCACTTTTCATCAAGTGTGTAAAAATAACTTTATTTAAATGAGGTTTAAAAGCTAATAGTTGGAAACAAAGAAGCGATCTAGAGCAACAACTTTGAACCTGAACTTTGTGGACTGCTACAAGCCCAATGAGAACCTTCATTGTATGATGAATTAAATGGAAATTCATATATTCCTTACATCATTCTACATGAAATATCTAAAGGATCTGTACCTCCTCATAATATACCCATGACCACAAGCGTACCAAAAGTTTATAAGCCACCAATCTAAAGATTATGTTTTTCACTGTTGTGAAACAAATCGAAGTTTCTTTTCATGCCTTTTGATCCCTAATATCTGTTCACTTAGCAAGCCCAAAGAAAGTTTGATCCGTACTTTCAACCAATTTGCATTTAGACACCTTAACTGTGTGGGTTTTTACTGTACATTGATGGTGAACATGTTAGCAAAAAAAAAATAAAAAAAATCAAACAAACCAACCACTGTCTACCCATAAGAGGAAGTAGAATATGTTTTAAAATACTATGGAGCATCTGAAGGCAAATATCCAAATAACTTTCCTGGTTTCTGGACCAGTTCCCAGGCTCCTTCTCCATTGTTAAAGAAAAAATTAAAACAATCAGTATGGTCATTTACCAAACCATTTGGTAAATCCTCTGTCTACAGTGAAATCCCTTTTTGATCACTTTTTGAGAAAATACAGAAAACATGCAACTTAAAAACAAACAAAAAGAAAACCCCGCAAGCTCTCATGTAACTTGAACTCATGCTGTTGTTTTTTGTGACCTACGTATAATTTTGAATATGTCTTATTATGCCATTTGTGACCAATTAGAAACTAATGATTTATGTACTTTAAAACCAGGAAGTATGTGATCATCTATTTTGATCTATATAAATACAAAGCATACAACTCTGTATTAATCAGAGTTTGAACCAGAACCGTAAACGGTCTTCATATGTAAATTTAAAATTGCAGTGACACAGATTCTACCATCATTGTCA
Source organism: Cygnus olor (assembly GCF_009769625.2). Taxonomy (NCBI): domain Eukaryota; kingdom Metazoa; phylum Chordata; class Aves; order Anseriformes; family Anatidae; genus Cygnus; species Cygnus olor. The sequence goes on along the minus strand of NC_049169.1, from coordinate 93,277,812 downwards.
GTAATTTGTCCAGTCTAACTACTCTCAATACTAAGATGACCTGCTGTAATATTTAATTACCATTAAGCCAACAGTTATTCTTATACCTTTATCTGCTCGACTGAAAACTCAAATATCAGACTCTTGTTTGACAAATCAGTTTCTGTAGACTATAGATAATAAAATTAATAATGTCCATATATATATATAAAATTGGGCACATTTTTGGTCCATGTTTAAATATATTTATATGTGTATAAATATACAAATTCACGCACACATGTATATACACTGCGGGTCTGAAAGTTTTCACTTTTCACTTTTCAAAATGTTTCCCAGCATTCTGTTCTATGTTTGGCTTTGAGTGAGCAGAAATTAATTACAGCCAGGAATTAGAATAAACTTCTTATAAAGATTTCTAAGTCTAAACACATACATATATACTAACAACTTATTCTTTGCAACAGCACAGTGATCCTGAGAGTCATCCCTGTACCAAAATAAGGAACTAAAACCTAACAACATTAATGATATAATCGATGTCATGTAGAAAGTCTTTGAAACAGACAAGAAGCAAATTCAGATTTCTGCTGTGCTACGTATATTTTAAGCTAGAAGCATTCCTTTTTCCTTAACTGCTTTGTATCAGCAAGCACTGTAGGAGTGCTGAATTACATACACACAGGTCACCATTTCTAATTAGAAAAAAGAGCATTACCATAACCATGGATGAAGGAATCCTTAACTGGCAGTTTAGAAAGAATAACTTCAATCCACCACACCACTGTATTTCAAAACTTTTACTTTTTTGTGTGCACTTATATATCTCTTTAAGCATCAGAAATTAATATTCTGAATTTCAATTCTCATTTATAAGAGCTTTTTACAAGAACCATCCCTAGATTTTGAGCAATCTTCATGTGAATGCCACATACATGACTAACTGCTGACTAGGAAATAATGTCCTACATTTCACCTTCATACAGAGTTCATGCATCCCAGTCAGACACCTACAGTTACAAATACCTTTTCAAAGAAAACCAGTAAAAGCAAGATATTGTCCTCCTTAAACTACTTGAAGAAAGAGATGCAGTAAAATACCTGAGCAAGACTTCTTTTTATTTGAAACACGTGCTGGTCTTACTGAAACCAAATACCGTGGCTCTGCATCTGTAAATGAAGAAACAAGTAATGAGTATGGTGTTGCTGTTTATTTAAGAAAGGGATTAACCTATAATTCATAACAAAAATCTAATATTCAGTAAAGGCTTGACACATTACCCAGTCTTCATGGTCTTTAGGCATGTTTGTTCCAAGGTTTATTTACCAATCATGCGGAAGTATTCTAACCACTAGAAAGAATAACACATCCCTGCAGTAAAGATTTTACCATTCTTTTTGACTGAGACATAACAAAGAGGTGAACTTGGCAGGACATACATGTAACACTTCAACCAAAACATTATTTAGAAAGCAAAGGAGAAGGAAAGCTCAGATGAAGAGGAAAAAAGTGAGAGTTGCTTAGACAGCTGCCATCTACAGGCTACTTACAGTCTTCCCTCTCTCGTGAGGTCTAGCATGTGAACAGTAGAGATGAAGCACACCAGAGGAAATTTTGCTGGCCTACTGAATGGTATAACAATATTCATATAACGCTTTTAAATTGTTCTAGCGGAACTGAGAAATTTTTCTAGGGTACCAGATTTTACCTCTTTGATATACTTGCAGAAGTAGTGAAAGCAATGACTGGAGGGGGAAAGGTTCTAGTCTACTGCTCCCATCACTTCTATCAAGACATAGCCAGAGCCCGACCCAAGAGCTGATCCCTGTAGTGGCTGCTGATGCTGCCACGTGAGGAGGACTCTCAACATGTGAGGCTGCTGGTTCAGGTATTGTCAAGCAGCTTTTCTACAAGTGCTTAGCTACAAAACAATCCACTACGAAATACTCTCCATTGTTAACTAGTAGCATATTTGCTTATTATGTCAAAATAGTGCCTTTTCTCTTTGCATACATAATCATTTTCCACTGCTTCTACTGCCAGACATGTTAGCCTGATATTGCATACGGAGATGGTTGGTTTAGTGCATGCATTTTTATAAAAGGCAGTTTAAATAGACTTGCAAGATGTCCCAAGTAGTTATAAGAGCATTACCATAATACAGAGTTGTCTTAATGTCTACAACGTATCCTATATTCTTTTGAAATTAAAAAAGAAAAAAAAATACTTAATTCTGCTTTTTTAATATAAAAAATAAAAAAAACTAATTTAATATAAGCAATGATTACATTAAAAAGATGCAAAACAAAATAAAAACAAATACCTATAACACAATAACCTTCGTTGACACATTCTGCATCAACTTTAGAACCATTTATTTTTTGCCATGTTTCTTCCTATAACCTTTTTTTATGTATTGTTTCAGACTGTACACCTACTGTAAACAATGTCTCAGTAAAGAGCTGATATTTATAGAAAGAAGAAATAAAGTGTACTGGCCATTTAGCACAGCATATACCCCTATAGACTAACACTACATTATTCAAGATCTGCACGACTGTCTGGTTGCAGGAAATAATGTCTGACATGCTCAATACAGCATCCACATCAGTCACTGACTTGCTTTATAAATAGTTTTACAGACCTTTTCCAGAGACTCATTGTGAGATTTGACTGTTAAATGCTTTCACAGTTTTGAGTACTCTCAATGAATGTAAAGTTATTACTAATATCTAAGAGAAAGGGACTCATTGTATAAAAAATACAGACGGCTCTGAGTTTGACAGGATGTTCTGCATGCTATTACAATAGAAATTATGTTGCAAGCAACAGGAGAGCAGTAGTTCAACCATTTTCTTGGTCATTAAGTTCATCTCAGAGACAAATTGTATCTTCCATACTTTCCAATGTTTATATTTACTTTTAATTTAAGCTCTATGCATTTTCTCACAGGAAGAAAGAACTTTTGCAAAATATTTCTTAAGACTTTAAATGAAAAAACCTCTCTCCATCTTTACTCCAGTGTAATCTTTTTTTTTTTTTTTTTTGCGCCGCTTCCCATAAAAGGTTTGACTGCTTCTTTTCAAAAAAAAGATATCATACTGCATAGCCAAAAAAACACAGAGCCATTCCAGAGACAAGAGTTTCCATTGGATTCAGATTCAGTCTTTGGATTCAGATTCAGTCTTACTGGAATGGCCTATATTTCTTTTCAAGCACTGCAGCCATTGCAGAGATGCAGAGTCACTGCTAGCTGGGTGTCAATTGTGAAAGAGCTTGGAAATTGTTTGGAAATACCAGTCTTCATAGGAAATAAGGAAATTAAGCAAACCAAAGTTTACACAAACTCTGACACATTTGAGAGACATCTGATGCAGTTTGGATGACACAGGCACACATGGTAAGAGGCCACAAGTTCAGATATGTTCATGTTTCTTGCAGCTAAAGACAGATAACCTCACCCTGCAGCTTAAAATAATAAATGCTTTGATTAACACAATGCTAAAACAGCGAGAATTGGAGAATTCAGAAAGGAGATTTTCCCTCACTGTTGATGTCAGAGGTTGGAGCTTTCCACCCTTCTTACTTAAAACCAAGCTCTATTATTACCCACCTGCAACACTGGAAAAGAAGTCATAGGAGCTTGCAAAGAGATGACTATGGGCAGAATTTGGCCCATACAGATCAAAGATACTTTAGCTACAGTTTTCAGAACAAAGATTTCTCTGTGTAAAATTTGTATACTAGTTTAGATACATGTAGCCAAATCCATATCTGCAGATGAGAGAATTAATTTTCTTCACATCCCAGTGTACCATCACCCTGGAGTCTACCAATTAAACAGAACCACTGAGAAATCTCTTACATCCAAATTTCTGTAAGGAGAGGAAAGAAAATCAGTACTGAATAAACAAACAACTTGCAGCACTACATAAAAGGCTGTGCCAGACTGGTAAAAACTAACTTAATTTGACTTATTCTATGCATGTAAGTCACTTGACACCCACACTATGTAAGTACTTTAATTGTTTTTTATTTTAAATGGGTTTCTATTGTTCCCAAAATAAATATAACTGAGATGAGCACTGAAAACAACTGCTCAAAGCAGTGTGGACAAAAAAGTGAGTTAAAGAAAGAGTGCAAATAAAAGTGCAACTAGAAGTGCAACTATCCCTTCACTTACAACAAAGTGAATTGATTAATATTTATAGAGACATACAGTTCTTCTGGGATCTGTACAAGCATATGGACATTTTTTGTACTCAGGCCTGGAACCAGAAATAAGTGACAAAAAATTATATTTATAAATGTATATTAAAGAAATAATATAAAAACATTAAATATATATATATATATTTTCCTCTGTGCTTTAAACCAAGTTTTCTGCTGTGCATTCATGGCCATTTGGGAGACCCTTACAATTTTCACAACGGGCTGAGCAAATTCAACTACAATAGGGTTGGTTTTGAATGTCATTTTGAGCTCTCACAGACTACAAAGTCACTCTTTAAAATATACATATATGTATATATATATATACACACACACACAGCATATTGCAAGTACATGCATAATCTTGTAAGGATCAAGAATCTCCTAAATGAGGGATCTCTACAGAACCATGCAAACTTCATCAAGTTCAGTTAGAAACACATTCACAAATTTGACAGAAAAATCTTAGGTTCATTGCAGTTTAAGGCCTTTTTGAAGAGCTGGTACCTTAAGATGAACATAAACCCGTTTGTTTGAACCTGTTGCTGCCTACCCCCCACTATTAAGGCTGGATTGGCAAATACCATGGCTAACCTCTCCTTTCAGGTGGCACACAACTGGTTCTGTTAGAACCCCCTGAAGCTGCAGATGAGAAGGGAAGTCCAAACAGACAGGCTTAAGTCTTTAGCAGAAAAATGACCTTAAGCACCAGACGATTGCTAGTCAAATCCATGCCTAATTTTTAGTGTCATAAATCCCCAAGCAAGTGTTTTTGTTGTTGTTGGCTTGCTTTGCTTTTTATGACAGTTCAGTTGGGTGGCTTCAAAATGTCATCAGCACTGCCCTTTCAAATGTCAATACTTGCAAGTAAATAATGCAATGCCAGTTTGGAGCAAAGCACTGCACTCAGGTAGGCACGTACACCTAACCAAATGGCTTCTGAAGCAGGAGGGAAGCCTAGTATTTGTAAAGAACTAGGATTGGTATCTATGTATGTATCAAAACCCAGTATCATGCATATGCATTCAGTACATATTCTTACATCTTTTTCTCCCACCTCTCAAAAAAAAAAAAAAAAAAGGCATTCACCGATCTTTTTTTAGCTTCTAAACACCACAGCTATTACAGCTTAGCGAACCATCACCAATTCGATGAAACACTCCTCTGAACTCCTTCAATGACTCAGTATTTTTTTCGTCCAGACAGCCTGAAAGACACATACACACTACATGTACACACAGGTATGTCTACAATTCACCCCAGGAGAAACAATTCAAAGACTGCCAACTTACACGAAAGTAAATCACCACTTTGGCAACATTATAAAAGAAAAATCAACTGTTTATAAAAAGACCAAGATTCTGTGATACTAATGCTATAAAATTATCAAAGCAAAAAAACTTTCTCTTATCCACCTGAGCAGCCTCAGAAGATGACCAGCCTTGAGGAATGTAACAAAAATGCAGCCACAAAAACATCAAACTAATACAGAATAACACTAATTCCATATGCTGTGAGTAATGCTTTGAAACCAGTGGCAGCAGGCAACTAATATGCGTTGCAAAGTGCTAGCAAATTCTGCTTCTGTTCAAGCATGGATGATTTCAAGCATACTCTGTGAATTCAGTTCAAGGTTCTGCCAATATAAAAATGCAGCTGAAAGCAAAACAACGTAAGCATGACTTGACTTACGAATTTAGAATAAATTTTAACAAAATATTACAATGCATCATTAGAATTAATATACTAACACATTCAAGAAATCAAAACAAAACAGTTTTTAGCTTCAGGTCTCAATTCACTGATCTGATTTTAAGGATTGCTAAAGACTGACTCTGGGATGGTAAGGGCAAAGGCCAGAGGCAGAGAAATGGAGGGATCAAAGCAAGCTGTGGTGTAACAAGCATTGGAAAAGACAGAGAAGTGGGATGAAGGGGCTGGTGCAAGTGCACCTGCTGCCGGTCAGTATGTTTGTCCAGGTGCTCATCTCCTTCTGAATTAATGTGTACATTATTTGGCATCTCAAAAGGCACGCAGTTAATACACCTGCATTTGTGTGAGCATTATTGGGTATAAGAAACTGCACAGCAAGATCTTTTAGCTAAGCGCTGCTCTAGCACACATCTCTGAATTACACTTAAAACATTATGATATTGGATGATATTAGAATTCTTCCCTATTTGTATGCAAATTTCACCCACAACTTATTACAGTTGTTATAAAGTAGAATTGCCAGCACATTCTCCTCTTCACTGCACAGCCTGGTTCAAGTAAAGGAAAGGCCAAAGTATGGCAAAGCTCTCAGTCAGTTTTAGGAATTCATTTTATTCAGTATGTTAGCTAATTGCTGTCCATTCTTACAAAATTTTCCTCCGAATTGATCTCCACCCAATTTTTTGGGTTTCTGCAGCAGTGGTAACAAATTCAAGGAGGCTGACTTTGCAATCTTCTTAACCAAGTTAGATAAAACTAGCACAAATTTCTCAAGGAAATATTCTTTCTTTTCGAGTCGTGCAGGCTGAAGAGATTTAGGTGAGTCTGTATGTTTTCTTACATTAGTCTAACTACGAAATTAGTGAAATAATATATATATATATATTTTGAGTAGAGTGTAGAATTGCCTGCGTGTATGTAACTTTTTCACATGAATGACAATTCGTTTTCAAATGAATTGACCATTTTAATACTGTCAGGTCAAGATCCACTTCTGTCTAACTTCTGTCTAGACAGAGCAATTCCATTCTCCTGGATCTAGTCACTCTCTCAGGAAACTGCATTCTAAAGCAATCATCCCCAAACCACTGGGAAAACATACCTTTTAGTAACTACCAAATGCCTTTAAATACGCACTTCTAATGTTTACATTTCAGCAACTAAGCCAATTTAAAGTTATGATCAGCTTTAAAGTCCCTAAATCAATTGGGAAAGGTCTTCTCTTTCAATGAACTACTAAAACTGACAGGAGAAAAGGAAGCCTCTAAACAGTCCACAACGTTTCTTCACATTTGGGATTCATTCCTTCCATCCTGTTCAGTAAAAGCTGCAACCAACCACTGTTCAGCACAGCCTGTGAATGCCATCTGCTTTCTGTACATGTGGGATAAGCTGAAGTGAGAGAGGACTGAGAGGGCATTTATCAGGGTGAACACGAATACTTTCCTATATGCTTAGTTGGTTTTATTGTGGGGAAAAATAGGTGGAACACACCAAAGACCATTTGCAAAGTGCACGGTGCCACCAGAATCACTAGAATATACAGAACGTGGAATAGACAATATTTCTGGAGTGAAATTAAAAAGAAACAACAACAACAAAAAGCTTGCTTTGAATGAACATAGAATACTAGGCCAATTTCGTCACCTATGAGATGTGCTAGAAGCACAAAAGTAACCTAAGACTCTTAACAATATGGTCAATGGGTACTTGTACCTTCGGAAAATATCTTGGGAGTATTTATATTACACCTCTACAATACCTCATATTTTCCAACATTTACATAAATCAGGGTCTGAGCTGAGTTCACTGGGTACCAGAATAAAACCAGTCCACTGTTGCTAAAACTGTGAACCACCCTGCAGTAGCTCCAGCTTGAGGCAGTACCTGGTCCCTAAAATTGTAGGGGGTGTTAGCAGTCACCACTGTCTTTTCTCCTCTGAGGCATGTCACTCTAAAACAGAGCCAAAAGCACAACCAATGCTTCTTTCTTTAGCTGATGTACACACACACAGAAAGTGTAATCAACACTGCTCTTTAAAGAGAGCAGTGGTGTTTAATATTAATGCAATGGGAAATGTTGTGCTCTCTGTTTCCAAACTCCAATGAACAAATACACTAAGCAGTTAATGTAACCCTAAATCTCTTAACTAAAAGGAATAGTTCCAGTAAAGGTATTATTAATTGCCTTAAATATATGTTTGTGAGCTGAAGTACATACATATTGCTGTTAGCTTCTTTTAGGTCCTGTGCTTTCAATGATGAAAACTTTCCAACTTTTTCTTCAAGTTGGAAATGGTAGTCTTTATATCAATATTACGTTGCATATTGCATTTGTAGTTATCGGACATCCAGAATCTTTCATTGTCACTAGGAAACTCATTGACAACTTGTTTTAGCGTGAGTGAGTTAAAATTTTGAAGTTACTCTCCTTTAAAATAATTAAAAGGAGAGTATTCCCCAACACTTGTGCCTTTCTCTGTCTAGACGCACTACAGAAAATGTTTAATTTCATTACAGGAGATATGTATAATAGGGTTTCTCATCTTCAGTGTTCATTGCTTCAAGATTTTGATAGCTTAACTGTAAGCTTTAACGAATATGCATGCAGCTAGCCACTCTGACTGCAGAACTAAAGAAAGGTGTCTACAGTCCCAGCCATTACATATTAGCATGAGAGTTGCAGAAAACCAAGATCACCTATGCTCCAGGTGATGTTCAGCTCTATGTTTTCACATGGTTTCACAAAGCATTAGTTATTAAAGCTGCTATTAAATGGTGAGAAGTACACACCATCTACACATGACACTACGTTCAGGGCTTTTTCCTCTTTCCAAGGATCTCAGAGTACCTGAAAAATATGAATCCCCACTATTCCTGCAATATAGCTACGCAGATATTACTTATGCACGATTCTACAGAGAATCCAGTATATCCTTGTCACTGAACTGATTCAAAAGTTGCACACAGGATACATTTGATTCATAAAGCTTAAGTGATGGCTAGGAACTCAAACACTGGATTGGTGATAGAAGTATGGAGAGATCCCAGGAGTACAAACTCACAGAAAGGAATAAGTCAACCTTTGCCAGAGAGATCTTATGAAGGTCTCTAGTGTCTTAATTATTTTGTGTCTATCACCTTATTTATTCTTTTTTATTTTACAGTTTTCAGCCTGGAGCAGGCACACAGAACTGCCTTCACTTCTTCACTCGCCACATTAAAAACAAGGCAACTGTTACTTCTGCTCTTATGCATCTTTTCTCCCCCCGGACTTACACTAAGATCACTGACATTACAATGATGAGGCTAATACAAGAACCAGGATTCATTTCAGGCTAGAAAAGTGTAAAGAAAAACAATAAGAAAGTCCTCAGAAATTTAACAGATTTCTTAAGATATCATATCCTGATAAATCAATGTTTTAATAATTTATAAGACAATTCTAGCTGATCCAGTTCTCTTGTCTTGCTATTTTGCCCATACTGACATAACCCAGAGTTAAAGGGACAGCCTAATTTACTCCTCCTTTCCTATCACAGGCAACAGGATATAACATGCAGTTTAATCTCCTCCATACAAGTACTCGTGAAATTTTCTGTAGCTTCTGACACAGAAGGTACAGGCTATTCTGTAACATGCAGAATTGGAATATGCCCCTATAAGAAAATGCATCATTTCATAAAAAAAAACATCATATCATAAACATTTCCAGCAAAGAGAATTAAGCACACAGTTCTCAAAACTGTTTCATTGCTTCTTGTTCTGTGTTAAAAACACGTACATCTCCCTTGTATACTACTTTACACTGCAACTTCAGACAAATTATCCCATGTATGTAATATATGTAATATGGTTAATACAGTACAATCTCTTATGATGAAAAACTACCGCAAGTGAAAATTCTTAAAACAAGTATCAATAGCAAGCTGTTCCAAACAATAAGAGTTGTTTGTTCTCCTTGAAGGATCTCCTAATTCCACTGTTATCTGAAATTCTTCCCAAAACAAACTTAAACACAAAGAACCTGAGCAGCACCCCAATAAAAACAAAAATTAAGAAACCCCAAGGTTCTTGATCTCATCGCTATGTTCCTACACCATGACAACAGCAGCATGCAAAGCAAATTGCATGCAAAGCCTTACCAAGTTCAGTTATGTAGGTGTTTCCTTCTGAAGGTAAAGGAATGTACTGATTAGAGAAGAAGCTGCTTCCATAACCCAGGACAAAACCTTCAAGTTTGGTGTTTTGACTTGGTCGAAGATACCTCATGCAAACGGTGTCATCTGTTGCGTTGATCTGAACTTTCAGGCTCTGTCTTTTCACTAGGGAAAGAGTAAAAATAAGAGAAGATCAAAATGTATTATTGTGCAATTATGTATTCAGTAAAGGAATATGACAATATGTAGGACAGTTCAATTTGTTAATTGCAATTAAGAGTTGCAAGGTAGAGTCTCAAGGCAACTGAGTGTATATCAACTGTTGTGTAAAATTATTTTCCAGTATGTCCATTTCTTCCCCTCATTAGTTTAGTATTATCATTAACTATCACATCTACAATTGCAGTAGTAGAAGAGTACAAGAAGTAACTGAAAAAATGCAAGTATCTTTTCCTTTAAATATAGGAGTTATAGCAGTATTATAGGACCCACTGGTAACAAAATTGCAAATCGTGAGATTTTTTCTTAGTTAAGAAGAAATTAAAAATGATGTTTTAACATGAAGTTAGCCATGTTGCAAAATTAGAAGATGAATAGTAACTATGTCCAAATAAAAATGTTACAGCTATGATTTATTTATTTTCAGCTGTGTTCAGCAGGAAATGTAATTTTCTAGTTGGAATTACACCAGGACACCTAGACTAACAGAAAAACTCCATGCAAAATTACCAAAAAGTTTTTTTCAATGTTGATTTTTATGCTTTCCAGAGGAGCAAGTATAACTGCAAAACTTTAACTTGTAACAACATAGAATGAATTCACAACAGAATAACCAACTTTATAGACTGCACAAAAGTGTTTCTTCCTTTTTTTCTTGGGTGAGGTAGGATTGGCTTTTTCTTCCCCAGTACTTAAAACTTTATTATTCCCTTGTCACTTTTAGGGTTATCATATTTTGAGAACTGTTGATTGACAGTGCTCAAGGAAAAAAAAAGAAAACAAACCAAAACAACATACAACAAACTAAAACAAACAAAAAAATAATGATTCTTCTCCAGTAATACATTTAGGGTTATTATTTTTCCTCTTGTTCTTGAAATGTAAATTTTTTATACCAGACAGGTTTTCAGGCATTGCCTGCAACCATGAAGGCTGAAAATACTTTTTCAGGGAAAAAAATAAAAATCAAAAAATCAAAAAAACCCTTTCACCCTTTCCTTCTAAAACCTGAAGAAAACCAATTAGAGACATGTCATTAAATAATAGGGTAGAGCAATAAACAAATTCCTTTTCTGTCTCTTTTCCTTCTCTCCCTCCTCCCCTCCCTCCCTCCTCTCTCTCCTCTCCCCACAGGTAATTGCAGACTGATGTTCAAAGTTTCTTTAGACAAGCATATATTGATTCTCTGCAATCACACCGCTTCCCTTTTTCTGGAGAAAATACGATGACAGGAGTTGCTGAGAGGCCACAGTCCCCATTCTCTGAAGATGATTTAGTAGTAGTGATGAGCACCTGCAATTGTCTGCACACATTGAAAAAACCTAAGCCAAACACTTCATGCCCCTTTCCTTTATACAAAGGAGCACGCAAGTAAAACTGATGGAAAACATGTGCCTCCGATTAGACCCTTTCTTTATCTGAAGACTGATCAAGTAAAAGCACTCAGCCAGGAAGCCATCCCAATTTTCCAAAGGCAACTCGGCCAGATTCTGGAAGACTGCAGGAGCTGAAGAAACCTCAGTTCCCTGCCGGTTCCAGCAGCATGACGTCGGCCTGGGGGAAGGGCCACGGCTGCTTCCTCATCTGGGCGAGATCCGAACTTCTTCTGTTCTCACTCTGGGAGACTCCCAGGGTGTGCAACTTTCAGTACCAACAAGGCTGCACACAGCAGAAACCAGGCTGCACACAGCAGAAACCCGGCAGAAATCCCAACAGGCTTCCAAGCCCTCTAATATGCTTCATAAAGGTGCTTGGTAAAGTCTAGACCCAAGTCTAGGATTACTGTCTCCACCTGACAGAAAATTACATTTGTTAAACTTTAGTAGTCTGCTAAACTCTGAATTACAATACCTAACTTTGGAGAACGAAGCATAAATGAAAGATGGTCTCCTTTAAATATTCATGTCTAAGAAGAAAGTAAGACTTACAATATTTGATTCAAATATAACAATTAGATTTCTAAATTAAAACTTTTAATCAGACCCAAAAACAGACTAAAAAACCTCAGATCTATTTTCATTTTAAATATACAATAATTTCACATGATTTTTTTTACATTTATATATAAATACCTCACAGTTATATTTTACACTAATTTGAAGAGCTAATTCTAGTTCAAGATTGAATTCAACTAGTTTTGATCCGATTAGATACCATGCCTTATTTGTAAATCGTCAGTTATAGTGACATGGGAACTTTATTTCAGCCTAAAAATGTTGAGTTCAGTTTCTAATGTACAAAGTCTAATGAGATCCCAGGACAGCAACAACTCTGAGGTAGGATCCTGAAGATCTTCTCTTTTTAGCTAGCACATTGAAACAACCAAGAGTGCTTTTCAACTCAAGGTCAGTTGTATTGGAACACAAACAGGAATAACGAACGTTTAAAAACTGAGAAAACAGAACAGAAAAGGAAAATAGGAGACTTACTTAAAATTAATAGGAGATTTTATCCTAAAATCCTTGTCCTGTCCACCCTGTCTTGACAGGGCAAGTCCTTTCCTTCTAGTTCACTTTTAAGTACAGGATCCTTTCACTGATTTTCTGGATGGTAACGAACACTACAGAGTCCTCAATGTTTTTTGGGAAAACTTTGCCTCTTCTTGGAGACACAGCTATGGTCTCATCTCTGTGCTCTCCTTAACATATGCCCCAGTGGTAAGCCATCTCCTGCCCCTTCTGTAAGCTCCTGATAACCATTTCTTTCTCTCCACACAGCACATGTTCCCCTCGCAGAAAGGGATCTCTGCAAGGACCCCTTTCTCCCCATTTCTCCCCTTGCTGCCTGACCCAAAGAGCAGCACAGGGCAAGGCAAACCAGTGGCCTTCTTCACTATTTAGCTGCACCTATTTAACGGAAAGTAACTGTGCTAGAGCAACAACACAGGTACAGCACTTCGTATGAGTGCACTGCGCTCCCTCCATGAGCTCCATGCATTGTGGCACCACCAGAACTCAGGGATGAGCCACGACAGCTCCAGCAGTAATCACCAGCGGTGGACCTGTTCCAGACGTGCATGGACAGAAGTGCTGTAACCAAGGCCAAAGCCGGCTATAAATAGGAGATAATATAACAGTAATCTGTTGATCCCTCAGCTCACATTACATGAGCTGATGGGTAGCAGTCATGTTCTCTCAGGTGAGGTGCAGCCAACAGAGTCACGACCAGCTCTTGGGTTGTCCTGACGGGAGAGACTACTCCACTGAATCCCATGCTCTCTTTTACTGCTAGGGCCACTGAAGCATTAAAGGTTCGTGACTGAAATCACGAACAGTTTGCTAGGAAGTTTGTTTGGCACTTGGGTGCCAAGGAGTGGAAGGCTACAGAGAAGGAGCCCAAACCCAAACGATGACAGGGACAGAGGAAAGCAAGCAGGCACAGAAAGCACTGTCTGTCTTGGCGGAGCCACCAATGCACTACCACGCTTGGCACGGACTTCTGGTGCAGAATGGCCTCTTTCCCCAGAGAAGGTCAGCGAGCTACTTAGTTATCAGGTTGGTCCTCCAAGAAGCCAGGCAGCCCTTGGGCCTGCTGACGGCTCAGCCCTCTAGAACATTTCCAGAAGGTCTGAGGCAGACCAGTGTGGTCACCAGGAATCCACAAGGAGACAAGAGGTCTGCACACAGCTCAAGGCTACTTGCTGCATGGACGCTGCTGGACTATTCAAGAGAGAGCCAGCGCCACACAGCACAGACATAAGGGACTTCACAGCAATCAGCCTGGTGAGCGGGGACGGCTCTTGGAAGCACATTAGCAAAACAGGTTTCATTTGTGTTGATCCCACAGTACTTTAAACAAGTCACAGAGAGAGCAGGCATTCCTGTTCTGAGTAATATCATCTCTGTCTTGGCCACCACACAGATGAACATTCATTAAGCATGATGGAATAGTCAAGGGAAGTCACAGGAACTTGCAAATGTATTTGATTTTGAGAAAATACCCTTGTCATATCATGATTTTAGGACACCACCACCACCATCCCGTCTCCTTGGTGAAAGAGTAGAGTGATAAACTAGACTCCCTCAAATTCCAGTGCAAAGAAACTTTGAAAGCATCTTACAAAAAGAAAAGAATGCTTTCAGGCACAGAGCAAGGCACGGTTGAATTTTCCTAACTCATATTCACTTGTGTCAGTTTTTGGCATGCATTAGTGAAACTCTGCTCTTAAGTATTTTCATTTGTGGAGTGATTCTTTCACCTTCAGGCCATCACTAAATGGAAGATTCTGGGATCCATAGCTACCTCTGAAATACAATCTTTCCCTCCTAGCTTGCCAACAGAAATTCCACACTGGTCTGCAAGTATTTTCTTCAACAAAAGTCAATCGATGGCCAAAACCAGTATGACAAACAGCGCAGCACACATCTGAACTAAATGCACGTTAACTGCATCAGACCTCTTGCAGCTAGAGATCACTCCAGGGAAAGGATGTTTCGCCTGCAAGGGGAACGACTGTTAAAGGCAGCCCGATGAAATCAGCTACACTGTAGTGGAACCAACCCCCTGGTAACTCTTTTTAAAGAAGAAAATGGCTATAAATGGCCTGAAGAATCCAGCTGGGAGTACCAATAGTTTGACTAGTTGGAAGGAAAGAAAAGAGAAAAAAAAAAAAGCAGTCAAATAGGCAACAAGAGCTAAGAGCAAATAAACATTGAAACTTTAGAAGAAATTAACTATACATGACCTAACTGAAATTCACATCTTTAAAATGCAAAAGCAGCTACTGAACATAATATATAACAAATGTCCAGCTGAATATTTTGTATAAGCTTTGGATTCACTGGTGATTATCTGAAGTATTTCCTTTTTCTCATCTCCTCAATTATTCATGGAGCAACAGAGGAGGAGAAGGGGCACTGCTACCAACCACCTCTTACACTTACCAGCTAGCTCTACCTGATGGCTCATATTTCACTACCAGACAAACAGAGAACACCAATTTTCAATTTCCACTTCCACAGCAAAAGTTCAGTCAAAGCCCTTTTGACTATCTGACTTCTTAGTTCTAAGATCCTGCTAAGAGATCGTAGTTGGAAAGCAGTCTGAAAAGGCAAAACAGTAATTCCTAGAATTATTACAAATACACTTAAATAATTCCATTGCTATTTAGTAACTGTAAAGAAGTAATGAGATAAATACAGAACTGCTTCACTGGGCTAGTTGCATTAAAACAGTATTTGTTTAGTAATTCAGTGGTGGGGACAGTGGTATTTGCAACCTATAAAAGCAAATAAAACCATCTGAAAGCTTGTTTCCCAAAAGAACAAACAAAACAATTTTGTTTCGGTTACACAGAAGGCTTTAGCCTTTGAAATTCTGTGTCCAGTGCCCTGCCACATCCTTGCAATACTGTTGGTAACAACAGGCAGGCAGTTAGCACAAAGCTGGGTCATTTGATTTTCATCTGTTTCAAGGAACGTGAGAGAAATGGGGTGATGAGGTGACTGGAATTTGAATTAACTGGCTCTCTTCTATTTCTGCCCAAAACCAAAATTATAGCTTGGCCCTGTCAAAGAAACCATCTTCAGCTGAAGTGCATTCTATTTCTCTTGCCTGCTTAAGCAGACATATCAACAGCTGGCTGATAATTCATTAATTGGTAACTGACACTTTCACATCTAAGCCTGAAGCGCAGATACAGCAATGAACTTCAAGAAGGAAACACAAATGAAATGTTAACCATTTTTTTTGTTTTGAAATACATTTATCTTGGCAACTTACTTTTTGAGCTATCTGTTCACCTGCTAGACTAGCAAAAACAGTGCTGGGAGAAGATGCTCCACTCCCACTTACTCTAGGATTCTCGTGGTGTGCTTCAAGTGTATGTGGCCACTTGCGAACATACACAATCCTGGTTTTCATTTTAATCCAATGAGGAAAAAGCCATGAACTCTGCCCTACAAAAGGGTGAATACAGCTGTACTTTATTACAGCTAATTTGGCTTCGTCATCAGAATTCCTTTTGCCTTACATTGAAACTGTTTAGTTTTCACCATTTCAAAGATTTTAGAGGGCATGAATGAAAGACCCAGCGCTGCCTCCCAGAGTGCTAGACAAATGAAGCATACCTTAAGAAAATACATTAGCACGATCTATTTGTGAGCACCACCTCACTTACAACTTTTAAATTGCTCACAGCAGCGCTTTTGTTTTCCAAATCTGGTGCCATAAGTACCACCAGCCAAGATTTCAATGATAATCTAACACTGCAACTTTGAGTTTCGCTATTTTATATTTTTGTTTTCACTTTGGCTCCCAAACATGGAGAAATATTGGTTGTTTGGCTCAAGCCCAAATATAGCTTCAAATGGGAAACATTTAAAAATAGTTCTGTTTCTATGCAGTAGAATAAACAAGAAACACTCCTAGGCCACAGCCACAAACCAGGGAATAATTTCGGATGGAAGGGATTTCTGCTCCCCTTGCTCAATGCAAACCTCATCAGATTGGGCTGCTCAGGGCCATATCCAGCGGAGGCTTGAATACCTCTAATGACACAGTTTCCATAATGTCTCTGGGCAACCTGTTCCAGTATGTATCTTCCTTGGGGTTTAAAAAAAAAATATTCCCGACATCTAACTACAATTTCCCATGTTCCTGATTGTGCTCATTGCCTCATTTTGTGGAAAGTCTCTCTTGGTCTTCTTTGTATCCTCCAGTCAGGTAGCTGTGATCATCCACCTTAGATCATCTTTCTCCTCACAGGTTACATAAAATACCAGTACTCCTAGTGTCAGAACCCACATAAATAAATCTTCTGAGTGATGAAAATAGGTGCCATACAGACCGCACCCTTAAAAGGGGTAAGACAGCACATCTTATCAAAAGTGGGTAAGCTGAAAGCATTATACATGGTTTTGCTGTTTGCAACTGAAATTCCCCAATGAAATGAGCTTTTCAAAAAGGTTATTAAGCAAACACTACATATACAAGCCAAGCATTACTGCAGAAGAAGAAGCTGTCAAAATACAGCACTTTTACTTTTCCAAGCACATATATCTGCAAAAGTAGCCTACCTTCTAAGCTTCCACCCTATGCTCACAGGGTCTTTCTGCTCAGGCAGTTTACAAAACAGAACAAAAGCAATGCTGTCCTTAGCTACGGACCTACAGCTGTTACATGGAGATCTACTGGAACATTTGTAGGGATGAGTAATCAAAAAAGTTCCAGCAGTACAATTCCCATCCAAGTCCTAAAGCCTCAGTTTCTATCCCCTCCAGCCTGCTAGTTCTGTTCATTTCAGTGCCATTTGGCTGGTTTGAGGAAGGAATTGATGTTCAGAAACAATCATTTCATTTGGAAATGCCACTTTTTCACTTTCAGTGACACCATTTAATACAGAAAGAGTAGGTATTTCTTATTTTGACTATGACACTTGAAAGATGGGACAAAGAAAGCCTGATATTTTAAACCGTACTATTAATGCTTACTATTTTATTGATAACTAGAAACTAGTTATCAATTCCACATTTTTAAGTTGTGAAGGTGCAAACTCCCACTGACAATGAGAAAGTAGATGTGATAGCATCTCATCATAAGAGCACAACTTGTCCTATGACTTGCAATAATTTAAAAGGGGAAAAAAAAAGAAAAAAAAGAAAAGAGTTCACCAGAGAAGGATGCAGATGATTAAACTTCCATTTAACTCCTGATGTCTGGTAAACAGGGGGAGCTAGGTGTCTCCAAAGGGGATCGTAATGTGGAAGAGGAAGCCACCTTAAGTCAGCCAACAGGAAACACTAAATTTTAATTAAGTTTCTCTGGGAAATGAGATAGAACAGGCTGTAACAAGATAACTTCAAAGTAAAAAGTGCTTATTCTAATATAATACTCCATACTGCATTTTGTAGCTCCACTTGATGCCGAAAGAAATCTTTTTGGCCAGTACAACCACAATACAAACACTTGGTCCTTCTATGTGTTTTCAGAAATTGCATTTAACAGGCTGGAGTTGTCAGGTGGATGTTCTGTCATCAGTTGTCTTGAGATATAAGAATAATCTGTTGAAATGTTCACTTCACTGCTTGCCCAATTCCTAATAAAGATGCTTTGGGGAAGTTTTAAATACGTTTCTTCCTGTCTATGCCTGTAAAAATACTTTTTATTTGAAAGATAACAAATTTTTAGGCAGATCAATGTTCTCAACAGCCTGTGCGCAGCAAATAATACAGCATAAAATGTAATTTCCCCCTTATATTACTTTGTATCAAGGGGCAATTTTGGCAATTTTGTGTGCCATGGCAACTTGCCACAAAAGGAGTACAAGTACCTTAAATATCTAGTAGAAAGAAAAAAAAAAAAGATTTTTTTTCCCTGGATAGGATGTTCCTCAGAGATGTAATACAGTAATTTAAAATTCCTCCCTAGATGTGTCCAGACTTGAATTATGAAAGTGATTAAAATTTTAAAATCTGTGACAACAGAATTGTCACGCAACGTGGACTGACATTCAGAGAGGGATGCTGAGACGTAGAGTAATACTTACTATTCCAGAATACTGCTGGTCACCAAGGGCAGTAATTCAGTAAGTGCCAAAGATCCCCATAGGAGGAGATGCACTGTGAGGGGCCAGGGTCAGCCCTATCCCTTTCAGTGCCTTTTCCTCACAGCAGTCTTTCAGCATGACTGAGTCTTCTTCCTTCAGTTAGAATACATATGTTGTTATCCTAATGCTAATCTGAATTATGCTGTTTTTAACAAACAGAAGAGAGGCTTCTCAGAGAAGCAGAAGGAAGTTTGGCAAATTTGTCCTCTTGAAGTGTATTCCTTCCACCCTGTCTTGTGAAAGCATTTATATCATGCAGCTATACACTTCTTAAAACTTGGCCAGTTCCACTCCAGTGATGTCTAGAGTTCAAAACTGAGTTAATTCACTGTAGCTCACTAATACTATAGGATCAGTGAGGACAATGAGGACGTAAAGGTATAGTTGTCAGCAATTTCAAGGTCTATGCATCTAAATAGGAATTTTTACAAATGCCATTTTTCTCATCTATTTTTAGGCCACTCAAGCATTTTGTTGAAGTTCCTTTTCACTATATTGTTTACAGGGCTCCTTACACATTTTAGTTTAAAATTATTTTTATTCGACTACATCCAGTAACTATCCTTATTTTTGATGTACAAAGCTCAAAAGAGCCTGGATTTAAATTTGGGATCCTGCTCCAGTGATGCAACCCCCATTTCTAGCTTTCACTCTGCAGCCCATTCATTTCCCATGATTTGTTAAAAACATATGGCAAACAAAATTGAAAACAAACAAGAAAACTGTTGTTTGAGAATAACCAAGTCTGCTGCTCTGGTGGAAACAGGAATAAGAGTTAAACTTGTGAAAAATTCCTTGGACAGAGGCCTGACAACCTGTCTCTGACTTGTCATGATACTTCCTAATTTTTCTTTTAATTCTTAGGAAATTCCACTCATTTAATTTCTCAGTCTGTAAACTTGTGTCTAAAGGTAAACAAACATGCATGCGCTAAACATTTAGCTTCAATAAAATTTAACATTGGATGATTCAGCATTTCTAAAGGTTAAGTACGGAACAAAACCTATCTATCATTTTCAGCGGACAATGCCCCCAAAAGTCCTTCAAGTTGAAATATTTTCAACAGGCATTACTTTTTGAAACAACTGCATACAAACCACAAAACTTAAAAGGGCATTATTTGTCCATGAAAAACCACCACCAAGAACTTCTTCTTAAGGAAACAACCTCAAACCCTTATTTCAATTTAGATTATGGATCACTTATTTGCGCTAAGAGAGAGCTTGATTTGGACCTGATAAAATTATCATCTCCAAAGCACTGTTCCTCTGGCTTTACTCTAGGAACTATACGTTTGTTGTTGTTTTTTTCCAGACTGGCCTAGCATGTCTGTTTCTGGGCTGATGCAACTCCACCTAGACAGAGCTGATGAGACAGTGCATGCATCTTGCCCAAAAGAGCTGGTCTCTCCAATCCTGGCTCCTCTCCTGTCCATGGAAATAGGTCCAAGGTTCCTCCACCCAGGCTGGGCCATGAAGAAAACTGCATCTTGGCCAAAGAACCTGACAGAATCAGCATAAAGATATTCAACAGAGGAATGCAGAAGACTGCTGGGAGGAAGAAAAGCCTCCCAAGTGTTCTAGGTCTAACTCCTTTTTAAGCCTTCAAGAGCACCAGCTAATGCAAACACCAAAAGATAGATGCAGTCTTCAAACATGGCTGCATATGATGTAGTCATATTTTAGAGCCAGTCAGCTGAATAAAAATGTGGACTTGCTCTAACAATAGCTCCTCCAGAGGGATTGCTCAACAAGATATCAGGAGTTTATGGAGTGAGGAACTCAGTTGCTGTTGGTCTCACTCTGCCCACAAATTAAAAGCAGACTGAAGTCCACAGTCATTTATGCTGTTAACCTTAGTGCACGCAAAACATTTCTTAAGAACCTGTTCATTGGTGGGCAGTTCTTGGCATTGCCTCTGGCATTACTTATTCAGTGGCAGGCAATGTTTACCATTACCAATCCCTTAAACACTTGTCAATGCAATTTTGAAGAATCAAAATCCAAAGAGTTAGTGAAAACAGTATTTGGACTGTAACTGCACTTGCTTCTGAGAGAAGAGTGAAGATAGATAATACTTTGCAACCCATGCTGTTATCATGTATTACTGAATGCACTGATAACCTGCTGCATGGATTGATGTGTACTCAGATTGCAGGTTCCCACACTGCAGCAGTCATTTTGAAGTCTGTTCCTTATGTGTGATCACTGTGTATTACATCAGAACACATCATTTTGGTTTTTCTTCAGTACGTACCTTTTGGGTTGATTTGCTGTGTGTCTGCTCATTTGGGGATCTCTTAAAACACTTGGGGAGCTCAGGAGTCAGAATTTAAAAAGGACTATGACATGATGGTTAGAAAGTATCCTTTCCTCTGTGTTACAATAAAGCAACTTGGATTTAACAAGGGAAAAAAAAGTCTTAAATGAATATTTGCATGTTTTCTGTATTTGTAGAACAAAATATGTAGTCCTATACTAAAATTCTCCATCTATGTTAAATATTATCTTACTTGGCACACTCCAAACAGTTTAAACAGCAAGTCTTTGGCTCACTTTTCTGTAACATTGGCTTAAAAGATATTTTCAAAGCTTTTTCTCATAGATTCATTTTACCTCCTCTCATTCATCAGATGGTTGTTTTTCTAAGGGCAAAACTGCCTAAAGATAGTAGTGTTTAGACAGCTAGCAGTGTTTGCAAAATACACGAAGAGGGAATTTGACAACAGTATGTATTGTCAACTCTCAAGACATAAGCTTACCTATGAGTATCAGAATCATCAACATATCTAGGTGTGTTTCAAGATTGTTGCTTTTTCTATCTGAAGACTTGATACCCAGTCCTTTTATGCACTAGTCCTCACTTCTAAATCAATCTCTTATCACTGATTAGCCAGTGCACATGAACCTTTTCTTTTGCACAGGGCACTCTAATCTGAATCAACATGACAAGATCCAGAGAAAAAAGCAAAGTCAGTGACTAGAAGTCTAGAGTATGTGACCCAGGAAAAAAAAAGCCTGAATAAATAGGAGTTGTCTCACTTAGAGGAAAAGAATGTAGACAGAATGATGATGCATACGTACAACCATGTAAAGAAACAAACAAAAAGCCGGGGAAAAGCAGTATGAAAAGTTTCTGGTCCATACCTGTAAAAAACAGAAGTAATTGGCATAAACAGTAGCAAGGAAGAAAGCTGGGAAACAAACATCGTGAAGCTCTGGAACAATCTCAGGAATAAGCACAAGGGGGACAAAGAGATTTCATGAAGGCCTTTTCAGCCATATTCCTTTGTAGAAATTAGTAATTTTCCACTTAAAGGCTATGTTTTTTTCTCCTGTATCCCTAAGTACATATAATAAACACTTAAGAAGTACTGCCCTCCCCAGTGCTATGCTTGAATTCCAATATCCTACTTCCTCTCTCTCGCATGTGGATACTGAAAATCCAATAAAACACAATATCTTGAATAAATAGACAAGCATAAGAGAAGAACTGCCAGGAAGAGAAAACTATTACACTGCAATTGCTTGAGGAATGGCAAAAAAGAGCATCCAAGAAGAAATGAACTGTTCAGCCTAACCTCAATTGCCAGGAGGATGTGGAACAAATGGTCACACCTCAGCACACAAAGAACAAGAGGAGATTCAAAACAGCCAGCACAAATTTACCATGCCCAGACTGCCTGACCAATCCTGCTGCTTCCTGTTATGCTATTACTGGCTTTGTGTACCAGGGAAAACTAGGGGATGTCATTTACTTTGACTTGGCAAAGCTTTTGACACAATCTCCACAAGCATCCTTCCAGCCAAAGTGGAGAAATGAAGACTATATGGGCAGAGGATAAGGTAGATGGGAAACTGGGCTCAAAGAATAGCAGCCAGTGGTTAAAAGTCAAAAGTTTCCCCCTCAACAACCTTTCTGGTTCTCAAGTGATATCCACAGCAGTTCCTAAATTCATTCCAGTGGAGGAGAATGTTTTGTGATTTGTGTACACTTGGCAAAGAACTTGGGTTGGCAAATAAAAGATGAGTTGCACATAACCATCTGTTTCCAAATTGACTTCCCTTAAGGGAGCCAAATTAGTTTGAGACACCCATTCAGAAACTGGTGCCCATCAAGCTACATTCCTTAATCAGCTTTAGAGAACAGCAGTGCAACTGGTCACAGACACTGCTGCATGCCTGATGCATCCGTGAGTTCCAATATTTTGCTCCCCACCCAGATTTGATATTTCAGTAAACGTACCTTTGCCCACCTCTCGAAAAACACAGTCCAGTCCGTAGACTTTGTCACAGGTTCGTAAGAGAATGAATAAAAATTATCCAAAATAAGATTTATTTGAACAGAAGCAAATACTTCATTAGAAAGTAATGTAATAACCTATTTCTAGTAGAAACATCTAGAAACAGAAAAGTGCAATCTATCTGTCACGTTGAAATTGCATATCTAGGGACCAGATCCATGGCAGCAGGAGACATTTAACAATTCTTGAATGTATGCAATCTTATCAGAATATGCATCGTACTTTACTACTGTCTAATGGGATTTCATTCCTAGTTATAAATCCCTCATTATGCTGTGTATAGCTGAAATAAACCTCTCTAAAATAATATGTAGCAAATGATGAAAATCGAAAAGGTATCCTAAGTTCTCTGAAGTCGTGATGACTTTTTACTTCCAACATTGCAACCATCATATGATTACACTAAGTATCTGAATTCTCTGCTCAAAATCTTCTCCAACATCCAAGATATATAGAACTTCAAATAGTACAAGTATTAGCAGCTTTGGATATGTACTTGGCAATGACATTTGCACTACTCTGTGTTTTAACTTTGGAGCAAGTTCCCTACTTTTCAGAGGCAGGCAGCTGATAAAGCAATTAAATATATGAAGCACACATCAAAATTTCCGGTGTTGCCGTATGTCACATGCTAAACTCAGAAAGAAGACTCAAACTTTATCAGTCACCAAAACCAGTAACCAAATATGAAATGCTATTATGCTGTAAGAGCTGTAATTTGGTCTTGTCCATGCTTTCCAGTCTATCAGCAAAGCTTTTACCTGTTTACTCCCTTTCAATTTAGAAAGTTCTAGACAAAAACAAACAAGAAATAAAATAAAATAAAATAAATTTGCTCAGTATTTCCAGCAGAGCAGTCATAATGAAGTGGTTCCACGTCTGCTCTTGGTCTCCAAACTGAACACTCTCACACATGTCACAGACACTAGCTGGATACAGCTGAGTCCTATAAGGACCGATTCCAACTGCATACAGTTTTTTCCAGCTGGGAAATGTATCTCAACTTGTACCACTAGATGAGATGAATCTCAGGACCGATGACCTGGCTTCTTACTAAAAAAAGAAGCAACATATTAAGAAAAATCACAGGTGACCCCTTTTGACATATATTGACATACAGTCTGAGTTTGCAGATATCACAGAAAAGCTTCTACAGTTCAAGTAAATACCAACAGAAAGAAGAAACAGACTTCCACTAAGTCCTTGTGTCTGGAGATAGAAATCACTATTCAGAGAAATATTTAATTATCTTGGGAAGTGATATCAAATTCCAAAACTTGGCAGAAAATCCTTTTTTAGCACTGTGAACACCTTGTGAAGCAAAGGCATTGTTAACTAGGCTTAACAAAACCAAAATATGAAGTAATATAAGTGGTTCTACATCCATGGATTAGAGGGGAAAATAGAAAACAAATACATTTATAAAAAGCATATGACCAAAAAAAACAAAACCAAACCCAGCTATGTGCATGACTAAGGGTGAAATACTAAGACCATTCCAAAACACTGTATTTTTTTCCTTATTTTTGCTACTAAGAAACTGTTTCACCTATTCTCTCACCAATTTTCCTTCTTACAGAGGATATGTTAGACAATATGGAGTTGACATTCTTTGACTGTATTTCCAAATCCTAAACCTCTTTCATCACCAGCTCCTTTGTCACCACACTGCCTTTTATGTAAGAGAGCAATGAAAGCAGCGAGGAATACTCTGTATTACTAACCCATCTTTCTATGTCCATATTTACTTTTTTTCACTTTTTTTTTTTAATTAATTCTCCATCTGATGTTTTATTGAAAGAATGGAAAGCGGCACTAAAGAAAACACCAAGAGCTGCACAAAAAGAAGGTTTATGCTAATTTTGGGGCAGGATAAGGGCATGCATGCATACGCACAGAACCATCAGCTAGGCAATTAGTGCATGACTGACTGTGCATTTTTGCTTGTACTTCACTCAGGAATGTATCCAATTGTTTGTGGCAAATTTATGGTATGTAGGAATTTATGTCTCTTTCATCACTGATCTTGTAACCCAGTGTGCAGTAGATTACATTAATTCCAAGGAATGTTCTCTGATTTATGAAGTACATACATATTGCTTCATGACTTCACAGCATGTGAGTTTTAAGTATGAGATGATCTTTCCCAGGCCACTTCTGTTTGACAGCTCACAAATTTTTTAAACACTACAAAAGCAAATTCAAAAAATAAAAAGAATAATTAAAAATGACAACAACAAACCCAGAAAAGCCAGGTCATAGGAAAAAAAAATAAACATTCACAGTGCCTGAGATTTCTACACTGAAGTAGGGTACAACTAAAAGATCTATCTACTTCCTTTGAAGTAGGTTGGTTGAGAATCTATAATTCTTCCACAGCCTTAATACTATGAGTGACATTATATCGCCTTCAAATAACTATAGTAATAGCATATGACATTCCTTGCAAATTTCTGTAAGTATTTGTGGGTGGAAAGGGAGCACAATAAACATCCATTACGTTATTTAGAAACTTGGCTTTCTAAGAACTCATCATTGTGCGTTAACAATATCCTAATGCTTTTACCAACTATTTGACCATGCAACTAGAACTAGGAAGTACAGGAGGATTGGTAAAAGCCTAGAAGATTAAAACAAATAATTTTTAATGCAATATATTTACCAAAAATGAACTAGCACCCACAATTGTGTGGGGATGTGCATGCACACGTGCATGTGCATGCACACCTCTGCGTGTGTGACAGTTTGTGTGAAATTACCCTCACAACTTGCTTACTTGTGTGCAGGTTTGGTGTAAGTAAGAATCTTCCACTGAAGCAAAAAAAAAATAAAAATATAAAAATCACAAAACCCATCCAAAATGTAAAAGAAGTTATTTAGTGTGAAAAAGTTTGCACAATTGATGTTTCAATCCTATAAAAATCTTATTTATGATGTTTATGTAAAGAGTTGATATACAGACATTAAAAGCTGTATTATTACTATCACTACCAAATGAGTCATGGTAGATTCATCACCTACTAAGGAGAACTGAATAACCAGTGTAAGCAGGAAGACATTTTTAATAGAATTGCCAGATTTTACCTTCCCCAGAATTCAAAGAACAAGCAGGAAGAAATGCCGAAGAGAAGCAGTATTTGTGTTTGTAACTTTGTTGAAGCTAATAATAAAGAATGGGCTACCAGTGAGGAGCTATTTCATGGCCACGTTCACAACAGCAAGTGCCTGGTAATAAGCTTTATGACCAAGGAAGGAGACCTACTGATTCCAGCAGAACGTGCGATATCCTCCCATTTACAGAAGACACCCTAAGGAAATTGCTGGTTCCCAAACCTGAACGAAGCCATTTCTCTAACCCCACAACACATACGAGCATGCACTGTGCTATAAATAAAGAACTGTGCAGTGCCACTTAATCCACCCACCTCAGTGTTCGTGTGAGCCCGCGATAATGGAACCCGGCCAAAATGTCCAGGTCAGACAGTACAGTTTTCTTCCTATCACTGGCATCCCACAGCTCAAATTCCTACTGTCTTTCAGACCATTGCACCCAATCCTTTATTTTCAGCATATGCTTGTGCATGTTGTGCAGACACAGTGAGATTTAAAAAGAGAACTGATAAGTGATAAGGCCTGAAGTCTTGCATTTTTTTGTCTGTGTTTTTCTTGTTCGTGTATAGGCTTGAATTGTAGTAATGAGAGAATCGCTTCAAAGTCAGAAAACAACCTCCTGGGACATTTCAGTTTTACGTATTTGTGTTTTTGAACCAAGCACAACTTTGTGTGTTCTAAAATGTTTCCAGACTTCTACATCATAGAAAGAAAAATTAACGTGAATAATAAATAAAAAGCAGAGGCAAGGAGCTGACAAAAGGAAAAGAGGTTTTTCCCTATGCAAGTTCAAAACTGATGTTATCCCACACACACTGACAGTCCTCTAAAATTGGCTGGGTTTCCAAAGTATTAATTATGTAAACTCATATCAAGCACTCTGAAGCCATTTATAGATTCATAAACCAATGCCACAACTGCCGCTGATAGGAAAAAATATCACAAATTCTTACTGCTTTATTGAGTTATGCTTTTCCTGAGCAGATCTGAAGAATAATGCAAAACCTTTCTGCAAAACAAAAATGCAGAAATAACTCTACAATTTCCCTCCCACTTTGAGAATCCATTTTGCCATTGACTCCCCAACTTAAATGATAGCACTGAATTACAATCCCTTATTAAATACGGTCAGGAAAATTACAGTGTTAGCACACCACAAATAAATAAATAAATCCCACCTGTACATGTAGATATTTCTTTATGTTGGGTTTCATTCAAGTAGATTTCGTCATGTGGTGCCCTTTTGCCTTGACACGTTTGTTCAAGGTCAAGAAAAAACAATTGATTCACTTGCCCCATTTATTTTTCTTCCAGAAAATGATCGAAATAACATTTAATCATTACAGTGATGGATTTCAGCAACAACTCTGAAGCAATTTACAAATCAGAGGTTAAATTTTCTCTGCCAAGCTCTGTGCAGCAGCCCACTGCAGCCAATGCTCCCCTCTGAGCTGGCAGAAGACTAGCTCGCTCCAATAAAAGTGCCTGCCTTACCTCCCTGCCTTTAGCATAGCTAGCATCTGCAATAGCTACTGTCCAACTCTTCACCCGTGTTTTATTCATTATTTTAAGCGTTTTGATTACATGCCTTTGGTTAGGCAATGAGTGCAAAAACCTTTACTTCTGGTGGCCAAAATGCAATTACTACTTCATCAATAGCTGAAATTCACTTGATGGTTCAAAACTTGGCCTGTTTTTTCTTCACCTTGACACATCTCATGCTGGCTTGCTTGAGTGGGGAGGCCAAGGGTTGATTTGGCCAAGCTGTAAAGACAAACAATCAGTACCTTTTGAGGGAGAGCAGTGCCAGTCAAGTTGGCCCCGTCCCTTCCTACACAAAGGTGTGATTCATGCCAGTAGTCATTTTCATGAACATGATCCTCAAAGCAAAGTAAGACAAATAACAGTTTCATAAAGCAATCTCACATAACGTACATGTGGGCCTATATTGCAGAAAACCTAGGTTCAAACCAAGAGCATTTGAACCAAGGCCTTTCACTACAGACTGAACTCTTTTCCTAATGGCAACCTGCTTCAGGCCGCTACATTTCCACAACATCGGTACCTGTCCCTCTGCACATGCATCTTAATGTGACGCAGCTGCACAGCCCATGCCAGCGAGCGAGTCCCCGGCCACCTCCTGCAGAAGGCAGCTGCTGAGAGCATTCCACACCCACAGATGTGTTCAGCTCACCACCAGTCAAGTCTGCACTTGAATTTCCCCAAGGAAAAGAAATCCACTATGATCTGCATGAACAGTTCTGACTTCGGCAGGTTACTGCTAGCTGTTTTCTCCCCCTGGAGCAGCCAGCCTTCTGTTTGCACATGCAATATGCAGCACACACCTGGGAAGCCCAGACCCTCCAGAGAAGCAGCAGACCCACTGACCATTCACAGCACCACCACTCACTGGGCATGCAGCCCGACAAACACCCCTGCTGCATCCACAGACAGGAGCTCTGGCCAAACAGCAGCAGTAGGATTTAACTTACAGCCCTCCCTCAAGTGAGTTAGGTAGCTTGTCTTTCTGGAATGGCTAGATGATACAGATTATTATGTGAAAAATACACTGAAAATTAATATTTAGAAAGAGATACTTGGGAATGTGAAAATTCAAGTGAAGAGGTGGAGGATTATACAGATTACCCAGCCCTGAGATCATTTTAGAGGCATTCACGTGTTCTGGAATTTAATCCTGGCAGAATCCACTCCCATGCATCACTGTCACACCACTGCTTGCTTCAGCATAGAAATGGAAATCTGGAATTGCAGATTATCTTTGAACCTGGACATCTGACACTCAGTACAAGGTTTTGATATATTGTCGTGCGATCCTAGGACACAACTGGTCTGTCTGATAAGGTAACTGATTAAATGATCTGCTAAAATGCCAAGATTCTTATGGGTTGTTTTCATTTTCAGCAAAGAAGGAGCCAAATTTGCCATGACATATTTACTGACTGAAATCCCCAACTACTCAGTTATACCACATAAAGAATCCCTTTGGGACTTCTCATAGGACTTCACTGTCATTATGATCCATTAAATGTAAGAGAAGTATTTCACACAAACCTGTTCACATGAGCACGTTCATCACTAGAAAGTGAATCTGGCTAGATCATTCTCCCTCAGAGTATGAAATTGATTCCACTGGTCTCTGTAGATAGAGCAGCAGGGACTCTGGAGCCTCAGCTCAGCAGTTTGTGACTCAAATAAAGCAAGAGTTCAGTGCAATTTAAGCTTGCTTAGCAGGGCAGACTAGTCCTCTTAACAGAATACTACCACTCATTTTAAAAGCACCTAAAGATCACAATATTTTGGATTTCTCTTTACAGACATTTTAAAAAAAAGTTCAATAGTTCTGGCTCTCCTTAATAAATGAGAATATGTTTTTTTAAAGGTTAAAGGACTGTGTATTTTGAAAAACAGTCTCCAAAAACATGTTTTGTAAATTATGGACAAAGAAACACAGAAACCACATGTCATTTCACTCCTTTTGAGATATGTTGATACAACAGCTTCATTACCTGTTCAAAGAAATAAATTTCAGGAGATGTTTTTCTGTGCTACAATCTCTGTTTTTCTAGCCTACAGCTACCAGAGGGGTGCTGTTAAGCTGGGGACCAGGGGACACAAAAGTGTAATGATTAACTTGGCTGGTCCAGTATAGTGACTAGGATACATTTTAATAACTCAACATTGTTTTAACTGCTTGACACCAGTAAGTGAAAACACATGCCTCGTTTAACCTCTGGTTAGGAAGAAGTATTACATAACGTAGCACAGCCAACAAATTTAGCAATGAATAAAATTTCCCCATTCCTTTCACAAATGTCAATGGTAAGTTCAGAAGGATACTGTAAATACAGTGTTCACTCTGAAACAGATGTCAGTTATAATTACAATAAAAGCAAACCTTAGAAAATATTGCAGATAACCACTAGCTAACATTCTTCTATACCTACCAAACAAAAAAGTTAGATAGAGTGAAACTATTATTTTTCCTCACTTATCCCCACAGCTGACAACTGCAGAAACAAGACAGTTTTGGATCTGGTTTTCCCTACATCAGTCTGTAAGTCAGGCTTTGTCACAGTCCCATAAGGAACATCAAGTCTGTGTTCTTTTTTTCCTTAGAAGGCAGCAACAAGGAGGAAGGTGAATTAAGGTTTCCTGAGTATTCCCTGGAAAGCAGAACAGGACAGGCCTGACTCCTGGAAAGTCCAACAAGGATGGCCTGAATTCCAGTCCACCTAGTGACTAATTCAAACAGTTGGTAAACCACAGAGGCCAGAAACATGGCAAGAAAATAAATATATATAAAAAAAAAGACCACCAGACTCTTCTTTTTTGAAAATGTATAAAGTTGAAAGTCTATAATAAGGGAACAACCTCAAATTCTTTTCAGCTCTAACAAAGGAAAACAGCACATGAAGATATACAAAACCTATCTGAAACAGAGATTATTGTGAAAAAGTGCATTTCTATGCACATCTATGTTGTAACTGGAAAGTCAACTGGCAAAATCAAAATGATGAAATGCTGTTTTACCAAACACTAAGAACTCGGTCCACAATTGTTGCTTTCAACAGCATCCGTATCAGGTCCAGCTGGAAAGATGCCAGTGAAATAGTTTACAAAGCAGTACAATCTTGTGGATTATGTACTGTAACTTGTTCCTTTTTGATTCTGTGGCTTTGCTTTTTCATCCCCCTCTCAGATTCAGGATGCTCTACTTAATAATTCGTCCTCTAAAGACAAGACTTTTTTTTGCACTTAATTCCTGTCTAGAAAGACCATGCTGCCTCCATCAAGGATGGAAAATTTCTTTGAATGGAATCATAAAAATTAGCGAAAGTATGACAAATTATTACTCCAACACCTATGCACCACAACTGTTTCCTTCTATGAAGCATTTTCATCATTAAAATATTTCAAGTATTACAGTGTTGAACTGAAGCTTTATACATTGGATGGCATGGCATACTGGCATAATGGAAGACAGGACATCAAGTCAAAATGCCTGAGCCCCTCTTCTTTCTGATGAAACACAAAACTCTAGAAGCTGGACATAGTTGAAGGGACAGTGGCTCCAATACTTGATAAAAGAAGGCCCCTTCACAGCAAAATGAAATAACCACTAAACTTCCCTTTCCAATTAAATTGACTTCACTTACATCTGTAAAATGTAAAAAATGGTGTTCACCTGTACACAGGCACTATAATAGGACCAGACATAAGTAGAGGCTTTTTTTCTATATTAGCAAAACTATTACAATGAAGGATACATGGAAACAGCATAAAGTTTCCCTGAGAAATTTAAACTGATACTTCCCTGATTCTGACTAAGGTATGTAGTGTTCCCATACTACATCTACAACACTGCCTTAATTTTTTTTGAAGTTCAAACAGTTAAGGAAAGAATTCATTGATAAAGAATGTTTGAGAACAGCTACACTTTCTCTGCCAGTCTAGTCACACACACACTTGTGGAAGGGAAAGCAAAAAATATATACACTGGTAAAGTGAGCCATGTGTGTTTCAGCCTCCTGAAGAGTGTATTTGCACACAATCTGTCCAATAGATCTGGAAGTCACTGGTATCTGAATGGTATACTGGCCCTGTTCCTTTGCAGCTGCAGGAAGCAAGATGTTCCTTCTACCTTGTATCACTGCAAGGAAATCTCAGTCCACGAGACCAGAGATCAGTGTGTTTCAGCTGCTAGAGAGAAGACCTGAGCACAAGAATTCCAAAGTAGTAAGGAGAAAAGGTTTACACTGAGAACCTGTTCACATGAGTATGTTCATCACTAGAAAGCAAATTTGGCTAGATCGTTCTCCCTCAAGCTATGAAATTGATCCCACTGGTCTCTATAGATAGAGCAGCAGGGAATCTGGAGCCTTAGCTCAGCAGTTTGTGACTTGAAGAGAGTAAAAGAATTCAGTGTAATTTAAGCTTGCTTAGCAGGGCAGACTAGTCCTCTTAACAGAATACTATCACTCATTTTAAAAGTACCTAAAGGTCAAAATATATTATTTGTTTAGGAAAACATTCTGTGCTCCCTGTCAAACAGGAGAGTGCTGTAGAAAAACACTGTTCTTTGAATGTTTCCAGACAGACAACAGGTAGGTACTAATATATCTATTTTTTTTAGTGCAGTCCAATGTAAATAACAACCTGAGAGGCAGCTGCAAAGAACTGAATCAGACTGATGTTTCAACAATGCAATGGGAGAATCTTAAAAAAATTATTTAATTAACAAGAAATTAAGTTTCCCCCTGCAGCTTGATGCTTTTGGCAACTTCACTTCTGCAATGATATTTTAGGACAGGAGAAAAAGCATCCCAGAGTTCATCTCCCACTGACTACAGTGGATCAGTAGCTTTGAACTTCACAGTCACAATAAATGTACAGCCATCACTCTCTGGTAGTGAGCAGAAAGTCGAGATAAATCATTTAAAAAGAGCAGTACTAAAGAAGATTCTTCCTTCAAAAAAGGCTATGCATACAAGGTTTTTCTCTGTTGAATATAATTCTCTGCTATGAAAACTGCTAGAATAGTTTACTTATAGATGGCTTTTTGATAAAACTGTCTTGTGGTCTGTTTAACTTGAACAACAACCGTGCAGCAATTGCTCACAGACTACATTAGCAGCATGCAGAAAATTCCACATTGACTTCAGAAGATGAGCTTAAAATAAATAAATAGGAAGACACTTTCAAAAGAACATCAGGAAAAAAAATCTATTAAAAAAAAAATCTATTAAAGAAGCCTCAGTGGGACTCAGTGGGAGTAGGGGGCAAAGAGGTGGAGCATGAAAATCACCTCTCCTCCCAAAACTATTTTTAGGTTCCCCATCTATGAAACTTATAGGAAGCCCTCAAAGTCCTGATTTCTTAATACACATTGTCACAAGAAACTAAATCACAGCTTCCTTTCTAAGCGTTACTGGTTGCAGCAGATTGCAGATGTGAAATCCATTACAAAGCACATTGGACTCAGGCAAGCACTTCTACAAAGCAAGAGCAATACGTGCAGTACAGAAACAGTTGTGAAAGTGCTGTTTTAATGCCAAGGTACTGCAAAGTGTTTAAAATCTAGATACAGAAATATTATTTTCATTTCATGCTAGGAGTCTTCTTCCTGCAGTAATAAAATACTACTAAAATGCCAATGGCACTTTAACAAGGAAGATAAAAGATCCCTATCAATGCTAAAGAACTATTCTATTTCCAAACTCCATGAGAAAGGAATAGTTAAATATTCACACAGGTCTGGGGGGATTCTCTTCTTCTTGTGGAAAGAAGGGTTTAAAAAGTAATTGCTTTTAATAAACCATACTTTTCTCCCTCAAAATGCATGCAACCTGACCTATAAAAGACAATTCCTATTCAAATGCTAATGATGGATATAAATGGAAAGCATAAAAGTTATTTCAAAACAGAACTGAAATCATCTGCCAGCAACAGAGAGTGCTTTTCTAAGTCATATTTTCTTCAAGATCCTGCACCACAGACCTGCACAACACTGTCCAAATCATGATAAAATCATTACATAGAGTTATGTTGTTTCACAGTACTTCTCACTGGAGTCACAAGACACAGCGGAAACATTTGTGATTCTTTAATTCAAGAACTTTAAAGTTATTCTCTGGTACCTGGACCTTGCCCTGTTGGCTGATCTTCTTTTATCTTTTCAATCATCTTTATCTTTCCTATCATGTTGAAAGCGAATTTCCATGGCAAAACACAAGCATGAAAAACAAACCAAGAAAAAACCCCACAACAGAAGAAAAACAAACAAAACCCCAGAAAGTTGTCATAGCTACTTGCCTCTTGGCAATTTCTGAGCATTTCCCAGGTTTACTGCAATATATCCACAGAAAAGGAGAAAGACCAATCTTGCCATCATGGTTAGAAACCCAAGCTCACACTGTGAATGGCTCTGACAGGTATCACACAAAAGTGCTGCAGCTGCATTTAAGGGAACTGTTCTCTCTGTGACAAGAGGCAGCAACACTTTGACACAAGCGTAGTTTACACAGTGGGAGGAGACAGGATGACATCATTCACTCCCACTGGAAAAGGAGAATTAGCATGAAAAAAATAAAAAGATTATCAGGCTCTCCCCACAATAAGCTTCTGGGTTTTGTTCCAACGTCCTTCCACCTCACAGGATAACAGATTCATGTCTGATCACTTAAATTTCACGCAAGTAAAACCAGGCATATCAAAACCTCTATTAACTGCAAACTGATCCAAGAGGTATTTTCGCTGTTTTATCCAAGAAAGCTGGACTTCAAATATAAAATTAACATTCCCAGCACTCAGAAGACTGCTTGCTATACTGAACTCAACAGTTCTGCAATCTCAAGATTTTAGATTTTGCTCAAGATTTATTTGGGCTAGATGTGGTTTCCCTTCATGCAAAATAAATCCTAGTTGTATTTAATATGACATTTTAAACATTATAAATACTTATTCAGTAAAAGATTTGTGTTTTCAAAACTAAATGTCATTTTCTCACATTTGATTTTGTCAATTTAAAAGATTTTTAGATTTTCCGCATTGTACATGTCTAGTGAATCAATGGGCACAATGCTCAGTGAAAACAAAAAGGCAATGTATCTCCTTCCAGGGGCTACACCCTCTCACAAACTGCCTAATTGTAAATGAAAAAGAAATTCCATTAGTTAATTGCACTAAAATCTGTTTCACTCCACAATGAGCCAACTAAGCATAAAATGTGGTCCTGCTCACAACTGAAAGGGTGGAAAGAAAAGGGTGGAGCAAAAGAAAAAGTTTACAATTGGACAAGGAAGAATTTAGTCTGTAAATATGGGAAAATATCCCTAAAGAGATGAAATCTATTAAACTAAATAGCAGTCTCCCTCTCTGCTCCCCTGTCATTTGCCCTCCCCACCAATGCCAGAAGAAAACCTTTTTCTGATTTATTAATTCAAATGTGGGAACAGTGAGATGTAAGCCAACATCACAGGCAGACACCTACCAAAATCTTCAGACTCTATTAACTCAAGTATCTTTGGGAACCCCAAAATGGGTTGTTCTACGTGAACACTAAGAACGGATAAACACCACAGCTACAATTCGGATGAGAGGGAAAGATTTTAAAAAGGCCATGGAGATGGATAGGAGTGTCCCAAAACACTGACCACACCTGATGGCCAAAGAGTTTCAAATGACAGAAAGGTGGATACACAGAAAAATATGCCATTTTTCTTCCCCCCCCCCTTTTTTTTTTTGATGAAATACTATTTTGAAAAATGCTCCATGAAGCACATGTCGTTTTTCCCTCTTCAAAATTAAAAATAAGAAATGAATCATTTGATGGAGTAGCCTCTTAAGAGAATTAATGGGAAAATTAATTCTTGGTCACACACTGCTGTCTTTGTATCACTGTAATGTGGATTCTGTTGGACCGCCTTATGAGCGACTCATTCTCCTTTTCCAGTTCACAGAACACCTTTCAACAAAGTATACAAAGGTCATTTCCTATTCAGGAAAGTCTCAGTGAAATATACCAGTTATTTGGCTACCCAACAAAATAGATTGTATTCCCTCTCACAGAGATAAATATAGTCCTATTCCTGCTTTGATAACCTCTCGCTTCTCTGTTGCCACTTCCACCTTTCCTCTTCCTTCTATGCGTTATCCAAACAGTTCTTCTTTGTTTTGTGTGCCATACAGACATTTAAACTTCCCCTTGAAAGCCTGGCAGACTCCAGGTCCCTTTCCCTCTGACCATTCCTGTTGATAACAGCTCTGGCCAGTCCAAACTTCAAAGAATCACGTCACGCTGCATTTCCTCCCATCTTATCAAGCATACATTTCATCGGAGGCACTTATAGGTTGATAAGTTGATGCAATGGTAAATTTAATGTCAAACATATTCTGAGTCCAAAATGAATAATCAATTTCTCTTACACTTTTCCATTGTGCTCCCTGCATCTGCATAATCCACAGGATCAGTGATTTTGTCCACTTCTTTCTTACAGGACTGACCTTTTCTAGGAAACCTCTGTTGCACAAAACAACTAGAAAAAAGCGCACCTACTTCTGCTTTCCTCTTAAATCTTTCTGCAGTTCACTGGATGCTGACTACCACAGTCAAAGAACAACCATAGGAAGAGAAGAAGCTCCTGGGACTTCAAGCACTATCCTACACTACTGGATGCTGCCTTAATTCTGTTCAGGTATACGATTTCTTCTCTTGTTGGAGGGCTGCTCCACAACCTCCATTTAAACAGAGGCAGCATCTGGTTTCAGTTCACAGAAATTAAAATTGTACGTCACGCTTCACATCAGGAATTATCTAACCCAGAAGTTCCTCAGGTTTGTCTCATCCATGCAAACCTGGAACTGTATTGCCCATTGTTTGACTCCTACAATCACATCAAAAGGAGAGGATTAAACAGAAGGTTCAGTCAGTGACAGCTTTGTGTTAATATACCGTGGAATAAAAGGCGAGAAAAATGAAGTAAGAGCAGTTATGAGAAGTCTCAAACAGGTCAAATTTGTTCAGGAAAAGTAATGGAAAAGGCAAAAGCTTTGGTCCCCTAATGACTCCCCTTCTTCAGTGCCAAATTAATGCTTAAGTAACAAGTCAAGTACTGAAAAGTTCACTTGCTTACCTCAACTTTCACTGAGTCTCTCTGGGGTAGATCTCAAAAACATGGATTCCAACAGGATGGTATCACAGCTAGTCTGGGAGCAGAACAGAGCTTTTCTAGTTCTATTTTAATAGCTCCCAGACCAGCAAGTACAGCAAAAACAAGAGTAGGGGAAGGAAAAGAAAGAGGAGGGGGCAGGGGGGGTTGGGATTTTACATTTTGTTTCCAAATACAAATATTCTTTTGTTGAGATTTGGGCTCAGTTCTGTTTCACCTATCGGTCCTGATTATTTTGACAAGCCAAAGCCAAGGTGACTCAACTCTGTACTTTTCTAATCTAAAACAGGGAGAGTGTGTAAAACATAACCTTAAAAAACAAAATCCTCTCTTCCCTCTGTAAAGCACAATAATACCATACTTTACTCTGGGAGTAAAGGCTTGCAGTACACTTGATCTGCCTTCTTCCACAGTAATGCTGTTTTGGACTGTAACCTTCACCAGTTCTGTCAATTATTTGAGAAATGCTTTGGTCATACAGTATGCTATATAGATGTTAATTAAAATTATCATTCTCTTACATGTGACTCAATTATTAGACTCCTTTTCTTGTAAATGTCACGGGGTCTGCTCTAAAGGCCTTCAGGAAAAGAAAGACGCCAGAGAACATTCTTTCAGATGTGTTGCTTAAAAAAGAAAATGAATAAGAAAATCTTTCGTCTTCTGAGAGGCCGCAATTACTTCTTTCCCACCCTTCCAACTCTTACTTTGAAGAGCAAATATTTGAACTCTCCTGCCATAAAATACAGGCTAGCTTGTTAATCTATTGGTCAAAAGTAAGATGTATCCCATTTAACAGCATACAAATGACAGTGTCGGTGCATTTTAGTATCCTGATCCCAAACTGAGCTCCAGATCTCAAAAACACTGAAATCAGAGACAAAGTTGAAAGGAAGAAAATCAGTCAAAAGGGATGGACAGAACAGCTGGCTCTTGTGACACTTTGTTATACAGTTTATCAAATGTTCCAGCACTCACTCATTTGACACTTGTAATCTCAGACAGTGACTCATCTTTACTAGCGGGCTGTACATTTCACCACTGTTCTGCATGACATGGCGTGAGGTGACAAAAGCATTTATTTAGCTTCTCTATTAATTGATTAGCTTACCTTATTGCACCCTTCATTACTCAAATAACACATTACACTTGCTGCAGTTTCTACTACATTATCATTACTAACTGTATAAAGATGGAGAAACAATGTAATTCCAGATTTGCAACTTCACCCTGATCTCAGTATTTCTGCATTGTTTTTTTTTTTAACTTGTGTTGTTTTGCCTTTTACAATTATTTCTTAACATTCCAAAATTCTGTATTGACCCGCAATTTTCTGCATTGTCTTTCATGTTATGGACTGTGTTGCCACTTTATAAAATAACACCTGGTAAGCCTTGCTATTCAGCAATACTGCGTATGTCCAGCCACACTGTATCCTTTCCATTACCGTACTTTTTCTCCATTACGCACTCAGAGTTTGCTGTGCGGCATGACATAACCTCATCCTTACAAAGGCAAGGCATAGCATTCAGTAATCTTTTACTGCGCTAAACTCTACCAGACTACAGGATAACTCGGGTTGGAGGGGATGTCATCCAGTCCGAGCCTCCCTCATTTCATATCCTGCTGCCACCACGCTCCTCTAGAAAAGCCTAGCTCAGCCTTCTTGGCAACCCCCTTGGAAGCACTGGCAAGGCTTCTGCTAGGTCCTCTGGAGTTGCTTCTTCTTCAAACTGAAGAAGTCCCACTCCCCGGGTCTGTTTTCCCAGGGCAATTGCTCCAGCCCCTGACCACCTTGGTCACCCAGCTTGCCTAGCTTCCTCTGGCCTTTCCCTTGAGACCATTAACTGGTTGTCCCAGTTTTGTGTCCCTTAAACCTTGCCAAAGGTCCACTCTGTCACTTCTCCAAGTCACTGACAAAAATGTTAAAAGGATAGGTCCTAAGATAAATCTCTGTGGTACTCCACTTGTTACCAGCATCCAGGTAGAGTAAAATCCATTAACTGCTACCCTCTGAGGCCAAACATCCAACCCCTCACTTACCCAACTAGCTGATCACACTCCATATGAGCCACTTAAAATATACAGATGTATACTCTGCAAAATGCACTGTGTGTACCATAATTTAATATATATTTTAAAACACTACCAAGAAACTGGCTTTTTTGAACAAGTACTCAATACATTTAAATATTTATACGAAGGGTTCCTCCTCCAAGGCTTCCCCGTCATTATTACATCTTAGCGGAAATAATCTGCCTAACCTTATACAACACTTATAGCAAAAGCTACATGGACCTAGCCTGCCCTTTGGAGCACTGTGTAGTTGAGTACTGATGACACTGCTGTCTGAAGAAAGCTCCCTTCATTTCTTCTACCACCAATACAGCTGTGCCACTTGAGACAGTTAACAAAACTGCAGCCTCTCCACTACTCTGCAATGTCCCTTCCAAACACGTCCTGTCTATGTCTCTCCTGCCATCAGACCTTTACATACTCTAAATACTTCTCATTGTCTGGAAAAAAAAAAAAAAAGCCTCTGTTTATGCTGAAATACAGGCAACAGCAAAGAGCAAAACGCAGAAAAGAATGTGACAGTAATGAGCTCCTCCAACACAGTAATTGCATGAATCAAAATATATATATATACATAAATTTTCTTGGATTAGACTTAATTAAGTATAGCTTAAATTCCTGTGGATAACAGATGACTCTCAACATGCTTAAAATGTGTGCAAAGATTTTAAGCACCAGCTCTATCTTAGATAGGTTGCTTTGGAAGGCATGCTTCATCATCTATGCTATAGGAAGCCTGTCTCTCAATATTTCATTACTATCTTCCACAGCAGAATTCAGCCTCTCCTGGTCTCCTTCAGTCTCTCTACACAGAGTATGTTCTGATTTGTGAAGATAACATAAGATCACAGTCTGGATTATTGAATTCAGATGTGAAGTCTGGAGTCTATTACTACGGGGTAGGATAAGATAAAAAAAAAGAGCCTGTTTTTACATTTAGAACATGAATGTTGATGCCAATGGCAATTTTGTTGTGCTGAAGAGACATCTGTTTTTAGCACAATCAGCGGGAGCACCCAGCTCTGAGAATAATAATGAAACACTAATGACTGATTGCTCTGATGTTTGCCAAGTTATACTACAAGGGGTTCGTACAGGAGTATGAATACCATGTGTCATATCACATCTCTCTGATACAGATTTAGTTTATTGCAAATTATTGTCACACGACAAACTACTCTGCCATAAAGAATGGTATCCATTCCTTGCTGCTCAGTCACATCCTAGTCAAGAACTTCCAACTTCCTCCTCTAAACCACCTCAAAAAGATACAACATGCTTCCTTCTTGCTCCACCCATCCACACATTTTCTCTGCCTTAGGCCTGTAACTGGATTGCTCTTTAGCTGCTCTTAAGAGAATTTTCCAATTCCCACCCTCATCCTAAGTGCACGCATCTTCTCCATCAGCAATGCCACCTTTGGACGCTAGAGGGCACCCTCGAGACAACTTTTAGCCAGCGGAGAGCCTTCCAACGTTTGTTGAGCCCACACCAGCCTCTAATCAGCGTGCAGTTCTATGAAAAATCTGTGGAGACAGGCAAGCAGCAGGTGAGTGATGTAGCTGGTACTGGAACACAGCATTTTATGTCAAGGTCAACATAGCTGTGGTTCAAAACTTTGGGAGGACAAATACCTATCTGCCAGCTTTTTACACTAAGTTTTTAGCCAGCAAACTTTCACAGAGTCTGCTGCAGAGCTTCAGAGTTAGCACCCAAGGAAGCACCGAGGGTTTCGAGAGCTGGACAGTTTGATCAGTATGGTGCTGCCCTACACAAAATAATCCGTGCCTTTCAGAAAGGCTAACTAGCTTGGGCATGGTGCTACTAACCCAATTGCTCCTCCTGCCAACCACAGACTATACTGTTAGCGGGTTGGGTTCCTTTTTTTTAATTGTCCTTCATTGTTTCAAAATGTCTTCCAGCACAGGCTCTAAGGACAGAATGGAGATGGAGACTAAACTGCTCTTCCTTTAACAGACGTCATCCCTCGTATCTGAAACAAGGTAATACAAGGAAGTGTACAAGGCTGTTGCCTGTGTTTGTTGACTTAAAATAGAAAACCCTAGTCTCCCCATGGCTGTCATTTCACATCATGACAGCATGCAAGAAAACATCAGAGTACAATTCAAAGTGGACATACATGTTGCCTCACTACAGTTGGGGAGCTAAAAGAAAGGCAACTCAGAATGAAGCCTGGCCAGCTGCAGGGAGAGCAGGTGCAGCCTTACACAGCACACAGCCCTCTCCCTTCCTTTCCCTCCCTCAATCATTCCAACACTCCGACAGAAAGCCAGGGAAAACCCTGGAAATAACTACAGCAAGTAATAAAAGCAAAACATTGTTAACAGTTATGAAGAACAGCGAAGAAGTCTCACAGTGAGATGGAGAAAGACAACAAGAGGTTTAGTTTTATTGAAGGACACATATTTTCTTGGCATAAGGAAATTATTTCTTTGGCTAGGATGCAGAGAGAGATGATGAATGTATGCAAAGACAGGAGGGAAATAATTCATGTTTGTTCCCCTCTCCTTATGAGTCACTTTGGCCTAAAAACATCTTCCAGAAACTTTTTGGCTGAATTTGGCTATATTAGGTTGCAATTAACATCACTGAGTTTGTCTATTTCAGAATATTGTGAATAACTTTCAAATGTGGTTGCTAGTCACTACTATGCACAGAATTTAAATATGTAGAAAACTCTAAACTGTACACTTCATTTTAAGCTGAAATGGCAGTTAATGACCAACAGAACTACGTTATTCTGAAGTACACAGCAGAAGTACTAACAACCACTTGTAACGTATATATTCATACCTTAGTAGTCATAATTATCCTCTTTACCTAGGGACAAAAAAGGAAAAATAGGAAACGTAAAGCAGCAGAGCACATACAATTTATTAGAAGCAATTTTGACCTGGGATTAAATGAAAAGCTATAAGTGATGGTGTTCTGTCTTTAAAACAAAATGATTTATATGCCAATCTTAGAGCAAGTATTTTACAACTGTACATCTCATCAACTCTAAAACATGATGGTCTGCATAATGACCAAGTACATTACCTGCAGAGGGAAGGGGTTGTGTTTCACTTCAAAAATGAACAGCAACAGCACATTTCCAGCAGGTACGTCTCAAAGCTTTGTTGGAAGATTTCTTTAATACCATGTACTATTCTTAGCTTTACGAAACAATGCAGCCCCAAAGAAATAGCTTGGCCAACAGTGCATGAAGCCCAACATCTTTGCAAAATATAAAGAGAAGGGAAATTACCAGTTCTAACCTGGTCCCCTGGACTAAACAGGCTCTAGTGGCTACAGTGGGTTATGTGCACACGGGGAGCTCTTCTGCCAGTTCAGTTGCATCTGAAACAGTCCAGTCTGTATTATCCATGACATCACTATGACATCTACAAAGTGTCACTGAGGACAATCTAATAATGTATGAATGCATATACATAAGAAAAAAAAAAAAAAAGAAACATGAGCCCTATCTAGCGTAAAAATAAATACTGCTCTGGAGAACTTTTCCATAAGTTCTGAGTTTCAAATACTATTAACAGATAAGGAAATTTGGAAGTCTCCTTTCCTCCACATGAAAAGGTACTATATTAGACTGTATAATGCAAGATAGTTGTAATACCACATACCAAAGAATAAACCTGATTCATTGTCTAATGCTACCTAATCCTTTGATATTCAGTGACTTCATCAAAAATGCTGCCATTTTCAGGTGTAATATGAAAAGCTACATTAGGAAGAAGAATGGCACCAAATTCAATTCATAGAATCAGTGAAGTCAACAAGATAAAACATTACACTTTTTTGGCCCACTTTGAATAGCAATGCACTGAATTTACCTCAATTTCCCTTAAAAGAAGCCTTAGTGTTTGGGATACCAAGAGTTTGGGAACTATCTCAGAATACGGAGTGCATAGAATCTGCATTCCAAACTGGTTGCTTGTTTAAAAGCTTGTAATACCTTTTTCATATAAATCTGGAAAGACGGTATATGGGTTGTCTTGAACCTGCTTGTGTCTCAACATCTTGAAAAACTATCAAGGAAGGAATATTGATATGGTATCTGAAGTGAAAGTTTTCAAGAGCTCACAGTCTGTAAAAGTTGGGAACTGCTATAGAGACATGGATGTCACCTGGATTACAACCAGGTGTAACAGCACATTTTGAAAATCTCTTCTTGCATCCAGCTTCTTTTTTAAAGAATTGATACTACTATTTATCAAAGAGAATCAGCATCTGTATTTCTTTTATGCTAAACAGAAGTAAACATATAGAAACATGCACCCAAACCCAAGGCTCGTTTCAAACCCTGTTCTCTCAAAACCAGTGTTTTTCTATTTTCAGGTGAGAGAGGCCGACAGGACATAGATCAAGAGTATTCCTGAACTGAGCACAAACTGCCAGACGACCCTCAACTATGAATTCCCCTGTTTAGCCACAAGACAAACACATTACTGGTTCAATTACAGTATTCTGCCAATTAGCATCAGCCAGAAAGAAAAGGGATATTTTTCGAGAAAGAGACTTCTTCCAAACCATTCTCTGTGCCACTGCAGACCAGGTCAAGAACTCTGAGCACACGTATGGATTGTTGTGTTGCCACCTGTCAACACAGACATGTTTGCAGAGGACCCTGAGCTGCTCTCAAATTAAAAAACATAAAAACACTGCAAAACCGAGTCTTCTGGATATGACCCCTATAGCTTGAAAACCAAATCTTCCTTGCCAAGATGCAAAAAGCCACAGGCTAACTGCATATGCTGTTATCCCCTAACAAGAAAATCAGAAATTTGGAAGACTTCGTAGATGCCCAATTACATTCCACTCCAAATGGGAAATTTAATATGAATAAAAGTGCATTGCTTAACATAAAAAACATGAGTTTTATTCTTTTTATTATTAACAGGGCATTTCCTACTTTGAGTCTGACATAAGCTGAGCTGTCAAAACTTATGAAAAAACAAATATCACTGGGTAAGGCTGTAAAGGCAGAAAACAATTACAATACTTTTTTCTTAGCTTATTTTGATGAAAAAGAGAAAACGTAGACATGCAAAATAATTAGTATTCACAGCAATCATGGCTTCTTTGAACAGAATGGATCCCATTACTCATACATATTGAAATCACTTATAAGTAAAGCAGTGCTCGTGCTTCACTGTGGATTTAGAATTCCCTCTCCCATTCAGGAAACTACTCATAGCTTCAAAATCCTAGTGGGAGGTGTCCGGCTTTTAGATGCATCATAAGAACAGCTAAACAGCTTATATTCACCTATATAATAATTCTGGTAATACCAGGAGATTTGGTTTGGAAAATGTGG
Source organism: Cygnus olor (assembly GCF_009769625.2). NCBI lineage: Eukaryota > Metazoa > Chordata > Aves > Anseriformes > Anatidae > Cygnus > Cygnus olor. Next base: position 93,233,467 of record NC_049169.1, on the reverse strand, counting down.
AACGTAAAAGGGCATTAAAAGCTTTCAGAAGCCCCCAAAGAAAACTCCAAGAATGGCATATACATGTTACAGACTAATGTTAGGCACACTGGTTTTGCTGCTGTCACAAAGTCCCACCCGGTCTTGACTACTGGAATCGCTTAGAAGATGGAAATGAATGTTGTGATCTACGCATGTACACAACATAGCTCTCGTAACACTTTCCTTTCCTCTCACAGTGAACTCTATCCTCTCACATAAGCCTTTCCTCTCACAGTGAACTGTTCGGTCATCTATCACCTGCCCTAAAGATTTGCCTTCAGGTTATCAAAAAAAGTCAATGATGTTAAGAAAAGAACCTAAAATGCCAAAGGTATCGCTAAATGATCAGGATCAGTACAAACACGGAATTAACCTACTGAGTCAGTTCTTCACTCAGTCACTTCATTCAAGATGTTGGCTCAACCACAGTGAATCAGTGACAAGGGACCATGTGCTGCAAGTGAGGAGTGTTCCCAAAAAAGGGGAAAAACAGCAGAATGGGAGGAAGGCAACCTCTCTGACACGGTCACTGTGTGCAGAAACCAAAACTAGCTAGGTTTTGGGTCCGATGTTTGTGTGGGTTTCCCCCCCTCCACTTTCCTCTATAGAAGAGCTGAGACAAGTCAAACATGACATGGACTTAAGTTCACTGAAATTCCTCAGGCATTGGTTATGTACTTTCCACAGATGTTCACTGTTTTCAAATGGAAATTACAGTGTCAGACACTATTTTCTCAGAAAAACAGTTATAAACTCTTTTGATCAGAAGAGCTTTAGTTCAGTTTCACATGAGTCAGGATGAACAACTTCTAGATGGCCCTTTGGGAACAGCCTTTGGATGTGAAAAGACAAGTTCTTCAAGCAGCATGACAATAGAAAAACTGGAGGTATCTTCTGCAACATGAAGCTGGGGGAAGGGAATGGTGGGAAGAAATGAATGAGGACTATAGGGATTTTCCAACAGAGCATGTGAGGAAGCAGCCAGTAAAATGACATAGCACACAACACCACTTATTTCCCAAACAGCATTCAGTCTCTAAGGTACAAAAAGGGTTTTTCTAGCTTTCAAAACAACTAACAAAGCTGCCAACTGTTACTCAACGTGTCATCAAGCTAAGGGAGGGGTGTGTGTGTGAAAGAGTAGAGACAGAGATGGAGACAGAGAGCACTGATCTTTTACAACTTTAACCAATACGGTGAAGATATGGTGAAGTTACAGTGAAAACTCCAGACATGTATCCAGGGTTTTCTTCTGCAGGGTACTGTATAGCCGGAATAAAATCAATACACACAAAATTGCAGGAAAAAAGTGCTATGAGATCTTGGTAGCTCAATCTTCCACAGTAAAGGTTATAAATGCAAGGGAGGCAGAGGGAGTGTTTGTGTTTTAACCTTCTAGTAATTAAAGATAAATACAATACCTGGCTGAATTATAGCATCTATCATTCATATCAGCACAATCATGGTGGGACTTAAAAACGAATTATGGTGGAAGATGTTCCTCAACAAGAGCATTTAATGGAGATTGGTGACTCATTATTAACACTTCAGATGTTTATTTTTGGTCCCATTAGTTACAAATTTACTGTCAAATTTACTTCTGAATTCAGAGAAATCTTAAAGAATCTCAAAGAATCCTGAGGATGAAAACCAAGAGTAGAGAACAAGTACTGAGTATGAAGACCCTATAAGAACAGTGTTTCTTGCAGCTCCTAACCGATTCTAACAACCTACATCAAAAATCTCATTTAAAAACCCTACAAAGTTGAGAGGAGATGAAGATAAATCTTCACGTGTTCCTCAGCAAATCTCACAATTAGGAGATGGGCTATTTATGGAAAACCAAGGGGGATGTGCACTATCATTTAGTGCCAACATTATTTGCTGCCACCTGATCCTGATTTTGTGCATAAACTTGGTTCCCTCAGGTCAGAATTCAGCGTACATCGCAAATCAACAAAAGGCACAACTGTAATTGTTACCTTTAAAAATCGTAATTGTAAACACATATAGAACTTAAGGCTTTTAATTACTTTGAGTCTCATTATACTGCACACACACAGTAATTGACAGATGCTCCTGTGAAGAGTTTACATGGTTAAAAGCCTCAATCTGCAGTCTCCTCCAATTCTGCTGGGGGACCAGCAAAAAGGAAGCAAGACCTTTCACAGCTAAGGATATATTTGTTGAGCAGCTTGTAGTTTTTGAGGGAGGAACTTTTGTTATTAAAAATAGAAAACAAACAACGACACTCTAACCCCTCCAAAAAATCCAACCAGTAAATCATCAATAATGAGCAGTTAATAAATAATAAACTCAAAAGGAATTTTCTTATCCATCTAGTTAAGTGAGCACAAAGTTCATCTCTCTTTTTCATTTGCCTTCTCTTTTCCTTCATTATCTAAGAAAACAGTAAGATCACCAGCATTCCCCCTACTTGCTCTATTCACATCACTTACTTTATGCTTGCTGTCTTATTGACATTATGGCAAAAGCAGCGTTGGCCAGTTACATTTTTGTTGCATTCCTCTTTTAACACTCTGATGAAGAAATTTCGTGTAAGAACTAGATTCCTGTAAAATAATGCTTAAAACATCAACCTTGCACGTTGCCAAAGGTCAAAATGATCCAAACAAACTGTAATAAAGATTTCCCTGTTTTAGAACACAATGTTTCATTCCCTCTGCCTTCATCCAACAAACAGCTATCAAGATACGCACAGTTCTTGCTTTGAAATGACTAAGGCTTTTGTAAAAATAACTATTTTCTTCCTTCCCCAGTCAGCTTCATACCTGACTATCATAAAACATTGATTATATATGTAATGCAGGAGTATTCATAAAGACATGCAAAACCAGATGATAAAAATATATCAGCAGCAGCCTGCCTCAGCCATTGATTTGCAAGCCCAAAGCAAGTTTCAGTTATGACTCAATGGAGTTTGAACATTGGCAATGCATTTGGCTTTTAAGGCTTTTGCTTTATCACATAATTCAATATACATTTTGAACTTTAAGGTTGCTGGTGTTCACTGTTTTATATTCCATATACATTAGTTCCGAAAAAATCACTGTCCCAAAATACAGGCTCTTTTGTCTTTCCTGAGAGTTTCATTAAAATATCTGGACATTGCTAAACAATCACTTCAAAATTGAAAGACGATTATCACATCACCATACTGCAATTACATCTTACAAGCTATCTATACAGTTTCATGCAAAGCAAAAACTAAACAGAACATCTGAGGTTTCCGATTTTCAGAACACAAAGTTTTCTTTTTACAAACTTGTGTCATGGTATCATTGAGGTTGGAGGGGACCTCCTGAGATCATCTTCTCCAACTCTTACGTTCAAACAGGATGAGCTAAAGCAGTTTGCCCAGGACTGTGTCCAGACAGCTTTTGAATACCTCCAAAGATGGAGACTCCAAAACTTCCCTGGGAAACCAATTAAGGTGTTTGATCACCCTCACAGTACTAGAGTTTATTCTAGTGTACAGATGGAACTTCACGTGTTTTAATATGTGCCCATTGCCTCTTGTTGTGTCAATGGGCTCTAATGAGAGGAGTCTGGCTCCATTTTTTTCATTCCCTCCCATCAAGTAGTTATACACACTGGCAAGACTCCCCACTGAGCCTGCTCTGATCCAGGCTACAGTCACACTTGTGGATCAAATGCCTTGAACAAGCACACCACGTAAGAGACTGGAAGCACTGGAGTCGTCATCAGCTTCTAGATCAACCTGTAGGTATAATCTGCTCCTTAGTGTAAAGAGAAGTAAGACAGAAGACGATTTGGCATTCAAACAGTAACTGGATAGGACCCCTCCCTGTAAAGCGCTTTTGTTAAAGGCAATTTTAAAACATATAAACGTTCATCACAACATTGTGCAATGCTGCTGTCCAGACAAGAAGTCACATACGAGCTAAACAATTGCCTTTTTCATTTTTTTTTACTGAAAATTGAAAATAGCCTGCAACTCACAGGAGGTAAGATTACATGATATAATAGGCTCTTCTTGTCTCAGAGACCATATGACTTCCCATAATAATTGTGATATTGGTTATGTATTTTCTGTATTGATTACGTATTTTCTGTATTCCACTCCTAAAATCCAGTATGGAGTCATACGGCTAAGCAACCACTAGAAATACTCATATGAGGTTACAGAGACATGTGATTGTTATGTAGACTCCTCACAGAAATCTAAATGAAAGGAGAATTAAAAATAAATAAATTAAAAAGCTGTAACCATCTTGAGGAACTCTGACAGCAAAGAAGGCCAGAAGGGGATAATGGAATATTTGACAGAAAACGAGCAATTTATTTTCACACACCCACTGTATCAGCTGTTGTGCTGAAGGTCACTATTAAGAAAACCACTTGAAAACACTCGTTTTGTCATTGACTGAGATGATTCCAAGCTTTACAAGGTTTTCTCAATTTTAAAACTGGTATCCAGTAGCTCTCAAATCCACACCTTAAAAGAATCACTATGAAATAGTAAGTCATTAGGGGTTGTAAAAGAAGTAGTTATCTTAGGTAGTTTATGGAGAGACTCAACAATCCATAATTTTATAAGGCCAAATAACTCAACTATTCCAATATCAACACCTGCTTTTGTAGTCAGAAACTTGGAACTGCACAGAAAGACTAGCAGCTGTTCTAAGTAAGAAAAAGTTATGAACAGCAAACACCTCAGCAAATTCAGATTGGGAGTTGAAGGTCTCTGAAGAATTCTGAAAGTTCTGAAACCAGAATAAAGCCTTCTGTTTCTGTGTTAAACTATTCCAGAAATAGTAAGACTATCACAACCTCATTATTCCTTATCTAGCAACATGCTACTAAAAGAAGCAACACTTACGACCAAAACTCAAGAGCTCAGTTTCTCAAGATCTCAGATTATTTGTTTTATATTATCAGCAAAAATAATTTGATAACCCGTAAATGACATGCAGATTCCACTGCCTTTTTTGGAGAAAACAAGCTTCATAATTCTCAACAATGAATTACGCCAGAAAATCTGTTTCAAAGACTAAGTTTAATGTGTATTGATGTATGTACTCTAATTCCACTACCAATGACATTTCAGAATTCCTTTCATTCTCAGTGACAACAAACGATATCATAAGCGCTAACACCTGAGATTTTAATTAATAATGAATGTATCAAGCCAAAAGCAAGTAGAAGAAAGTGTTCTTGTGGAAATTCTTCAATATTCGAGGCTCTTAGTTATGTTCTACTCCACAGTTGGTGTAAATTAAATATGTGAGTATGACCAGGTAGGTCACTTATGTTGGTATAACTAAATACCTACCTACATCTAATTAGTACAAAAGGCTGGTATTAAATTGCACTAGTCCTGCTATGCTAATATTACACAAAGAACTGTCCCAGCTTAGCAAGCTCCTCAGTGTCATGCCAACTAATTCCTCCACCACAATATGAAAACACAGATATACAGCAGTGTGATTTGAGAGATCTTGCATAGTTTATACAATGCAAGACTGGTAAAATGAAGATAAATGAAGAGTTTTAGCATCTCTCTGAGATAATAATGCCAGGAACATAATCTGAGAACAGTTCTGGAATGAAACGATCTCGTATAAGAGGCAGGTTTCACCTGAACCTTAAAAGAATTGGGCTGGTGGCATATTAAAATCAAAAAGGTCACAAACAAGATTTTACATCAAAGAATGCAAGAAATCCAGCAGGTGCAGAAGATGACACAGAGTGTCAATGTTATTATAGATGAAGATGCAGAAGTTCTGTATCCTCAAAGCAATGGAGAACAAAACTGAAAGCCATTTCTATCCTCTGCTTGACTTACAGAAAGACATCTAAGCACAATATCAAGGGAAAACATTGGCACAAATACCAGTACATAAATAGTCTTTGTCTAAGAACAAAATATAACAGTAATCAGACTTCAGTTATTTCTGTTTGGACAAATATCCTAAATGTATGTAACACAGTAGCTATGTTTTTAGACCTTATCTGTGACTGTTTCATGGAACAACTGACTGTTAGGTTAGCCACAAGAGAAGGCAATGGGACTCCTGGACATGGGTTGCATGGAGGTTCTGATTTTAAAATTTACTTGTGAGCAGTTTCCTTGTAACAGCAACCATAACATACTATATTAAACACTCCTACAGCTTTGATAAAGGCTGAAAAGTACTTACCTGCATGTAAAGTGCAAATTACTTAAGCATACTATTCTGAAAAGCACAGGGTCCATACATACTGCCTGGAAAAAGAAAGCTTCATTCACAAACAATACAGTAAATAAAATTATTGAAAATAAGGGAAAATGTTACATAACACTGACATAGTGCCCTAATGATCAGTATAAATATAAAAAAAAATACAAAAATGTAACAGATTTAACTGTAAAAAACAACAACATCAAAACCACAGTTGGACAAATAGTTTGAAATGCAGCTAACACATGGAAGCAGAACTCATAATAAATCTTTCTTCAAATACATCAGGAGTAGGAAGCCTGCCAGAGATTATGTACGGCCAACTGATAAATGAGAAAAAGGAACACTTACAGAAGATACGCGCATCTGCAGCAAAGCTATATGACTTCTTGGTACTGGTTTTCACAGAGGCCTCTCCAACAGGAGTCCTTCTCTTAAAGGTTCGTTAAAAAAAAGTGACAAAATGAACTGTAACACAGTTCAGCAAAACCTAACTATTTTCACCCAAGAGTTCTGAAATGACTTAAGGATGAAAAGGCTAAACTATTAATCATTGTATGTAGCTAAAATTGGCTTGGTATCTGATAACCTGAATAAAAAATGTGACATCTGTTAAATAAATAAAAATAAAACCAACAAAAAACACGTATTCAGGAAAGCTGCAGGGAACTACAGGCCTGAAAGCTTGGATTCTGTAATAGAAAAATCACGAGGAAGTGTAAAAAAGCATGGACAAGGCATTACTATGATATCTGTAAGGTTTTGAAGAAGCTGACTTGTAGATAACAATGTTGTTAATTTATATGTTTATTTTGAGAAGTCTTTCACCAAATCCTCCGTTAAATCTGTTAAGGAACCTCAGAAAACATGGTGAAAGACAACAGGTCCCTGAAGAGATAACTAAGAGACAAGAATCAAAAAGATGCATTTGTAATCCTCTTTCTGAACAGTCGTATTTTTCCCAGATGACTCTAAACCAAGCAAGTTTGAAAGGACAGGCAAGGACAGAAAAACTGGGTAACAGTCAAGGGTTCAGTGTCAGAGGCAATGCTTGAATTCAAAAGACAGTGAAGCAATTTTTCCCTGTAAGAATTAACATAGTGGACAACTGGTACACATGGGACAAAAGAAATGCACACGTTTTAAATACACTGGAACAATATATATAGCATGGAAAATAGAGAAGAAGCATGAGAATAAGAATCAGCAACTGGAATAGATGCTGGCTTTTAAGAACAGATCATCACTTTGAAATATCTCAGCTTCTTCATTCGTGAGATTGAATGACTAATTAAAATTTTCTACTTGTAAGCATTCTTGATATTTCTTTCCAAACAGTTGGATTGGAAAGTGACAACAGGGATTGACTTTTACCATCTCTTTCCAAAATCCTACCTTAGCTTCTTCAGGAAAGAATCTTTTCAAGGAAGAGAAAAGATTACTGATGAGAGTACTTGACAAAACAACATCTAGGTCTGGAAGTCCCTCTGAGAAAAAAAAATATCACAAGTTTGAATTAAGTATGCTTCTCGTAGTCACTACCAGGGACAAGAAACTGGTTGGGACCCCTGTTCCAACCTAGTACAGATTATGCTCTTCGCATTCTTTCCACCCAAGTGGAAATTAATCTACTTAGCATACATACAAGTCTGATGAGTTTACAAAGCTTAAAAAAAAAAAAAAAAAGAGAGTAATGAAAGACATGCTACTAGTAAAATGAGGCAAGTATCTCTATCAGGAATACCACTATAACAAATCAAACTTTACTCATTCATAGAATCATAAATTTGGCTGAGAATTAAAAGTATATCAAACTGATGTTTAACTGAAAAGTTCCAAATTCTCATTAAGTGTCATTAACATGACTTTCCAGCTACACCCCCTTCTGAGATTTCACAATAACTGATGAGTTAAAAAAAAACTTTTTATGTCATTACATCACCATTTGCATGTATAAATCTATTTTTACATAGTTTTCAGCTTTAGTTTTGCAAAGACATTAATTTACAATCTTTTCTCACCTTGGTATCTGCTTATTTTCACATAATTTACCTATTGTCAGACTACGAAACAACTTTAGTAGTAAACTGCAAGTGGAAAATGGCATACATGACAAGTAAATGGCCAAATTCCCTTTTGAACAAACTTCAACTAAACTAAATTCACCGTTCAATGCTAGTTTTTCCTTAAGTACATGGCTCACTTTTAAGCCAGGAATAAAACCACATTGGGAATATGAGTATTTTATCGATCTTAAACACTTGGTAACAGAGGTTAAAAAAAAAATCTCAAACAGTACAATAGCAATGGATTCAATTTAACAAAAAAGAGAGCACTAGCAGACACAGTATCATGATTACATCTGACATAAGACATAAAAAATGTAGAAAATGAACATATATTTAATCAGAAAAATCCACATATTTGATTTTTTTTTATTACATAAATATAAAAATTTGACACATGAAGCTCCAAGCAGTCTATGCTTCCCCCTTCAATCTTTTCTAGTCTATTGTGAAATATCAGATCCTATATTATGGTTACCTCTTCAGACAAAACATCCCGATGTTCATCATCCGTGAACTTTCTCTTTTGAAGATGTTATTCTTGTGACTAGCAGAATCAAATATGAGGGAGGCAAAAGGTTTACATATCCCCAAGGGAGAGGCTCAACTCAGCTTTTCAAGCTTTCCTAACCTTAGTCAGCAGGCTTGTGTGATAAACCCACATACCCAGTAATTTCTTGAAATAATTCTCAAGGGAAAAATGGGAGGGAAGGGAAAAATAAAATAAATCAGCCAAGCACTGAGCACTTGACTCACGTCTAGGTTGACACTGTATATTTTACCAGATTCCAATAATAGCTACATCATGTCTTTATACGAAATACAACATAGCCCAGCTAGCAGCAAAAACACGGAGATTCTAAGAGAATATACATTTCTCAGACAAACAGGTAACTAGGCAAGGATTTTATCACATAAAAACCTAAATGAATTAGTATTAGCTTGCAAAGTCAAGAAATCAGAAGTTAGTAACAGCAAGGGTCACACACACCCTTAATCTATTGTGATCAAATACTACTAAGCCAAATTCCCACAGGAAACCTGCCTCATTCACTGTACAGGATAGTTTGTGCTCTTTGAATAGAGTAGTTGAATAACGTGGTGAGAAAACAGAACACATGGCAATGAATCCTGAAAATCTCAAGACACAGGAAGTTATATACGACAGGAGAATTAGGAAACTGGAAAAGAGCTTGGAAAAAAAAACTATTTTTGATATGATGGTATAAGCAATATATATATAGAGCTACTTTTAATGTTAAATTTCAAGCAATATTTGAATAAAAGGGTGGATTTGAAAAACAAAGTGAACCTTTGATACATCCGTATGCTGTAGCCTGACAGTTTGGTCCCAGAAACAGTTGCCTTCTCTTGAAAATGGAGAGAAGCCATCCATGGACAGACAGAAAGACTTTTTTCAGCTACATATCCTTACATCCTTTTCTCATTTAGTGTAAGAAAATACTTGCGGCTAGGCTGTTAGAACAAGTTCAATCATCACCTCAAAACCATCAATTTATTAATGCAAAATGAAATTAATATGATTTTGAGATTGATGTTTACCCTATCTTTGTCTAAAGAACTAGACATTTGTCAAAATAAACTGCTAGGCTGTACCTTCTGATTCAAATAAAATATATATATATATTTTATAAACAAGCTGAAAAGAAAAATAATGCATGCTAACAACTTTTGAGACATTATAGGACATGTAGCAGTTTCCTAAATATTTTTACTAAAATCTCTACAGAGCCATCAGAAGTTTTGCTTCTTGTCCAGTTGTCAGAGGGAGAACCTGTCCTGTAAAACGCTGTGCTAGACACACTAGTGTGATGCCATTTCTTTGAGGCATAGTATTAACAATTGTTTAAGAATTCACTAATAGATATTCTGGTATGTTTTACATTAGAAAATTTCACCAGTCCAACAAGAGAATTATTTTGTCAGACTGCTAGTAAATGCCATTGCCTCAGTTTTGATCATAGATGATTAAGCTGCAAGTATTTTTTATTGCCTTAGGCTAAAGTCATTTGGCATTGTAACAGTAAAAGCTAGGGAATTTTAGCTTACTAGAAGATTTGCTGGTAATTCTATTTTTCATGAACGTGTTTACAGCTAACCATCAGGCTTTAAGCTGCTTGCACAATCCTTTAACCTGTGCCTTACTCATGCACAATGCCACATGATACAAAAGATTTAGAATCATCACCGTCATAAAGCAGCAAGAAGACGGTTGCCAAACCTAAGCAAGGGGCAGCAGAAATAAAATTCATTAAATTTCAAGGAAAAAAGGCATTTGTGCATGTTGTCTCAAATGAATGACTAGAAACTCCTCTGACAAAAAAAAACTACAAGTTGAGTTGAAAAAGCCTCTGCATTGTGACTGAGACAGATTCTGCCTGTCCCCACAGCCGCCACTACCACCAAGCAGATACCTCTGGTGCTTCTTCCACTTCTGCAGGTGAACCAAACCAGATGAAAACCAGAGAAGAACACTGGACAGCCTTCCTAAAGGAAGCAACAAAAAGAATGTATTAGTTGGAAAGCCTGGCCACCCTGATTTTCTTGAAAGGTGCAGACCGTTCACTGATACACTTCAAAGCTCAAACATCAAGATGATATTCATTAAAGAAACTGAAATTCTGCTGAAACTCGACAGGAGAGCAGAGGATGAAAAAAAGAAAATTCCCTTTGTTTGCTGACATTATTGCTTTATTATCTGACTGGCCTGTCACCAAAATCTTGTTTAGTCTAGCATTAAGTTTATCTTCTTCCCACTGAACAGGACCTGGTACTCAAGCAGTCGACCCAGATGCAATCTAAAAATAGTATCTACTCTCAGGCATAAAGCTTAGAGAAAAAATGTGTGTTGCAGTGGAGAAGAAGCAAACACCTCAAAAAATCACATCTGAATAATGTTCAAATAGCTTCACACATATTAAAGGAAATTATATTCTTGGTCAAGCCTACAAAAAGCTGCACTCCTTATTGAAATTGATAAAGAAAATGCTGAAAATGAATTAATCTTTGACAAGGGCCTACATTTTCACTGACATTTTGGAAGACTGTAATTCTGCTACAGCACCTTAGCCAGTGCAAAGATTTGCCCAGAGAACAGTAACATACCAGCAAAATAACAAAGATGAAGATAATGACCTTAAATAAAGGTGATCACTAAGCCAAATATTTCTGTCTTGGGAACGTGGGCTCCTTTTGGGTAAGTGCAGATAGACAAGAGTATTGGTTCTTCCTAAACTGAGAAATGTAGCAAAATTTAGGTTAGGGATCTGTTGATTTGCACTTTATGATGATTTTCAAGTTGCAAAAAGACAGCAATTCCACATCTTTCATAATTCTCAAGACATATGGCAGAAGTGAAAGAACTTACAATAAATACACAATTATTCCCATCTTTTTACATACTTTTATGGGGGAAATTGAAATTTTGCTTTGGGAAACTTGCTAGTGTGGCTCATCTAAATTAAAAGGGCATGATATTAGAAAAAGTGTGTTAGAAGTCCACAACTATGTGCATCATTAATTCAAAACAAAACGTTATTTGTTCTGCCAGTTGCAGAGGTATTATCAGTTGCAAAAATCAGTATTGTTTCCATGCTGTAATGACATCTGTATCCTAGAGAGGACTGGACTCAGCAGTTTTATCTGCAATAACTCTGTGTAATAAACTACACGTATATAACAACAATTTGATTATGAGGATTATTGCTTAAACTCTTCTGTTTATTTCATTTGAATTATTAGCGCTAATCATATCCAGCCATGTGTGGCTATTCTCTCTTTGCACACACTTTGCAGGATCTGAGCTGTTTTTCCTCATTTACCTACAAATCACAGTGCCGTGTGCCCGAGTTTTTCATGCCAGCACTGTTAGCAGAGAGCCAAATCTCCATTAATATTTCCTTTCAATGCCCGCAGCATCGTTCAGCCCTGAACTAAGAGTCAATAGCTAGAGTAATCCCACAATTCAGAGGCTGAAACACTGACAGCATAATTCCATTGCTATACAACTTCCACATGGGGAAGGAAAGAAACTTTTGGCATAGACAGCGTACTTTCCAGAGTAAAAGTTTCATCATTTACTTCTCCCCTTTCAATTCTGGGCAGAGTTACCAAGCCTGCTATGCTTGGACAACTGCCTGGTGGTTTACTCAGCCTGAGGTAAGCAGGGGGTGCTTCAAAGCTCATCCAGATCCACTTGTGATACCATAGTGATAGTTTATTTTCTACATAAAGCACCATTGCCTATTTCTGCAGTTGATTCTTTGAGGATTTTATACTCACTGAATCTCTGTCTTCCTCCAGGAGGTCGACTAGAGGAGAAAATACAAAAACCTTTTTTTTTCTGCTGTGGCAGAGACTCAGACACACAATATTTGGCATGGTTATACTTCCAAAAAATCCCTGTGTGGATATAGCTTTTACTGGCAAAAGAATACTAGTTAATGTCACATTTTGCTGAATTAGGCTGAGCAGTTTTTCAATGATTTATGCTTTTTCCATTGCTACAAGGTTTCAGCAGTCCAACAATTTTCCTAACCCAACTGTCCTTAAAATAAATATGCCCTTCAGCAGCAGAAAACAAGCCTGAAGTCAGGCCCAGATCCAGGGTAAAATTTACACCATTTAAAGTCACTTCCTTCAAGAGATGGCAGGACAGAGGGTGTCCTCATTTAACACAATATGCCTATATCTCCATTTCTGTTTTCAAGCTTTGTGTTGGAATTATTTTATCTGGGGAAATACAGTAATGATTTCCTCACATAATGTAAGTATTTCCACATTATAAGCCTTTTCACACAGAAACTTCCTGAATATTTTAAGTGGCTGAGAGTTACCAAATTCCAGAAGAAACAAGATGGCTCCCTCCTTGTCTCTCCCAGTACATTTTTCAAGGAAAAACACAGGTGCAAAACTGTCAATAGTCTTTTGCCTTCAGGCTAAATGGCAGTGAGTGCTAAAAGCAAGCAGAATGCATACAAATAGCTTGCATTTTTGTCTGACTTCATACTGTCTAAGACTTTAACCAATACATTAAAAAAAAAAAAAAGAAGAAAAGGACTTTCATTTAGAGGTATTTCTTTCTACAGAGAAGGAGCAAAGATGGTGAGGATGAGCAGCACTCGTGTTATTCTTCTCTCTCTGATGTAGAGAGGACTTGAAGCAACTACAGACTCCCACTTAGAACTTCTGAGTATTCTGTATATGCGTACACTTTCATATGCACAAAAGCTAGTAACACGTTTAAACTGCTTACAACAAGGAAAAGCAATTGACAGCTGTGCAAGGAGTTAACTTTGGATAGACAAAGCCTCTTTAAGTCTTCTGTGAACTACAGTGAAATCTTCTAGCCATAGAGCAGTAAAATACAATTGTCGGTCTTGAGAGAATAAAAAATCATAAACAATATTACTTGTCAATTCTGAACATTCATTTGCATTAATTAATCATAGAATGGCTTGGGTGGAAGGAACCTTAAAGATCCTCTAACTCCAACCCCCCTGCCATAGGCAGGGATGCCACCCACTAGACCTAGTTATTAAGGTACTAAAAGTATACAGGCTGAATATGAAGTAGCCATCCTTCAGCACCTATTATACGCAAGCTACTCCAAAAACCAACTAAAATTCTAAGAACCAAAGGAATGAATTGAAACTGTAATGCAGATTACTGGGTAATATCATAATAGGTTTGGGAATTAAAAGCTCTGCTGCTCACAAAGCAGCTGAAACTGTCCTGAGACGAGCCATTTCAAAGTTACCAGAACAGACAAAGTGTTAACCTGATCAATGACAGAAATCGGTGGTGATGGCTAGCACAGCTGAAACACAATTAATGACAACACAGAATTTATATTCTTAAACTCTGTCCTGATCAAGAGTGTTTTTGAAAACCCTCTTCCTGGCCTTCTGTTGTGAAGAACAGGGTGGCGGTGATGGAGAAATTACCAATTCCAAGCAATTTCTTTATTCACGCTATAGCTTGAATCATCCACTGACAATATGAAATAATAAACAGTTATTGGTCAGTCTACGCATCGTTACTGGAAAAGCATCTCAAAGAAGTCAGAAGTGTGGCCTGTATCTCACCTACCTAGACAGCCAAGGAGAGGGCACATCACCTAGCAAAACACTGAGCTTGACACACACTAACCAAATCCTTGGCATAAACTTTTGGGCTTCATTTCTTCCCCAAACCACAGAAACACCGAGCACCAGCCCTTCCAAAATTAAATTGAATGTATTGTAAGAAATGCCATTCACATTTTTCTTTAAATCTGATCACACAAACCCAGCTGAGAACAATATCCCCATCATCTCTCCTGGCCACGACCTGCACTAACTCTGCAGTCAGTACTCTACAGCCCGCCTTACCCTGGTTCGTTGTCAGCACAAAACACAGTCTAACACAGGGCTGCTACTACAAATGGAAAATCTCCAATTCCCAGGGGCACGTGCAATGTGTGGCTCAGGTCACACCCTTACTGACATAGTACACTGTGTTCAAAGGCTCACAGTTTCTTCAAACACCACTTCCCCTCAAAGCATGCCAAAATACCAATCCCAAAAAGGCACCACCCACATGAACTTTTAAAGTGTTTTAAAAAGAGCATATTTACTGCTAAACCATTGTCTTGCCTATTTCTAAATGACTGCAAAAAAATACTGAATTAAACGAGAACGCAACATGCATGACAGAAGGGAATTACACTAACTGGATTACAAATTTAAATGCATAAAGTGAAACTGAACACCAGTAATATCAAACCAAAATATTCAATACCTCAAAACCTACTTTCAGCTATTCAGAGGATTGTTATTTGTAAGAGTCTGTCCATCTTTCTTTCAAGTTAAATATCCAGATATCTGTCTCTTCAAGGAGCCTAAGGAAACTAGAAGCATCTTCCTGCAAATAAAAAAAAAATAAAAAGGCAATAAATAATATCAATGCATTTTTTATAACAGAAGGAAGTCATTAATTTACCATATGCATCTACCTGTGCTTCAGCTTGAAGCTTAAAATACACCAATTAGTTTGGAATAAAAAGACAAAAAGCAGTGCAGCAAGTGTTTTGATGACTTAACTATGCCAATCAGCAAAAATGAGGGTTGAATGAGTAATCAAAATAATTAGGAAAGAAACAGACAGAAAAGCAAAGAATAACATAAATATATCATGTATAAAACCAGGGCTTAACAACACAACTCTTCTCAGTTCACATCATTATTCCACATCCCCAGCTCAAAAAGGAGATGGCAGAACTGAAAAGGTAAAGAAAAAGCAACAGTGACTAAGGTACAAAGCGAATTCTACACGAGGGATGATTAAAAAAATTAAGACTTTTCAGCCAAGAAAACAGATGCTGAAAGTTAATACACTAAAGATATATAAATCACTATGGAATTGAAAAGACAAATAGGAAGCAATTATTTGCTGTCTGTCCAAACACAAAGCCAGGAAGTGTTAAACTAAATTAACACGGGCAGAAACAGAGCAAACCAATCGTTTCCTTTTTCTCCTAAAGCACTTTAAAAAAACTGTAGAACTTTAAGACGTAGGATGCACACAGCTTTTTCTCACTTCTGCTCCTTCCTTCTCACACTTGTCCTCTGCTCCAGCATGAGTTCTCCATGGTCTACAGGTCTTCAGAAGAAAAGTGCTCTGGGATGAGCCTCTCCACAGGTAGCGGTTCCTTCAGCTATGTTTACCTGCTCCAGCATGAGTCCTCTACGGGCTGCAAGGAATATCTGCTCCACAACAGACCACCTCCTCCCCCCTATTTTTTGACCTTGGAGTTCCCTCTGTCATTTAGCACTTTTTAAAAATGTATTATTATTATTCTCATATTTTTTTTATGTGTTAAATAAAAAAAAATACAGGAGAAAAAAAAAAGAAAATAGTAGGTAAGGGTACATATAGTCACAGTTTTAACAGATCCTAAATGAATGCCTGCAGCAAGAACTGGAAAAGAAACACAGCCAGCATACAGAAAGTATAATTGTGAGACACAAAAATGCAAGCTTGAAAATATAAGCAAAAGAGGGGGACTGTTTTCTAACTTGTAGAACTACACAAGATGGATTTTTATTTTTGTCTTTTGGGTGTGGGAGGGGGTAATCTAATCCAAAGAAAGCTGGAAAGAAAGTCTGAGTGTGTATCACCTATCTGAACTAGAAAACCACAAAACTACCATTTCAGGCAGCAGACATATTGATGTTATCAGTGTAATTTTCATTAGAGCACTTAAAAATATTAAATATTTCTGTGTAATATACCCATGCATCATTTTGAATTATTCCTTACTTTGTGACGTTTAATTCATCTATGGCATTCTTTCCTAAAAGTGGTTTCAGTTTTAACAAATGCACATTTTTAATAGAAAGGGGAATTTTTAAATATTCCTGAGAAAGCCTGGATAAAAGGTTAAAGCATTACATATCAAAAAGGGATAGTAAAAAGCAGCTTTAATAAAAGCAGTACTTTCCGCAGGAGACTCACAGAAAAGCACTGATGGAGGCTTAAATATAATACAGAGCCTACTGTTACTTGCATATGAAGGTCTTCAGAGAAGGTGAGCACAAACACAGCAGGGTAAATTCTTTGATCACAAAATGGAAAAGCAAATTATTACATAGAAAGGAAAACAAACTGTCCCAATACCAAAGGAGCACAGTGTTTCACCTTTGTTGCTTATGAATTCAACATGCTTGTTACAAATGGAAGAGAATTTCAGAAGACACGTCAAAATTTCTTTCTTACATTCATTAGCAAGACCTTATTTGAGTCTAGTGACAAGAATACTCGCCAAAAGGGGATCACAAATGGAAGTAATTTTGAAGCAGACAGATTATGAGTTCAGCAAAAATATCTCACTTTATTATTGGACTTTAACTCGGTCATCACTCATGAAGTTAGTAGTTGAAGGCTGCTCATCTACGGAGCAATAAGATTTAAATAAGAGTAGAACAAAAACTCCAAAGCTGCCTATCACCATCTCACATAGTACGTCCTGTCGGACAGAATGTGATTCTAGAGAGAAACACACAGGCAACCAGGACAGAATTACTAACTAGCAGGTGCCACTTACATAACTTCAGATTGATCAAACTGTCAAGAACAAATCAATTCTGTATGTAAAATACAGCTAAATATTGTTTACTATTCATACCTTACATTTTTACAGCCTATTTTAAGACATAACTATTCTTACAAGAAACTCACAGACGGATCGTTGCCTCCAAAACTGTTTTTAACCAAATTTTCCCCGCCCTACACACAGGTTCCCTATACAGCTCAGTCTTACGACCTTTCACTCTTACTGAGCATCAAAAATGGCAAGGTTACTGACATCTACCAGCTTGTGTTTCAGTGTTACAGAAACTGCAGCTTTGGGGTTACTATGAGTGAATAATCTGTGCAATTGTTTTATTACACAAAGCATCTGTCAATTCCAAAACAGGATCAAAGCACTTTAATAGGTTAATTTGTAGTGGCTGGCCTTCTGCCACATTATGAATATCTCTGTTTCCATTGATGCCAGAACAAAACCATAAAGCCAACATAAAACTGGCAACATATCCTCTGACATACAAAATGGAAATACATTTGCATAGCCAAAACAAAGGGTTATTATAACCCTAAAAATGGAAATATGCTAAACAGGATTTAATCAGTATTAACTTGCTTTAAAAGTAGGCAGACACACAGTAGTATAGCATAGCTATGTAAGTCATGGTCCATGTATTTTTACATTTGCTCTAGGCCAAATTAGTACAGCTGAGGCCTATGGTAGTGGCATTGGGTATTACTTACTGTGGAATCCTATGCACTTGTTATGTATCTGGAAGATCCCACAGAACACTGTCGATCTTATGGGCGTGTTCCATCTCAGAAAGATCATGCTAATCATTCTGCCTAAGCTGGAAAACAACTCCAAGCAAGTTGATCTCTAATGATGCAAAACTGAAAATTAAGGGAAATAAATAAATAAATGAAATCTCAAGCAGGTGGGAAAAAGCAATCAAAAAAGATAAGAGAATAGCATCTGAAAAGGAAGAGTGCTCAGGTGTATAAGAGAAGGGTCACAGCAGAGAAATTTTGGCTATGGAAAAATGATGACTCCAAAGCAGAATATACACACGTTAACTAGGGAAGTGTGAAAGGCCAGAGAACCCTTTCCAGCCGACACGATCACAAAGGGCCAGACAGCAGGTAAGCCTCTAACGACAGATACTAATAAACCAGAAACAAGGATCTGCTAGCAACTACTCTGCCTTTGTTTGTCATTTGCCAACCTCCAAAGTCTCCCCAAAATATATGCATATGCTCAGTGCTAATTAAAATACTCAAACGACTTCAAAGGCTTTTCTCCTTTCTGCTTCCTCAAAACCTCCTCAAAATGCACCACTGCTTGGATCCTGGAAACTACTCCAGATCACTGTCTCTAAAACCATGGATTAGAAACCCATTCTCAGAAAAAAAAAGACAGACTGCAGAGTCAAGGGAAGAAACACACTCCACACACACACACACACACCCCTTCCCGGCCCCACCCACCCCCCCCCCCCCCCCCCAAAAAAAAAATAAAAGGCCAAAAAAAGTGAACACATTAGAGAACCATGGGGCCATTCACAAACTAGAGAGAAGGAGACCTCACAGCAATCTAATAAAAAAGAGAGAACAGGAAATGACAACAGTGCATGACTGTAAACAGATTTTAAATGGAAAATCACCTCTGCTTACTTTTATTTAAACAGGATTGCTTTAAATAATTAAAAAAAAAAAAAAGGAAAAAGAAAAACATACTTTACCTCTCCCCACACGTAATATTCAGCAAAATAATACTGTCAAAATTATTTTTAGGAACTAATCATTAAACCAATTTTGCACCTGAAAAACCCTGCCATGTAGATAGGATTTAACAGTACAATTGGAGCCCTCTTACAGCAGCGGTCAAGTTGCATGGTGGATCCTTGCAATACATACTTGTAAGTACTCGCAGAGATTAACTGAGTACATGATTTTGTGGATGAATTTTGCACTTAAAAGTGATGTTTTTATACACTCACATAAATAATCCTAACAACCTAGTAACCATATTGCGTCTAACGTAGAAGGTGGTTGATATCCACAACAAAATGTAACCTGCAGCCCCCCGTTTCTTTCTTAGCATCTGGCAGTCAGATGCTAAGCTCAGAGATGAATGCAAACAAGAAACCAGTGAAACACTGTGAAACAAATCTATTTTAATAAAACATCCATAATTGAGGAGTCTGGAGACTTTTTGAAGCTGACACCAGGAGCAAAGACCCAAAAGACAAGTTCCCAGAGGACTCCAAAGTTGTGTAATAGAGTAAGCTATGTCAGGCAGAGTCAGACTAGCTGTGGTTTATGGCCACGACATTTTAAAAGGAGATGAATTTTTGAAGACCTAGGCCATAAAAAGGAAATATATATACTTAACTACTGCAAAAGCCCTGGAGCTTTTGGTCATTAACCTCAAAGTAGTCTAACTGCAAAGAATATTTACTACTGCTAAAAACATCCACTGCATTTTTTCCCTCATCAGAGGTACCCATATATATTCAATCTAAGCACATTAATCAATACCAACCTTTATTTCACAACATCTAAGCCCAAAATGTTCTAAATAATATTGTTTCTAGTAAGAAACAATGCTTATAAACATGCCAAATGGTCTTAACACAGTGGAAAGCATTGTCCAAAAAGGAAAATCTAAAACTGAAACATGTAATCACAGGAAAACAGAAGGCTTGACTCAGAGAAGAAGAAAAAAAAAAGAAAAAAACAAATCATTCTCGAGAAAAACAGACAATAATAAAAACGATGATCCAAAAAGTTTCAGACTGATAAACAATACAAACGTGAAATTCAACATCATGCCAAAATAATTAGCATGTACTGTTTCAATCATATAAGGAGAACACATCCGTCCACTTCTCTTTAAAAATATTAAGAGAAAAACTTTACTTAGTCAAACAGAATATCAACACAATGGGAATTCCCTGGGAAAAATGTAATCAAAATTTTCTTTTCCATCAGTCTGTCATGCATGAATGTTTTCAATGAACGGTACAACTAGATATCAATAATAAGCAGCTTAACATTGTCTGGAACTACAGACATCATCATTCTTATTATTACATGTTTTTTGCATGATGTGATCTGTAAGAAGGAATAATGCTGCTTAGAAAATATGACTGTTCACAGTAAAATATTTGGATTTCGTCAAAAGTAGAATCTTAATTCAGGGTCTCTTGATTTCTACAAAAAAGACAGATTATTATTACTCTACCCTGCAGTATCCCTTTTTTTTTTTTTTGGGGGGGGGAGGGTAGTTGAATACTGTACTCTCAACTCACTGCAATGTAGTGTGTGATTTTTTAAAATAGATACCTGAGTCCTATGCATATTAAAAGTACTTGTTCCCAAATTTAAATGTATTCTTCCAAAGCAAAGAAAACAACAACAAAAACATGGAACACTTCACCACAAGTACATGTAACACATATTTGCCTGATGACACAAAGAAATCAGTTTTACAAATGAAGCACCTTATCTCCCACTGCCACTGTTCTAGCAACAACATAGCCTGTACCTTTCACACAGGAAATGGATTCTAAGCTGGATCTTTGTGATGAAAAGCTTCTTTATATGTTATGATAACAGCATCCCAGCCCTGAAATTATGAAAACAAAATCCTCGTTTTAGACTGAAACGCTGAAACAGCATCCTGAATACAACTGCAAATTTACATATAATGTCCTGAACATCTAATGCCAACTGCTCGTTTGTCTAATGCCAACAGCCTTCCCTGTTTCTAACAGAGAACTTTAATCAAACAAAATGATCTAGCAACAAAAACTCTGGCACTAATTCTAAAAATACATTAGCAAAGAAGTTGTGGTTTCTTTCTTGGAATTGAATTGTACCACAGATTAATAGAGATTGTTGGATTCTTAAAGTATCCCTTAAAGATTCCTCCAGAATTCAACAGTAAATCTGAAAAACAAATGACAGTAAAAAGAACAAGAAAAACAGGGCTTTCACCTATTTGCTATGCTCAAACATATTATTTGTAAATTCACAGAACCAAACATTTACGCGGACTACATTCTTTCTTTCCACCATCCTAGTAACACACGTCTATATGGGTTAAAATATATATGTATATATATATATATATATATTTTGTTTGTTTTGTTTTATCTAAAAAGACGCTTTCAGAAATTCCAAAAGATGGGTTGATACAAATAGTCTTCTGTAGCTTTCAAGATATAAAATGAGGGACTGCAACCAATCCAAAACTAACACAGCCACTTAAGTGTATTCTCTTTCAAAATCCTTTACGAAATGAATATGTTTTTCAGTCATGTTTATTAATGGGCATGATTAGTCTTGCTAAAATGACTTGCTATTTTAGTCTAACAACTAAAACCAATCGGTCTGCCTGACAAACTCCAGAACAGCTCATGACACCCTCCTCCAACTCTGGGGCGGTGCAGGGGGAGAAGAACGCACGTGTCTTCCCATTTCACAACTGCGATTCACCTGCTCAGCAGCACTGGATGCTACCCTGATCAGCACAAAGCCAAACAGATTTCCTATCGGAGAGGAGAAAAAAAGATGGTCCCTATCACTCGTCATGATGTTCTGCCAGTGTTGGTAACTGAGTTCACTTCTAAATTTAAACTCACTTATTATACAGACTAATTATTTCACTTTGTCTGCAGAAACATACCCAATACCTATATAATTTTTCTACGTGTAATTAACTAAGTCTATAGACAAAGTCAATAAACCTTATACTTACTTGATTAAGGGTTTCACCTATCTCATCAGAGGGGTAAAATACCTTGTTTGAGTCACATCACCCTGCAGGAAAATAGAAGTGAAACATTTAAACTTTTTTTTCTTTTTTCTTTTGGACAGCAGTCCAGATAGATAGAGTTTTAGAACAACCAAAAAAACTGTGCCAAAACTGAGCCTCTAGGCTTTCCAAAGCAATCTTTTTGCATAAATTCCCATCCAAAATCAAATCAATCACAATTTATACATCTGTCTCAATTCAGATTTAAAATAATTATCAAAATACAGAAATTGTGGGTTTTGATCCACTTGATGGACAATACAAAACAAAAAACAATGGAATAGCTAGCTAAACTACAGATTCACCAAGAACAACCCTGATTCAGTCCTTGGCAATGTACTTCATTTAAAAGGTCTGTTGAATTCATGTTACACAGAACTGTCAGATTACTGGTAGAATCCATGAAAGTACATGGATTTGCTTCTTTTTCCAGTAATATGTTTTGCTGAATATGACATTTGCGAGGAAATACATGTGCATAAGCTACAGATGAGAAAACACAGCAGAGAAGCTTACACAGGAAGGACAAATAGTGTTAGTACAAGTTCTTCCATGATGTCTCCTCATAGCAGTACCTGTTCTCCAGGCAAGCCAAGTTTAATGCCCAAACCAATTTAGCTTTTGACTTCTTAGCAAAAGCTGCCAACAAAGATACCGGCACCAATAACAGTGGTTATTTGCGCAGTTTGGAAAGCAACCCACCGTGAGCAGAACTGATGCAAACAGACACTACACAGACTGCGAAACAACACTCAGTAGGCACTTTTAGGCATAAACTGGTATTTACACAAGGCTACGTATGTGGTAAGAGCTACCACAAGTCTGAATGGGATTTCAACACTCCAAGGTGCAGTAAAACAAACATTATAGTTTAAGGAAGTTCACCAGATATAATGCAGTAACTAAGAATAGTCCACTCTTTAATTTAGAACTTTAATTGTATACAAATTTCCATATTCTCCAATAAATGTACTCCCCTTATTTATTAATCACATCTCCTTGACTCTCATTAAAATAGTTAGAATTCTCAATATACGGCTTACCTGTTGATTAAGCTATTTTATCATTGTCTCTAAACAAGTGCACAAACACAATACATAATCAAATTTTTACATGCCGAGGGAGAAAAAAAACAACTGTTATTGACCAGGATAACCTGTAGAAAACTGCAAGTCATTAAGCTCTTAAGGAATCCAGGTGTTTTGGCTGTTGCTGGCACCATACTAGGCTGTATCAGAGGACTTAACCAGGACAGCCCCATCCGAGGAGTAAACTAGCCACTGCAGAGACAGCTGAGAAGTGAACAAGTCATGAGAGGTGCCGAGGGAAAGGAAGCTTGCCATGAGCTGGAGAGCCTACAAGTTTCACAAGCCAGACATTCCACTTTGAGCTGATCTCTCGTCTTTCTAGAAGGCTGCAAGTTATTCCTTCAGGACTTTTTTTCTATCAGTTCAGCATGTCAAGAGAACAAAGTTTAGAGCAGCAAGACACTGCCATCAAGCCTTGGAACTTTGAGTCCCTCCCAAAAGAAATAAGGCCTCTATGTTATTTTAGGATTGCTTTTATAACCAAGTGATTATGCGGTTTTAAACACAAAACTCGAAGACATACCTTACTATTAAATGAGCAAAACCAAACACAAAAGGAATAACCTCTTCTTTCGTTCGATCAGCTCTCAAACAAAGTGGCTATGGAGATAAAGGTGGTGTTCAAAACCAGCAAAAGATACCCTACATGCATATCCCTCTGCCACCAAATTTTCTCTAACCCACAGCAATATAGTATTTCCAAATCACTGTACATCACCTCACCATAACTTCACTGAAGAATTAAGTTATCTAAAACTGAGCATAAAGGCTTTGAAGATAGTTGAAAATAATTTAGAAAATATAAAAAGGTGCCATACACTCATTTTGGAGCAGCACATTAAAAACTCTAATTTATAAAGCATAGGGTATGTTACAATGCCCACGTGTGTTTTTTTTCCATTGTCAATATCTGTCATTTTCTTTGCCGCAGTAGAGCCCCAATTCTATTACTCATATCTTATGGCAGAAGGTATTACAGGACAGCCATGGCTCAGTGGTTAAGGGCCTCTTGAGGTGGAGTAAAGTATTCCAAAATTCACCCTCAATAGCACAAACAAAAATAACACAGACTCCTGTCCTGGTTTCAGTTAGGACAGAGTTAATTTTCCTCCTAGTAGCTGGCAGGGTGCTATGTTTTGGATTAGAATGAGAAGAGCGCTGATAACATGCTGATGTTTTAATTGTTGTAGAGCAATGCTTACACCAAGCCAAGGACTTTTCAGCTTCTCGCTCTGTCCTGCTAGCGAGCAGGCTAGGGATGCAGCAGGAGCTGGGAGGGGACAGACCCAGGACAGCTGACCCAAACTGGCCAAAGGGGTATTCCATACCATCTGATGTCATGCTGAACAATATATAGGGGTGGCTAGCTGGGGTGGAGGCGGGGGCCGGCTGCTCGGGGATAGGCTGGGCATCGATCAACGGGTGGTGAGCAATTGCATTGTGCATCACTTATTTCGTACACATTATTACTATTAATACTATTATTATTATTATTGTTGTTGTTATTCTTTTCCCTGTCTTAATAAACTGTCTTTATCTCAACTCACAGACTTCACTTTCCCGTTTCTCTCCCCCATCCCGGAGAGGGAGGGGGGAGGGTGAGCGAACGGCTGTGTGGTGTTTGACTGCCAGCCGGGCTAAACCACAACAACTCCATAGAAGCGTAACTTTTCTGGAAGTTCAACTTTACCATTTAAATCCAGCCAATGGCACCAGCTCTTAGCAGAACGAGGAAAAATCTTTTTCTGCTTCTACCATATCTTCTTTTTTTTCCCTCCTTTTCTCTTTTGTACTTTTAAACCCTGGACACAAGTCATTAACAAAAGGAACTTTCTTTAGTTGCAGCTTTGTCAGCATCTTGCTCAGACGCCAGTAATGTACTGCTCAAATCTGCTTTAGAGATTTTCTTCTGTTTTGTTTCGTTAAAAGTGAATCCAAATGTAGGCACAGCTTACATTTATAGAAAACTTAGCTACCAATTATTAAACAATGAAGGAACACAAAGAACTGCGTACCTTCTTCTTGCAGTTTCTATTTTGTCCCAAGCATCATACACCATCTTTAGGTGAAAGGTGCCAGTGCTATCAAGTTTTTGATGCTCAAATGCCTTCTTACGTGAGCCAGCAGCTGGTAAATTCAGCTAGAGGGCATTAAAACCACGAGGGTGCCAACGTGCAGGAATTCAGAAGGAAGACAAAGCTCAGCAAAAGCACTAAGGAGAATCTTCAGCTGGCTTGGCTCTTTTACTATCTTCCCCATCAACAACTGGGACACGCCAAAGACATTAAATTAATCATCTGTACTATATTTGTACAAAAATGACTGCCCAGAGAACAGATGTTCTCTGTTTTGGCACAATCTTGCTCATCTGAATTAGCCACACTATTTGTCGACGGATAAGCTGGAAGAGTTGTTAGAACAGCAGAGAAGCAAGCATGGCCCTTAGGCGTTTCTCACCTCCCCTGTTATTAATCCTTACAGTTTTTTCTTATAGTTTCATATTTGCAAAGGAAAAATGATCCTTACCAAGTTAACTGGGCAAGGTTAATTCTCCCAGTAGCTGACAAAGGTATCTTTATCACCTTTACAGAGAGGAGTCTTCGAAAAACCTTTATAAAAGTAAATCTAACTCAAAACTCGACCCAGTCAGTAGAATGACAGAAACTGACCTCCCTGTCACTGTGCAGCAGCATGTCACTACGTCAAAAATTCTGCACATCAGAGGTATGCCAGTATCTTGCACCTCTCTTAGAAGTCCTTCTTACAGGCACTGCTTATTATTTAAGGATCCTGGAAGTGTGCTGTTGGCACTGAAAACCTATTCAAGGTGGTCAGAGGGATCTTGCTGTGGTCTGCCACTGTATAATACTCTTGAAGAAAGCATGTTACATCATCTCAAGTGTAGCAACAGCTGCGTTTGCACAGTTGTTTCTGCATTACTTCAGTAAATGAAGCAAGATGACAGAAGAAGTAAAACCAGGCTCAAGTTTTCAAAGATTTCTATCAGTTGAATCAGTGTTGCTGGCTCTGCCTCAAAGCAGAATGCCAAATGCAGAAAGTGTCCTAGACAGCACTGAAAATATTGTAACGCTGCCCTTACAAAACCTCCCTGCAAGGCCTGCTAGATCCACTCATGAATTTTAGAGCCATTTTAGAACTATTATAAACCACCTTCGGCTCTCCAGAGGAATCCATTATAACACTGTCTAGTGTAATACTTGACAAAGGCATTCTGGCAATACTGTGGTTGTTTTCAAGCCCTTGTTACTGCCTTCACTGACCTTATCACGTTGCTGCTAATAAACATAAGCAATCATCTTTCAAATTTCATCCAGTAAAGCACATCACACATCATCCTGAAACATCACTGACTAGTTTTCAGCAAATGTACTCTGCAATGATATCTAGCACTCTCAAATTTCTTCCTGATGAGTAAGGGGACAGACAACTACACCAGTGAAATAACCCTATGCCAGTCTCAGATATCGAGATGTTTGTGCCTAAATATAGGGGCTAAGAGTGAGGTCTCTCCTTCAGCTCCTTGCTAGCATTTTTGCTGCCTTATTTGTTGATCAAGGCAGCTAGAGAAACTGCAGCAAATAAGGGTAGGGATGTGTCATAGAGTGGTTCAATATATAACTTTATATCCGTTTCAGAGGGACAAGAAAAAAAATGTCATAAAATTTTCATAGTTGTAGAGAAAGCACAGTAATTTAACACTTTGTGTTGTGATTTTATGCTGTAACATCACTAGCAGCTGCTTGAAATGGTGTTGCATTGCAGGCCACACCTGCTTCTCCCATGTGTCACTCTACAGCACGAGCATGCTTGGTTTCAAAACTGCATGGTAGCATTTCCGAGGGTGGCTAAAAGCAAAAAATTCCTAATATTTTTTGAAGTACCAAAAAGGCCTCTAAAGTCAGAGTTTGCTTCAAATTCTGACACTTCTTGGAGAATTTCTGAGAAGTGTGTCCTCCCCCACGAGTTAATTTTCAAGATATACTATGAGAGCTGAGTTGGTAAATTTGGAAATTTTCCCTCTAAAATTTGACTGGCAATTCCCTTTTTTTATTCTCTACGGTTTAGATGCAGTTGTGAGACTGTTCAAGAAATAACTATGCTCAAATTCTAACTCAGGATGGGAAAAAAAAAAAAAAGCACAGCAACATCCCCCCCAGAATAGAAAAGCCATCAATTCAGGCTGTACCCCTGCATTCCGCAGCCCGGTTTGCTGTGGGTACTCTGTCATTCTTAGAACTTTTTAAATTGATCAACCACCAAATTGATAATATTAGACACAGTCAGCTGATTCAGAACACCAAAGTGAAGGAAGGTTTCAGTGCAACACTCCGAATGGTGCACACCTAATACACAAAACAAGATTTTCCTTGGTTATACATATACACGTATGCAGCTAGGACTAGCAATTGAGATCCAACCTGTAGTTCTGCTATTCAACACTGAGTTCAGGCTCCTGCCTGTCTTCTCAAACATGCTTACATACAAGTCAGTTTCTAGTAAATCTCTAGTAAATTATTCTCTGTTTCGCTTTCCAATGTCCAGAGTAGTTATTTAAATAACGAAGAGATACAGGACAAAGATGTATAGGAACCATAAGGAAATATAGGGCAGATGTCTCCCAAATGAGAAGAGAGCTTGACTAGGTAGTGTTTGGCTAGTTCTCTAAGCTCTCCTCTAATGAGAACAAAAACGTATAGACATACGCAACTGATTCAGCCTACCTTTTATCTACATCCCTCTCTCTTCCATTCTCTTCCAGAGCTCTTCCAGCTCTTCTGTTCCCCCACTGAACTCTCCCCACTTTTGGTGGAGACAGTGAAAAAACGTCCTGCGCAAACTACTACCTCTTCTGACAAACCCATTAAAAATGTTGTTTTGAACAAGCCAAAAGGGTAGGAGGGGAGCTGATAGAAACACTGTAAATCCTATTGCATTGCCACAAGACATTCAGTAGAACAGTTCCTCCAGAACTGAGCATAATCCTACCAAAGAGAAGCAAGGCTTTACTTGCCCTGAAAAATATAACCGAATATTGAGAACTTTGCAATTTCAGGAAGATTTTACAGTTTTCTGTTATTTTAATAATTCCTGAGCCTACCTAAATTTTTAGATACTAATGCAAAGCAAATTGTCCAAGGCTCAAGCACTACCTATTACACTAAACAGATCCTATTATTCCTATTTCCATTCATACAACTCTTTTGTCACAAAGACCATCTCTTTTGTCACAAAGAACACTTCACGGCTGAAAACACGAAGCCAAAGTTTGTTAGAGCTTGTTTGTACTCAAGAACATGGTTTTTGCTAGGAAACACTCGTATGGGCAAGCACAATGTTGAATTCACCTAGACTATTTTTACAGTCAAAATACATACCATGAGACATTTTTTCAATAACATTCTGTCCAAGTGTTTGTAGATCTTCACAGGCAATGTGAATGTAAGAGTTAGAATGCCATTTATTAAAATATTTTAATGAAAAGTCTAGTTCCCTTTGCACTCGTAACTTCACCACTCTTGTGCTAGTATTTGCTTTATGATAATATCCTATACTATGGCAACATCCAGCAACCTGAGTGTACACTCTCCTTTAAAAGAGAGTACGTATGGAAGAGGCCATGTGGCTGTGATTAAATAACACTTTACCTTACCATAAAAGCTCTGTATTCATAAAAACCTCTTCAACTGCATGTTAGGCACATTTCCTTAGGGATAATAAAATCTCTTAAAATGTGTCGTCAAAAATAATCAGAATAAAGCCATTATTCATAAACGATGAAAATCAAACATTTTTGATTTACGCTGCTTAACTTCAAAGAGGCATGGCAACCGTTCCACCTCTTCATAAAACTTTGTGTACAAACATAAATCCCGTACTGCTAGTTCTTACAGCTTCAGCTAAAATTCAGAACAGCATGGCAACTGAATAGTTAACAGATAGACATTAAAAATTTGGTATGAATTCATGTTGATGATAAAGGATTCATTTCATCAGACTGCCCAAAATTACACATGACAAGGTCTGCACTTACTCTTTACCTGAAAAAATACTAAATTAGTTCATCGGGTGTTATGTATTACAAATGAGGGAAGGATTAAAGCCAACACAGGAGAGCATTAGTAACCACTACCAGCCATACCAAAGGCAATAGAAAGGGCACGTGTTCTTTACTCTCCCCATTCCACATAGCTGGTGGTTGTTTTTCAGTTGTTGTTGGTGGTGTTTTTCAGTTTTCCTCCATGCTAATTAAGATAATATCAAAATTTCTCTTACAGGTTAAAAGAAGGGACTTTTGCAAGCCTAACATCTGTCTATTCTAGCCGAGTGAGTCAATTCCAGTTACATAAACTAATCTCACAACTAAGTACCCCTTAAAGCTACTAATTCTGTTCTTTGGGACATAGTTACTCAATGTTTCAAAACAAAGTTAACATAGAAACTATAATGTAAATGTTGCCATGCCACCATTCATACTGCCTCTTTCAGAAGCTTCATTATTGACATCATCTGCCCCAGATGAATCAAGACCAATCCAGCCAACAAAGGATGGAAAAAAACAGGGTAATGGCCGCACATTCATATCCCTCAGATGAAGCAGCTGAGCACTGAGCCGCTCTGAAAAGTCAGCATGTCCTCCAGTTAACCCACGTGCCTGGTGACAGGACGAGGGGGAATGGACTAAGTTGCACCAGGGGAGGTTTAGGTTCAATATTAGGAAGAACTTCTTTATGGAAAGGTTTGTTAGGCATTGGAATGGGCTGCCCAGGGAAGTGGTTCAGGCACCATCCCTGGAGGTCTTTAAAAGACATTCAGATGTAGAGCTTAGTGATATGGTTTAGTGGAGGACTTGTTAGTGTTAGGTCAGAGGTTGGACTAGGTGATCTTGGAGGTCTCTTCCAACCTAGATGATTCTGTGATTCTGTAAAAATCCAGATGCTGCTGCTCCTGCCACTCAGCCCCCTGCACTACCTATTCGGTCCCTGAGTATTTAAGTTGTGTGTACAACTCTCTATAGGCATCTCCATCTATTACAAAAACTTTTATGGGCGATAATGTTTCCCTACCCACTGAACTGCTAACCATTGTGCTTTTCAAGAATGCTTCCTTGGCAGATAGTGAGTAAGGGCTGCATACATTTAACTGAGGTAACTTCCCTTTTATTCATTCTGTGATACTGAGGTTAACCTGCCATACAGGAGTAAGTAATATTAATCTTTGAAAATAAAATGCAAATCTTTTATTTTTAAAGGCATATAGTCAAGCATTTCACAGGAGAGGACAATCTACTAATTCGTTAGTAGAGAAAGTAAAAGCTGTTAGTTGGAAAGGAAGAAAAAAGCATAAAACAGTATGTTAGTGATGCACACACACAAAAGGCGGTGAACTGCCACTAGAGTGGACACAGCAAAGACAAAAAATGACTAGTAAATAGCAACTACAAAATTAACTGTGAAAACTGTCAACTAAGAAGAAGCCTCCTTTTATAGAAGATCAAACCTGACCATTAACAAACAACATTAAGTTTCTAGTGTCTCTTGTTAACAGGAAAACAAGAAGGCCAGCCCTATCCTACCTTCCATAACCCCATATTAAAAAATGAAACAGTGCAGCACAACTTGAGCTATTGCACAAATAAAAAATTAATTTGCCTGAAACGTGATGAGAATTATTTTGCTTCATAAAGTTCCTTGGAGCAGCAAGCACATGTTCAGAAAAACTCTCTAAAGGTTAGAGATGCTAAATGCTGTGTAACTGTATCATTTTACAAATAGTAAGATTTCTTTCTACCATTTACATTCTCAGGCTTATTATGTTGTCACTAACAAGCACTTCACAGTAATTTGGTAGGACCCGAGGAAGACAGGAGAACACATCAGGCTTGATGAGTTTTGCTTGGCTTCAAGCCAAGTACACATGCACAAAACACTCAATTTAACAAGATTCCCATTGGGTCAGGAGACCTGTACTATGAACAGAAATTTCAGTTAGTTTTAACCACCTTAGAGCCTTCTGTGTTCCTCAATCCCAAGAATAAAGATCCATGGAAACAGCTCTTGCATCCTCCCCACTGGGAAACAGTATATCAGGGACTTCACCATTTTTCATACAGAAAAATTTGCTGAAAAATTAACTGCAGAAATTACAAGAATCAGTACACCCTGTATGTTTAGAAGCAGACCTGCAACCTTAAAGTAATCCTTACTTATGGAGACCCAGTGCTCTGCTTCCTCTACCTGCAAAGGAATCTTGGTTTTACAGTACAGTATTGATTTCAGCTTAACTTTTTAAAAATGTATTCACCTCCTTGGCAATGACAGCTCATGCCATATTTCTGTTTAAGAAATTACAATGGGAAATATCATTGATCTTGGATGTAAATCTGTTTTTTCAGAGCTTAGGCTTAATTCTGTCTAGTAGTATTTGAAACATCAATACTCTAATTTCAAACCACAGTACATAAATTCAAGAAGTTTTCCCTCTTGCAGCATCATTACTACTTATGATTTAGGATGTATATTAAAACTATTCCAGTAATATTTCCTATTTTTAGCTTCCATATTTCACCCACTTGTATCATAACCTGTGCCATAGGGATTTTATTCACTGTTACTTTTTTCCTTAGTGAAGCTGAGTGAGAAATAGATTGCACATGTGAAGATGGATAAAGATATTAGTATCTAATGAACATCACAGTTGCCTGAAATAAAGGGAGAGAAGGAAAATGAAGGCTTACAATGGCATTTTATTAAAACTGACAAGTTTTCATGTAATGAACATATTCATCAAACAGAACCAGGCTACCAATGTATACGCTGAATATTCCACCACTGTATATACTAATATTGTGCATTTTAACATTTCAAGCCTATATCCCTACTTTCAATGGGATTTTTTTTCTTTTTTACTTGCCACCTTAAAACTAACTGCAGCAAGATACCTTTTATCTCAAAGAAAAATTATAAATAACATACAGAACTCTATTCTGCAGCAGCCAGCTCATCAGAATGGCTTTCACACACATTTCTTACCAATTGTACCACTCCTGAATTGGTGCTGGCATATCTAGATAAGTTATAACATACCCAGGACAATTTATACTGTGTTTTTCTTTCTAACTCAGAAACTCCAGTGGCATCCCTGATAAATCCCACAGTCCACTGTGAAAACAGCCCAGAATGCAGCAGAACCATGACTGCTGTCTGACCTCACTTCCCTAGAAACAACGCAGACCCTAAACACATCTCACATGTAATTCATACCAGAGACAAAACAATTTACTTACTGCCAGCATGAACGCACTACCAGATTTAAGCACAGCAATTTCACTAATCTCTAAGCAGAACATTCGTATAAAGAAATAGCCAGCCTTTCAAT
This sequence comes from Cygnus olor, assembly GCF_009769625.2. Taxonomy (NCBI): domain Eukaryota; kingdom Metazoa; phylum Chordata; class Aves; order Anseriformes; family Anatidae; genus Cygnus; species Cygnus olor. The sequence goes on along the minus strand of NC_049169.1, from coordinate 93,200,781 downwards.
TATCCACTCACTCTGCATGTGGGCTTCTAGATCCGAGACATGAGTGGCTACTTCTACTTCATGGCTCTATTCCTTCCTTACAAGGAAGGTACTATTCATAGCAAATTATAGAATTGGGAAAAGAGAGAGAAAAAATAAAATAAAATATAAGAGATGAAAATCAAAGACTTCCCTGTGAGCTTGGGAGCAATGGCATTAACCCTAAGTTCCTTCAATCAATTTAAAAGAATCAGAACCATCATTCCTCTAAAAACCAGACAAGCAAGACGATCTCTCTCCCAGAAGACACTCTTGTTCTCTTCCTTGCTCTAGCATGGGAACAGCCCAGAAGAGAACCCATCTCCTATTATTTTCACGGCAAAGACAATGACATCCCACTTCTTCCTACTCCAAACAAAAGAAAGCCCCACCCTCTTCTTCAAAGTCTACCTGTCATTCTCCCCTTACCTCAAACAGAAATTTCTTTCAAGGACAGTGAAAATGATGAGATATTAGTTTGAGTTTGTAAGCAGTGCAGAGAGAATCCACAGATTTGGAAAGAAAAATGATTTTTCAAGCTTTTCTTTATAAATACTAAACTCGCTGTAATGTCTGTTCCACTTGTCTCCTTTCTCTTTCATCAAGTGTTTGCTCTTGCTTTTTTAGGTACTATATAGCTACTGAGCTCCATTAAAATGTCAAAAGTAAGGGAAGGCTGATAATGGGCAGAAGCCTGGGACACTAGACCCTTCCCAACTTGATTTCTTGTCTCTGTATAGAAAATTAGTCTATGGGACAGAACAATGTAGAGTTTGAAGAGGCTTCTAGAAGGTCTGTCTTCTGTCCTTACAAGCTCCAGTCCACAAATGTGATTTCTGGAACATTACTTAACTGTCCCCAGCAACATTTCACAGTGTTTTTGTAGACAGCTATCAGACAACCTTTCACATCACGCCACTAGATACGATCCTGAGCAAACTAACTTCAGAGAACTAACTATTCTTTGAACTAGCTGAAAAAAATTGTTTTGAGTAGAAGATTGAATCAGATAGCTTCATCAAGGCCACTTCTAGCCTAACTTAGTAGGATTCTGCAATTATATGCAAGGGAGTTGAGGAGCAGCAGTGGCACAATGTCAGAGCATAAATGATAGCAGCAAGTGTTATTAACACAAAATCAGCTGTTCAAATAAAGCCATGTCCAAACTATCATTTGTCACTTGGAAGCCACTGGCAGAATAGTATATTTCTCATAGATGATAAAGCTGGTTTAGGTTACATTTTGCCAATAAGTAGAAAAACAAACCCATGCAAGTGTATACTGTATTTTTGACCTGGTTTTGTGGGTGCTAACTATAATGGAGTATTTGGACTGTCATCTTTCTGGAATGGGAAACGCATTGCATGTTTTTTCTGATAAATGGGTTAAATACACTTTGAAACAAAAATGAAATTTATCACTATTTACTGGCAGTAGGGTAGAATTTAGCAAATAGTTTGGACACCCCCCAGTCTTTTATCTACAATTAGTGATGCTAATAACAGTTGGACTCTATGACACAAAGCTAAGTACTATCCATACACAACACTTGAACCAGCACTTCTACCAGTCCGATATGGAAATGGCAGACAGAACTCAGAATTAAGTACACAATATTTTAAAGCTCTGATCAGTAGTAATTTGTTAAAACCCATTTTTTTCATCAATGTGTTTAATATATCAACTGCCCAAACTACCAAAGAAAAATACATTTATTGCGTTTGTTTTAAACTTTCTCACAAAATATTTTAAGGCAGAGGCTTAAGGGTTTAGTCTGTTTACAGAAATTACCAAGCTATAAACAAATTAGCATCTGTATCCAGCATGATTTCTTCAGTAGTTGATAATCTATGTCTGTGCTCATGAGAAATTTAGTATAAAAAAAGCCGTTTTTTTAAGGAAGTGTGTTTCCTTACATCCAATCCCATACTTTGTACTCGATATGTTTGCGCTAGCATTGGCCAGAAACCAGTACACATAACTAATAGAAGTAAAGAGCAACTTAGATTTAGTTGTGTGAGTCCAGGTTTGCATATTAATTAACTTTTGAGTAAGTATATAAAATACTTAAGTATTAAGTACATAAGAGCTGATTTACAGAATTGCAGTACGTACCACACAACTTTCATCGGGGTTGTCAACTTTATTAGGTACACGAGGCTGTTAAACAGTGAGCTCACCTTTGACTCAAGAACTCCATGTTTTTCACATGAAAAAATGACCTCCCAAGAATGTCTCAGAAAGGATAAAGAGGAACCAAAAGGGGGAAAAAAATATTAGCAAACATGCTATGTGCACATTTAAAAATAAATACATAATCTTAAGTGAAAATTAATGGATCATGTACATTCCCTACCCTATTGTTGGGATCAACAGCACACTGAAAAAGAACAACATCCCTTATGAAGATGAGTCAAATATAGACATGAATGGAGGAACAGATGAGTAGAATGAGCAATGCCTAAACCAGTAAGCAGCCACTGTATTACAGGGAATTAAAACTTTCATACACCTAGTGCTAAATTGTGGAAGTTCAGGCATGACTTAGTCATCCTTTCTTCATAAACAGCACTTCGTAGAAAACGGCAGGGCAGTGACCCCTTCAGCTACTCATGCTGCACCAGAATAGAAACCATGGGAAACTATCAAAAACACACAATCCTAGATGATGGTTTACAATGGCTCGACAAAATAAATTAATCTGCAAGATGCTACTCCTAGATATCCCATATAAACAAAAAAAATCCCATATAAACATAGGAAAAACAAAGAAATTTATCTGAAGCAAGAGTAAATGAAAAGTGAAATACAGTCCTAAAAAGAGAAAAGAAAAAAAAAAAAAGATGAGATGCTCAGCTTCAGCAACAATAACTCATATATCCAGTAAAGAAGGAGACACAAAACAGCTTGGGGATGTTGTATATCAAAGACCACCCATTAATAAGATTAGCTGAATAAACTGTTGGCATACCCTAACAGACAAGAGTGCACATGATGTTAAACTCATCATTTTTATCAAGTTTCCCTGACATTTCCCCCACCTCAGAAAGCGAACATACAAACTCTTGGTACTCCTTACAAGAACTGCAGGCATACGTAAAATAACAGCACATTCTTCTTATTCAGTTTCCTTCCCCAGCCAGAACAGCAAAAGCACTCTCTTAAACCCAAAATCTCTCTCTCACCTTTCACGCCAAAACCTTTGAATTCTTTTAAACTCTGTCATACATCCATTTTATACTTTTGCTGCTCTTTTCTATGATCCTCCTCCTTTCATCTCCTATTCCAGGAAACACCTGTCTTGAATCCTCACAATATAACAAGATCAAATTTTGTATTTTCAGTTTAGTTTTAGTTTTTCCCAGACAACCAATTTTTGAGGCCAAACAAATATAGACTTCTATCCTGAAAGAATGTCCTAAAACAGTATGAACAGAGATTTTAAAGACTCTTCATAGATACTGCCATTCTCACATGCAATCATTAACAAATTTCACTCTCATTAGACAGAATGGCAACATGAGACATCGACCCATTAAATCAAACCCCAAAAGATCCACTACAATCTACGCTAGGACTCCCAAAACACATACACTCAGATCACTCCTCTGGCAAAAAAGAAAGAAAAAAAAAGAAAAGAAAATCTGCATATTAATAGTATTATATTCACTGTGCTTATGAATAAAAAAGTGTATGGGAACATGCATAAATAAAGCCAGTTAAGACCCAGCACTCTACTATGATTAGTGCCTTTGAAGCAGTTAGTTTGTAATACAGAAACATAAGCCAGGTCACATGGAACTGGCGTGAGGAAGGCTGGATCTGAGATAATTAGGCTTTTATAACAAAATTTCTATCAAAAAACAAAGAAAACATAGAATAGCAAGGCTCACAGCTAAACAGCCATAGAAAATCTATCCTGAATGTCTAAACCATTTTCAACTCATTTAATAAGATAGTTTCTACTGTTCCTTATATAGTGACATTTGATAAGTTTTCTAGCCAGATTAATCTGTGTTACAGCAGCCTCTTTAGAGCACACAGTTCCATACCACTGCTGTTCTGGTCACTCCCTCTAATTAACTGTCTGTGCAGTTTGAAGAGGCAAAGTCCAGCACTTTCTGGTAATCTTCACATTACTAACATGACAACTACAAATCACTGCAATTGGAGATCATGTGCCAGCCCTCTACTCCTGTTTTCTTCCAGTTTCTCTGAATGAAGTTTCTGTAAATCCAGTAAAATCTCACAGAAGTACAAAAATGGAGCTCCCCAGACAAGTCATAAATGCCTTCCCCCACAATTTTAAAATTGCGTTGTCTATGACTAATGCAGAAAACACTGAATCTGTGTCCCCGGAGCAACAAAGTAATTTTTCAGACTTTAAACTTAAAATACATTCTGAAGTACATAGAAAACACAGTTTGAAAATAAAAAACAGATGAGTTTCCTTGCTGGAACGCATCTAAGAACCTACCTTCATAAAGCATACTCTGAAATACGCTGATATCAACACTTAACAATGAGAAATCATATAACTATTCTTTAGTTATTCCACTGCTGCTAAGTGTGACAAAGCTGTGACATGACATATTCTGGGAAAAGAGAAAAAAGTTTAACTAACTCTCACCAAGGCTGTTTCAACATCACACTGGAAAAATAATCAAATTTTTTCATATATAAATATTATTCTTCTCAAAATCAGTGAGTACGACTACAAGACAAAAGTCAACTTCAGGACCAAATGCTTTCCAAAAGCACACCACAGATTAAGCCATGTCCTGAAACTACCTTTAGTTGGCACTTCCCATTCTGAGTTGATTCAAATCCGGTTCACTAACAGCAATGTTACTTTGGGGGATCTTCTCTATCTCACGCACTAAGTCATGCTAAATAGTAGCATTAAAAAGCCACCATAGCTGTGCTATAACTGTACAAACATTAACTTCTTTTTAGAGCTGTTGCCTAACACCATTCTATGAAGTTTGGGTAATAGTATGATGTATAAACCCGTGCAACTTACTAAAAGGAAGGCTATACAAATGTGAGATTTCTCTTTACAAATTCTCTTTACAATTAACTATAGAAAGTCAGCCTACATTTCTGAGTTAAGCCTTCTGCCAGTTTCTGATATTTTCATTAAAGTAAAAAAATACATTTTACTGTGCTCTGTAACTTACCATCTTCTCTCCACAAAATCTATGTTTTCTCTGTTAAACATTAGGAATCCTTGTTACAAGATAACAAATTTTAAAAGCCACGAAATTCCATGACATTACAAAACACAGACCCTCCAAGCTCTTCTCCACTAAACTCAGTCCCTAACATGGAGTGGCTTTAAATAACTTGCAAAATATTTTATCCACATTAACAAACACCTCAATAACTGTTTCCAGTCATTTTCAGCAGGCCTGATTTGGGTCAGGGGAAAGCAAGTTGCTGTAATTAATGACTCAACTTTCACTTCTGAGTTGGAGAAGATCTTTTCAATCAAATGCAGCACAGGCACCTGTGTTTTAAGTTATGCAACTCCACTCATACACCAGCTCTTGGATTATTTACAAAAACTATCTTTTTGTATTCACAAAGCAGGTTTTTGTCCTCCTACTTTATCTCTACATTCCAGCACTACTACAAGACTGGATAATTCTATGATAAGCAGCACTATCTATGGATAAAAAGACTTCAGTCTTGATATTTTGAACTTTAAAAATTTGAACTGAAAAAATTCATGGCTTTTGAGAGTTTCATTAGCCTCAGAGAGATGCAAACGTAAGCTGTTGCTATTCCCTCACTACTTTTCCCTTGGCAATAAGCACACTAGTTGCCAATGACACATTTTAAATAGTATTTTTAGCACAAAACGTGTAACATGAATGTGCTTTGGTTCTATTATGGTAATACACATCGATACTCTCACAGTACCAGAAAAATTATTCACAGTACACTACAAAAAATTATTCAACTCTACACAGTAGGCTCAGGTATAGTGCCTCCGCTTTTTTCAGTGAAATTAAAGAATACACAAAGTCATCCACACAGTAGCCTTCAGGCACCTTCTTCCCTTTAGAGCAGTTGAGCACATGCTTCTTTTTTATTATTATTTAAATGACAGCAACAGCTTGCCTTCCATTTCTTTGAAAAACAAACACTCTACCGGTAGAAAAAAAAAATCACTCAAAATTTAGTTTCCTTCAAACCTTGAGCTACCCCTGTGGCACTGGTGGGAGCAGTGCCTCGAGGCATGGGAGGCAGCAATGGCCGCCATTTCACAGCCTCTGCAGACACCGCCAAGGGGAGCGGCAGTGCCCTGCAGGGCCGCTAGCCTTCCAAAAACACGGAGCTGGCGGGATCAAGAGAACCTTAGAAACTTGTTTTCCTCTCTCTGCCATTGTTTTCCCGATCCTCCTTCTCAAGCAATTTTCCCCGCATCCCAGCCGCACACCCGCAGGGAGCGCCCCTTCCCCTGCCCGCTCAGTCCCGGCTGAAGTGTAAAATTTTTCAGCACCGCATGCCCTAAAGCTCATACCCAATTCTGCATTCTGCAGTCAAGCCCCTGGCTTTTTTTGTTCTCCCTGATACTTTTTAAAACTACCCTGGTTACAATTTGAGCAGGCTCAGAATGGGACTAGATAGTTGGAAGAAATAGGGTGAGCTTTTTAATTGCTAGTTTAACATCCCATGCATTAATCTCAAGCCCTTCATTTATTTCAAGATGTGTGTGATTGTATAAAGTTGCAACTATAATCTCTGGCATTACTTAGGCATTATGAGGAAATGGAAAAACACGAAAGGACAGGTATGCACAAGACAGAGGGAAGCTGCTCCTCACAGGTGCTACAAAATGGCGGCAGTTGCAGCATACTGGGAAGGAGGCAGTTGTGAGGACCCTACTGGCTGTGTGAGGGATGGTGTTGATTTTTACTGTTTTGATGAGTAATTTTACTTTTTTTGAGTGTGTAGTACAGGGTTTTTTTTTTTGTTTGTTTGTTTTAAGAACTACCGAAGCGTTTTCTAGTCTTCCCTTCTCCTTGCAGAAGATGGGGATAACAGATTTAGCAAATAGTGTGGGGAACAGGTGACAGGCTGTGCCTTGTTTGTTGCCATATATGAAATATAGCTACAGAGACTATTTCCTTGTTGATGTTATGATTCTGAGAGGAAAAAAAAATACATTTTTTTTCAAGAATTGTATCAGTGGGTACTTAAAATGTGCTTGGGTAATTTTGAACTCACTTGTTTCGTTCCATATAGTTATATTCAATTTCTGGAATTTTCCTTACTTTAAAATGTTGTTTTTTATTTGAATGACCAAACGGTTCATAATCCAGATAGTTGCTGCTTTCTTCATTCTTTGTAGAAATGAAGTTGATTTCCATTATGTTTCTTGCAGATGAAAGCCAAGTCTAGTTTGGGATCTGAGCTCCTGCTTAATTATTCCAGCTTGGGCTGGAGTAGAGCCTGGGGGATTTGGAAAACCCACACACACTGTATGAGAGGTCATGGGGGAAAGGAAAATAAAAAGAGAATAAGAACAGAGATGGGAGTAGAGGGAGAATGACTGTACTGTTATGTTAGAGTATGGTTTGAGGAAGGAGAAAGTAAAATACGGCCAGGAGAGGTGACTAAGCATCAGGAAGAGAGAAACTGGTTTATGTGTCCCCTGACAGGGGAATTGCTTTCTCATTACCTAGTCAAGAAGCCTCTTTTTAAAAATTTTTTTATTAAGGTGTTTCAGGTTATATTTCAAATTTGAATGCATGTATGTTTAAATTTAAAGGAATGCTCCCACTGTGTGTACATTTTTTGTATTTTCCAGCTGAATGCCTGTTAAATATTTATCCATTTTGTAGAATGCAGATTCAATAGAAACTTTTACAGGACTTTGGAAGTAAGTTGTTACAGTATGATACAGGCTACTAATCTTAACTGGAAGGGAAGTTGTTTGCTTGAATGCCTGGACACAATGTGCTTTAAAAAGTTAAATATATTGCTATAGTCCATGTTAGAGAGTCTGACTTCAGTTTCATGCAGGTCTTGAATGTATCTGAGCTATATTTAAATATTTCTTTATTCTAGACCTATACAGTGTTAAGAATAATTGGAATTTTATAAATCAGTAGCATATACTTCACAAAATCTGGTGAGTAAAGAACATATTATTCTTTATCTATTTATTAACATGATATATTTTAATTCTATTCAAATTTAGAATATCATAGGTATTCTAAAAATGATGAATGAATGCTAGTATGCCACAAATATTTTCACATTAAATATACTTAAATTTTATATTAAAGTCAGGTTTTCTTCTAGCAGCTTCTATGGAAGGTAAATGGTCTTTTCAACTTTTTATAATAACTCTATAAAAAGTCAATTAAAATATACTTTTTAATGAAAATTAAGATCATATGGAAGTAATCAAGATTTTATTTGGATAATGTAGAGGTATGGTGAAAGACTTCTGGTGTTCTATAGGAATTCTTCCTAGTCCATTTAAAAGCTCCATTGGCAGTGTCTAAAGATAGTTTCATATAATTACCACTGTGAGGCTGTAAACTACAGGAAGCTCTGTTCAGCATCCAATGTGGTATGGTCTCTGCCAAAAGAACTTAAGGCACAAATCAATAATTATTTTCAAGGAACAGATTGGTATTTCCATGCACTCGGATTAGTGTACCAGTATTTTATTCAAAAAGTATTGCCATGCCCAGTACACAGTCATGAATTTCCTGGATTTATGTCACTACCTTATTATAATAAAGATGCTACAGTCTGACCCACAAAGAGGAATGCACGTGAAAGTTGCTATGCTGAGATTAGTGCTTCAGTCAGGGAACACTCCAGCCAGAATTTTTGAGTCAGCTACACTTTCCAATAGCACATTTGTGCTTTTAAAAATTAAAACACTTCTGGTTTGCTTTTTAATATTGCTGTCTTACCTGAGCTGTAGAAGAACACTTACAGTCTTGAACACGTTTTTTCTTTTATGTATCTTTTTCTACTACGTACATTCCTGACTGGCAAACCAATGAATGTGTGGGGTCTGGTCCAGTGTAAGAGCAGAAGCACTCTGCTTTTGCATGTATTATGTGAAACTCTGATAACGCAGCTTTTTGAAACCCCAAGCTCTTATAATGCAAACTTGATAACACTTCTTCCTATAGCACGGCAACTACAGTTAGTCTCACTGTGCTTAATATATGTAATTTTTGTCCACTGGGAAAAATAGAACTGGATGTTATTTGCTGTCTTCAGAATAGAAGGAATACTGCATAATTGTGCTTTGCCTGCCAAGTATGAGAATTTGGCACATGCATATATTTTTCTAAAGAAATAGTTTATTACAATACCATGGTGTCACTGCAAATTTTAAATTAGATTTGGTGTTAATACTGCAAAAAACAAGCTTGACTGGAGGTCTTGAAATTGTATCTAGATTGCCCAAATGTTAATACTTAGTCTGGTAGGAGCAAGCAACATATGAATTTGAAAGTTGAAGATGATTTGTGGTGAATTAAATACATTTTTGAGTCTAACAGCTAATGAAATTTACATTTTGACTTTGTTATGAGTGTACTATTTCATGTTGTTTGATTGTTATAATGTTTTTCAGCTGTGAATTGAAACTGCACACAAACTACATGGGGAGCTTGCAGATGTCTATAAATGCTGATTCATTGCATATGGAGTCAATAATCAATTTTGTGTTGTCTCTATACCTGCTCCTGTACAAAGTAAAAAGAATCCCTAAATGTCTGCAGGCAATCAAAAAATTGGAGGGTAAGTTTTGGGGGGTGGGGGTTAATAAGCTAGGTTGCTTAACTTCTTCAGCAATAGCTCGAATGCGTTTATTTATAATTCCAAGAAAACTGTAAGGCTGAGCAGTTTCGGAGAGATGCTCACAGGTACATACTAGACAAATGGCATACATAGCTTGAATATATCTATCCTACAACGTGTCTGAGATTTATTCAGATGGTTGACTGCAAAGTTTGATTATTACTTGTCCAATTTGATGACAAAGGTCTGGGTTGCAGGGAGGGTTGGGTCCAATCTCACTTTGCTGTGACTTTCATCATGTCACTAAATGAGTTTTTCTGTTGTTCTTTACCTTGTAATATGAGGAAACCATCACAGTTGTCAAAGTGCTCTGGCAAAGCTGTGTAACTTGCTACTGGATCATTTTTCTTCTATTATTTTCTATGGCATGTAAGCCTTCTTATTTGCATCCTGGTTTTCAACCACTTAGCTACATGGAGTAGTTTATTTTACAGTTCTGTCAGGGGATAAACCTTAGCTGATCTACTGCAATGCAGACTATATATTGTTGTTGTTGACATGTATGCTTATGTTTTCACTGTTCTGTTTTTTCAGTTGTTTTACTGCTGAATTATATTTTACTGAAAATGATTTGATAAGACAATGAAATAATTGTTATAATCATTACCTTTCTATGTTGTGACACTAACAAAGATTCCCTTAAACATGTCTTAGAATAAATCTAACTCTGCTAATTCTTACTGTGAACTATTTTGAGAAAGTCAAAACCTCAAATGTAAGAAAGTATGTGTGTATGTGTGTGTGTATATATATATATATAAGCTCCATTTATGTTCTGGTGTCATATTATGTTCCTTATGTAGAAGACGGTGTGTAACATTTACTTCATGGGAACAAACATTTCATCACTTTCCAGTTACGTTCTGATTTTCAGACTAGACAGAAGCAGGACTTGAGAAATCAGATTTGAAAAAAATATATATTTAAAAAAAAAACAACTAACTTCTAAGGAGTCAATCTGATTTTTAATTGTTAGGAATCCATGGGCCTGAGCTACCCCCAGCTAAGTCCAGCAAACAGAGCGACAAGGAGAATGATTAAATAATAGCTTAAACCAAAGATTCTTCTTGCCCTACAGTGTCAGGTGAACATCAGGTCAAAAAGGGCAGTGTGGGAAGATTCCTCTGCTGCTCTGTTTCCTGTTACCTATTTAGATCTTTCTTTGAAGGAAACAGGCTATTGTGGTGGCTTAGGACAAAATTAATTTGTATTTTATGGAAAGCTATGTAACTTCAAAGACAATTAAAAAAAACTCACGTTAGGAAAGTAGAGTAATAACATTTACTTAGAAGTGTCAGTAAGTAAGATCCTTGCTTAATGAACTTTTTTTTTCCATCTGTAGAGGCCACTGAGGACACTTCCTTGAGAAAGGCAAATTGTCATTAGCAGTGAGAGGCTCTCAGTGGCAAAGCAGTCAGTAGCACAGAGAAATTCCTGTGGTTTCCAAAATATCATTCACAGGGTCACAACAAGTATGACTAAAGAAATCTGAACAATTATATGTTCTTTGTTCTTCCCACAGTTGTAACACACTGATGTTATTTATATACATGCTCACCTTTTATTATGCATGAAAATCTGAAAGGCAAAAACTAGGAGGTGTTCTTCATGAATGAGGTCTTGTACTAATAGTTACTTAGCAGAGTTATGTTAGAGAGAGGAACATGAACTTTTTGCAAGCTTCTTCCCTTTTATTATTTTTTCTTAGCTAAAATGCGATAAGCAATATTGGCCCTTGAAACCTGGGATAATATTGTAAAGGAGAGCAGTATTACATGTTGCGGTATTATATGTTACAGTATTATTTTGTCCAGATTCAAACATTTTACCAAAATATTCCTGTACTATATTAATGGAAATACTTAAAATCTCAGTCCACATGAAATATACAAGCATATTCAGTATCAGTGGGGGCAGAAGTCTTAAAAGACATACAAGTACAAATCTATCAGCTATGATTTTGGGTGTATTATGGTTAATGATTTTCTTTGGAAACCTACTTACGTTTCACAAGTTTATTTAAAAAACAATAACAGCCACCAAAACACTTAGGTCTGGGGCTTTCAGTTTTTGGCAACTCTTCTGCTGCTACCATTTTTCGTATGTTTTAACATATCTGATCAACATTGCCTTGTTTTACATAAGGATTGCTTTTTCCTAATAGGCAGAATCCAATTAAAATCTCTTCAGTCCCATACAGAAAATAGAGCTTCCTGAACAGTTGTGGGCTTTTAATGGTTTTTGTCAGCTTGAGCTCTTAGAGGTCCAAAAGTCAGAATGCAGGTTAAAGAGTCAGGATGCAGGCCTTGATATTTTGGGTATCATAAGTTGTAGATCTTGCATGTGAAGACCTACCTAAGTTTACAGTTGGCATAACGACTGTAACCTCTGGTCATCTTTATTATGTCTGTCATTAGTTTTGGATCTGTACCTTTATCTAAAATGAAGAAGAAATCACTATTTTACATTTACTTGCCAGTATTCATTCTTGATAGCTGACTTTGTTACAAGTAACTAGACTTCAAATTTACAAACCATTTTTAATTTCCAAGTTAGTACTTTAATGCAGTAAGAGTGATGTCTAGCACCAGTTTAGTCTAACAGATGTATGTCTTAGAATTTAGACAAATTAATACTAAATCAGTTTAGAATCGCTTGAAATCTTTCATGGAGACAAGTTTTGCTTTTTTGTGAACTAGCCTATTAACACCAGGTCACCATTTAAATTTCAAATATAATTAGGAAAGAAATTGTTTTGAATTTTTCCTGATTTCTTTAATTTTCAGCCTTCCTGTAAACTTCCAAGACACACTCACCCAAGGCAGTAGAATCCTTAGTTTACCATCCAGTTGAAAGTTTATCTAAGACTATGCCAGTTTTCTTCAGCTGAAGCTACGTAATATCTCAGCTAAATATAAATATAAATGACATCAAGCTAAATATTATCTCAGGTATTTTTAGTCTTCGCATACTTGATATTAATATTCTGGTTAGGAGAGAGAATAACAAACTTGGTGAAATCAGTTTGTGTGGTTTTTTTTCTCCCAGCTTCAGTGTTGCCTGTGTATTAAGTGTGCTTTTACTGTATGCACTTTCTTTAATAAAGTGTTTTTGTTTGTTTGTTTGTTTTGTTTGTTTGTTTTGGTAATGAAATATAATTGTTTTAATTCTTTGCAATTTTGGAGTTAGCTAGCCTGTGATTTTAAGCAAAGATGGGAAATACCGTCTGGTATGACCCACTTGCAGTTTTGCTTCTTTTGGGATCCTTATAACACTCTTACTTACTTAAAGACAGGAAAACAGTCGATTGATTTGGCTTCAGAGTACAGTTTGATATACCATGGAATTTGTTCTTTGCTGAAATACTTAATAGTTGAGTAAACTTTTTTTCTCAGTCTTTTAACAGCCTTGTAAATACGCAAGCAAAATGTTACAACCACAAAGAAACTGCAGTCAGATAGAAACTAACTAAACCGACCTAGAAACTGTTGAAATATTTTACCCATCCATACATACAAGTTTGCTTTGAATCCTTATACTGTATTGTAAGGCAGCTTGTACAAGTTTCTCTCACATTTTAGTTGCCATGCAATTATTTCATAAATAGCTTTTCCACGTGGTCACTGAGTTTAGTTTGAGAGAAGAAATTAGAAGAGAATTTATACCACTATCTCAAACAGTACTGTTATAAAATAGCTATCTCCTTTGGGGAATAAGGAGAAAATAAGAGCTTTCCAAAAACTAAAATATGCAGTGTGCAAAGCCAATTTTCAGTTTTAAGTAACTGAGTGTATCTCATAAGATTCCAAGCTAATATGTCTCAAAGCACATGTAGATTGTTACAACAGAGTAAATGACATCTGTAAATAAACTGATTGGAAAGCACTATTTTGTTTGAAAGTACAAAAATTAAAATTCAAAATCAACCCCCGTGAAAAGATGTACTTACCACAAGGCCTCAAACTAAAATATTGTTTTGAAATAAATCTTTTCAATAGCACTGTGGTAGACTCTTCTACTGCAAATGTGATTGTAGTGATCGGGAGTTTGAGAAAGCAGGTAGGGGTACTTGCTTTTTAAGGCCTTCTGAAAATATCAGGAATATGGTACGAGTTGGCTTTAGAACACTGGTCAGACATGTATAAAAATACTATGATCGTATATACATTTGAAGTCCTACTCAAAATTCTTAGACCTCCAAAACTGAGGTCTAAGAATTGCATGTGAAAACAGAAGAACTCGTGTTCCTCTCCAAAAACATTATCCTCATTTGCTTCAACAAACAAAAAAAGATTTTCAGATATTTCAGCCACCTAGAAAGCTTTTGGAGGCTGACTCTACGTCACGGTGCTGTGACACGGGATCTGAGGAGATGTCTGCATCAGAGGAACAAATGGCTGCTGCAGAGACATGGAAACGGTGGTGAGATACAAAGGAGGATGCAAAGAACGAGGAATCACTGAACCTGGAACAAAATGAGTTGAGAAAGAAACTCATGACAGGAAAGAGCAAGAAAAATGGAGTAGAAAAAAAAAGCAATAATGTTTATACTTGAACAGCACTGTTTGACCTCAAGAATACCGAGGCAAAATGCAAAGGCAGGGTGCAGAAGAAAAACAGCACTTTTTTGAAAATAAAAAATTGATGCTCTGAATATCTGGAACACAAACTACTTTGTGCAACCAAATTTCTATATACTTATAGCACAGCTGAACAGCAAGGCAGGCAAATTAAAGACATGTGCCCTATTTGTCAGAACAACACCAGACAGCTTCAGTAACTCAGAGAGGCCCCACTCCTATTGCTTAAAAGCACAGAGCTTATAAAACAACTCAGTCAATTTCAGTATATGAGCTAATGTACTTGGAAAAAAAAAAGTGCATGAAAGCAATACTACTGTTTATATTAAATATAGTAACTGCTTCTCAGTGTCCATTTAACATGATTTTTTTCCCTGCATTCTGCAAAGATAGTTTCAATCTGTCACAAACTCTTCCCCCTTCCCTTGACAATATGCTTGAAAATATCTTTTCTATCTATGGACCATCAAGGGTTGCACACAGTTACAGAGAACGCATGCTGCTGAAAGGAAAGAAGAATGGAAAGGGAAGAACTAAGAAGGAAAATGGCAGTCGTTGTATGAGTGGGGAGTTAATAGAGGTCGTATTGGAAAACTACCCAGTTTTTATATGAAATCCTGAGAATTACTGAAGTACAAGTGCTTAACTGTCAGTTTTCAGATTCAGTTGCAGTACCTTTAGTGGAGTTCAGCAAGCTATGTGAGTATTGGAGAGGGGCAGTAGATACCTGAGGCAGTGTGCTCCAGCACACAGGCTGCTGGTATGTTTCTGGAGGTGTCACCAAATGTGACAGTGGTAATGGTGCAACTCCTGAGCACCTAATACTTATGCATTTCAGTTTGTATTGATTTACAGCGAGGAAGGAAGAGGCACAATGAGGAATGACACTCAGCTTTTGAATCTTTTGAATCTGTTGCCTCTTGTGCTTTTTGTAGCACAATCTGTCCTGCTTCTGTCCAACTTCTGCCTGCCTCAGCCCATGAGAGAGGTTTCAAATGGCTTCTCTATTCTGGTCCAGGTGCAAGAAAGCTCTCATCGGTCTTAACAGTAACATGCAGTAAATTCATGATGGGAGCTTGGCAAGCACTCTTGGTGGGTACAGTGCTGTTTATCTTCTTATCATGGTCCAACAGGTAATAGTGTGCTGTCAAACAGCTGAGAAATGTCATTCTGTGGATTTCCATTTCATGACTGGTTCTGTGATTTAAAAGTGGATTTATTTAGGATTGCCATGAATTACTTATTTTTTTGTAGATAGTAGTAATGAGTGGTTGTCCAACTATAGGTCTGTAACCTACATCTTAGTTACTTTTCAGTCTGTGTAACTGGAAGCCAGTAGAGAAATGATTAATTAATACAGTCATTTTGTTCAAGAAAAGATCTACTTAACTATCTAATCCACCATAATTGAAATGTCCCATTGTAGGTGTTCATTGCAGTAACTTACTTGTTTTCTAACAATGTCTCTCTAACTCACCCCTGTCCTGTATCAGTGTGTTTATATGCAGTACTGCCCTCTACAAGAGTCAGTCAAGAGTGCTCACATGTTTATGGTTAGCTGTCCCTGTCCCATAGGAGGCTGTAAATCCTGGGCCTAATAACTAATAAATATTTTTAGGCTGCTTGTGGAAGCACTTTGGTTCTTCTTTGAGTTGCAAAATGCAACTGACAGGACTAATGTTTGTTTATGGGAAGATCATTTAGAGAAGATCTATCTGATTCTCTCTACTCAAACCTCAAATGAATAAATTGGAGGTCTTGTTGGATATACAAGCCAAAAATATTGCAGATTCTTGAGGATAAACATTTTGAGCAATGTATTTATGTTTTCTGACCCTATCAGACACTGTTTAAATAAGCATTTAGCATAGCTCTAATGGCTAAACATTGATTGATATTAAAAAAATATTCAAATACTGTGGATTTCTCTGTAGTGATACTTTGCTAGTTTATAAAGAAACTAAAAGCAGAACTTGAATTAGTTGACCTAGCAGAACTCTATTCCCAAATGGTTTAACAATCTACAGTTTATGTAAAATTGAGCTTAGTTACAACAGAAGAATGAAGGAAGGAAGAGAAAACTTAGCCATGTATGTATCTGGAAAACTGTCTTGTGCTAAACCTTATTGTTTTGGACAAAGTCAGTAAATGAGCATCCCATCTGCTATAGTTTTAAAGAAAAGTAAGCCCTGTCTTTTCTGAGCAGCTGTACTTTTGTGCTCAATGGCAGGCACAAAAGGAAAGGAAGCAAACAAATGCAGCGCTGGCAGGAATTTTGGAAGAAGCAATGGAGATTCCAACATCTGCAGGATTTATTGAACCCACTGGGAATTTGGATGCTGTGCTTGTGCTGTCCTTTCACCTTCATTATCCTCTACCCCAGCCCTTTGTGTTCATTTACCATGACAAGTTGCTCACAAAAAGATGGCTGTGTGTGACCAAATGAGTAGAGGTGGTAGGAAGTACTTGCATTAGAAGTCATTATGATGATGATTGTACGTTTTGAAAACTAAGTATTTGTCTTAATAGTGCTTTAAGCTTTCCCCGCAGTCTGGAAAGCCATCGTAATTTGGACACGTAAATCATTGTTTTAAGGCAGTGAAATTTATGGGCCCATACTGAACATATTATCAAGTTTAAGTGTAATTTCAAAGACCAGTAGCCAGTTCCTCTGAGAGCCTGTTCTACTTGTGTTTTAACTACCTTGTTGAAGAAGGCTGACTTTAACAATGGCACTATCATCATACACATGGTTAAGGATCTGATAGGTTGTCAGGCGTGTTGAAGTCAGGTAGCTAAAAGATGTTTTAAATTTTTTTTGTTCTAACAGTCACTGCCAGATGTGAATAGCTTATCTTCATGCATGAGGCTGAAAACTGTGGCTGTTCATGAGCAGATTTGTGACCTTCCATTAGCGTGTGAGCCTGAAGCCCAAGGGTAATGCAGCTTCAGACATTTTATTTTATTCTGCTGCTGTGAGTCTACTTGGGATTTCATGCTGTGGACAGATACGGTAATCCATTTGCTTCTATGTTGGCTGGAGAGTTTGATTTGTCCGTAATGAGTTCGAGACATCTGACAAGTCATTCATTCAGCAGATTTGAGAGGATGGGGAAACTGTTGGAGTCTAATAACGAGGAGCTGGGGACCGTAACTCTCACTGCATCTCAGCCAACAGAAAGATGTGCGTGCAACATATTTGAGAGGTAGAAGGGTTAGCATTGCCTTCTGGTTTTTGGTCAAATACTATTCCAACTCCTAGTAATTCAGTATATGTATTTTATTTTACATTAATAGCTAGGAGTAAAGGGTGGTTTGGTCAACCATTATGCCAACTCCTTCCATGTAACAGTACTTGGGCTATCCGGTGACTAATCCCAGCTGCTGTGGGAGCCACAAATGTTTTGCAAAAGTGATTGTGGGCAAGTCTGCATAAATCTGTCTTGCTTTGCTCATTACGTTGGTGACGATTGGTAAGTGACTTTCAAACTGCAGGTACGTAGTACATGTGCTGTGGGTGAAGCTGGGAGCAATTCTTGATACAAGATTAGCATTCAATTGTATCTTTCAAATACAGTGAAAGATGCAAAACCTATTGCAGATGTACCATGTAGAACTGTCGAAGGGCAATTTAATCCTTACCAAGAAATGCATAGAATCATGATGAATAATTCTGTCTTCGTGACCTCTCTTCCTTATGTACTTCAAATTTCTCTCTCAGCAATGGATTTGTTTTGCAGATGTAAGCTAAAATCATCTACTTATGTCTTCCTTAAATCTGTTTTATCTTCTGAGATTTGATTCCATTTTTAGTTTGATATGCATGACCAGGAATTTAAAGAGTAAATATAAAAACTCAAGGGTGCAACATTCAGATCTGCAGTTGTGGGCAAGGATATGAAATTTTGTTTTAGATATCAGTGGTTACTAGTCTACCTACAGGAGAGCTTCAGGTGCTGCTAATATTTTACTCTTAGCACTGGATAACTCTAACAGTATGATTCTCACTGATGGACAGCTAATACGTTGTTTGTGTCTTAATACCATGTCTGTGCCAGAAAAACAAGTGGCAGGGCTAATTCAGATGAAGATTTTGTTAAATAAGAGCTCTAACAGGTCGCCAAACCCAGACTTTAGGACTAGGATTGTGAGGTTTGGTGGTCAGGTTTGAAAACTCAAATGTCATTGTTAATACTGTGAGGAAGCTGTTTGGTTCAGCATTTCAAATAACAGTAATTCCTTCAGCGTCTCACTGTAGCTATGATAATAAGGATGTCTTTAATCTCTTATGGCTTCAATCAGGCTGAAAATATGCATATATTTTTATTGAGATGATCACAGGCTGCCTGACTGGTGACTGGGACAACTATTTCAAGCAGAATTTCTAGATTGGATTTGAGAATAGATGCACATAAATTGATAAAATGTTGATTATTTTGTCTCTTCATAAAGTCTGCTTAATGACTTTATGGCAGTTTATGATAGTACACAAGCTCAGAAAGTTTGTGAAAAGTCTGCTTTCAGGATCAGTGTCTTCCCAGAAGAACTGTAGGATTTTGGCACAAGGATGTTGCAAGTTGTTAGATGAACAATGCAGGGCTGACTTGTGAATGAAAACAATGTTTATGCCTAAACAGAACGAAGACCAAACCATTCAAAATGTATTAACTAGGTCAGTCTAACTCAGAGGGATTTTTTGTTTGTTTGTTTATTTTCTTGCTTATTAAAGTGAATCGTATGGAAATAACTATTGACAGAAAAAGCAATTCTTACAAAAGCATCGCCTGCCTGGAACTTGGTCCAGAAAGCCAGCTGACGCACTCAAAAGCAAATTTGTTTCAGCATTTATATTAACAGTTATAAGACTTTTATCTCTAGCAGCAGGAAAAAAAAATGTTGTTGAGTGTGGACTCAGCAACATGGTTTCAATAAAAATGTTTCTACTAATCAACCTAACAGCCACATAGGAAATTAATTTGAAATCTCCTTTGAGACATACTTATGTATATGAGTAATACTGTGACTTAGTTCTCTTCAGGCTTGCTTTTAGAACTATTTCAAGCCTGAAATCAGGTAAATACACTCTGTTAGTCTGGTAAATACGTGGTTTTGGGGGGTTGTTTGTTTTTTAAATTGCTTTTTGCTAGGCTCAATTCTGTGTATAGTTAGATGGCTGTTTCAGGGAACAGAACCCAATGCTTTGAGTTGATGAAGGTAGAAGAAGAAAGAGCAAATGTTGAAAAAAAGCAGAAAGGGAAAGAGACAAAACTAGTCAGAAACTGTAACTGATGATAAAACAGCCGGAATGCTTATGCTGAGTACTTGCATTTGAGAGTTTGTACTGCTTTAGCTTTTTATTAGACAGAGGACATGCTTGCAGATAGAACAAGTGAGTAATCTCTGTAGAATACCTGAAAAAAAGATGAGTGTAAATGCTGCAGTTTGTTTCAAGTTCATTTAGCAATGTGGTCCACATCTGTTCAGGTTACCAGGCTTCCATTTTGCATAATAATAGGTATGAATTTACTAAGCTAAAACCTACGTTAACTCAAAATAATATGTCTGAATTGTGGCTTTTCAGTACCATTGTGGCTTTTCAATACTTAAAGGGGACTTATTAAAAAAAAGATAGAGATCGACTCTTTGCTCAATCAGATAATGACAGGACAAGGGGGAATGGTGTTAAACTAAAAGAGGGGAGATTTAGATTAGATGTTAGGAGGAAGTTATTCATTCAGATGGTGGTGAGGCACTGGAACAGGTTGCCCAGAGAGATTGTGGATGCCCCATCCCTGGAGGTGTTCAACGCCAGGTTGGATGAGGCCCTGAACAGCTTCATCCAGTGGGTGGCATCCCTGCCTATGGCAGAGGGTTGCAACTAGATGATTTTTTGGGGTCCCTTCCAACCCAAGCCATTCTATGATTCTAAGAATCTGTTGCCACCTTATTTCAACATCTTAGTGTGATTCTTGAGAATTGCTTTTTCTGCCAGCCATTGACTAAATCTTCAGCTGTTTTCTATCTTGGGAGAATTTTTTGATGTTTAGCAGGTGCTGTGTCCTTATTTCTGAGCCATTTTTAGAGAATTATCTACTCTGTTTTTAAAATAGAGCAGTTGTAGTATGAACTTGCTGCAGTGATGTACACGTTTCTTTTAAATGACCTTTGTTACCCACGCTATGACACTTGTTAGCCCAGACTGTAGCATAATTTAACATGCATCTCAAATGTGATTTGCTGTTTTACTCTGCAGTCCTGGCACCTAGGTACTTGCTAAGAAAAGAAAAGATAATAAATGAACACAAAATATTTATTTAAAACATGCACACACTCATATCCCCCATAGTATGGGATGCTAGAGCTAGGGTCTGTACAAATTATTGAGCTGCATCAGTCAAATTTATGCTCATTTTGTTACAGACAAGGTTCGAAGATTACATCCAGACCTGGAATTGCACAGAAGACCAAGTGTACAGTTCTGAATCCCCAGTACAGAATGCATTGCATCCTCTCTAAATAAGGAGAGTAATGCCCTGTTTCTCTAGGCTGGCTGTTGAGACCTGTTGACTGGGAAGGCATTTTACTCAAGTCCCCATGCTGAAAAATCTTGATTCTGCCTAAGCGAAACAAAAACTTAATATTAGAGTTGTGTTATTGGAAGCCTTTGCAAAGGCCATCTGTTTACTTTCTTAGCAAAAATATAAGGATGGAAAAGCTGTTTGCAAACCAAAATGTCCTCAAGAGGATGCTTAAGCATCTGAAATATCTCTAGTTGGCCAGGAATGGACTGGAGCCACTGGACTCCTTGGTCCCAGTTCCTTGCAGGGGAATCGGATAGGTGAATATATGGCTGAGTACAGGAATGATGCTGATTAGGCCAAAAGAAAGAATGCTGGAATCTACAGACACCAGGGGAATTTTGAGACGAGTTCAGCATGGCTTTATCCAAAATCAGAAGCCACAGTCATTTCCTTCCTTGTCTCATAGAAGAAAACTGGGTTAACTTGATATCTGGCTGTTGGAGAGGGATTACATAACCTCTATTGCAAGTGCTCTATATGAAATCTTAGTATTAACTGCTTCAAGTGACTCTTGTCTGTGATGTTTACATTTTAGCATTCTGCACCTTTCTCCAGAATAACTGTGGAAAGGACTTAATGGAGCCTTAATTAACTTGGGAGCTCAATGGAACTGGCTTCTCAATCATTATTGTCTATGGGAATTGTGATATTTTCTTTGGTTGCTTTAAAAATAGGCATTAATCACGTCCTCAGGAATTACAGAGTGCTTTGGGAAGAGTGTAGTTCTAAATCAGACCCAAGTCTTTTGACAGTCTCTGTGTTTTAGCAGTGTCTTGTGTCAGCAACAATTAGAGGCATCTGC
Organism: Cygnus olor; assembly: GCF_009769625.2. NCBI lineage: Eukaryota > Metazoa > Chordata > Aves > Anseriformes > Anatidae > Cygnus > Cygnus olor. Next base: position 93,178,957 of record NC_049169.1, on the reverse strand, counting down.
GTAAGAAAAGAACTGAACTGAAGGTGCGCAGAGTTAAAAATAACCAAGAAACTCTTTAATCACAAGTGTGTTTCAGAAAGAGCAAGTAGAGCTTTTTACTCTAAGAAATAACATTTGGTGCCTTGTGGACTACATCGAAGTGCTCTAGAACTAGTCATTAGACCTGCTGCAGTTCTATTCAAAAAATAATAGTTGGGTCCAACAGGCTCCCATTTTTATGTAAGAAACAGAGGTGCATTTCATGACCAGAAAGCTGTAAAATCATTTATGTTGATTGAGTATTAGCATGCATACACAGCTAGGTGAATGACAGTTGTCTTTCATATTGTACATGCGAAGACTTGATGCGCTCCAAGGTGTGCATTTTTAAAAGTCTGGCTGCTTGGGCTGGGTCATAGGTTTGCTGATGAACATGTTCCTCTTAGTCATTTCTTACTGGAGGTAGTGGGCAGGTGGTCCCACTTTTACTTTTTTTAGATAGGTTCCAGTTAGAGATTTCCTTTTGTGATTTTTAAGAAACTAGAAACGTCCTAGCCTGACTGTCAAGGTCCTGTGCTGTAATTTTAGGGCTGACAGTTTTAAAAATATATATCCACTTGTAAACTGATCTAGTAAAAAAGCTATTAAGCTGGGAAGAGTAATGCATTCCAGGACATTGCTCCAACTATCTTAGCAAAACCCCCTCAATGTTTTACTTGGTGAGGAAGAAGTGAGAAATAGCAGATGGGTTGCAGATGGGTTGCCAAACACTCCCGTGTGATGCCAGCTCTGACTAATATCAGTCCTTATTATCTTCATAAAGCACCCAATTGTCCTCACAAACAATTAATTGTTTTATCTGTAACTGTAGCCATTGAATTATGTATTCATATGTTTTGGAGATCATGAAACAAGCGAGTGGAAATTTTGAGAAATGGAAATAAGATTTAGAGAGGAACTGACTGTGTTTCAGTATGGAGGTCACTTCTTTTCGCTGCCCCTGTGCACTCAGTGGTGGAGCTCCATTTCGGCAGCTGACGGTCGGTCAGATACAGCCCCGTTAGATCAAGCCTGATGGCAGCACAGTCAAAGACAGTGCTGGCACCTTCCTCCCAGCTGAGTGCTTGTTTTACCACTCTCTTTAGCATGCTGGTGACAAACTGTTTAAAAGGTGCTGTGCATCTAAGGATTCGTAGTAAGCCAGTGGCAACTGCTGTTGACAGGAGGCTTGCAAGCAGCTCAAGAGGCAGCCATGACCTCTCTCCAGAAAAGCTACGGCTGTTGCACGAAGGGCAGCATCTCCCTAGGTCTGTAAGGGCTGCGAAACGCCTTGAAGATAGAAGGCTAATTATGGCCTGAGATTTATTTCCGACACAGAGAGATCCTGAAGAAAAACAAAGCTGCTTCTGAGTATTAGCAGTGGTACAACAGGAAGGCAAGTGTGCAACTCCTCTGGTGGATTGAAACACCAGAATCTTCTTAACTGACTTATCCCTGTGGTTATGTACTTTGGTGACAGATTCTCCAGTAGGCGCTGTATAAATGTGCAAGACAAAAGTGCGATCCTGAAGGCTTCTTAAGAACCTTAGCTTGCATGAGGGAATTCAGGACATTAGTCTTGGAGGCAGTTTCCCTGAACTATTTCTGTGGTGAGGTTAGTTGGTGGTGCAATGGGCTGATAACGACTTGGTTGCCTTTCCTTTGCACTTAATTTTACTTTCCAGTCTAGTGGGTGTTCACTCATTACCTCAAAGACTGCAAAATAATCTAAATTAAATCAACATGGATACACTTTTCAGTATGCATCTGGCACTTGCTACTAAATCTGTATGGAGTTCACAGAACCAGCAGCAGTATAGAGCAGTACCATATTCTTCCCAATGACTTTATGCGTAACAAAAGAACAGGCACTACTCACTTCTGTTAATCCATTCTTTCTGTAGGGTGCTAGCCTGGTGTGAGATGTATATGTTATATCTTTCCTGCTTTTCCCCATCTGTCTTGAATAACTAGGTGCTGTCCTAGACAAATCATAGTTAATCTCTACAAATACAGTGTATAACACTTTGGCATGTAGTATGAAGCATTAAACAACATATAGAAGGCCATGAAGGCTTAATGTAACTGAATCTGTGAACATTTGTGAAAGATATTTATCCTATATCCTGATTTTGAAGAGTAAAGTGATTGTAGAAACATGAATTTGTTAAGCCTTATACTTCTTCAGATTTATTATTATTTTTTATATATTCACTTTACCCAATTTAAGAGTTTCTATTTAGGACTGAGTAGTTTATTTCAGCATCCCTTCCCAAGGAGATATTTGTATCTCCTTAAGGAGTATCAGGTCTTCTTTAGAACAAAGCAATTACTGCCTTTTGGTAAAAACAACCTTGGCTTGGATTTTTTGGTTTTTTTATTTTTTTTTTTTTTTTTTTTTTTGTGGTGGTGGTGCCTTGTTTTTTATTTTTTCTTCAAATTTAAGATTATTGCCTTGATAAACAGCTTGTGCTACATAATGTTTTAGTCCCCTAAATTTCAGCTTGGGATAATGATACTGAAGTCTTTTTTTTTTTTTTTTTTTTTTTTTTTTTGATTTGTTAAGGCCTAATCCAGCTGTTTTTGGAGTATTTGTGGGTTTTGTTCATGACTTGCACATCTCCACTTACCACATGATTTTTTTTTTTTTTTTGTGAATTGTTGTATAGGGATAAGCAAACTTCTTGTGTTCCATGCATATTTGTTCCTGTTACCATCTGTTTTCATAGGTGTTCCTTAATACCTTCGGTTTAAGTGTCTGTTCTGAAACAGTGTTGTTCATGTGAAATGTTGAATGAAGAAAAAAGGATGGGTTAAGTTAGTATTACATTTGGATGGGAGTATGTCTTCTGTTTTTTTACCAAAGCAAAAATTGTCTTAAATTCCTATTACTGCTGAGTTGTTCTTTTCTTTCTTTAAAAAAAAGAAATCTTAAACTATTTTTGATGGAAAATTGGGTTTCCCAGATGAAAAAATGTTGGACAGAGTGATTATTATTTTGTTTTTGTCAAACTGAAAACCTCTCAGAAGCGAAAAAAAAAAAAACTTGTTTTGAAAAGGCCTGATCCACTGGTATTAGTCTTTTGACAATAGACTGTGTAGTGTAAAATGGCTGTCTGCTTTCCAAGATTTATACTCGAGATATCTCATGCCCTTATTTCTTTCAGAACAGAAAAGCTGGCCAAGAATTCAGTTCATTTTGAGGCAGACTTGTGGGCAAGGTTGCTGCTTTTTTTTTTTTTCCTCGTATGTGTCAAAGAAAGTGATGAACAGACTGACAAGATTATTTGTGGTTTTGAGTATCCAATTCCCAATGACTTCATGTCTGATCTCTGCTGTTTTTTTACATAGCATTTTATACCCAAACAAGGTACCATGGAATCTCTTGAATCATTGAAACCAGTATTCATCACCAGGTTTGACACCTGGATATTTTTGTTCTGGTACTCCCTCTTCTTCATGGACATTATCTACAACTCTTACTTTTGATAGCTGTCCATGTTTTGAGATTCTGCTGTTGGTCACCAGCTTTCTGTGCTTCTGGCTCATGCAGAACATTTCCTGCTTCTCTTGCCTCACTCATTTAGCAAGAATTAGTTCTTTGTTTTTCTTTCGTGTTCTCTTGAAAACAATTTGAGTTCTTTTGAGGTCTGCCAGTGTTTGGTTATCAAAAGTTTGCCTTCTAGAGAATATGCAGAGTTGATGAATGTTCTTTAAGATAGCAAATGCCTTTTTACTTAAATAGAAATACTGGCTTGTATTTCATGTGCAGGAAGCCTGTTTGGATAGGAAACTGAATATGTAACATCCTTCTATGAATTAATTATTTCAGAGTTTCAAAGCTGCCTATATGGAGTTGTATCAACTTGCTTTGCTGGAATGTGTCTTCAGTTTTCTTATATACCCAGTGCAATGGGTTTTGACTACTTGTTCCAATTTGTCTTCCCTTCATACTGCTGAAACAACCCTCAAAAAGTTTCCAAGTCAACATTCAAAAGCAGTTTCAGTCTTCTTGTGTTACCTTTTGCCTTCGATACTGTCAGCATAGTGTTCCTGACATGTCACGTTCATTCCCTTGATGTACATGATTATGCTGCCTGAGTTTCTCCATCTCTAATCACTCTTCCCAAAAGAGATTTTTTTTTCTCTGACTGGTCTCATTTTTCAAGTGCAAATTTAGCTTCCCCTTCACATGGCAAGTCATGAATTACCTTTAATCCAGAGGTCTGTGTCCTTGACGATACTGAAATCTCACCCCATTATTCTTTTAGCTTCTCGTGGATGGTCTGCAGAAATATTTGTAAGAACTGAGGTGTTTCATCCACTGCTGCTCTGATTCTTTGTAGAATCTATGCTGTCATTCTGCTTGTCACTTACTTTCATAGTCAAGGTATTGCCTTCAGCGAAAACCTTTCCCCAGAACCTCACATCTAGGTGATATTTTGCTTTCTTTTGGTTCTCACATCTGGCTATCTGAAACCATACTGCCTGGCCTGAAGAAATTTGTTGTCTCTTTATATACCCAGTCTCACTGGTTGTGGGAGGGGAATAATTGCTTAATGATGTTAGATTGAAAGCTGAAACCATAGTCTAATTTACATTTAAACACGGTCAGTTCCTTCTTCTGCAACATGCCCTTCCTAACTCAGCTGCACAGATATGCTCTTCTCTAGGCTTTCCTTGTCTTGTCTTAGTTATTAAAACATCAATTTTGCAGGCTGTGAGAGATGCACATCTCTTCATGCTTTTATTCATGCAAAATGCAGCCTTAAAAACAATTCCTGGCCGCAGTGTTCAAACCTGTCACCCTTTTACTAGTACCTCTGCATTTGCTCCCATTCTGTAGTCTTAATCAAGTGTTTTGTCTCTTTTCTCTTTTTTTTCTTTTTTTTTTTTTTTTTTTTCTGATGACTCCTCCTAAGCTGTTTCTTTTGTTTCATTTCTTTGAAGTGTCTGTTTCCTGTGTGTGGTGAACTAGAATAAAAATACAGTGACACAAACATGATTATGTTCCTGTTGTGGAAAGTACGCTAGAGTTTTTGCTAGTATACCTAACTTCTCTGCTAGTAACAATTTTTTAAAGGTAGACTAAGCATAGGACAAAGTGCAGGTCTGGGGAGGTGAGGGGAAACATGGAAGCGATTAGGCAGTCCTGGTCAGCATGATCTCAGCACATTCGCCATCTGATCTGAGGTGCCAGACACCTTATGTATCTTGTTGTTGTTTGTGGACTGGGTGATTCGGCTTCATCATACAGGCTCTTAAGTGGGTGCCTGGTTAAGATTTTGGACATCTTTGTGATATGCAAGTATGTGTTTAGTTGTTGTTGCATAGGGGATTGATGCATTTCCAACAGAAAAATTTCCTAGCTGTAACTTTCATTTTCACAATATTGAGAGTTGGCTTAAGGATTCCAGTAAGCTTTAATGCAAAGCATGAACTTGGTCTCGAGTTACTTTTTTATGCATCTGAACTGGATTGGCCATGACTCTTACTGGAACAGCAATGCTAACAGATGTTATCCCTTGTGTAATTTCCAAAGACAGCCACACTGTTTGACACTTTATAATAGTAAAAACAAAACCAGATCATGCTAAGATATTAGCCATCTTAAAATTGAATGTAACACAGCTATATGGATGGAGACTTTTCTGAAGTCAGCTCATAGAAACTGATGGGAGTTATTAGAGCAAATTACTTTGGGGGCAATAATCATGTTTGTTTTGCAGATTTATGGACTGACATAATAGAGAGCTGTTCTCATGAGTCATTCCTGTTTATCAGGAACAAATAAATAAAGTATATTCTTATTCTATATAGCAGCTGCCTTGCACTTGGACAGCTGTGACTGGAGTTCTGAAGGTAGCTTTTTCATTTTTCTGATACAGTGATGATACATAGCACTCAAAGTAACCACAGATTTGTGTGTATATTTGTGGGGGGCCAGATTTTACTGAAGTATTTTCCAGATTTGATCTCTGAAATGCGAGTTTTCTTTTGTCTTCTGGTAATTTTCTGGTGCTGTCCATTGTCAGCCAAAATTCCAGACTAAATAGACTATTTCTATATTTGTTTGACCACACTTGGTGTGGTATGTCGATCAGAAAGTTGTTTGGCTTCCAAAATACTATTCTGGTTTAGAAAAGAAACTGATCCTGTTCCGAGCAGACAGGATTTTATCTTCTTCTAAAACACCAACCCAAATTTAAATACAGTTTTTTGTTTTGGTTGGCTGCATCACCTGTCAAGTGATCAGTGAGAATTGCATTTGAACAGAGTAAACCATGCAGAAAGCTTATTATTCTGGAGTACAGGAGTAGCTGGACTTGAGATTTCTCTGCAGACACTTTCTTAACATCTGTAGGAGAGGGCAAAGAGAGAGTAGTACATCCAAATGGCATGCCTAAGAGGGGAATGTAAATTATCCTTTCTGTTTATCTGCCTTTAAAACCTGTCTGCTAAACTTAGCATTCAGATACCACGGTGATAGGTGCATTATAAATAATATTATCTTTTTACAGTTTTAGTCAAAATAGAATGTGTCCTCACTTACCCTTTCCAAATTTGTCCATAGGCTATTATTATATAAGAAGAATAAAAGGAAGAAATAGCTACAGAGACTTAGAAAGTTGTTGAGTTTATCAATTTTTAATGAAAAGATCTTACTAAGCATAAAACTCTCCCCGTTCCTCCTGAACAAGTGACATAGACAACATTAAATTCAGAGAAGCCTGGCTGCTGCTACAAAATAGGTGGGAAACTTCCAGTTCATACCATCCTGATGCCCTCTGCATCTTGCCAGGCTAAATGTGCTGCAGTGGGAAAGGTTTATAATGGTTAATACAGGAACAGTTTATCCATAACAGGTGGCCTTGGGTTGATGTTGGCATCGTGTGCTCAGGCACACGCTGAATAAACTTACTTATGCCATTTTAACAGGCTAGCATCTTTAGATTAGTAAGAAATAGTTGCTTGTTGACTCTGCCTGAGTTGCTTTGCTATTTGCGTTTTTCCAGTTTTGGAGAGAATACTTTTTGCCCATAAATCTTACACTGTTCTGAAATCTGGTAAATATAGCAATGCAGAACTGGTGTCACAGCCAGCAAACAAAAGCTAAGGATGAGATGAAGAGAGCTACAGTGTTACTCAAAGAGCCCGATTCCTCAGTCTTCCAACACTTTGATACAGGCAACAGACTGGGAGACCACTTGTGTTATGTTTGGAGGTGCAAGATAGCCCTCTGGCCACCTACCTCCACAGCTGTATATGTGAAAGCGAGTAATTGATCAAGGGTGGTGGGCTCTTGTCTGCACAGTGGATGCTTTTGCAGAAAAGATGGCTAGTTCTTGATATTGAATGTTTTTCTGTATTGTGCCTTGCCAACATACTTAAGTTTGTTCCCCTTTATTATAACTGTAAGTGGGATAGATGTCTCTCATCCCAGCACTGGTATGGTTACACAGCAATAACCTGTGTCATATAACTTCTCTGAGCAGAGGAGGAGAAACGAGTAGTATAAGAAGGTGCTTGCCCTGTGATGACTGGCAGCTTGGCAGGAAGGGGGAACAGTCCTGCGGTAACTTTAGAAGCACTCTCAAGAAGGATAGTGGCCTTGACCGACACCTGGTGAGTTTCAAAAGAGCCAGGGCGGACTTGGAACAGGGAGGAGGGAATAAGCAATAGGAACTTTGAAGACTGTAGCCTGGGTTGGGCAAGGGAGTAACTTTGTTGTAGAGAGGAGTGGCAGGTTACTTCGTAGCTGTCCTCATTGGCCAAATACATGAAGTAAGCTCTGTCTACTAATTCAGACCATCAGTTAGAGCACTTCTCTATGAGGATATTTCTGTCTGAGAAGGACTGTGTTGTTAATTGCTTTGTCATGGAGGGCTTATTGGGTTTACGTGGCAAGGTTTTGATAGCAGCAGGGATGCAGGGGTGGCTTCTGTGAGCAGAGCCCAGCAGCTGCCCCATGTCAGACCAGAGCCAGCTCCAGCCAGCTCCAAAGGGACCTGCCGCTGGCCAGGGCCGAGCCAGGGAGCGACACTGGGTGGGCCTCTGGGAGAACAGATACAAGAAAGGGGAAAAAAAAATGCTGGGCAACAGCAGCTGGGAGAGAGCAATGAGGAAATGTAGAGAAGCAGCCCTGTAGTCCCCAAGGTGAGTGCAGAAGGAGGCAGGAGGTGCTCCAGGCACACAGCAGCAGTTCCCCTGCAGCCTGTGGAGAGGCCCCTGGTGGAGCAGGTTGTCCCCCTGCAGCCCGTGGGTCCCATGGTGGAGCACATCTACACACTGCAGCCTGTGGAGACCTTGTACAAGCTGCTGCCCATGGGGGACCTGTGCTGGAGCAGTTTGCTCCTGACAGATGGACCCCATGGTAGAGACCCATACTGGAGTAGTTCCTGAAGAGCTGCTGCCTGTGGGAAGCCCCTGCAGGATCAGTTTGGGAAGGATGGCATCCCGTGGGAGGGACCCCACGTGGAGCAGGGGCAGAGCATGAAAATGAAGGAGTGGTAAATTACAAAGCGTCAGGGACTGACCACAGCCCCCATTCCCTGTTCCCCTGTGCCACTCGGGGGGAGGATGTAGAAGAGGGTGAGTGGGGGGGGAAGTTGTTTTTGGGTTGCTTTTAGTTCTCACTGCTCTAGTCTGTTCTAAATAGGCAGTGAATTACATTAAACTTCCTTATGCTGAGTTAGTTTTGCCCATTGTGGTAACTGTTGAATGATGTCTCTGTCCTTATGTCAGTCCACAAGGGTTTTTTCATGCTGTTTTCTCCCCGTCCTTTGGAAGAGTGGGACTGAGAGCCAATGTGATGGTGCTGAGCTACCTACTGGTGTCAACGCACCACCAAGGGAGAGAAGTATACCTCTCAATTAAGTTCCTCAACTGCTACATGAAGAAAAATTTTTATAAACTGTAGTTTTGTTGTCAACTCCTTATCACTTATGTGGCTTTCTGCTCTATCCTTGACCAGTCTGAAAAAAGAACTAGTCTTGTAAAATCTGGAAAATACCATTTTTCACCTACTATCAAGTACAGTCTTCAGGGTGGTGTTTTTTTGTTTGTTTGTTTTGTTTTATTTTATTTTATTTTCTTCTTCTTCTTGTTGGTTTTACTTTGAGGCTGTAAGAAAGTTGGAGATTGTCCAGGTTCTTAAACTTGAACCAAGGAGGTGAAGACCCAAAGACCAAGCCGCTTGTTTGTTCAAAGTGAGATACTATTACTAACAGTTCAAAGATGCAAGTTGACCGCACAGTTTTTGGCACAGTTACCATTTTAGTTAACAAATCTGCGCACCTGTGGAGAGTCTGAGGAGCTGGTAATAAAGATTAATGAAATAAAATGTTAAACACAATCCCCAGCAGCTTGCGTTTCTCCTTGCTCTTAGCTGGTGAGCAGCTAATGAAATGGAAGTGTGTTTACATCTGACACTGGGCTGTATGTGTACTAGTGGAGTTGATATTTTCCATGGAATACAGATTGTTGGCCAAATTTTAGCAACCTGCCAGCATGCTAGACAGATGCCTGGATTTAGTTAGCTCTCAAACAGCATTGCTCACATTTTAGGTATCTAAGTCTATAAATTCTGGTCAACAACAGATGCCCTAGGCAATTAATTGCGGTTTATATAGAGATTAGGTCTCATTCTTATAGCCATTTTATAAAAATTCAACCTGAGTCTGTCCTGATGTACAAAATAACAATCGGATACGATGTACTCTAATCTGTATTCTCTTCAGTCCACCAGCATGAATACAATTCAGCTGATATATGGGTTATCTTGAAACTTTCACCTATATTCTTTTTATTTTTACCATGTAAATGCGTCTGCTCATCATGTGTTCTTGGACAGTCCCTTTCATACCAGAACTGTAAAGTAAGGGGCCACTTGCATGGTATTTAGCAGGCAGACACAAGCTTGCTCTGCCTGTGCCTGAAGCCAGATGGATGCTGGCCAGCTCTGAGCAGAAGCCATGCAACGCAGAGACGAACCTCCGCTAACGCGCTCTTCTTGGAAGCAGGTTATAGTATTTCAGGCCATTCAAGCACACAAGCACGATGCTGGCTTACAACATGGACCTGCAAAAGCATGACATCCTCTGCATAAAATCCGAGGTCTGAACTTAAACCACTCCTGTTGCTGGTGTTGGGATGAGGCTACTATGCAAGGCAAATTTCTGCTCTGCCTCATTCAGTTTCGATGGATCTGCTGCCCCTGTGATATTAACCTTAGGGCATCCTGCCTTTCCCTATTTTAAATTCTTTTCCAGTTATGTGACACTTGCTGATTTTAACTGACATGGTTAGGGTTCTCATCCAAGATTTAACATACAGAATGAATTTAGCCCTTGGAAGACATACTCTGTAAGTGACCAGGCTTCCAAAAGAGAAAGTAGTGCAAGGAAAATCTGTTTCTGTTGTTTTCTGTGTCCAGCCGTCCTGATGGTGCTGCCTCTTCAACAGAAGTGGCAAAAGCCTTTCTTTGGAGGGATCAGAACAGCACGCCTTATGTTCTTTTGAAGTACATATGTTTGGTTTTGTGTTGTTTTTTCTGAGTAATCCATTGTTTTGTTCTGTTTGTTTCCCAGAATCTGCTAGCTGTTGTTTTATCTTCACCTGCTTGCAAAAAAAAAAAAAAAAAAAAAAAAAAGCTTGTAAGCCTTACTGAAAACTGGACTGAAAATAGTTTCTGAAAACTGGAGCTCAAGTTGGACTAGGTTCAGTGACACAACTAATATATAGCTTTCATTCATTTGGTGGCACTGCTTCTCTTCCCCTTCTGTGACAGCTTGGGTGACGTCTTCAAAAGATACGACTGAGAGGGGAATATAGCAAAGATCTATAAAACTAAGTGACATCAAGATGAGTTCATGCTCTCTCCTAGTACAGGAAGTAAGGGTTTAACATGACATTCTCAGGGTTATTCAGGATTGAGTATGGGATGTTTTATCAACTTGTCATATGTTCTAGTTTCACTGAAAGAGTTTGAGAATGCATATTATTCAGTGGAGGCAGTAGCTGTCCTTTCATTTTCATGGAGCAGTGAAGTAAGGGGCTGAGAGTTTGTTGCCATTCGTCCAATACCAGAGTTTGCACGTGAGGTATTGAAAGTTCAGGGATGTGCAAGAATGTTTCCTATCTTGCAAGGGGAATAAACTTATCTTGCCTTTTTTTTTTTCTTTTTCCCAGGTATCTTGCTGCTAGTAATGAACTTTATCTTTACAAAGTACTATGTACAGATGAAACTCCCTTGTGAAACTTCATTTGAGGTGAGTTTGTGTTTATTTACTTGCAACGGCGCTTCTGTCAACTCATCTGTCACAGGTTGAATTATGTTCCATGAGAAATCCAGGGGTTTTGAGTGAAATATTTTCTATTTCCTAGAAGAGTCCATTATAGCTCATGCGGTCATCTGTGTGAGCAGCAGTGCTTGATGTGCCTTCTGCATAGGTAGAGCAAAACAAATGAAATTCTATCCCAGACGCAGAGAAACAAAGGTTATTAAAAAATGGTGTTTGAAAGGTGCTGAGGCTTGGAAGAAGGAAAATACTTCAGAGAAACAGAAATACAAACTTTTCAGAGTTGGGCAACATGCAGAGGTGTATTAAATCTTTCACTGTTGAAAAAGGACAGGTAATATGTTTGCACATCCTTTGCAGTTGCAAAGAATTTTACTCAAACACAACCAGCAGGCTTCAGGTCAATTCACTTTTTTGCCAAGTTCAAATAACCTTGGGAGTCTGATGCTATAAAATACTTGGCACTAAAAGATTTTGCTAAAGAAAAGCTTTGCTCTAGAGGTGCTGGTATTGCTGATCGACAGGTGGGAATAGGGAGGTCGACGGATTGATGCTTTGACTCCTGTGAAAGCGTGACTTCATAGGAAATTATTAAATAGGTATTAGTTTTAGCTTCAGATGCAGATATTTATTCAAAGGCCTCCCACTACAGAATGAGGGTGCGAGGAGGGGCAGTACTCCGCTGGTCAGATGATGCAGCAGCTGCGCTGCTTCTGGCTGGAAACGCTCCTCCAGCCCAGCGGCCGAAGGACAGCGGGCAGCTCCTCGGGCAGCGCCGGCGGAGGACCAGGAGGAGGAGGAGGAAGAGAGCAGGATGGACGAGGACGAGGGCCGGGGCCGTGCCCCGCCGTGCGCCTCTGCCGGCCCCTGGCGGCGGCAGCGCGGGACCACAGGGCGCTGCCGGCGGGCTGGGCCCTGGGCCGGTACCGGGGGAAAGGGAATGGAAATGGGGCCGGGACCGGGACCTGGCTGCCCGCTGCCCGGGCTGCGGCTCCGGGTCAGGTTTGGCCCTTTGCGGGCACACGCGTGGGTGTCCTGGCCTCCAATTCTGGGAATGCCACACGGCTTTGTGTGCCTAACAGCTGGGCTTCAAAAGCCACTGAAGCAGCAGTAGAGAGGTACGTGCACAATGTCTCCTGCACGTAGTCTGTGCCCGTTTCAAGTGAAAGATGTTTCTCCTCTCTTACAGCGCAAGCACAAACACGGCACAAGAAATCCAGCGAATGTTCCAGGGTTGGATGCAGCCAGGGTGAGATGTAACCACGTGGCACAAAAGAATATGAGGAGAGGTCCAGACAAACTGGAAGTAGCTGTCTTGCATGGCTGGCAGATGTGCATTTGTTTTAATAAGTTATTGCCTGATATCCTTGTGTGTTTGTGGAACTTCACTCTATGTAGAACATAATGTGAAGGCAAGCAGTAATTAAAACAGAAATTGTGCTGGAAGCAAACCAGTAGCAAGATACAAAAACAGGGCAACAATACACAGGTATTAATACCAGAACATCCAAGTGCTTGCCACTCCAGCCTTTCTTAGTTTGAATTTTAAGTTAGGAGACAAAAACCAACTTTAAAAGACTTTGTTTTAAGTTATCAGGCTAGGAGCAATGCAGGAGATTCCAGCCCAAGATTTTCTTGTGGTGAGTCACAGCTGGGTGAAGGAGTCTCAGGAGTAGTCACAGTTCATTTAGGACTTTCTAGGTCAAAACAGCTAAGTATGTTGCACTGCATTACATCTGTCTGACCGTCCTACAGTAAAGAAACTATGTCCTTTGATTTCTGTGCCAGTTAGAGTGGTTTGCACTCTTGTGAAATCATAAGATGGGCAACTGAGTTCTCATACAGCAATGTGAGGAGTGTTTATTGGTTCTGTGCTTGTAAGTTGTCCAACACTATATTGTCACTAATTAACTCACAGAGAGGGCGAACATTACTCACTGAGAAAAAGCAGTGAAATCGAGGCAGAGATTCCCTGAAGTTCTAATGTTCTGCCTATTTTTTTTATATTATTATTTCTTTCTTCATTTGACCAGAAGAAATGTAACTTGCTCTGTGCAGTCTTTGTACAACTCAGTGAGAAAATTTTTGTAAGTGTGGCCAAAGTGAGGGTGGTGGTTACCTCAGTTGAGTTGAAGGGGCAAAAATACGAGATGGCAAAGGCAGATGTGTCTTTTTATGGGGAAGAACATGTTTGAGGTAACTTGCTTTGCAGGCTGTCAAAAAGGATACATCTGATTGGGGTCAGTGTGCTTCAAAACATAGAGAACATGATGCTGATTGCTAGAGTGTGTGCTAAACACTTCTTAAACACTACTATGTCATGATTAAGGTCAATGAGCATGAAGGAAGGGCTCTTCAATTTATTGTGGAAGATGTTAGAGCTTTTAAACTGCGGAAGACAGGAGCTGAGTCAACAAAGCCTGGAAAATAATTAGAAGCAAGGTCTTTTAAACCTGCTTAGCTGACATTCGTGGAAGCAGAGAGAAGGTAGTGAGAACCATGGTTGATTGTGAGAATTATAGCATCCCTACACCATAGGAAGGGAGTTAGCTGGAAACTGAAATTGCAGGAAGCAAAAAGAGGAGTCTGTAAGAGAAGTGGAGAAAATGGTATTCCCTTCCTTTCTCTACCATACGCTCCATGGCAAATGTACTTCTGAAGTCTTACTGTATGTGTGCAACTGGATACTGTCTGAATAAAGTTCCTGGTATTATAACATCTTCAGAAACCAATATTGGTTTCTCACTTCTCCAATTCAGATTGTTTGCCTTTGCCCTCAAAGTCTGTGCTTTTAATCCCTAATCCTGGAGATTGTTTTAAAACCTGAAGCATAAAGCTTCTTCTGTTACTACCAGTGCTTCATTGCTGCACTTTCAGTTGTGGGTATGACAGAGAACTCGGCCAGTTGGACAAGAGGTTTTGAGTGCTGAGGCATTTTGTTTGCCTGGCACTCTGGTAAATGAGGGTGTCATGCCATGGGACACAACATACCCGACCAAGTGGAGGCTGTACCGGTTTTGGAGCTGGGTGAACTGTTGTGTCAGGAGGCTGATAGTAAGCCCCAGGGAGTACAGCTTGCTGGAGTACAGCCCTGTGCTGTTTCTGCGTTGTGCTTTGTGCAGTACAGGTATAGTGAACAGTCTGGTCAATAAAAATCCTTTTATTACCCTTGAATATGTTAAAAGAAAAAACAAAACATTTGAGATTCAAAAATGTCTTGGAATAATAGAAACGAGTAACACTTAAAGATACGAGTCATTTTGAAATGGCGAAAAAGAAGGCATTATGGAATCCTTTGTCATGCTAATGTCTTGGCACACACAAGCAAGCTAAAAGAAAAAATAAAAAAAAAGCAGCATTAGGACATGCCCTTCTTACCCATACTGCTGAGGGCTGAGAACACATCACAGTCAATAGTTCACACATCCTATCTTCTTGGGCTAGAAAGCTGTTGTGACTCAAGTTGTGCGCCCATTTGTGTTGCAATAAATCCTTACAATTTATACTCTTGCAGGTTGACTCACATCACTTGTTCAAGTCCAGCATGACAGCTCTCATCCCTTACCCCTGCCATAATTAACTGACCTGTTACAGGTTTTTTTAACCCTACGTGTTCATTTGATCCTCATCAGCAGAGGTGCAGTAATTTAGATTGACTGCATGCGGTTCCACAACTAGGATGAACGCTCCTTGCTGGACTTAGTGAGAAGCAGCATATGGGTGAACAGGAGGCTCTGAGACAGTGGAAAGTACATACTACAATCATTCTGATGTGTCGTTCCTTCTGACAGATTAAAGCGTCATTTGGAGTAAAAGGAAGCTCCCATTTGTGCTATGATCTGAGTGTCCCTTTTTTTAATGAATGTTTTTGCTCTTTGCAGGTTCTCCTCATCTAGGCAACAAAATGTGATTCTAGAGAGAAAATGATTAGGATACTCCTTTTCTGGTATCCCAAATCCAAAATGCAGAGTTCAGATAACAAAGCATAACCTTTGTGAGTTATGCTCTGTGTACATGCATTAAAAAATTCTCAAAGATTAAGCCTAAAAATTGCTAGCATTTGGTAGTTATAAACTCAGGGAATCCTGAGCTACCACAAATTTTTATTCAACCTAAAGTAACAAAAACAGATTCAAGCTTCATGTTAGCAGAGTTTCTCTCACTTAACTTCTTTCTTTAAGGTTAGCCAATTCAAAAGACAAAACTGATAAAAGCATATCTGGATCTGAAAGGAGGAGGTTTTTTCACTTTGAATTTGACTCTTTTTTAGCTTATTTCAGTGATTTATTTTACTTTTAAACTTATTCAAGGCAGAATAAATATCTGTCTAAAACCTGATACTCATAATACTGTTAGGGTACCATGAAATATTTTACTGTCACAAATACAGACTGATCTGTGTTTGTCCTATTACCTTCCCAATAGCCAACAGTGGTCCTTCCTGTATGTTAGACTGCTATGTGTTACCTCAGTCTTTACGAAGAAATCTTTTAGGCTTTCTGAAGTATGTTTGCTTTTGAGTCTTTTATCTTTCTCTTCTGTCCCAAAAAGTGAAAGTGGAGAGAGAAACAGAATTGGTGAAAAGAAAATAGCATGGGACCTTCTACACAGAAGAAGCCATCTTTAAAAAAGGGAAGCTGTAGTAAGTCTACTCCAAAACAAACAAACGAAAAAGACAGATGTTTGTTTTTATTTGTTTAGTTTTTTAAGAAGTGCACTGTTGAAGGAGAAGTCTCACATGTTTTCCCAGCAGCCATAAGGTGTTGCAGTAATGGCATTAGCTGATCAACTAATATACAGATATGTTGCATTCAAGCTTATGTGTCTTTCAGTCTCGCAGTTGCTTAGTCAGATGGCAGTCTATTTTTATCCAAGGTTTGTCACCAGATGGGATAAAGGGGCTCATCTGACTGACAGGAAAGCTTAAATTTTTCCAGGGCTGTCGGGAAAGCATTCTTGTAACAAGGGGAATCCTTGCTATATGCCATTTCCCAAACAGAGGACTGACCAGAGATAAGACTCTTAAGTAAAAGGATCAGCTTTCTTTACTCAGAAGCTACACAAGAATGGTATACCATCTGCTCTCCTTATTGTTCTTAAAGGATAAATGAAAACTGCCGTGAAGTTTGGCCAGATTTTCTCCTTTATTCTTTTTAATAAGCTCTTTTGCTGGCATTGCTTTATAGGTAGTTCAGCATGCAGTTTTTAAAGACAGTTATTAGTTGTACCACTTGCTAGCTTGCTTCAAGCTAACATAATGGTTACTGAGACACAAGTTGAAGTACCTAAATATGTAGGTGAACAAAATAAATTGTGGAGAATTTTCTAGATGTAATACAGAAGAGAGGCAATACATGCCTAGTAGCTGACAGGATCTTTCATAAATCTTTATTTGTACTCCACAATGAAGGCTTAAGGTGTTTCTCTTCTTTGTTTTATGTTTATTGTTGGCCAGCTTTGTAGAGTTTTGCTGAGTTTTAATTTTGCTCATTTATTGAAATTCAGTTGTACAACAACTGTGTGAACCTTCCTAAGTGCTTCGTTCTGCTTTTCAGCACCCAGAAGAGGCACTAATGTTATCCCTGTCTAATTATTAGAGGAGCAGAATTAATAGGTCAGGAAACAGGCATGCAGATCTGAATTGGTTGTCCCGTCATGAATGCTTGTAGCCCTGTACTCCTGTTGATTGTAGTGGTGAAGAATTGGTGTTGACTGTAGTTGTAAAAGTACTTCAGCCTGAGACGTGTTTAGAAACTCCTTCACTCAGTAACTTGACCAGGATAACCTAGAAAGACTGTGACAGAGCTAGGGCTGTATCCCAAAACTTCTCACCTAATTACAAAAGCATTGTGGGATTTGTTTGTTTGTTTTTAAATGTCAAAAACTTAACATGATTATCAAAACCAAATGCACAAGGTCAGAGCTAAATTCAGAATATGAGAATTGTGTGTGTGTGTATGCACACATATATAACTGTGAAAGGGATACAGTTTTCCATGTTGTTATGAAGAAGTTAAATTTCCATTTCTTATTTTCTCAATGGGATTCTTGGGTTTTGGTCAAGTGTGGGTTTTTTTTTGTTTGTTTGTTTTGTGGTGTTTTTTGCTTTTTTGTTTTCTTTTAAGTTAGCAGCAACTCTCAAGTTCTTATCTCTTGAATTTGCAGCTGAGCAAGTAAAGTGAATATTTGGCAATACCACTCATGTCTGCTTGCAGGGGTGCAGTGAGGAATCATGATTAAAAGTGGTTCAAAGAGCTGATTTGAAAGGGGACAGGGATACCTCCACAAGCAGCTGTGGGCAAGATGGTTACCAAGTAGGGTAATTACCTTATCAGTACTGTGCTGAATAGTCCTGAGGAGGTGAGGTGAGTATAGAAAGACCAGTTCTGACTTTGGCTGTCACAGTCAAGAGTATTATAGGACCATAAGGAAAAATGGCCACACTGATAAGGAGAGATTCTAGAAATACAAGGAGAAAGAAACAGCAAGTGCAGGCTGGAGAAGAGAGGGACACAAAGATGCTGTGGTCAGCGTCACAACCATGGTATCACTAAAGAAGAAGAATCTGAGCTTATTTTTGCCCATGCTGTCTGTATATAAAAGACTTAAAGAATATCTGAAAAAAATGATAAAGTCAGGTTAGGATACAGAACTCAATAAAAGACCAACTAAAACCTGATTAATTTGTTTGTGCATGCTTTGTGTGAATTGCATTCGAGGCATGTGAGTAGGTAAAATTTTTGAGAGAAGAAGACCCCTTTGGACCTTACAGAAGTAAGAATCTAATCCACTAGGGAAACTTCCAGCATAATGTGTGTGTGTGCGTGCATACGCTAACTTTCAGAAGCTTTGTCCCCTTTGGTCCTTGTTCTTTTCTCCATTTCAGAGAACAGGATGGTGCAAACTTGCTGGCTGTAATAGTGCTGTGTGTGTACAAAGTTATGTTTTTGTACAGGTATTACAGAGACTTTTATGCTCCATAAACCCGGTTTTATACAAGTGTTTCTGTACCTGTGGCTCATCAATATCATGGTAAGTGTGTGAAGAACGTAAGCAAGAATTGCTCAAAAGCAGCTGAGGACAGGCAGTGAAGGCTAAAGCAGCTTGTTAGTTCTGTGCAGTCAGCTGCATCAGAGGTGCAAATGAGGACAAGAATGAAGTACACTTGCTTGTGCCAAAAGGCTCTGCTGCCAGATGCCTTCACGAGTGGCCACTGCCTTTTCCCTTGGAGGCTAAATTCAGGTGTCCCTTTTTAGAAAGGGGAGGGAGGCATCTGGGTTTGAGCACTCCAAGTGGGAGTGAGTCTGGGATCTGAGCGACCCCTCCAGAACCAATGCGTGATTAAATGCAGGAAAACTGCTTCTCATTTGTTGTTTGTGTTAAGTTCACCATCTGGTCACTGGACCTTGCTAAACGCCTTTGTATGCAAGATGAAGACACCCCCAGTTTCAGCCAGCTTCTCCTATTACAGATATATAGCAAGCTGGCCACCTTTCAGCCCTCCTCTTCAGTAATTAATTCAGGCTGTTCGACTTCGGCTGCAACAATGTGATCAATGACAGGCAACTAGATGTCAGGCGGGACAGCCATGTTTAAAGTAAAGACACCTGAGGTGGGACATGAGAACATTACATTAGGTATATTCAGTGTACAAGATTTAGTCAAGTCCTATTTTATGAAGAGAGGAAATGAAAAACTATGCATGTAATGTAAGGAATGCAGCTAGAAGTTGAGAAAATTAAAGGAGGGAACAAAGAATCAGAAGCTAAAACAGAAACTGGAGCAGGGAAAATGACTGCCAAGAAACAGAGAATATACTATTATCTTCCCCCTCTTTTTTTTTTTTTTTTTTTTTTAGCATTTTCTAGTACGTCTGACAGCACTGAAGTCTGCGGTTAGCTGGCTGGCTGGCAGTTGTGTGTCACTGAAAAAAAAAAAATCTGCAGTATTTATTTCACCCTCTTCCCCATACCTGGAGACTGAGCTAAAACGATCAACTGTACGCATAAAGTCTAGGCAGACTTGTGTCCATATTTTTGAGTTATTAATGAAAGGGTTCTGCAGTTCTTCATACTTTGACCTCAATAACTGAGAAAGAGGATGTCCTAGCCACAAATTGTGTGTAAACGTGTGTGAAAGTATTTTCCTTTCTCCCACTTTCCTGTTCCTCTGCAGAAAAGGAGAACAGTGGGTTTTGGAGTCTGACTGATTTCCTCGGCTATTTTGATAGCTCAAGGTATTGGTAGAAATCCCAGCTAGAGGGCTGTAAGTCAATACTGTAAAATACTGAAGAAACACATTGGTAAATGGTATTGATGTTAATAAAGATAATAGAATAGACTGTGTGGTCTGCCAGGCAGGTATGAAACAAACTGTGCCTTAGGCTGATCACAAAACCGCACCTTAGATGCATGGGTGGCTGCCAAAAAGGGAAGCTCAACCATCCTTTGTCTCAGCAAGTGTTCCTGGCCACCTTGCCAGCATCAACACCGATAAAGTCATGCGGGCAGCCAGCTGATATGATATAGCTAAAATACTTCTTGGGGCCATGTTTTTTGGCTGGCTTGGGCCCCCTGCTGCAGCTGAGCACCTAGCTCAGTGTAACCTGTGGTCATGCCATGGGCAGCAACAGGAGTGCCTAAGTGGGCACAGGGAAAGAAGGCAAAGCAGGGCTTTTTGGTTGGGTTAGCAGCCTGTGGGATTGGGCTTCTGTTACCCAAAGCTCCCACTCCTGTGAATACTGAATGCTTGAGTGATCTGTTTTGTCTGTAGGCCCCACCATAGCTTTGCTGATGGCACTTCTATTGCATGGGCAGTTCCCCAGACTGAGAGTCTTTCTCTGAAAGTGAACGTAAAAAAAGCTAGCATCTGGACCTCTCTGATTACAAAGACGGAGACATTTTTACTTATGTTTTACTACAAAGGTAAAACAAATGATCTGGATCTGGGTCCGATCTTGGTTTATGTTTGCCCAGAAGAATGTTACTGCATCCGTGGTTACGATGTACTCTCCTGCATGGACCACAAGGCTTCTAAGCATTTACTTCAGGGGTCTTTGCACTGCATGGTGGAACCACTGATGGAGTTCCCATGGATTGTAAGAGCATTTCTCTGACTTCTTGGATGCACGGTCCCAGAGGAGCTGGAATTTTATCTCTTTTTTGGGTGTCAGTCTAGTTTCAGCCAACTAGTAATTACGTTTTATCTTGTGTCAAGGGGATGGCAATTTCTTTTTTTCTTTTTTCTGGGCAGGAAGGCCAGATTAGTGCACAACTGACAAAGGGAAGCCATGCGTTTTGACAAGAGACTGGGAAGTTTTTAGGAATAACAAGGAAGATGTGTGAAGGTAAGGCTCAAATTAAGCCATCTTGCCTTATGTCTGTGTCACAAAAGCATAGAAGAATCTTAATTGGTAAGTGCCAACCAAATCCCCAAATGGGTTAAGCCTTTCTGACAGTGTCTGTCTGTTCGCTTCTTGTCCCTTTTGAAGTTCTTGAGTAACTGTTTATGCATTGCACTGAATTTGGGGGCGAGCCCCCCTAGAAACCTTGCGCATTAATTCAGACAGGACTTTGACTGCAGTTCAGAGGCTGTATAATCAACAGCATGCAAGAACTGGAAATGAACCGAGGATTTGTTACGGAGACCCAGACGCAAACGTTTTAAACTAGGGCCTGGAGTTTGGTCATTTTGAAATAACGCGAGCTGTTTTCCTTTCTGGGGGGCCAGTTTTGGCCCTGGACATTTAGTGACTAAAATGAAGCACTAATACGTATTTGGAGGAGCACGGGTAAGAATTCAAAGGTACCTGGGAAAGCACAGAAGATGGGTGAGAAATTTCCCATGGGGAGCCCGGACAGCGCACCTAGGCACAGGTAGGCTACATTGTCAGACCAGGGAGCTAGCATGGCTGGTGTACAATGAGAAAAAATAGAATCTGTAGGATGGTATTTCTGGCAGATTCTTGGTTTAACAAAGCTCTCTTAGTTATTTCCTAGCTTTGTCTTATCTGACACATGTTAATCATGCTCATAAAACAGTCAAAAGAGGAATAATAGAAAGGCTTTGGCCTGGATTGCCATGCTTTTGACCTGTAGTGTTCAAAGTGCACATGGGGTAATGAAATTAAGAATACTTACTGTTGATTTTTTTTTTTTCAATTAAGAGGCTACAAAACAACAGGTGCAGATTTACCAAGGAAACTTAAGAGATTTCTCTGATGTGATTTGTGCTCTCAGTCATCACGTGATGTGAGAGTAGCTGCATTCAGCCTTGGCCAAAAAAACACTGCTTGCTCCAGGATAAAAATAGAGCTTCAAAGAAGGCAAACGAATTGTCTTCTGACTCTTGCAATCTCAAGCTATTCAGAGAAGCTCCCATATGCCACTAACAAAAATAGGATGTATTAATCAGACAGTAAATTCTGCTGTACAGAAAGTGATTCTCAAATAAGTTGAGAAGAGGAAGCTCAGGGGATATCTGTGTCTGTTTCTATTAAGTTCAAAACTAACAGTTAATGCTTGCAGTTTTCATATAATAAAAAAATCTCCAAAGTAGCAGGGAGAAATTGGAGCAAGGGAGAGCAAATTTATAAACCAACCAGGTAACTCAAACTCTGACAGTGCTCTTGAATAAGAAAGATGATTCATGCTCAAATGAACTCGCTGAGATGTGGGTGCCGGTTACTTCAGGCTTCCTTGTCAAGGCTGATATGAGGGCTGCTAACTGAAATATTTTATAGTAGTGCTGTTGTAGCAGTGACAGTCTAAGAACACAGGCAAGATAAAGCTTGGAGGGAGAGAGAATATTGTTATACCTGTTGCTTCAGGAGGGGAAGAAGGGGTGAATAGACAAGATTTCAGTTTGAAAGCCATGAATCCTCCTGTTCCCTGAAAAAGTTCATTGCTGGAAATACGGTAGATCATGTTTTAGTTTCTGATAGTGGGTGGTAGTAGTATACTGTGCTCAGCTGTCCTCACTTCTTGCATCGATGGACCAGCTGTACTTGGGGAGACAGAGGAGTGTTCTGGCCCTCTTTGATCTCTCTACTGACAAAGACACCAAGACTTCCAGTTAGGATGGATTTGGTGTGTGAGACACAAACACCTGTTTATTTTCCATAAAGTAATAAGTCACCAGATGGTAAAGGTTTTTATCCACACTGCTCTAACTGGATTTGTACCAGTAAGTTGGAGGTGAAAGGTACCATATGGTACTGTTAATCCCTGAAGCATTCATTATTCCTAAAATAATTTTCAGCACCTTGTAGTGTTGACATCTCTCTTTCATTACTGTCTGCGCTTATTTATGTGGATAATGTTCAGATGAAGTGTAACTTGGAGTATTTGGTTTGGGTTCTTTTTATGTGAGTGTTCCTGAGATTCGGTGCCAAGCGGAACATTAATTGCCCTCGGACAGTCAGTTGGGGCTTATGTGAAATGAGTTGGAGGTCTCCTTCCAGTCTCCAATGGGTGTAAGGACTGTCTCTGGCAGCCTTGGCAGAGAGGCAAACTGCAGATAAGTTTGATAATTTGGGAAGTGATGGGTGTTCCAACGGATACTATCTGATTAATAGTGCAAACTATTGTGAACGATGGCCATTGCTTATTGTGACTGCTGGCGAGACCCTACCAGCCTGGGATTAGACTGCTCTGAGTTTCTGGGAGCAGGGCTGACTTGTGATACAGGGAGGAGACTGAAGATTAGACCCTGCTGACTGCTTGGGTGGGTGGCAGTTTTGGAGGGAGATAATAAGAAAAAGATCAGCATCAAGAGAGTTTACCTAGACCATGAGGTTTTAAGACTGGCCCACAATAAGCTCTGGAGCTGTAGGACACTTGTAGAGATTCAATGGCTTGATGTTCTTCAGACTGGTAGGTGTCCAGAGGGGGATTTCAGCCAGATTGTCGCAGGAAGTACCCTGAAGGCAACATGATGCCTATAGAACAGTACTGAAGCATGCACGTGTAGTGTGACCACAATGAGGAAAAGTATTTAAGGTGACTGCATGACCACTGAAATGGCTTCTGTTTTGGTACAGATATTGTGCTGGTAGGTGCAAATACTAGTGCCTGAATACAGGCTGTTTGGATGAACAGATCCATCTTCTACAGAATATTTCAACTGCTATTTACTGATAAGCTATTGAAATATATTAGTAAAGAAATGGAACTAGAAGCTCTCAATTCTTCTGAAACACCTTGTAGCAGGTTTTTCCACAAGTGTTTTAGTATCTGAGTTGACAAGGTGGTTGTTAAAAATAATAGGTTTAAACATTGCAGGCTGATTTAAAGAAATAAATTAAGCTTTATTTTTTTTTCTTGCCCCTTATGTTGACACTTTGAATTTATTCATTCTTTAGGAAGCAAAGACCATACCAGTTGTTGATGTCTTCTGCAGAGCGGTCGCTCCTGGAACCAGTGTGTAGGGTAAGTGCCTAAAGCTCTCGGCAGCCCTCTGCCCCAAGAGAACAGTTACCAGTCTCTGTGCTTCTGTCTGCTCTGGAGATGCTGCAAGGAGTCATCTTGGTAGCTGCTGCTTTGGTGCCGCTGTCCCTGGCAGGGAGCAGTGTCCAGCACCCTCCCAGCCTTCCCCGCCTGGAGAACCGCCTCAGCACAGCTGGGCTGCCGCGCGGTGTGCAGGACCAGGACTTGGCCTCCCTGCTCACGGGAGGGAGTGTGCAGGGGTCTTGCTGAGGGGACACTCCCTGTTGCTTGGGGTGTAGAGAAGCAGGCTGTTGCCTGCTCCTGCAGGATGCCAGTCCCTTCCAGGCTAGCAGTTGCCAGCCCCTCTAGTAGTTGCTGCAGCTGGCCTGGTTTCCCACAGCTCTGTTGCTAATAAAGGCAGTGGAGCCATTCCTAGTGTCATCCTGCGTGCTTCCCTGCAACAGGCCTAGAGCCACAGCCTGGCTCAGTGCTGGAAGCAGCCTGAGTGGCATTACAGCCTGTGTACAATAGCTTAAACAAGACGACAAATTTGCCTTCACTGAACTTCAGTATGTGCTACCTCGCACAGGACCTTGATCTGTAGACCACTGGCCTGAGTCCCAGCTAAGCTAAGTCTTCCCTTTTGTTATGATGTTGCCTGTGGTCTGCATGTGGCGTGGTAACCTTGCAGAACTGACAGTTGCTTGGCAGCCTGCGATTGCTTCTGGCTTTCCTGACGTTGTTGAGGAGAACCACAAATGTCTGTATGGTATTTTGAGGGCAGCTGCAGATGAGATTTAGTCAGTTGGAGGCCAACCAAAAACCTTGTAACTACAGCAGGCCGATATGTCGCTTCTCTATAAGCCTATATACATGGTTAATTTGGTTACCCTTTGGTGCCATAACTGCAGAGGAAGTGTAGCATCTCTGCCCCACATCAGGAGGTATAGAGGTACGGACTGTGGGCTTGCCCTTGAACTGGAATGAATACAAGAAGGGCTTTTTACATCCAGCATCTTAAATAGCTGTCGATAAATCTGCCCTGTGTCTTAGTGAGATCCTTTGCTGCATTGCTTTGGAAAAAGCTCTTGTAATATTTTATTAAAGAAAAATTGAAAATGAAGACATGACTGGACTGATAGGAAGATATTCTGTTCTCAGCCTCTGAATAAAGCAAGCTTGAATTCAGAGTGGTATCTGGAAGCTGCTACTAATAAAAGTTTTGAGATAGTGGCATGCAGGGTTGGGGTTGAGCAGTAGGTGTCTGAGTATTGCGTAATTATGAATAAGGAGCAAGAAAAATAGAAAAGCTCATTATGGAAATTAGAGGACAGCCTGTATTACGGAAAGAAAAAAAAAAAAAAGAAAGTGTTTTCTTTTTCTTTACATCTTAGTGGAAAAAATGTGGAAAGGTAGAGAGATTTCAAATTGTGACTTTTGGCAGCAGCAAGGAACTTGAGTGCTCTTCCCCTCAGCCCTCCCTCCCCCAGTTTAAAGGTATTCTTTGGCTTGGCTCTAGTTCATTCCATAGTTCATTTCAGAGGTTAGATTTTTAACTCTGGTTTTACCATGTTCTGTGTGTGGAAAACCAGAGCAGATGTTTCACTGCACATGCCAAACAGAGACAGAGTTGAAACAAGTATTTCCTAGAGCACCTTGTGTCCTCCAGTGCAAATGTCCCTGCAGGCTTCTTCTGAAGTTGGAGAAATTGTGCTCCTGTCACTGCTGTTGTGAAAACACATCTGGCATTTCTCCTATCCCTAGAAATTGTCTTTAAAAGAAAGCAGGGGTGGATTTGGGGGACAGGGGAGTGAACAGGGCTACTTTGCTTTCTGCTGCAGCATGCCTAAGGCTGCAGTTTCATTTAGGCTTTTGTTTCTGATTTGCAGTTGCTGTCCCAGACATAGCCAAGCTTCGTCTTCTGTCTGTTTTTCTTCCATTCTTTCGTCCCTTCCTCTTGCCCTCTCAGAAGCGTCCTGAAGTGAGATCCAGTGGACACAGATGTAGAACAGTAAGTATCACTGTTGCAAGTGGGCTGGGTTGAACACTTCTTTAGTTAGAACCAAGTTCTAGATCAGGACCCTCCAAGCTGAAGCCCTGTGGTATTTTTTCCACTAACTAGGGGGAAGAAAGCTCGCAATGGCAAGGCGTTGAAGCAAGTGCTGTGTAGGCAGCAGAAGTCCTGAAATGATCAAGTAACTCCAGCTGTGTGAGACAGTTGATGGTCTTAGAGAATCCCATCCAAGTAGGTAATTGTATTTTGCTGTACCAGCTCTGTTTTTCAGAATGAATGGCATGTGGTTTTCTAGCGTGGTCTGACATTTAAAACTGGATAAATACTTCTTGGTTTTCAAATTTGGTCCTCAAATGTGTCCTCCATTTGCTGACTGGACTTGGCTAGATTTAAGGGTTCCAATTTCCCAGAGCAGAATGAGAACTGTGTGCAACCCTGTGGACAACATCCTGCTAGAGACTGAGTTAACTGGAGGTGTTTTGAAAAATGTTCATGAGAGATTCATGTGGAGGCTGACTGGGGTTGGACAATTCACATCTTTGGTTTTCTATATCACAGGAATGAATCTCTCTTCTGTTTTTTTTTATGTTTTCTTGTGGGTGTTCCCCCCCTCCCCGATGATCTGCCAGCTCAACTTTTTTATTTTATAAAATCATCTGCTTTTTGCACACAAATAACTCAACAATGGGAAGTTTTGTTATATGTTTATGGAACATACCGGTCAGCATAGCTCATCAGGTTTTTAGATCATGATGTGGAACACTGTTTGCAATGCTGCATCTGGAGAGGAACAGCTGATGGCTTACAAGTCTGTTAGCAGACTGCTGAGGGCACTTGATACGAGACAGTTCTTAAATAGGTGCTGAGCAGCGAAACTGCAGAACCTCTGCTGTACTCAGTTGTGCACACCCCTCACCGATATTTCAGAAGTAAAATTTTGGCCTTGTCCAGTTAGCCTCCTTTGCCAGGTACATGTTTGGTGGTTCATCCTTCCTTCCTGGATGTGGCAGCTGCAGGCTGCAGAGGGTTCTTCCCTCCCCTTTGCAAATCAATATTACGTACACTTAGCCAGGAGCAGCTTATTGACTGGAATGTGTATCAAACTATAGCAATTACGGGATAATTCTCTTCTTCCTTGTATAGAAAACAAGTAAAAAGAATAACCTTAATTTACTGCATAGCTCCTAACCCTTCTTTCTTCCTTCCTTCCAAGCCAAACGATCCCTTTCTGGAGACTGGTTTGTGCTGCCTGAAAACTGTGGACTGGTTCTCTACTTCGAATTCCTTACCAAGAACTTCATTTTTCTTGGCAGGTGAGTGCAATGCTCTTCTGTGGTTTGCCCTTTTAAAAAGTCAGTGGAGTCATGTGGTGTCTTAACAGATGGCCCCAAACCACTGAACATCAGCCTGCTCAAAGTCATCAGCCCACCAATTCTGTGTTCTGTTAGCTCAGTGTATTAGGTGTTGGCATTAGCCATGACAGCTCCCATCAGGAGCTGTGTGCATAATGCAGGAGATTGGACTCTTCTGAAAAGTCGGTCTCTGTGTGTGTGAGGCTCACAGCTGTGATTACTGCAAGCGCTGGGAGGGTATTTCACTGTGGGCTGGGTTGTTGGTTTGATATCTGTAACACGGGCAAGTACGAGCTGACATAATAGATGCTGGTGTGGTGGGGAGAAGGGTAGAGCAAGAACTCCTGGAGGAGCTCTCTAGAACCATGCTGTATTGCCACCAAGGCTGGCTGTGGGTTTCCATCCGTGCTTAAGAGGAGCTGATGGAAAGCAAACCCTAAAAAAGTAGTTGTGGGAAGGTGGAGTGGTGGTGGTTGTTTTGTTGGTTTTAACCAGAAGTTTAAGAAACAACACACACACACACACACACACACACACACACACGCACAAAACCACTGTGCAGCAATCTCTGTTTTACTGACGAAACTTAAAAAGCATTTTTGTGGATCAAAGACCTCTAATACTCCACGCTGGAGATCAGGAAGGGAACAGCAGCCCCTCCCTAGCCAAGCAGATGATTGGAACTGTGAAGGGCAAAGCACAGCCAGCAGTTACCTGTATCTCAGCCTAGGAGACTGGAACCCTGCGCTGCTACTGGAAGTGCTTTGCATTCCCCTTCCTCTCTGGGATGAGAGATCATTTAATCACTGCATAATCCTCTTTTAGGTGGAGGTGAGTGAATTCCCTTGGAGCTCTTTTCCCTGACTGGGTGGAGGTCTTTCAGTCTGGGGACTGCTCGTACACTCTGCTGAGAGACTGCCCCTTCTCTTGCCCACTTTCATCCAGTCACATGCCTGCACGACTGCATAAAGTCTTGATGTATGGCCGTATCCATTGTTGTTGCTGCTTTCATTTTTGTTCAAACTAGGTCAGCCTTTCCAGAAAGGCATAGTTTCCCCATCTGGTAATCAGCTGTGGAGATGCAATCACAACTCCAGTTAACACTAACTCTGATTTGTGTTTAATATAAGACTTTTGGCTAACATTTCAGCCTTCTATGATTCAAGACAGATTGTATTTGTTGTTTTGGTTGTATAAATGAGACCTGGTGAGGGGATCTCCTGAAAAAAAAAAAAAAGCAGGCTTTAACTGTAGCTGACTGCAACTTATATCTTTAATAAATATGTTAACGTAGTCATTAGATGTGCTAACAGTAGAATTGATTTAAAAAATCAATTGGCATGTGTACAACAAAATTCCAGTACTAGGGGCATTTTTCATTCTGAAAGAGAGAGTTGTCCTGTGTTTTCAATGCAACACGAAGACAGATCTCAACGAAGAGCACACGTTTTGAAATGCTGTTGAGCTGGCTCCTGAACAGCCATAGCACCTCAGGCGAGCTGTTACTTGGAGTCCTGCAGCCTGCTGGCATCCTCCAGCCAGAGCTGCCTGCCTGTTGAAAGTGTTTCTTCCTGCAAAGTGTCATGGGTGAACCAGCAAGGAGGGTGAGAGGCAGCAGGGGGGGAGTCCAAGAGGACAGGAACTGAACTAAAATTCCTGGAGCCATTAATAATCTGGAGCAGGGGAGCCAACTAGTGTTGAATGTGGCAAAACAAAATTTCCCAGCTTGGACTGACAGGCAAAAAAAAATTCCTTTCCTGGCCCAGAAATAGCTTTGGATTTGTTGATTTATTTTTAATTTTTTTCATTTGAAAAACCAAAGCAAATAGATGGATATTATGTAGAACATAAGGCTTCTGTTCTCAACCTGGATCAAGCAGTGAAAAGATAACACAGCAATGCTGCTGGTGTTATAGGACATTTTTGAGTAGAAAAAGTACCATGAAACTGCTGTGCGTAACTATTAATATTTAAATGGCAATAATGCTCTGTTGGATTTCATATGCTGTGCATAGTCAGTTTGTGTCTGTCCTAGAGTGCTTACAGATACAAATTGGCATTGCTGAGTGTTGTCACTTTGAGTTTTCACAGGATGAGATGTCTGTCCCTGCTCTGGATCTGTAGCACCATGGCATCCCTGCTGTCCACAGACCCTGTGTGGAGGAGTCGCCCCGTGCTCCCTCTGCTGCCTCTCACATCAAGGACCGATTCAGCAGCTCTGACCAGGAAAGTGAGTGAAAGTCTAAATTGTTAAAGGCTGAGTTATATCCAGTGGTTTTTGCAGTACAGGGCAGTGTGGTTCAAATCGTATTGTTAAATGTTTGAGAGCCTCTGTTAAAGGGGCAATTGACATTGTCTTTCAGGGCCTCATTTTCATTTCTTTCAACCTTGGGGGTGGCAAGCAAGCAATCAGACAGACCTGTCAGTGTTCAGCAAACAGTAACTGTCTTTGTAGGTGTTCTCAAATTAACCCATGGTTCAAACCTGTGCTTTTTAGCTGAAGCAAGTGAAAAACTGCATCTTGACTGTTAACAAGTACTGGTAGATATATAGAGAGAGTATGATTTGGTTTTTATTAGGATATTTAGAGTTTCTTCATAAAGTCCTTCTTGCATATTGTAAGATGCATCCTCAAACAAAGTTTATGTGAAGACATTTGGAGGAGGGGGTCAGGTTTTTTTAAGACATCAAGATCACTGAAGTAACAGCACATTTTGATTCGTTGATTAGAGCTGAAACAGCCTCAAAATGGGCAAAGAGCATTAATAGAAAGCAAAGCACTCATTTGCATGCTTTCCAGCATGAATTTTCAGAATATTACCATGCAAGTGGTAAAGAACTACACTTGGCACATGTGCTGAAAATGAGTTCAACAGCTTAACCCAATTCATTAAAAAAAAAAACAAACCAAAACCTTTCTGATACTACATTCATGTGTCCATGGCTAAGACAGATTTCTTCATATCAAATACTCTCTACATGAATTTTCTAGAAAAAAATATTTTGGAAATTGTATTTTATTGTAGTGAAAATAAGATAGCATTATGTTTATATGTATACACACAAAAAGGAACAATACACTGTATATACAATGAAATGCCTCGTGCTCAATGTAACCAAGAATCTCCTCAGCTTGTGCCCAGCAAATATCCAAATACCTTTTAACAGGTGCCTGGTCCCAGCTGCCGTACACAGCTTAGCAGAGGCAGCGCAGAAGCTCCCCGGGCCGACAGCCCAGCTGCACAGAAGTGTACCCCGAGCCCGTCATCTCCCCCCACTGTGCAGTGGTGGTGACCACGAGGCTTCAGTGCCCCAGGACGGCTCACCTGTGCCCCTGCAAGAGCAGGGCTGTGCCTTACAAAGTCCAGACCAGTGCTACACTGCTCTAGGAGCCCAGGGTCACACAGCACAAGGTAACCTCTGCCTGATAACATCACGTCCCAACAACATTAAGCTGCACTGTGTTGCTTTCAGCTGTCTGGTGTTATTTGGACTTACAGTGGTTTACGTAAGCATTTGTTTGACAGATTCATGGCTCTGATGACCATCCCTGCTACTCAAGGCAAGAAGACACTATGCAAATGATCCAGCGAGGTTCTCCGGAAGAGGTAGAGGAATCGCACTGAAATCTTTACTGGGTTAGATACGTAGCCTCTAGACAAGTAAGTAATTCTCAATATTGTTGAATTTTAAGTAGTATCATTTGGCTGTTGGCACACGTGGGCTGAGAACTATAAATGATTATCTTGGTAAAGATAACAATTACCTTGGCCTTGTTTGTAGGTAGAGGCTGATGTGAGACTGTGCCCTAATCCTGACTGCAATGTTAATGCCTTAACAACAGATTTGGTGACTGAGCAGAGGTCCCACATACCTTAACATGCAGTCAAAACTCGTCTTAACTTCAAGATAAAATTCAGTTTCTGTACCTCAGGATGCACCCCACTATCAATTCAGCTATTTTAAAATGCTTGAGGCTGGCTGCTCCTGCTGAAGAAGTTCTACCCTGGCTTCCACAAAGCTGAGATTACTGGGGCTGGGTTTTTTTTTTTTTGTTTTTCCCCATAAAAACATATTGCCATCTACCAAATATGCATCCATTTAAATACCACAGCCTGATTTGGAAACACAGCTCATGGCAGGCTATCGCCCAGTTCAGTAAAGAAAATTTAAATATTAGTTGGCTGAATTCAACACTGAGTAAATACTAAATATGATTTTTAAGAAGATGGACACCAGTGCCACTAGTATTTCATCATTAAACTATTAATCTTTCTATCCTCTAATTAAATGCACTCTGAAAATAAGCTGTCAGGGAAATAAATAACAGATAAACAACACATATTAACAACAAATTGTCTATGTACAAAAAAATTCAATGTTAGTCACTTAAGCTTTACAGAATATTGGTATAATAGAAGCCCTTTTGCACCCCAGCTTGTGTCTCTGTCAGGAGCAGCTAGAGAGCCAACTATCTTGACTTAATAACACGGTGTTGCAGAATTACAGCCCTGCCTTGCTCAGACACCAGATGTGGTGACTGAACGTCAGCGGTGATGCTTAGTGTTGGGGGAGAACCTTCAAGAGAGCTGCAGGCTCAGCTCTGGGTTCTGTTTCGCTAATGCCAGCTGACAAAAGTTAAAGCAGGCAGCCATAGAAAATAACACCCTTTCCAGAGAGGTTAGGGTTGTATTTATAACAGGAATGCTTTAGAATAATGCTGACACCATTTTATTGTAGTGGTTCTCTCCTGCAAACCATTCATGTGCAAACCAAAGAGTTCTTCCCACTAGTGCTTTATACCTGTACAATTGCTACAGGAGACTCCAGTGGAGGGGATAAATGCCAGACAGGAATTGTAAGGGTGAATTTTATTTTTAGTTTGTGCATGTATCTTCTTTTTTTCTGAGTTTTTTGGTGGTTTTTTTTTTTTTTTTTGCATTGGTATACAAACTCTCACTGTCCATTTCAGAGTTAACGAAAAATGAACTTTCATAACCTCTGCCACTTCGGATCACCTCTTAAAAATGTCACTTTACGCAGAAAAGCCAGAGGTAATTGAGATAAACAGACATCTGTACATTTCAGCCATTCATTTAGAAAACATCTGTATCCATCCATGCAATGTTAAGACTATAAGTAACTTTGCAGTTACATCTGAGCCCATTGCTATGGCAACAAGGTAGTCTTTATCTCCCACATGCTTTCTACTGATTCTTTTTTTTTTTTTTTTTCCTTAAAGCAGCTTCCTGAAATGAAAAAACAGAGAAGCAATGATTAAGTTAGTCTCTTTCAAACTTTGGATTCAAGGCTTATATGAGGCAGCCCTTTCTACTTTCCAGCTGTGGAAAATTTAGAAGCTGATCTGTCTCACGATGAAAAAATGAACAACTGACATGGAAAAATGTGAACTGCAGTTATTTTCAATTAAAAAAGTGGAGTTGGTGATCTTGGAACACAAGGTTTTTGCTACTGCAGTTAATTTTAATCTGATCCCAAGGAATTATACTGCAGTATCTTTCAAACTAACAGAGCTATCTGTAATTTGCTGTTTGCTACAGTGAGAAAACAGTTCAGTTCTGTGGTAGCCTTTTCCATGCTTAACTTGCATCAAAGCACACAGCTCAGCTTGGCTAACTGTTTGGAACTGTAAGCTCTTTATTCTGATAATGTCTCCACAATATCAGACAGTACTGTGCTAGTGATCTGCTGGTTTTTGGTTAGCTGACAAGTCTTGAGCATGGAAGATCAATTAATATGCAATTAATTTTAACATTTCTATTTAAATATAACACCAGGTAATATTAACGATGCTAAAAGAGTTAAGAAGGTTCTATTTGTACTTTAAGGACCTAGTTGATGTCAGTCAGTGCTTCTCTGACACCCATTAACTTTGGAATTCCTCTTCAGTACTTTTAACGTAGCTGCTGGGGATACCTACTTTTGACAGTGATTATTTTAGGTGCTCTAGAAGGGTCAAACCTCTTCAGCAATAATGCTGAAATCTTAACTTCTAGTCCCCTAGCATTTCTAGACCCTTTATATGAAGAATATAGCGATGTAGTGAAGGTTTCGTGAGAAAATGTTAAAGGAATTAGCCAGACAAGATATTTCACTCACATTTGATGCTGCCGAACAAACTCTGCAAACTGACGGTCTTTAGCGTAGAGCTCTATAATTCGAATTCTGTCCTGAATTTCCTAGAATACAAGGAAGACAAATTTAGGTACGTAACAGAAATTAGAATACTACTGAAATAACTGAGTTCTTTTTCTTAGAAAATGAAACTCATATGCTTTGCTATTTCAATAAGACCTTGAAATGGGGCAGTCCAGGACTAAAATTCTTTATGCTATTTTTAAAACTGAAGCACTTCATTTTTGGAGTCCAGTAATACTTAACTGTTAAATCAAAACCAGGGCTTGGAGAGAATGTGTCATTTAAAAGGCTTTAACAAAAACATTTCTCTCTCATAGATACTTTCCCTACACCCAAGCTGGATTCACACCTCTCACCATTGCTTAAGGATTTGCGATTAGCTCATGGATGTAAATCCCTTCTCCTCAGCCTGCTAGGGTAAACGCTGGATACCATGTATACAACAAAGAAGGAGAACAATATGATCTAACTCACAGGTCATAGAAAGACCTAAGCTTCAAAACCCCTGTATTAAAGGCCTGGAGGCTCCAGATTTTCACCGTCTCACTGCAACTGTCTTACATGTGGCAGTTGGCATTAAAAGCTAAACGCTGTGTCTAGCACTAAAGCAAACCATCCCAGTCCTCATGCAGCTACTTAGGCAGTCAGCTCTATTATCATGTGAAATTCATTACTCGTCCGAGCACAACCGTTCCTTTCCATATACTTAAGAGCAAGCAGGGCAAGAAAGCCTTTCTCTCTCCTCCTATATAGTTGCAGCAGCCATAGTTGTGACTTATTTAGCTATTGTATGTCTATGCCAGTGTAAAAGCAATGTCACTTACCTCCTTAGTAAGCTCACTGTTTTCATAAATGTGCCTTATCTCTTCACTGCTGTAGTCGGTGGATGTCTCTGCGCTGGTTGAACTGTAGGATGTTAGCTGAGGGTATCTGCGGTAGTAGTGGCTGTAGCCAGTTGTATCACTTTCATACATAGGGTTGTACTTAACTGCATTCTCAATGGACGAGAGGCTGTCACCCTGCCTGGGGGAACGACAAACAAACTGTGAGCTCTGCAGCCTGGCATTTGGAGGTGCATATGCATACAGCCAGTCACATGTCAGTGACATGCTAAGACTTATGATAGAATTATCCTCATGGTGACAGCTGTCCTTTAAAATATTAGGTGGTGTCACTTACCCCTGAGAGTCCTCGGTGTCGCTCTTCGTGTATTGGTCTCGAAGGGTCCTGGCCAAGAAGAAGATGACAGCAGATGCCACAAGAAGGAACCCTGCCACAGAAGCAATGGCGATACCCACAACCAGTGGTTCAGACACGTACTCCTCACAGTGCTCCCCTCTGTACCACCAGTTCTCTCCTACACGACACCTGCAAAAAGGAAACACTGGGAAATCAGACACCAGGAAAAACTCTGACTTCAGTTAACATAGATGTATTTAATTTCGTCTTATGACAGTGCCTCAGTTATCTTAAAAAACATATTTGTATGTTTAAGCACTAACATTTTGTTATTATTACTATTGTGAACAGCCTTTTTTGTTACTGAGGATTTTAGTGAAGAGAGGTAGAACAAAAAGGATAAAGCGTTAGTGATGGCAAAAAGCCTCTATTTTTTTGCTATTTAGAGTATCCTGCAACGTGTTAAAACTGTAAGGTGTTTAGACCAAGTAAAAAGTTAGGCAGTGATAGAGACTTGCACATGATGTAGCAAACACTGTAAATGTAGTCTTAATGATATTGTAATGCAAATACACATGAAGGTATGTTAATGAGCAGAACGTTTATTGTATGCAAACTCCACAGTGATTAAATACACAATGACTAGAAAAAGGGGTGTGCCTAGAAGTGTATCTTTGCGGCTGCTCCCCTAATCAGCATTTGCTATTTATGCCTTGCCATGGTACTGAATATGACAGCTGTAGCTAATACCACCTTTAAACATACCAGTACAAATAATATAGCTGCATTACACGTGTTGGGGCCTTTTTGCTATAAAAAAAATATATCAAGGAATTGCAATGTATTACAAGCACTCACAGTACTGAGCCTTATTAATACTACACATTAGTAAATTAAGTCTTTTGACATAAATATCTAAGAGTTTACTAAATTAGTAACCAGTATTTGAACTTCTTCAAAATGCTTTTTTCAAAAAAATACTCTACAAATATTTTTCAAAATATTTTTCAAAAATACTGGCCAGAGCATGCTTGAGCTCAGATATTTGTGTCCTATTAATCTATCATACAAATATCATAAAATTTATACTACATCTTTGAAAGTATCCATCCTCATAGCATTAAAAAACATTGTATTGTTTTCCTGGTAGAAGCCAGGACTGTAACATTGACTTTAAAAGTTAGAAGTAAGCTTAAAAAAAGGGGCCTGAACTAACATAAACAATAACCAGTAGTAGCTATCATTCCTTTTTTGTAATAATTTTCCAACCTTTTGTGGAGGGCTGTACTTAGTTTCTAAAAATAGACTGTTACATTGCTGGAAAGGGAAAAAAATAAGTGCAGTATTGGAGTGCACATCAATTTATCTGTGTCTCGTAGCAAGTCATTTCAACTACCTGTAAAATATAGGCATCCTATTTAAACACATCCGTATCCTAAAAAGCACAAAATTTAAACCAGGGGGCCTGTGTCTTGAAACCACACATGTTTTTTCTCAAGTTGCCAATGCTTTACTTTTATGATGTTTTTCTTAACTAAAAGCACCATTTTTAATACATTTATGCTATATAAGGATGCTTTTCAAATCTGAATTTTTGCAACGGAGTCAACTCATAAATGCTTTATGACATTATCTAACACTTTGCTACTTAAGGAAACTGCCAGAGAGAAGTTCTGTCTCAAAAGGTCAATGAAGGTGATTTTAACAACTGAATACATTCCATTGTTATTATTTTCCCTAGATAGTTTTGCTGACTGGCATTTGTGTTCTACTAAATACATTTGTTACTGTCTCATTTCCAAACTTCACATAAGCAAACTAACCCTTCAGCAGCATTACATGAATGATAACCATTGGCATCTCACCTGTTAACGCATTACCTTTGGGAATTTTGCACAACTCCCATGGAGAGCTAAGACAGAGGCAGCAGCACGGCTTTGCCACGGGTCGAACAGAAGGATGACGACCTACCTGCAAATGGCGCCTTGCCCGGGGCTGATGTCGCACTTGCCATCGTTCAGGCAGAAGTTTGGCTGCAGATCACAAATGCTGTTGCACGGCAGCCCATCGATGCTCAGGTAGCCGGGATTGCAGACACACTCAGCCTCCCCACTCCAGCGATTCACCAAGCACTCGGAGAACTCATTGCAGGCCTGGAATTTACAGGGGTCTGCTTGCTCACCTGAGAACACACAAAGCAGAAAACGTTAATAGTCGATGAGAGAGTTAACTGAGGCAAAGCACCATTGCCATTTTCTCTAATGACCTCCTGGTTAAAATAATCTGCAGAAACCCAGCATGTCTTTCCCAAGTCTCAAAGGGTTCTGCTAAGGTGAACAAGCGCTACAAAGTGTTCCTGTCTGCGCCGCGCATGTGAATGGTATGGCTAAGACCACCCAGCAAGCCAATTGAAAAAGCAAGCATAAAATGTTCTTTTTCTTACTGGAACAGGCAGTACCACAGATGTTCTCTGTCTGCTGGAACTATATTTTGCAAATGAATAAAACACAGTTGATCTCCAGTATTTCTTCTTACAGAAAACCTAGGCAGCACACAGGGAAGGGCAAGGGGACTTGGGACACAGCGCCCACTGTGAGTTGATTTGCCTTTGTCTGCAAGGAACACAGGCTTGTAGCATTTGTGACATATCAAGCTTGAGAGGGCTGGCATACAATTAAATGATCAATATCAGAAGATTTTTCATGCTAAAAATGACCATCTTCATAACAGAGCTACCCCAGAAGGACAGCTACCACTTGCCATCAGCTCAGCACTGTTATTTTCCTTAACTTTAAAACAGGAAATATTTCCAGGTTGCTTATATGGTAAACTGCTGGCTAACTTGGGCAGCAAAGAAACTTCCCTGTATCAGAAGAGTAAATTAAGAGGGCCAGTAGTGTTTTACTGCAATCAAGCCCTGACCACAAGAATAAGGCAGCAGAAAGTATCGGTGCAGACTCCTCACAGCTAAACGGGCTGCCACCTGTGGGAATAGTCCCATGGAGCAACTCCAAACCATACATGAAGATAAGCTCAAGAGAGAAGGGCACCACTGCTCTTGCTGACCAATCTTCCTCCAACTCCTCAGTGAAAACACAGTGACAATTACATAAAGTTTTGTTCCCATATTTCTATACAGGCCCCCCTACAGTTTGCTCAGTCCATGTCCCATTTTGCTTTTCTTATCTTCAGTCCCTTAACAGACTTTTGTTTGTGTACTTTAACTCTGTGAAAGTCTGTCCTAAACTCCAGTGGGTGAGCTCTGAGCTGCCGGGATCCTGAGTAAGTTCTTAAAGCAGAAGTTGCTCTAAATCCCTTGCCCCAAAACTGCATTTTTCTGCCATCCTTACCTGATTCCACATCCAGGGAATATTTATCAATGGCCAGGTTCATGGTGTGATACGCAGTGTTGCAGAAGTCTTCCAGGATCATGTACACAGCATTGGTGACATTCCGAGGCACGGGTTTGGCAAATTTCATTCGACTGTTCACCACAATGCTGCCATTTCTGAAGTTCAGGATTTCCAGATTCTGGAAGCCCGTCAGGTTTGACTGAAGATACGGAACCAGCTGCGGCACAGGGACAAGGACAGAAAAGCTGAAATTTCAAATCTCTGCTCAAGCCAGTTGCACTGGTATTGCATCAGGCAGCAGGGATCTGAATTGGTTTATCCAAATCCCACTGTAAGGGTATTAAAACTTTTCCCAAATACCAATTTGCAGAAGGTTTCTTAGTCTACAATTTATATTCACAGTTCTTGGGACACACATGGTACTCTCCTTGCTCTAAGCACCAGGCATACTTGTCATTTCAAAGGGTATTTCTGTCAAGCCCCTTCCCCTTCTGTCTCTCTTCTTTGCTCCCTCCATCTCCCATAGCAAAATATTAATTTCAGTCAGGAGATGGGAACTGACAGGTTAAAATTTGATAGTTGTTGCTGTATTACTCCTATGAAGCTTAGCTAGCTATTGGCTTTTTAAGAGATCAGTCAAACTGCCTCTTACTTAGGGTGGGTTGAACATGTTGCAGAAAGGTTATCTCCTGACAGTCCCAATTTATTTACTTCTCTTTCCCCATAGACCAAATCCAGAGCACTCCAGAGGGAACTGAAGGGAATGTTGTACTGACTTCAGCTACACTGCTGCATCTACTGACACCAGCAGAGCATCTGGAATGTGTCACAGTTAAGATAACGAGCTTTTGAGAAACAGAATTCTGACTGAATAAGCTCCCCTCTCCCCCATGTTCCCAGACAGCATTTTCCCATAGAAGGACACACATAATATCTGGACACACCTGTCTTGAGTTTGTGTCTGCAAAAGAGAGCATACCAACTATTATTTACCAACAATTTCTACCTGGCAATAAATACTTAGCAGAGAAGTGCTTCTTACCAGTTCTAAGAATCGTTGCTCTAATGCTTTATATTCAGGGGAATTTTTGTTGAACAGGTCCTCTGAAAACATCATGTTGGTAACCCGAAGACTAAAAAACACGACCAGAGCTCGTGATGGGACAGGAGTGCTGTTGTGGTTCTCACGCGTGGCCCACGCCACGCTGGCCATCTCTGTGGATTGGGCATGGGTGGTCAGCTCCACGTGACTGTCGGTCAGGCTTCTTCCCTCCTCACTCGGCACAGGAGAAAAGCTGACAACGCTCACGTGATCCAGCCCCACTGACACATCCAGGACCCTGGCTGTTTCATCTCCCACCTTTGCTGAGGTAACCACCAATGGTGACGCTGTGGATCCCATCGGAGGGAGACGGGATGGAAGCTCAGCAACGTTTGCTGTTACATTCACAGTTACGTAAGAGTTCTTAACAGTGCTGATGCTCGTGGAAACAAGCATGCTGTGGTCTGTACCACCCTGTCCAGCAACGCCCTCTAGAACAGTGGCCTGTTCTATTACAGAAGGAACCGTAGTTGCAGCTTCAACTGCAGTTGCTGTTGCTGATTCTACTGTCTGATCTAATATATTTTCTAGCACTCTGTCAGTAGGCAAAACATCAGCTGGTTTCTTTATTGCCGAGCCAGTGTTTTGGCCTGCCAAAGATGTATCCAGGGCTTGCTGCTCTTCTGTGGAAGTATTACTGTTTACCACGAAAGGATCTGCAGTCAGAACAGTTTCTGAACTGCTTGTGTCCAAGTAGCCTATCGTAGCAGCTTCAGCCACATCTGACTGTCCTGCTGTGAACACTTCTTCTGCCAGTGGCCTGTTTTCAATCTGGTGTTCAACTGCTTCAGAAACGATCTCTTGACCTGCACTGGACTCTTCAGGTTGCTCTACACTGATA
This sequence comes from Cygnus olor, assembly GCF_009769625.2. Lineage (NCBI taxonomy): Eukaryota > Metazoa > Chordata > Aves > Anseriformes > Anatidae > Cygnus > Cygnus olor. The sequence goes on along the minus strand of NC_049169.1, from coordinate 93,139,214 downwards.
GTTATGGTAGATGTAAGACTATTGTCCGTACTGAGGGTTACGGTAGATGTAAGATTATTGTCTGTCCTGAGGGTTAATGTAGATGTAAGACTATTGTCCACACTGAGGGTTACTGTAGATGTAAGGCTACTGTCCATAGCGAGGGTTACTGTAGATGTAAGGAGACTATTATCTTCAACAGACAGATCTGTATTGTGTGTTGAGACAGGGGCTTCTCCAGTTGACGTGTCTACAGAATAATAGTCTTCTGACGGCTCCAAAACGAAGGGTGGTTTAACAAAAGAAGAATCATACATGCTCGATGTTTCTGTCTGTGTAGATGGCTCCACAGGCAATGGCTCCTCTGTCTGTAGCAGAGATACCTGCTGAGTTGTAGTCTCTGGAAAGACAAATATTTCAGACTCATCGAGAAAATTTTCTTCTATATCGGCCATACCTTGATTTTCATCTTTGGAAGGATCATCATCTAGTTTATTCCTAGAGTTAAGAATATAATCTAAGATCAGGCCTTCAGGAATATCCTCGGTTCTGATTAACAAAGATTCATTATCATCATCAAGCCAGCTATCAGGACCAGGGTAGAAAACAGGTTCCAGCGTTGCTTCTTCCCAAGGCCAAATACTTGACTCCATTTCTTTTCCTGAACCATCAAAAGCTGAACCAGACCCATCATCATATGTAATTCTATCTCCGAGATAAATATCAGTTTCAGCTTCCACAGGGTGTAATTCTAAGGGAAAAGGACTTCCTTCCACAGACTCATGCAACACAGAGCCTGCATTGCTACTGTCTGCAGGACTACCCTGAGTTACTTCTTCCATCTCAGCAGAGGCTGTTGCTTTAGTATCAGTCTCTATGACTGCCGAGGAGGCCACTGTTGATGCAGAAAACAGGGGAACTATGTAATCATCTGTGGATGGAGGTTCTTCAGGCACAAGGTGAGAAGGGGGACTCGAAGGCAGAATAAAGTCTTCAGATAGTCCAGTATCTTCAAACCCTAAAAATAGAAATTAGTTTCCATTCAGTTTTTGTTTATACCAAAAAAAGAGTCAAATGCAGTTTATTTTGTTGTCTGTGGATCTGCATTCAGCATGTTTCCTGTGATATATATTGACCTTTGTATGCTGAAGTCAGAAGGACCCCTGGTAACCTCTCCACTTTTCATTATGATATTCTGTGAGCCAAATCAGGACTGCAGAGTATGCAATAAAGCAATTACTGTGTAGTGTGTCCTGAGGCTAATTAGTCTGCTTCAGAGATCAGTTACCTCTGCATGGTATCATGCCCTATATGAAAATGTTTCTGTGCAATTAAAGAAGCATCGTACACGTAATTTCCTGGAGAGGCAAACAGGCATTATCACCTGTTACCAATGTTTTATCAAAATGAGAAGGTAAAAACAATCAGAGAAATATATCCAATTTGTAGACCTTTCTGAAAAGTCATTTTGGTAAACTACCCTTTTGGTGAGTGCCACAGGACACTTGTGTCCAAATTTAAACTTCAGTCAATGGCATGAACTTACCATCTGAAGAATCAGGGGCTGACAGCCATTCCAGGGAGTCACGCTCTAACACTGGTGTGGTGACCAAAGGAGGAGTCTGATTCCCACCTTCTAAATTCAGCCCATCAGGCGAAGAAGTGACATCAACTTCTGAGGAAAGTGGAGCTTCAGGTGTCCAACTGACCTCAGAGTCCTGATTTGCTGGTCTTCGGTGGATTTCATTGTCATTGGACTCTTCACTATCTGAAGTGGAATCTGGTTTGGTGGAATCTAAGGGCAAGGTATTGCTGACAGTTGATTCATCTGCTGAAGGCCGTTCAGCTAAAAAGGTGTTATCCTGAAACAAAACCATAACCACTATTACAGGGGCAGTACGGTCTGTCCACGTTGGGCTGAACATATCAAAGGTGTTAACCAGCAGCAAAATCCGGTATTATTGCCTCTGTGAGGAAGTAACAATAGCAACAGAAGGGGCCCAGCTGGAAGGGTTGGCAAATGTACCCTTTGTTAATAACGTTCAACGTACATGTAAAATGCACATCCTTGTGACATACATTTTGTATCCAGTCATGGCCACTACAAAACGAAAGCAGCCGTTCCAGTTCTTTGGAGTGCAGCTTCAGTTAGTTACGGTATTAAGAGACTTACCATCAGTACCCACACCATGTCTTTTCCTTTTCCTTACTGAAAAACTGAACTATATCTAATTAAATGGAAGATAAACACAAACAATACTGCCTTCCTTCCTAAGGCATGAAGAGGTCGTAGCAGCTATTATTCACCAGCTACATAATCAATACAGTAATTGTTATGGTTACTATCATATATAAAAACAGTTTAGAAACAACTCGAATGCACAGATGTATGTATGGTTGGCAGTCATTTATGTTTTGGTATGTGAACCTGGGAGGGAAACAATAACCATAATGTAAACAGGAATGTTTAGAACTTAGAACAACTTCAGTCTCAAAGCTGAAATGCTTGTGTGGAAAGAAAAGTTTTTGTTCAGCAGTAATGATGAACAAAGAGTATACACAATTAAATTTGCAAATTATATGAACTGTGAAAAAGCCTCCAATCTGCACACTGTGTAATTATATACCACGATCCAGTCACTATTTGGTTTACAGTTAGAATACTGAACACATTTTATCTTTTAATATTAATGTACACCCACAGTGTCTGATGAGGTAATTATATTGCAAAAAATCAGCAAAGAGATTATTTGATCAAGACTTGCACAGCTACCTGTCCAGCTATCAATGCTGTGCAACAGTCAGAAATGGGGGAAAAAAGCCTTGAGGTATGAAAAACTGCCAAATGAAGAAAAAAGGATTAACTTACTAAGAACTAACTAATTGCTGATGGTGGCTACTAAAGTGGACACCAGACAAAGGTTTCAGTAGTACGTATTACAGTTCAAAAAACCTATTGATTTAATCATTCTGTAGCTCACTATTCCTTTCGAATCCCTCTCTTTTACTTTAGCGTGAATAGTAGGAAAACTCCAAATACATTTCAATTTGAAATTTTACTCCTGGTAGAAACACGGGTAAATTAAATTTTCAACTTCATTCAAACTATATTTGAACATTTTAGAAACAATTAAGTTATTTTCATCTAATTATTTGTCTACCTGAATTGACCATGGTTTTTACACCCAGTTGTTATGTCACCACAGTCTTCTCATACTTTTGAATGTATATGGTAACAATCAGTTGAGAAGTATATACACCATATAGACATGTGCTCCAGCAATTATCTTTTTTGGCAAAGTTGGCTCTTATAAATAAACCTGTGAAAAAAGTTACTGTGCAAGATCAGAAACAAATTACACATATAAATTCCATAGAGAATGAAAAAGGACTACCAGCAATAGCTTCTCAATACATTTTTTATGTGAGCATTTAGTTGCCAGGAATTGCACCTCATCATTTATTTTAACGTGGACAGATGTTCCTATGACAACTAACGTTATTCAAAGATTCTTGTTACAGTGCTATATATTATATTAACAAGTTTAATATCATATTGGCAAGTGCTGTTTTTTTGCTAATGCCTTGAAAGGCTTACAAATATGACAGATGACTGCAAACACAGAACACCCTCCCTGATTTTCCATTTTCTGCTGCCAGAAATACATTGTGCTCAATAAGCTGAGGCATTCTACCTGTTAGAGCTCAACAGAAATAACAAAAAAATACAGATTTCAAAAGCTACACTTCAATTTTTCTTCATTTTTAAGAGAGCTGTAAAACTCAAAGAAAGGAATTAATGATTAGTTGGTACATCTGCTAGCAATAAGATGGTGAAGTAATGATAGTTCCACATTATGTCATGACCCTGTACGATAATACAAATCCAACTCATTCCCAAATCAACTGCAAAAAATAATAGCAAAACTCTTTCTCACAGGTAATGGTTCTACTTAACAGTATCTACTTGAACCATAAAGGTTTGATGTCTCTGCAAATAACTGACTAATCATTTTGGCCTTCTTTACTGTTTTAGCAGCTTATGATTTTCTTAAATTTATCTGAAATTACTTCCCAAATTATCTGTGTATTGCAGACTGTACACAGCTGTTTTTTGGATATACTCAGTACTTTGTATATAACCACACTTCTTGACTGAAGACAGAGATGACATTATTATTCATAGGCCATGATTAGAAAAATGTAACATCCGGTATTTTTTCCTGTACATGCTATTCCCTAAAATTGATTTAAAATGGAATAACATTGCAAAGCTATCTCTACTGTAAAATCTTCTTGCCTGTATATGTCCAAGTATCCACAGAAAGAATGTGAAAACAGCAGAATTATTGTGCTAAAATAAACATGTGACATTTTAATCCAGTTAGATAGTTCTAGTAAATAGAAAGCCCCTTCCTGAAAGTTAAATTAAATTCCTATTTATCCACATCATGATTAAACCATTTATGGCAAATCTATATGAATTTGCATTTTAGATACTAATGGTTAGTTTTTAAAACTCTGGGAAAACTGGCATGAAATTAAGGATATTATACCTATGACCATTAGAACAGGAATCTTTGGCTTCTGTGAAGTCACTGAGAATTTTGCTTCTATAAAGGTTTTAGAGGTTGGCCTGAAATAAAGCATGTTTTTATTCACAACAGTATCTCATAATGAGCTTCGTGAAAACCTGCCATCAAACTTAGTAGGATCTGGGTTTTGCGGCATGAACTGAGCTCATTTCTTTTTGGAAGGCACATCTGTGTTACTCAACAGAGCAGAAACCTACTGGATAAATCCTTAAGCCCAGACAATGCTCCACCATTCAAAAATACTAGCTGTCAGCAGAACTCACTCGATCTCAGCATCACTGGCACCTAACCTGGTATCTCTGCTTGAAGCCCCTTTACATGATACAGAGATGTTCGGGGATACTAACTCTCCTGTCCAATCAAGAGCTTGATTCTATGTCCTGGATTGTTCCAGAGCTAATCAGATGAGATAATTATATATTTTTAAAAATAGAATACAATAAACCAGTGGCTATTATTTTTTTCTGTTTTTCCTTTGCTAGCATCAAGGGGATGGACATCTAAAACCTAAACTAAGAACTAAGGGAAAATGAAACAATAACAAAAGGAGCATGTGGAACTTACCCTTTTATCTCTTCTCACAGGCAGCTTTACTGCTTACATTTATTTATTGCTTTCCAAAGAAAGGCAGTATTGTGGGACAAATATCTTTAGAGCAATTTACAATCTAAATAAACATTCAAAAAAAAAAAAAAACAGACAAAGGAAGCCTAGACACGGCTGGACAGCCAGGAACACAACAATGTGCCATGTAATATACGATGATCACAGAAAAGTGTTGTGCACAGGTAACAAATTATCAGGTGAGAGATTTCACAAGAGGTTTTTTTTCCACTGTATTGTGTGCCTTTCCTGACTATGTATTCTGCAAAATCAATATGATAGAAAAGCTCTGGGTGCTGGCTTTAATTCCATCTTGCTGAATTAAGCTGTTCAAATGCACGCAAAGGACATATCTCAAATTAAAAGGTCAGAATCATACTCACATCAAACTCCACACGCTCCAACACAACTGGGTGCTCAGTAATCCAGGCTGGATCTTCTTGGGTAGGGTGTAGTATTTCTTTCACTGGGAAAATATAAGTACATAGGTTCTAAAGGCTGCAGTAGCAGTGCAAAGAAATTGTTTTAGAACAATTTGTTTAGGCTGAAAAACCCTTCCTCATCTCAGATCTGTGAGACCTTTTCAGCAAGTTTGCTGGAAAGATTTTGTCTCTGGAAACATCCCCAGATCACGCACAGGAATAGAAGAGAAAAGATGGGAACAGGGGAGAGGGACAGCACCACTCCACCAACTATGGCAGGACCTTTGAATATTCAACAATAAGCCAGGTATTTCGTTTGTGCTGCTCAAGGCCAAGGCAGAGCTACTAAGCTGAAGTGCTGAAAGCAATATGCATCATGTGAAACACATTTTCCCTTCTCTTCCTGTTAACTGCTGAAATATTACTGCACACCACAAACCTTGGTGTCAAATGAAAAAAGAGACAAATCTAAAGGATTGAGAATGGGATGCTACTGCTGTTGACTTGACCTGGTTAAAATTAGAGCAAAATCAACTGCAACACCATTGTGTTTGTGATTTCTTTTTAATTATTCAAAGGGCAGATGAATCATAAGTAATACTCACCATTAGTAAGTTGGAGAGAGCTTGGGTCTAAAATCAAGGAAGTGTTTTCAAGCAAGGCATTTTTCTGGAGAATTTCAGCAATATAATATTGGAAATCGCTGATGGTGTAAACAACTGTTGGATTATCCTCTATGTCCATAAAGGAGTTGTCCTCCACCTTGTTGGAATGAAGGTTAATCAGGTCCCAGGTGGCATTGCTGATGGCTTCTCCATCAAAAGTAACAGCATAGTGCACTTCCACCCCACTTTGGTTTCACAAAGAGAGAGAGAACACACATGAGAGATGCAAGGCTTTCCATGGCAAATGCTATGATTTTTTTCCAAGAACCTGTGTCACTACCCTTTTTTAAATATACAAATACATTGCTTTTAAGGATTCTAGGTAAAAAATAATTAATTATATTACTTTTCACACTTGTGTCTGCCTGCCTGTGTTTTCTCAAGGAAAAGGTTACCAGAACACAACATCTGGCCTGGTCACAGCCCTGTATTTCTACTTCTGAAGGGTAGAAGGACCGCCTGGAGACCAAACTGATGGCTTTCTGTCTGCATTATCCATAGACCCGCCAACATGCAGTGTAAGATCTGAGGTAAGAAAGGAGCCTGGGAAAACAGGCTGTGTATAGTAGCAATATACAGTAGCAAGTGGGAGCCCTGATCACTGTCACTGTGCAATGTCCATCTGCTTGAAATAATGCCTTTAGCAGCACTCAAATAGTATTTAATACGCCTTATAATTAGAAGCCTTTTTCTAGACTCATTTGATCATTTATTCTCTAACAAAGTTTTGTGTCTATGTACAGCTTAGCTGTTTCATATTAACTCTCCTCCATTTTCTCCATGTTCTTCTCCTAATGTCTGGATGTCCTCTTCCATGTGACAGAGTTGGTAGCAACCAGATTTACCATACACTGGGCATAAGCACAAGGGAGTCTTAGAAAATAGAGCATACTTCGGCTGTACACAGGGCACAGCAAGAAATGAAGTAATCTATGAAGTGCTAGGAAAATGTGCTCCAAAGACAGGTTTCCTTCATTCCACAGAGCTGGACTAAAAGTAAAATTGCCAAAGTAATGGCTCAGTTCAGAGAAGGCTCTAATGCCCCAGTGCCAGGTACAACAAAGACATAATCAGCAGACACATGAACTGAAAGCAGGAGCTTGCTGGAGTTTTGCTGCTGGCCCTGTTATTGAAATGAGCCCGCCGTAGGCTCATCATGGGCACTGAGTGTCAGTAGAGGAAATGAAAAAGGACAGCAGCAGCGAAAAGTCATGGCAAAGATGCCATACAGCATGCTAGTCAAAAAGTAACATTTACATTTAACACAACTGTGCTGTCAGTTGTAGTTAATAATTGCTAAGTAATAACAATGACACACCATCATCTGTCTGGAAAGGGCTATAACATCTGGTATTTGGAACATAACCTCTTTGAATTGCTGCATGCATCTTAGTCTGCAGAAGTGCAGAGTAATAGAGGATCACATTCAGTCACTGTTGCTTGTGAACAGATTTGCTCAATACCTTTCTTTGTTCAGTAACCTTCTAAAATTAAAATGCTCATTCTCTGTAGAACTGTTTGTGGACACTGGCTAGAGCCTTACTGAGAAATATACAAAATAAAATAATACTTCTAGTAATTTAAAGGCCGCAGTTCTTTTTTGTTTGTGAAATTCTTCAAATAATATTGAAAGAGGAAAATTTAGGATGCTTAACCTGCATATATCTACCAAAAAACATGTGTTTCTACCAAGTCAAGACTGATGTCTTCTTCTGCTAAGAAATGTTTGTAAAATTACTGCTAAGATGCACAGCAAATCCAGCCTTGAAGGAGCTTAAGCCAATTGCCTTTGCTGGATAACTATGGTTTTCTTACTTATTTTAATTTATCTAATAACAATCATATCTATCCAAGATTTTGCTGCTAATTAAAAAGACCTTGAGTCATCATTAAACAATTTTGTTTTCTTCAGAGAAGAGACTCCTATACACAAGCTAGCCCAGTAGCTGACTTCTGTTTAGGATGGTTTTCCTCAAGCAGTTTCTTATAAGCAGCATTTAAATAAGCAAATTAGGTTTATTCATAATCAGAACAGATGAGTTACTTGCAGTTGCTGGTAGAACCCCCTCACATAGTATTTATGCTGGATAACTATCTCGCTGTGGAGCCAAAACCACAAATCCCCAAGACAGTCAGTGTCATCCAGCTAAGGTGCTTTTCCATCTGTATTATGACAATGTGTATAAAAATGTCTTTACCTGTCCTCCTCAGGAGAGCTGAATACAGAAACAAAACACAACAGCAAAACCTGTTAAATCAACATCACCATTTCCTTAAAGTCCAGCTTTACCAAATTTGCTTTTGTATTCTACAGGGCACACAAATTTCAAAATCCATACAGCAAAATGTTTATAAGTTGCAAAGTTGATCTGCTGCATAACCAATTGTTCAGCTTTTACTGAACTGACATACTTCCTATTGATCACAAGGAATCAGCAGAGCAGAGCCACTGCACTGTATTGCAAGTAAGGCACTTAAATTGCCATTAGTACCAAGAGAAACAAGGCTCACTAATTCTACCTGAAGGTCAGTTTACAAACACATTTTTTCTCGTGCGCAGCAGAGCATAGAAAGAATCTGGTATTTTGCCAGGAATACCAACATTTTATTTAACTTCTGAAATAAACGGAGGGCTTGCAAATGTATTAGACTGCAAATACTGAGAAAGAAAGTTTTGCTACCTCCCAGGCAGAGCTTCAGCAGGGTTTCCCCACGTCATTACCCCAGTTTGCTGTGGTTCTAGCCAGAAGTGAAAGTAGGAACTGAAAAGCCAAACCTGCCTCCAGGCTCCTGTGAGGGCTGAAGACAATGTCATTCTGTTTTCCTTGCTGATGCAGGGATAACTTATGTATCTATCAATCAGTCTTATCAGGTCAGGTAATTATTCTCCTACAGCAGGCCACAACAAAGTGGAGTTTATCAATCCATTTGGGCAATTGGCACGGGGAACATTCCTGCCTTGTTGTTTCAAGCATTTCATAATTTGATTTCTGGACCATCCTTTTTTGGTACTTCTGACAACATTGTTGGAACAGTGTCCAACCATATGGTTCCAACCATAAAACCTTCCTCACTATAACTGCTTTGTTATCCGGAAGTATCCTGGCTCAAATTTATTGGCTGGAATATTTTAAGAAATACAGCTTACAAAGTCCCAATAGAAAGCATTATTTAGACTGACCCATGAAAAGCCTGACTGGATTCTGAAAGTCATATCCAGTCCATTCAAGTCCAATCATAATTTGTGATCTATGTATACCAAAACTCACAGATCAGATGTTTCATGCATAATACACAGGATCCCCCTCTTATCCCTCCCCCCCCCCCAAATTAACTTAAAATGTTATTTTGAAGCACAAAATGATTTGAGGGAACTAGTCCTTTAAGCAATATTTATGAGACTGCAGAGAGTTAAAGCTTTTAAAATCATTTATCAAACTTTTATTCACCCACCTTTGCTTTGATCGAAAGGAGAAAAACCTTTATATACCTCAAATGCCAACCAAATTAACAACCAAATTGTCATCCCATTAAGAAGATGAAAAGAGAAGAAAATATATCACATTTTTCCAAAAAGATTCCCATGTTCTTCCTTGTTTAATACTAGGACATGTCAACAGTATTGAGGAAGTATCAGATACTGATTTTCAATTAGAAAATGCCTCTTTTAATTTTAGGTCAGAATCTTAAACTGAAGGCAAGCATATCACGTGAGATTCTCTGATGGCTGCCAGGAGCAGAAAAGAGCCAACTACATTTATATACATTTCTATGTTGACGTCTGTACACATGAAGGTATCAGTATGAAAGCACTTTTTCTTTGATTAACACATCCTAGAAACTTCCTTGCACTGATGTTCATCCAAGTGGAGTGCTAGCACATTGCACCTTCAACATGATCAGTTTCAACCACCACATATGCATCAGTATCTTTTTACCTGAATTCCAGGACATGGATGTTTTTGTATCCAGGTACTCCTTCAAATACCTTTTGGATCTATTTTGAGGGGAAAAACATGTTAACACAAATTTCCTCCGCCCTCCTCCTTTTAGTGGAAAAAGCAAGAAGTATTTTCAACATTTTCTAAAATTCTAAAAATGCATCTGAGCTGCTATTTCTAATAGAAAAAACATGGTTAAATATTCTGTCTTTAGAGAAGAAGAGTTTTGGTGACATTGCTTCATTATTACAAAAGGAAAAGAGAAAGTATGAAGCACAACATCTAGCATTCCCCAAGAGGTCTATATAAATATTCAAAGGGGGGAAAATTCAAATAGACTCTGCAGAGATCTGTACAACATCTGCAGAGAGCAGATGACATTCTCTCTCTTATTTTCTTATCTATGCAGCATAAACACTTTTTTGCCCCAAAGGTTTCCATTACTTCCCAAACCTCTTTGGATTAAAACCAATTCAGGAAAAATGCTTCAGACCTTAGCAACCTAAACAAGTGAAGCAGCAACAGCCACCTCAGGAACTGGGGCCTCAGACTCCAAAGATGCCCTAATCCATTACCTAGTACAAAACACGGCCCATCTCCACTGCCCTAAACATACAGAGGGCTCAGGAGTGACTGGCACTGCTACACAAAAATGAAGACCGGGGGCAGCAAAATGGTAGTATGTCCAGGCCCAATTCAACAGCCAACTGTGTTGACAAAAACAAGAAATAGAATACTGCAGGTTCATGTCAGTTTTGTATTTTTCCTCCCAAAAGAGCCTTGCCAGTTGAAGATTATTTTTTACTCCTCAAATTCCCCTTCTCCTCTCCAGTCTCCCTATTTTTAAACCGTCTCTGGTGAGACTTAAACAATCTGAGTGCTGCCGACTTTTTTTTCTTTTTTTTTCTTTTTTTTTTTTTATTTTTAAGAGTTTCTTTATCCAAGCAGAGAGAAAACCAGGCGAGGGATCAAAGGAGTGGAACATCCATGTGCCAGGTGGACTCGGTCCCATCTGACATTTCTTCCACACACACACTCTATGGCATTGCTACTTGGCCACACAACTAGGAAAATTAAGATGTCTAGCCTACACTAGCAACTTGTGACAGTTGTGGTGATGCTTTTTGGCTCCATTGAAGAGTACATCTCTTTCCCAGCTGGCCCAGGATCTGGCACAGGGTTAGCACCAGTTAAAGGGATTCAACAGAGAACCCCAACTAAATGGGACGAAGAAGGAAGCAAAGCTAGAAAATAGGTGACCCTACCATTTGGCACCCTAGATGCTTCTCCCAAGAGAAAGGAAAGACAAACTCTCTGCCCCAAGAAAATGATGGTTATAAGACTACCATGATAAATATAAAGTAAAATAAAATAAATAAATGGGAACAATAGGGAGAGGAAAGACAGGAGACAGCAGCATGACTGTATTTTGAGCACTTATTGTATGTCGGCGGGGTCAGTAATTTTATTTGTGGCATAGAAATTAAAACATTCAATTTAATTCAGATTAAGGTAACTTGAAATGAAGATTTAATAAATCATGCATATATGCATATATATAGATGTGCTTATTTATATACAGATATATGCAGACATGTAATTTTTCTTTGAAGTTGGTGCCTAACAGTCTCAACCATAGTTCATTCCCACTGACTCCAGTGGGATTAAAGGATGTGCTTAAGAATTTTTCTGAAGTTAGAGGGTTTTAAAATGTACTCATATGCACTGCTGATTCTGGACATAAATGATGATCGAGAATTGTCTTAGCAGCCTAGATTTCAAAGAGTATCTCACTGCAGTACGCAGTGATTCTTTCAACGAAATGCTGCTCCTGAGTGGAAATAATGGACAAGTTCTGTTGTTTATGACATCCCCACCTATCACCTACTCTGCACAGACAGATTCTCTTGCTTGAAGCTGGAGTTTCTTCTACAATCGGAAATCTGGATGCTGTGTAACCACTGAGATTTCCTAAATCCCGCTGAAGTGCTCAGCTCCTGCAGGAAACCCAGACCATGCCCACACGAGCAGATGCTGACAGACCTGAATGCCTTCTGCCTGCCCTTCACACGATGCTATGCTGTACCTGACCTGCCAGAGCTGCCTTCCAGCACTGCCCCAGCTTAGACTGATGGTTCTGAACTGCTGCTGATTCACGTCCTGCCTTTTTGGAGAGTGTGGGCAGCCTGGTTTGCCAAGACCTTCAAATAATCTTTTTCACTCCCCGGTTTCAAACCAACAACATTATGGAAGAATTCAAAGCTGAACAACAAGATGAAAAAGCTCTGAAAAAAACTCTAGGCAGACTGGTCACTAGAGAGATGTTAAATACATCTTTAAAATTAAAGAGTTTTAAGACCCAGAACTTTAAGAACTGATGGAGTTACACCAAAAGACAAACAAGAATCTTGTCACTTCTTTGTGACTTTAAAACCTCTAATGCCATAACACTGACAGGGAGAGAGACTTAAAAGTTCTGAAAGGATGGTAAGTCCAAAGGTAGCCCTGGTAAAAACAAGTCTTTAAAAGAACTAAAAGAAGAGCAATTTTCTTTCATTTATTAATAACACCTGGCTTAGTTTTTTTTGCTAACATAAGGCAAAATAAATAAGAGCAAAAAGGGGCAGGAGCAGGCAAAGTGCCTCAGAAAGGTCCCTTCTTGGAGTAACTATGCAGGAGTTGAGCACTATTTTCTGATCTCCCCAAAAACATATGTCTACTTCTGCAAAAACCGATAGCAGGCTATTTCATAAGAAACACAGTAAGAAAACTGGAGTCACTGTTTGGCAACTGGTATGTTGCACACAGCTCCACTATCTCAAAAAGGCAGCATGTCAAACAAAAGAGGATATTCTCACAGTGAATATTTTCCAGCCTGCCTCAGGCAACAAAATCCCTAAGCTGGTTCTGCAGAGCAGTCCTGGTACAGGTGCTACTATTGCTTTGCAGAGAGAGCAAAAAGAAAGAGACATAAGGGAGGTAAGTCACCTGAGAAACAAATTGTTCAGAGAGCAGCTGATGCTTCACAGTGTCTGGGTCACTCAGCTCCTCGCTGTACTTTTCTCCAACGATCACAATGCTGAACTCAATCATCTGCTCGGTTACAGGTCTCATGAGATTCTCATCCTCCTTCTTTATCTCATTATTGATCTGGAAGGAAAGGAGAGAAGGGAGAAAATAAGAGGTGATTTAGTGACTTTTTTCCTCTGAGTGTTTTTTTTTTTTCCTGAAGAAATAAATCCACTTTACTCACTGTAGACCAGATTCCTACCTATCCTGGATTTACTCTAAGTAAAAAGCATCCCCAGATATATTTGCATGTAGATATAGTCCTGTCAGCAGTCAGCACACTCCATTACTCAGCCAGGGTCCAAACATCCTCTTTTAAGTGGGCCAGAAACTTCTCCAGCCACTGCAGACCTGGAGGTTTCTCTGGCCCATGATGTGGCAAAAACCCTGAGCACCCTCCATAAATGCTATAAGGACAGCAACACATCATGGCATGACTGGTGGGCCAAACAGATGGCATGATAAATTTATTTAATGATGTGGAAACTGCAGTCCAAAGCACAGCATGCTTACTTGAGTCACCAGCACACCTTTTGCCTTATGCTGTAATGGAGTGCTCAGGAAGCCTCAGGGACAGAGATGACAACTAATGAGACAATCTAGTGAGCAAGACAATTTTATAGTATTCTCGTATTGCTGTTAGTTCTGTTTTCCCTTTGCACATCTTTGCTCTCTAGTGCACGGTTATCTAGTTGAATGGAGTTACAAACAGAAAACCAGCTGGGTGGGACATTTATAAGGCAATTTAAAGTGCAAATGTGGATACACCAACAGGCCACCTGTGCCTAATCAGCAGTGGGCTGACTTACCCAAAATGTACCCATTTATCACAAGGTTCCTGTTTACTATCCTACTTGGAAGACGAGTTACCTTTGCAAAGTTCTACATTCCACGTGTCCAGGGTGTACAAACACCCTGGGATGTTCAGCTTCGGGAACTACCATGGCTGCTGCAAGCAGCAGTGAATTCCGGTCCAATTTTCATCTAACTTCAATCAGTGAGCAACATAGGAAGAGCACTTCCTGCTTAGTTCCCTGGCATTTTACAACCAGGATACTATTTTTTTGTGGTATACTGAAAGGCAAGAAAAAACAGATCTTGTTTCATGCCTTTATTCTAGAACAAAAATTTGGAATTTGTGATTTGAGGGGGAAGGCTGGTGTAAGTTAACAAGAATGTCTTTGGCTATTTACATGCAACTGTTGCTTTTTCCCTATTAAAAAGGAAAAAAATGAGCCAGCAAAACACACTTTTTCAGCAAAACTGCGGCCCGTATTATGTATGGAGCACAAAATGGAGCTCCACAAAGTTTAGCTGCTACCTGTGAGCAACTTGTATACAATTTAGGGCCCCTCCAAAATTTTTTTTTACATAATTCTCTTCTTCCCCACACCCTTTTTTGACTAAACAACTTTGTTAAGAACCAGAATGATTAGCACCCTGCTTAAAGCTAGTTACTATTTGGCAAATATTTAATTAGCTTGCATGTATCTGCTGCTCCTACATGATTGTTCGCAACTCCACGTTGTTTGAATCATTTGTCAGTCCCCCAGAAACAAAAGTCCAGTCAACATGTGAATGCAGAAGATGAGCTTTGCTCACTCTTGGTCTTGTAACCTGCAGTGCATTTTGGCTGTTCAGAGCAATGATGAGGTGTGAGGTAACTGTAGAGAGTGAAAACACTGTAGGCAGCAGCAATCAAATTCTGGATTCTTTCTGATTTACTGAGTGGTCTTATTCTCTGCTCAGGCAGTTCTGTTTCAAAAAAGAATAATGGTGTACATGGGACCAAACCACACGTTTGTGGTACATAAATATAAAATCAGACCCTGGACTTGAGTCAGAAGCTGTCTGCCTATTTCATACTCAGTGTTTATTCCTGGAATCACAATATCAGATCTCAGCAGTCAGCTGTGAAAGCTCTAGAAAAAAGCACAGAGTTTGGCCCAGCTTCGTGTCATGGCCGTGCTAGGTTACAGAACAGTGCACAGTTAAACTCAGTACCATAAATCAGCTTCTACTTATATGCAGCATGTGCAATTTTGTAAGATTATCAGTAAATCCAATGAGAGTTTCACACTTACATAAAAACAAGTGCCAGCTGATGCATACTACCCATTTTGCAAAATTTTCTTCAGGGGGCATGTAGGCTGACAAGTACCGCAGTTGGAATCTAGAGTTTGGGCTTAAATTTTAATCCAGAGGAGCTGTCTCCTGGAAGCAAATGCTTCCCTGGGACCTATTTGGTGGTCAGCACTTTTAAAAGCCAGCTCGCTTTTACAGAGACATTTCAAGTACTTGCTCTAGGCTTCCCTGTGTTAGAGTTTTGTTTTAGATATCAAGGTGAGGGTGACTGTAAGACAATAAATAAAAATTCATCCATGTCAGCAGGGGAAAAGAAGCAGGGAATCAGGAGGAATCTTCAAGGCTATTCAGGCTACCTCTGCTACCTTAGGCAACTGTACCACTCGGACCCTTCAAACACTAGGACAGCAATTTGAAGTGCATTGTGTTTCCACAGGAATAATAACACTTCACATTCTTCGTGGAGCTTTGAAAAGCCCTAGACATTCACTGTCTAGTCCTACGTCACTATCAAAATCTTCACTTGATAGCTCAACTGATTTGTTCTCTCTTGCTGAGGGGGAAGCTACACAGCAAAGCCACTGCAAATGAAAGAACACCTACCCAGGAAATTATTTAAAAGTTTCTAAGGTTCATGCTCTGCTTTTATGAAATCTTAATAAAAACACTCACAGTTGTGTCTGCATCTTCAGTTTCATGGATGGTACCACCTGCAGGACTCTCAACGGAGACCTCATGAGGGGGCGGAACATTGGCAGCTGCATCTGAGTTTGCAAGAGAGCAGTATTATTATTTTTTCTCATGTACATGTAGATACACACGTGTTCAGCAAGTGTAAACTAACAGTAACGCTTGATTCTTATTCCCATCATCATGACAGAAATACCACAGAAAACACCCAAAGAGCCTCAGAAAAAGCATCAAATATGCTAGTCAGAATTAAATGCTAATGTTCTAAGAGGATGTATTCTGGGGAACAAGAAGTAAGTGCAGTAAAAATTGCACAGAAGTAATTTCTTAAGTAGGATTTTCGATTCATTTCATCACAAAATAACAGCAACATATAACCTGATCACCAGATCAACAGTATTATTTGGAGATGGAAGAATTCACAACTCTTTCTCAAATCCACAAGCCATCAGGTTGTTCCATTTTCAAGTAATTGGTCTTGACATAATTTAGATGAAAACTGACCTCTCAGTGTGGTAACATCAGCATCCGAAGCTGGAGTTGGAGTCCCACTCCTGTTAAATAAAAGTAAAACCAAAAATTGAAGTTGGACATGGTGAGATAGATCCATTAGTTTTTTATTTCCCTGTGATTCTGCTGTAACACCAAAAAGCATGTTTGCAGAAGAAGTTTCTCATGGTACTACTTGCTGATAACTTCATAAAAATTAGGCTTTTCAATATTTTAGCTATCTTTTGCAACTCAGATACCAGGTCATGTGCATCTCTGGGGATGCAAACTTCCCTTCATTCCAAGTGACCTGGAGTCCCCTCTAAAAAAAAAAAATGCTTTTGGCCTTCTAGTTGTTCTGTAAATGAAGCAAATGCAAAGACCACTGAGATAAAGCAAAAAGATACCTGTAATGCTCTATAACTCCCCCAGTTTTAAAAGTAGCCTACAGTACCCCAAAACATCCTACCTGTACTGAAATCACTGCAAGAAGAAGGGTCCATCATGACTTTTACCCTGCTTATTTGGAAAACTTCAAAAGCATCAGTTTCCAATTATTATTGTCCAGTTACTACATTCACACACATACAAAACAATGCCAGGCCAAATATGAAAAAGAAAAATATTTCAAATAAAAATCAGATGAAGACTGTCAGCTTGAGGAAAAACCAACAGCTCTGACATGGCTCTAACAGTAAACCCAAGCACCTTGGAGCCAATTCTGTGAGCCCTGAGTCAAGTTACCAAGAACAGGAGACACACTCTGTCAGAAACGAGTCTTTCCTGAATGAAGAAAAAAATATTTTTCAGGTTTGTTATATTTTCAATATATACAGCCCAATTCATGAGATTGGAAACTTAAGTGCTGCAGAGAAATTGAACACTAAATTCAGAACTCCAAACATCATTGAAGCTCACTGCATTGAGACATTTCTCCCATTTCTTTTCTCCCATTTCTACAGGAACTCTTTTTGTTATTTGTAGACATACTTGTACTATAAAATAAACATCGCAGCAAGAAGTCTTCTCTGTAATGTATGCAAGTGCTTATACTATCTGAGCCATGCTTTCCTAGCCTTGCCAGGTTTTTGAATCACATACTAGATTACTGATCTTGCTGTCTGCCCTCAAACAAAACTCAAACCAAAACTGATGGGTATTTTGCCTCCTTCAGGATTTATAATGAGTCTCTGTATAACTCCAAAAAACAAAGGGTTCCAGCGCCAGCCAGCCAAACACATCCAAAGTTAGATACTGAGATACCTGGACATAAGCGTATGACAAAACATGACAGTGAATTCACGTCTCAAATTTTGTTTCTCCCCCCACCTCTCTCAGACATGCAACACTTAACAACAAACAGATTTAAGATCAATCTGGTGATTTTTCTATTTAAACCAAGAAACTTGGTTTCCCATCCTTTCCCAGGAGGCATAGGCTATTCTTGCACATAATGACTACCAATGCCAAACTACAGCAAGTTCAGAGAATATTAAACCGTCAGGGTGAGATCTACATAACAATGAGAAAATATTAATAAAAAAAAAAATAAAATAAATAATCTCCAGGTGAACACAGCAGAAAATACTGATTCAAGAGTTTAAACGGTACCTTCATATATTTTCTTAAACAACGAAAGCCTACGAGCTCCATGCAGGCTTTGCAATGGCCAGTTATTTGTGTCTGCTTCCATCTCGTGGACAGTGTTACCTGTTTTCATCCAGGCACAAGGTAACTCCCTACCAATTCTTTGACAACCTCAGAAAATCTTGGAGTGATTCCCAAGAGTGGTAAGGCAAATTTTACTAGAAAGCAAGCATAATTCAGGCAACATACTCTCTTTGCTGTTGACATCACAGGTACAGTCACAAGTATCTCATTCAGAAAACATCAGTTTCTTTCTGCTAACAACAAATAATCAGTAAAAGGATTTAGATTTTCTTAAGAATGCTGATTTTATTTTAGAGTTTCCTTATTTATTTATCATATTAGAACCAGAATCAAAACTATTACTTAATTTTCTTTGGTCAGCTGAAATATTTTCCAATTCAACTCACTTAGTTCTAAAGGACATACCACTCTTATAAATTACAATAGGTTTTAGATTACATCTCTACCAGTTTTACATATTTTACAGCATCAGTAACTAAAGCATTTTAGTGAATCATATTTAATGATGATACGTTCAGAAATAAATATGACACTGCTTTTCAGAAGAGGTGAAACACTGGGAATTCACTTAACACACTCTTAATGTAACTAAGGTCACATAATAGAAACTCAACAAAAGCAAAGTGATGTGCAATGAAACAACTCTTACAAGACTTGTAATAGTCTGATCCACTGAAGGGCTCGAAGTCATATAAGCACATCAGCTAAGGCTTGTATCAACCTCCATTTCTTCAGAAATGGACAGACAGAAACCTGACTTGCTGTGGCAGAACTGATCAGGTTCTGAGCTCAGCCTGAGGCTCACTGGACTCAGTTCGGCTGCCCACATATTGGTCAGTGCCTTGTACAATTCATGGGGCCTCCAGGTTCTCCTGACCTGACCCAGAAGGCCCAGTCGCCCCCAGATCCCACCATGTTATACCTGTCAGATATCTGCAAGGCACGTGCTGTCTCAGAGAGACTTGAATGGCTATTTAATCCAACTGAGCACCTAACTTCATGCAGGGTTAGGCCTGGCTAAGGGCCAAATGCCCACTCAGCCATTCTCTCACTCCCCCTCCTCACCAAGACTGAGGGAGAAACTAAGATGAGAAAGCTCACGGGTTGAGATAAAGACAGGAAGACCATTTACCAATTGTCAGTACAAGCAAAACAGACTTGGTTTTGGGAAAAGTAAGTCATCTTAATGCTAATTACAATAGATCTGGGTAGTGAGGAACAGACAAACATTAAAACGACACTTTTCCATGGGGAGGCACGGGGCAGCCCTGGCCTTGCCTCACACAGGAGCCCCACAGCCCCTTGCCACCACCTGGTATAATTTCACCTGCCCATGTACTGCAAGATCAATTTTAACAAAGTTGTTTTTTCAGGTAAACAATTTCAAAGTCAGCAAGAAAAAACAGGGAGAATGCTATGGTATAAACCACACTTTTGAAAGAAGAAGTTTGTAAATGGAAAAGCCTAAAAGTAGTTTTCTAGAGTGGAGTACTACTTCTTGAGTACATAACTATTTTTAAATATATTATAACACAATTTTCCAATTTTCAACGGTCCCAGAGCACTCTCCCAGTCACTGACTGGAATGAGAGAGGCTCATTAGGAAAACCAGGCTACTTCAGTGCACCCAGCAGCAAAGCTCGGGCAGGTGAACACGTTGGTTGGCCACACCGACTTGTGCACTGGGTTAGCCATGGGCTGGGAACCACCAACAAAGCTGGGCCATTTGGCAACTGTGAAAGTGATAAAAATCCAGGGAGGAATACAGCTTTTGTCATTCAGAGCGTAGCAAAGCCATCACCTGAAGCAGTAGAACACCACGTGCTTTGTCAGCAAAGAATACATTCTTACTGAGCTTCTAAATACAGGCCTCCAAAGCCTAGCCATTTTTTGACAAAATTCTGCCTCATAACAGGCTGAAAATTAAAAGCCAAGGGCTTAAATAAAGCCCCACAAAACACTAATCAATCTAATCAAGTGAGACCAGTCAAGAACTGAATTTGGTCACGTTAACAGTTACCACTTTCTTCTCACAAGGATAAAAATACTGTTTTAAGAAACCATGCTATAACAAGTCTCACTTTATGCACAAATTTGTTTTTTTCTTTTTTCCTCTTCTTCCTCTTAGTATTTTAATGTTTCAAATTAATTTATCTCCTCAAAAATGGCACTAATCCTAGTTATCTGTGAGGAAGCCACTCAAAATACTTATGACAACACACATATTGATCCCCAGGCTTTACTTTTGGTCATACTTAAAACAAGCAAGCCACACCAGGTGACGAATTATATTCCAGCAAAAGCTTATGGTGAATTTGAGAGAAATAGGTATGAAATGTAATTTCTATAGTCCTACCTGCATAACTGTTGCTCTGGACCACCTTGGCTGAGCAGTAAGCAAAATACAAGTATATACATATAACTACAGAGAGGCAGGAGTGAATATGCACAAGCAGATGTCTAAGCAGCAAAATGCACAACACCTCACTACATTTTGTTGGCAGAAATGACTAGTTTCAGATCACACAGGTGTGCTAGACACCTGGATCTAGGCAAATTTAGGGCATGGCTCATAAGGGTCTCAAGTTGATCTAAGCAAATGGTGCTTATGGATAGCCCATACATTTCAGTACAGCAAGTACAGCTTGGAGATACAGTCTATACTGCCCCTTTTCAAATCCCCTTGCAAGTGCTTTTTCATGACATCAGTCACATCACGGAAAGACTCAGGAGGTTCCAAGTCCACCAAAGCAGATAGAGTCTCACTGACCAACAGGCAATTGAAGAGCCTAAATAAGTCCTTATATGCAGCCACGTCATGTTATTAAGGACAAGCACCACTCTGGACCTGTCAAATGGTGCATCAGCAATACCATTCCTCCTCATGATTTTTTTTTAAGTGCATTAGTTATATCTTTCTCTGCATTTTTCTCTATATTTTTCCTCCAGGCTAAACTATCACCTCAACTCCACTGCTGAAGAATGTACCATCTTCAGATCTGTACTACAGGTTACAAATATTCATCAGCTTATTTAACAATTTGAATGTCCTAAAGTCTAATTTGCTATGTCAAGCATTTAATTTTCTTAAACATTATTATTTCAATGCTCATATTGAAAAGCCTTGCTCAAAGAAGGGAAAAAATAACTTTATGGTCTGATTTTCTTCTTTTTAATCACAGGTCCTTGAACTAAGTAAGTATGCAGCTTCAGAAGTATTTTTATCCAAGTATGGAATGGATGACTGAGCCTTGTATTTATATTCCTTTTCTTTTAAATTCTACTTGTGCTTAATTTTTATATAGGTTGTTCTTTAATTTTTACCTCTTTGGTTTTTAATTAAAGTGGAATAAATCTTTCATATTGCTATCTGACAGTAGAGAGCACAAAAGAAAATACACAACTAAAAAGGAGCAGCCTGGAAATCTTCACATAGGGTAAAGCTGTGCAGATGCTCAAAAACTGTTGAAACAAGCAATATTGTTGCCAAGTCCAAATGCAGGCAGAAAAGGAGTTCAAGTATGTTTCTACCCCACTGAAGGCAGCTGAAATGATTCCAGCAAGACCAACACTTTTCTTTCATGGAGCCCATTTAGAGGAAAAGGTTCAAAATTTGAGTTGATATGCCATCAACCATTGCTGCTACCGCCGATGAAGTACGGATCCTAAATTTGCCAATGTATTTCACATCAGACAACACAGACAGAAAGGAGGAGGTCTGGACATGATTTATCATGCCTAATTTCACTAAGTCCACAATCAGCAAGTACCCCTCAGAAACGACAAATGTTTCTATTTATTTCATTTTATTTGACATTAATAGCCACTTCTGAGGAACTGAAAAACAGCACATTATTATATTCAACCTTTCCAACTACCCCATACTCCTTGTATTTTCTTCCTTATGTTATTATTCATACAGCATTCACGAAACATTCTGACATAAAAGGTATGGTTTTCTACTGCAGCTTTTTTGTTCTACTCCTTTGCCTTCAGTTTATCCTCAAGATCTGGCTTTTGACTTTGCATGAATGAGACAGGATGACTCATGTGGCGTCATTTCAGATGTCATGTTGCATCCTCCAATATTAACACAACAAAATCCATTATGCAAAGTCACAGTGGCCTAATGAATAAAGAAATATTAAAAACCTTTAGCTGATGCAGTGCTCCCACATTTCTGACCTAGACAAGACTCCACAATTTCCATTGGGCTGCTCTATACAAATCTAGATTGTGTCCCATATGTTACTTTTCCTTTGAGGTTTTCTCCTCCCAATACTTAGTTTAATCCCTCAACTCCTTAAAAGGCCAGGCTAGCTGAGCGTTTAACCTACGTGAATGCAAGTGCAAGTCTTACAGGAACAAACTCCCATCCTGCTGTTACGTAATTCTCAGTAATGCCGGATTGTGAGTTATTCTGGGAAGTAAACCACACGAGTACAAGACACCTTCCTGTAGGCTACACTAGAACTATCTTAGCATTTAGCTAGCTGAAACCAGCTTTCTACACCTAGATAGGGGCACAACACTGACAGCATGGTAGGATATTATGAGATATATTAAATTATTTAAGTCACATCTTCAATTCTACAGTTGCTTATAGCTTTCAGCACAGTTACACTTTGATCTAGAAAGGCAGTGTAGTTAAAATGACCAATAGATTTAAGGCTCTGTCTTCAGTTCCAGATCAGCTCTAAATTAAGGAAATGAAACCCAAGTTCTTTCACAGAAAAAAAAATGGTCAAAGCTCATAAAAAATATGAAATATAGGCTTAGGGCTAGGTGTACAAACTAGTACTTGCTTCTATGCAGTAACTCAAAAAAATGGAGTTCACCAGAGGACCTATGTTACTCTCCTGCTTTAGGCATCCTCCGGAAGCCTGTTGTCCCTGGCAATGTGCAAGCCTCACCTGAGCATTTCATCTAGATACTGAAAGCTAGTTAGGATAGTCCCTCCATCCCTTGATACCAGGTCAATTTCCCATTCTGACAGATGTCACAGCCAGGTGGTGAGACAGCCACTTTCAATTCACTGCCCTGCCCTGCACACATCTGCAGGACAAGTTTCTCTGCACAGGTAGGTCAGCCCCCAGCCTCAGTGAGATCTGCTGGAGAAAAGCCTGTGGGCAGGTCATCACTGCACTGCCCAGGAAACAGCAGGACTGCACTCACATTTCTTCCTGTGCAGGAGGGACTTGATGCTAGACTTCCCTCACCATGCTTTAAAGACTGGGTGATCCTGGGTTGCAAACTTACTCTGATTTCTTACAGGAAAAAATTAAAAAAGGCCTTCAGTTTATTCTGATGTGTACTGGGAGGTCTAGCATATTTTTGCAGGCAGTAGTAATGTTGGCTGGTGACAATGCTGAGATGACTCCTTCACTCCTCTTGATGGAGGATATCTGAGGTATCTTATACCCATGGCAGCCAATAATGGCTTCTTTTTTGCATGACCCTGACTTACAAACTTAAAAATCTTAAACCTTGTGGTGCAGAAGCATCCAGAATGCTCTTAGAATTATATATAAATAATGTTGTCAAGCTAAATTATACAAATTTCTTTCATATACTCCATTATCCAGAGTAAATCTACCTGTTTCTAACTCACCGTTCTAGTCCTTTATCACTCTATGATATAAAACTACCATATACAAACACAAGTCAAACAAAAATTTTAACAGGAAAAAGATACAGCAAAGCTAAAGTTTAAATTGACAATGATAACAAAGATCCCATCATAAAGCTATGAACAACCTGAAGTAATATATGTTTGGATAAAAGCAGTATTTTTGAGAGAGAAGCAATATAGCTCCGCGATTAATTGATTTGGGTAAAACTTGCCAATTGTTTGCTGGAGCCCCTTTAACGTCTGTCACAAGGCACTCGATGGATGGCTTTTATATGAGTGCAACATTAATCACTCCAATCCACCTTTCAATCAAATGTTGGTCTTTTTACATGGTTAGGATGTTTAGCCCAGTGCATGTAGTGACTCTAGATAAATTCGTGATGACTAATTCGTCTCATATAGCTCTACATTTACTAGTTTTCCTGAACAATCACAATGAGGGATATAGTGGCTTTTCAAATTCAAATTTCTTCTTCTTTTTTTTTTTTTTTTTTTTCCAGAGCCTCCAATATTCAAACTGAGATAAATGCAACTCTGAAATCAAATTTGCTGATCAATAAGATGTAGTTCCATTCACTTAAGGAGCCAATCTAGAGAACAACTGATGCTAATGGGAAAGAAATTGTCCCGTTAAGTTTACAAGAACAAGATTTTTATTTCTGTTGTTGCTATTTTCTCTTTGAAAATAAAAGCATATAAAAGTTTGGTCAATGTTACATTCTCAACAGAAGAAGTTCTGTACAGATTTACACTACTCAACTGACCAGTGGGCTTAGGGGAGTCCTTACATCAGAGAAGAGTTCAGCTCAATAGGACAGAGAAAAAAGAATCTTTTAGCCATTGCTTTTGCCTTTACATCTTATGTTATTAATTTTAATTTATAATATTGCAGTTAAAAAAATCATCATAAGAATAATTACTTTGGGATGTCAGACTTTTTTTAAGATGTGTTAAGTGACTACCCCTTCCAGTAAATGAATTACTCATTTGTCATAGCTTCACAGGGTCTGTAAAGCAGGGAACTGAAGCTGCTTATTTTTCAGACAAGTTCAGCACTAGGTTGTTTGGGTTTGAATTGCTCTAAAAATAACCAGTTAGATTAAGTTCTGGGAATGGAGTTATAATAATTTGATCTGGTTTTCCTTCCAGTTCGAAAAGACAAAAATAACAGTTCAGGTTTGCTTTGGTAAAAAGAAGTCAAAATTCAGATTAGTTTTTATTTTTATTCCCTTGTTAAAAATGCGAGAAGCCCACACAGACAACTTCCTTGTGCTTTTAGAGCACCTCTCTCGAAAGTTTTCTGAAAAAGCATTTCAGAAACATTCCCTTTTTTTCTTGCTTTTTGTAACGATGACCAGGTCTACCTTTGGGAAAGGTTCACAATATAACCAGAACACTAACACAATTACTGGGGACACATCTCTTTCCCAAAATAGATTTTCCCCACTAAACCTCTTCAGGTAAATAGCCTGCACATGTGCCCGACTGGCAACAAGGTGATGACATACTTAAGCAAAAGTACAAGCCCCAGATTGACTGGGATATTTTCAGCACATCAAGCATGCTAGGACAGCCTGTGAGAAGTTCACACGCAAGAAAGACAGGATTCCTCCAACATACCGAATACTTTTCTATAAGCCCTTGCACAGGGATGAATTTTGTTCATCTTGAGTTCGTTAATCAACTCCAGCTGCAGCAAGAACTGGAGAAAGGACTGATGAAGAGGCTATTTAAAAAGGGAGAATGACTTACCCACATGACCAATCAGTGCAGGAGCTGACAAGAAAGAAAAAATAAATAAATTTAAAAAAAAAAAAAGAGAGAGAAAGGGGTTACAAAATGTCACAACTCAACTCTGCTATTATCTCCAGGCAGAATAAAATGCAAAACAAATGTAGATACTCACCCAGCCATTGCTTCCTTTGTATAGGACAGTTTCTGGAAAACAAACAAACAGACCCTAATTATATTTGAGAATCAAAAAGTGGAAGGAAGTCAAATGCAGTTTCTTTCCTCCTCTGCACTAAAAGAATGATCTTTTCTTTGTTCTATATTCATTTGTTAGGTTCAGAATTTATTAATTAAGCTTTTGCTGAAAATAAAATGCATTTCCAAAATACAACTGAAACACAGCAACAGATGCTGTAAAGAACATTAGGTTTGTCAGAAGATGCACTCCTTTTCCACATTTTCCTGCAGAAACAATGTTCTCTCAACGTAGTGAAGGCTAGGAATGAAAACTTTTTCAGTAAGAGCTCTTAAGAAATACATTATTTCTGCTACTTGTCTATTGATTTAAAACCATCTTTTTCTAAGTACAGTTACAGCTTAAATTAATGTGGTAAGATTAATCTGAACACTTTGCTTAGGACTATACAAGTGACAGGGGTGACATTTTTTCATAAATTGGTGTATAACGGCTAAGGCAGGGCTACACAGTTAACAAATTTTCACCAAAATCCTCATAGCAGTGATGAAATTGGTTCTAGAAAGAGGTCACAGGAGTTTCTGTGGGGTCCCCACAAGAAGTGGAGGAGATCCTGAGCATTCTACAGTGTAATGAGGGCTGTTGAAGAGCAATGTTGTGTCTTGCTGCTGTTCTAATGTAGACAGAATATAAAATACTTACATGACTGTTGTCCACACAAAATTTCTGTTTCTCACTGCTTTCTGGGGAAAATGGATTGTGTGGTGGTTTATCGGGCTGGCTTTCTTTACACAATCAATGCAGGGCTAATAAAACTACTGGACTTTTAGTATTTTCAAGGAATCATTGCTCCTCATGGTGCCTGTGCTCAGCTTCAGTGCACTGGGATATGCAAGGAAAAGAAAAACTGATTCCCTTTCTCCAAGCTTTTGAAAATTTATACACAAGAAGCAAGTCTTTTAGTAAAAGGTATTTGTTCATTAAAAAAAAGTAGTTTGTAAGTGCTACTGAAAACAAACCCAGTTATTAGGGCCCCCCCATTTTTTTAATACCAACAGGTAGTCCGTACTCAGCAGCTGTGCTCCCTAGGCCAGAAAGGCCACTGACAGCAGAGGTCAGTATAATCCTGATCATTTTGTAGAACAAGACGGAGACTCCCCAGCAAGCGTTATAATTGGCCAAAGCTCTGTTGTGGGGTTGTCTGAGGAACTGGTGGCACCCAGCTTTCTCAAGCCCAGGTCCCAGGACCTACCCAATACGTCTTGCTATTGCAAAATCTTCTATCTGATAAATCGTAAGAAGAACTGACCAAACCTGAAATGCCTCATTATTATTTTATAACAGACATGACACATTTTGTCTCCACATCTACATTTTTTAGGCATCAAATTATTCAGTCCTCACCCAGTTTTGTAGTAAACTAGGAAAGCCTAATACTGCATGAATCGAATGACAGCCTCTTCATGACGTGGCTGGATTATCCCTTAATTCACCTCATTCAGGACAGAATATTCACTCCATGACAAATCACCTCTTTTGTGAAATAAAGTAACTTTGATGGATTACATGCTTTAAATGACTAAATGACCTGTCTTTTCATCATTCTTTCTCTGACAAAATGTCCCACTAGTTTTAACAACAGCTTTGAGAAATAATGGTAAAGATTGTCGCCCTTATATTTGCTTGCTACCTATGCTGTGTAGCTTAATGCAAACAACAAAGAAAACGCATGAACTGCAAGTTACAGATGAGTTGACCAATGAAATATCAGACATCCATTAGAACCCATATGCCACTACAAAACTTGCAGAGAAATTATCATCATCTTGCAAATTATGTCACAGGTAAAATCTCAGTTTACAGTAAATTCAAAAGAAAAATACGATTTCAGTACCCACTCTGAAACATAAGATCTTTTGTATAACATTAAATGTATGGTTTTTGTTTTGTTTTGTTTTTTGATTTTTTTTTTTCAACTGGAAATGTGCAAATGAAAATGAAGCATCCCCTGTGGCTAAACTGGCACAGTCTGCAACATGTTGTAGTGATTGCCTTCCTCTCCCTTAAATCTCTAATTTGCATTCCAGTCTGGGGTGAGGGCAAACACTGATACACTTGAGTTTTAAGGCAAATAGGCACCTTTTCCCTCTAATTAGAAGCCAAGAGCTCTAGAGTTCTAGTTTGGGCTTGGTTTCTCACTTAGTATAGAAGAGCCTTTGCCAAATTACCTCGCCTCTCTGACTCAGTTCCATCATTTGCAAGATGGAGTTACAAACATGCTCCTACCTACCGCAAAAGGATCTGTAGGGATTAATTAACATCTCTACCCTTCGAATACTTGAAGTCATCTATAAATAGTTCCACATAGCAGCGGTAGCCACACCACAGCTTGAAGGCTTGGCTTTTACTCAGTGAAGCTGCCTCTGGCAGATGCTTTGCATAAAATCAGTTCTCCTGAGACACTCATAACACAATCATACCAATTTGTCTAAAGCTGGGAGCTGAGTTTTGTGTCAGTTGCACTAGTGCTTACCCTTCTCAACACACTGCAGTTAGTTTTATATAATGCAAAATTATCACAAAATTATTTAGAGTCCATAGCATTAAATACAGACTAGCACAAACTCACATGCAGTACTGACCAGATGGATGAGCTTCTCTTACGAACCTGCAGAAAAGCAGTTGTATCAGATACTCTTGCCTGATCATAAGAGAGAAACCTTATGCACAGGAGACAAAATATCTTTCTTGGAGGCAATTCCAGGCAGAAGAAAAGGGTAGAGGAAATGTCAAGGAGATCTTCAATAATCTCATATTAGTTTAATCCCATCTATGCAGGATTGTACCAAGCATGTTTGATTTAACCCACCTGTACACATCATTTGCCACAGGAATGTCATACCAAGAAATGATTCTTTCTTTGCCTGCCCTGGTTCCCCCCACAGCGTGCTGTAGAATCATGCTCTCACAGAGGCAAGGCCAAGGCGTTAGTCGAGGATTCAAGGAGGTAGATAAAGTCCAGAACTGAAGCTAGTGTGAAAGACCAGAATGGATCGCAGTACTCTGTTATCTGTCAGACACAGTCCTGACAGATAGCGTGAAAATGTTGTCTACAGTGAGCAAAAGCAGAGAGAGCTGGAAAGCCTTAGTGAAATAGTTTTAGCCACATCCCACTTGAAGTGAAAGCTAGAGAGCCATGGTAAGGTGTCAGGAGCTAGTTAAAGGTCCAGTCTGTCCAGGAGGAATCAACTGCACAGCAGAGGTGAACTCCCAGCATAGAAATGATTCCTCAGTGTGTCTTCGGCAATGCTATCTAGAAACAGGATGCAAAACAGGGAGAACAACAACTCCAGATTTGCCAAGGAAAGGTGCTGATCAGACAAGGGTGATGAGGAGGAAGTATTGTTTTTGAGCTCTGCATGCAAAGAGATAAGCATAGGCCTCACAGCTGACAGTTTCTGAACTGTGTCAGCAGTCAAGGGAGACTGAACAGCAAGATTTATGCTGGAACTAGACAAGAGTGACCCCAGAGAGAATTTACACCGAAAGAGTTTTTACTACAGAAAGAGTTTAAGAGATGAAAAGGAGATGAGGCAAGATTCGCAGAAGGAACTGGGGTTTATAAATTTGCATGTGTGGGAAGTTTTGTGTTTTGTTGTCATTGTTTTATTTTAAAGTTAGAGAAGCTTTCATCTTGCAATGCAAGAAGAGCCAAAGTCAATAGGAGAACAGGAGAACAATAAGTGTGGGGATAAGAAAGATGGTGAAAGAAATATGAAAGAAAGACTCAAAGGAGTGCGATGGAGGAAAATTTTTTGTATCCTTAAGCAGGCAGGGAGAGAGGAAGGGAGGGTGTTGAAAGAACAGCAGAGATCTGCTTTACTTTCAGATTTAGAAGAACCTGGAAATACACTACATAAAGAAAAAAATATTATGGTATCTCAGTCAGTGACCAAAAAGATCCTGGAAACTAATGAAAACATTTGATTAAACAGTAAAAGACACATGGTTAGCAAGGAGGATCAGGCAGAACAGAACAGGCAGAGGAGAGAGAGCAGAAGAGGTCTTTCTGCCTCACAGGAACCTTACGAAGACAAAACCACCTGCTGCGTGAGAAGGTCAGAAACTACAGCACTGGGAGACAGCAGTTAAAAATGACTCAGATCAATGGCGTGCTGCCTCCTGTCTTTGAACACAACTCAGAATCCAGGCAGGATCAGATGCTGTTGCTACATGCCCATTTCAGCATGCTAAAGGTGTTTTGCTGTGGTATCCAGGAGCATTTAGTCTGTGCTCCAAACACAGACTGAAATATACAGAGCTGCTGATAGACTGAAAGGTACAAATGTACTGCTGAGTCAACACAACTGCAGTTTTTGTTTCCTGGCCCAGGAGCTTTCTGAGCTGACCTTTAGTAACTAAGTGCCTCTCATCACTGCTTAGGGGATTCTTTGCTTTCCTGTCTGCCTTTTGGCTTTCAGACAAAGCTGTATTACAAACTCCACTGTCTGTAAATGCTAGAAGAAAACAGAAGAAAAAAAAACACCAGTTTGGTGTTTTGCTCAACCCTAACGCCTTACAGACAAAGAAGTTTGTGTTGTTCTGCTGAGCATCTTGTCTGTAAGACAGGGCACTGGTGGAGCCTAGCTTGGGAGCTCACCGCACACGTAGGCCACCTCGACTGCACTCCTGGTGAGCAGATGCCAGCAGTTAAAAGACACAGCAGAAGCACCAACAACTGGCTCACCCTTAATCCTATTTACTATAATAGGCTGCATATGAAAATTCAGACCCCCATTTTCCTTCCATGAGAAAGGTTGCACAGAATTAAAGAAAAACTTTACAACGAAATAGGCAGGGAAGCCAATTCTTACAGCTAAAAGTCTTTCCTTGGAGAATCCCCAGAACACACAAATTCCTCCCTAAAGAACAAGGGAGAGAGGTGTCAAAACAGTTCCCCCAGCTACTCGAGAACTGTTGCATTATTTCTGTAATTTATAAAGCCAAAAAATGTGCCCAGCACCTACATGGGTACCTCATGAAGAGATATCATAGCCCAGCTGTAGACATTCCTATGAATGGCACACAGATTTCTCATTCGGCTGCAGTGCTGCCATCTCACAGCAAAAAGCACATGGCTCTTGGGAAATCCATAGATACTTCTGCTTGCTTTTCTCCCCTCTGAGATCTTTCAAAAACTATCTAAGCTTTTTTTATTAAAGAGTAGCAGAAGTGCTGCCTTCTGAGGCACACCTCCCTTACCATAGAAACCACCTGATGACTGATGAGCATATCCAGCTACATAAGCCTTCACCTCCACCAAATTAGTCAAGCTTCTTTGACTATTAGAGATTGAACATTTTCCTGAAAAAAAAAAAAAAAAAAAAAAGCATGTGACCTGGGACCAGAGCTGCTCTGAGAGCGTGAAATGGAGTTCAGGCTGATAGCAGTAAGAATGTGCACCAAAAGTAAGAGAAATAGAATTGTTCTTTACCTGAACTAACCCACACTGCAGAGGATATTGCAATAGCTACAGGTGTAATTACCAGGGATTCGAGGAAAAGGTAAGAAATAAAACCACAAAGGAAGGCTAACAAAGTGTCACTCAACACAGAAAGTCTTCACCACAACAAAGTTACCATGAAAACAATCATTTTGCTGAAAGCAAATTTTTTGCTTTATTGAAAGCAAACTCCATTGATTTTTTTTGCCTAATTTTCAGATATGCTGAACTCATTTTGAGAGGGAAAATTCATGGTATGCAGCACTTCTGAAAACTGATCTTCTTGTTACTATCTACCAAAAAACACTACAGAAAGACACTCTAGAATAAAACTGTCAGAAACTGCCAACACACAGAATTCAAAAAAGGTTGCTGTGGCAATAGCCAATATATAACACCAAAAAAAAAAAAAAAGGCAGAAATACTTTGATCAATTGCAGGCTTTAAACTAAACTGTTGAAATTGACCACGGATGATTCACAAGACACAAGAGAGCAAAGGAAGATTAGAAACCAGTATTATTTAATGAAGCACCTAATGGCCAGATGAAGAATTCAGCAGGCTGAAGTGCCACCAACCACGTATGCTGCTTTTCTACAGTGCAATGCAGAAATGATTCTTCCTTTCAAGCAGCTGAACTGGTGGACTATTCACACACATCATGTTACAGGGTACTGTGCATGCTGTGAAATGATGGCAGCCCTTAGGTGAGAAGTGCTTGGTGCTTTGTAGAATCAAGCCTAAGGAATGAAAAAACATATTTGGCAACAGCTAACTAAACAAATGAATGAACATGCTGTAATGAGAGGATAAAAATTCCCACAAGTAAGGCAAAGGCTTGGCCATGTAACGTGGTCAACTCTGCTGATGAAAGCGGCAAGAACGGGATAGGACACAGGGCTTTAGAAAGCGCACCTGGTCCCACAGGCTGAGCTGTGCCCCAGCTCTTAGCAACGCATTAAACTGGAGCAAGCAACTAGCAGGAGGAAGGATATTCTTAAAAGCAAGTCATAAGCGCTTTGGACTTAATATTCTGTTTGGACTGAATATTCTCAGAGCTGCTTTGAAGAGGTTTCCACATTCTGACAAGCACGTTATGCATAAGTGCCTATGAGAAAGAGTGACTCAGTACTACAGAGAGAAATTAAATCCACACTCTGACCTATATATTAAAAAATATACCATGAGACCTTTTGAAGCTGGCTGATCTGGGATGGGATAGAGCACCCTCACCTTCAATCTGGCTCAAATTTAAATTGAGTGAAGGTGGTTGTTTTGTTTGGTTGGTTGGTTTTGGTTTTTGTTTGTTTTCAAAAAAAAGTCACCTGGTAGATTTGTGACATTCTGTGAGAAACACACTGGTGACAGCATTAAATACCCATTCACACAGACTAGCATCCCATTAGATCAGCCCATATAACAGTCACCTTTCACCAACTATGCTGAAAGCAGATAGGAGGATGAGTAGACTTCTTCCATAATATTGCAAACCAGAAGGGAATATGTCCATCCACAGGAGAAAGGAAACCTAAATTACACTGAAATACCTGAATAAATCATCAACTTTTATCTCTTTCCCACCACAACATTGGGCGATACCCAATAGGTAAAGCAGGAGCAGAAAATTAGGTGCATCATCCTAATTTCTTTTACTAAGTTCCCACTATAGATCACCTCTTTACCAAAATCTTACATAAAGCAATGATACACTTACTATGCACATAAAAAGTTCACATGAATTTTGTGTGTCTCAATCTTTTTGCAGTCTTCTAAGGACAGCAGTACCATAAGACATCACAGAAGCAAACTTTGGCTAGCATCAACCTGTGAAGACCAGTAATCAGGCTCAGAAAAAAATCTCTTCCCATTAACCACAGCAGTTTTCATACTCACATCCTCAGTGCTCATTCCTAGCACAAGAGTCCACAAAAAAGCAGAAAGGAAAATGTCGGCACATCCATACTAGCAGAATGTTACTGATTCTATAGGATCATACATTTAAGAGTTCTCATGACTTTCACGAAACTACTCATTCATTAGGTTACAAATATAGGAGAAATTGTAATTTTAAAGAAGATCCATAAACCACCATACACTTCAAGACAGCCTTTTAACCAAAGAAATTAAGATATCTACTTTAGCTTAGATGTGTACAAAACTAAGTGTTTTATTTTGTAGTAAGGACTTAACTTTAAAATTTAATTAATTTTAATTCACACAAACTCCTTAACAGACATCTTCATATTTCATTTGAGATAGGATTCTTTAGTTTAGCTTAATGCTCCTTTTATTTTCTTTAATCTAAAATAAGCTTGCTTCAACTGAAGAAACAGAATACACCAAGATATCCAGCAATTTATTAAATTCTTTTACACTTGTGCTCTGTTTTTAATCTCTGCAGCTCCCCATGGTGACAATGTTATTCATTGCCTTCATAGGACATCAGAGTTTTTTGTATGTGTAGCCAGAGTCAGGCTGCAGTGCACAGACATCACAAACCTACAGCAACATACAACATCAAACAAATAATTTCACCATACATCTAAACAGCATCAGAAATTTAGCCCAGAACCTCTAGCTTCAAAGCACCTCTTGAGCTGAAGGCATCCTCATGTGCAGTTCACAGCAGGGAGCCTGCTACATGCTGCAGAGGGCAATGTGCCACAGCCTGCCTGAGGTTGTGCTGCCTTTTCAGACAAGGATCTGGACATCCTCTGCTTGTAAGAAACACCTATTGAAAGCAATGCTCTCTGCATCATTGTTGCTTTTCCGCCAATCAGATCAGCTACAGCTTTGTGTTTGGAACTGATCTCTGAACTACAAACCCAAAAGATGGGAATATTTATGCCTGTATATTTCAGGTGCTCCACACATTGCTGCCTGCCATAAGCCAAGCAGCTTTGCACAATGGGACAGCATGCCCTTGCTCATGAGAAAATGCCAATGTGGTGCTGCACCTACCTTCACAATCAGACTTCGGTGCTCCTCAGATTGACTGAAGTTCCTGCCCATTTCAAAGATGCTCATTGTTCCTTCCTCACAGAGGCTCATCCAGGTGTGATACTCTTCACGCTCTGGCAGTCTATCCCAGAATGTCTTGAAGACCTCCCAGACTGTTTCCTGACACACTGAAGGCACAAGAAACGTCCAGTGTTAGTACAACAGGAGTGCTTCTGTGGCACAGGAGGTCAGGATAATATGGTCCAAATGCCGTATGCTTTTCAGTACGTTACTATATAGAATACAGTGACTATATAAATGACTTGTAGATGTGTAAGACATTAAATGCATCAATGATGATATGGTGGATCTTCCACACTCATATTACTTCCCTCCCTGATTTTTTTACTGAAGTAGTTATTTCATTAAAGAAAAAGAGAAGTGAGCAAGAGAGACCACTTGCCTCCTGACAGCCATCAAGAACAGCAGTAGTTTGACTGAGTGAAACTGCCTTTGATCAATGAGGCAAATATTTAGAAAATTCAGAAATCCAAAATAGTAAGGCAAACATCCTCTCGGAAAGTAGAGCTGGATCTTAATTTGTAAAAGTGGTAGTTGCGGTCAAAGCTTTAGAAGCTCAGTCAGCAACAATTCTTTTGGACTTAACTTCACATAGAATTTAAGATAAATTTCAGAAAAAAAAAAACATAATTGCATTAATCATTGAAAAATAAGGCATTATGATGACAAAACAATATAATATGCTAAACTATAAGTCATTCTCTAACCCTATTGCATATATGCACTGAGAAAGAACTGGGTATCTGTGGCTGAACAGGCAGCCTGTGAATTAAGGGTTAAATTATCTTGTATGCCAGCTGCTTTAATCTCCCTCTCTTGAATGTGCTCTTCCTCAATCAGAGCACTTGGTCACATACCACTTGCTTAAGCAAAAACCTCTCCCTGACCCAGGATAATTGGGAGAGATGAAGATTTATAGGATTTTCCTTGTGTCCTGGAAGAGAACAACGTTAAAAGGAGAAAAATTCTACAAATCACTTGCAGCAGACACCAGCTTGGAGTAACAGCAGACAAAACTGCTTTTCAGCCTTAATCTGATTTCACTAGTTATATATATACAGTTTGGCAGAGGAGCACTTTGCATTAGGAGAAAGTCTTGACATCATAAGCAAGACCCTAGAGGACAGTGACCACAAATCTATATTCGGAAAGTCATTTTCGTCAATCAGCTTAAAAATATGCTCCAGGCTGCCAAAAGCAGTACCTTACTACTATTTCTTCTTGGTACTCTGTATGCTGAATTCCAAACTGGATTAAATGTACTTGTGTAAAATTTAACAGACAGATCACATGGAAACATCCCTTCCTTCAACTACGAGAGGGACATTTTTCTTACATCCAACGGTTTTATAAGTAACAACCTTAACGAACTGTTTCATGTGTGCTCACACTCCCTTAAAGCTTCACTGATTCTGGTGCTGTATGGCACCATGCAAAAAAAGCTCTTCTCTCCATTCCAAATTTCAGTTTATCAGAGCAGTTAAGACCATTTCTCCACTGCAGAACTCTACAGATATATAATTCTCTCTTATTTCCATACCGCTGAGCACATTCCTGACAGCTTTTCTACATGGAGATTAGCCTTGCAGCTCCTTGACATGAATGAATGAAGAACAATATGGCCTTCAGACTGAATAATTACCTTTCTGTAATGTACTACTGCCCTAGCACCCCTCCGGCTTCCAGGTAGCTAGCTTTATCTGTGAGGCACAGTAATTGCATAAGGAGTATTGGAGATACTTTCAACCAGTTTTGCTTATGCATCTTTATTAACCAGAAATAAATACCAAGTGCACAAGCATCTGTGTACCCTCTCACATCCCCCCTCAAGCTGTACCGGCTGCCTCAGCAACTGAGGAAGCAAAGGCCATGTTTCCGTACAAGTTTCCACAGACCTCAAGCAATGAACCCATAATCCTGCTCAGGGATTTCTGGATCCTGCTGTAGTATTAATAAGCTCCCTGAAGCAGAAGGACATCTGTAGTATCCCCTCTACCATCCCACTCCTAAGAGCTGTGTGTCCAGGAAAAGACAAAAGGCTAGTTTCAAATCCAGAAGCCTATATAACAGGCGATACCACCCTCTCTAATTTCTTTGTGCGGAACTTGTGCCCTGCATGCTGACTAATGAACTATTACTCCAGGTGCAATGCTGTACAGCAACAACCCTGAAATGAGATTATTCCCTGTGGCTGGGATAAGTCTTCAGCACACTATCAGAGAGAGACGAAGCCATGGCAATGCCTTGTGAATAAACTGCAGTGGCACTGTCTAACCCTACGGTTTTCAAACTGCAATAGGCAAAGTACTGCTTTTCCAGTCACAAGTAATAATTGGCAGTAATAATTTTCCTTAATGCTCTTAAATAAATTTAATTTCTCTTTTTTTTTTTTTCTTTTTTCTGTTTTTTTAGTGGATGTGATGAGACAGTACTTTGCCTGAATACAAGCTACTGCTGTATGAACAGTTGCCCCAGTCAGCTCCCAATAGATTAAGGATTTGTTGTGTGTCCATTTGCCTGGAATTAGAAACTCCACTCAATTCCAATTCCAAAGACTTCTGTGACATCTGTGGGCTCCAAGCCCATTAATCAGACTTAAGCTGTCGGTATAGGGTCATATTTTTAGGGGAAGGATGAAAGGAGGATGCAGATAAGGGGTCCTCTCTGGCCTTTGTCCTCTCTCAGTGTTTCCACTGCAGCAAACAATAACACACCAGACCACAAGGTGACACCTGAGCTGCTTGTCACACAGTCATGCCACAGCCTTGCTGACATGCAGTTCATTTTGTCATTGCCCTGTTTATTCCAGCTGACAAGGCTGTAGAGCAGGGGACTGCTTTGCAGGAAAAGTTCGGGTTGCATCGAGCTCAACCCAAGAACCATCCCCAAGCAGGCTTACCCATATGGTGTTCAAGAGCAAACCCATAGCCTGGCTGAGGAAAGGAACAATTTTTTTTCAGTCTTTCTTTCTCATATACCTTGCCCATGTTTTGTAGTTAGATGAGAGCTTCCAGTCCAAGCACACAAAAGACCAGTGCAGTTTCTTCAGTGGGGCCCAAATCATGCTCATATAAAGAAACAAACAGACACGATTCTATCTGCCATCTCTCCTTCAGGTATGTCAAAGAGGGAGCCAGTTCTTATCATGGCATAACTGATGTGGCCACCCAGGGAACTGAAGAGACACCAGCTTCACGCTGTGTTCAGTTCCACAATAAAAGTTTATA
Source organism: Cygnus olor (assembly GCF_009769625.2). Lineage (NCBI taxonomy): Eukaryota > Metazoa > Chordata > Aves > Anseriformes > Anatidae > Cygnus > Cygnus olor. The sequence goes on along the minus strand of NC_049169.1, from coordinate 93,101,695 downwards.
TCCTTCTTTCCACTTAAAGCCAGAGCCCACCTCCATGGCGGGTGTTGAACTATTTGCTGGCCAGGGAGGTTTATTCAACCTTTCTTATCAACAAATTCCTAAGCACTCCCACAAAAGAAAAACATGTTCTTCGTAAGTACATTATAAGCATGCTGAGACTATGTAGACTAAGCTTGGAGCCATAAAATTGTAAACAAAGTTTAAGAGACTCCAGTGGAAGCTTCATCAAATAACTATATTTTACTGTATAAAAAAAAATCATCATTTCATTCACTTCTCTGACCTTCCAGCAACTTGCCATTACCTGTGTCACATATACTATCTATATATTCTGACAGAAAATGAAGCAACTTTTAACTAATATTTAAAAGAACAACTCCGTCAAGCCAAAACAGAAATTTAAGAAAATGAGCATCTAGGAAAAACAGATTTACCAGTACACTTTTTGACTTGCAATGTAACTTTGAATTTAAAATGTAAAATATTTAAAGATAGAGAATAGAAAAATAATACAGCACCAGAGCTTACAATGAATGGACAGGAAACCAACAGCTCATAATTATGACTGAAGTTGCTTGCTTAATATGATACACTGTGTTAACATTCTGCAACTATTAAGCAAAATAATAATAATTAAAAAAAAAAAAAAAGCCTATTGTACAGGCCTAGATTTTCCCAGGAATTAGGTTTTGAAGACTAGCTGCAAAACCCTTGAAAACAAACCAGCCAGCCCTGCCAGGATAACAGAGGAACAGCTGAGCAGACCCAGCACTTCAATAGCAGACTCAGGGCAGCCTGAGGGCATGGGAGAAGAGCTTGTTTTTACTGCTAGATCTCACTTAAAACTTTCTCTGGTCTGCTACAGGGGTAGCCACAGTCACAGACTACGTGGGACAGCAGCAGCAACATCAGGCCCTGGAGAAGACAGGATTTGTGATCAGGCCTCTAATCCAGGCAAACGATACTGATTAAATCATCATCAAATCGAGATCAATCTTTTAAGGCAGCAAGCTTAGAGCCTTGAAGTTCCACGTGGGTGGGAAAGTAAGCTCCTCTACAAAATGACTTCCTGCATCCCATGGCCACAGTAATAAATAACTTGTATTTTAGTGTTTCCTGATTGCTTGGCTACTTTACAATTTTCCTCTGAAGAATCCAACCATTACAAAAATTAGGTTTAGGAGATAAAGAGAAATTCTCCCTGCTATAGAGATGCGATTATCCCAGTTTACAGGAAAGTAAGCAGGTACACAGATGACGTGTGACTGACCGAAATAACAAACTGGAATTCAACCCAAGAACAGAAAACAGATGGCTTGTTCTGCAATTCTTTCCCAGTGTACATTTTGCATACACGTGGTACAATTCCTCAGAAATTAGAAGTCACTTAACTTATCACTGAAATGCAATCATCTTCAAGGTGAGAGAGAGAGCCAAGGCAGGAAAAATAGAAAGAACAGCATGTTTGGCCCATGCCGTTGTGCAAATTTCCACAAAGTGTCATAGGCACCTGACGTAGCCAAGGTCTTCATTCTTAAAGAACGTAACAGGTTTCAACGGCTGCCTCAGAAAGCTGGACATGTAATAAGACCATGTGAGTCTCAGCATATCTCCTCTGAAAGCCAAAAAGTCCAGCCCTTGGAGCTTATCTGCTTCAAATGTAGTGTTTACACTCAAGTAAAAACTTACAAATGATAAAGAATAATATTCTGAAAAGCTGAAGTCAAATTGTTTCAGCCAGAAAGAAAATCCACCTAGGCAGGCTCTTTTCAGTCCTACAAATACGTACAAAGGGGTGAAAAAAAGCTCATTTGAAGTTTCCTTTCCTAAAGACATTATTATTCTTTTCAAAGTCTCCAGGTAAGATCTGTGATGAGATGATCCTTCTGTCTGAAATTCTCCTGTATGGCTACCTCGTATGCACCTGGGCAGGATGCAGCTTCGCTCTGGCTCTAGCTTTACCATCCAGGATGCATTTATCTCTCTCAAATGAGAAACAATTAGCCTATTACATCTCAGCCCGTGCTCAGGGATTTCTGAGGTTAATAGGAGGGGCAGCACATGACAGCACTGGGCACCTAGCGGGGGGTAGGGTGGCTTTCTGGCCATTTGTGTAAGTGGGGACTGCTGGAGTTTAATCCCAGTTAAATCTCATTAGTGCTTCTTAAGAGTTGAGTTGTGTACAGCGGCTAGGAGCACTGAATCAGGCAGAATATTCTATTTTGAGGCAACATGAGGACAATTCCTTCTCCTCTCTAACAATGTCTCCACAACTGAGTGGCCTAAAGGTATTGGGTTTTGAGGACTATGGTGACAGGGAGTTTATCATGGTGACAGAAGTTTATCAGCTGAGTATGAGCTATGCACAACATGTGCCAGGGGAGAGGGGAAAAGAAGCAGAAAAGGCTCATGCAGCCAGACTTTTTGATTTATTGCATGCTGCTCTGGCCAGGTAGTCTTTATGAATTTTGACTGTTTACTTTCATAATTATTCAGTATGATTTGAATAATTTGTAATGTGTAAGGTTTCAGCATCAGATTGAAACTTCTCTCTCAACTCTGTCCATGTGCAGAACATAACACTATTTCTACTGCTTCAGTAATACATCTGAACCAACCCAAGAAATGGGTAGAAAATCTGGATTCTGACTTTATTGTTAGGAGCTCAGTGCTACGCCCAAGATTACCAAATCTAGGGATTATAACCATGCACACAACTTAATTCCTCAGAAATTAATGTTATTCTTTCCAAGTACCAAAATGTCCTTGGCTCCCATTAGCTATGACATGCGAGAATACCATCCATTTCCTTCTTTGGTCAGGATCTTTAAACAGAATCTTTAGGTTTTCAGCTTCATCTGAAGCTCTGGCTGACAAAAACAGGTCTGGCAGAGAGAATATCAGACCTACTCACGTGAAAATATGATGTTAAACAATACACCGAATTGTTTAAGGCAGTGGATCACAGCAGGAAAAAAGGCAAATGCAATTTAGGAATGGTAGCCACCAGAGTAGTCCCATCTCAGACATATCCAGAACAGCACCAATGTTAACTCTGAACCACGGTGCCAAAACCCAACATCCTTTGTTTTACCACACAGGGTGGGAATAACAGCACAAGCCATGCAACCTCATAATTCTTATCTTGTTTCTCTTTTACCACTAAATCTGGTTTCCAAGTCTATTAAAATCCTCAGACATCTACTGGCAACTTATACCAAAGGAAATGGACAGTCAGCATGAGGTGACTGGTCGGTCAATCCCATAGACAGGAGTGGAACAGACAGGCTTTTGGCCTGAGGAAGTATGGCTATCTTTCATATAATAATTTTTATTTAACAGAGGATTGAGCCACTATCTCCCTGTGAGCAGTAAAAACCATCATTCAAACTCAACATTACCATACAAAGCGCACTCAGTATCTGAAATCCACACTGTTAGACTTGCACTAAATCTGATTTATGAAACCTCCAGCTGCCTGTCGGACACACTTTGTGGTCATCACAATAGTCCAGCTACCAACCACCGCTAGATTGACATGATTCTTCCAGCAGCAACAATAACATTGCTACAATTCGAAAGGAATTAACGATTTATTATATATTGCTGCATCTTGCTTTTTTTAAGGCTAAAAAAATCCAGACGTTGTCCAGACGTTGTAGGCTGAAAAGAAGGCGTATGCTGCTAAGCATACAGCTATATGGCGTAAGCACTTGGCTTAAAGCCTATGACAGAAATGTTCGTCAGTCTCTAACACTAATAAAGGTTTTAGCAAGCTAGCAAAAGTAAATAAAGCTATGAGCTACAGCTAGATAATTATATTTCCACCTGTTTCCTTCTAAGGTAGACAGAACAAATGTACCCCGGATAACCAGCACGTGCAAATCTTTTTTTTTCCCCTAACAAGCTCTTATGTCAAAATAGAAAAGAACAGTTCCTTCCATGATAGCCACCCTTTTTTTGTTGTTGTTGTTGTTGATAATAAAACTAAGGAAAGAATAGATTTTATTAAAACCATACTTTCAGAGAAAAACATCTTCTCAGAGAAAGTATGGGATATTGAAGTCATTCCTTACCTCAACGGGTACAGAACAAAAAGAAGATTCTAAATATGCAGACTGAGGTTGGAAAAATCAATAGATTCTGTGTACCATCATACTTATCCCCCTGCAGGGTTGTTTTTCTAATCACCAATACTAGCTGGTTCCTAAGAGCCAAACTGTGACCACACTTTTGCCTAGGACTATTTTGTTGACAGTGCAAACAAAGTCCATCTTATTTTTTTAATTACTGTACTGATTTAGCTAACTAGGAAAAACGTATTTTCAAGAAAAAGCTGGTATATAATTCGACAACACTCAGCAAACAGCTTTACTGTCTATCTGGACTTGTGCACAGTATTTGACACTGTCCCACGTGACATCCATGTCTCTAAAATGAAGAGACATGAATTTGACAGATTGACAACTCAGGGGTAAGGGATTGGTGGGCTGCTCACACTCCAAGACTCACAGGCAATGGCTCCATGTCCAGGTGGAGACCAGCGATGTGTGGAGTTCCTCAGGGGTCGGTTTGTGACAGGCACTGTTTAACACCTTTGTCAGTGACATGGACAGTGGGATAGAGCGCACCCTCAGCAAGTTTATGGGTGAGGGAGGTGATCGTCCCCCTCTGCTCTGCTCTGAGACCCCACCAAGAGTGCTGTGGTCGGATCTAGGGCCCCCAGCATAAGAAAGAGATAGAACTGTTGGAGCAGGTCCAGAGGAGGGCCATGAAGATGCTCAGAGGGCTCTCTGAGTACCTCTCAGAGTACCTCTCCTGTGAAGACAGGCTGAGGGTGTTGGGGTTGTTCAGCCTGGAGAAGAGAAGGCTCCGGGGAGACCTTGTAGCGGCCTTCCAGTGCCTAAAGGGGGCCTGCAGGACAGCTGGGAAAGGACTCTTTGTCAGGGAGTGTCGTGATAAGACAAGGGGTAATGGCTTTTAACTAAAAGAGGGGAGATTTAGATCAGAAGAAATTCTTCACTGTGAGGGTGGTGGGGCATTGGAACAGGCTGTCCAGAGAAGCTGTGGATGCCCCATCCCTGGAGGTGTTCAAGGCCAGGTTGGATGGGGCTTTGGGCAACCTGGTCTGGTGGGAGGTGTCCCTGCCTGTGGCAGGGGGTTGGAACTGGATGGGCTTTGAGGTCCCTTCCAACCCAAACCATTCTGTGACTGTGACTATGAAAATAACAGCACCATCAACTGTCACTTACCTCAGGTGCATTTACTCAGGATGTGATTAACCAAATAGTTCTGATGCAGTGTATTGCTGCTAACAGAATGAAGATGACAGGTTGCTTGAACCAGGCCTTGCCTAACTTGTTGCTAATTAAAGTTCTCTCTCTTGCGGAGATCTTTTTCAAAAGTTTAACATGCGAAGGGTGGACAAAGCATCTCTGCTCAAGAAGTCATTGAGGACCATGGAAGCCAGAAGTCCAGTAGGAAAGCAGAAAGAAAGACTAGGTGGACCTTTGGTTCAACCTAGGATCATTCAGTTTTAAATAAGCTTTTACAACCTAATTTACAGATTTTTCTTCTTTACTATCACTCAGACTTTTGCTTACTTTGTATTTGCCTACATTCCTGTATCACATGTAATTAAGGGGTGGCTGCAGTCAAAGTACTTAGCAGGGATTCATTTGGAGCAAAACAAGTAACAGTTGAGTGCTACTGGACAGACATAAACAAGACGCTTGGAAAGCCTGTCAAGCTGCGTGATCAATGTCAATGTCTTGCTCAGGCTGGGCACAACTCATTGTTTGGATGCGACTCTGATCCCACATAATTCCACTTTGCTCTCCAAATACATTCTTTATGTTTACTTTTACACAGACACTCAGTAACTCCTGGTTTTAATTGTTTTTCACTGCTCTGAAGGGAGGAGAAATACAGAATGCATGATTCAAACTATGTGAAGCCAAGCCTCTCATCTCCAACAGGCCTTGGAAGAAGATGTGTCCCAAAAGAAAAAAAGAAAACAAAAAGCCCAACTGACTCAAATATACTTCAAATAACTTTGCTAGGCCTAGATGCATATATACTGTGGCTGGAGGGAAACTTTACCAGAGCGAAGTAAAACTAATACCTAGACAGTGGCAATAAAAGAAGGAAGCTAGGTATCTGCTGCTTTTGCACTGGACCACAACCAGACCTCTGTAATAATACAGACACCATATTCCGTCACTTTAGTCCAGCTGTAATTTTACGTGCCCAACTTTAAAAGGGGCCCTATGTGATCAAAGCAATGCAATATCATTAATCCAAATAAACAACAAACGTCCCAGAGCTGTAAAAATCAGCCCATTTGCTCAAAACTGTTTCTTTAAGTCCCTGTATGGTAGCACGCTGACACTAATAGTCCTCGGGAACTTTATTTGGAAAGAGGAATCTTCACGCAGAGTGTAGCATCATTACCACAGCCAGTGCTGAAAAGACAAGTCTGCAAATGGGGCTCCCACAGCCCAGAAGTGATAAAATGGCTTTCATCTTGTGACTGCTGAGAGAGAGGTATTAATCTAGTGAGCAGAAAGGCTGATCCAGCACTCAAGGTGGAGGTGTGGGACACAGAGATTACAGGCTCAACACCCTGCCTCATCTCAAGCTTTGCTGGAGACCTTAGGCAAGTCATTTAGGGTAGAATTATTGGTCAAAGTGATTTAGTAGCCCACGCTTTATGACAGTTTCATCAGTGATATTAGTATGGTAACATAAGCATTACAGCAATGTGGACAAAAGGTGGTATGATCTTTTTCTTTCTTTTTCTTTCTTTCTTTTTTTTTTTTTTTAACAACAGGAAGGCTACATCTATTACTTTTTAATAAATGTTAATTAGAAATGCAAAAACACATCTCTGAAGATGTTTCCTCCACCTTTAAGTGAGAGCAGCTCTTCCCTGTTTAACCGATAGATTAAGGGCAAATATTGTAAGCTGCAATAAAGTGTTTGAATGCTACTATACAGAGATGCATAAATGCCAGAAAGCACTTTATTCCAACGATGTCAGACACAACTGTTAAGATACATCACACTGCTGTAATACCCCAACTCACGAAAGAGGCTGTTACTGAGAATATTTCAGATTTTCAGAACGAACTCTTTCACACCAACTTCTGTATCTTGAAATAAAGGCCTCATCTCTGTTATACACACATGAGATTGGCTTTCTAGGCAAGAGAACAGCCAGCCATAGCCAAAAGTCATGTGCATGAGAGACCAATGTCTCTGACTTGACTCTTTTTTGAAAGATCCCTTTCTGAATTCTACTAGCACTTCAAAAACACTAAATAAAAAGAATCAGCTTTGCCATTTAGCTAACTTGTACCTAGTGCCCACTCTTCTGAGTGTTTAAATTATTCTATGAGAAAGGTTGAACAACTATTAAATGCTAGCTGAGATTTCAGGGACTGAGAGTGATATGAGTGTAGCCAGAAAGTGATATATATATATATATAATTATTTTTTTTTTAAGTTCATAACTGCTCTCAAAAGGAAGATTATCACAGAAGATTTTTTTTGTGCGTGTGTAACAATGCATTTTCTATCGCATGGCATTATGTTTAAAAGCTTCCTCTATTTTTTATTACAAATAAATGCTATCGGTTTCCAAAGAGATGTATGATCTTCATGCTCACTTACCTCTGAGTCTGAAGTATTTCAGGTGGTTGGCAATAGCCTGTTCAATAGATTCATCAGGGCAGATCTTAACTCCACTGGGAAACAGAATGGACCGCTTCCTTCGAAAAAGCAAACGCCTGTTGACCTGTTCAGCCTCCATGATCCCATTAATCTTTTTCAACTCAGGAGGCAGAGAAGGGCTTGCTAACCGCCAGACACTGAGCTGAGGGGTTGGTGAAGCTTGTTTTCCATCTTTAGCTTGTTTTTCTTCTGCTGTAAAATTGAAACCACATATAAATTTGTGAGATGCAATCATATGTATCTTAATGCCATTGCTCTGATCTCTGAAGGATGTAACTGTTTTATTCTGTTAACGAGCCAAAAGCTATCCATATGACTGTACTATTATAAACAAACTTAACCTCTTTTAAAGAATCCCATCAAATAATAACACGCCCTAGCCCCGTGAATGCTAATGTTTTGTGTTTAACTTCCCTTTTGCGATTTGGATTAAGCCAGTGGGACTATACTTGTCAATAAGCAAGTGCTTGAAAGTTTCAGGGCAGGGAATGGAAGACATAATTAATTAATGAAAAAGTCCCCTTATTCCATACATTCTTTCCACACTTATAACCTATGCATTAAGAAAGCTGCCTGAACTGACAGCAAGCAAGTTCAACTTCTATCATCATACAACAGGTGCCTACTTGACTGGAGGGGAGGGAGTGGGGGAGGAAAAAAGGGCTTTAGCTTTGTAGCTCTTTTAAAATTTCCTCTCATGTGAATTGTTCCACATCACTTCAGAGGAAACTTTACACCTGAGGGGAGAATGTGTCTATTTAGTTTTAGTCTGACCACCTAATTGTCTAACCTCCACAGACAGCTGATCTGAAATTAGTGAATTCAAACTTCCTGCTTCAACTGTTTCCCAAGAAAACAACTGAAAAAGAATCGAAATTAATAATTAATTACAGAAAGAACAGTAGTAATTGTACGGCATTTTTCACCCTGCAGATTATGACTTCATTCTGCAACTTCAAAGTCAATACCACCTTTGACTTTGATGACCAAAAGATGATGATTATTTTGATGCTAAATTAATAATCAGCTCTAAAGCAGAAGGTCACCACCAGATGGTATGTTGGAGGGAGAAGGGAACATCAGACAAGGTCACTAAGGCAAAACTCCAATCTTTACCCAAACTGACACATCTTCATTGTCCATGTAAAGGAGATAGAAGTTTTGTTTGTTTGTTTGTTTGTTTTTGTTTAATACAAAATTACTAAAGAAAAAAGCACCAAATAGAAAACTCGCTTATCATTATTAAAGTCTCTCAAAGTTGGGAAAACTCACATCCTGTACCTACATTCTGCTCTTAAAACAACAGTCATCTCTTTCGGAAATCACTCTAAGAACTCTGTATCTACACTGGTGTCACAGCACAGATTTGAACAAACATTTTTCTGTATTAGCCTCCTTCAGTTCAATTAAGAGACAGATATTTTTATTGCTATATATTGCTATAATAGGTAGAACCTTGAAAATAAGAATATAAAGAAGATTTCTGCATTACCTGCAACTGCTTGAAGATCTCCTTTAACCATTCCCAAAACCAAAAGGAAGAGAGAGATTTTCCAAAGGAAGGCAAACATACTTATTTGTGTCCGAAAACCAATAGGCAAGGATGAAAATAAAATCCCTTTTAGCAAAGAGCTGTTGTCTTTAACGTCTCCTTGAAACAACCAAGAGCATTACCTGTCTTGAAAGTGTCTTGATGTCACGTATAGTTATCTTTGGAAAAAACATTAGGTAAAAAAATAAGACATCCTGGGAATGACCTTTTCAAGGAGAGTATTGCACTTCAGTGAAGAAACAAGGAAAGGTGATGGAAGTAAATACCTCGGAGCTAGCAGATGGACTGAGACAATTTTTTAATTTTAATCTGGCCAGCTAAGCTCTTTACCAGAGCTTGTCATACCATTAACAGATGGTCCAAACAAGGACAGCACCTTTCACACTTAATTAACCATGTTTCTTCCTTGGCCCTTCAATTTCTGTCCATTTTTAAAATCCAGCTGACCACAAAACATCAATGTGAGCACACTACTCTCCAGCAGGTCTCAGTATGCTTTATCTTTTGCTTGTACAATTATATGTATCTAAAAATGCAGCAACTTGCTTTAGCAATGATGCTTATGTGGGTAAGACTGAAGCAATCTTTCCGTAGGTTTTTACTGGTGACAGAGGTAACACAGCCCTGCTGCCTGAGTCCATGCTAGGAAATCTTGTGCTGCTACCCCATTGTTTTTTGCATCCCACAATATCTGCTTCCCCCAGGATAAAATCAGGGCAAATCGCGACTCTTTCATTTCTGTTCAGATATAATCTGAGATGAGCATTAAGAGCAGATTTGTGCTGATACCTCAAGAGACAATCAGTTAAGAAGAGCTGCAGAAAGGACACAGGGTGTAGGAAAGCAGCAGCACTTTCAGCTCCCTCTTGTCCAGGCGTCAGCTCCTTGTGGAAACGTGTACAGAGGCCAACCCGCAATGGCAGACAGCATTCAGACCACTACAAAAAACGTGTCAGGGCTGCCTCCTGGATGGCATTACCTGGAACTTGCTGGTTACTGCATTCAGATGTATCTGAGCTAACAGCTGGCTTGACTGAGGTGACTTTTTGGCAGTGGTTTTGCATAAATATTTCAAAGGTGTATTCCTAAGGCTTCTCAGATGATGGTCTGCTGAGCATTTGCACAGGTGTAGAGTGCTGACTCCTCTGTTCTGGCTGCTCTGCTGAACTCTAACGATTCAGGTAACACTGATAATCCCTGACATTACAAACAGGACACACACAGGAATCAAAGAAAACCACACTTTTAGACTCTGTCTTCTGACATCTAACAGACTTTGGCTGATATTTTCAATACCAAAAAAAAATGCTTTTCCTTTTTTTCACAGGACTACTGAACTACACTTTATATTAAACCACTGAGCTGTTCTGACACCCTTGAACAGTTTTCTTAGAATCAGACATTTCATATGTATCAAACCAGCACTCTTCACCCTGGCTGGCTCTGTTAAGCTTGCTACACAACCGGCAGCAGCAGTACACGCACACTACATCACACTGAAACTGTAAATTGAACAGTCCCTATGAGGCAAGGCATAGGAACAGTGCTGCTTTCCTGTCCATAAACTGTTTCTAGGTCCTGCTGAGCACCTGTAGGTAAAAAGAGCAACTTTTGAGGCTAGTTTGGGTCCCTGTACTACAATGTTGGATTCAGCAACACACACCAGCCTCTTTTTAATCCTCTGCAGATATGGGTGCTTTCAATGTCATGACTGCCATTGCTTCCATTACCCTGGGAAAATGCAAATGATCAAGACTAGAATTACTTTACGTATTTACAAAGACTAAGGGTAACTTATCTCAAGAAAGCATGATAACTAATCCATTTAGAGAAAATTCTCAGAATGCGTGAACTTGAGTAAGAATATGAAAACCAGTACAAAGTTTTCCTGGAGAGTTTTCATATTTAGTGTTGCTGGCTTTTTCAGCAACAAAGTACTCAAATGCAATCAGAATTTGGATAGTATAAAAACTACCTGCTTTATCTCTCTGTCAAAATGTAATTGCTTTCCATGGTACGGCTATGTCAGCTTCTGCGTGACAAAGTATTCTAAACATTTAAATTCTTTTTTTTTTTTTTTTTTTTTAATATTAGGTCAAGGTATCAATTTTACATTCAATGCTGATTTCAGCACTGAAATTTGGATTTGCAACAGCTACAAATCTCCTTCTAAGCCTTTATGACAGCAAAATGCATAGCTAAGAAGGCATAATCATCATTTAAAGTTTCTTAAGCAAAACAACTCGTGGAATAATTTTTTCAAAGTAAACCTTAAAAATGAAGTCCTCCTTTGATTTGGCTAAAACCTTTGCAGTAATATGTTGCATAAGAATACTCTTAATTCTTCATTTCCATCAGCCAGATTGCATCTGTTCAAAAGTATTTCAGAAAAGTATATATATTCTTGCTGGTAAAAAGAGGGGAAAGTAAAGACCAAGGTCATGTCAGCACCTCTGATAATAAAAAGCCAATTTTCTGACACTTTATATTTCTGAAAAGGATATATAACAGATGTGATTATCCAATTCATAGTTCTTTACAAGATAACAGTCCTGAAATTCTGCTACAATGTAGATAAATTTTACTGTTTTTCAAATACAGTTTATTCAAAAAGCTAAATCCACCCACCTGTAGCTAAATAACGCAATATAAAGGTATACCTTAATGAAATACTTCTAACAAAGTCGCACGATGGCTTAAAAGCTCCCTGTTTTCCAGGAAAACAGCGTAACACCAAGATTACAAATTGTCTCCTGTGCCTGCACTACAGCAACTGACTTCATGGTATTTGACAGGATTCACCAACAAAATTCCTGATCAGTTTAGCCGAGACAATCAGGTTAGACTAAGTCTTTTCACTCATTAGGTTTCTGTGCTTGCTGTTGCCAACATTTCTCCATGACTGCCTTTTGTTTGTGTTCCTGGTAGCAGGAGCTCTCTGATGAACCATGTCCCAAGAATAAGCACAGCCCAAGGCTGCCTAGCCTTCCAGCTGAGCGTATCAGCCCAGCACAGCTCGTCATACTGCCACCTCTTCCATCATCTAGTATTGTAAAGTCTTTGGACCAGAAAAATCATGAAGTGAGGTCAACCAAATTAATCTAACACTTCATTATTTACTCTGTTCGTAATATATAATGTAAACTTATTCCTAGCATTCCTCCTTTTCTGAATCAGGTGAATACATCTTACCTTCAACAGTCAAAGATGATCCCCATGCCTGTGTCTCATCTTTGGTGTTTCCCAATTCAATCTTGCTGGACAGATTTATTGCTGTTGGTTTTGGTTTTATTTGACCATCAACAGAAGCATTTTCCACTCTTTTGAGATCTTCCATGTCTCATTCTACAATTCTTGCTTTTAAATCTAGAAACCTATGAGTCCTTTCTTTTTTTTTTTTTTTTGGAAGGGGTTGCCAGAGGAAATATTACAATTCCCTGTCACAACCAAGATAAGAGTGTTGCCACTGTAACTTTTGAGTCTTCATAATTTTGTCAGGTATAGTACTTACTGAGTATTGCAACCTTATTTCAGGGTCAAATCCCAGGAGGAGAGTCCCAGAAAGGAGAGAGAGAGATTGCTGTGAATCTATGCCTGCCAGTTGACAGATACCTTTTAAAGCACACTCACATTTTCATGATTCAGTCCTCCAGTGCTTGATTTTTTTTTTTTTTTTGTATATATATTTTTCCTGGGAGATTTATTTCCTGCAAGTTACTTCTCTTCAGCCTTGTTTCTTGTGTCACACTTGCCAACAGTACCCTAAATCAAACTCTATGACTCAGATCTCTTTATGGAAGCCAGTTTCAGGTCCCACACAGCCAGATTGTGGCAGTTTCTTTTAGCTATGTTTAACATTTCATGAGTACAATTGAAAACAAATTGCAAAGTGTACGTTAAAGAGCCCTACAAAGATTGGTTTGCTTTTAAGTATCACACCACTCTACCATTTCAGTTAAACAGGGATTGATAAAGGAAATGGAGACACAGAAGATGTGCACAAAGAGCCCTGCGTCTGTCCAGTACTCTACGTAAAAGAGCACTGCTAGAAGTTATCTCTAGAGAGTTCTGGCAATTAAAAAGAAACAAAGAAACAAACAAAAACAAACAAAAAATCACAAGCAAACAAACAAAAAAAACACCAACAAAGGTACATGGAGTATAACTTGTCACAAACACTTCTAGTATTCACCACATTATCTGTTAAATGCTTATGGCTGGAACAAGGTAGGCTGAGGCTGTTGGATCCAGGCATTTCCCCAACTAGTCATTCAGGCTGTCAATACTGCTAAGCCCAACTACAGAAAACTGTATGTCTGACAAGCCAAAAAGCAGACTTGCTTGCCATAGATGCTGTGAACTAGCTGTGTGCCTTTTTAAGGACTGCAGAAAAAATAATCACTTTGAAACAAATTTGAATTAAGAGAGACATGCTAAGTACATACCTTAAATGCAGTAAGATGGACTATCTTATGCTTAGCTCACCAGTTATTTGTGGCAGAAGGGAAAAGAATGGTTGACAGTCATGTTCAGCAACTTCTGGAGATTTTAATATCAAATGTATTGGCATTCACATAGCACATATCTAACATCAATCTACAAAGGTAATTCTTTACTGTTACAAAATCAATTTAGAAAAGTTTGTACGTAACTCTTGTTTTTAAATATCTATAAACCAGTCAATCTAAAAGAGAACAAATATTGCTGTATGATATAAACTAATTATACCATAAGAAAAGTCCAAAGTATTTGTAGTAAGGGAACATTTAATATATTCATCAATTGAAAAGGTGTAGAGAAAGGGTACACATTTCTGCATTTTATCGTTTATCTCTTACAATAAATACAAAGATTATCCATGTAAGTAATGGTGGTGATGAGATTTACGGGATCAAAGTCACAAAAGCTCTGGGATGAGAGGGACAGATATTGGTGGAGGGTAGTGATAAGGATACAGAATTAAAGCAAAAACAAAGTCAAAAACACAAGGTAATTGCACCAGGCTGCCCACAGTTATACATAAAGTAACTGCACTCAGCAAATTAGGTTTTAAAATTGTCTCTATTCTCCAGAAATAATGTTTCCTGGTTTGAGAAACAATGTTGTTTTGTTGTTGTTTTTTTTTTTTTTGGATGACAGAACAGAACTTGAAATAATGACTGGATTTTCCAAATGCTAGGTATCAGAGTTGCTGTGAGGGAAGGGGCCCTGAGAATTCTGTGATACCATAAAATTGTCCACACCTTTGGGTTGCCCTAAATTTTTATTTTTACTCTCTAGCCTACCTCCAAGCTTTAACATCCCTGGTTTTGCACATATGCTTATAACACAAGGTGGTTTTGGTGGTTCTCTGCAACATGGTTCTTCTGAAGGTTACTATGACACAAAGTTACAGTGAGGAACAGGAGAAAGCATCCTCTTAAAACAGCCACCTTCTATGGTGTAGTAACTACAGAAAAAAAGTGTGCACATATCAAAATGTTATTAAAGTCTTCCATGATCACTGTCTGAGAAAAACTACATAAGTCTATATTTAGACCATGATAAACTTGTGCTAGTTTATCAAATCAAGTCCTGAGTTCAAACACTTGAACATTTGGGCATCTTTACGCAATTCTCCTGAGCAAAGCATAAATCCTGTTTGTCTAATATATAAATGTAATGTCTTCAAGGCATTATATATAATAATGTCCTTTCTAAATAAAAGCAGGATTTCAGTAAAATATCTCAAACTTCTTGAGCCACAATCTACTTGCCTTTTTAATGCAAATGATGCTTTAATATTCACAGGGATAATTCCCAAAAATAAGGCAAAGAGGAGTAAAAACTATTGCCTACATGTATTGTACCAGCATGTACTTTGAGAGCAGAATTTCTAAAATTTGACATAAAAAAAAAAATCACAGAAGACATTCAGAAGAGTCTACCTCTGACTTTAAAAGATTTCAAAACTCACTCTCAAGCAAATGTCTTCAACTCACTGAAATAATTTTTATGATGAAAATGCTTAGGGAGGAAAAAAAAATCAAAACCCAGCAGTCTCAAATCTCAGCAGAATATTCTGAAACATTCAGACTATTTCTGTATGTAATCAGAAACCAAACTAAAAAAAATACATCTCTATAAAGAGTCCATATTAGATACTTAAATTAAAACAATACATAGTATTCATTCTATCTGTATGAACTGCAAAGTAGAGACACGGTGTAATAGGGTCAAAATCCTGTCTTCAGGCCTGACTTCTACATGCTCATCCAGCTGTAAGTTATGTTTATGTAGAATTACAAAGAACAGGCTCCAAAAGATCAAAATATTTTTACATCTTTGTGGCACATACCTGTACACATTTTCATATTCCAAGTGAAAAAATCAGTTAACAACTTACATGTATTAGCTTTAACTTACATATTTACACTTATCTATAACATTCTCTTTTCATCCCACAACTGCATCCAAATTAAAATAATTATTTAAATAAATATACAACAAACAAACAAAATACTTCTTGTGGTAATTTTTTTCTTCCTTGCAAAGGAGAAAGAGCCCAGATGCTACTAAGCAGAGTTCCAGTTACTTCATACAGCAACATTTTTGCCAGGTGAATCGAATCTGGCTGATTCAATTTATTAGCTACTGCTGCCACTGTGCTGTTGAAAGTGCAGTTGCAAGATCAGGTCTCGGATTTCTTCTCTTTTACTTCTGATCAGCTGACGAGGAAACCACTTCTCTAGGTGCACTGGCTGTTCAAAGTTAACTATGGGATTCTAGTAACAAAAAAATAAAGAGAAATATTTACAGTTTTGTGGGAAAGGAATTCGCAGGGAGCTTTGTGCTGTTTCACACGTCCCTGAGTTAGGGATAACGAGGAAAACAGCAGTAGAACCAAAAACTTGAGCAAGGACAAGATAAAATAAATTGGCTACAGTGTTGAAGATGAGCTTTGGGCAGTGGCCAATTGCTGGCTGGCTCAAGGCGCGTGTCTGAGGGTCTCTAACCAACTGTAAGACAGATTCGGGCGCGTGGACAGCGCGTGGGGCTACGGGGAAAGTATATGTAGTAGTGAAAAAGGGCAATAAACGTCTCCTGTTCAAGAGCCATCAGGAGTCCGTGTCTTGCATCCCTTCACAGTTTGAGTTTCCTAGAGTGACCTTCAAAAAGATTTTCAAAGCCTTCCATTACTGCTGAGACCAAGCATGCACAAACAAGTTACCGCAAGACATAGTAACAGAGCTCAAAGTTAAATTCTGGTTCCTCCATGGTAATCATATACATACAAACCACAAGCTACTCATGGTAAACACAAAACACATCATTTCTCTTAAAGATACTTCAGTATAAGTTCATATTCAAGGCTGATTCCAAGTACTCTGATACAACTGGACACGCGCACTTCAGTCACAAGATGTGTACGATCACACTATTGGGAAGGGTCAAGCATACAGCAGCCAAGCAAGAAGAGGTTCTGTGGCCTCATGCATGTTTTTTATTGTCATGAGCTGGTCTGTCTGATGGAATAGAACAAAGAAGCAAGAACATTGCTAGCAGGTCTAGCAGGCCATGAGAGGGGAAAATTTGGAACAAAAGAGGATAGCAAATTTAAATGGATGGAAGATGTTAGCTCTGGCAGTAAGACCACAATACCACATCTCAATTGCCAAAGTAATTTTTTTTTTAGCTCCTCTTTCCCTTGTCATTCTTTTACCATGCTTATATTTCACCTTCTTCTTCCTGTGAATAAAGTATACAATAAATTGAAAAAAAACAGTGAGAAACCACATCATGATGTGTGGTCTATAAGCCATGTTTAGAACAAACCACAACCACCTGGCCTTGCTTCTGCAATGAGAACACAGCCACACTGTTAGAGAACGGGAAGCTCAGAAGCTTTGGTAAAAATAAAAAATTGTCTTCTACCTACACAATAGCTCAGGCACTCTATCAAAGAATCACTGAACGGATGAGGCTCGAAGAGACTTCTGGAGGTCATCTGGTTCAGACTCCCTGTTCAAGAAGGGACAACTAGAGCACGTTGCCCAGGACCTGCACAACATCCGTGTCTCTTAAATGAAGAGACATGGATTTGACAGATGGACAACTCGGGGGTAAGGAATTGGTGGGCTGGTCGCACTCCAAGACTCACAGGCAATGGCTCGAGGCCCAGGTGGAGACCAGTGACGAGTGGTGTTCCTCAGGTCAGTTTGGGACAGGTGCTGTTTAACACCTTTGTCAGTGACATGGACTGTGGGATTGAGCGCACCCTCAGCAAGTTTACGGATGACACCAAGCTGTGTGGTGCAGTCGACACGCTGGAGGGAAGGGATGCCATTCAGAGGGACCTGGACAGGCCATAGAGAACCTCATGACGTTCAGCAAGGCCAAATGCAAGGTCCTGCACCTGGGCTGGTGCAACCCCAAGCACAAATATAGGCAGGGTGACGAGCGGATAGAGATGAGAACCACAGAGAAGGACTTGGACTGGTGGATGAAAAGCTCAACATGAGTCAGCAAGGTGTGCCTGCAGCCCAGAAAAAGCCAAACGTATCTTGGGCTGCATCAAAAGCAGCATGGTCAGCAGGGTGAGGGAGCTGATTGCCCCCCTCAGCTCTGCTCTTGTGAGATCCCACCTGGAGCGCTGTGGGGCCCCCAGCTTAAGAAAGACATAGACCTGTTAGAGCAGGTCCAGAGGAGGGTCATGAAGATGATCAGAGGGCTGAAGCACCTCTCCTACGAAGACAGGCTAGGGGAGTTGGAGTTAACTAGCCTGGAGAAGAAAAGGCTCCAGATAGACCTTACAGTGACCTTCAAGTACTTAAAGGTGGCCTACAGGAAAGCTGAGGAGGGACTCTCTATCAGGGAGTGTAATGGTAGGACAAGGGATAACTTGTTTTAAACTAAAGGAGGGTAGGGTTTAGATTAGATAAACATTAGGAAGAAATTTTTCACGTGAATGAGTGATGAGGCACTGGCACAGGCTGCCCAGAGAAGCTGTGGATGCCCCATCCCTGGAGGTGTTCAAGGCCAGGTTGGATGGGGCTTTGGGCAACCTGATCCAGTGGAAGGTGTCCATGCCCATGGAAGGGAAGGGCGGGGGGATGGAACTGGATGATCTTTAAGGTCCCTTCCAACCCAAACCATTCTGTGATTCTGTGACTGTATCAACATGGCTTCTGAATGTTTCCTCTGGGCAACCTGTGCAACAATTTATTCTCCATACTGTGTGCACTAACATAGAGGTGCTTTGGAAAGGCAACCTGTTCTACTGCAGAAGAAAATCCGTCTGTTGGCCAATGCCTCACGCCAGGCTTTCCATGCACAGAACTCTCAGCCAGAATGTGGACCACAGATATAAGCATAAGACAAGGTCAGCCATTCTAAGGACAGAGCAAGAGAACTGACCAGAGGGAGGAACAGTTGGGGAGATTCTAAGGACAATGTCTGAAGCCCAGTGGCTGCAGATATTTAAAGGTATGTGCTGAACAGGAAAGAGAGGCTCCCTTAGCTCTGTGCGTTCTCTCTTCAGGATCCCACCTCCTCTTTGCAGAAGCAGTTGCCTGCACAGAGACAGTCAAAGGCAAATGGAAAAGCTGAACAAAGTTCAAGAGGCTACAAAAGGACCTGCACAGGCAATATATCTTTGTACCACCTGTAGGCCAGAAATGTGTAAACTACATAGGATCCAAATACATCCATATAGTTACAGATCTTAAATGTTTCAATGTAAATGCAGTATTAAACCACGGAGTCAGAAAAGCCTGCCTAAGAAACACAGGAGAAATTGTCTGTGCTCCAGATACAAAGACACCCTGCTACTACATGAAGAATGGGTTTTATCTTTTCCTCAGATGCCTTTGACAATTTTAGAGGCTGAGCATCAAGTTTTCTATCTGAGTATTACCCTAAGAAATAGAGTATTGAGGTGATTTGGGGGAAAAGGGAAGGTAGCTTCCATTAGTACCTGGAAGAAGCTTTCCACATATTGCAGCAAATACACCCCACAATCACTACTGTTATCTTGTTTAGGCACTCGGGGACAGAAGTCAATCATTGTTGATTTACTGAATTCCCGACGTGTTTTTTGTTTAGCTTCCCATTCCACTTCAAGGTACCTATAAAAAAAAAAAAAGACTAAGTTCAGTGCATTTTGGGATACTTCTCCATATTGTTCCATATTTGGACAAAATACTTTGGACAATACATTTTGGACAAAATACTTCTCCATCTTGTTCCATATTTGGACAAAATGCTAAAATAGCTTTAATCATTTTCTTTCACAGAATCTGCCGAAGAAATTCATACAAGGAACAACAAAATTTCCACTACTTAATATTCTATCACACTCAGATGCAGCTTTACCACATAATAATACAATACACAAAGTGGAAAAGATGTGTGAATTATTTAAAATAATAAAAAAAAAAGTCATTTGCACTGAGTTTTTTCAAGCTTTTAGGATACTACGATGTTTTAAAAACTGAGCTTAAGGAAGAATTCAAGTAGTCTTTCCTGGCTATCACCCAGATTTTTCTTGGGTTCATCCTAAGAAGCCAGCAGTATTTTTCTACCCTAAAAAAATTAGACCATTAAAAATTTAGAATTCACCTTTCGAATAACTTCAGTTATAATTGCACCATTATAGCCTTTACATAATACCATCGACTGAGTGCATCAACTTCCCATTTATTGACACTGAAACTGTAAGGAACCAGTTGTATCAGCTAAATGTTCTCAAGTTCACTGGGCCTAATAGAATTCATCCCAGTATACTGAGGGAGTTAGCAGATGTTATAGCAGGACCCCTCTTGATTACATACCGAAGGTCCTGGGAGTCTGGGGAGGTCCTCTCAGACTGTAAACTAGCCAATGTTATCCCAATTTACAAGAAGAACACAAGAGAAGGCCCTGGAAATTACAGACCTCTTAGTTTAACTTTAATACCTGGAAAAATTATGGAGATTATCCTGGTTACCACTGAAAGGCAGTTAAAGGATAACGCAATCATCAGGCCCAGCCAACACAGGTTCACAAAAGAAAAGTCCTGTCTCAGTGATTTGATATCCTTCCATGATAAGATCACCCACTTAGTGGACAAAGGGAAAGCGGCGGATGTATTTTTCTGGATTTTACTAAGGCTTTTGACACTGTCACCTCACAGTACCCTTCTGCACAAATTGTCCAACTGTGAGATGAGCAAGTACACGCTACACTGGACGATGAACTGGCTCCACGGTAGGCCTCAAAGACTCGTAGTGTAATGGGGCTGCATCTGGCTGGCAGCTGATCACCAGTGGTGTTCCCCAGGGCTCAGTTCTAGGGCTGTTTTTCACATTTTTATCAGTGATCTGGATGCAGGAGTGGCAAGTTTGCCAATGATACTAAACTGGGAGTTGATGTTGACTTTCTGGAGGGAGGAGAGGCCTTGCAAGAGGGATCTAGATAGACTGGACCATTGGGCAATCATCAACAGCATGAAGTTCTTGAAAGGTGAATGCCAGATGCTGCACCTGGGACAGAGTAATGCCGAACACAGGTAGAGACTGGGAAACGAGTGGCAGGAGAGCAGCTGTGCAGAGAGAGACCTGGGGGTGCTGGCTGACAGCGGACTCAGTATGAGCCAACAAGGTGCCCCAGCAGCCAAGGTAAACTACAGGTAACTACAGCCAGGGTAAACTACATTTTGGGATGCATTCAATGCAGCATGGCTAGCTGGTCAATAAAGGTGATTATCCCACTGTATTTAGCATCTTAAAAACAACTTCCATTGCTGAACTGGAGGGGAAAAAATACTTTTAATTATTATTTACTTGCAATTTCAAAAAAACTGTTCACTTTACAATTTTTGCATTATATCTAGGGTTGCAGAACAAAGACAGGTTTCTGGCACAAATCTCTGTAATGCTGTTACAATATTGTTGTGGCTGTTTATGGGTTTTCTTTTAGCAACAGAAATATACATCTTTATAGAGAAAAGCATTTTGAACATAGAAATATGACCAGCAGCATCTCTTTCTCATTAATAGAAACTGTAGCTACTTACTCTCTCAAAACCTGAACTGTGGTCTGCACAGAACCAGCTTTCAAAGAATCTAAGATCAGTATACAAGGCCTGTAAACAACAACAAAAAGATCAGTTAAGTCTTCTACTACCAACACAAAGATTTTTTTTTTCAATACGGCTTAACAAGAGCATTAATAGCTGAACAAATGCACAAAAACAAACAAACAAACAAAAACCAGACAAGTCCCTACGTTTGTAGCTGTATGACAAAGAGCTGAATCAATCACTGCAGAATTTCTTAATAAGCCCTTTAATGATACAAAAGTACTATGAAAACAGAAACATACCTTTTACAAATTTGCCTTTTGGAACTACTCAGGGAGATCTGGGAGAAGAGAAAATAAAATTAACCTTACAAAACTTACAACAAGTATAAACCCAAGTGTCTTTACAGATTTAAAGGTAAAGCCAGAAAGACTCCCATTTCAGAAAGAGAGAAACTGCTAAGAAATGATTTTTTAAAATGTGAAACCATAACACAGGCAACATAGACAGGTAAAGGAAGATGCCAGGCTAATTCAAAGTGCCTTGCACATGCTGCAGGCCATGCATGTAACAACAGCAGCTGCAAAAAGGATAATGCAAAATCACTGGTCAAGTCTCAGAGCCTTCAGAAATAGAGTAATATGTTTCCTCTGTCAGCACAGAAAGGCACTTACTTTAGAAATACCTAAATCCAGGGCTGAGGCAGAAGCAGCAATTTCATTGCCACCTAGTACAAAAGAACAAACGTATTAAGTCTTAAGAAAAGATTTCCTAACTGAAATATGTTCATTTTCAAATTCATGATTATTAGCATTCAAAAACAGAATAAAATATAAACTAATTTTCCTTCCCTTCTGAATGTTTGAATAGCAGATTTACTATGGGCGTTCCTTCCTGATAAAGTTCTTACTGAAACCCAAGAACTATCCACTCACGATGGGATCTGAGCCACTGTTTTACATGTCCCTTCCATTATTTTCTGGAGTTGCAGGCAAAAAGAATGCAGTGCAATCCTTACTATGCATGGTAATACAAAAACATATTACATCTATCTTAACATGAAAGATACTTTGTGAAATATTATATCTCTTCCTCAAGGATTAATAAACTACTAGAACTATATACAACTTAACATAATTTTCTTCTAGGTTATTTACCTTTTGAGAATAAACTTCTGTTTGCATCCATTTCTTCTTCAGGAAGAGCCAACACCGAAGCAGTTACAGTGTTCTCACTCTCCTTCTCTGACTGAAGCGGAGATAGTTGAAGTGAATTCTGATGGGGACACTCCTCATATACAGCTTCTTCTAACCAAGGAAAACAGATAACTGCAATGTACCAATGAGACCTGCCCAGCAATGGGGAGAGGGGGGAAAAATGTCAAAATTCTGTAACATTTGGTTCTGAAAAGGATATGAGAAACTTTTATAACATTGAGAGCTCATAGACAACTGTTGGACAACACATAACTGGTGTTGCAATGTTACTTCATGGCATCACACACAAATCCTCTCAATCACTTTTTACCTTGCATTATAGTGTAACTGCAAAAATTAATTTCTTCCACAGCAAACCATAATTCCCTTATCATCCACCCCACTGTAAATAAAATAAGGTAATAAAGTAATCTCTGATGGTAATCTCAGCTTTGAATATAGCTGAGGGTGTGGCATGCCTCTAGCTTTATCTTTTTCTGCAGCCATTTAACGTATGCAACTCTCAATTACTATTCAGCTTTGCTGGAGCTTCCACGTGCAGGACAGTTATTCAGCCAGGCCTAGGTACAGTACTCCTCCTGCTCCTTTTACCAATAACACCATGAGTTGCTGGGATTTCTTTATCGAAATAAATCTTGCATGGGAATCGTCATAATGATATGCAATTTATTTTGAAATATATAAAAGCAATTTGCAGTAAAATCAAGAGAAAATATGAATAGTTTACTGAAAATGATAATTAATAAATAACTTTTGAAAAGACTTCAAAATTACTCATTCCACACTTTGCTGTTACTTCTTCAAAATCTAATGTGCTCATTTCCAATTATCCAAGTCTACAGCCATAAATCTTTATATCATCACAACATTCAAATATTTAAGTCTTTAAATATCAGAAAAGGTATCTAAAACACAGAGCCTTACTCCTCATTCACAGGCACAAAGATATAATCTTTATTGAAGATGTTTATGTGGCGAGTCCATGTTCTTACTCTTTTGTGTCTTCTTTGTGCTGCTCTGCAGAAACCAAATGACAATTACTGTTCAGTTTTGTTCTTTTCAGCTAGACTGAGGTACATGGATTAACACTCCTACATATTCCCAATGCCTATATGCTTTTTCCATTTGTTCTTGACATTTCTCTGACAGAAAAAATATACCAGCAGAACATTAAGCCCAAGTAACTAAACCCAAACACAAAACTAGAATTTCCAAATATATCTCCTGATCGAGAACGGCTACAGGCCTTGAAATACAGTGAATTACATGTCAGTCTAGTTCCATGAGAAGGCTATGGACAGTCCAGCCTTGTAAAAGGAATCAGACCAAGGCACAATAGCTTTCTTAACACGGACCATTTTGTCTCCACTCCAGAACATTCAGGGTCAGAAGACAGCCACTTAAACTGATGGGAGACATTCTCAGAAGCACAACTTCTTGTATTTTTGAGACTTCTTTGAAAATACTTGAGAAGTCGCATTTTTCCTTTAACATAGCTTTCACCCAGCAATGACTGTGACACAGAAACAAGATGGCACCCCTCTTTCTGCAAGTGCCCTAGTTCACCAAAAGAATGAAAAAAATGGGGACTTCATTAATAGAAAAAAAATCAGATCAGGGATAAAAAAAAAAAAAACAACAAAACTTTGACAAGTGGAGTGATGAAAACAATATGAAAACGTTTGGCAGATGATCACTCCAAGAAGCTGCACTCTTAAACACCAGTGTTGAGAAGAAACTGCAAGCGTGCTAGAGACAGTCCCACCCCTTCTACAGACTTAGCTGGAAGCACAAAGCAATACAGGGTTCTTAAGCTCTTATTGACAACTTTTTGTGAAACTGTACAACTCTGGCATGTTAAAGTGTAAAAAATCCCATATGTATACAGTTGATGTGCAAGAAAAATTTCTTAGTAAAATACTGGACAGTAATTTATTACTAATATGTAGCATGAATTATGTGGTAAATGTAAAAATATTTCTAGATGTACAACTTTCAAAATTACGTGGTACCTTGCAAAATTCTGATTTTATAATAAAATGATCAAAACCCGTAAAGTAATTGCCTAAAGCAAAGACTCTCAAAGTTGGAGAAAGGTGATAACACTTTTATTCCTACTCTGTACGAATTGCATACAGATTTTAATGAAAAACACAAGAATGCTTAAATAGGGAGCTACAACATTTAACCACTAGTCCTTTGGAGAACACTGATTACTGTTTTATGTGCTAATTTGGGGACAATCTTGTTGAACATCTGAATAGCAGCAACAAATAGCTTATTTCTGGTCAGCATGCCATCTGAAATTAACTTACGAAACTTTGGGATCTCCCTCGGAGTTCTTTTCTGTCCTGGTCAGGCACTTATAGAAGAAGCTGCTAAATATGTGTGTACGTTCAGCAAGATGTTTTGGAGCCTTCTCCAACAACAGGTATCTACCAAAGAAAAAAGAAGGAAATTGTTATATTCCCTTTCTAGAAAGTATCATTACTGATAAAAACAAGAACAATTATTTTAATGATTTAGCAAACTCAGACTATACTTATTACCAGTTGTCTTCATAGCTGCTAATCATGCCAAACTTTTCTGTCTGCTCTATTGTAAACAGGCACATGGATGGACATCATGTAAAACCCAAACAGCTACTAAGAATACAGGTACTTTTATCACAGGTTTGTGCTCTGGTATCAGTGCTGCTACATTTATTTTCAGAGTTATGTTTCTAGGCTTTTCAACTAAGCCACGATTAAAAATCTGGCCAAATATAAGCCTATGCAGTGTTATACTTCTGCATTTTCAAAAAGCATAGAACAGGTTAGTAGTAGAAATTGTCCATTTTACTTCTACAGGTTATGCACATGAAAGTTGAGACATACATTCAGGAACTCACTTTTTATTATTTTACCGTTGACCATTTTACTATCAACATTATCTTGAGTGTTTACTCTGTAATCCTAGAAGGCCAAAGCTCTCAAAATTTTAGTCACACTACACAAGATGCCTCCAGCTTCATCTGATGACTTATGTAACACTGTCATTTATCTATCATACAGCTCGCAACTCAATGAAAACTGACAATATGGGAAGAAGTCTAAGAAATTTAAAAAGCAGAGGGCTTTCTGCAATAATTGCATTAAATTCCTTATTCAAATCTCCTTTTTCTGGTAAGTAGGAGATTTAGCTATTGCAAGGGTCACACTACGTGATTTATTTCAGTTTAGAACAGAATACAGGAAGGCTTCACTGTAAAACTACATCAAAACACTCTGGTACACGTTTCCTTTCCCATTCCTTTGGGCTAGAAGTTTTATCTGGCTTGTTATTGGTTACAGTTACTACTGACATGCTGGATGCCAAGCTAAATGAAATTCTTGCAGACAACCTTCAAAAAAGCCAGAATTCTGCTTAGGTTTAAGTCAGCACAAGGAAAATGAATCTCAGCTTTAAGGAACGGTGGCCTACAATGCCAGTTCTTTCACAAGTAACTTAAGTAGGATGGCATGAAGCTGGTAAGGCAACCACAACTTCCTCAAGAAGTATTAGCTATGTTCCTTTCTGCAGGAGCCATGTATCAGAAGAATCCCTGAACTCTTGCAAAGAATAGCTGAGAATACTTAATTTCATGCAAACGTAGTAAATAAACTACCTAGTACAGACCCTCTGCTTCGCTCAATTGCCCGATGAAAACTGCTCAGCACTTTCTGTTCTGCAAGGTCCCCATGCAGCCTTTTTTCTTCTCCAGCTTTTCTGTCTAGATTGTATCACAGCCCTTTTGAGGGCCAACGAGAATGAAATTGAAACAGATAAAACTGCTAAGAGCACACAAAAACTTTTAAAAAAGCCAAACTTACCACCTCATCATACTGTTTCTTTTTAAACTGTTATAGCATATTTAGTGACCGATATTTACAGTTACAGTTAAGTCCAGATCAAGTCTGAGGAAGAAGTGGAGAATTAAGTCTCTGATTACTTACTTAAGATAGAAATCGATGATGACATCATTAAGAAACTCTCCATACTCTAAGCACTCTAGATCTTCTCTTGTGACTCCTAGTCCTCCTTTTGCAGGTGGGGGTGGATAAACAATCAGACTAGAAAACAAAAATCACAGTATAACAGGAAAAAAAAAGTTTTACTGTTTTACTTGACGCTTCCTAGTATGGCTGTTCTACATGGAAAATAATTTCTAGAAAACAAATGGTAGTTCTTAAAACCATTAACTACCTCAAAAGTCCTTCACCCAATACTAAGAGTGTTTATGAAAGTGTGTGTTTACACTGCACACTAGAACACTAGAATTTTGAGAAAGCTTTTAAAAAGTAAACTATTTTTCACCTTCACCTTTTGTTTTCTTTTGATAAAAGTAATTTAAAAATGGGTATACAAAATGGTAAGAAATACTAGGGGACATACTCTCAAAAGGTATGAATGAACAGTAATTTTCTGTTCATTAAGACTCCAGTAAGGACTCCCCCATTCTCAAGCAAGAAACTTGGGTTTATGCACCATACAACATATGTATTGTAAGTGGTTTGAAACTACCCTAGTTACCTCAACACTTACAATGTATAAAAAAGGTCTAGACTAACAACCATACTACTTAATTTAGATCACAAACTGAGCATTTGTGCTATTGCAGAAAAGCTCTTAAACAGAAACAAAAACAACTGCCAGCAAAAACAGTGAGAGCATAAGGCAAGAGTTCTTCAGAGTAATTTACTTAACTAATATTTGCCATAGTAGAAGTATGTTAACTAACAAGGTAGTGCATACAGAACTAGGCATGTCAGCACTCTGTTACTAGCTTGCTGCATTACACATTCATGTGCTCATTTTCGCTTGTCTTTTGACCCTACCAAGGGCCTGTAATAACTAGTGAACTGTATGACCAACTAGTTATACATAGATCAAATGCAACAGAACAGTGAAAGAAAACATTTTTTTGAGAAAAAAAAAAAACTCAGCTTAAGTTAGTAGTCATTTTGCTGTGATATGGACTTAGTGGACACTCACAGAGGCCACAAAGTCCCTACCCTCCCACTGATGCATCCATGATATGACCTTGCAGTCACAGTTCAGGTATTCCCTAACTTCCATGAGATTCTTTTTCTTCTCATCCTGTAACATCCATCTTGTTTGTTAACTATTAGGATTGAAACAGGAATAGGTACGTTTACATTTAATGATATTTTAAGTTTCTATAACAACTTTCACGCAACACTTTCAAATCAACTCGAACATGCCAGAGCTTTCATTCCATCAACTTTTAAAATCAATTTGCTCTATCTTCATCTTCTCATTAAAATGAAAGATACATACTTCTTAACTGCTCCAGTTTCTCTTACTTCTTTCCATTCTTCGTTCAGTGCAGAGGACAGAGAGATAGAATAGCAACCACTACTCTGCTTATTTGCAAGGGCGTAACTGGGCCTGGCCACTTTTGGCTTTGATTTCTACCAGAAAAAAAGCAATAATAAAAAGCATCAAACAACTTGATATGTAACACAGAACATACAAAAATCAAGCATGAAGCCCACAGGACTACACTGCATCACTGAAGAGGAACCTTGCTGGAGAGCAGAAGTATAAATACTTAAACAAGCATTTAGACAAATGTGCCAGTGCTCAGACAAAAAAAAAAAAAAAAAAGCTATGCTCCTTGAATATAGTGACAGGTCTTCATCTATTTCTAACCACTCTCTTGAACTTTTTATATGCATTACTCAGCCAACTGAGGCAGAATTAGTTTTGGAGAAGAAAAAGGGCCTGAAAGGGTGATGGAAGACAAATATCAAACTGCCTTACTAGGAGCTGTGTATTCTTGGAAGCTTTAAAAATCTAGTTAACAATTCGCCTTGATGCAATACAGATTTGAACTGGAAGCAGAGCAGCTTTACTTTTAAGTTCCAAGTTTCACACCGATTGATGCGTTGTCTCTGTGCTTTTTACTGATGAGAACAAACACATATAATAATATCTGAATTGACAATGATGTGGGGTTGTGTTGAGACATCTGACTATTCAAAGGGAGCATGCACAGCCCCAACTCCTTAGCAGCCTTAGGAATCATTTAACATTTCAAGCTACAAAGCCCCCACAGGGAAGTCTAGAGGTGTCTAGAATGAGTAAGATACACAGCTCCTCCTCTGCTGCACCCATTCACTTCTGCCTCAACTGAAAAATGGCTCCACTGCTATTGACATGGCTGCCCTGGAGACACCACAAGGGCAGGGAATCCCTATTGGTTCTAAGCTTACGCAACTATAAGTGAACTGGAAGCTTCAGTATTTGCCACTTACAGATGAGGTCTATACATCATTCCTTCATGCATACAATCTAGTTCATTGCAAATCTTGCCTCTTGTGAGAAATAACAAATAATATTTGTGTTGGTTTTTTATGCTATGGATAAATAAAACTTATTTTCTGCACCCAACTATCTAAAACTTACTGGAATATGCAAATACCAACAAGTAGTGATGAATCAAGCAACAGCTACTCACTAACCTGAAATGCAGGCTCATGAGCATTTGAGGTATTCTCTTTTGTCACACATTGCTTTAGCAGATCTTTACTGGAACTCATAAAAGAGCTTTCTTCAGGAGACAGGTCCTTAAACAAGGGTAAGGCTTGCTTCAAAGATAAAAATTCAGGGAGATCTGGTGCTCTGTTCTTCTTGCTTATGTCTGCAATTAATTCAGACAGCCTGGCTTCTTCTTCTTCAGTGAGTGGTCGGGACAACTCAAGAAAAACAAATTCACTAGATTTGGCTGGAAAAAGGAGAGAATGGTTATTATCAACAATTAGGTTATGTGATAAACGCTTGCCTGCACACCCACAGAGGAGCGCAACAGCAGGAGGAGCCCAACCAATATCCCTGCTGGGCTCACCATAAGGCCATCAGCCCATCAAAGGCCCAGCTCCACAAGGCCAGAGGAGCAGATAGTGGAGGTCAGGTCACTAGCGGGCCTCCACCCTGCTCAGACAGAGACGGAAACAGGATGAGACTGTTACTGGTGTCTGTGTTTGTATGAACACTCTGTGTCTGTCTGTAGTACACGCTGTCAGCTGTGTACATATGTGGTGTGTATGCGGGCATGCCTGCTGGGACTACATCTTCAGCCTTGCTACCGACTGAGCTGGGAGACATGGAGCTGCAGCAGCTTTCCCCCCTGAAGTTGTTTGATCTGGTGTGATATATTTTTCTCTAATATTAACACACTAAGAAAGCAGAGCATAACTGTGGCAACCATTTACACAATCTGTAAAACTACCACTGATCTGTGTCTACATTCATTTCAGAAGATTTACATTAATGTGTATTTAAAACATTCAAGCATAGAAATTTAGTAATTCCTGAAGGTTTCCACCAGAACAAAAATGTAATCAAGGTATATAAACCTAATACTAAAAAGGGTCCCACAGCTTCATACTTAGATTCCACGCATTTCACTGGGAGCTGTGTCTATACATGCTACCAGTAACTTTGATAAACTCAGATCTAGAAAAGTAAAGGTAACTCACTGCTAAAACTTCACTCAGTGTCTCATGTCAAAGAACTTCTGCTCCTTATGTAAAGTTAGCATTACATACATTTTATCTTTATAGAGGTAGTGACTATACAGGGTAGAAGTACTGTTAAATTTCACACAGGCAACTCTAACATCATAATTTTGTTAAATGTCATTTTGTAATGACTTTGCTAATGTAAAAACATGGCATGATTCAAACACTCTGAATAATTGAGCAAAAGTTATACTCAGTTCTTACAGAGCTTCACCCTCAAAAAAACAAATAGAGCTAATCTATCAGAACCTACATGCTAACCATCCCATTTGGTATCTAGTCAAAATTTTCTCCAATATTAATGTGATTGCCTTGGCAGTCTTGTCAAAGAACCAAATCAACATTTATCTGCCATGCCATTCTTCTTGCATATACACTACTCAAGAGTAAGGACACTTATCATATCCCATTTATTTTTGAGAGAGATACTTTTTACACAAGACTAGTTTTTAAAGGCCTTCACACACAAAACTGAACAATGTTGCAAGATCTTTTATTTTATTTATGTAGCAGTGATTTTGAATCACAATATTCTGGGGTTTTTCTTCTAAGATGTCTTGTTATACTCATATTTGGAAAAGCAAAACTGACCAATTTTTGTCTTCAAAAAGCTATAGGTTTTCCTTAATATTCCAGAAGTGCAACTGTAAAATAACCGGGTTACTGCCATGACATGTAATAGACCTTTTCATTGCGTTTAGGGAAATTGATTACTCACATGGTTTGCTGATAACATGCTTTCCCAACTGGGTTTCAATCTTTTCTACATAATCCGCAGACAACCAAAGGAAAATTATTGTTGAACAGCCACCATCACTTCTCCACACGCCAAACCTTCTCAAATCCAGGGTATCCACTGTCAGCTTAATATTCTTATTAAGTGCCACTGTAGAAAATAGGATTTAAATGAATTCTCTTTCACTACCGTAGACAATTGAAGTCATGCACGTCATAGTAATTACATACAAAGACCTAAGTACTATCAGAGTGCATTAAAACTGTACTCACATATTTTACTCCTAGCACTATACTAAATGTATTGAGAATTTAGTACTTAAATCACTTATATCAAACCAGGTAAAACAAGGATACCAAACAGTAACACCAAAAGTTAAACATCTAAATGCAAGATTCTTCATGGAAGAGAAATCTTATTCTTGCTCAGAATAACCACAATTAATACATACAAATTTAACAAATTTGCAAGTCATGAACTTCTATTTTATTTTGGTCAATCCACCTCAGAAATGCTACGAGATAGTAAATCATACATCACCTTTGGATAACAGACTGAATGCAAATCCATACTTATGTTCCTCTTGGCTTTAGTCAATACATACATTTTTAATAAACCTTAGCGTCTAAAAACCCTAATCTGAAAGCATTAATGTTTCACCTCAAAAACATGATTTGGTACATTAAATACAGTTCAGCACTTAATATATGCATGGATGTACAAGCAAGGCCATTAAAATTAAAAGTTACCTTAAAAATGTAAAAACCTGCTGTTATTAATGCTTACACTATAGACACCAACACTTTCATTTACCGAAAAACATGCATTTTAAAAGTGAATCAGTGTTTCTGTGAAAGTAAGATTATAAACTATTCACAATATAAATATATGTTGAGTTGTACTCTAAAGATATGGTTAAGAGAAGGCTAAATAAAAAATTTTCTTACCTTGAAATGGTATCGTAATATACTTGGTCATAAACTGAAATAAGATTAAAAAGAAAATAAATGAGTTTGCTTTTCACAAATTGTTTAAAACAAAGTAAGAATATTTTATTATCTCCACATCTTTCTTTGCTTATAGCCAAATAAACTGAAAACAGCAGACCTAATTTGAGACTTAACATTTTCTATTTCACCTAAAACAACACTCCTAAACATGTATTACAGAATCCAAATGACACCGAGAATAAGCAGGAAGTTAGAGTTGCCTACAGACTCCTTCAAAAAAAAAAAAAAAAGATGAACACTTAGACAAAAGGAACTTACTTTTAGGCACTCCATGATAAAGACTGTAACTGTAAGCTGCGCTATTTGAACTAATAAATACCATACAAATAGTCGACACTGGACAACGACCTTGGTATTTATACTAAGTTTTGCACTGAAGGCCTCTAAAGTTTCTACTTACACTGCCACTACGTTAAAAAGACTTGTCTAAATAAGGAATGCTTTATGGTCACTTCAACTGAAGGCCGTCACATACACTAACAGGAGAGGTTGCTCTTACCTTACTGCAACATGCACTAAGAATGACCTTTTTTTTTCCCCCCAAGGAAAAATTTCACTTTCCACGTAAAAGCATTGATTCTAAAATATTTCAACTGGTCCCTGAAATGTTTTTGGCATATTCATTTAAGAGATTTTCATGAGATGTTTTCATTACTGCATAAGAACTGCTGCACAAAACTGCTGTTTTTTGAAAGCTGAAATTACTATTGCAAGTCAGTATTTCAAAATGTCTAACTATAAACAAAAAAAATACGTATGCTTATACTTTTTTAACTCCAATAAATACAATGAACGTAGTCAAAGACCTGTGGAAACTTCTGGAGCTGATACTACATTTAAAGTACACCTTCACTTACATTTCTGTACCCTTTTGAGTCACATATTGCCTATGCACTAATGTTTTTAGTATTGTTTTAATGCTCTTTGAAGTTACAAAACAAAGAATTTTCTGTTTAAATGGCAAAATCAATACATATTAAACATCTCAACTCTGATCACTGTGATTATTTAATTCTAATATTTGTACTATAACCAAATACCATAACCAGAATTTTCATTTTTAAATATTATCAATATGTCACCATAATACATCAACTTACCCTAGCAGGACCTGTTGATAACCATTTAAATTTCCCAATGTATAGATTATCAAATTCAAAATCTAATCTTGGGTTCATCTGTTCACTAGGTGTGCTTCGAGAAGATAAGCTGATGGGACAACTAACTTCATCCGACTCTGTTAAAAGCTGGAAAAAAAAATACATGGGCATTAAATTAGGCATTTCCCTTCTGCAGTCTTACAAATTCTGTTTTTAAGAATTTACTCCCAAAGCCAAATTCTGAACTAAAGCCATACATTTTTATCACAGTCATTACTGATAACCTCCTCAAGGGTTGAATCGTATCTTGCTCCGAACTTTCTATTGTCAAGATAAAACCCGCTCTCTTTACTAATTTACAGCCAAGTTTACAGCCAAGTAAAAACTTGAAAAACAGAGCAACAGAAAACACTCCTCTTCTGATACTGAAGGTACAGGATCCAATTCAATGCTTATGATCAAAATGATGCATCTGTGAGAGGAGGCAACAATGGCTCTCTTGGCCTGTTTCCGGATTAAAGAGATTGCCCAAATCCAGGCCAAACAAGGCAACAAAAAAGCTCATCAAGTCTAAAAAGGGGAAACAACTTTCATGTTAGTTTTAGATTGTAATTCCACTGCTAGTCACACAGGAAAGGAAACTTTAACCTATCCTGTTCTGCTGTCTACACAGATGCTTCAACTTCTCCACACAGCAAAATACAACAGTGGACCAGATAACAGAAGAAACTACCGTGAAATAAATTACTACAGCTACTTCTTGGCTAGGGCTAATCATATCTGCTCTAAGCATTTCACACTTGTCCTAATGTGCAAACAGAGATAAACACTGTAAAAATAAAGGGATGGCATAACAATATGTAGGCCAAAAACTGGACTACCTGCTCTGTGCAACTTTCCACGTTGTCTTCCAATGGCTTTTCTGAGAAAAGGACGTCAGACTCTTGGTCTGTTTCTTTAATATCAGTACTATTACCCTGCAGCAGTTCTGTACATTTTGGTTCAGAAACTCCATCTTCATCATTTGGTTCAGAAGATCCATCTTCATCATCACTAGAAAGGACAACTAAAGAGGAAAAAAAATAGATACATATACTACAAGATGCAGACATGAGAATACTTCTCTCACTGTAGATTTCAGATTAACAAAAACCTCTCTCTCTTACAGATGTAATACCAAAAAACGCTATCCCAGCCAGCCATGGCCTGTGTGCATCAAACTGTATGTAACAAGAAGTACTGTCTTCTATCCTTATTATCACTTCATACCCAAGATTTTCAAAATTATTAAGACTATTAAAAGAGATAAGCCACAACATACCTGCTTCAACAAAGAGAGAATATTTTTCTCAATTTAAACATCATTAAAAGGCACAATCTTTATTTTCCATACCCACAAAGCCAGCTGCAAGATAAGGACTGGAATTTGAAAATCCTGCTCTCTTCCCTCTTTATCAAGCACAATACCATCTGTACTCCAGTAGATTGTACTGGACACAGTCTGTTCTCAGCCTTTTGTTCCATATATTTCAACTAGTCAGTCATGCGTGAGCTCTCCCAGTACCTAAGCGTATCAATAGTAATAGTCAGCAACACAGATACAGTACATACTTGGGTCAACCACAACAACTGGCTGATCACCCCTGGAGATTCTGTTCCGCAGCTTGCTCAGGTACTGTGACGTGTCCGCCTTTAATTTCCTGATGGCGCTAATTCGTGTTGAAATCATGTCCTCACTCATGGCAGGAAGCTGTTTCTCTGACATATTTCTGGGAGGAGACTCTGAGCCAGGTTCCACTGCGCAGCTGTGAACAGACTTTAAATGGTTGTGGGTGAAAGTGTCTAATTTATAGTCTCTCTCCAATGTCCGGGCAACACAATCCTGCACCAGGTTAGATCTGTGATCTTGTTCATCCTCACAGGGAGTTCTGCAGCCAGGAGATGGAGTTGAACTCAATCTTTGCTCTTTCTAGAAAATACGTATCAGACAAAAGATATGTATTTATTCCTTGACCTTTCTATGATGGTTCAGATCAGTGATCACTGAGACTTTGCTTTGAGCTACATAAAGTAACTATAGCTGATTCAATAAGCCTTTTTTTTTCCCCAAATCTAAAAAACTGATAAAAATAAAACTTTCGGGAAGGGTATGACAGACGGAGGAAGAGGAATTCACGATCCACAAGATTTCAGTAATGCCAGGTATACTTCACAAATTTTGTATAGAAGTTCCCCAATCAGTTTTATACCATCTGTGAAGAAAGCTTTACTTTAGCTAAATAACTTATTTCCAAAATTGTTTTACTCCATGCTCCCGCCTGAAGGAAACACTGTCATTCCTCTCTCTCAACCTTTCTGCTACAACAAGCATATTCTGATACTGCGGACAGATGTACATACTCGCTCTTCTTGATGCATCACTGAACTCAATAGGTGTTACAGTTCTGCTAGATACCCTATTTATCAATACAATTCTTGAATTTTGGATGTTGCTACCGCTACTACAGAAGTGTGCGCAAACGCACAGTGTGGGCACGCATGTATACAAACATATAAATTAAAATTAAATGCAACTTACAGGCTGTAGAAGTAATTTTTCTGGAATGTGTGCATTACAATCATCAGAAATATGGCCACTAAATCTTCTTTTCCTTTTCTCAGAATCCAAACAGCTTGATCCCTTCCAACTAAGAGAAGTACTGTTCGTGTTTCTTCTCCTCTTATCCAGTTCATCACAGTTCTTGTTTTCTGTGTTAAAAAAGAAGTGATTTAACGGGTTACACTTTGTATTTCTTTGTATATACCTTTGTATTTCTTGATATCTGTTATATTTTATATAAAACGCATGGTAGCAGACACCTTCCACGAGAGATAGTTCTTTTCTAATTGCGTGTAGTTGTCAGAATATATTCCCTAAAATAATACGGGAAACGTTATTATCACAAGAATAGATAAGCGTATAACCAAAGTCACTACTCCCAAGTATGAATTAGTGCTCTATATTCCACAGTCTTTCTTTTAGTTTGTTCTGGATGCGACATTCTCCACTTCCTGTTCGCATCTGCAAATATTACTTATCAGTATTGAAAAGACTGTATGTTCCCCCTACAGAATCAGCAGACAGCTCATTATTTGCAACAAGAAAAAACAAATAGTCACGTAGCAGAAATTTCAGCGGGGTTCACAAACCATTTCAGTATTCCTAATATATTCAATTCTTGAGATTAAAGAGATTTATTTTTATAAAATCAGGATTATAATGATGTAGTGAGGCTTCTCTCAGTTTCCTTTTGTTCACAGATCTGACTCATCACAACTTCATTCTTATTTAAAAACATAGCTACCTGATATATTTTACCATACCTGTAAAAGCTTGGTTTTGAGCAAACATATATACTGCAACATATATTAATAATGCAATAATGCAACAACTATTATTTTATTTCTGTGCTCTCCTTGTAACACTAGACTTCAGAAAAAAAAATACATTCTCAGCAATCTCGAACCATCATATTTGAACGCTAGATTATTGTTCATTACAAACCTTTCTTCTGTAGCTCTCGTCTTCTACAGGTGAAGACGTTACTTCTTTCTGGTTCCTTAGAAGCTTTGGTCAATTCAGACAGATCATCATCTGTCATTCTTGAGCAATACTCCGACCTGTAAAGAACATTAACCAAGAGTTATCTTTAATTTTGGAAGAATACTTAACAAAAACCTCAACAGAAACAAGAGTTGATTAGACACGTTTCTGCCTCTCAAAAACAGGTGGAGCTCAGCAAATGAAACACAAACTAGTTCAGTCCCCATTATGAAAACATGCAGATACTCTGACATCACTAATGAAATGGATGTTTATAAAAGACATGAGGAATGAAAATCTGACATGCTTGATCCCAGACACTGAAATATTATTTTGCTGTAAAGCATGACTACCATGAGAACACAGAAGGAAAAAAAAAAAAAAAAGAGAACAACAGTCAGCTAATTGTATCCTTGCCTTTGAATGCAGTAGGAATGAGGCAAAGTAGTATATTTGTTATTTAGATTTAGAACTGCTAATAGAATCCACAGGGTAAGTTCCTGCAATGAGAAAAGACTTGAAAACGAAGTTCCTGCTCAAAAGAGCCTGAAACAGTAACTCTGAAAGGAGTTGGATAGAGAGGGATCTGAATGAGTAAAAAACGGAAAAGAAATAGACAGGGTTTAGAGCATGGAAAACTAGGAAACCTACACATGTATCTCTGAGCTTGTGCTTTCATTCTAAAAATAAGGACATGCAAGAAAGTAATCAGTTGGGGGTATTATTTAGTTTTGATTTTTGTTTTTAATATATTGGAGAATATATACAGGATGCACTGATAGCCTGAACAGTATGACATCCTTACATTTGAGTCTGATGTTGCAAATGTTAACTTCACATTCTCTGCAGGCTAGTTAGAGCTGACAAAAGTCTTACGTAACTGTACTTTGGCTTCCAGTGTATGCATTATGAACATGTAACAAAATACGGTATCGTGATATGTTCTCACTGGAACTTAATTACGTCCAATATACAAGACTTCTCTTCTGAAAATTTACCAGGAAACTAACTTTCTTGACCTTTGCTTCATTTGCTGTGAGAGTTGGAAGATAAAAAAAAAACAGAAGACTTAAAAGATAAAGCAATTTAGTGCTCCTTTGGAAAATCTGTTCCTTTCCTCCTTTTGTCACTTCACTTAGTACAAAATGATTTTGTGTTAATATTTTCATAATGTGCTTAACTTAGAATTTTGCAGTCCAATTTGCAAAGAGCTAACTGCTGATCATATGGGTCCAAACAGCTGAGCTTGGACCTGTAAAGAATGGCATGAACCAAGGGAAAGAACATTCTTTGCCATCTTTAACTGGACAACCAAAATTGTTAGACACTTTCTGAACAGCTGCCCTATCTTCAGTGCCGTATCTGTAAATTGGAGTTTGACTGCTCTTCGGGAATGCTGTGAAGATAAATAAAGGTTTCCAGAGTGCTCTAATATTAGTGATGAACACTAAATAAACACCATGAAGAAATTACTAATTCTCTTGCCACTCACCAAGAACCACAGATGTGCCCATATCCACAAGAAGCGTGTATGTAGATAAGCTGTATCATTCATTCTATATATTGAACAAGACAGTCTTCCAAAGAGCAGGCAGCTCTAGTTAAGGAATAGCTAGCCTTACTGCAGAAAACTTGATTTTGGAACCCACAACTCTCTCTGTTTAAATGCTTGTATTCAGAACATGTAATCTGACTGCTTTGAATGAAAATACTTAAGTGTTTTTTAGATTTTCTTTGAGACATTTTTGAGACATTTCAACCAAAAATAGGGCCAATTTCAATAGGAATGGTTCAGCTAGTGGACTTCCCTGAACATATTTACTGTATATATACAAACTGTGCAGGTTTTATTTTTATTTGCAATCTTCACAGATAATTCCATTTAAAATGCACCTCTTAACAGGTATACGCATAACCTAAGAAGCTG
This sequence comes from Cygnus olor, assembly GCF_009769625.2. Lineage (NCBI taxonomy): Eukaryota > Metazoa > Chordata > Aves > Anseriformes > Anatidae > Cygnus > Cygnus olor. The sequence goes on along the minus strand of NC_049169.1, from coordinate 93,063,231 downwards.
TGAAAGTATATTCTGAAGTGTTCTCAAGAGCCACAAGAAACAAGTGTAAATTTAGACAGCCCTAAGTTTCTTCACATTTAAGACCCACCTTAAATTCATTATACTGATAGATCAGTGGTGACTTAAACAAATGCATTTCATACTGGGTTGCAGTGAAAAAGCAATGCAAAATCCCCTCTGTAACATCAAAAGCAAGAAAGGAAACGGGGAACTCACAGCAAGCTCTAGCTGATAGAGAACAGTTAACTTACTACCCCCCTGTTTTGATCACACACAATTCTTTTACTTCATTTGTGATTTCCATAGCGTACCAAAGGAACAATGTTCAGTAAAACAGAACCTGCATTCTAGTTACTCTGATGGTACCAGAGAATCTCAACATGGCCAAGTGCATACATATGCGTATCCATTATAAGGTGGGGGGAGCTTCAACTGCTCAGAAGAGACTCCAAAAGCAGAATCCATGCCAAGTGCATCCTATGCACAGACAGGAACTACAGAGAGGCGACCAGGATCAAACCGTGTCTTTGTTGGAACAACCCCTAAATTTTCCATTTCCCACAGGATGTGTATTAGAACTTGCACTAATACCCCGGTCACTGGGAGGGTGAAGTGCAAAATCCTCCTCGTGTTCATTCCTGCTAATAACGAGCTTTTTACTTCATGCATTAGAAAAATGCATTTCAGGAATGGAAAGCTAATCCTTCAAGCAACGAACACCACCAAATCTAAAGCAAGTTGAGGAAACCAGCTACTAAAAAAAAATGATTCAGATCCTTTTTACCTAAAAAGAGAAAGTTAACTACAGAAAAATACAGACATTACTTAACCTAAATTAATATAGATCTAGTTCCATACTTTTATTTAAAAAGTCTGAACTTCCTCTACTGGTATGTCGGTAATGGATTTCTGTTACTGGTTTTCCTCTTCACAGGGTTACATGAAGCAGAGTGGTTATCAGCTGTTTCAGTACTGAAGAGTCTGAGCCATTCTTGTGCTTAATATACAACAGCCACCCTACAACTATGAGCTTGAAAAAACATGCAAGATGCCTCCTCAGATGTAGAGGATTACATTAAAAAGTTCGTGTTTTCCTCTCTATGAATGCACTACCTCCCATTGTCCAAAACAATACGAAGAAGAAAAAAATTAGAAGAAAAAATATAGATCTTAAAGATTTTGTAGTAAAACAAAACAAAGAAAATCCAATCCAAACTCCCCACCCTTCCTTTAGTCAGGCCAGCTATGAAAAGATATTTCATAGCATCAAATGTAATACTTCTAAAGTGACACTTCATAGACAATCTAACTGTTCTAAATCTCTCATTTAAATTGTAGCTTTGTCAGATTAATTTAAGCAGTAACAGAAAAAGAGAACACAAGTCTTACCAGATGAGGTTCTCTAACATGTTCATGTATCAGAATGAGGAGTATGACTTATTTTTCTTAAGTTTTTTTAAGATTTCTTTAATCTAGGAACTGTTGATTTTTCCTGCCCCCACCAATTCTTCTTCTCTTCCTTCCTCATCCTATTTTCTTCCCACAGATATCTAGCTATTTGTTCCTGTGGATACTTTGCTGTTAAGCAAAGAGAAGGCCATAAAAGGCAAGAGGAAACAGCTTACTCTGAATTCAACTCCCATCCTGGACTGAAACAAACATTATATAATTCTAATATCTAATTTCTGCTAGTTTTGTGTGTCAAGCATTACTGTGATGTTCAATCAAGGTAAACACAGGAAGAAAAGAGGAAAAGCAGATGCTACGCAATGAGTGTGACACACACACAGCCCTTAAACAGTGGTCATCTGTTGATGAGACTTACACCTTTGATGGATTAATAAGAAAAGAAATGAACAAATCACAGAGAGGAGCTTAGCAAAATCCTGTAAGGAAGTTACTTGAAACTATGTTAGAAGACATTAATAGCAACAGGAAAGCAAGGCTCGTTCTGGACACAAAACCAACTGAACTATGCTTGAATTACATGGCCATCTTCAAAAATCAAAACCAGCAATCCACTGGAAATGCAGATTCCTCCTCTGAGAGAAGAGTAGCCTATTGATATAATGCACAGCTTGAATCAGAATAAATGTAAAGTTAAAATGGCTTGTCAGAGCCGGGTGTTAGTTTGCACTCGGGATACTCAACTTCTGCTTCAAGGCAGGAGTATCATAAAAATTGTTCCTGAGCAAATCCTTTCCATTGTGAAGTTATGTCATTTCAGGAAGATCAGTGAAATCAGCACTGAGTAACATACCTTTCAGACAGAAAAGAACTTTCACGAGGAGAACTTAATATTTGACATGTCTGCACGCTGGTAACAGATGATGAAGCTAGTTGACCTGATTGTAATTTGTCAGCATCAGATAAATCAGCATCAATTATTACGTGGCTGTCTATGTATTTTCTTCCAATTCTCGTCCTCAGGACATTCGTCAAGATAACTTGAGGTTGCCTGCCATATATATAACAGTAAATCATAAATACTGCACCAAAATCCAGAGAAAGAAGCTTCATGTTAAATTCATGCTTTTTAGGGGATTGATAATTCCCAACATCATCAAATTTCATTACTCTTTTCTCAATCCTCTAGAAACATAAAACAAAATCCCACTAAGAAATTTATAACCCAAGGTAAGCAGATAAAGCAAAAAAATAAAGGTAAGAATCTGTAAAAGAAAAGGATAGAGAAATAACTTCACCTTAACAAAGTATTATTCACACTACGTTGCCTCTAATACATAATCTAAGTACTGTTTAATAACTCTAAAGCAACTCTAAAACACTTCAACCAATATCTGTATATATTTCTCTGAATTATGGAGCAAACAATCTTGATTTTCCTGTGAACAAGAAGCCTCCAGTAAAACAGAACTCCCTCAAGCTGTTAGTCAACAGATAAAAAGTAGCACATACGCAAAAAGTTAGCATTAGATTTTGTTCCCCCTCCTCAACTTTCAGGGGAGATTCTACAATATAGAAATAGCGAGGCTCAGAAAAACATCTGCAACTGTAAGAGTTGCAAAATAAGCTAGCCAAATAAGCAAAAATAAGCTAGCCAAAAATATGAAGATGTTCACTGGACCACAGATGTGTAAGAGCAGCACAACTTATTTTGCAAAATGCAACTGCAGTCAGCTTGTTGTACAGCTTTTGACTTACTCCCCTCCTCCTTCTCAAACCGGGATTTAAATTCTACCACTTCCACTCTGAGTTATTCTGGATCATGGTGTATTGTCATGTTCTTTTTTACATCTATTACAAACAATGTTGTCTTTTGGGTATCTCCTACATAATTCTCCGCTTCCCTGTATTCATCCACAAAGCACACTCCAGCACAGACTGCGTGATGTCTGGGGAGCACTCAGATCGCCTCCTGCGTTGAGATGAAAATCTATTTTTAATCAGGAGGCTACATTAGGGACAGGCTGTTGTAAATACTCACAGGTGACATGCACTGATTTATCGTTATAAATACAATTTAGAGGAAGTCTGGTACAGAAGAATACCATAGTCTGGATGCAACCTCCAATAAAGGAAGTCCCTAAACTGTTTATCGTCAGAAGCTCAGAGCGAAACATCAGTGTAAAAAGTATTCATTCTAGACGCACATTTCTCTAGGTATTGGCAACTGACCACTGCTTAAGGAAAAAAAGACACTGGACTTAATATGCCTCTCTTCTGCCCCTTTGTGCTTGTTCTCATATTTTCACGTGTAATCTGTTGAACAGTGAATATACTTGACACCTTGCCTGAGAAAGAGGGAAGTTAAATGCAGATGTGCTCTTCTTTTCCCGAGAATTTAAAATACATATATCTTTTTTGAGAGTCTAATGGCTGAATCACCATTAATTGGTCTTGTCAGTACAGGACCGCCTATAAGCCATCTGATCAGAAATGCCATTACAGTGCACCTGGTACCATCTCTCTCGATAATTATCAACAGGAACCAGGTACAACAGAATTCAACCCAGTCAGATGACAGGAGAATGAGAACAAATTTCATGAACAAGACAGCTGTGATACGATATAGAATAGTTACTCATGAAAAATAACTGCAAGGAAAATTATTTTGTTTAGTGACACAAGGCAAAGAGAACATACCTTTTAGATAGAAAAAGACTTTGGATAGTAGGGTTTAAAATTTGCCATATCTTTAGGCTGGCAACAGATGATGAGGGTGGTTGATTTGAGTTCAGCTTGCCAGCATCAGAAAAATAGCATCAGTTTTAGGTTGCGCCTGTGTGTATTTTCTTCCTATTTTCGTCCTCAGGACATTCGTCAAGATAACTTTGGGTTGCCTGCCATGCATATAATAATAAATTAATAATAGGGTGCTGAGAGCTTGTTAAGTCACACGAATTCAACACAGCTTTTCCATGAGTTTCCTGTCCCTGCATCATAATTTATATCTTCATTAGAATTTACTTTACTTTCCTGACAACTTACGAAGCAATTCTCTTTGGAGAAGAGGAATCGTAACATAATCTGTTGATCAACCCATCCTTTCAGCGTTTCTTCTTCTGGTTATCAATGACTAAACACATGCATTCTGTGATTCTGAAGTGGTAAACTTTCAGCACAGGGACATGGAAATTTCAGCGCCTATTTTTTATTGCAAAATGTCAGAAGTAGCATCACCACGGCCTAACAAACTATTCTGAAAGCGTATTGGGTATTTTCAGGGAATGAAAACATGCAGTCACATTGTGGCATCTTATTTTAGAACCATAGAGACTGGCTTCCTTATCAACATTTAGAATACAATTCTTGCTAGAAAATATTAAAAAAGATTATAGTCTCACAGTTGTGAAGCTCCAACTGATTACATCTCTTCAATTTCACTAAAGAAATAACAGTGAACTATGAATTACTAAATTAATGAAGACTCACTATTAAGATTCTTTAAACAAGTAGCTATACTTCTGAGTCTGCTAGGTAGATACTGAAGTCTTGACCTAAAGAATTAATTCTGCATCAAAGCCAGTAACTTGAACGGCTTTCTTTAAGCTGATAAGCATTATGTACCATAGTTGATTTGTCAGGATTTATCCTAGATTACCAATTTCATTTTCAAACGGGTGAGAGTTGGACTTGTTTTCCCAGGACAGTTGTAAGAGCACATCGAAGCTCAGGCTACTATGATGGTTTTTAAAAGATTACCAAGGTAAGAACTCCTTTCTTGCTTGTGTGTCTAACCTAAGTCACTCACCCTTTAGTGCAGGAATCCTTCTTCCACAGCTACAGAAAAACTTTTACTGTTCACGTAGCTTTTACATGTTACGGCAACATAGCTGAAGCAAATAGCTGCTATTCTTCAGAGGGTTGACAACCGCAGACCTGGTGACATGCTGCATTCAGCTCAAGAGCTCAGTTATTTGGTAGTGGGTACTAAACATATGCTTGCGTGAAAAGCCTTGGAGAACAAGTATGCTTGAACCTTTAAGAAAATTTCAAACTGCTATGCTAGTGATAGGTGAACAGGGAAGACATTTCAAGATCCTTCTACAGTGTTCTTGCATAAGTTGCTGCACGTTGAGATTTCTTTTACATGCTAACTTATTGTGTTAACACAACTTCTTACTGAACTTAAAAAGACAGTAAGGTTTCACTGCACAACTGGGAGAACCTGCATATACACTATGAATGCTTTTCAATTTTAATCAAATCTCTGCATCACTGAATGCCATAGTTAATGTGCACAATGATCTGTGTTCTCCAAGAACTCTGCCATGCATTTCCTAGACTAGTGGTCTCCAGACTTTTTTGATCATGCACCCCTATCAGTAAAAATACTTTAATCACACAAACAATGTTTATTTAATTATAAATTATACAAACACACTACTAATACATAAGTTAATAAACAAATACTGAAAAAAGGATTAATAATGATAAAAACATTTTATTTCTTATTTATTAATGGTACAAAAATTACTTGTTTCCTGCACACCAATGGGTTGTCTTGCAGATCTCCCGGGGGCGTGCAACCCACTCTGGAGTCCACTGTCCTGCATGACGGACAGTAAACTTAAAGGGTTCCAATTCAAAACTAAGTAACTTAAGCTGAAGTGTAGACACTTTCCTTCATTCTCTGGGCTTTTCTTACAAGTTTCCAAAGGAAAACTAAACAGAAGAGTACTGGTTTTGGTTGGGATAGAGTTGATTTTCTTCAGAGTAGCTCTTGAAGTGCTTTGTTTTGGATTTCTTTTGAAAACTGGTGTTGATAACACACCAATATTTTAGTTGCTGTTAATCTTGTCAAAAAAATAAAAAGCTGATGGATTAAAAAAAGCACTAAGTTAAAGCACTTTGTTCAGGTTCTTGGTATCAAAGGAGGAAAGTGTTTTGTAAGGGATGAGTCCTAATTACTGCAGGAAAAACAATCCAGGGTTTCTGAAGTAAGAGACGGACTCTTTGATGGCAATGAGAAGTTACACGTACAAAGTCTCTAGATTCATCAAAAGACTGACCTAAGCCACAGGAGTTCTCCAGAATGCTTTAGGCAGAGTCAGCAAAAGGCAGGGAGGCATTTGCTGTTTTATCCACATTTGCATATACCCCGTGACTACTTTTAAGAACCCTTTGCAGAGTCTGAGCATCTGCTTCAAATATTGTAGACCAAAAAAAAAAGGTTTGTTCTGTACTTTAAGGATCCAGAGAACTGAGTTTTATTAAACACATACTGAGCCTGCAAAGTAGTCTTGATTTAGCACAGGAAGCAAGAGACTTATCTTCTACGGGAAGTCAGAAGTTCTAGTTTTATTTCTGGGCTTCTCAGATGCTTCGAGTTGATACGTTATCCCTGGTTTACTATGCTGGAAGTGTTTATAGTGACCAGACCTACACATAATTTGATTGTCCAACTGTAAGGTATTCTAGAAATAATGGATGTGAGGAAACACACCCATGTAAGAAATCTGGTAAAACTAAGAATTGAGCCACACAAGAACCTATTAATCTGTTAATAATATTTACAGCTTCTAAAGTAGTTAATTACAGGGATAGAAGTCATCAAGTAACTCATGCCGATTCATCTTCTGAAACTAGAGATTTATCCTTGGGTTTTAACCTCCTCCTTAAAGATAAGGAGGACTTAAACTACTTTAGAGGTCCAGTTACTACACAGCTGCAGCGAAAAGACATCTCATCTTTTGGGGGAGTCTCAGAAGAGATGAAACACTGGAAGACTAAGCCAGATACCTTCTTTCTTCCTCCAAGACAACTTGAAACTAAAAATCAAACCTCGAAGTACCTAAACAGTGTCCTTCCTTCAAATACAACGGTTATAGAAGATGGCTTTTGCAAAAGGGTTAAAAGGGTTTTAAAAATCATTACAGTAGAGCACCATGAGACAACATAAATAAGTTATTGTATGGAACCTTCCATCCTCCTGACTAGAGTAATGCTAACAGACTATTTGGCAGAACTATTTTTTTTTTCAGGTTTCATTGTTTCACCTTGTATAAATAACAGTTTTTCTTTTCTTAATAAATCTTTTCTTTCTATTTGTCTAAGATGCCATAATTAAATTTTACTAAATTTAGCCTGAGTTCACAAGATAATTAGTCCAGTGGGAACATACATGGTCACAGAGTCTTCGGTTTAATTGTATGATCAGGACCTATAAAGATAACTGAAAAGATTCCAACCCCTAAGGACTTCAACAATATCATAATGACAAAAGAAAACCTACAGCAGGAGGTAAAGCAGTGAGAAGAATTTCCAGTGCAACTGGACTTCATTACCTATAACTTGTTCTGCTATCTTGGAAGCTTAAATCTGACATCCTTTGCTCATATTTCTATCAGGTTAGATCCTGACAGGCTCCAGGTCCCTTAGCAATTTGGTTTAGTGTATTACGAACTGAATTAGCAATGTTTGCCACTCCCTTGATTTAAATGGGCTTTATATATTTTAGTAAAAATATCTTCTCAAAAATGATCTTACAATTTGAAGTATACACTCATCTAGGCAACTACCTTTGCACTGGAAACCTGCCTGGTAAGGAAAAAAGCCTCCAACAAATAACATGGAAGAAAAAGGTATATATTTGGCTATCTGTAAAGGTGACAGCATCAAACTAAGGCATCACTTCCTACATGGAATCAGTTTCTGACTGAAGACATTCACATGAACTATCTGTTATGACCTATCTTCAGAGCTGTACAGTGCTTGCAGCTCTCAATGGCTTCCCTTTTCAATAGGGAACCTGGCACCTGGTGGTATTTCTTGAAAAATCATGTAACGAAGAGTAAGCATAAAAGAAATGCAAGAAAAACACCCACATTTATGCCAAAATGCATCTCTGCTATAAGGACTTACGAGGACTGGGACACAGATACCTAAATCACCTGTTAAATTGTCCACAGAATGTAGTGAGCAAGTCATGCAAAAGAAATTCCAAAAAAAAAAAACCTGATGCAAAGCAGGAAAAAAGCAAGCAAAGTATGCACCAAAACCGATTCCTGCTGACAGAAAGCAACCTGCACAACACTAAGACTGGAGGCATCTTGGTGAAGGAAAACCAAAACAGTATTTTTGTTTCTATGGCAAACACCCACCTTATTTATGCCCTCTTCTCCACTTCCACACGCTATTACAGGTAATGAAAACATACTTAAAATTGTAGGGGTGGAAAAGAAAAAAATATGCAATGTGAAAAATGCTGTTAGCTGCTCCTCTTGAGTCTTAAATCACTTCACGTGCAGTAGTATTATGCTAACTTACAAAGTGCAGGACCGAAATAATTCATATCAATTGGCAGAAAATGGCTGACCTCTACTGCACACGAGAATCAGAGCTCCTAGATGCAGCTCCTTTCTCAATGACTGTATTTGGGTACAAATCAGTGTCACAACCCTTGGCTCCCGTTTGTTCAAATTTATATTACAGTGTGATCAAAACCAGACCTAGAAGCTACTGACTTCTCTTGGAGTAAATTAATTATGGCTTACACAACCATCTTCAATGCCTGTATTCTTCTACCAGTAAACCCAAATTTTGTAAAAATAATTATTTTAATAGTGAGATCCCATGTGCCATGCCAGGGTCCCCTCTCAGGTCATGTAATAGCTGAATACTTATCCTGGGCTCACAGAATAAGGCCACTGATAGACTTGCTATATATTCAACTACGTTTTTGCAGTATGTACACAGCCCAGATGGTTCTTGGCCCTTCAAAGCCCAAATGAATAAAATGATGCACAGTCAATATTGGGAAACTCTCATTGTCACATTCATTGATGACACCACGTGGAATAGAAGACCTCTTTATGTTGTCCTCATCTTCCTACTCCAAGACCTTGCCCTTTCATCAATTCATTACAAGTCAATGTTTTAATGGCAAACATCCCAGCTAGCCTCACCACTTTGCTGGACCAGGAAGTTATTACCACCTGGATGTGTGCATCAGGGCAAGGGGAAGCACTGTGTAATGACTGTCTCAGGGTAGTACTCGATTCAGTTGTGACGTATTGCAATTAATGTTTAAAATTCTGAGCTGAAAGAATCACATCTTAAGTATTTCTCCCACCTTCCCCCTGAAAAAAAATTAACAGACCACGACTAGAAGCTTGAATTTCAAAACAACTATTTTGTTGTTGTTGGATTTTGTTTGGTTTTTATTTCCCTCTTAGAGAATACAGGAGTAATACAACTGAGGTAAGTGGATGTCCCTAAGCTTTGTTTCCAGTCAGTGACAGTTACCCCTGGAACAACGTCATCCCCTTCCTCAACAATAAAAAAGCTTCATAAGTGGGATAAAAAACATCAATTGACCAATACATATCATGCCTAGCTTTCTGCAAAAACACTAATTGGACTATATGTATTTAACAAACCGTCCTAATCTGTTTTTGACACAATCACGAGAACATATAAGAGATCACCATGGTATGAGAGGGACTAGGGAACTAACATGCCTTGACACCCTGTCCAGAGATCACAAACAACTCGCCTCAGAGTCACTTTCCACAAGGCCCTGAGCAGATATTCAAATGTAAGCAGCCATGTTTTATGACCACTTTCAACCATCATGGTCCTTCCACTCAGCAGGAGGGTCAGAAGCAATAAGTTACTACATTTTGTAATCCAGAACTTTAATTAAACCATGAGCAAATGTGGGTTTGTGCTAACACATCCATTTAGTCACTTCTGACTAAAAAAAGTGGCAGTAACAATGCTTAGGCAACACTTTAGATGAAATATGCCTCCCTAAGTATTTGGTATTAGCTACCATTAATTAAGATTATACTTAAAAAAAAAAAAAGAGAGGAGCTAAGAGTTTGTCTTTAAGACTTATTTCCTGGTTTCAGAGTAAATACGAGTGTGACAAAACACCTACTGTCACTATGCATTCTCATTCTCGTGATCTTTGTTTCTAACAGCCTCTCCTGACAATAAATCATTTATGACCAAGTTAAATTCCAGTCAGAAAACAGGGCAGAGAATGGGGCAAAAATCATGCAATTATTTCCATGATTTATGGAACAATAGTTGCTTCATTAAGATAAATAAAATTAACTCTTTCATGAACTCACTATGCTTCCTAGCTACTGTCAGTGAATCTATTTCTCAATTTTCATTTCCATTTGTCTACAATGACTGTAAAGCTTCAGAGTTTTCTTGGACACCTTTCAAGACTGTAAGCAGGTCAACAAACCGTAATTCCAGTCAGTGTTCCATTCTCATTCTGATGTTGCAGCCTTGTGCTGAAGCAAAAAAAAAGGTATTGTTGCTTCATAATTCAGTGTCATTAAGTCACTGAAACATTATATTCTCTGAAGACGGGCTACCAGCTTGAAAACCATCTCCACATGACCCAATTAACTAGAGACCAAAAATGCCTGTATTCAAGGAAGATTATGAATTTCAGAAAATACAAACAGAATAGCTAATTTTGAAATGGCTTCTTACCCAATGGATTCTTCATCATTAGAGCTGCATCTGTCACAGTCCCTTTGCCTTTTTCCTTTTGCATAAGTCCCTCTGTTGCTGGCACTTAATCTCCACTGAAATAAAACAAACAAAGTTGGAAAGTTCTAACAGACCCAAGTGTCATAACGGACATTACGCCTGAAAAATGAACAATGCCAGACATTGAAACAAGTCAACTGATCAGATAGAGCAGAGATGCAAAGAACACATACAGCAACTTTGTAACATATGAATTTATTTACTATAAAGAATTTGTGTATTGCCCGATCTTGCTGGGAACTTGCTCTTTTTTCCTCCAGAATTAATACAGGACAATTCAATTACTTCCCTATTTAAAAGGAGCACTATCCCAAAAAGAAATATTAAGCTTGTTCCACATAGTCGCAGTTAAGCAAGATAACCAATATTTAAACTCTGTGAATTTAACCAAGTGACATTCCACTCACAGATGCATAATTCTGATCAGGAATTAGGTGAAGGTTTGGTATTTGCATAGTGTGGCAAACACAAGACCTGCCCTTCCCCAGGTCATCTTGCCTTACCAGAATGTATTTATAATTCCAAATTAAATCAATGAAGCCCCAAAACACACTCATTTCTGCAGTTCCAGAAAACTCTCTACTCTATCCTCATATTTTTCATATAAAAAGATAAACCAAACTGAGGTTTGAAAATGATGCCAGTCAGGCTTAAAGCAGACCAAGTTATCTTCATTTCTGTTTGAGTGTGGTGTGAAAGATTCATGCCCACACATATTTTGCATGTCTTAGAGAATTCTCAAAGATGAGTACCAAATCGTACTTTTTCCTTAGCAAACTGACTGTAATGGAAAAAGAAACTCCATTTTACAACAGCTGGAAGCAAGAAGGTGCTTTTCCCTCCTTCTGCCTCCAAACATCATGTAGCTGACTAATCAGTGCTCTGAGGTGAGCATGTGAGAAACCTATATGCTCAAAATCAATGACAGCTACACGACATTTTTTCTAATGACGTTGAGCCAACTGTTAATGCTAAATACAGCTTGGATAGATGTTTGGTCCTGTGTATAGAAAAATGATTTAATTACGGTATCTCACGAGTTCTCTGTTTTTAAAGAGAATATAAAAAGACTCATTTACAGCATATGAAGACCTCTACTGCATGGAAAAATCTGAAATATGTAGACAGGTAAGAAAAACAAGAAATAAGACAGTATACAGGAAATAAATGATTTTTCAATTCACCCACTCCAATCACTGTTTTTGTAGAAGCAGAGAGAAAGACAGGAAGAATTCTATACTGGTGCTATCTGGCTCTGCCTAAGACGCTGCTGCTTGTAACTCCAGGGTACGACTTCCTGCTTCAAAGCCCTACTACAACTGCATGCTCTGCTTGCTTTATCAGTACAGAACATAATGGGTTCTACCATGAGAACTGGGTCACATTACCAGCACTCCTTTAAGTTACTAGAACTCCCAACTTTCTTTACCAGGTTTTTACAACTTCTCTGTAGAGGAACTGATTTGTCTAGCCACATGGTTCTGAAAGCAATAAAACTGGCAATGAACTCTCAATGTCCTGAGTTGAAGGAGTCAAGAGCAGCAAAACACATTTCCTAAGTATGGCATTTATAAAAAACTTAGTGAATTTCAAACAGATTTTGTACTTGTTTGCTTCTATGCCTGACCAAGATAATCAAGACAATCATTTATGGTAATGCCATTTACAGTCTTAATGTGGAAATTAGTTCTTTCTGCATTAAGACCTAAAATTCTACGAGAAGTCATACTGTATTTCAGCTCTTAGATACAAATAACAACCAACTGAAAACTGAATGTAAAAGCGACTTCCATAGCATAATAAAAACAATTTGGATAAGTAACCCAAATCAGAAAACAACGAAATGACAAAAACACGTACATATACTCGCCTTTAAACTCATGGTGTAAGAGGTTGCTTCAGGACTTGATATTGGCTTTAACAAAATGGAAACCTTCTGTCAACCACATCTGAGGACCAACTCTGCTTTTTTATGATTTAGGCTGGTAACACAGCACAGACTTCAATTTCTGTAGCTGTATGCTTACAGACACATTCCAGACCTACACACTTGACTTTCCTAGTTAATCTGGGTCAGGTACTGGTCACACAGGTAGAAGGAAGCACTCAGTACTTAAAAAAAAAAAAAAATAATCCAGCCTCCGAACCAGAACAAAATGCCCATGCAACTTTCCTACATACTTTATGCTCTGAAGAACTTCTCTTTACCTCTTTTAAAGGGTAGTCCCAATGGTGGGAGCCTGGGAGCCTTGTCAAAGGGGACTGAACTTGGACATCCTCTGACTTGGTGTTTGGTTTCTTCTTTGGCATATGAAACTGAAAATAGAGGATGTTACACACATGATAAAACAATTATCCGCTGGTGCTATGAGCCGACATATTGCCAGGTACAAAGTTCTTGTAACCATGAGACAAAATAAAGTTGCAAGTAAAGCACTGACCTTTGACTTGGATAATGCGTTCTCATTGATGCTTGATCATAAATCATGTCATACCACATGAGGAGCTAGTTTTAACAGATGAAATGTCTTAAAATAACACAGGAAAACTCCTCATATTTCATTAACTTTACAACAACCTCAACTACATGCCCAAGAAGTGAAAACCAATCTACTGGTACTCAGTTTTCTTGCTGCCCTCTAATTTACTTACACTATAGATTAACGCTCACATATCAGTTTAAAGAACAATAAAGAGAAAACAGGATAACTGAACCATATGAGGTTTGCTCACTCTCAAAAAAAGAGCATTTATATCTTGTAATAGTATCAGTGCTTTAGTATGATTATTTAGCAGCAGTACTCAAAATACTATCAGCTGTTGTAATTCCCAACCTCTGCAAAAATGAAACTAGTATTTCAAATGTAAGTACTGAAGATAAAGCAATTATTAATTCTTAGCAGTTTGCCAATTCAAAAAAAAAAGTATGTAGGAAATAATTTATTGGCATTCAAAACAAAAATAAACTGAATTTCTACAAGTTCATCAAGACAAGGAAAGGGTTACATTTTCTATCAAGTTAATTAAACCCATTAAATAATCTCAGCTAAACACAAGAATGGAAGCCTTGACATTTCTCCAGGTATCCTGAGATGTAAAACCTTACTACTGCAAATATGCCCAGATTCATATGCATCAGCAATGGAACGTAGCGCTGATATCTTTCACACAATCAAGTATGTCAGCCAAGAAAAAGTTGAAGCTACTCCATACGATGGCTACTGCAAAATGTATTTATGAATTGAGTTTGATGGATGCCAGATGTCCTATCTTGCAACATGAAATTACAAGTAAGGACTCTAGAAGAATGAGGCTAAACTTAATTAACAGAATCTGCATTCATTAGCTCCATATGTAGTCTTTCAGATCGTAACTGAAGTGCATGGTATCACCAATGAGATATTCTGTAACTTGAACTGAAAGCGCTCTTATTTTTCTCTATAACTTCTTTTAAACAAAAATATATATGTATTTTTAGTGAACTTTTAGGCCTGAATTTCTATGCTGTACCTCAACCTGTTTCTGACAGTCAAATACAATACCAGATTCCTCAAATTATAAAAGACATAAGTGTAATACACAGGCATCAACTTCTAATAAAAGTATCTCCCTTACTCTTCAATGAATTTTTAAGGATTGGAAAAGATATTTTCATATTCAAGAATGTCTACGGTTAGGGGGGTTGTTTATTTGGAGAAATGGTTTACAAACTTCTCCTCCTCCAACCTGTGTATCAGTGGCCAGGTACAAATTCCTTACTTCAGAATGCCACAGAAACCACCAGTCAGGCAACAGGTTATAAGCTTTGTGACAGCACATAATTGAATAAAGTTTTAATGCACATTTCATGTTACTGAGGTTCAGATGACCTCTGTAATAAAACAACACTGAGAACAGGTTAAGTCAGACTCAGAAAACAGAAAAAGACAGATGGACAGACAGAAAGGGATAAAAAGCATAAGATATGTTCAACAGCAACATTTCCACCTCACCGTACATTATTTTGACAATGTTTGCACTTGTTAAGATCTTGGTTAGTCATGGCCACAAATAACTTCTGGAACAAGCACAAAGTGAACAGGTAACCAACACAGGTTTGAATTTATGGCAAGTGCAATGTATGCAAGTTACATCAGCTTTCCTCTATGAGAAAGGGGCTGAATCAATATATACATGCGCATATGCATTTAGCAGATTCCCCATCTCAACCAGCAGTACTTTTCAGGAGGTTCAGAGCAGTAGGAGCAAGGGTCAGAGATCATGTGTAAACAAGGCACTGGAAAGGGCTTCATTTCCAAGCTGCCAGACAGACCTTATCCGATCAAACCAGCTGCTGTGCCTACAATTTGTTTGCATGAATGCTGCCATTACTAGAAACCACTATTAACATAGATATTTTAGAAAACACTAGCGTACAGCGTCTCTGAACACATCTCTGCAGAAAACCAAGTATTATGCAGTTACGCAGCTCCTCCTCTTACTTAAGCATTATTCTTAATATTTTAGATGTTACTTGGGTCTTAACATTGCCCTGAAAAGTGTGTTTATGGTAAGTGTGTTTATATAAGTTGGATGTTAACCCTTTCATGTAGTAGTGTGTTCAGCAGCAGACATTAGCATTGAGGACCACTACCTAAACTGGTTCTCAAGAAAGCAGTTCCAGAGAAGTGAAAGCAGGACCACTGGTGAATGAATTTGGTTACACAAACACATCAGGACATGCTAGGATAGCCATAGGCTGAAAGCAACGTGCTGTAAATTGTAAGACAACTTACACTGACTTGACTTGACGACGATGTTCTTCCATCCATGATTTTTTTCTGAAAGAAGTACACAAAATAAGCTTAGCAGACTGCATTTTATTTTTTCAGAGACAATTAAGATCACAGTAGTAGGTACTAAGCAAAAACAAGAAATTCCTTTTTAAGGAAGTCAGCACAAAGAAATTGTGCCACAATACAAAAAAGACATATGCTTGAGGAGGGCTCTGGATTGTAAGCGCGAACAGATGAGTTAACAAAATTTTCTCTAGGATTTGTCTTTAGCGAATACATTTACTGCTTAAATTCACTTATTAGTTACCTCCTTGTAAGAGAATAATTCAGGCTTTGATTATAAAGTGAAAAGGCGTCACAGAAAGACATCTGTAATGCTACAACAGCTCTGATAACAACAAAAATAAAACCCCAGCATTTCTGTTAACAGATCAAAGCCTTCCTCGGGAAAGAACACAGCTTCAAACTTCCAGCACTCCAAGGGGTTTATTCTCTTTGTACATACTCTACACGCCTCAAAGAGGCGTCCTAAGACCTTCAAACCCAAGACCCTCAAAAAGTCTATAACACCCCTTAAACCTAGGTAGGGCCATTTCGCCAGCGGTTTCTCCAAGTCGGAGCCCTGCTGTCAGGCCAGGCGAGCAGGCCGGCCAGGAGGGGACCCGCTGACAGCTCGGGGTGAACGCGGAGCCCCCACCCGGGGCCAGCGGGGCCGCTCCCCGTGCCCCCATTCCCCGTTCCCCTGGTACGAGCGCAAAGGGCTGCCACAAGGGGTCGACAGCATTTACTGCGCTCTCTCCTCAGCCTCACAACCCCTGGCGACTTCGCTTTTGTGGCACAGACAGCCCGCCTCCCTTCCCCTTTGATCCTCCCTCCCCCGGCAGCGGTTCAAGGGCTCGGGCAGCCGCAGCCCCCTCCCCACCGCAGCGGACGGGCAGCTAGTGCCGAGGACCCCATCTGCTGCTCCCGCAGCACCCACCGCTCTCGTTGTTGCTCACCCAGGCCCCGGCGCCGCCTGCGCAGCTCCCCGGGCTGCTTCCGGGCATGGCCCCGCCCGACCTGGGAGAACCGCCCCGCAGTGGCCGCCCCTTCCCCTTCCCCCCCTTTTCCCTCAGTCTGCCGCCTCCCCGCCGCTTTTCCCTCCCAGCCGGCCGCGCTCGCTCGCAACGGTATCGGCGACCTCTCTGGGCTTTAACTTTCTGGGTTAGAGCCTATTGCTAAGGGGAAAAATAATAATAATAATAAAAAAATAGTATAAATGACGTAGAGCAAGTGACAGCTGCGTGGTTACACAAATTAGCCTCCATCCGACGAACCGATGAGTCGTAGTAAAATCAGTAGATCTGAATTCAGTAAAACAATTGAAGCACGTGCTGACAAACGTTGAAGGAAGAGACAACGCTAACATTTGTGGAAGTACTATAAAAGATTCCAGGTTTTTTTTTTTTTAAGTAACATCCAACCAAACAAAACCAAGATTAAATTGTATTTAGTTTTACTAATTACCCTTACATCTCCATTTTAGTCAGAATCCCGAAGATGGATTGTTACCGTAATGCTCTTCAATCCGCACCCCCCTCCCCATGTCATACACACTGCTGCAGGAGCCACCACAACCGCTTCCCTACCTCAGTGCTAAAGCCAAAGACATTCTGCAGCCGAGCACATCTGAACACCACCAAGATCAGCACCCAGCAGCATAACAACCTCAGCTGATGTCTTCGGAAATCCCTTTACAATAAAAACTTTTTTCCTTTTTTTTTTTTTTTAGCGTACCTTCAGAATTGTAACTTCAACGTGATTTTTTAAAATAATAGCAGCTGTTTCTTCTTGTTATTAATGATTTATATCAAGTAATGGGAAGCTGTGAAAAAAAAAAAAACTAGTTTTGACACTTGTTTACTTTCACATCAAGGAGATTTAGCTTTAATTTATGCTCAGGTGTAAAACAGGAGATGTTAACTAGTAACCTGGAAACACCTGAAATACTTAACACTTCAGATGGCCTTAATTGTCAGAAACTGATGTATTTCATAAGTACACCCCAGAATAATGTATAAAAAGTAAGGAAATGTTAACTAACATGGATTTCCTTTCATGTTATAGAGAAATTATTCATAACCCCAGAGTCAAAAAGAGGTCTATGATGATGACAGATTTTACAGGAGAACTCTCGGTAGGTAGTGCTGGGTTTTGCTACAATAAACTTTTAAAATAGCAAACTTTGTAATACTTCTATGATTTATACTCTAGTAGCATTTATAATATGCCAAATGCTGTACAAATACTAACCAAATGGTGAACCATCTTACAGTCTGAGCAGCAAGACAGTGTTCTTTTTTTTTCTTACCCAACAGTATTGTTTAAAATCAAAACAGTAATTATGAAGGCTGCTAGAATACACATCCTTTAATATTATGTTTATATATAAACAATGAAACAAGCAGAAGTCAAAATTGATTTAGAATGTAAATTTAGTAAAAAGAAATTCATTTTGCAACTACAACTAAAACAATAAATAACCCCTATGGCTTAACACTATTTATGATATTACAAAAATAAAATGTTTTCTCTGGACTAATACTAAGGTTATGTTCTAAGGTGGTGTTCATCAAATGAATGCTCTTAATCAATAACCTAGTTATTGATGCTACTAATTGCTTCATAACATTTCAGTTCACACCTTGAATGCAATCTGAGGAAGGCAAGTCATACCTACGCTTGATGTAAATGTGTATTTTTGTGTACTTGCTTCTTGAGATCTTCAGAAAGCTTTTACAATACCCTGTAAAACAGAGATTTAAGTAGGTGCCCAGTGTTACATACACAGGGCTTACTTTGGCACCATATGTTTTTGTTTGTTTTGGAACTGGAAAAACATTGCTGTCAAGAGTAGCTTGAAGTAAGAGTGTAGTAACTAGGTATTTGTAGTGTACTGGAAAAACATGCTCTACAACCTCTTACAGAGGAGGAGAGAAACAGAGGGAGAAGCGTTGGACAGCATGACAGCCTGTGAGGAAACTGCATTTACCAATTCCTACCTGTTTTAGGATGTTTTCTCTGTGCTTCACCCTTCCCCACAGACATATTTCCTTAAACCACATGCATTTTTCTTACACTTCATTTTATACGGAAAACAACATTAATATGTCCTTACTAAATATGATTTTTATATATGATATGTCATATAAATAATATGTATAATCACATTTATTTATTCATATGGTATAGTTTATATATCATAGAATCCACTTTTTATCCTTTCCTAAGTGTCTTTATTATAACAAATATATATAACAAAGGGGTTAGTAGCATTTTCTAGCTTATTCTCTATTAACTAGAAGACAGAAATACCCCTAAAGGGACGGCTTAACATCTCTAACCCTTATGGAGATGACTTAAAGGGAAAATGTATATGCTGTTTTGTGAAGAAGTGCGCTTTTTTTAATTTGGAAACGTAAGAGCTAATTTTCAATGTGCTAAGCAGCTTACCGAAGGAAACTTGCATTCTGTAAAGGAGTTGAGCTCCAACTCAAGCCATTTACACAAAAGTTTTCAGATCACTTTCTGTCCTAGTAATCACCAATACCAAATGTTGTAGTTTTAACATAATCCATGTGATTTATTGCATTCTCAGTGATCCTGATAGTTCAAGAAAAACTGAAAGATATATTGTCTTGTACTGATGTATTTGCCAAATGTAACTTCATATAAACCATTTGCCAAAATTCCACCAGTGTGTTAAATGATAAACACAGTTTAAAAATGCTTTTATTTATGGCAATTGAATGCTAGCAAATCTCTGCTGCTAGACAAAAAATTCTGTAGGAGTCTAACCACACCAAAGGCAACTTCGTGTTCGCCATTTTACATGTGCAATGACAGTCAGTAGTAGATTGAAGAGACCTGAAGAGTTATTGGGAAAATAGAAGGTTATGATAAGCTAGAATATTCAGTTGTATGCAAACTTCTTCCTGGTATAATTCTTATCTGTTGATCAGTCACATGAATTGAAAAATTACTTTAGTTGAAACC
This sequence comes from Cygnus olor, assembly GCF_009769625.2. Classification (NCBI taxonomy): domain Eukaryota; kingdom Metazoa; phylum Chordata; class Aves; order Anseriformes; family Anatidae; genus Cygnus; species Cygnus olor. Next base: position 93,043,441 of record NC_049169.1, on the reverse strand, counting down.
AGAGGCCATAGTATAATTTCATGAAAAACTGCTGTATGGACTTTATCTTCTCCTTGTTCCTGGGTCACGGTGGCCATTTTATTCTGTCATTGATTCCGTAATTTCCACGTGGCAAATGCTTACGAAGATGAACTAATAACCAGAGAGATTAACATCAATGTACTGCTGTTGAAATTAAGCAAATGGAATCTGTAAGAGGCTTTACAAGCAGTTGGTTTACTACAGACTACTGTAAGTAATGAATGCTTGGTATGCAACTGCTTTTAAATGTGAATTACAACAGATCTTCTTTAACTGTTGTATGGAGCTCTATCCTTACATTGACATAGCCCTCTTAATTTGCAGTGGTTAAAAACAGAGCATGAACTAAGATTGCAGAAACTAGTAGAGGGTTCAGAGTATCAAGAGCAACTGAAGTATGACTTCAATATAAAAGGGGAACTGAGGCATCTGGACACAAATGAGTCCTTTGTTTTCAATTATTACAAGAATTCGCATGAGAGGAATCATGAACGCTATCAAGTCTTGGGACATATGATTACCCAATATGTTTATGAGCTCCTAGAAAGAGTCTGCACGCTGCAGAAAGTTTATATTCCTACTGATGCTACAGAGGATGAACCAAGAAGTTTCTTTTTTATGAGTGAGAAAGCACTAACAAGTTCCACTAGCATAATCGTCCTTCTTCAGGACCGTGGAGTTTTTCATGCTGGACAGTGGGGGCAAAAGACAATCATCAGGGAGGGCCTGAACCATGGCACTCAAATACCATTCGTCAAAATGGCCCTCCAGAGCCATGGAGGAGTGATTGTACTGAATCCCAATGACAACCTTGTTGACGTGAAGATGGAGAGGGAGAAGCTAAGTTTATCTGCCAGAGAAGAATCACTGACTTCTACGCAGCCCTGCCAGTGGATCCCCAAGCGGTGCAGCAGCAGCCCTGAGGAGCACACCATGTATGTATGGGACCACTTCATTTCAAGGAGTGCAGCCAAGAACGTGGCCTTCATTGCCCATGGCTACGGTGGCTTGGTGTTCATTGACCTGCTCGTGCAGAGAAAATGGGAAGTCATGAATAAAGTGTACTCTGTGGCATTCATTGACTCCATGCACAACATACAGCATCAAACTGGAAGCGATCCACAAATACAAGAATGGATACTGGAACACTGCCATGAATGGGTATCAAACAGTAAGCCTCTGGATAAAGCTGTGGGGTCCCTCATGAAACTGAATTGTCCTACTGTCTCTGCTGGAACTGAAAAGTACGGCTTAGCACCTTCCTACTGCATGCACGCTGTCTTTAAGTACCTGAAGAGCACACTGAAAGCTAAGACCACAACAGCCTTTACACGTTCACCTATTGCAACCAGAAGCAGCACAAGTAAGAAGAGAGACAATAAATAAAGGTATACTGATTTGGTTTTGATAGTGGTCTCTTCCTTCCATAACCACCCCTGCACCTAAGGCCCTTGGCAGTGGAGAGACTTTGAGTTGTAAATTTGAAGCTAGTTTGTTTTTGAGAAACATACAAGTTAACAATTAGAAAAAAAGTGCCTTGTTGAAAGTTCTAGGTCACATTCCTTTAGCTATCTGTGAAACTGCAAGTTGCACAAAATAAAGATGTTAAGATATATCAACTCTTATCTGTATCTTAAATAAACTTTCTGCAGTTTTAGCTCTATAATTAGATGAAACTATCAGCAAAACTGATTTCTTAAGTACATAGCTTTCAGTAAAAGTACAATTCTGGAATATATAAGGCATGCAAAGGAACTAGCACTCTGAATTATCCTATTGCCTACAACAAGATTACTTCTCACTGTATGTTATACAGTGTTGAAAAATCTTTCCAGAGCTGGAAGATCCACCTTCCTCCTTGAAATGTTCACTCGTAAGTTGAATGATACTCTAGGGAACTACATCCTACTATCCTCCCTCCATTCAAAGATGATATACCACAAGAATGATAGTGACCTAAAGTAATTTTAATTTTAAATCCAACTAAGTCAGTGAGACTACATGCAGTTGCTGTGGACATAAAACACTCTAGCAACCTTCAATTGTCAAACTGATGCAAGAGAATGACACTATTTTGTCTCACTCATTTTAATTTAGAACTAAATGGGAAAGAGTTTTTAAATGTCCATACTTGAGGTTTGTGATTTATGCAAGCAAAAGTTCAAATAGCCTTAAAAGTACATGTAAAGGAAACAGCTACGCTGAATTTTAAGTTAAATCTTGTGGGAACTGAAAGTGATCCACGTCTGCAAAAGAACTCTGAAGGATGATAAAAGCTTTTCCTACAGCGTCAGTTCCTATCTCAGTCAAAAAAATGACTGAACAGTAAAACAGTAACACTGCTTACAGAGAATGGAGTCAAATTCCCTTTCATATTTATACCTATTTGTGATTTTAGTCATGTCTGCTAACATTTGAAAAAGTTTCCACCCCGTTATTCAGTAATGGATGGAAACACGAACAGTCAGGTAAACACTTCCAATAGCAACTATGGCTTTTTAAATTAAGCTAGGTGGGCTGATATTACATTTGAATGAAAGTTGTAGTAAATAAACTATTATTAGAATACACTGTTTAGTTCCTTCAAGAAAATTGCACTGGAGATGCTGTCATTGTGGATGCATGCAACATGTCTGTTCTATAGCTGCCAGTCAGCGTGCAACACAAAGAATAGCCACTTACATGCATTCTACATGTTGAGCACGTAGCTTTATTTACGAGAGAAGCATTAGGTGACAGAACATCTGTCTTCAGAAGGAGACCAATATGATCCTTCAATGCAAATGCTTGAAATGTCCCACAGTGTCAGCAGTTGCTAAAAATGCTCGAAAAGTTATCTAGAGTATCTGCCAGTTTCACAATTCTTTATCTCAGGCCAGCCCATTAAATTCCTTGGTAGAGAAGGTCATATTTAGGAATGTTATTGGGATCAATAGGACTTCTTACAATGAGCTTTCCACGCATTGCTCCACGGTAAATCACTTCAATCAGATCTATAAAGTCTTGCTTTGTTTTGAAGCTTCCTACAAATTTGGTGTGATCTGGAGACCTAAAGATAAGCATAAGATAAAGGCAAAATTATAACGTTAAAGTGTTCAAAGCAAAAACACTTGAAGGTAAGAAAAGCTGTATAATGAAATTAAGGATTCTGACTTGGTCATTCTGAAAGAAACCCACAGTGTCTTTTTGTTTAATGTCAGAGCCAAATCAGGAATATACTGTGACATGACATCCTAAATCCAAAAAGGTGCAACATTGTGTCTAAGATTTTACCCATGCTATTTCTTGCAGTCAGATAAATTTCACAACTGACACATACTTATTGAATTACAGCGTATTTCAAAATACTTTTATGTCCTTCTGCCTTTTCTCAGTTATCTAAAGCAGATGTTGTCAAGATCAGTTTCCAAACATTATGTCCTGTAAACTAGGTAACCCAGAGAGAGACTGTTGGTTATTACAGACATAACAGACAATGTCAGGTAGGATGACATACCCATAATCAACCTTCATATGCTGTCCATTGAAGAAAAATACAGTAGAAGGAATATAACTGATGTCAAAATACTGGGTGTACACGGGAACGTTGTTCACATCCACCAGGTAGATGACTGCCATTTTACTTAGGTCATGAGCTGTCTTTGCAAGCTGAAAAGAGTGAGAAAGGTGACAAATGGATTAAGACACGAGGAAAAAAGGTGGAAAGCTTTATAAAGCCAATTTCCATTACACCTTATCAGTTAAAGCAGGGCTAAAATATCACATTTTCTGCTTCAAACGCTTTGTACACCCACTACGATAACATAAACATCTGCTTAACTTTCAAATGGTTTATGGGATTATTGCATTTTACATTTAATTGTCAGCATGCAAACACTGTCTTCATAAGGCCCCATCTTATCCACAAGCAACACCACGTTCTCTTGTGCACAACAGGTATACCCGTAGAGTTTATTTATTAAAAAAAGGGGGAAAAAACGCTCTTACAATATCGTCGAGCTGCAGACAAACAGCATCGTTATCTCTTCCAAACCGGAGAACCAAAACCTTCTCCGCCACGCTTTTTATCGCCTGATCCACCTCCCTCTTACAGGTCAGCTTGGGCAGCAGAAAACTCATCGTGACAGACCGCAGCTTCCGCAAAAGCCCCCCCTACCGAAGGATTACCAATTAAAAAAAAAAAAAAAAAAAGCGTCAAACTTAAAGCAGCGAGCCAGCCCCTAGCGGGGGGTGAAGAGAGGGACGGACCCTGGCTCCTCCCCAGGCATGCTCTGCCCTTTCCGCTTACGGCGAGCACAAAATGGCGGCGGCCGAGAGCGGTGGCCCTTAGCGACGTGGGGAGGAGGCAGGTGCGGGCCGGGGCGCTGAGGGCTGAGGGGAGGAGGAGGAGGAGGTGGCGGCGGCCTCTTATCGCCCTCATGGCGCCGTGGAAGACTCCTGGGGGGGCTCCGGGGACGCACCGCGGTGCTCGGAGGAGCGCTAGGGGTTTGGCGTGGGCTGCGTTGAAAATTAGGGGGAAGTTGTGTTAAAAAAAATAAATGAGAAAAGCGCTTGCGGTTCTGCAGCTCTAGGTTCTCCAAGAGGTAGTTCAAACGCTGGCAGAATGCTGTAGGTTGAACGTGTAGAAAAATAACTTGGTTGTTATCAAAAGCTGTGATCGAGTGTTCAGATTGTGTAAATCTATCTTTCAGTTTCACTGGAGCTCCAGCAATAGAAGTTAATTGAGGAATCAGTCCCTTGGCTTCTCCAGTTGGATGACAGACATTCTCAGATTATTAATTTTGCTAGGATGTTTAATACTTAAATCTCAAACTACAGACATTTCTATTGTAACACTTCAGTGTTTTCTCTTGACTTCACAGTTAGGTATTTTCGTTTGTTTTATCTTAATAAAAATAGAAAATGAAAACTCAGTCACAAATTTGACAAGTTACAGTATCACAGAATCATTAAGGTTGGAAAAGCCTCCAAGATCATCTGGTTCAACCATCCCCCTACTGCCAGTATCACCCACTATGTTTAAATGCACTCTATTTTTATATAAATGTTTCCTAATAATATGGTCCTCTTTCTGTGGCTCTGCATCTGGCAGGTGTGTGTGTATATATATATATACGTATAAATTCCAAAGTACGTTTAACTTGTTCTTCTGTACATCTGATTATTTTCAGGTGGCAAATTATTGGGGAGATTATGAATTATATTTTCAAAATCTAAAGCCAATTTTTATGTTTTGGCCAAATCATGTTTTTTTCTAACGTCCACTGAATCTTCAGATCTTTCTTAAGTAGGTTTGCATTGGACAACGAAAATACTAAACATTCTTTGGTATTTTTCTTTCTACAAACCTCATACATTTAAGTACAAATGTGTGTGAGATTAATGGGATTGTGGGTTTCCTGTCCTTAGCTTTATGCAGTGACAGTGGCTTCACAGGCAATCCAGCAAAAAGAAAAAAGATGGTCACTTCCTGTACTAGTTCTTTGTTGCTTCATTTTGTCTTTGTTCCAGGAGCTGTCTAGCAAATCAGGTATGGAATCTCATTTGGCTGGGATGATCACACTTTTTTTTTTTTTTTTCCTGTTTTCTTCTTTTCCACCACCTGGTTAGTTGGCTTTAGGATCAATTCACTGACTTGGTTCATAGTGTGGCCACGTGAATGTTTGCACTGCCAAGGGAGCCAGGAACAAGGGCCTCAAGGGCTATGAGCGTCTCTTCACTGGCGGTCTTAGCAAAACTATAGCACTGGTAGTTTCAGTACTTCAGTGACCTGCAATGTGGAAATGCATGGAAGAATTAAAAAAGCAAGTATTAAAGTAAAAAGGAAAAACTTAAGTACCAAAGTTTGCCAATAGACCTTTCTAACACATAATAGAAAGCAAAAATGTGATCTTCTTTGATACAAAGTTATTCCAGAAAATGTTACTAGATGAAGCACCTCATCCATTTTCACAGTGTAGGCAAATTAGACCAGGATGTGTTTTTACAACAATTTCAGACTACATGCGGCATTTTGCTTACGTTTGTAGCAAAGGCTCTTCTTTGTCAAATGATAGGGATAATGGAAATAGATCTCAGGCAATACTTAAAGGTTGACTGCATTTTGAAGTGCAGTAAGTACCACTGTTTTAAGCAGTAGAGATAACCACGTCTATTCATGACAGCACTACATACATCATTTTTATTTAGAAAGAGTAGTAAAGAAATAGTGGAAGCGGGAATTCCTAGTATTCTCCAAGAAGCAAGTTACTGTCTGTTGACATTAATAAGGATGATTATGTGTGTGTTTTCTTCATGACTTCTGACAAGTTTTCTTCACCTCTTATGCTGTTTTGCAGATAAGTGTTTGACCACAGCACGTGTCCAAGTATGCAGTCTGCTAACATGCTTCTGAAAAAGCTTGTAAGATATTCTGTCTTTCCATTTGCTGCACAACATGGGATGAAAAAGGATTTGTTTTCACTCAGTAGAACTCTGATTTTATCACATTGCCTGAAGGAGGACAGTTCACGCAGTTCCTCAGAAAAACTAGATTTAGATGCATGGAAGGAAGTAATGAAATCTGGGTTGCAAGAAGTCAGTGCGACAGCCTCAGAGCCTAAGGAAACTTCCACTTTGGCTGCTGCTCGTGAGATTCTGGAGATGTGGAGGCTAGCTGGTAGATTGGTTCCAGAAAATGTCACTGAAGAACAGCTAAAAACGTTTGTAGAATGTCCTTCCAAGTCAGCCAAAAAGAAGTACTTAAAATTTCTGTATCTTAAAGAACTTTACAAGAAAAATGAGAAAAGAAAGACAGACGAGAGAAAGGAAAGGAGGCTAGAAATGCAGGAGAGCGCTTCAAAAACTGAAGAGCCCAAGAAGAATCAATTTTTATGTTTGTGGGCCAGCTCTATGGATAAAACATACAATTGGAGGGTAGCTCAGTCAATGATCTTTGGCCAACCTCTAGTATTTGACATGTCTTATGAAAAGGATATGTCAGACAGAGAAGTAGCAAATACAGTGAGACAGTTGGTATTGAGTGAAAGTTGCAATCGAAGATCCATGGATCCATTCCACATTCACTTCTGTAACTTCAAAGATGACAGCCTGTATCACAAGGAATTTATCAAACATTATAGAGAAGCATGGGGCAAACTACTTATAACTGTGACAGACCAGTGCTACACAGATATCTTTCCGAAGGATAAGCTTATCTATCTGACCGCTGATTCTCCCAAAGTCATGAAAACTTTCGATCATGACAAAATCTACATTGTCGGGTCTATGGTTGACAAGAGTATAAAAACAGGAGTCTCTTTAGCACAGGCAAAACGTCTGGGGCTGGAGACTGCGGCCCTTCCACTGGAGAAATACTTGCTGTGGAGTAGCGGTGCCAAAAATCTCACACTGGATCAGATGATGCATATTCTGTTAACCCTGAAAGATACTGGAGACTGGAAGAAGGCTCTGGAATTTGTTCCCAAAAGGAAATACTCTGGCTTTGTAAACAAGCCTGTGCATGAATTGAAAACAGCCTTAAACCTGATCAATGTACTTAAACTTCGGAAGAGGCAGGATGAATTACGAAAGCAGTTTGCGAAGAACTACTCCAAGAAGCTAACACGGAAGTAGAATGCTGAGGAAGAAAATGATATTTGCAGGCAAACTGTACCCTCATACGCTCTAGTTTCTGTGGACTTGTGGAACTGTATTTGAGTATTTGTCACTAAAAATGCCTTTGTTAGTCCAACTGAAAGGACCCTGGTGAGGGGTGGGTTTGTAAATTGACCGTGGCATGGGGCAGTTTGAATTTATTTGTACATTGTTGGAATTATGTGAGAGGAAGGAGATAAAATTCACTGTTAAAAGAGCGTGACTCCGTGCAGTTGTGTCGCAGGAGGGCAGGGGAGCGGACTTGCCCCTCAGGGGGCTGCCGTGAAAGGGCAAAGGGAGGCGCTGCGCGCTCTCCCAGGCATGATGACGCCGGAAGTGCGTCACGCCCGCCGCGCCTCGGGGAAGGGGGGGTGTGGGGGGACGTGGCCTCTCCGCGCTCGGCCCGCCCCGCCCCTATGGCCGCGCGGGGTGCGGTGCGCATGCGCGGCGTGGCAGGCGGAGGCGGGGACAAAATGGCGGACGGCCGGGCGGAGGGCGACAAGGCGCGGCGGCCGCAGCAGCCTGCAGGAGGTGAACACGCAGCGCCTCGCCCCGCGGACCCCGGGAGGGGAGGGGGGCTCGGCGGCGGCCACGGGGGGTGGGGGAGCGGAGGGAGCTGCCCCCGGCCGGGCCATGAGGGGACAGGGGCCTGGGCCCGCCACCCGCCCGCCTCAGGGCTGGCCTCGGCCCCTCAGGAGCGGCTGCGCCCGCAGCGTGCTCCTGGAGCGCGGAAACGCCGCAGTTGGGTGGCTTTCTGACAGGAATGCGCTGCCTCGTTCTGCCCTGTGCGCAGATCTCACCCTTGCCACTGGCAAGGGGAAAGAAAACGCCTCAAAATTTGCTTTTAACAGCTGTGGTACTTTTGCAAGTAGAGACACAGTGAATATTCCTTGTGTGCCATTTTAAGCACCTTGGTGGTCTTCTTTTTCGTTTTTGTTTTTTTTTAATTTAATCAATACACAAGTTTTCTGTCTGATTTTATATTATTTCAACCTGAACTTGGATATTCCTGTCTTCTTGTGTACTGCTTATCATCAGTTCTCTTCAAATTTGTAATCATGCTTTTTTTGGTCTTTTTTTTTTCCCCCATCACTTAAAATTGAGAAAATAGCGGCCTTGCAAAGCTAAAGCTTCCCTTTGCTGTTTTTGGTTTAAGTATATCTAGAAACCGGCGGCACTTTTTTGATGAGTTAAAAGATTAAATTAAGCTTGTAAACCAATTAGGGTAGTCTGAACAGTGAATGTCATTTCTGATGATCGCTAAAATATGAATGGTAACACCTGATTTGGGGTAGTTCCTAGACTCTTGAAACTATGGTGTTGTGGATTTTTTGTTGTTGTTTTATTTTGTTTTATACTTTTTACATTCTAGTAATATAATCACTGGACAGCATCACTATGTTAGGTATCCGTACTGTCCTGTGCACTTCTTTGGTGTGCTGGAACATGATCTTAACGAGCTATGGCGCATTGGCCCTAATGAAAGCTGTTATTCACTGATGACTTTTTCAAGCAATTTAAAGTTTATCTTTTGCTAAGTTTTTCCCCCTTAAAGTTAACTTAATTATGACTCTTTAGCGTTTTTATCCCCACTGCATAGTGGTCATGTTCGCACGGACAACATATCCTGTGATGCTCTGCAACAAGCCCTGTTGGTCCTGTCACTTAGACCACCTAGGCGGCGGAGGTTGTCCATTTGCATAGCTTGTTGATACTTACCAGGAAAACTCATCTGTGAAGCAGTGCAGCTTAGGATTACTATGATCCATTAAAAGAGCACTGGTCAGACGAGATCTCAGAATATTAGTGGTGCTTGTGGTAGGTGAAATATGACTACCTTGAGATTTCTAGATTTCTAGGAAATAACAAAAAAGCCTTAATTAAAAAAAAAAAAAAAAGGTCTACCTTGGCTTGGGAAATTAGAGAGACCAGTTTAATGAACGATACACATCTGCATTTATAACTGTTTGCTCTAGAAATAGAATATTTCTAGACGCAACTGTTCCCACACCCTCACAATTGTCCTGAGCTCTTTGTAGCACCTTCAAAGTTGAATTTTTTGTAAGGAAGCAATTTCTTCCATCAGTTTACAGTTTGTCCTAAGCAGAGCCTGTCAGTAGTAGCATTTATAGTTCAGTGGTGATAGAACCTAATTTTGAGACAGGGATTGTTTAACATTTCATTGAGAAGGGTGAGAAAACAGGTGTGGGAGTTGATACATGCAACTCTAGATTATCTTAGACATGGTGTTTTGCTTAGCAGTACTGCAGAATTCACAGTCAAAGCAGTAAACTGTAGTCTACTGCAATTTAAGTTAGCTTCAGGCTGGCATTGGCTTAGGAACCTGGACTGGGCCAGTGTGCCCTGACATCTGGGCTGCTGCGATTGTCATATCTTACAAAGAGGCAAACTTCTAGACCCATGGTTCCCAAACTTTTCAGTCCAGTGTAACTTCTCCCTGCCCTCAAATCACCTTACAGGCTATGGTGTAACTAGATTAGGCTAATAACTTAATATTCTGTTTAATGTGATTTCGTGGACAAGCTGTAAACAGCTTCTCAAAGCACTGCAGAGTGGTGTTTGTAAAACCCTGCTAAGACAGCAGCCAGCACCCAAGGTCACTTGTGTAAATGTTGCCTCTTCTCTTTCGTCTTTATTTGTCACTTCTATGTCTAGAATTTCCGAGTCAAATTTCTAGTGGTGCAGACTAATACTGTTTTTGAATAGAGTGAAGTTAGAGATTTTTATTTCTGTGTGTGTTGTATATATGTTGTATAGTGATCTATCATCTTCCCAAAGGTGAATAATAAATGAATTTTTATTCCAATCACTTATTATCTTGATAACTAGAATAGTGAGGTAGAAAGGGTATATTCTACTGATGAGACAATACTGATGATTTGGGAAATAGCAGAAATATATATATATATGTATATGTATATATAGATGTGGATAGGCAGTAAATGTGCTGTGAATGGGTGCCTGAAAAAAGGCAATATTGAGCAGTTACATGCTTAAACTGCAAGTTAAGGCAATGTTAAGAGAAATTATATATGCCAAATTGAAGGATACTTCTATTTTTCTCATTTCAGTTTCCTCATGTCCCTAGTTTTCCTTTCTCCTGACATGGTTTGCTTCCTTTTTTTCCCCTCAAAACTGCAATCTTGTTGACCCCAAATTCAGACTAGCTTCTCTCCCATTGCTCTGCCTTCTTTATCTGCTTTTTGCTGTTAGAGAGCAGTGCCAAGAAATTTCTTCCCTGGTGGCCTGATTTTGCTCTCTGTGGAGGGTCCTTTTCTCCGTTTCACATGATGAGAAACTGGTGCTAGTTAGAGTTTTTCTTAGTCTGATAGTATGAATGCTTTCCTGTCCATTCTCCAATGCATGCTTTTTTTTTTTCCCCATCTGCTACTGCAGTGATTTGCTTATTGCAGCAGCAGAGAATTGTGTTTTTGCTGAAGTGTTTACTATGTTCACCACGAGTGTTCCAAGGACACCTTTGTGCCTTGGTGTAGCTGAAGAAGCTGTGTCTATAGGAGATGCAAATGTGATTCAAGTCATTTTTCCTCTGTGAATCATTGTTCAGCTACTATGTTTTCTATGACATTGTGCAAAACCAGAAAAGATGAAATCTCTATATATGTTTTTCTAGTGCTGATTCCTTCCTCAAGCAGAGCTTGGCAGATTTATTACAGATGAGATGTGGACAAGCAGTGGCTTGAAACATGGTTGAGACAGCCGGCCTCACTGTAGTCACTTCCATGGTCTTAGAGTTTTGCCAGGCAAGCCTAGAGACTGGCATGGACACGTTTTTGTAAAAGTTTGGTAGAATTAAATTTCACTTAAATTATCTGCTGTAGATTTGGAATTGGGATTCTGATTGTGAAACCTTATCTGTTGCAACTTAAACTCTAAAAAGATTTAGTCATCTACATTTAATTTACTACATGAACTTTGACTTTCATACTAAATAAAGAGGTGGTGCTTCAAGATTGTTTTCCTGGCTTGTACACAAGAAGTTCTTTACAAGTAGTGGAGTGCTTGTGGTTTCTTCTACTCTTTGTATTTTGCTGTCTACTAAATGTACATTGGTGACAATTGCTGTCACTAAAAACACCTAACCTATTGCACTCAAAGTATAATGCTTTATGAGGTTGCTGCTCCCATCAATCTGCTCAGTAAAAATAGCTCATCTTGGTAAGTTGTTTCGACTTCACCAGGACCTGAAGAAGAGGCAGAAAAACCTGTGAAAACTAAGACTGTTTCTTCCAGTAATGGAGGGGAAAGTTCGAGTCGCAGCGCAGAGAAACGGGCAGCTAATGAAGAAGCTGAAGACTTCACCACAAAGCCTGCCCCTGCCAAAATGTCCAAGTTTGGATTTTCCATAGGCAATCAGACAGCAAAGAAGACATCTGCAATATCCATCAAACTAGCAGCAAATGTAAGTTGTCTGAGGGCTTTTAATGTTCAGGAAAGTGAGGTGAAGGGGAAGTACCGTGGGGAGGCTTCCTTGCAGGAGGAAAGTCTTGAATTAAATGCGGGTGACTTCATCTAAGTTTAAGAAAGCATTGCAGGGCCACATACCTATGCATATGTAAGGACTTGCGGGCGATTAATACTGGGTCAGTTGTCTCAGGAAGCGTAGGACTTGATGGAAATTAACTGCAGATCTTTGAACATACAGAATAATTTTGTAATGAGATTGGATAGTCTGGAATGATTTCCTGAGGGAAATGAGGAGACTCGTTAAACTGTTCAAGCCACTTTGAAATGAGAGCTGGGAGCTCTGTTGCACGGGATGCTTAAAGGTGCACAAAAGGAAGTCCTCTCTGAGATGCCCTAATAGGTCATCTTCACTCCAAGGGTTGTATTTTTGCATGGGAAAGTCTAGCTTGTTTTTCATAAATTTGCTTGTTGTTTGCAAGGTCAGTGTGAGTCCTTTATCCTAGTGCACTTTTTTTTAACCTTGTTGAAGAACTTTTTGAAAGCCTATTAAAATAATGTGCAAGCGATGAGACCTCTCTAAGAATTTTCATTCCCTATGTTGTCCAGTAAAGGTTATCCCTGTGCTTGTTTTAATGTGAATCTGATGCTTCTCTTTATTACCAAAGTAGACCTGTACTAGCTCAGGCAAGGACAAGCTAGATGCTGTCTCTACTTAATAAAGTTTATTTATACTTCCCACATCCCACTGTGCTGGGTAGGTTATAAACGCGTCTGGATTCGGTTCAGACTGTAATCATGAAAGGCTTGCACCTGCAGTGCCAGGATTTTACAGATCTGCAAAAAATGAAAAGAGTGGTCTTACTTTCACATGGGAGGGAGAAGTGGGCTGGCAGCATTCTAGGGTATAAATGCAGTCAGGTCAATCAGACTTCGGAAGAATTGACAGAGCTGCCTTCTGAGCTACTAGCAAGCTTTGATTTCTCATGTAGAAAGCTATTTCCAGTGGCAGTAAATTTGGCTCAGGATTTTTGGCTTCCTGCATTTAGTGGGTGACTGACAGTGTACCAGATTTGACAGTGCTGTAACTCAACTGTTTTCCTTTTAGTCATTTCTGTACTTTCTTAGTATGTTACCTGTTCTGTGGAGTCGAAGCTGTAAATAACGACAGAATATTTACACATTATAGGCTGTTGGATGAGCTGTAGGCAGTTGCCTAAGGACTTATCTGCAGTATCAGGTTCCAAAATACGAATGTATACAGAATGATAACCAATGAAGTCAAAATGGAGGAAGCACTGTATATGACTGATTTAGATAAGTGGTAGTACTGTCGCAGCAAGCTGTTAATGATGATTCGACACTTTCTTAGTAGTCTTACAGCAAAGACAGAAGTAACTCAGATGTAAGTAGCCCGATACACTTGAAGTAGAGGAGGGTATTTCTGGAAATCTAAACATCTGTTTTTCAAGGGGCCTTATATTAATCAGGCCTCCATGGTGTGATGCGCAGTGATACTAGTTAAAAAGCATTGGATTATTTTAAGCCAGAGAGCTGTTAAATTGTTAAAAGATGGGAAAGGAAACATATTCAGCTACCTGGCATTAATGGATAAGAAAACTCCAAAGGAATAATGTTAACAGTAGCATAGTAAAACTCTGAACACCACGACTTAATGAAGTCCTGGTTTAATTGTTCATGTCATGCAGCAGAGGCTGTGTACCCCTGCGGTGTGCTAGGAAGTTGAGATTCGCTTGTTGTAGAATTGTAATCTGAGAAGGCTCAATCAGCTTTTCAGAGAGGATCTTGCACAAATGAGAAGCCGTTTTCCCTTTCGTTGGAGAGAAACCTTGACCTGTTTGATTAAATCAAAAATACTTTTCCCCCTTGTTGCCCCCATCAGTTTCAATGAAAATGTTTGACTTTAACAGATTATTTAAAATGCAAAGGGGAGCTTTTTTTGAATTGGTAGACTTACTTTCCTTGTGCATTTCATCTCTTTCAGAAGCCTAAAGAGCCCGTTCCAACCCTTGCTCCAAAAACACTTTCTGTAGCAGCGGCTTTCAATGAAGATGAAGATGTGAGTAATAAGCCAGTGATTGACACAACTTCGAGTCCCGTTGGTGTAGGTTAGAGTTAGGCAGAGACCAGTGGGTCATTCAAGTTTTTTACATAATGGTGGAAACTTTCAGCTTAGAAACATCTCTTGTTTTTCTGTTTAAGTATGTACAATTTTGTAGCACTGTGTTGGTTCAAGAAATCATTAAATGTACTGATAACTTCTCCCTGAAAATGAAACATACATAATTCAAATTTAATGGTTGCTTTCTCTGGGCTTGATTTAAAAAAAAAAAAAAAAAAAAAAAAGGGGGGGGGTGGAGCTAGAGAGAAGTCATGCTCCTTCTAGTTCGAGTGTTTTGTTGTTGTGTTGCTGCTCCTTCTTACACAGAGATGATCAAAGGAATTTGTACTTGTTACTTTCTGTAACCTTGTAGAATCTGTGTTTTTGTTCTAAATCAAATGACTTTCCTGCGGGACTGTATTCCCCATATTATCACTGAAATGTTCAAAAGATGGCAGCCAGGCACACTCTAAACTCCTTTTTCCTTTGTAGAGTGAACCAGAAGAAATGCCTCCAGAAGCTAAGATGCGCATGAAGAATATTGGAAGGTAGGTCAGCTGTGGCTTGGAGAAGGGTGAGCACATGAGAGTTTCTTCAGCTCAGGTCAGATCTTTCAAATGGTTTACAATTACAGAAAGATGGAATAGGTTCAAAAGTTTTTCTTCAGACAGAAGAAAATTATATCTAAAGTTTCAGCTGTAGATTGAATTGTACATTTATATTTGCACTTTGGATCATACTTGCTGCCTTCTTTCTGAAGAAGAAATTGATTCTGTATTAAACAGAAACTAGTTCGCTTCTTGGAGAGTGAGTATTAGTCAAGAGTTGCAAACTGCAAGTCTTCCTGCTTGCATCTAAACTTTATATCTTTCTAGTTCCCCATTTTATGAATTGCCCTGAAATAATGTAGTCTGCTCAGATTTTTTTAAACCCACGCAAGAAAAAGATGAACATTATGTCTTTTAGAGGGAAGAATAATAACTGGTGTACTTTTGAAATAAATGTATATTATTCTTTTGCTTGACACACATTTGAGACACAGTAGGGCCAATCTTAAAGTAAATATGGATGCTTCCAGAGAAAGCCTCACTTAAATGAGGGATGAATTTGGGGCATATATATTTTAAAGAGTCTACCATAATAGACTGCTTTTAAAGTCAGTCCCCTGAAGGCTTACTGCTGCTCAGTGGATTTTTTTCTACAATAGCAGACTTGCATTTTTATTTTTTAGCCCTTAAAACAGATTCTTCACTGCTAGCAGCAGTTACTGCCGCTTCCTCTGCTGCCCCATCTCATTGCTCTCTTGGTGTACCACAGACAGATGAGTTCTGTGGCCAATTAACAGTTGCCAATAACAAGGACTCCTGATGTAACTGAAAGAAGATATGTGTGGTAGTTCCTGGCAGCAGGCTGGGCATGAAACCAATGTTTTCCATGTCCTGTTGCACCGATTACTACAGTTAAATTGACTCTCTCAGCAGATACTGTTTTTGCTTTTCACAGGGATACACCAACCTCAGCAGGACCAAATTCCTTCAATAAAGGAAAGCATGGGTTTTCTGACAACCAGAAGCTATGGGAACGAAATATAAAGTCTCATCTTGGAAATATCCATGACCAAGAAAATAACTAAATGATGTGGATTGAGGTTTGGGGGGAGGGGAGGGTATAACATTAAAGGAACAGTTTCCTTTTTTAAGAATGGTATAAGACTATCTTTGGAGCCACTTTTTTAAGATTTTGAGTGGTACACTAATAACTGAGTTTGAAATTAGAGGTAATTTATGTTTTGTATACAGATTTCAAGGCATTTGCTAATTTTGTAGTTCCATGTGATTAGTTTCAAAAGGTTACAGATAATAAAGAAATTGGAGTGGTACCTTTTTAAGATTTTTTTTTTTTGTCAGCGATTAAGGTGGATGAAAAAGGTTACTGTCTCTTTAATCAGGTTAACATTGAATGCTCTTGCATTCTCACTTCTGGCTCCCTCTTCCTAACAGGAGAAACAGTTGGCTCCTGGGAATACCGATAAAGAGTGAGCATTGTTTGTGCTAGAAGTGTTACTGGACTATTAATTTGAATATGAACTTAAACAGGAAACATTAAGAATCTAGACTTTTTTTTCTCCCTACAGTTAACTTTTTGTTTAGTCTCTGCAAACTAGGAATTATGTTGCTCTGAGTGGCTCTGGTAACTTAGCTCTAATTTTGTTTAAAACTTCATGTAGGATGTGTTACATTCTGTGGCTTGTTTCATCCTAAGGAAATGGGCCTTGTCTGTATATTAGATACAGTCTGTAAAGAATATTCACTACAAAGATAAATCAGTATTTTCAGTGTGCTCCTCTTAAATCATTAGCCTTGAGTAGTGCTTGTTAGCATTTCCTTGTGAATTAAATAGAGACTAATAATAAAAGCAGTAATTAGTGATACACAAAAGCCACCACCAAAAAGACAAGATAATGTACATTAAGCTTCCCATTTGGTTGAAATATTTTTCTTTACTATGCCTAGAAGGAGTAAAAGCCACACCAAAAATCAGTAACTCACTGCTTAAGTATGAAAAATCTAAGATGCACTTTCCCTGTCTTGCCATTTAAAACAAAATGCCTTGATGCCTGTGACTTCAGTGGACACTATCAGGTTAAAAAAAAATGTTGTTTTTGCAGTCCTAATGCTCCTAGGAAGTGTCAGCTTCAGAAATAACTTGCTCTCTTTCTGTCTGTCTGCCTTTTGCAGTAATTCTGAACAATGATACTGGCATGGTCACTGTAATTTCCTAGCTTGCGTACTGCAGAACAGTACTGAAAGATTTTAAACCTGCTGAGGACTGTCTAAACTTCAGTCTAATTTGGATTTAATAGTTTTAAAACATTTTGCTAGCAGAACTGTTTGCTTAAAAATAATGAAAACTGACAACAATGACAACAAACACCTGCAGAAACTTAAGGTTCTTTCTAGACTCAAATACCTGATAGTGTCAACAACTCAATTCATTTCAGCCAGGAACTGGTTGTAGAATTCAATACGTTAATTGCTTTCATTCTGTCTCTAAAGCCTCTCTTCATGCTAGAGTTAAAACTGCAAGAGCAGAAAGGAAAGTGCATCTTCAAGTGTATTTTTTTATTTCATTTTAGGAAAGCTCTGACCACTTAGACTTTTGAGTTTGTACGTTCTAAAAAATATTTTTTGTATTTTTGTATTGTATGTGTAATCTTTTTTCTTTGAAGTCTGATGCAGTTGAATACCTGTAACTATTTTCTTTAAAAGCCTTGTTATAAACGTAACATAAAAATGTATACATTATTTTTTTTTCCATAGCAGAAATCTTTGGTTTATTTAAAAAAAAAAACCAACACCAAAACTGACCTGGGCATTATTGGAGCTAGGCAAGACAAAATGAAGTGTTTTGCTTTTTGACTTATTGTTATTACATGTGGTTCTGCTTGTCCGAAGAAATGCCCATCAGGTAGTAGTAAGTCACAGTGAATAGCTAGTTTATCTTGCTCCTTAGCAGTTACTTGATACCTTCTCAGTCACTTGTGTTGGGAGAAAGCAAAAGGGGGCTTGTGGTAAGAGGATGATCGAGACCTATTCATTCTTATTTAACTTACTGTCAACCATGTCTTCCACATCTTTGGCTGAAGTAGACATTGATTTCAAGTTTTGTGGTACTTCAGCTCAGAATCCTTTAAGAGACCGCTAGGCAGAACAGCAGATATGCTAGGATATAGCTTTCACGTAAGTCACATAGCAAGAGTTATATTTATCTTATTTACTTGCATGGTCAATGAACGTAATCCTACTCCTTGTGAGAGACTGCAGCAACTTCTAGATCTGAGTTGGAGGTAAGCAGAGAGCCTATCTCACTCCAGGTATGAGTTCTACTTTCTTCTCAGTGCTGCGTGGAAGAAAATCAAGTCAGGATTGCCTAAATCCACTCAGGAGAATGAGTGCCTAACAAGTTTGATTTTATAACGACAAAGGTGTCTGTTTAATGTAGGGCCTGATGCAGGAAAGAACTAATCTGAACAGAATTGTCAAGGAAAATGTTAGCTAGAACTTCACTTGAAGTTCTGCACTTCTATTACGGTAGTCATAATCTTTGAATGAATATAGTAGTATTGGGGAGATATTTTCAGATTTTTTTTTTTAAATTAGAAAATCAGGAATTCTAAAACTCATTGTAAGCTACCTTATTTAGCTATCTTAAGTGCTTCCAGGGCATTTGCAGAGACAGCTGCCTGGTATAGCGAGGTATGTATACCTATGAGTGGTTGAAATGTGTATCCATGCAGCTTGTGTAGTTTTAACTCAGAAGGCTTTTGCTTGCTTATCAGTAAAGCTTTACTTAGCACCCGAGCAGCTTGTATCTTCACCTAACATCCTGAATATTTTGCAAATAGTTATCCAGTAGCCTTTTCCATGCCACCCTATGGCCAGAATGCATTTGAGCCTGCTGCTTCGTGTTTGGGTTGTCAGCGTATCCGAGCTCATCTAATGCTAACTGTATGCAAAGAAATAATAATAGTGCAGTCAGCCACTAGTGATGGTTTCAAGCGCTGTTGGTGCAGCCCCTTACAAATTTAATTTCATTCCTTTAAAAGCACAGGAGGTACGTTGTCCAGATTCTCAGAATCTATACTTAATCAGCAGAGTGAGATACCTGAGCAGTCTGTCTGTAAGGTAACCCATAATGCTATTTGAACTTCGTGGGTTTACTCCCATGTTGTAGATTACCTAATTACAATATTCAGCCAACTTTGACCAAAACAACTATTGTGTTGTAGTGTGTCCACTGGGGCAGTAGCTACTGTTGCATTCAGGCCCCTTGCACTTAATCACTGCCAGGTGTGCTGAATTCCATATGCTGTGGGTAGTTTTATTGAAGCTTTCCTTGTGAGGAGACTTTGAGAAAAGTCGGTGTTTGTGGAAAATAGTTGCTTCTGCTTCCTGAAGAGGCAGACTGAGTTTTTAAACTACTGGAAATCACTGGTGTCATAACAACTCTTTTTAGGCTGCTGCAAGATAAGAACATAATTATGGTTGGAGGAACAACTGAATTTTGGGAAGACTTTGTGGCTGCATATTTAGTGGCCTTAAAAGGTGTTCTGCAAAAGTGTGTTTTTCTTTTTTAATTATGTTTTTTAACACCCTGTGAACTGGGGAATGTCATGAAGGTCCTACAGAAGGGAAGGTTACATTCCAAAATCAGTGTGATTTGTCTAGTTCCCATGCCATGAGATGCTAGAATAACATAAAGCGAGTTGCTAGTTGTCCAATTTTTCACTTGATCCTATTAATACATTCCTTATTTTTTCTTTTTTATTAATAGAGGGATCTTCCACTGTTCTTTAACTGCTGCATATTCACATCTTAAAAATTACATTGTGTTTACTTATAACCTTGTTACGTTTGTGTTTATGAATTTCCATTTAAAAGTTGGGCATGATAAGAGTCCAAGCAAGAGATTTAGTTACCAAAGTAAACCTTTAAACTACAGCGCATGCTTTTTGCAGTATAGATCTGTATATGCAAGCTACCCTTTAGGGTAGGGTGAGTAGGTAAGAGGGGCCATGGTTGTCACAGCTAGCAATTAAAATACGAACTTTCTGATCCAGTTACATACAGTGAGATCTTAAAAACCTTTGCTAATTTTGTGACATCTTTTTTATTTTGGATTTCCTAATGAAACAGATGCACAGATGAAGTGCTTGTGTTTTTGTAGTGAGAGCTTTGCTGAAGGTTGAAGTCATGAGCTTGTGTTAATACTTTCCCTGAAGTATGAACATAATAATCTAAAGTAATGCAAGTTATAATAAAGGCATAACTGTCACTCCTTCTCTCCCCCAGCTTTCCATAATTTGTAGTCAGTCATTATGTGTAAGCGGTGGTTGATTCCTAGTAGGTTGTTATAAAATGGTAATTCTGCCTTTGCTTTTGTGAAAGAAGTCTAACTGTAGTAGCCTTTCATGTTCATACATACACCTTAGCATTGCAAACACAGAACAGTAGTCATGAAACTGGCAAATATCTTAGGATATTAACACTAACTTGCGCTACTGCACAGATAATAACAATGCTGATGCTAGTATTTATAAAGCAGAGCCCTCTTACTAAGAATATTACCCTTAAATAAAACCTTTCATATGGGGGCAAGATTGAACAGCATTACTGAGCTTGCTGAAAAGCCACAGTAGACTTGTGAAGATATTTGAAAATAACCTGAGCTTGAGGGTAGTGACAGAAGTCATGCCAGGCCTTTGACCATCTTATAGTTTAAAAAAAAAAAAACAGAAACAGACAATAGCTAGAAAGCTGTCATGGGAACAGGCCTCAATGGAGAACTGCTTGATAGGTGCTAGGTTCCCAACAGCCATTGGCAGCAGCAGCTGACCTAACCTAATGGTTACCCTATTACCTGCATACATTAGCTATTCACAGCTCTTCATTAACAGCCACAAATGATGTGGTTCTTGCTCAAATGGAAAGAAAAGGGGAAAAAATTATCCATGACTTTTTTTTTTTTAAAAACTACAATTGCATCCCCTTTTGAATAGCATTTGTTCAGTGGTAGGCCACATTACTTCTTCAGTACACAGCCTTTTGAAGCCCCCATTTTGGTTTAACTATATATTTCCAGTGTAACCTAGTTACCTGTATAGGTTTGCAGAAGAGTTAATATGCTAAAACACTAAATATTAATATGCACAAGTCTTACCATTTCCCATAGTGATCAGGATGAACCACAAACCAACAACAAAAAAAAGACCAACCAAAAAAAAAAAAGGCTTTTCTGCAACGCTGATGTTGCCTTAAAGTTGCTCCTGAGAGACTAGGAGGCATCTGTACAACTCATCCTTTAGCCAGGTGGGTGACTGGAGGACAACTGCCCAGAGCAGAGGCTGAGACAGAAGTGCTGTGTGATACTGCCTCCTGGGTGTCAGTGTTGTACAGAGAAATAACCTCTTAACTAAAAGTGTTAGAGCTGTGTATCAGGAGATTCAGTGGGTGAGGAAAGGGCCCTTTACCACCATGTGTTGCAGCCAAATTAATCCCAATGTGAACATAGTGTTTTGTTAACATCATGCTTTAGTAGATTGATATTCTAACAGTGGAGGTTTTCCTTTCCTTGTATGAGTTAATTTAAGTAAAATTTAATAGTAGGTAGTACTATGTAGAAAGCCTCTGACTATAATATAAAAGGGGAAATACTGAAGAGGAATGAACAACATTGTAACACTTTTTTCCCCCTGAAAAAAAGTTGCTTAAAAGAGTAATTCATGGCAAAGCTTAGTTTATTTAATGACAGAAACCATAACTTTATACATCTAACACTAAATAAAAACAGCATAATGTACAGATCAAATTATATACAAGAGTTCATCACTATACTTTATAAATGGACAGGTCTCATGAACTTTATTTAAAAAAATGAAATTAAATATAAACTGCATATTTGCAGTCTGACATTAAAGAGGTTGCGGAAGCATAGTAAGCATCTTAAATTAATAGCTTAGGATATCTAAGGAAAAACATAAGGCAACCTCAGAAATACAGGAACAGCAAAGCTAACAACAATACTCCCTACTAACCTCATGCCCTTCTGAAAGATGAGGCACAGTATTCAGTGTTCAGCTTTGATATTCCTGGTTGAGTTCTGTTTATGAAACAAACTGTTATTGTTTTTAAATGGCAGGCTATCAAGTCAGTTGAAGTATTTCTACAGTGGGGAACAAGGCTCTGAAATTCATTTTCACTTCTGTTTCCTACCATGTATTGGGCAAATAAATAAATGCACCAAAGATTAAACTGAGGTGCTAATAATATTCTTTTTAAGGTAACACACTAAATATACAAATAATGTTCTAGCACTATTTACAGCTGTTTTCCCTTGCAATTTCATCACTTAATACATAATTATTTGTAAGATACAAACACTGGAATAAGTTTTAAAGATTATCTAGCAGTCTATTAAATCTTTTTCCATCATAGTGGCAGTAAGAACAGTTACTTTACTTATGTGTTTTTTTTTTTTTTTTTTTCATTTTAAGCAGGATGGCTATCTCAAGATTCTTGACCATACAAAAATTCAGAAGTTATAGCTAGCAGTTTGTGTTTCTTTTCTTCTTCAAGTATTCATTTTAGCTTTACTCAGTCGGGTAACTAGAAAAGAACACAGTTGTAAAGGGCTGCAGGATGTATAAATAATGACATGACTTCTGTGCAGGACAACATTCACTTTTGAAGTAGTCATCCACAGATTAATTCAAATCTGAGGCAGGAACTCAAGCTACCTTAAAATTTCAACAACTGCTTATCTACAGGTTTGCAAAATATAAAAAGAACAATTCATTCTGTAGCTTAGTAGGCAGATACTCAAATAGTTAAATATGATGGAAGGCAGATTCAAAGGAGGTGGTTACTTCATCATGGATTTTGCTTAAATTTTGCTTAGTGAATCAGTTTCATGGGTTATAGCATTATATGCATACGATTTTAGTGACCCCCCCAGCCCTTCTGGCTCCTTGGATACCCTGCTGTTGTCAAAGTTGGAAAGTATTTGATAATGCTATAAAGACTGAGAATAATTTAAAAGAATACACTTCTGGTTATTCATGTGTCTAGCACGTTCCATGATCTCCTGAGCAACACTTATTTAAAAAAAAAGCAATTAAAAAACCAACAACAATTAAAGGACCCACACCTTGACATGTGCACTGTACATAGTATTAAATCAGCTTGGTCAAGCATGGCTGTGATTCATGCTTACTAGCAGGAAAATCTAGTAAGGATTTTTTCCATCAATGTGATACAACACTGAGTTATTAGCTTGCCTTAGAAGTATTTGTTAGAGCATCTGTAATAAGGTCATCTGGAGACTCTTGTAATTTTGAGACAAATTCTTACCTGATGCTAAGACTTTCATAGTTCTTTCCTCTGACATGGCTGTCCCCCATTTGGGAATTACTAGAGCTCCTCCCTTCAATGATATAATACAAGATCAGTTCCTAACTGGTGGGACTTGAGCACACTTTTATGCCTCTTCTCACAAAAACATGCCATTATACTCCTTCAATTAAAAGTTTCTGCATCACATTTAATTCTAAAATATAAGCATCCAGCATTAGGTTGCCTGCTTTGGATATGTATAACATAGACAGTAGGTTCCTTTACACAACTGACCACCATTAACCTAAACATAGCTGTGCATGGAGGATGAAGTGTAAGCTCCTCTCACAAATAAACAGTTTACTTACAAAAGTTGTCTCCCTTCACTAGGATATCCTCTAGAGAACTTCAGTTCCTGATCTCAGGGTACGACATCCTCAGACTTCTGGAACCCCTTCCCTCATTGTTTTGCTGAACCATGGACCTGCCCCCAGTGATCTGGAATTTAAACAAGTTCTTCAAAACTAGGATTCACTAATTGCAGATGGTGCACCTGCCTAAAGACAAAAGCCTCAGATTTTGTCACGTAAAGCACGCACTGCATGAAACACTCCACCATTCCCTTGTTTTAGGGAGTAAAGAGATGAAAGCCTATGTTGGTCATTCACTCACAAACTTGATGAAATGTAAAAATGAGTAAAAAATGCTACCAATTGTACATTTCTAGATTTTAGTGCAGCCACTTTATAGATTTTTTAATTTACAGCATGATACTCCATGACACAGGAAACATTATTATCCCAACAGTTTTTTTAAATAGTTATGACCAGTGCAGATATCTTAGCCGTCAAAGCCTTGGACTACACTGAAGCATCTTAACTTTTGCCCTGTAATGCGTCGTGCAATATTTCATAACCAAGAGATTCAGTACTGGAGATTAATGGTGTGAGTAGGTATCTGTAAGCCTCAGATATCCAGTTAATATTTAGCTATCACATATCGTAAGACCTCAGTCTCCTTGCTCTTTCTTATGTGCTGTGTTCACTCTGTCTCTGCAACGTGGGCTACTTCTACCTCTACAGTTTCCATGGCCTGTGTGACTTCTGCTATTTTCTGTCCTTGCTGTTGTGCCAGTACGTAATTTACCACCTGCATGATGCTTTGGTCAGAAAGAGTGGAGACTGATGTACATTCTTCAGTAGCTGCAACCGCTTCAATCGCTTCAAGTGTGTCTCCTGTCACTACCACAGTCTCAATCTCCTCACCACCAACGCTAATTTCAGTTTCTTGTTCCTGCATGTCTGCTGCTAAAATGCTGATGGCATGCTCCACTTGTGTCCCCTGGTTATGAAACTGAAGAGTATCTTTTTCCAGCATAATTTTACAGGGAACATAGTCTCTGTGAAACTTGGTCATGTGCTTCCGCAGCGTCCGGGCGTCTATGTAAGCCTCGTTGCAGACTGGGCAGACATACGGCCGTTCTCCAGTATGCGTCCTTACGTGACGCTTCAGGGAACGCGCGTCAGCCCAGGCTACTCCACAAGTTAGACATTCAAATGGCTTCACACCTGTTTTCAAATGGAAAGCAAAGAAAAAAAATGACCATCAGCATTTATAAGTATATATGAATGATGGTGAGAAGCAACAGGGAGGACAGTAGTATAAAAGCACAAAGAAATGATACAAGTACTACAAGTTTTTCCAAGCAAGAGAATCATCTTACTTACCATTTCTGTACTACAGTATAAAATAAGGATAACACATTAAATGGTACGACTTTCCTTTCCACAAGTGCTCTGCGCAAACTAATGTCTTCTCAATTTCTTTTTAACATTCCTTTTCATGCAGTTTGATGCACTACTTTAAGTGCATAAAGCTTAATGTAAAACTAAGGCATCACAGGCAAAAACAATTTACTTCTGAAACCATCTTTTACTTAATTAGAACATGTCACATTCCTAGTCACACCTTATTTCTGTAAATCTTTCTATACACCTCTCAACAAATCAGCACTTATTCTAGTTAGTTTATAAGGCCATCTACAGCTTTTTTTTCCTCCTCCACACCACATATGTTCAAATTCTGCACACGGTGTTTGTATAATCTTATTCTCCCTTATAATGTGCAAATTCTGTGGCCTGTATTATCTAACGGAGCATGTGGGCGGTGACGAGCACTATTTTAACACTGGCTTTTTCTCCATAGCAGTCACTGTAAGTTTAGGCTAGGTATCCAGTATACAGGACTCACTGTATTTAGAAACAATCTCTATTCCAGTAGTTTGAGAGAGCTGTAGCAGCTTTTTAAAAGGAGATAAGCTTCAAAAAGTTTTTTTTTTTTCTGAAGATGCATCTCTGTATTATAGACTTCAAACAGCTGGAATAACCAAATACTGAAGATCACACTTCACAGCTAAAGTAAAAATGCATATACTTTTTAAATTA